>NC_134717.1:13577500-14827500 GCF_049634645.1 Pelodiscus sinensis | reverse complement strand
AGCAGCCGGCCCCGCCGAACCCGGGCAGCCGGGGGAGCCTGCCTCTGCAGCAAGAGCAGGTGAGAGTTTGCGGGAACTAGTCCGTGTGTGTGTGTGTGTGTGTGTGTGTATGGGGGCGGGGGTCCCCCTCAAGCGACACCGCCGCTGGATGCGCGCGTCCCCCCGGCTCCATCCCTGACTCCAGGCGAAGTTGTAGCAAACGCCGGGCAAAAGTGCAGCCTGTGTGACCAGGGAAACGCTGCTTTCTCCGAGGTGTCGGGAGGCGCAGAGACTAGTCTAGGGCAAGCTGCTGCTGCCGCCTTGTTCCGGCTGGGGGAGGGCTGGCAAGACACAGACCCCTTTCCGTCCGGGAGGGGGGGGGGAGATGCCTAGTTCAGGGGCAGCCGCAGGTTGTGTGAAGTACTTTGGTCTGCTGCAGGCGAGGACTTACGAGGGCTGGGGTGGGGGATAGGGTCCTTGGGCGCATCCTTAGCAGCCGAAGCGAAGCAGTATTCGAATTGCCCTTTTAGCGCGTGTGAACGGAACGACACCAGAAGCCTGTCGGGGGAAGGAGCCAGAGGAAGATTTTGGGAGGTTTTCATTATCGTTTTAAGGAGGACAAATTTGAAATAGTCTCCAGGGGTATCCTGGTTGCGGGGCTGTGTCTGTTTCACCTGGGTGCTGCTGGAGAGTTGAGTGCAGATGGGGCGCTTTGGGGGGGCTTCTGTGTCGTTGGATGTCTGCCCCCCCCCCCCGGGAATCTTGCAGGAGCGGGTGCTCTTGCTTCCCCAAGTTGCATCCAGTGAAATAAATACACCAAGTGCTCGGTCTCTACAGATGTGTCATGTTTACATCAATTAGTGGCTCTAAGTAGAGGCTGTCAGCTATTAGGTCATTGGATAATGATGGCACTCCATAGAGAGGAGCAGGCTGATACTACCAGAGATGGTGCTGTACGCTCAGGGTTTGCACGGAAATTCTTCCTATGTCAGTTACTTTGGCCGCCAAGCGCGAGAAGTGGGGATGAAAGGAGTGAGATAAGCTGAAACATCCGGTCCCGGGTGCTGGAACCAGTTTACGTTCTCTTCCTGCTCTCCAGAGAGAAAGCAGAAAGGGAGATGCCTAGATCTGTGGGGAAGAGTAGGGTCTCTAATACTGTGAGCATTCAACACCTCTGTCTTGCCTAGTACTCCCCACATCGCTAGCTATTCATCGCCTGGCAAATGTGTGAGCACTGAGGTTTGATGTAGAAGGTGAGGCAGATTATCTACTAGCCTTACGAGTGATAGAGCAACATTTCATACAGGATTTTCAAAGTCTGCCGCTAAAAGCCTTCGCACTATGGTTATGTTAATAAATGGGGCTAGTTGGAACCCTATATGTTTTTCAGTACCGTTTTTGTAATGACAGCATAGCACGCATTTCAATATTTAAAGGCTTGGCCAACCGAGGAATGCCTGTTAGCAGAAATCATCTTTCATCCTCACAGAGCCTTAAGTTTCAGTAACTGACTCCTATTTTCCACACTGGATGATGGTACCAATACATTAGAAAAGACTGGCCGTGTGAACACTCCCTTATGAAATCCCTGATTACCAACCTGTGACCCCAGGTGGTTACTTCTGGAGCTGCAGAGTTCGAAATCGTGGGAGAGGGAGATGGGAGCAAAGAATAGAATATAAATGTTGAAAATTGTGCACCTAACCTCATCAGTATGTAACTGAGTCAAGTTGACCCTGATTTTGTATTGGCTGCAATACACCTAAAAATTTGCAAGCTCAGGAAGATTGTTTGTGAAGTTGCATTTTTCTTACACATTGTCAAGACTGACACATCCCAATTTTTGCATTTTTCAGAATTTAACCAAGATAAAAAATATAACTCACATTTGTTTAATTATCAGACTGAGTAGGAGCTACAGACTCAATGTATTGGATGAAGAAGCACATTTTGATAGTGAAAAGTCATATTACAGATTTGTGTGTTAACCCAATCCTCCACATATTTACCTACGTTTAACTTTGTGTATTAGTAATCCTATTGACTTCAGTGAGGCTACCTGCATGAGTAAATTTAAGAATGTGCATCAGTGTTGGGCTTATGTGTAAGCATTCTGTCATTCTTTCCTGTGATAACCAACAAAGTACAGTATTCCATTTTGGCTTGTTTGAGGAGGCTTCAATATTCTGAATAAATTGAATGCATCCGTTATAATAGTTTGAGACAGAATGACTGGGTTATTGCTGTCAGCACTTCCTATTATGTGTACAAAATGATTAAAGTTTACAGCAAGTCAGCTGGTGCAGGCATTTGTTGCTAATGTATGATCAATCTCAGGCATTCATAAGGCTCTTTGCTTTCAATAAAATATTGTATTTGCTTTTCTTTTATGAAGACAGTGCTCTTAGCCAACATCAAAGATGGTTGAATCAAACCACTCACTATAGCTTTATTTTAAATTCATGCATAGTTGAATTACCAAAATGACCTGTTGTTGAAACTAGAGAACTTTTACTAATATCAAAGCAGTTTGTTATACATCAAACTCTACCCTGTTATTTCACACTGAAAAACAATATTCTATTCTCTCTTAATTTTTAAATAGTTGTAAAGCTTAGCGATATGTTTCATTATTTCAGTGCTATACAGTTTTCCAATGCTCTTTCACCTAATTTGTAATTGAATGAAGATCACTGTGGTTCTCCCAGTGTGCAAACAATAATATAGAAGAGAACATGGTTTAGTCATGTTCCCTGTAGGGACTCGCCACCTTAGGCTCTGCCCGCCTGACCCCTCCAACAGCACCCCCCAGCGGAGGGGCAGGGTGTAGAGGGGGGATTGATGCGCATTGCCAGAGGGGTGGGGGGGGTTGACGGGGTTGGGTGGGGTGGGCTGGCCATGCACGGATTGGCTGGCGTTGCGTATGCACAGGCAGGGGTGGTGGGGGGGAGAGAGAGAGGTGTCGCTGCCTTGCTCCGGGAGCTGCGTTGCGAACCCCTGGCCTTACCCATTATGTTTCCTGGCTGTGTCCGTGCACATCCCCAGGGGCACCCATGCCATTTTCCTCCCTCCCCCAGGGTGCTTTGATGTTTCCATGCATGCTGTGGGGAGGGGAAATGAGGGTTTGGTGGGGAGACAGAAAGGAGATGGAGTTCAGTTAGTGTAGGGAGGTGGGAGAGGAGAGCGGACTGGGTACGGGGGGCAGGAATCGGGTTTGGCTGGGAGGGAAGAAAGAGCACAGGGTGGATTAGGTGGTGGAGAGAAGAGGGGCGGGCTGGGTCCGGTCACTGAAGGGTCGGGTTTGCCTGGGAGGGGAGAAAAGGTGGAAACTGGGTTTGATGAGTGGGGGGCGGGGTGTAGGGGCAGGATGTGTGTGGATGGGGATGTGTGTGGAGGGGAGACAGGACGTAGGCTGGGTTTGGCCAGAGGGCGTGGTGGGAGTCAAAGAGCCGCAAGGTGAAAGGGGCACTTTCCTCCTCAGTGCCTGTCCTGGGGCAGTGGGCCAAGGGCGGGTGGCCAAAAAGTTGTTTACTTGGGGTGGCAAAAAGCCTAGAGCTAGACCTGCTCCTGACTGAGGAGGAAACATTCCCAAATTCCCCTAGCATGGGGGGGCCCAAGCTAGTAGATTTTGTGTTCTCCAGCCATGTGGGGAATGGTGGTGGTGGGAGGGTTCTGGGGCACACAATGCTGAGGGGAGTCCTGACCCTCAAGAGCTGGATTCAAGCAATCGGGGGAGCGAGGGGAGGGCGGGGAGGTGATGAAGGTTCCCCATCCTGGAGTTAAATAGAGGCTTTACCTTATGGACATAAACATTAATGGTTACTTACTGAGAAGAAATTTGGTATAACTGCTTATCAAGCACTTTCCTCAAGAAGGTATTTGTAAACTAACATTCCCAAAGGACAAAACATCTAATACCTGTATGTCACCCCCAAATCTCTGCCTGTCTGTGTCCCTTTTCCCTTTAGTTTTATTTCTACTACATGTTACATCCTAACAAATCTCATTCTGATTGTTATTACTCGTTCTTCAGCACTGTCGGTATGTCTACAGTATGGTTGGGTGTATAGTTATAGCATTTGTAGACTTACCCAAGTGACCTTATTCTGTCTACTACCTCATGCCACAGGAAGCTGTGAAGTTGTGGCAGCACAGGCTTTTCAGCATGGCTTAGCTGATCAGCTAAGCTGATCCCTTCACTGTGAGCAGTTGTATAGCTCATAGTGAAGCTGTATTTGCCTCAGCTCCACTGCCATTGGTACATGCAAGCTACATTAAAGCTGGCTCATGTATGTCCACGCAAATTGCCATCATACTTATAGCATTACACGCACTGCATGTGTCTGTCTTGTCAGCTCTGACATTGGAGGCTTTTCAGAACAGAGACTGCCTACTACTTTGTGTTTGCCCCATTTGCTGTTGGTCCTTAGGCGAGATAGTAATAAATAATACCATTAATTTTTTTTAAGAGAACTTCGATAAATTAGCCACAATCTTTCCAAGTCCTTTGTTAAATGATTACTACTGTTTATTCCTAAAATTATATTTTTATTTTATCATACTTTATCTTCATAGAGGAAAAATACTGTTAAAATTACTCTTATTTCCACTGAACTGTGCCTGAAAGCTTGCTTCAGAAATTATTTTAGCTTCATGAGTGGTACCGGTGTAATACAGCAAATGGCATTTGTCAATCTGTAGATTTTAACAGCTGCCTGGGGTTCAGACAATAGCTTTTAGTGATCATAAAAAATATGAAAACGCTGTTACGCTGTTTAATAGTCAATAGCCACAACAAATTTGGAAAACATAATGTACCTGTATGACATGCCAGCTGATGCATATTGCTTTCTCTGCAGATGAAAAACTAAGATAATTCCTATCGGTATTAACATTGTGAGCTTCAGTCTGTTTACCCCCCCCCCCCCCCCCCCGCAAAAAAAAAATCTACACCACCTGGTTCTGCTTGCTGTTTTTGGTGTTTCAGAGTAAAAAGATGTTTGAAAATTTTAATTGTTCTCCTGAGTCCCTACTATCCTCCCAAAGTATTGTTTTCTAAAATTTAGTTTTAAAATACAAACTAAATTTTCCTCTAGTGGTTCTGAACTACAGTCCATTACTGCAACTTCTAAGTTCATATTTTTAAAAATAGATATGTGGAAGTGAAGATTAATTGTGTTATTGTTAATAAATAATCCCCTCATTTAGCACAATAACTATATAAAATATAAACAGACAGAGCCTGATTGTGCTCCTGTTGAAGTCAGTGGAAGTATTGCCTTTACTGTAAAACATATTGAATTGAGTAAGAAATTTAAAGTCTTTGCTTTTCCAGGGTTAAGTTCTGAAAATTTAAGATGTAGTAAAACTACTATTAAGTTCAAATATATTTGACACCCCCCAAGGGAGTATTATCTCTGTATGCATCAAGCGTTAGTTTTCAGTGAATAAAAGGTGAAATGTCTTTCATGTGCTCCTTCATTATGTTACCGTGGTTTCCCAAAAGTAAGCCTTGATCCCAGAAAGAGGAGTAAATTGATGGACACCTATGCCTGCCCAGATCCACATTCACTTCAGTGGGGATTCTAAGTGGACAGAATAATCCCCCCACATGGATCTCTTCACAGGATCAGGGCCTTGGGGGAATATATATTTTGTTTTGACAGATGGTCCTGTTAGCTTATTTTTCACATTTCTCATTTTTAAAAATTATTTACTGTCTTTTCAAAAACTTACAAGACTTTTAAAATTTTTTATATTATGTGGTACATGCACACATATGAGCATTGGCCTTTTAATGACACAGTATCTATCTATCATAAGTATTCTTATATAACTACTGATCTTGAATAAGATCCTGTCTGTTCACTCAAAATGGTCTTTTTGTGTTTGGGTACACAATGAAACTTTTGCTCTTACATTACACACTAATCACAGTTTCAGAAAACTTAAGCTTGTAAGATTTAATGCATTCTGAAAAAGATATTCAACTCCAGGTAACGACTGAGAAATTCTTTCCATATGCTGTGTGTGTGTGTGTGTTTGAGTTTTCTTAGGGCTGAAATAAGAAAAGCAACTACAGTAAAAGGGCTGAAATAAGAAAAGTAACTACAGTAAAAAAAAGTGACTTCACATTTCTCCATGTTTCTTTAGCTAGCTGTTTTTTTGACTTGATATATCACAATAATATTACAAAAGCATTGATTTTTTTTTTTGTGGGTCAATACAAAAGCCGATACACCATATTTTTAATGAGGAAAAGTGGAAAAAAGAAAGTTCTTTTAGTATTATCAAAATTGTGTGGTAACATTAAAGATTTAGATTCAGTTTCTTATACTGAATGTGAGTGAGCCATACAATTTCCATGCTGAAGACAGAGAGAATTATTACAAACCTAAATGATGACGTCAGGTACATGAATAACAGCCCAGGAAGGTTATAATCCCCCCCCCCATTTTGAAATACAGTAGACTTCCAATAATCCGGAACCTATGGGACCTAGGTGGTGCCGGATTATCAGATATGCCGGACTATCATGAGGTACTATAAGCTGGTTATATATATACTGTATACATTATATACTGTATATAAAGTGTTCTTAACTCATTTTATTGTACATACTGTATACAGTATACTGTAATGTTTTAGTTTTTTTAAACCTTTTTTTCCCCTTTTGCTCAGTTCAGCTGCTGCCGCTGTTACCTTGTGACTCATTTTTTGCCGAAACTCACTCACTAGGCTCTTGCCATTTTAATGCCGGACTATCAGGAGTGCCAGACTATTGGATGCCGGACTATTGGAGTTTTACTGTAATAAGTGGAGCATTCACATTACTAAACCCATTATTTCAAAATCCATATTCCTGCTTTCTTCGGGCAATAACGCTTATTTCAAAATAGTGATAGTGTGGACACTCTGCTGATGCTATATTGAAGTAAATACTTCCCAGTGTAATTCAAAGTAATTATTCCCCAGTGCTTCCTGGGGCTCCAAGTCTAGGTAGCACATCCACAATAATGGAGCCTGCCTTGCACTACTTTCGAGGCCCTGCCATAGTGGGGAAACACTATTTTTATTTTATTTCAGGAGTTATTTCACATTTAGTTATTTCGAAATAATTTCCTGTGGTAGACATGCCCCCTGCTACAACATTAGAACTTTACTTTTCATGCTCTATGTGCAGAGATCAGGTATTAGGGAAATACACAGAACAGATGAATTCTGAAATAGTTTATTCTACCTTGAATTGCCTCTCACCTGGTAAGTGATCATACACCTTACCAGTTATCTGGTTTCATAGAAGAGGAGGGCGGGAGATAAATAAATCCATTTCATTGTTAAGGTCCATATTCTGACTATCTTCCCCACAGGACAGTTCCTCATAATTTCATTGGGACCTCTTGCATGTACAGAACAAGGAGGATTTGGTCCTGAATAGAATGACTTATATAGAAGGAGTACTTCATGCATTGTAAACAGACCATTTGTATCTAGAAATTTAGAGATCCTAGATACATGCAAAATTCTTAGAACTACTATTTAAAATGTGTTTTTCAAAAAGTTTTGAAGCAAATTTTAAATAAGATCTTTCTAAGGGTATGTCTACACTGCAAGCTTATTTTGAGGAACAAAAATTATTCCGGAAGATATCTTCTGCAATAGTTTATTTTGAAATAGAGCGTTTACACTACAGGGAAACTTCAAAATTAGTCCAAGGCAGGCCTCCCTATTGTAGATGCGCTATTTCAGTTTAGAGCCCCAGGAGGCTCTGAGGAGGAATAACTTAGAGGAGCGATTTCGACATAGCAGCAGTGGTGCGTCAACACATCCCCTCTTCCAAAAAAGCTTTTCTGTTCTTCATGGAATGAGGTTTACCAACGTTAAAATAAGCTCTCTTTTGTTTCAATTTTCTTTCAAAATAAAGCAATTGCTTTGTGGATGCTAGTGTTGTTTTTCCAGAATATTGGTGCAGTGTAGACACACCCTAAGGTGAACCTCCCATTTACTCATTAATCTATGGAAAATACACAAATCAGTTAGACTGAAATTCACATATCTATTGCTGAGGATCTGATACTTGAGCAGTTAAATCTAAATCCTCACTCTAGCAGCTATGCTGAGTAACTGGCTATTTATTGCAGAACTTAAAAAAGAGGGGTAAAGAAAGCCACATTCTTAGGTTATAGAGCAAGTACATAGATCATATTGTGGAGTGGCTTTCGTTCATGTTTTATTGTCCCTCCAGCTCTGCTCAAAAAGCCTTTTATCTTTATTTTGTTTCTAAAATAACCTATGGGTAATCGCTATGGAATAGAATGGTACTGTTTCTTCTCTTTTGGGGCCCTCTCTCTCTAGAATTGGGGCCAGAATTTGCCTCTTCAACAGGATTTCTGTTGAATATAAGGCTTTGCATGGTTCTTATGCGCTGAAGTAATTTTCCTTTTATGGAGGCTATGTCTAGACTGCAGGCTTCTTTCAGAAGAAGCTTTTCTGGAAGAGAACTGAAAAAACTTCTTCCAAAAGAGAGTGTCTACACTGCCAAAGGGCATAGAAAAACTAATCTGCTTTTTCAAAAGATAGCATCCATTCAGTGTAGACGCTATCTCACATATAATCTGTGATTACTATGGATGGAGTGGCCACCAGGGCACCTGTACTTTTTCTTCTTTCCTCTTCTTTCAAAAGAACTCCCTCTTCCCTGTCCATACACGCCTTTTTCCAAGACCTTCGAAAAAGTCTTCTTCCTTGTAGAAAGAAGTTTACCAATGTCAGAAAACCCCCTCTGTTCTTTCGATTTTCTTTCGAAAGAATGCAATTGCAGTGTGGACATAAGTGAAGGTTTTTTTCGGAAAAACGACTGTAGTGTAGACATAGCCGAAGTGTCTAAGTTAGGAACCTGAAAACATCTGTTATGCTATATATGTTCAAATACAGTTTCTTTCTGGTAGTCTCCCATAGTAAGATACTGCAGAGGGAAATCTACTTTGATCATTAATAAGGAGAAGGAAGGGCTTAAGCAAACTAAATTTGTTGTTGAATAGTATTTTTCCACTGTATGAAAGTCTTTTTACTAGCTCTGTTTGTTACATTTTTAAGCACGTAAAGGCTTTCATGGATGTGATGAGGAGAAATAATCATTAGTCATATACATTTTCATACTGGTAAAATCTGTGAAATTAATCCTTGAATGAGTATCTGGGCCTGATACTAATTCCACTCAAGTCAACAGAAACCTTTCCATTGATTTCCTTATGTTTTGCATCAGGCTTCATCTGCTATAAGTCTGTCTGAGTTTACAGTACTGCGTTTAGTATATCCCACTTTGTACTTCTCATAATTAACTCTTCTTTCATAAGCGACGAGGAGTCCTGTGGCATCTTCTTTCATATTGCACTGACAAAGCTAGGAAGGTGAGTAGCCGCCTTAAAGATTATTGCCAGAGGTGCCCTTAAGTCTTCTGACAGAAGGGAGCTATAATTCGATGACAAACTCTTTCTTGCTCTTAGAAGACCTATGTCATTTCTCAGTCCATGCATTAACCATAAAATCTGTGCTGCCTCAAACTCTGCACCTTTTCACTTTCATCATGCAGTTCTTTTATGCTCCACTAAGCTGTATCGAATAATGTTCATGAATATATGATAGTAAAAAGAATAATGCTGATGGTGACTGATGATGATAAATTACAGTATTTATCCATTAGGAAGGACACTGCATGACCTACAGAGTTGACGGCTGAAGCTAGAAAACCTTTCCTAATTGTTTCTGACACTGTTAGAACTTGAACATAACTTATATAGATATTCTGTACATAGTGATTCAAAACCAAGATAAAAGCCCTCTGATACTTTGAGACTGTTGTATAAGATAATCAATTAGTAAGTATACAACTGCATAGTGGTTTAAAATAGAAATTACTTTAGTAGAACTGTTGGAATGTGCTGTTTTGTAGCTGTAGATGTAGCTGTATTGTTTTTTATGGCAAGGCAAGAATGGAGGGAGAGAAAGCGAACAAGTCTGTCACTTCCTATAGCATAATGGTTAGGGAACTAGCCTAGGATTTGGAAACCCTAGATACAAATCATTGAGCTACTTGAGTGAGAATGGGATGGCATTAAAAATTGTGCTGAATAAGACAGAGGAGCAGGGACTTGAACCTGGGTCCCCTTCATCCCAAGTCAGATATACTGAAAAGCTTAATCTTTGAGCCAAAATGGACATTTTGTCATACTGCAGCTTTTGTGCATTCCAATGTGGAACAAAACCAAACTTCAAAATCTTAAGAGCTTCAATGATTTGGAACTGTCATCTTCTTGCCCTCTCTACCTTTTAAAGGTTTTGAAGCACGTCTACAGCAATATTTGCAATTCACATTAATTTGAAAAAGTAAAGTGTTCTGTAGATTCGCTAAAAAGGAGCTAGGTAAAGGTTAAGGCAGATGCTTCTGAAATATGAGTGTGATTTCCAAATACTAGAGGGAAAATGTTAAGCTTGTTTTATTGTACAAGTTCAATGCCGAATGGTTACAGAGAACCAAACCAAGCATATGGGGCTAATCATAAATTCTCAGTCTGCTCCTGCATTTGTATATATTATCTCTCATATCTGGACTCCACAGTGAATGCTGAGTCTGTCTGTCCCCTTTCTGTCTTGAGAACCCCATAGATTGATTAGGCTAGCATAGCTGACACAGGCTTTCAAAGGATTTTGGCTTAAGTAAAATGTTATCCAAGGACTGATTTACAGTGAGCTTCTTTAATGTTGAGCTTCTGTCTTTCTTTGTGCAGCAGGATGTGAGGGAAGTAATCTTGAGGGTATAAGAGCTGAATCTTATGCCCACAATTAATTCTGTTAGAGGGCAGGGTAGGCCAAATGATGACTGTAAATACATCCCAAAGACCACAAAAATCCAGGATGACTTTAATAATAAAAATATTCAAGTAGGTATGTTTTTGGATAGGAATTAGCTTGCAAGATTGCCTGCTCTTTCTTGTAAGAAATGTGTAATATCCCACCGTGAAAAAAGCAACAATATAAAAATCCCACTGGAATGTTTGTATGAAAGGACTTTTTGCTCCAAGGTATAGATGCTTGTATAGTGTAATTAGATGCTGTGAAGCATAAATATAAATTTAAATCTAGTCCATGTAATATACTCTTATAAAGTCAAACTCTGAAATAAAGGGTTGGCTATTAAGGAATTTAGTTGTAAAAGATGCTTTTCATTTTTTTAATGAATATTGCATTACAAAGTTTTACATTGCATTACAAAGTGAATTGTTAGGCAGGCACTGTGTTCTTCTCCCAGATGTGACTGTATTTCATAGGCTACATCTAGACAACGTAGGAACGTGTTTGATCTCCTGTCTTTTTTTTGACGGAAGAGCAAATGCATTATTTCGGGGAGCCCTGTGTAGCTCGTTTCATGAGGCATAAGGGCTCTGCCGAAAGAGGAGGCTTTTCTGCCATTTGGCCCTGTCTAGTCTGGGCCAAGTGGTGGAAAAGCCTCTCTTACAAAAGCGATCGGAAAAAGCAACACAAATTGCTTAGCTAGACCTAGCCATAGTGGCTGAAGTTCCTGTATAGAAGCCCAATGCTAATACTCTTAAGGCATGTTTACACTAGGAAATTATTTTGAAATAACTAAATTCAAAATAGTGTGTCCCCACTATGGGAGAGCCTCGACATTAATCCAAAGCAGGCTTACTTATTGTGGATGTGCTACTTCAACTTAGAACCCCAGGAACCACTGGGAAGAAATTACTTTGAATTACTCTGGGGAGTAGTTACTTTGAAATAGCAGCAGTGGAGCATCCACACTAATGATATTTTGGTATAACTATTTTGAAATAAGTGTTATTCCCTTAGGAAAGCAAGAGTACAGATTTTGAAATAAGCAGCTTGTTGCTTTGAAATAATGGGTTTGGTAGGTGAATGCTCTGCTTATTATTTCAAAATAAGCGGGGGGAGGTATTTTGAAATAACTCCCAAGTGTAGACCAGGGCTTAGTCTCGAAGTTATGTAATTAGTTCCAATGCTTAATTGGTAATAGGTGTACACACACATTTATACAACAATTTATTTTTATAATTTGTCAGCTTGTTAAAAGTTTTTTTGTGGTCCTACAGGATGGAAGGTGATGTATAAATGCAAATTGTAATCAAGATGACTTTAAAAGTGATTTGTCTCATGTATTATCATTCTGGAGAGTCTCTGGGTTTATTTTTAAAAGTTCAGTATTTTGATAACATTTGGCAAGCTTGAAAGTGTGGTATCAAACCATGAAATTTATGAAATACATGGTGTGACCACTACTCATGCTGGTAAATCAATGGAAATATTTTGCATAACTAAGTGTTCTGGATTCAAAGTGGGGCTTCCATGATCTGACCTTATACTAGTTTATTTAAAATCAACAGTAATGTAATTGTTTTTCATTTTCAGAATTAAGTTTTATTTTTACTTCTCATATTGATGAAAACAAACGGGAAGAATACTCTGTATGTAATTCAGATTAGTATTTTCTAACAACATTATCACCACTTCTTCTGCTTACGGGGCTCTTAGAAGACATCTATCGGGGAGGAAAGGGGGGGGGTTAATTAGAGCTAAATAACAGCACAGAACACTGAGAGCCAGGACTGTAAACAAAACTATATGGGACCACGGTAAACTTGGCCACACCCATGATAAGTGGCAATCTGAGTAATGAAAATCATGTTGGACAATGGATATTTCTGGACCAGTGTGTGCTGGACTAGAGAGGTACAAGCTGTATAACTTTAAATCTCAGCATGATTATAAGTAGGGCAGTTCCACTGAAGCATATTTTTTCTGTTGCCCCACACTCTTTACAAATATAGATATTTAATTTGACTATATTTTCTCTTAAAAGGTTAACCAATTTGTTGAACAAGTAAACATAAATATAAAAACAAAACAAAGATTCCATGTGTTTTTCAGTTTTAAAGTTTATTGCTGAGGAGAGGAATTTGTTTAAAATATGATTCTTATTGACAGTGTCCTTTTAAGTTTGAATTACAGGCAGTCCCCGAGTTACGCGGATCCGACTTATGTCGGAGCCGCAGTTACGAATGGGGCTTTTCTCGCCCCAGAGGACGGGAGCGGCGGGACAGCCAGATGTGCCGCGGTCCGCCGCCCCCATCCTCCGGGGCGAGAAAAGCTGCTCCCCGTCTCCCTCGTCTGCAGGGAAACGGGGAGCAAAGCCTTGGAGCATGCCCGCAGTAGGACAGCCGTGGCGCACCTGGACTGTCCCGTTGCCCGCGTGCTCTGTGGCTTTGCTCCACATCTCCCAGGTCAGCAGACCAGGGAGACGGAGCAAAGCTGTGGAGGACTTGGGCGGTCCCGCCACCCCCGTCTCCCTGGTCTGCTGGGGGGGGGGGCTGCAGCTAGTGCTCCCCCCAACAGACCAGGCTTTTCTTGCCTACCCCTGGGGTAGAGCAGCTGGGGGCTGCCGGGTTGGTCCCGCAGCATGGCTCCGGACCAACCCTGTAGCACCCCAGCTGCTCTGCCCCAGGCGTCCTGATTCAGCCGCTGCTGGTCAGTTTCAGCAGTGGCTGAATCAGGACGCCTGGGGCAGAGAAGCTGGGGTGCTGCTGGGTTGCTCCAGTAGCGCTGAGTTGCTCTGCCCCAGGCTTCCTGGAATCAGCCGCTGATCAGTTTCAGCAGCAGCAGACTTGGGGACGCCTGGGTTTCTTAAGTTGAATCTGTATGTAAGTCAGAACTGGCGTCCAGATTCAGCCGCGGTTGAAACTGATCAGTTTCAGCAGCGGCTGACGCCAGTTCCGACTTACATACAGATTCAACTTAAGAACAAACCTACAGTCCCTATCTCGTACGTAACCCGGGGACTGCCTGTAGGCTCTGACGGGTAGAACAGCAGCACCTTGGAGAGCTCTGAGTGTGAGCTGAACTTTAGACCTGGTTTAGACCTAGGTCCAGAGGCCAAAAAGTAGCCATAGAGTTTTCCAGAACCCAGGGCAGGGTGCATTGAGAGCCAGGCCTCCAAGCCCTGAGAGATGGAGCTAGACAGAGCAGTGCCATGGGGGAGTGGCCCAGGGAGCAAGTTAGCAGCAGACACTAGAGACAGTTAACAGGCAACTGACAGCCCCCATTCCCTTCAACTCCCAGCAGCCACAGCAAGGGAGTAAAACAATGCCTGGTTGCAGGCAACTGACCTGAATTCCTTCCAGGACATTTCCACTCCTAGAAAACAGACGGGCTGAAAACTGCAGATTCACCGTTGGCCACAAAGAGGCACTCACAAGAGAGTGACCCCTTTACAGATAAACAAGGGGATATTAGACTATCTATACTATATATTTTCATAATATGGTAAGAACAACAGAGAAAGATTATAAATCATAGACTTAGTACTGTAAACACATGTTCATACAAGTATACTCAATTAAGTCAGTGAACTATTTGCTCCTGTAAATAAAATAATTTATTCTTGGCCTGAGTTCACTCCAATGAGATGCCCTATATAAGGACTACTTGTATGATTCAAGTTTTGAAAAAAAATTGTATGCCATTGCATTTTCAATAATCTATACCAATGTACAGTATTTCATTCATTTAATAAAGCAGTTATTACCTTCATTAAGTCATGATTTCTACATGTTAGTTCTTTAAACTTACATTATTTAGAGACTGTGGTACTGAGTGATAAATTCCATTTGGGAGGACAGATGGAAATAAAAGTATTAAAATATTTTAAAAAAAACAATTCTTAATGATGCCAAAACTTCCCCATCTCACCAATATTATTTTTAAGGAAAACTTCGGTAAATCATAACAAAAGAATAATATTAGTCTCTGAGCTATTCTGATCTTGTTTTTTCCCCCCATCACAAATAAGAAATGTTAATCGCTCCCTCAATAATCTCACTATATTCTGGGAAAATTTACTTTAGAGATTAGATATGCACTTAAATGTAGGCTTCAGAGTTAAGTATACTTTAAAGATTAACTGTAAAGAAGTTATTTCAAGACTTTTTCAAATGATTTTAAAAACACATATTTTATAGATTATAAACTTTAACTTATCTTTTTCAACAAAGATATGCAGTGCATATACAAAGTGAGAAGTACAGATCCCCCAAAGTCAGTGAAAGATTGCTAGAACAGCTCTTTGTATCAGGCTCCGAGGCTCAAAATGCATAGCTGGATTTGGCTTACCTTAAGCCAACCTGCTGCAGCATCTACGTTGCAGGAGGCTGATTATCGACTTCCCTTACTCCGTACAGAATGAGGATTACAGAACATCAATGGGGGCTGCCTCCAGTATTTGTTTTGGGGGCCTACACTAGACAAACTAAATCGAATGCTAGAAGATCGACCTCCAGAGGGTCAATCATCTCCATACTGTAGACATACCCTCACTGAATATAGAATAATGATTCATAAGTAAATGCTTGGGGTCCCATTATGTTCTCTCTGAAGCTACTGGACATTTTTGTTATTAATTTCAGTGACAGCAGGAACAGTTCCATGCATCTTCAAGCTTCACCAACAATGCCTGGATAAGTAAAATGAAATTCAAGTCCCACTAAAGACACAACCATTCCATTCAGCTAAATAAGGACTTGGCCAGAGCCATCCATATAGGCAGTCTGGAGGACTAATTACTGTGCAATGTAGTAAGGGCTTGCAGAACTAGACAAGTGAATGTAAGTCAGTGGTTCAAATGTGTTTCTATTATCATTTATTATTTAATAGTAGCTTCTTTCCCACAACAAGGGAATAGAGAGGCAATAGGACAGAGAAAAAATCCCCAAAGATTACTCCTTTTTCATTCCTCTCATTGAAAAAACAATAATCAAGTAATTCAAATATACTTCACAACTTTTTTTGTGGCACAAAGTTTCAGGACCAATCTTGCAAATGTTAATGCATAACAGAACATTTCTGCATGGGAGTAGTTTCCATTCAAAAACAAAGGGACTACATAGATGTAAAGTTACTCATGCACATTTTTCCGCAGGATCAGACACAGATCTAGTAGCTTGAAAGCGGATGCTACGGAACACTGCAACATTCTCTGGACTGCACCAAAACAGAAATCTTTGTTATACTGACAACTACCACCACTGCAGTTGCTTTACATAGTGTGAGCTACTACTAGGACTATATAACAGCACCACAAAATGATGATATTGCAATAGTGGGGGGAAAACCCTGGCTTTATGGCTAGGGCCCTGCAAATCTGTGGATATCTTTATACGCTCAAGTATCCACATCCACTGATATGCATGCAGATATTGTCAGTTTATTTTTGTGAGTACAGATGTGGACACAAATTTGTGGATATGTGTGAGTATCCTCATCTGTGGTGCGGATGCGGATAGCTGCAGATCATTTTTGAAGATGCAGCTACCAATTTGCGGATTTTGTATCTGTGCCGTTTATAGCAGACACTATGAATCACTACATTTAATACTGTCCCAAATTTCAGTCTGTATAGCAGAAATCTAGACTTTTCCTCATAATCAGCCTGGCATAACTATATTAAAAAAAAACCTCTACCTTTCTTGCATTCTTTTGGAATTATGATCATGAATATATGTAGCTTTTTACAGCACCATTCATTAAAGGATCTTAAAGCACTATAGAAATATCAATACTTTTAGCATCAACACCCCTCCTGGCCACAGAGCAAGACATATACCTTTATTCTATAGATGAGAAACAGACTAGAAGAGATTAGACACTAAATTTTCAAATATATCAACTAAATTGGATGATATAATGTTCTGGTGGCCAGTTCTAGATACTCTAGCATCTCAGGTTTGCCAGTAGAAAAGGAAGCATTCTAGTAGAGTAGACACTCTGGAAAATATTGGTCTCAGTGACTTCCCCAAAGTCAAACAGGAATTCTGTGGTAGAGGCAAGAGTAGAATTTATGCAGCTGCTTCCCAGGCCTGTCATCCTTTTGCCCTTGACAAATAATATGCTCTTTTCAGGCACATCCACCCACATATAAGTATAGAAAATTTAGTCACAATCATTGGTGTTAAACAAAAAAGTTTTGTATTTCTTATATATAGCATAATCTAGCACAATTTTAAAACCTACACTAAGGATTTCTAAACGTGTTCTTATCCTTGTTTATATTCATTCTCTCCCTGGCTCTCACTGAACTGTTCTTGCATACAGTGGAACCTCAGCCTCCGAAGAAGGCTTCATGTTAACAAAGCTAATTGATATAATTTTAATTAAAAAGGCTGCAAGTGTTTTAATCAAACCCCTCAAAAATGTAAGAATTTCCTTAGATGTTATAAAAGTAAAATTTATAAAATCCTCCTTTAAGGCTAAGATTCAAGGTGGAAGAAAGGGGAGGAAAGTGTTTAGCTAGTCCTGTTGACTTTAATTTGATTCTTTGCTCATTTAAAGCACATGATTATCAGACCACTACTGATTTCCATTGCCCACATAAGGCCAAAAAAATTGCATAATGTAAAAAAACAGCAAAAATAATAAAGAGTAAAGGGGACTGTACAATTTATTTCTGTTTTACTATTTTATAAAGGTGTTAATAGTGACAGGTAATAGGTAAAGATAGCTGTTTGCTAAACATTATCATTTGTTATCTTGACAGTGGCCCTTCAGAAGAGAAAGATAGGAAAATTCAGTAACAGAGCACCATTTCCTAAGAGTCAAAAGTTGGAGAAAGTCTGACCAGGTTGTCAAATACGAATTTAATTAATAGCAAAGGTTGACATGCCACTGGCATATCTTATATTTCACAAAGGGAAAGACACCCACTCAGAAATTATATAAGATTTATGGCAAATGTATTTGATAGGTTTCCTAGATATAGAAAATGCACTTAGTAAAAGTGGTCTAAAAGAAAACTATGAAGAAAAATGTTTATTGTTTTTAGATACAAAGATGAAAAGCCTCAATGAAAATGACATTTTTAGCATGAAGAATATTTTTCTCTCTTTATACACTGAAGAATATTCCCATGTTGACATGATATATTACTCTGTGCTTGTTTCTTTCAGGAGCTGTTCTTTATCTCAGGGTATGTGCCATGAGATACAAGGTTGCCATGGCAAACATTTTTTATTGAAGAGGAAGGTAAATAAATAAAAGATGTACCATGTGTTGGCACACAAGTCAATGCTGCTCATAAGGTGTACTAAATTACAACCTCTGAAGGTGTTCAACTTTTGGTTTTCCTGAATAAGCAACTTTAGATCATGTTATACAGTCGAAGAAGGGGAAAAAATCTCCTCAATTCAACCCAACTGGCATTTCTTTACCAAATACAGGCAGTCCCCGGGTTATGTACAAGATAGGGACTGTAGGTTTGTTCTTAAGTTGAATTTGTATGTAAGTCGGAACTGGTACATATTGTAGGGGAAACTCTAGCCAAACATTTCTCTAGAGCTCAGTTTTATTCTCCAACACCTCACTTCCCTCAGTCCTTTATTCTCAAGCTGAGGTGTCTGCTGAGAAAAGCCGCTCCGCGTCTCCCTGGTCTGCTGGGGGGGGGCGCTAGCTTCGCGTCTCCCTGGTCTGCTGGGGGAAGCAGCTAGTGCGGGGTTGCCTCACCCCGTTTGTAAGTAGGGATCCGATGTAAGTCGGATCCATGTAACCCGGGGACTGCCTGTACAGGCAAGTTCTGCTCTTGCCACCAAATCCATTCAAGAAGGAGCTTGCATCCACCCAAATCCCAAATGACTTCACCGAGGCTCTTCACTGGTACCAAACCAGAGAATTTGCTGGACCATGGGAAGTCAATATTGTAGCGAGTGGGTTATGCTTAGCAGCATTATCAACTCTACACTGTTTGTTGGGCTCTTAGAAGGCATTTAGGGGTTATTTAGAGCTAAATAACAGCACAGAACATTGAGAGCCAGGACTGGTGACTATAAACAAACATTATGGGTCTGTGGGAAACTTGGCTACACCCATGATAAGCAGATATTCAACTTACTAAAATCATGCTGGACCATGGATGTTGCCAGGCCAGAGAGTGCCAGACTAGAGAAGTCCAATCCATTTCATATTTTATTCCAATTTCCTGGCCGAACTAGGAATCTTGTTATCTTATGCTGCTACTCTGTTTAACCTGTGATTTACAGAATTTTGCATCTTTTCTACCTTCTATTAAATATTTCCCAAACCAAACCTTATAATTTTCCAGAGTAGCTGACAATGTATATTCCAGAACAGAAATATTTAATTTTGTAAAGTAAATTCTTCTTTTCCTTTTCCTCCAAACCATTAGTAATGGCAAGATATTTTGATAGGTAAATTAGCAAAAGTAAGAGAGAAAAAAAATCTAAATTTAGCATACCTTATTCAAAAGTAAATACATTAAGTTTCCATCATATTTAGTTTTAAGTTTTTGCAGGCATGACCATGTGTCTTTGGTGGTGGGAGACCAAAGACACATGGTGGGAGGAGACCAAAGACCCCCCCAGCAGACTAGGGAGACGTGGAGCGGCTTTTCTTGCTGAGGAGGACGTGGGCGGCGGGACTGCGGCGCATCTGGGCGGTCCCACCGCCCGCGTCCTCCGCGGTGAGAAAAGCCCCGTTCGTATGTAGGGATCTGACGTAAGTCGGATCCACGTAACTCAGGGACTGCCTGTAATGATGTGAGTCTCAGGGTTTTTTAAAACTATTTAACATGATTTTGTGAAAATTAGGCCCTGAGAGAGTCAGTGTGGCTGATGAAGATAACTGTGTAGATGTAATATACTTGAATTATTGTATGGCATTTGACTTAGTACCACATAGCATTTTGATTTAAAAAAAAATAGGACTGTACAATATCAGAGCTCACATTAAATGGAATGAAAACTAGTCTAGACTGCAAGCTTCTGAGGGCAGGGAGTGGCACATGGTGTGGCTGGAAGTGCCACTTCTGATCCGGAGACCTCGGTGAACTTAGGGCTGCATGGAGCCTGGGACAATGGGGGGTAGGATGGAGTGGGGGCTGGAGTGGGGTCAGGCATGACAAGGGGGGCAGAGGGAGGGGGCATAGGCATAGCTTGGGGGGAAGAGGGATGGGGCATGGGCACAGCAAGGGATGCAGGAGTGTGGGGAGCAGAGCAAGGACAGAAACTGGGTGGGACATCGTTTCCCACATGGTGGCATACATGTTTTTGCCCTGCTACACAAACTGGTCCCATATGCAGTTACACCACTTGGAGTCATCCTGGACCTTCTGGGCCAGGGGTGGCTGCATGTCATGCAGGACGCCCACGTGCTGTCTCATGAGGTCCTCCTGGACTCTTCTGCATTTGTGGCTCCCCTGGGGTTGGATGGCTGCCTCTGATGGCATGGATCACCCCTCAGTGATGGCTGGTCTGGCTATGGAGAATAAAGAGGGAGAGGTGGTCAGTCGTCCATGCAGACACTGTCCCTGAGGCTGTGCCTTCCTCTGTGATCAACAGTCTTCAGGCCAAAGGATGGGGAGGTCCTGAGAGCAAGGCCATGTGTGACCTGCACAGTGGGCCCTGCCTCACATGGGCCCTGAGGTGCCCGGGGGACCATGCGTCCCACTTCCCTCACCATCCCACAGACATGCAGGCAAGGGAAGTGTCTGGCCACAATGGGATCCCATGGGTGGGAGGCGGGCCTGGAGCAGCCTGGCCTTCCATGGGGCTTGCACACACACCTGCATCTGGCAGCTCTGTCCATGGGAGCAGGTGTTACCTCGCACAGGCAGGCATGCCCATGTGCTGTGTGTGGCACCCCTCAGTCTGTGTGAAGTCATGTGTGCGGCCTTGTGCCCAACCTGCTTCCAGCGGTGGCTGGTGGTGGGAAGGCATCTCCCTCTTCCCTCCCCCGCCCCCCGGGTCAGATGTATGTGAGGCCTCCCCTGAGCCTGAGAGCAGGAGCCTGGGAATGCTCCGGGGCTGCCTTCTAAAGCCGCGTGGCACAGACTGGTGCTACACAGATTGCAGCACTATGTCCAGGCCAACCACGCTGAGCAATGATTGCACCCCATTCCCTCTGTGCCCACCTCCCCTGCCCTGTGTGTGTGGAAAACTGAGAGCACTCACCTGATGATCCCTCCCTGCCCTCAGAGGATGGCTGTGAGACATCCAGAGCCTGGGGTACCGGCTCCAGGGTCAGGGTGACCGTGCTGGCCATGTCCTCCTCCTCCTCATGCAGCTAATCCTCCTCCTCCTCTTTGGCAGGGAGCTTCGGGTGGGCAATGACAGGCATCTGTAGCCCCAAATCCACCACCAAGGGTGGGGAAAGAGCTTCACCTCCTCCTCCCCCAGGAACTGGTAGTAGGGGCAGTAGTGCAGTTCTGCCCCGGAATGAGAGCTACATTCCCTGGCCCTGGCGTGGCCCTGGTGTAGCCCTGGCAGAGATCTTTAACCTTCCTTCGCACCTGTTCTAATGTCCTGTGGGGGTGTCCCCTCTTGGTCAGAGCCTCGGCCATCCAGCTGTATGTCAGTGTTTCTTCACCGGGAGCGGAGATCCTACAGGATCTCCTCCTCCCCCCACAGCTCGAGAAGGGACAGGATCTCCGCCCTGTACCAGGAGGGTAGACACCATTTGGTGCCCCTGGCTGGGTTCTGGGAGCCCTGGTGATGCTCCCTGTGAGGGATAGGAAGGATCTCGGGGGGGCTTGAGGCTGAGCCATGGGTCCACAAGTGGGTGGCAGTCAGAGCTGCACGGTGAGGTGCAGCTACCAGGCTTGGATTCCTGCCACAAGGCTTGTCCCAGGTGCATGCAGCTTTAAGAGCTAGCAGGAGACAGGAACAGTAGAGTTTGGATGGAGTGGCCACCAGGGCACCTGTGTTATTTCCTGGAGGCCTTTTCTTTCAAAAAAATCCTCTCTCTCCCGCATCTACTTTTTGTGAAAAAGCTTTTTCAGGAAAAAGGCTTCTTCCTCATAGAAAGAGGTTTACTGCCATCAGAAAACCCCTCATTCTTTCAACTTTCTGCAATAGCAGTGTGGACGTTAGTATAGTTTTTCCAGAAAAATGCTGCAGTATGGATGCACCCTTAGTAAAATTCCAAAAAGAAATTGTCAATGGGGAATCATAATGGATTGGGGATGCTTCTAATGGGGTTCTACAGGAATTGGTGTTAGCTGGGGCTTTCAGAACCCATTACGGGACAAATTAACCATTTCACTGTCAAAAATGAATCAATAGTAGCATAGAAGTTCCACGTGATCAAGAATTAAATGCAAATAAGCATGCTCTAGCAGTACAATGTATTAGATTTAAGCACATTCATATATAAGCAAGAAGTTTAGAATATCCCAGATATTTACCTAACATCTGGAATGCTACTGAGTAATTCACAGAGGTTTGCAGTGTCCAATTGCCCACTGGGTCGGGGAGGGTGGGGGGAGAAGGTGTCAGGAGAAACTGCTCTCAAGATGGCTTCAGAGGATTGCTCCAAATATACTTTTTAGCTAACCTTTTATAACTAGAGCCTTAAAAATCCTAGGGTATCTACTTTATATCCATGAGTATCCACATGTGTGGATGGGGATATTTGTGGCTCATTTTTGCAGATACAAAATTTGTATCCACACAGGACTCTCTTTATAACTAACCTCTGCAGAACACATAAGTCATAATGACCCCATATTAAATCAGTACTCTTCTTGATTTTCAATACACTTTTATTATCAAAGACATCTAGACTCCAGGCTTCCCTCCATCAAAGTTTTCAATTTGTTTACTTTTTTCCTCTCCTCCCATTCTGATTAGCATAAACTGCTCATAATTATGACCTTGCTTCTAAAAACCTGTCTTCAAATTAATGCTTAACTATATGGTGTTCTATTTCATTAATTCAGGGTGTCTGTATATACAAAACATTCTTGAAATTAGTTTAATCACATGCTGGGGGTATACATACCTCTCAAATCAAGAGTAACATTGGCACTAGGCCCGGTGGTGTTCAATGTTTTTATTAGTGACCTGCAGGTAAATATAAAATCACTGCTGGTAAAATTTGAGGATGACACAAAGATTGGCTGAATGATAAATACTTATGAGGAGGACAGGACAATCACACAGAGTGTGCATTGTTTGGTAAAGTGTGCAATCTTGTGCAAAATGCATTGCAATACAGCTAAATGTAGTTTTGCAGCTGGGAACAAGGAATATAAGCCGTTTCTATAGCATGGGGAAATGTATCCCGGAAAGCAGTGACTCTGAATAGGGTTTCCTTGTCCATTGTGGACAAGCAATTTAACATGAGCCCCCAGTTGTGATGTGGCAAAAAGGGCCAATGTAATCTTTGGCTCTATAAACACGGGAACAGTGTCCACCATTTAAAAGGGGCATTGAAAAATTGGAGTGGGTATAGAAAAGAGCTACAAAAATAATTTCAGGGGTGAGGAAAATGCCTTAAAGTATGTGAGAGCGCAATCGGTTCAGTTTTATCAAAAAAGAAAGTTGAGGTGTGACATGATAACAGTGTAAATACTTTCCTGGGGAGAAAATACTGGGGACTGAAGGACTGTTTAATCTAAAGTAGAAAAGCATGACAAGAACTGCTAGCTAGATGCTGAAGCTAGTCAAATTCAAGAAAGACACAGTTTGTTATGGTGATGAACCATAGGAACTAGCTCCCAAGGGAAATTGTCAATTTTCCATCTCTTCAGGTGTTCAAATCAAGAGTGGAGAGTGGATGCTTTTCTAATAGGCCCCTTTAGCCAAATACAAGTCAATTATAGAATGATCATGCTATTGATGGGATGTTTTATGAATTGGCTTGTGACACTGTGCACTGTATTTGTCATAGTAATATTAGTATGATATGACTGCCATAATTATGATGAAGAAACAACAAAGAGTTTGGTGGGACTGTAAAGACTAATAATCATAATTCAGATGCATTTCATACAAGTCATGAGATGTCATTGAAAAAATGATTTGCTGAATTTGATTATTCTATTTGTATGCATGTATTATTGTATCTGAAGTTATAAATATTGACTAAAGCTCTGTATTTCAAATTGATTTACTCTGGAAAACACCCACAGCCAGCCTTTCACATGCAACAATGAAGAAGGCAGACGGGGCTGATGGCCGATTATCAAAGACTGTGGAATAATTGGTGTTTTGACCAGTCTGTAAATAGTTACTATGACTCTGCAAGGACATATGGCAAGATCACATGTCCCCGGACTTCATCTTGGGATATCAGTATTTTTCCACAAACCAGTCTTGGAAGCAAGATTTTAAATAAATGGTTCCTGCCATGTGCTCAAACTATATAAGGCAGAGTGACATCTGTTCTTCATTTCCCCATACGAGAGGACTATAGGATCTTTTGAAAAAGCATCCCATTGTAAAAAAACCCGCATCTAAACCGCGGTTTCAGTTTTGGAATGGCATTTGTTCGAAACAGCACCATGACACAATTATGCAAATGAAGCGCAGGATATTTAAATCCCCGCTTCATTTACACTTTCAAAAGGTCTAATTTACATCCCTCTGCCGACAGAGGGGTGTAGTTAAACATCTAAGGGGGGAGGGGAACTGAACGGGGAAAGTACTGGACCCAGCCTAAAGAAATTTCTAGCCTGTGTATGAAGATATGAGAAACTAAGCTGTAAAGTTAATTCAGTTTGTGCCTTAAGAATCTGAGTCTGCCTGTACCATTGGTTAGGGTGAGAATTTGCTATTCATATCCAATCTAGTGTATCAATTTTAGGTTGTGTTTTTGTTTGCTAGGTAATCTGCTTTTATCTGTTTATCACTTATCTCTTAAAATCATCTTTTGTAGTTAAACTTGTTCAATAATAAACTTGCTAAACTTGATAAATTTGCTTTATCTGAACCAGTCAGTGTGTTTGGAGTGAAGTATGTGGAAATTTTAGCTCAGAGGGATTGATGCATACTCTTCTCCATACTGGGGGGGGGGGGGGGGGGGGAGGGGGAAGGGGACAAACTGGACAGCAAATTCATACTGGTTGCATTTTTGACCAGGGTAAGATGTAATGCTCTAATGTTCTAGTCTGGAAAGAGATGGCTTATTTTGACTGTTGCCTCTCTATTGTTGTTTCACATGTAGTGGCTGGTCAGAGAACCTGCAGCTGGGTGTACCTGTGTGAATTCTAGTGGCAGTCAGTGTATGACCCGGAGCAAGTCTGCAGCTTGTCACAGCAGCACAGTGTGTGAGACAATCTAGGCTAGAAGCTATGTTGGTCAAATTAAAGTAAGATTCCCATGTTCCAGGTGGCATCCTGGGGAAGGGAACAGGGGGAGGGAACCTGTCACATGACTTCAGCAAAAAGTAGCTTTCTGTCAGTCATATCTTTTTTTTTCTTGATAGTAATATATATATAATAAAAATATAATTCTTCATATTTTATCAGATATTGTACATCTTGGTCATAATAGTTAAAGAATAGTAGATTACTTTACCAATGATTTAAAGTGAAACTACTACTTCTAGAGGATTATATGCTTAAATGTATGAAATTTTCCTATCAGAATGATTTTTACATTTAGAATTCTGCACAGACTCAGTCTGCTTACCCTCCCAGGTCCAAATGCTGGACATCTGGCTGTAGGGAAGATTTGGGTTTCTGCACGTTGTTAGTGATCCTCCATTAGCTACTCCTATATCTGGGATACAGTCATTATATCAAATACATATTCTTGGTTAAGGGCTGGTTGCCAATACTCTCTGGACTTGATTTTCTCTGAGATTATGAAGAATTCCATTGCAAAAAGGTTTAACTTATTATTGAGGAAATGACTGTTCTTTTCTCTCCTATTTTCTGTATGTCACTTGGGCTCAGGGGCGGATGAGAGTTTTGCGGGGCCCATGGCGCGGTGCCTATTGAAGTGCGGGGCCCGGGGCAGCTGCCCCCTCTCACCCTGCACTATATCCACCACTGCTTGGGCTATTTGAAGGCAAGAAGTCCAATATGTCTGCCTCATGAACAAGAAAAATGATGATTCAAGTAAGGCCAACATGAATCATAGAATAATAGGACTGGAAGGGACCTCAAGAGGTCATCGAGTCCAGCTCCCCACCCTCAAGGCAGGACCAAGCTCCGTCTACACCATCCCTGACAGATGTCTATCTAACCTGTTCTTAAATATCTCCGGAGAGGGAGATTCCACCACCTCCCTTGGCAATTTATTCCAATATTTGACCACCCTGACAGTTAGGAATTTTTTCCTAATGTCCAATCTAAACCTCCCCTGCTGCACTTTAAGCCCATTACTCCTTGTCCTGTCCGCAGAAACCAAGAGGAACAAATTTTCGCCTTCCTCCTTGTGACACCCTTTTAGATATTTGAAAACCGCTATCATGTCCCCCCTTAATCTTCTTTTTTCCAAACTAAACAAGCCCAGTTCATGAAGCCTGGCTTCGTAGGTCATGTTCTCTAAACCTTTAATCATTCTTGTCGCTCTTCTCTGTACCCTTTCCAATTTCTCCACATCTTTCTTGAAATGTGGCGCCCAGAACTGGACACAGTACTCCAGGTGAGGCCTAACTAGTGCAGAGTAGAGCGGCAGAATGACTTCACGAGTTTTGCTTACAACACACCTGTTGATACAACCTAGAATCATATTTGCTTTTTTTGCAACAGCATCACACTGTTGACTCATATTCAACTTGTGGTCCACTATGACCCCTAGATCCCTCTCCGCCATGCTCCTTCCTAGACAGTCGTTTCCCATCTTGTATGTATGGAACTGATTGTTCCTTCCTAAGTGGAGCACTTTGCATTTCTCATTATTAAACCTCATCCTGTTTACCTCTGACCATTTCTCTAACTTGCTAAGGTCATTTTGAATTATGTTCCTATCCTCCAAAGAAGTTGCAACCCTACCCAGTTTGGTATCATCTGCAAACTTAATAAGCGTACTCTCTATCCCAATATCTACATCATTAATGAAGATATTGAACAGTACGGGTCCCAAAAGAGACCCTTGCGGAACTCCACTTGTTATCCCTTTCCAGCAGGATTTAGCACTGTTAACAACAACTCTCTGACTACGGTTATCCAGCCAATTATGCACCCACCTTATCGTGGCCCTATCTAAGTTATATTTGCCTAGTTTATCAATAAGAATATCATGCGAGACCGTATCAAATGCCTTACTAAAGTCTAGGTATATGACATCCACCGCTTCTCCCTTATCCACAAGGCTCGTTATCCTATCAAAGAACGCTATCAGATTAGTTTGGCATGACTTGTTCTTCACAAACCCATGCTGGCTATTCCCTATCACTTTATTATCTTCCAAGTGTTTGCATATGATTTCCTTAATTACCTGCCCCATTATCTTCCCTGGGACAGACGTTAAACTGACCGGTCTGTAGTTTCCTGGGTTGTTCTTATTCCCCTTTTTATAGATGGGCACAATATTTGCCCTTTTTCAGTCTTCTGGAATCTCCCCTGTCTGCCATGATTTTTCAAAGATCATAGCTAAAGGCTCAGATACCTCCTCTATCAGCTCCTTGAGTATCCTGGGATGCATTTCATCAGGACCTGGTGACTTGCTGACATCTAACTTTCCTAAGTGATTTTTAACTTGTTCTTTGTGTATCCTATCTTCTAAACTTACCCTCTCTCTGCTTGTATTCACTACGTTAGGCACACCTCCAGACTTCTTGGTGAAGACCGAAACAAAGAAGTCATTGAGCATCTCCACCATTTCCAAGTTTCCTGCTACTGCTTCTCCCTCCTCACTAAGCAGTGGGCCTACCCTGTCCTTGATCTTCCTCTTGCTTTTAATGTATTTATAAAATACAAGTTTCATTTGTTTTGTGGCCTTAGCAGATAAGACTTCCCCTATGGATAGGAATCATAGGTGCCACCTGCCCTTTTAGCCCATCTCAGGCTTCAGCCTTTCCTCAAGTCCCCACTTCTTCCTGCCTCCCCCCTGTTTCCTTCCCCAAGTGCGTTTTCTCGTCTCTCCTCCCGCACCATCCTGAAGCTCCCTGAATGCCACAAGTCATCTGTTCGTGGCACTCTGGAAGTGCCAGGAGAGCAGTGGAGGAGTAAATCAGCAGGGCCACCAGAGGGTGAAAGGCACAGGAGGGGAGGGAAGCTGCTGGGTGGGTCCTGCACACCCACTAAGTATCCCCATGGGTGCTCCGGTGCCCATTATATAAACTATGTCCCTTTAACAGAGCTGCTCCATAGGCATAGTAGCTGTTGTGCATAAACTATTATATGCTTCAGAGAGGGAATATTTTTGTTCCAAACAGCCCTTTATTTCCATACGTTTGGCATAGAAAGAGTTGGAATTGAGCATGTGTCAAAACAGGAATGTTCCCTTTTGGCGAAACAAATCCCATTTTTCAGATCACCAGATCTACATCTGGAAGAGTGTAAAAGCTAGCTTTTGTTTAGTACATAGAAACATTTTTAGCAGGAGCATTTATGAAGTGAAATGGATTTATGTCACTATGTCTGCTAGGGATCTCTGATTCAGACCATTGATTTAGCAAGGGGATTTGTCCTTAGGTCTTTCCTGGGGATTTTGGTATACAAGAATCTATGCAGTAATATTCAGTGTTGCTGAGTGTAAGTGTTTTTCAAAGTAAAAAAAGCTTCTAGGATTTCATCTTTTACATATGTAGACTAAAAATGAAAGATCATTTAAATTATAAGAAAGGGACGTTCATTCAGAAACAGCAGACACTAATGTTCTTTTTTGTAGCTGTTGAGCCTAACATTTTAATACTGAACATTGAATTTAAGATACTAGCAAAAATTTTCCAATTGACTGTGCAGTGTACGCTTTTTTTTTTTTTAAGTGGAGGTAGAATTTGTTATAGTAAGCCCTTGGGGTTCTTATTTAGACCAGAACATTCCTCCTTCTGTCAAATATCCGATTTAAACAATTTAAGTTTTGCCATGACCAAATAAGACATAAAAAACTCAAAAGGATCAGGAGACAGATCAAAATATCTATTTTCATGTTGGCAAACAATAAACCATGCCAAAATACCATGTAGTAACTGTAGGCTTTTATAGCCACAGCAGAGAAAACTAGATATGCAAAACATATATTACATAATGCATTAGTGTTTAAGCTTGTATTGCTTTGAGATACAGTACTTCATTTTCTATTTATTTTTCAGTTTTTTAGTTTCAGTGTGTATACACTTTAAACTCTCTTAAAAATTAACTTGGTCATCTTTTCTGCATTGAGTGCATTGACTACATACTCCTAACATTAATTAGAAATAGGCAAATAATCTTGTTTTAGTTTCTACGTAGAATAGGTATGTGTCTGTCATGTATTTGTATGAAATACACAAACTGATAATCCATATAACAACTTCACAAAGACTGGAAGTTCTTGTCTTTCCTTGATATTTTGTAAAATATCAATGATATTTTGTAAAATATCAATGATATTTTATAGAACGGTTTTCTTTTTTTCAACATATGATGGGGATGACCTTTTACCACATTGTATCCATGTGAAATTGTTAGAAGGTGTACCTTTGAAGCTACCACATTGTCCGACTCTTCAAATTATATGTATGTGCAAATAAATATTTAAATAAATATAGTTAAAAAATGGAAAAAAACAAATTTGGTTTGAGTCTAAACAAATATGAAAATACTAAAAAATGTAAGTGAATAAGAATTCATACTGCAATTTCGTTTCTGTGCATTTTTAAAGGGATAGAGTTTGATGGCAGTAGAAAGTGAGGATGAACAGCTTCAACATCTGTTTTAGTTACTTACATGGCTCCCAGTACCATGGTATCTGAGTGCCTCAGAGTCTTTTAATATATTTTTGCCTTTGAGGTAGGAAGTATTATTTTCTACATTTTACAGATGAGGTACTTAGGTACATGGATGCTAAATTACTTGCCCACATACCCTGAGCCAAAGGAAGGACTTAGAATATGGGTCTTCAGGTCCTAAGCTGGTTTCTTAACTGCTGACCCATCCATCTCTTGCCCTCAGAGCATGTCCCTTAGAGTCATACTTTAAGGTGATCTGGAACATAATGATTAGGAGAGCAAGATTTACTAGTCCTCCTCTCTTTCAAATAAACACACCAAGTAATACTCTAAAGTTTGAGAGAGTTATGGGATGTCAGAGGACCCCGTGGCCTGGTGTGGCCCTCCATATATTAAGAGAGTTCAGATGAGTATTGATTCTTGAGGTGATTTGAGTTGTGCTTAGTTTCTAATTTTTTTGTTTGTTTGGGTGAGGCTATTTTGTTTTTGTATCATTATTGTTATGTTTCTGTCAAATATTTACAAAAGGTGCTTACATAGATCTATATGTTGATATCTGATCCAAATAAATCTACTTTTACTTCTTGGGAACCCATTTTGAATGAACTTTTTTAGGCAATTTGGCTATAGTAATGTTGGGGGGGGGGTTGTGTTTTTTATGTAACTTATTTGCAGTGACAGGTCAAAGGAATTGGGAGTGTTTTGTGCTATACTGAGAGGTCCTTTGTGGCAAAGATAATGTCCGGACTGCTGCAGCATTCTCTGTAGATCCCAGTTAGAGCTGAGTGATTTTCTTCATCAAATAATTGCATTGAAAAGTTTAGTTTTGCACAACCTTAAAACGAGGGATATTTTTTTCCTAAAAAGTTCCATTTGACAATTTTTTTTGGAGATGAACCATTTCTACATTTCATTTCAGTATATCGTTGAAATGTTTTCTTAAATATGAACAAATTTGTATTGCTTTATCAAGAAAGGATAACAAAATCTAGGTATGACATGATTTTTTGAGTCAGCCATCAAATCAATGATTCACTTCAGCTCTCATCACAATGCCACTCCTCATGGTGGAACCAAACTCTGTGTCCCATATTATTTTGACTTGCTGTGTGTGTGCTGGTGTATGTGGTCTATTATAAAAGTATGTGCGTCCATCTCTATCATCTCTGTCTATGGTTCTTAAATGGAACCCATCCACATAGAATTAAGGTGCTGTGTCTCTATCAACTCTTCAGAAGTGAAAATGAGAAGTGTCTCCCTTTGTAAATGAGACTGTGCAAAATAAAACAATTCTGATCTGGATGTGAATGTTACAGTTTTGGGGTGGAGGCAGTATTTAGGGAGTACGAATTTTCTGATCTTCAATGGGCAATGATATTTAGAGGATTTGAAAACCACACAAAATGAACAGGCAAAAATGTTAAGAGTATGGGAAAACGTTGACCAATTTCCACCAGCTCTGGTGACAAATAACAAAAACATCCCCTCAACATTCTCCATCTTTCTTCAGGGCTGATTTTATTAGTAACAAAAGATGCAAAAATCTTAAAATAGTACAAGTTTTGGTAGTTACTGAGAGGAGACAAAGAAGTCAGGGAATGAGGATGTTTTGCATGTTAAGATGTAAGTGCTATTCTAGCCCTTCCAAACTACAGAAGTGCGAGAACATTGAAGGCATGTCTAGACAACATCCCTGTTTTGAAAGAGGATGTAAATTAGACAGATTGAAATTGCAAATGAAGCTGGGCTTTTCGAAAGTGAAACTACCGTCTAGACGCAGTTATTTCAGGGACAAAAAGCCTTAAAACCCTGAGGAGTACAGGATTTTTAGAAAAAGGTGTTTTTTTTTTAAAAAGAACTGCGTCTAGACGGCGGTTTCACTTTCAAAAAGCCCTTTTTCGAAAGAACGCGTGGCTGCCATTATGCAAACGAAGCACAGGAAATTCAAATCTCGGCTTCATTTGCAATTTTGATTTGTCTAATTTACATCCCTCTTTCGAAAGAGGGATGTAGTCTAGACATGCCCTGACATGTCAGTGAAGACTATAGAGGACTTTCTAGTCAAAACTACCTCAAAGTCAGGGGACCTTCTGAGAACATTTAGCTAATCTAGGAAAGAAAAATCATCAGCCCAAACTTGAAGGAAAGTTCAATAGTAAAGATGCAAAATGATTTTCCTCAGATCAGTGTGATTTCAAACTATGGCTTATAGACTGCTTACTAAGATTTATAGCAGCAGAGACCCTGAGCCTGTTGTATGAGACAGTGTACCAACATAGACATTTGGTGCCCCTCAAAATGGAAACATAAGATGAAAGGCAACAGGAAGGTGTAATAGAAGAACACAATGAGCCAAAACTGCATAATATGATACGTTGTATGGTGCATAGACAGAGAGTTGGCTAATCACATGGTGGTAACTCTTTTTTTCATGATTTCCACTTGCTAAATTATATTACAGAATAGATATAATACATTCAATATTGAAACAGCTTCTTCTGTCTCAGTATCTACAGTCAGTCACAAGAATGTTTTGTGATCATGAACACGAGGGGAGGCAGAACACTTTTTAATAATTAGTTTCTTGAAATTTTGGAATCTCCCTTCTGAGGAAAATTCTGACATTTCAAAGATGTTTTTGTTTTTCAAGTGGCCAAGAAGTTGGGGATCCAGGGAAGTTTCCTCCAGAAATCTTTCTTGTTTCTGTGAAAGCTTTGTTGAAACTGAGGTTTTCAAACTGGAAATAAGGTGGATATGATGAGTTCTTCATTACTGGAAATTTTAAAATCTAGATTCTTTTTTAGAAAGAAAATCCATACTTTAGAGTTTGAGTGTCCTGTGGTATAGGATGTTAGACTAGAAAATAACAGCAATTCCTGTTGACATTGGAGTATTTTTGAATTTCAGATTCCCTGCTGCTGTTTAACCCCTTAAATTCATCAGCTCTGAAAATCAAATCCTTAGTGGTTTTTTGCAAACACATTTTAGTTTTGGAGATGATGCATGAGTGGCCAGATTTTCACAGATGCTAGGCATTCAGCGGCAATCTCAGATGCTCAGTGTTCCTGAAAATCAAACTATAAGTTGAAATAATAACAGAGCAATGGTAACCAATTGCTGGACCTGGGCTTTTCAGACAATTACTTGGGAATACAACTTTGTAGTTTTTGTTTTCAGCATGTCTCACAAATTAGCCAAATATCAAGTTGTTAAAATTAGGCTTCACCTTTTACATTTCCTTCTAACAATAAAAATATGATGGTATTTTGTCCTTTAAGTATCAGAAAATATTATTTATCACTGCTATGGCACTTGTATGTCTTGCTGTTTTATTCAATGATTTATTTGTATGATTGTTATGCAAAGAACTCTGTTAAAGTTTGTCATTTAAATGGATTTCAAGAATTTCATTATGTTATAAGAACATAAGAAATGCCAGAGTGGATCAGACCAAAAGTCCTCCTAGTATCCCATATTCTACCAATGGCCAGTGCCCAAGAGGGGGAATGAACAGAACAATTGATCCACCCCATGTTGCCCGTTCACAGCTTCTGGCAAACAGAGGTTAGGGACACCATCTCTACCCACGTCCAAATATATTGCATAATATTGTGGAATCCTGTATAGCAGGAGTGGGGAACCTTTTTTGGGTTGGGGCCCACTGACCCATGGAAAAATCAGTTGGGGGGGCACGCACAAGTGAAATTTTGTGTGCTCTAGCCCTGCCATGGCATAGCAGGGTGGGGGATGAGCCTTGAGGGCCTGATCCAATCAAGCCAGGGGCTGCATCCATCCTCCAGACCTGAGGTTCCCCACCCCTGCTGCATAGAATATCAAGTGTATACTTTAATATATAACTTTATACATGTGTTAAGTGTTCTGATAAATTTGACAATTGAATAATTTGGCTTAATGTAAGTTGTTTGTCTTTAAGAATAAAGAAAACAAAAAGAATGCTCGAATGATTGAAATGATGATGTGGTAGGTGAGAGGAATGGTGTGGTATGGTCACATACCACACCACAAATATAAATATAAATGAAGCTAATTTTGTGTTTGATCACAAAACCGACTTCTGAACATTGATTTCAGTATGAAAAATCAGTTTCGTAACTCTCACATGGTTCCCCTGATTTTCTTCAGATGTTTCCAAAACCGTTCCTTTTGAGATGGATAGCAAATAAAAGAAATTCAGTCCATAGAGAAATTATTGAAAAATTACAAACAATAAAAAAGGGGTTTGGATGGGAATCATAGATTCATAGACTTTAAGGTCAGAAGGGACCATTATGATCATCTAGTCTGACTCCCTGCACAGTGCAGGTCACAGAATCTCAACCACCCCTCTTAGAATAATCCTCTCACCTATATCAAAGATATTGAAGCATTCAAATACTTTGAAGGACCCAACATGCAGAGAGTCCTTCAGCTGTGATCTGTGCCCAATGCTACAGAGGAAGGCGAAAAACCTCCAGGGCCTCTGCCAATCTACCCTGGAGGAAAATTCCTTCCCGACCCCAAATATGGCGATCAGCTAAACCCTGAGCATGTGGGCAAGACTCACCAGCCAGACACCCAGAAAGTTCCCTATAGCAACTCCTATCATCCCTCCATTGACCTATTTCCAACTGATAATGAATGGTCAATTAGTTACCAAGATCATGTTATTTCATCCAACCATCCCCTTATCATAGAATCATAGAACTGGAAGAGACCCCAGAAGGTCGTCAAGTCCAGCCCCCCGCTCTAGGCAGGACCAATCCCATCTAAATCAACCCGGCCAGGGCTTTGTCAAGCCGAGACTTAAATACCTCTAGGGATGGAGACTCCACTACTTCCCTAGGTAACCCATTCCAATGCTTCACTACCCTTCTAGTAAAATAGTTTTTCCTAATATCCAATCTGGACCTCTCCCACCACAATTTGAGACCATTGCTCCTTGTTCTGCCATCTGTCACTACTGAGAACAGCCTCTCTCCATCCTCTTTGGAACCTCCCTTCAGGAAGTTGAAGGCTGCTATCAAATCCCCCCTCACTCTTCGCTTCTGCAGACTAAACAGACCCAAATCCCTCAGCCTCTCCTCGTAGGTCATATGCTCCAGCCCCCTAATCATTTTGGTTGCCCTCCACTGGACCCTCTCCAATGCTTCCGCATCCTTTTTGTAGTGGGGGGCCCAGAACTGGACACAATACTCCAGATGTGGCCTCACCAAAGCTGAATAAAGGGGAATAATGACATCTCTGGATCTGCTGGCAATGCTCCTCTTAATGCATCCTAATATGCCATTAGCCTTCTTGGCTACAAGGGCACACTGTTAACTCATATCTAGCTTCTCATCCACTGTAACCCCCTTCTCATCCACTGTAATCACTTTGTGTTGCTGTTGTAATGTTATAATAATAGAAGTGACTAAAATAAAAACCAGATGATCTCTCTTACATTTCTGCTCAATTTACTGGAGTTGCACCAGTATTTGCAACAGTAGACTCAAATCTGCTTTTTTCCACAGAGTTAAAGTAGAACAACCTCAGTGTTTTCCAAGTTTTGTAAAACACAAAGTTTATAGAAATATGTTGGATAACAAATTAGTTTTATAATCGCATACACAATAAAACACACAAGATGTGTGTATAATCGCATAAACAATAAAACACACAGCAGGGCTTAACTTGAAATAAACTACACAAATTGAGCTACGTCAATTGTGTAGCTTATTTTGAAATTGAAATTGGGAACATTTACACAGCACTTATTTCAAAATAGAGCACTCTTTCTCCAACTTCCCTTACTCCTCATACAATGATGGTTACAGGAATTGGAATAAGAAGTCCTCCAGTTTCACAGTATTTTGACATTATTTTGAAATATCTGCCTGATGTGTAAATGCAGACGCTAGTTATTTTGAAATAATCTTGCTTTGTAGACGTACCCACATGTGTGCACACAATCTCTAAAAAATATTGCCATTTGTATCAGAAAATCCATAATAATAATAAAGTTCAAAAGAAGACCATTGATCCATGAAAGAATTCATTTCTTAAAGAGCAAAATTCTTATTTTTTAAATTAACATTAATATTTTTGTTTAAGTAAACTATTACCAATAAAAAAGGAGTAGTCCTGTAGCATCTTAGAGACTAACAAAAATATATAAAGTATCATGAGCTTTGTGGGCAAAACCCACTTCCTCAGATGAGCAGTGAGGAAGTGGGTTTTGCCCACAAAAACTATATATATGTTAGTCTGTAAGATTTCATCTACACAGCACCCTTACCTCAAAATAAGCTACACAATTTTGAGGTAATTTTGAAATTGCTTATTTTGAAATTTGGCACTGACTACACAGTGCCAAATTTTGAAATAAACCACTATTCTGACAAGTCCCTTAATCCTCGTGGACCAAAGGTTACAGGGATGCCGGAATAGTACGTCTATTATTTTGAAATAATGGGCATTATTAAAGATGTGGAATTGCCATTTCGGTATACTTCCAGTAGCCTACATGTAACCTTAGGTGCTACAGGACTACTTGTTGTTTTTTAAAGTTACAGACTAACATGGCTACCCGTCTGAGACTTTTACACCCCTTAAATAAAACTCATGATTCATGGGATTCTTTAGTGGCTAGTGCAGAGAACAGGCAGCAGAAGAACCTTCTTCTAAATTTTAGTTTCAATTGTGATCTAAGGCTTGGTGACCTTTCGGCAAGCTTTTGTGCATGGATTATTCTCAAGATATAGATCTTAGACCCTGATTTGCAGTCACTGAAATTAATGAAGATTCTTATTGACTTTTCTGGACATTTGATCTGGCCTTTTAATTTCTCTGTTCTTTTGGTTAAATAATTCTGTAATTAATGTAACATCATATACCACTGGAGTATTTCTGAAGCTTCTCTTGAAATGCTGAAGTTTTTTTTAAACAGTGATGATGTATCCTTATATTTCCCCCTCTAACTAAACTGTTTGTGTTCTACTAAAAAATAGAATCCATTTTCTTATCCAACAAAGCCCAAGCAGTTCTCAAAATGTTACCTGTAAACTCTTATCTTACAGATTAGCTATCACGTGAAAGTAGATTGCAATAATTTTGAAGAATTAGGAAGTAAAGAGAAAAGGATTATAGTTCTTTGAAACATGAACAACAGATTAATATTGTTTTCAGTTTTAAGCAGCATTCAATAGAAAATGCTTCTCCAATGTCTCTTGATAATTTATTTACACCTTCAGAGCTAAATTCTGCTCTGTTATATTGGCTAAGTCAGTGGAGGTAGCCAGTATTTACACTGCTGAATTGTAACTGAGAGCAAATTTGGTCCAACATTGTCCAGAGACGGATTATTTTCATTTTCTGGAATAGCATTGTAGCAAGTGCGATTGTAGGTGGTTAAAATAGGGGTGTTTTGGGTAGGATTGTTGAGTTTTAGTGTATGGATATGGAGTGTACTAGCCAATTAAATTGTAGGTTTATTGATTGAACTGTAAGAGGAGGATATAGTAAGAGCCAGATTTGAGTCTATAAAAGAAAAGTGAAACAGAGGGATAAATGTGGTTTACTCTTACTGTGTCTCTTGGTGTAATTAGGAAGAGTGGAGTTGTGTGTCCATTATTTTTACTTCCCACCAACCTACCTTGGTATGTCCTCCCAGATTCTTCACTGTTGGCTACCTGTGCTCTCTACCGTAAGTTTGGATACTAGTCATTACTCAGGACACATCTAAACTACATCCCTTTTTTGAAAGAGGAATGTAAATTAGACAGATCAAAATTGCAAATGAAGCCGGGATTTGAATTTCCCGCACTTAATTTGCATAATGGCATCCATGCGTTCTTTCGAAAATGGGTATTTTGAAAGTGAAACTGTCATCTAGATGCAGTTCTTTTGAGAGGGAAAGAAAACCCCTTTCAAAGATCCTGTATACCTCATCTTTTGAAAGGATGTAGTCTAGACATAGCCTCAGTGTAAATTGGCACAAAATGTAACCCAAAGATGCTGACACAACCACCACCAAGTTACAGTATTACTCTGTCCCTCCAGTAATAGAGTTCAATCCTGTAGCTTAGAATATTTTCAAGGCACAGGAGTGGCCCAAGGCCAGCTGCAGCAGCCGGCACCCTAGGCGGGGCAGCGCAATTGGTGCCCCACCTGAACGTCCGTCAATGGCCGTGATATCATCGGGCGCCCGGGCCAGCAGCGCCCTAGGCAGCTGCCTAGCTCGCCTAGGCTCACGGGCTGCCCCTGTCAAGGCACAATCTATATTTTGTGTTTTTTTAAAGAAAAAAATGCTAATGTCAGCAGAGTGATTGATTACATTGTAGGGTTTACAGATTTATTGCAAAGCTTTTTTAGCTTACTATTCTCTAATGAAAAAGGATAAATAATCAATTTCTAACTATTTCTGTCAAGTTTGTAAGATGTTTTGAGAAAATGAAAACCAAAAATCTCTTAGGGTATGTCTACACTACAGCGTTATTTCGTAATATCTTATTTTGAAATAGTTAATTCGAAATAAGCTATTTCGAAATAACGTGTCTACATATAAAATGCAATTTGAAATAGCATTTTTCTATTTCAAAATAGTGCATCCACATTGATTGAACTCTGAATCAAAATGAAGGCTGGTTGGAACCAGCTCAGGCAGGACATCAGGTCAGGACTGTCTTTGTATGGCTGCTGCCTGAGGCTTCCTGAGGCTTGTGCTTAAAGGGACCCACCCCGCATCCTCTAGACAGCCAGTTCTCAGGTTTCCCTGCCTGTCTGTCCCCCTCGATGAGGGACAGCAAAGCATTTTGTCTCTGAGTTCTCTGGTTGCCCTCACTTGTGACTCCGCAGCACTCTGCAGCATGGAGCCAGAGCTGCCCCTGTGCATTCTAGTGCTTCTCTTAGATGCATTGCTGTGAGCCTAGCTGCACTTTCTACAGGCTGCCATCTGGGAGGTCCAACGGGGGGCTGTCAGTATCCAAGAGGCCCTGCTGGAGAGCTTCCATCCTGAGGAGCAGTAAAAGTCTCCCTGGTCTTCCCCACCGGGGGCTTGTGCCTCATTCCTCCCTCACGTCCTTCCACTTACCGCCCACCTTCCTGATGTCAAATAAAATACATGTATTTTCATGAACACAAACTCTCTTTATTTAACAAAACGGGGGAGGGGGGAGATGAAACTCTGGGGAGACTGGGGAAAGGAGGTGGGAGAGGGGAAGAGAGAGGGTGGGAGAGGGGAGAGGGAAACCTGGGAGGAGGGAGCTGGAAGGGGGAAAGCAAGGGGAAGAAGGGGGAGGGGAAGCTCAGAGCTCATGGGTAGGGGTATCGCCAGACCAACTTGATTTTCATTCAGACCTGCTCCTAGGTTCGCATGTGGCCTTTGGTGGCCAGGCTGGCAGCTATCCTGCCATAGATGGCCACGTTCCTCCATCTAGTGCGGAGATCATGGACATTGGGGACATCCCTCCCCAAACCTGAATAAGGTCCGTGATCTCCGTCCTGGACCAGGAAGGCTCCCACCTTCTCTAGGCCCTGGCAGGCTCCTGGGAGCTGGCAGACGGCTCCTGGGGAGCGGTGGAGGGCTGGCTGCCAGTGACTTGCTGGCTCATGTTTTGGGGCCACTGGGTCAGGGGCAGTGAGTGCTGGCTCTGGGCTGGCAGGCTTGAAGCTGGCACAGGCACTGTGGCCAGAATCTACCCCTTTAAGGGCTCCGGAGCTGGGGGAGAGGAGAGGAAGTTTTCCTGGTTGTGCCCAGAATGGCCACCTGGTCACTCTGGGAAGGCTGGAGGACCCCTATTTCGAAATAAGCATCTATACAGAATTTATTTTGAATGAGCTATTTCCAATTTGGCAATATTCCTCGTAGAATGAGATTTGCCAAATTCAAAATAAGTGCTCCTCTATTTCGCATTTATTTTGAAATAGTGGTTTGCCTGTATAGAGGCTATTTTAATTTTGCTGTGTAGACATACCCTTAGATCTCTTCTTTTTGTCTGAACAGTTGTTTCACCATAATAGCTTCTATAAGTTATGCAAGATAGAGGAGATTTTGTGGAAGAGATTTGCAAAACATACATCCATTTTAGTATCATCTCTATAATGCAGCTTGGAGTGGCAATTGATGTGGTATTTGTAAAAAGGGTCAAAAGTTTTCAAGTTTTTTTTGTTTCACCACCCTTTTTAACTACTCCCAATTCTGTACTTTTTCCTATAGGTAATACATATGGAATTGTATTAAGAGAGTGATGTGTGTTTCCCACCAATATTAGCCTAAATATGCCTTTCTTCATTAGGTTTGTCCCTTGGGGGAAAATCTTTTATTTCTGCTCTTTTTACCATTGCTTTTTCTTCAAAGTATATTCAATGCAATTAATTCACACTAGGAATAGAGTACCTAGCATGCTTGGGGTGCTAAAGAAAACAAAATTATATGCAGGACAGTGGAAATTAAAACTGATTAGTATGTCAGTGAAATGTTTGGAATAATGTGTTGAGGACAAAGAAGGATTTGGGAAAAAAGCAGATGACTTAAGAGTTTGGACAATACAAAATGATATTGGTTTTTAAATGTTCAGCTACATTCCCTAAGCAGAATCTTCTTTGAGTACATCTAATATCAATCAGGATAAGTTAAACATGAGATACAATAGAGAGAAGGCTGTCTGATCTTGAACTAAATTAAACTCTCTGATAAACCTATGCAATCCCTGTGAGGTCTACATTATTAATTTGTGCACCCCAGGAGTAAGAACAGGGACTTACGTACATCTACTTGCACAGATTAATCTAATTTGGTGAACACTGTCACTTCATCGAATGAGGAATATTGGTTTTGGATTTGGAACAAGAAATAAATGCTAGACATGAATGAAAAAGAAAAGTTGGTTGAAAATATTAATGTGTGGAAATCCTGGTGGGTCCCTCTCTATGGTCCCCTCCAAAGGGCCAGGAAAGATCCCCAAGTCAATGAATCACCACACAGACTATTCCTTCAGAACCAGGCCCATCAGTCTTGACAAATAAGTCCCGTACCAATAAACACAGTTTTAGACTGGCCCGAGTCCACAAGCAGAGTCTTAACAAACAGTTTAAGGATGGCCCTTTAAGGCAAGGCCTGCAGCAACAAATCAGTGGTACAGTGGGGCTCTGCCCCTGGTAGGGGGAGCCGGGGCCATCCTACTCCACCGGGACCCAGCCTAAGGCCCTGTGAGTGGCAGGACGGCATGCCAGTCCTTTGGCGGGGAAGTCCTACTGAAACATGCCAAGGTTTCTGGGGTGGGAGAGGTGGCTCCCACTCCTGCCCTGGGCCACTTCCTACCTGGTCCAGGGGGAGGGTCACATCCCTCATACTTGCCAGGTTCTCAGCCTTCCTGGGGGGATGTCTCCTTGGCAGGAAGCCTCTGTGATGTCCCCTTCCCCCCCCCCCCCCAGCCTTGGGGTCTCTGCGGGCTTCTTCTGGGGCTGCTGGTCACTGCAGGTCAGGAGCTTCCCTCGTAGGTCCTTCTCCTCTGGCTGCCCACCCCGACTGAGCCCTTACCTAGGCTTTTATAGCTGCGCTGCAGCCTGGGCATGCCCAGTAGGGTTGCGGGAGAAAGGCCTCTGCGGCCAGGCAGCCCTGACTAGACCCTGTGCCTTCACCCCGTCACAGAAATACAGAAACTCTGATGGCAGATCAACACAAAATTCAGGCTCTTCAATCTAGTCAGAATATGCCCCAACATTATTTGATCCTTGACTATGATTCTGAGGATTAAAGGAGAAACGTTGGGTTTGTCTGCACAGCAAAGTTATTTCAGAACAATGGCCGTTCTGAAATAACAATGTGAGCATCTACACAGTAATTCCGCTATTTTGAAATAATTTTGAAATAACAGATGGCTTATTCCAGCTTCTGTAAACCTCGTTCTATGAAGAATAATGTCTATTCCAAAATAGATATTTCAAAATAAGGCGTGTGTACATGCTCCACTTCTGCTGTTTTGAAATAGTACCTTATCAGGGCCATTCTAAGTTATTCCTCGTAGGGCTCTAAATCGAGATAGCATGTCTACTTTAAGGAAGCCTGCCTCAGATTTCAAATTTTGAGGCTTCCCTGAAGTGTAGGCATGATATTTCAAAATAAGGTATTTCAGAATAACTATTCCGGAATAGTTTATTCCGGAAGAACTGTGTAGTATAGACATAGCCAAAGAGAGCGATAATCCTGAACTTGTACCTGTTGTGTTTTTCAACATGAAGAGTTAAAGAAAATCTGGGGCAAGTTTAAACAAAAAGAAAAACTATATGTAGCACTTTAAAGACTAACAAGATGGTTTAATAGGTGATGAGCTTTTGTGGGCCAGACCCACATCCTCAGATCATATTCTGGAAAAGAATTGGCATGACCGTATATACCAAAGGAATACAATGAAAAAAGTGAACACATTATTAAACTGACAAATCAGACTTAGTACAGAAGGTGAAGTGAGGGAGAGGAAGGGAGGGAGGGAATAGCTATTTATGAGTCAATGAATGGCTAATCAGGGGTAATAATTGGGGAAGCTATCTTTGTAATGGGTAATGGGTAAGGTAATTAGCATCTTTGTTGAGGCCCATTTGCAAAGTGTCAAATTTAAGTATAAATGAAAATTCTGAAGTTTCCCTCTGTAATCTGGTGTTAAAATCTCTTTGAAGTAAGATGCATGTAGTAAGGTCATTATGTCCAGGTAGGTTGAAATGAAAAGCAACTGGTTTTTCCTTGTGAAGATGTCTGATTTGTGGGCATTAATTCTTTGACGAAGTGTCTGAGAAGTCTGTCCAATATACATAGCAGAAGGACACTGTTGGCACATGATAGCATAAATTATATTTCTGGATGAACAGGAATATGTGTTCTTGATCATATAACTGACATGGTTAAGTCCAGTGATGGTGTCACCAGAGTAAATATGTGGACAAAGTTGGCAACGGGGTTTGTTGCAAGGGAAAGTTCCAGGGTTTGTATTAATGTGATATGTCCTGTGGTGGTTGGTAAGAATCTTCCTGAGGTTAGGTGGTTGTCTATAGGAGACTGAGTCTGTCCCCCAGAACCTCTCGGCATGGAGTATCCTGTTCCAGTTTAGGTTGTAAGTTATTGATAATGCATTGGAAGGATTTATGTTGGGGGTTATAGGCGATGACAAGTGGTGTTCTGTTGTTGGTTTTCTTGGACCTATCTTGAAGTAGATGGTTTCTGGCTGTTTGTCTGGCTCTTTAGCTTTCAGAGTGATGCAATAAAATCAAGAATAAAGTGATATCTCTTCTTTTAAACTTCTCCTTCCTAGTTTAAAGAACCAGATAAAATTTACAATCTGGATGAAGACATTTCCCACAGATTGTACCCCTGATGACACAACAATATTCATTTCCTTCTGAAGCTTTGATGTAACCATTCACCACCACCACATTTATAATCTATTTTTTCAAATATAAAATCACAAGAGACAAAAAGTCGTTAATGAATATTAAATGTCTAACTGAGTAGTTTAGCACACTGGGGAAAGTATGTCTTGACAATAGAACCAATGCTAACATTTTCTTCCATTTGTTGCTATCATGGCATGGCGTGATTGGTGCCATTTGTTTTCACTTTGACTGAAAGCCCATTAAAGCATATTTTTAAAACATAGGTCATACTGTTTTAAGGACCAGACTGCTGTTTAGGCACAGATCCACTCTAAGGACAATGTGGTATTGCAACACCACAGTATGAGGTCTAGGATGCATCATGCCTTAGAGAAATTGTTTTGGGGCTAGCTTTTCCTCCTGTCTGCATTTTTATTGAACACTTTGGAGGAGGAAGGTGCAGTATGACTAAGTCCTTCCAAATTGGTTAGGAATCACTTGCTTCTCAGAGGGCATTATCGGGAATTACACACTGCACTCAGTATAAAATTTGATTTCCAATTTGGCTAGCTAGAGAGGTGGGAAAGTTTCTGTTCTCCTTCATCCCATTGCCTCTTCTTTTGCACAGATGTATGGGCTATGTATAATCCTTCCTGAAGTCAATAATGACAATTTATTGTGCATTCCTCCCTGCCCCCAAGACTTGGCTGTTATTAGTGAAATGTACAATGCACTTGTTACCCACTCGTTGACAAGATGTATTAAGAAAAACAATGATTTCTGGTGCTTGTTTTTCTGTTCATTTTTTTGTAAAAAATTAATTCATAATGCTATGCCTATCTTTCCAAACCCATGATTAGAATTAGATGAGGCTGAACAGTGCTAACGTCACATTTGACAGTGGTGAGAATCAGTCAGGCTCAGCCAGAGTTTTGTATTTGACAAAGCTTAATTAAAAATGGATCAAGCGAAAGATGCTTGACTGTTGTCAAATATCCTGGCATGTATCTGCTCACGCAGTGATTCCTTTTGCATTAGCAAATTGTATATTGCTTTGATACCACCTTTCACTGGGGACTAAGAAATATCATGGTTTAGAACAGGTTTTTGTAAGCAAAATTTCCACAAACCTTTTAGCACAGATGCCTTCTCTGTATGTATTCTATTTACAAATCTTAAATTCAGTCTCCGTAGCATACATCCAGATTGAACGTCAAAGGAGTGCCCAAAGCCTTATAATAGACCTCATCATTGAGAAGGGTGCTTAATGTGGTAAAAATATTGAGCATGAATAAACAGCACAGCATAAACACTAGACCGCAAGAGTTTGTACCTCAGTAACACAGCTAGGAGTAAGGTATTATCACAAACCACTGCTTTTGCTTTTGTTTTTGCTTTTGCTTTTGTTTAATGCTGGTTTTTAGCTCACTTTTGCTTCCAGTGAAGTGAGTGGCAACTTTTTTGCTGTCCTCCGTATCAATGAGTGAATGTGCAGTCTTAGTTATAGGAATATGTCTGTAATTTTTTAGGAGTAAAGGCAAAGACTGTTGGTGAGGAGACCAAAGGGGGGGGGGGATGATAGAGGTATATAAAATCATGACAGGTATGGAGAAAGTGAATAAGGAAAAGTTATTTACTTGTTCCCATAACGTAAGAACTAGGGGGGTCACCAAATGAAATTAGTAGGTAGCAGGTTTAAAACAACCAAAAATAAGTATTTCTTCCTGCAGCTCACAGTCATTTTGTAGAACTCCTTGCCACAGCATATTGTAAAGACCAGGACTTTAACAAGGTTCAAAAAAGAACTGGATAAATGCATGGAGGTTAGGTCCATCAATACTTATTAGACAGGATGGGTAGAAATGTGTCCCTAGCCTATGTTTGTCAGAGGCTGGAAATAGGTGATGGGGAAGAATCATTTGATGATTACCTGGTCTGTTCACTCTCTCTGGGGCCCCTGACATTGACTACCATTGGAAGCTAGGATACTGGGCTAGATGGGCCTTTGGTCTGACCCAGTATGGCAATTTATATGGTCTTATGGGCCAACACCACAGGTTATCATGCTGACCAAACATCTCATTCTTTGTTTCCTTGTTCTCCCCCTTGTTGCTTGGTGTGTTATTTCTTGTTGTGTAAACTTTTTGTTTCGGGAACCATCCTTTTTTCCCCCTCCCTCTCTCTTATATAGTGCCTGGCACCTACCTCCTATGGTTCTACAAATGATAATTATTGTAAGTTTTTTCATAGAAGACTAATGATAATAGGCACCAATGTCTCACTTGGGCAGGATGTGAGTGTGTGCTCAATCCCTCCCTCTGCTTCAGACCCCTGCCCCACATCTATCCATCCAGTCCCCCCAAATCCCCACTCTGTCTTTTCCTGACCCTGCTCCACCTTCCTCCCCCTCCTCCCAGCCTTCTTGTCCAGTGTGCCCAGTCTTGACTCCTCCTAGCACTTGAATGCTGCAAATCACTTGTTCATAGTGCTCCAGAAGCTCTGGGAGGAAGGGGGACGAATTTGGAATAGACAAGGGTTTGGGGAGGGAAGTGTGGTGCCAGTGGGTGCTCATGGGTGCTTCAGCCCTGGAGCACCTTTGGAGTTAGTACCTATCCTAAGGATGTATTGCAAGCAGGCAGTTTTGAATACTGTGGCTTCTTTGGCTTTGCTTAAGAAGGGAGTTTTATCCAATCATCAGGCTGCTGGATATTACCATAATGAACTGTGACCACAAGTATGCTCTTGTTGACTACTTCATCAGCAAATGGGAAGCTGTTCACTGTTCAACTGCGGGCAACGAAGCTAGCACTTGTTTTCTATCTGCAAGCTGAATGGGGATTGTAAATAGTTTGTCACCATAAATGTGATACTGATTCATGCAGCATTTCTGTAAATCCAATTAAAGGTATTACTTCTTCTCTTTGACACTCCTGTCAGGCTACCAGATTTTGTTACAATCAGCTCAATAGCAGTGGGTGAAGCAAGCAGTTTCAATGATGTTCTGTAAGGCTGGATTCTGATTCAGACTGTTACTAACTGAAAACATCTTCCAAAAATAAAGAATGCATTATTCTGGTTTATTGAAATGGCCATTTTTTTTCTCATAAACCAGGGAGAAGAATCTATGCATATGTAATACTGTTGTCTTTTATATTCAGTCAAAAAACTACTTAGCATCCTGTGTTTTGATACTTACATTGATCCTTAAAAAAGTCTTGTGCTTTTTAAATCTTAGCTCTGCAACAACACTGTGTAATGTTAAACGCTGCAAGAGATGGAAAGATAGTGAAATTGAAAGATAGTAAAATGTGACTAAATTCGTTTAAAAAAACAAAGTTTTTTTTAATCAGTTATAGTGTTTTTCTACAAACCACAGTGAGAACCCTTAACACCTACCTGAATTATCACGTTACACCTGGCTGTGTTTCATCTTATAAAATCGCGTTCTGTAGAATTATTGTAAAATAGCGAAGTGCAATGCAGCATAACTCAACCTTATGCTAGATGGAAGCTATTAAAGTATTTCTTTTCAGTCTGTTACTTGTTATTTGTAATGGATATATAAATCTATATTGTATCCATAGTGGCAGTGAAGGGCAAAATTGCCTTCTCTACCTGCAAACTGATAAATGCAGACCTGTTGATATCATATTGGTAATTAATCATCCATCATGGTCAATTATAATTTTTTTTGGGGGGGGGGAGTGCAGTGTCTGAATGTTATAAATAATTAAATATACAAACGTTAGCTTCTGAATAATGTGATTTATTTCTTCTACTAAAGAGTGACTCATATAGTCATTTGAATGAATTATTGGATGTCTTTTCTTTTAAAAGTCATAACTAAGGCATAATTATGCATGATACACTTGCTATATTTTCCCAGTTTTGAGTGCCAGTGAAATACACCTGGGCTATAGGATCATGATAATATGTAGACTTGCAAAGGATACGTACTCTCCTCTGAGGAATATTGTCTATTCTTGATGCCTTTCTTGTATAGTTGATATTACACACCCATCAAACAAAAATGACTGTATATATATTCTTCAGGTGACTATGCTGGATCTTTAGGAGGTACACTTTGTTATGAAAATAAATTTTGTAAGTACTTGTTAAATGGTTTCATTTGTTATTTAACTTTGCCTCTAAATATCTAATAGATAAAGGAAAATCTAGTTTGTGCGCTAATAACTTGGACATTATAAGAGCTACCGCAACCAAACTTTGCACGGGATAGCCTTTCATCCAGTAGAAGGTTTTAAGGTACTTTTGGACCCGATCAGACTCAAGCTCAAGCTGTAAAAATCAAAAAGTCACCCACCACGCTGCACTGCAGGGGCCTCCCCACCCACCCAAGGTCCCATGCCCGCCGCCTGCAGCCCCTAGCACCATCCAGGACTCGCTATCTCCCACTTGCGAGGTTACGAAAGTGACCCTCTTTCCACCCCTCTGTGCCGGCATGTTGTGCCCCGACCCCCATGCGCACAATGGCTCAGGCACCCACCCTGCCCCCCACGGCACCTACAGTCGTGGGTGCGAGCTGGGGCTCTCCTCCCATGTGTAACCTCCCCTCCACTCTGGGGATGACGCGGACCTATATTTTAATCCCTACAGAAATCAGTGCAACTTTTCTACCATTCAAAAACAGATAATGGACTACTATTTTTCTACATTTTGTTCCTCCAGTTTCCTGAGCCGGGTAACTCCAGGTAGTTGTGTATATTATTTAGTAGCACTTTAAGATTTTATGGCTATTAGGAACCTGGAGAATAGTATTTTTCTAGAATATATAACTGAGACATCACATAGTCTATGTATGTTTTTGGGGAGCTTGATGGGAGTGCTTTCCTTGAAAAAGACAAAAAAATAAATATTATGCTGGTAGTGTGATGACAACACCAATTGCCACAGATTAAATAGTTTCGGAGATGTTTAAATTACAGACTACATGAAAGGAGAAAAAAACTGTAAAAAGAATGAAGAGGTGGGGATCTACAGACGATGGCTGGACAAGCCTTCTATCAGGGCCAAGCATAAGAAGAAAGAGCCCCTGTCAAGATTACAGCACCCCATCAAGCAAAGCAAAAGCGGTAACATGCTAATACAAGTGTTGAATCCATTCTATTTTATCCTGTGTCAGATGGAAGGGAGGTAGAGCACCAGAGGAGAGCTTTCCAGGGATATTTTCTTGCCATAACAGCAGGTGGGAGGCTGATCCCCAAAAGCTGGAGTTTCCTGCCAAAAACCAGGACATTTGGCTAGAATCAAAACATATCCCACCATTATTAGATGCATTGTCATTTAGTTGAGTTGTACCAAATTTCACATCGAAAAGTTCATATTTAGGTATCCAGAGGGAACATTTCAGATTTAGTTAAAAAGTGATCATTGTGCCTATGTCATGAAATAGATGAGCACACTATGGATTATTTCAAATCTTAAAACTTTAGCAAAGATTGCTGCTGCTTTTCAGATTTTTTGATACAAGTTTACCAGATCACTTATTCTTTTATTTTTATTCATTGGAATGTGGAGTGGGGTGTAACTTTTACAATACACTGTCAAATAGGTGGTAGCTGAAACACCTAAATTTCTGATATTTGATTTTTATTACCTGACTTTGAACCATACTGGAAAAAGTTGACCTCTGATGATAGCCTCATAGCAGATGACATTGTTTATACGGGTTGGACCTCCAAAAACCGTGACTGTCTGGTCTGGCAACATCAGTGGTCTGGCAAGACCATGAATGTTGTTGCATCAGGGAGTCCTGGCAGGAAGCCCTGTGGTAGGAGTGCCAACAACTGGGAGCCCTCCTAGGCTGGGAGTCCGGGGGGCTGGCAGCAGTGTGCTGAGGCTGGGACCAGGACTGGAGCCCTGGTAGCAGAATGGAGTGGAGCAGGGGTCAGGGCACTGGCGGGCTGGGGCAGCAGCAGCCCCGGTAGCAGGTCTGGGGCAGCCTTGGTGCATGTCAAGAGAACTGGCAGCCTGAGTACACAGCAAGAGAGCTGGTCAGGGCAGTCCTTGCAGGAAGGGTGGCTGGGGCTGGCGGCAGTGAGGGGCAGCAAGCTGGGGGACCAGTAGCGGGAGACCTCCCCATGTCTGGAAAATTCCCAAGGCTGCCGGACCAGAGAGGTCCAACCTGTACTGTTTTCCAAATAAGAACAACTGATTCTCAATAGAACTCTATTGATAAGAGAGTATTTATTCCGCATTTGGCATGTGTTTTCATTATTGTAAATTGTATCCTTAACAAAACTGTTTGCACATTTGAGAGACAGACAATAGTAACACAAAGCATAGTTTCCATGCAGTTGTCATATTGGGCTGATATAAAGTCATTGTTATACTGTGTAGAACTTTTTGAAATGGAACTCTGATACCATTAAGGTCATTTTGTGATTTTTGGATGTAGGGAGCATTTTTTTTTTAAATAATGGAGATTGCCTATCTCCTAGAACTGGAAGGGACCTTGAAAGGTCATTGAGTCCAGTCCCCTGCCTTCTCAGCAGGACCAAGTACCATCCCTGATGATTTTTTTGTTGTCCCAAATCCCTAAATGGCCTCTGCAAGGATTGAACTCACAGCCCTGGGTTTAGCAGGCCAATGCTCAAACCACTGAGCTATCCCTCCCCCCATCTACTTTTTTTTTGATGTTCACATTCACAGAGTGAATGCTGGGGAGCAAGGTAGGAGGCTGGAGGGCACCCCCAGGATCTGAGAGAAGCAGCGTGGGGTGGGGGGGGGTGGGTCTGGGGACGAGAAGGGAATCCCCAGGCCTTGGGTGAAGCAGTGGGGGGAATTTCAGGCCCTGTGAGGAGGTTTGGGAGGAGGAAAAAGGAATCTCCACACTCCAGGTGAAGTGATAGGGTGGAGGGGGAAATGAGCCCAGTAGAAGTATCATGAGGCAAGGGGGAAATCTCCATGTGTCCATGTGGAGCAGTGGGGGTAAACAAATTGTGCAGGCCCCCCAGGTTGGAGGGAGACACTCCAGACCCTGTAGCAAGGAGGGTTAATGCACAGGCCCTATAGTTGTGGCGGGGGAGGGGAATCTTACCTGAAGAAGGTGGCCTGGCTGCAACATGCAGAGTCCCTCCCCAGCTGGTCCAGCTCATGCTGGTATAGATGTCTCCAGTGCTCACTCTGCAGTGTCCCATCCCCGTTTGCTGCTCCCCGTGGTGAGTGTGAGGATCATGTCCTTTCTCTCTCTGACCCTCCCTTTCCATGTTCTAGAAAACAGCTCCATTCCCACCACTTGCCATGTTCCCTGTACAACCAAACCCTAACCTTGCTTTGTTAGGGCAAGAGGAAGCTGCCTAGCAAATTTGGTGCCCCTAGCTTTTACTGTTTAGGAGAAGTTCTTGCACAGACAGATATACAGACGTACAGGAAGACAGATATTTCATTTCTAAGATAGATAGATAATGAGGGTTACAGAGACTGATTCATGGGGAGGAATAGGAGGTATTTTATCTGTGTGTGAGTTGTTGGCTTCCTGACTAGAACACACCATGGATGCCTAGCGCCTCATGGTGTGAGAGTGCAGTGAATTTTCTTGTGTTGTAATCCAGGCTAATAAGGAGTTTCTGCTTGAATGGTAACTTGAGGAAAATGTACTTAGTTAACCAGGTGCCTTCATTTAAGAGATAGCTAGCAGAGGCAGATACTCTCATTAGATCTAGAAGTAGTAGATATTGCTAAAATATAAGTAATCGCTATAATTTGTACAGCTCTGGAAACATACTTGATGCTTTATAATCATGGATACCATAAAGATACATTGACTACCATATAGAAATTATTACCCAAGTTAAAGGAGGCAAATGCAGAATCAGACATAGGTAAAGGATGAAGCAGGGGTTACTGTTAAATTGGTAGGTGGAACTACTTTAAGAGGTGGGATTTAAGAAGGGTTGGAGAGATTTTTTGATAGGCAAGAAAAGGAAACAATTCTAAACATAGAGGGCAGCATGGGAAACAGGAGACAACGGGTTCAGTAAGGCACAGAAATAGGGAATACAAGGAGAGCATAAGGGAGAATAAGAGCAGAAGTAAAGTTGGGGATAAGATTATCTATAGCATAATAAAGGAACATTCTTCCTTTTAGCATGATGCTTGAAAGGCTGAGCTGGTCTCACTTCTTTGCCACTGGGAAATGAAGATAAACCTTGGGAAACCCTATAACTCCATAAACTTTCCCATAACTTTCTGCTGCATTTTAATGGCTAGCAATACCCAGGTGTGTTACATAAGTGTGAAACAACTGGAATAGATTTTTAAAAAATTGTTATACCAGTTGATTTCAAATAAAACTCCTTGGTCTTTAATCATTACCTCACTGGCATTTCAACTATACGAGCTTATAAGGCTGGCATTGATTCACAATTGCTATCTCAAGTACAGTGAATACTGTTGATACTTTTCTGTGAGAGAGAGTAAGGCCTTAAATAAATACTGAAACTTCATATGCTGCATGAATCGTTAATTTTGGCCAATTATAAAACCTGGAATTGACAGACTATACCAAGGAGATAAAATGTGCAGCCACACTGAAACTACTTTATCAGAAAAGCAGAAGTCTTAAAAAAAGCTATATGAAGTATACAGTCCCACTGAAATTCATATTCAGCCAACAGACATTTTCTTAGAATTCTGCATTTCAAAAAGTTTGAAAACTAATAAATGGTACTATGCCCATCTTTCTCAAGGTAATAAAGTGGTATTTATATATCATCTTTCGAGCACCAGTAGCCAATGAAATATTTTTGTTTTGTTCCCTGGATAAATAAATAGCAAGCCCAGAATGTGACTCGATAATGCAATGATATTTAAGGGATGGATACATTGCCAATAAGACAGTGATTATATCTTTTTTGACAGTAGAGGTAGAATAATGTTTGTAAAATGGCTTTTCTTAATGTAGGAAAGATTTGTGAGAGCTGAATTTTCCAAAATGTGATATTAAGAACATGATTTTACTGAAAAAGTCATAGGAGAACATTTATAATTATGAATCTTCTTTTTTACTGCATACTATCAAGAGCAAAATAACCTCTTTCCTCCAATAAAACAAAGATGAGGAATACAAAACACTGTTGTTTCTCTGCAGATTGAAATCTGCATATTCACGGATAGATTATAATTGGCATACAAACTGTGTAGGAGTCCTTGAAGAACACCATCATATCATTTCGGGGGTGAGTACCAGAAGAGGATTAGCATCAGGGGTACAGTTTCTTCTTTTTATGAGAGATCCCTATGGGTACTCCATTTTGGGTCTTGGTTCCATTCTGGCACCCTTGATTGGAGAGTTTGATAGTAGTCCCCTCTGGGCCATACACACACATTGCCTGGGTTCGTGTTCCATTGTCAGTTAAGGAGTGTATGCACAACCAGCACCTTTTGTTTCTTCTCAACCATCCCCTGCCTGAGACAGAGCTCTGCAGTCCTCTGGAAGGAAGAATATTTCCTTCCCAACTGTAGTTAGTTACCCTGTTACTTCATAGTTAGTTATAATTATAGGTACTGCTAGAGTTAAGTCTGTTTCATAGAAAAAAAGTTTTTTGGTTAGCAGAATTACACCATACTTGCTGGGTTAAAGTGGTCTTCCTCTTCAAGGTACACCATGCCCGTATCGGACATTGCCAGTGTATCTGCTGCCTTTGGGAGTCACTCTCATTGCAGCAAGCTGAAAGCTAAGGCTCACCAGGATGGGGACCTGAGGCTCAAACTTACATAGCGCAGCCTCTGACTCTCGTGACCACAGTACCTTGGCTTCCTTGTTATCTCCATCTCTATAAGACAAGACCTCTCTGAAAAGAGTTCTTCAGTGCCTCATGAGGAACCAACTGCAAAAAAGTGGTCACCAACTCGATCTTCTCTAATGGTGCCTAAAACATGGTAGGTTTGCACCTAAGATGCTCCCTTCACCTTTGGCATCAGCCAGAAATCCACTGTAACTGGCACCCATCATCCTGAGGTCATTAGTAAGGTTAATACTGTTACTGAGGCTACAGCTCTAAGTTGCCTGCCTTGACTTCGGCACTGCCACCCAAGAAATTGGCACTAGACTCTGCTGCAGCACTGGCCACCAAGTCCGGCATCTTGGCACCAGCCCCACCAATGCTGACCATGTCTATGCAGAAAAATACGCCTATGACATCTGTGCTGATACCATCAGAACCATGGCCAGAGTGACTTTCCTATATCCTTCAAGCTGCAGTCTCCTTTGTTCGGCAGCAATGTTTCTCCACAAACCTTAGCCCCATACATATCTTTCCTGGCACTGTCTCAATTTTCTAGTGATGATGATGACAAAGGGGTTCAGGCTGCCTTCTCTCCATTTCACCAATAGACATCACTCATCACCACTGAGGTGAACTCTTGTCCCATTAAAACTATGACAGATCACCATGGTACAGACATCCTGGGATGCCACCACCATGCTCATTGGCCTTATCGGAGCCCCTGAGGCTCATACAACAGACACTAGCAAACATGCCAATCCTTACAGACACCAACTTAGGCCTTCCCCACAAATGTCCCTATAAGAAGGTGAACTTTTCCCCGGACAGCAGGAAGAGAACACTGAAGAGTTGGCACCCATGTCTTCTCCCAGACCTTGCATCCCAATCCTCTGCCCCGGGTCACACCATGGCCATAGTGACTTGCCTATATCCTCTATGCCACAGTCTCTTTTGTTTGGCACCCCCTCCTGTACTCCAATCCCCTGTTCCAAGTCACAACTGCCTCCTTCACCAAAACTCCCTTCCAGACCCCACACTCTGTCCTGCACCTCAGTCCCTTACTCCACGCTCCCTCCCGCCTCCAACCTCCATCTCAGACCCTGTACCTCCTCCATTAATATCATGGAAGAATGCAGCACTTGACCACTTTCCAAATTCTTGCCATAAAAAATTATTGCCCACCTCTGATCTATGCTATCATCTCAAAGGCTCCCAACCTCCTTCCACAGCTGAAGTGCACTCTACCAGATCTATTGCAACCTCAATGGCATATAGTCATAATAGTCCCTGCTCCAAGATTTTCAGAGCTGCTCCTTGGGCATCTCAACACACTTTCACCCAACTTTACACTCTCATGCCTGGTCCCAAGAACACACAGCTGGGCAGAACTGGACTATCTGCAGCCTTCTGACATACTCTGAAGCCCTTATCATGCTGAAGGCACTGCTCTTCAGTTACCAAGATTGAAGCCACCCAGAGGGACATCTCTTAAAGAAGAAGGGAAGGTTACTTACCTTGTGCAGTAAGTGGAGTTCTTCAAGATGAGTGTCCTGTGGATGCTCTATTACCTACCCACCTCCGCTCAGCTTCAGAGCTAATACTCTGACATAGAGAAGTAACTGAGGACGCCAGTCACATGCGCATTAGTTCAATTGACAACAGAACCTAATCCAGGCATGTGTGGTCCACAGGGGACTGCTATCAAACTCTCTGATCAAGGGAACAATACCAAGATCAAGAGTGGGGCACCCACAGAGACATCGCAAAAAAACTACAGCTACTGCACAAGGTGAGTGACCTTCCCTCCTCTGCCAGGCCTGTTTCAGAAACATAGGTGATGCACTCCCTGTGCCATCTGTTCGAATAGCATAGATGTTTCTCTCCTCCTTCCCTTGCTCCACCTTATTTAAGGGGTTTTTTTAATTAAAAAGTCATAACTTCATATTTCTATAATCACTTTTCCATTCTCCTTTCCTTTTAAGCAGAATCCCAGGCTGGGGAGTGTTGCAGAGTCACACTGCCCCATGGAATCTCCAGGGTTCCAGGATGCCGCACTGTGCTTCATGAAGTTCTCAGGAGTGTAGCAGGAGTGCATGTGATGCTACAACCTTTAAGATAGTGCCTCATTTACCCTTTGCTGCAGCTAGCTTCACTCACTATGCAGTGTTTAGTGAAAGCCTCCCATATATCCTGCCTACACACTTGCTCACAAACTCTGTCTCTCTCTTTTTTTCAACTGCACTTTCTTTGTCTATACCCTTACTCCCTTATCTTTTCATTGGAGAAAATTCAGATGCCATTTGTAATGTTTTAACTCTCTCCTCTGTGTGAATGCAATCAGAATCTGGCCCAGTATGTCTCATTTTCTTTCTCTCAGTCTTGCTCTTTTCATCCTACCCTTCTCTCTTTTTGCCTGCAAGACAATTTGGTGGTGTGTGTAGTGAAAACAAAACATTGTTCTCCCAATGTTTCTTCTAAGGATAGTATTCAATTGCCTATTAAATAATTCACTCAATGTCTATCTGTCGCCAATCTTTCCCAAAAAGCTGCTCTAATGTTTTGTTCTTTCATTCTAAATACAGGGCTAGACCTTCAGCTGGTGTAAATTCAGCAGAGTGCTGCTGAGTTACATCAGCTGAATATCAAGCTCCTTTTAGCATAACCTATCTCTGATCCTCCTCTTCTCTCTTGCTTTTGGCTGCTTGTTAGGCTGTGTGATATATCATCTGAGCTATGTTTAGGGGTGAGGAATCTCTTGCAGTACATTATAATGTTGTCCACATGGCTTACATTTTTGGTATTTTGGTAAATAAGAGTACACGTCTTATGCATATGGTTGTAGCCTAAATGCATTTTAGATGATTGGGTAGGCTCTAGGAGGAGAGTTAAAACAATCATAGTTGCAGCCTTGTTGCACTTTCCTGTGTCACTTAAGGAACACTAATGTCATGGTTGATATGATGAGGTGATAGAACTTTAATTGATATTTTATTGTACATCTAACTAATAGTGCATAATTCCACAGGACTAGAATTCAATCCCTTTCAATGTGTCCTTTTTATAATTGCTGTTTGGGATTAGAATTTTTACATTTGTAAATTGTGTTGCATCTGTCAACTCAGTGAAAAAAAGAATCTAAATACTTCCACGTGGTGGTTCATGTCTTGGGTCTTGTGAAAGTGTGTGTTCTAATTAAGCAGTAACCCATGACAGCACCCTTGTTCAGTTAGTAGATATGTGGAAATGTTGTCCAATGCTTGTGGAAGTCGAGGCTCATAACTCTGACACTGGGTGATCAGGGGTAAATTTCTTAAAGTGAGATGCAGGGAGATTTTCTGTACAGTACTAATACAGATAATTAATTTCCCTGTGTATAAAGTTCCTCAAGACATAAAGCTGAGCAGTGCTATGTAAGTGTTAGGTGGTATCTTGTATATGTTAACACCTGTAATACTGCTGGCTATTTTGGCCACTTGTGCCCCATTCAGAGTCACAAAATACAAAGCAAAGTTTGGCAATGCTTCAGGACTGGACTGAATTATAGTCCAGTCCTAAGAAAGAACCTCCCACAAAACAGAAGTCCTTGCAAAACTGTTGATGTTGTGCCTGACCAACCCTACGAATGCTTCTTGGTCCTACAATACACATTCATTATGGCAGTGTGTGGAGTACAGTCACTACACACACCCTAGCACACGCATAAATGGTGTAGCTCATGAGGCACTGCTTTAATGAATAGAGTAAAAGCACATGTCTCTACATGTCCAAGCAGCACCTCCTCCATTTACATTGCTGTTTTTAGCAGCATAGTGTCTCACTGCAAGAGCCTTTTCTTGCTGCAGGGAAAAAATGTATCAGAGGGGAAAGGCTCCAGAGGCTCCCTGTTCCTGGAACACTGCCACATCATAGGGAAAGGCTGGCAGGAGAAAGACAGCAGGGAAAGATACTGGCATCTCCCCACCTGGCAAAACCTTTCGCTGATATCTGGAGCAACACTGCAGTGTGGATGCAGCTTAATTTTCACTTCAAAGTACAGCTACATGTACCGTGCATACTGCCCCCGGTGATGTATATCCCAAATTAAAAAAATGTAGTAAGAGGACCAAAAAAGACGCCATTTGCTAAACAGAAAAAATAAAAGTAGCAGCTAGAAGGTTAAAAAAGCATCCTTTTGAAAGTGGAAGTTAAATCCTATTGAGGGGAATAGAAAGGAGCATAGACTCTGGCAAGTGAAGTGTAAAAATATAATTAGAAAGTCAAAGAAAAAAGGAATTTGAATAATAGCTAGCCAAAATCTCAAAAAGTAATGGCAAAAAAGGTAAATGCCTCAGAATCAGGAAACGTACTAAGCAGCCAGGGGGGCCACTGAACAATCGAGCTGCTAAAGGAGCATTCAAGGATGATAAGGCCACTGCTGAGAAACTAAATGAATTCCTAAACCTGAGCTATTCTTTTTTAAGTGACAAATGTGAGGAACTGTCTGTCAGGGGTCGACCACCCCCCTCCCTCTTAGCCCCGCAGGATTGTGGGGCAGGGCGGGCCCACGTTAAGTTCACGGAGGGGCCCTCTCCGACCCTCTGGCCGTTTGCTCTAGGCCTATAGGGCGTAGTAGAGTTCTCCTATATCGGGGTGGCCCCAATATGATCAGAACCCTCCTGCTTATGCCCTGGGGCCCGCCAAGTTCCCAGTCCCTGTTCCCCCAAAGTCTTGCTCCCACCAGTTTGAGAGTCCTGCTGTGGTCGGATCGCCTCCCGCCCCCACGGGCGTGATGGAGGGATAACAGGGACCTCCCGTATTCCCGGGAGTCTTCACTTCCCCAGGGTCAGAGGGTCACACCGTCCGGGCCCCTCTCTTATAGGCTGCTTTGGCACCGTGGGCTCCCCTTCGGCTCTGCAGGGCTAGTCGCAGTCATAGCCCGGCACCCTGCTAGGGAAAGGGGGCTAGAAACCTCCTCTGGTTGTGGGGTTTCTCTGGACTTCGGGCGGCTTCTGCTTGCTTCCCAGCTGGTATCTCTTTGCCGAGCTTCTGCAGCCTGGAGCCCTGCCGATCCAGGCTCGGACTCCCCGCCACCACTTCCCGCTTGCCCCCTGCTGCCTTGGGGACAGAGGGAGACGCTCCTCGGCTTGACCGCCGTGAGCCCTCTTCTGTGGTCCAGCGGTGCCCTACTCGGCCTCCCGCTCCTCCCCCCATGTCCTCTGCCTCACTCTCCACCTTTCGGGTGTGCCGCCCCCGCCCAGGTGTGCCGGTACCGTGCTTAAAAGCAGCCGCCTGCTTGCCGCGCATGCGCGGCAGCACAGCCGGTGCTCACCTGGCTCCCTGCTTGCGGCGTGAGCTGTTAGCGTGCCTGGACCCAGCACGGGTGATGGGGTCGGCCCATCACACTGTCCCAGATTGATGTGTCAGCAGAGGAGGTTTTGAAACAAACTGAGAAACTCAACAATAAGTCATCAGGACCAGATGATATTAATCCAAGAGTTCTGAAGGAACTCAAATATGAAAGTTCAGAATTATGAACTTTGGTTTGAAACCTATCCTTTAAAGTATTTTCTGTATTATGTAATTGGAGGATGGCTAATGTGATATGAATTTAAAAAAAAAGAAAAAGGAAAAAAAAACCACTCCAAAGACAATTCTAGCAATTGCAGACCAATAAGCCTAACTTCAGCATCAGGCAAATTGTTTGAAACTATAGTAAATAACAATAGTAAATAATTATCAGACACACAGTTTGCTGGGGAAGAGTCAGCATGGGTTTTGTAAAGGGAAATCATGCCTCACTAATCTACTAGAATTCTTTGAGTGGGTCAACAAGCAGGTGGACCAGGGCAATCCAGTGGATACAATGTACAATTTTTAGAAAGCCTTTGACAAGGTCTTTTACCAAAGGCTCAAACATAAATTAAGCCATCACGGGATAAGAAAGAAGGTCCTCTCATGGCTTGGTAATTGGTTAAAAGATAGGAAACAAAGGATAGGAATAAATGGTCAGTTTTCAGTATGGAGGGAGGTAAATAGTGGCATCCTCCAGATACTTAAACTGGGACCAGTTCTGGTCAATATATTCATAAATGATCTGGAGAAAGAGGTAAACTAAACTATCTTGTTTCATCTTAAGAAGTGGGTAGTGCCCACGAAAGCTCATAATACTATCTATATTTTTTGTTAGGCTCTAAGGTGTTACAGTTCCTCGTGTGTGGTTTTTTTTTTTCTTGAGTATTGTTATATCATCAGCAAATTTTACCCTCCTGGTGTTCTATGGCTAGGGAGGCTGGGGCCCAGCCTGCCACTGCTCCAGGTCAGATCAGGGGGTTGTCAGGTGCAGTAGCCTGCAGTGACAGTGGGGGCTGGGTTCTGGCAGGCACAGAAGGTGTTGGGCCTTGGGTGGAAGGGGTAGTGCTAGCGGTTCACCCACTGCTTGTGTGCTTGCACTGATGGAGTCAGCTGCAGTGAACCTATTGGTGCATATCCAAAACTACCATGGCCCAGTTCCAGCAACTTCTGGTTGTGGAGTGCTAACTTAGCCTAGCAGCAGTGACCCAAATGCAAATCATTCCTATTCCCCACCTCCATAGATCTCTTAAAGAGCTATCTTTCTATTAGACATGTGGATTTTACCTGCATTACTCTACCTCTTGCTATTTATTCTTCCTCATTTCTTATTGCATCACCTCACTCCTGTCCTCCGTGCTCTGCCAACTGTATCACACTTGTTGGCCATTTGTCATTGCAAAATGTCTTTTTATTCTTTTTTTCTGTGCCACTCTCACAAATTAATGCTTGGTCTTCACAGATGCCATTGATTTAAATTCCCCCCCCCCCCCCCCGTATTTACAAAACTATAGAAGCCTATTTACTATGGTTACTCAGTGATGAATTTCTATTTGTGGGGAGGGTGGAACAGGAGCAGTGCTAGTTGTGAGGCTATAATTTTGGTGTTTGAGAAAGATGAAAGCTGACCTGTAGAGAGAGACTGCCGTAGTCGGTTTCGATTGTATACTCTCTGGGGTAGGAAACTGTATTTTCATGTTGCTTGGAAATTGTGGATGCTACTCCAATCTTTGTAATATAATTACATCAGAAACATTCAAGTCGCAAATGTAAGCACCCAGAGTTAGGAAAAGGCCAGGATTAAGAGAGTCTGTGCAATTTTATTTCTGCCTCCTTTGCACATGTATTGTGATACATTCGTTAATAACATCGCAACTGAATTGTTACTTTGTTAGCTTAACTGGTAGCAGTACTAAGCTGTTATCCTCCATATGGCCCACACATTAGAAGCAGGATGGAGAGGTACATTTTGCCTGTGTTTTATAGCTACTGAATGACAACAAAGATATGTAGAGAATACTCACTCTTTCGTTCAGCTTCAGGCTCTGTAGAGGAGGGTTCTAATGGTTATAGATCTACTTGTCTCCCTCCTCCTCCTCTGCTTCTCTCTGCCTAACCCTGATTAAAGCTTTGTCTATACAGGCAAGTTTTGTCAAGGAAAAGCGCCTTTTGTTAACAAAACTGCAACACAACTTTTATCGGGAAAAAGGACATTTCACCAACCAAAAACTTCCTGCTGCACAAGACACTTTTTTTTCCTTTTCCCCTGTCTGTTCACAAACATCCAGTGTCAACACCTTGATGCATTTTGTCACTGATTCTGGCCTCCAGGAAGTGGCCCATAATTCCCAATAAGCCGCTCTGGTCAGCAGTTTGAATTCTGCTGCCCTGCAGCCAGGTGATCAGCTACTTGCTTTGCAAGTCCCACAAAAATTTAAATCCCATTTCCTGCTAGCTGGCTTTTCTGTATGAGTTCATTGCAGAGGACAGTGAACATCTGGTTTCATCCATGTGATTATTGAGGCATTTGAGGCAATAGATGTGGTACATCACACAGGGCTGACCTTATAAATCAAGCTGCCCTATGCCTTCTGAGCATCTGGACTCCACCCTCCTGCCCATATGCTTGCTCAGTGTGCAGTGGTTGCATCACATCTTCCCAGGTGTCCTGTCTGGCCATTACACCAAACGTCCCCCTGCTTGGACCACAGTTGAGCTGTTGGATCAGATCAGTATACGGGGAGAGGAGTCTGTTCATTTCCAACTATTGACCTATAGGCATTAGGATATCTACGGGCTCATTTCTCAATCCTTATGTGAAAAGGGGGTATGGGCGGGGCATGCTGCCATTAAAAGTGAAGATGAAAGAACTCGGGCAAGCTTGTCATACGACCCATAGAGCAAACCAGCAATCTAATGCTTTCCCAAAGACCCAGCATTCATATAGGGAAATGGACACTGTCTCATCAGTGATCCCATTTCCTTTGGCAAGAGCCCTGTGGATACTTCTGTGTACTGCCTCTGAGGCCCTAACCTGGAAGATGGAATAGTAGATGAAGAGGTTGTTGTAGACGAGTGCGTCTGGCAGCCAGAAACAATTCTTCATTGCTGACCAACATAGCCAGTCATAGCAATCGCTTTCCATGGACCAGAAAGCAGGGGATGAGATGTGGGGTGAGTCGCTGTGGCTTGTGGAGAGCATGACCAAGGGCATGAAGAAGTGGGAGGCTGGCTGTGTTTATGAACTGTATGTAGCCCTGTGTAGCTAATCAATATGGCTGAGCAGGATGTGGATGCTTGCCATGATCTCAATATAATCCTGCAGGGAGAGGCTATCAAAGCTTTTTGTGAGGTACCAGCAAATTTTCTGCAACAGATTGCTTGACAGTGCAGCTTTGTTCCCTTCCCCGTTGTGGGACGCTTGCCCTTCCCACTCAAAGTGGAACATAGGTGGGCTGCATATTGAGCAGGCCAAAAGCCACTAGCCTGGAGAAGTTGTGCCCTAGTTCCCTTGCTTACCCTATGCAGGGAGATGTCCTCCAGGATGCTACCTACTATGGAGAAATGTGTTATAATTAGAAATATGTTCATGAAAGTGGAATTTTCTACCCTCTGTTGGAATTTTTGTCTATATGTACAGCTGCTAGCCACTCCCTCATTCAGCCAAGATGCATTCTTTGAAAAGGTCAGCAGAGCCATGTTCCTCTGTAGCAGAATGAGATGTATTGTCCTGCACACTTGCAGCAGTACACCACCAGCCGTAGACTTCTGCACTCCAAATGGAATTGCAACTGACCAGTAGCAATCAGGAGTCACTAGCTTCCACACAGCAATTACTGTACGCTTCTCAGTCAAGAGGGCAATTCTCATTCTGGACACCTTGTGCTGCAAGGTGTGGGGGAAGGGTAGCTCAGCACACAGATCCAGGAGGGTTGCTTTGCACATTCTAAAGTTATGTAGCCACTGGTCTTCATCCCACACCTGCATGATGATGCAACTGGCCAGTAAGTGCTGGTTTCCCTAGTCCAAAAGCACTGATCTACCCTGTAAAACTACTCTTTGACTGTGAAATGCAGTGACAGCTTGCTGCCGTCCATATCATGAACAATGTCAGGCTCCTCCGAGTATCCTTCCTCTGTCAGTAATTTCAAGATGATCGCCACTGCCACGCATGAGATCCTTAACAGAGTTAACAGAGCATGTGAGAGAAGTGTGGGGTCCATTCTTTCTTGCTGCAAATGTCAGAGTACAGAGTGGAGAGCGGCAGTTGAGGGGAGAAAAGGTGCAAAAGGATGCCAGAAGCTTCATAACAAAGCAGTGCCTGGTGGGGCGTTTTGCCTGGTCCCAAGAAGCACCCTGCTCTTTTGCATACCCATAGTGCTCCTGATCGCCACAGAAGAGCTAAAAATGTGGACACAATCTGTCAAAAGAGAAAGCAAGTGTAAAAATTCAGTGGCAATCTTTTTTTTGCGGGGGGGTCTTCTGCCTGATGATATTAGACGCGTGTGCAGTTTCCCCCCTACCCTTTCTATTCTCTGGTGCTGGCAACACCCCTGTAATCACATATGGAGATGAGGGAGAGGATCAGGAATGTGTTTTAAACTTAAAGTTTAAATATTGTAAATTAGTGTTTGCTAATATAAAGTTAAATTGCGTATTTTGTAATCGAAATGCTGATCTGTCCAGAGAAGGCAGAGAGCCAATCTTTGTCCTTACACCCACAAACTCCACTATGGGTGTCAGTGGATATGCATAGCTGTAAGGAAAAAAAAGCTTTTTATCGTGTAATCGCTATGCCAGCTTTTCTTGGTGACATTTCAGGGGATTACCAAATAGCTTCAGCAAAATGTCATAGCAATGTTCACCCATTCTGCAATCTGGTAAAAATGAAATATTTTTACATTAAATACTCTGGGCCTGATTCTTGCGCTGTATATTTTCCAATCATTTATAAAAGCACAAAGTTACCGTAGGTATAAAATATTAATGAAGCAGAATGGCACTGTTTTACACTCACTTTGCACTCAGTATTTACTTCCCTTTGAGATTAAAATAGCCTATCCTTAATTCTGACCATCTTTACCATTACTTCCCTCTTTGTTACCTCTTAAAATTAACTGAGTTATTTTTCAGAGTTCTCAGCCATTGAAATCACATTTATTTTTAACAGTCTGATATATTTTAATTAAAAGGCCGTATCTGAAGAGTAAAGCCTTCAAGTCTATTTTTATATATAGATCATCTCCTGAAGTGCCTTACTTCATTAAAATGGAAAATTAAAAGAGAGAAAATAGACAGGGGAAGTGAGGCATTTTATATTATTACTTTCATGTTTAGTTTTGAAGGTAAAACTATGACAAAATTATAATTAGATTTTGTCCTTGAAATGGCCTTGCTAGACTAAGTGTACTGATGGAAGAGACTGTGATAGTATTTCCTTTATGGTGTTACAGAACTCCCAAATGAGTAAGTTCAAACTGCCTCCAACCGTTCCACTAAAGTATAATTATCATAACTAAAATCATGTTGCCCATACACTAGAAGTTCTGGAGTACAGGGTAAAAGAATACCTTTTAAATGTTCCTTGAAAAATTCAAATGATTTACTAAAAAAACAAAACAAAACAAATTTTCACCATGAGGTGAAATCCTGGACCTACAGTATTTTAGAGAAATTGCATCATTGCTAAAATTCCTCCAACAATTTTAAACCCAAACAAATGGCACTTTCAACAAGTCATATGGATGATATTTGGACCAGAGGATTTTGTTTGTTTGTTTTTTGCTTTAGTAGCATTAGAGAAATTGAAACGAATTTCTCTCTGCTATAATTCCACTGGGGCAGATTCACCCTAATAGGCAAAAGAAGGCACACCACGCTAGGGACTCCTCCTGACAATCAAAATGACAGTATCAACTTTTACATTGGTTGCTTTCTCAAATGTGTATGGGCTGATGTGGTGAACAAACATCATCACGTGATGTACAACCTCAGTCATGCAGAAAACAATGCTATCTGTAGTCTCAAAAACAGCTCTAGCATTATAATCAAAGAGCCTGACAAAGGGGGTGCTGCAGTTGTCATGAGATTATGAACAGGAGGCTTCCAGACAACTCACAGCACCACATTCTACAGGCTTCTTTCCTATGATGCTACAGAGGAAAACAAAAAAAAAACTGCACCATCTACTCAAGAAACTCCCTGCTACAGCTCAGAACCAAATCTACTCCAGTGAAACCCCCTCAGAGCCCTGACCAGGAGTATTCTATCTCCTACCCAAGATCCATAAACCTGGAAATCTTGGCGGTCCCATCATCTCAGGCTTTGGCACCTTACAGTAGTTGTTGAGTCTCTCCTCAGACCCTATGCTACAAGCACTCCTAGCTATATTCGAGACACCACTGACTTCCTGAAGAAAATGTAGATCAGTAATCTTCCTGAACACACAATCCTGGTCACCATGAATGTGGAAACTGTTTACACAAGCATTCTACAGGAGGATGGACAGATTCCACATAAGCTAAGGCCGATGATGCCACAGCACACCTGGTGGCTGAGCTATGTGACTTTGTCCTCACTCACAACTATTTCCAATTTGGGGACAATTTATAACTTCAAGTCAGCAGCACTGCTATGGGTGCCCATATCACCCCACAATATGCCAACATTTTTATGGCTAACTTCAAGTAACGTTTCCTCAGCCCTTAGGGTATGTCTATATAGCTGGGCTAAACTCAAAATAAACTACATAATTGACGTAGCTCAAGTTGTGTAGCTTAAGTCAAAATAGTTTATTTTGATTCTGTGCACGTCTACACAACTTATTTCGAAATAGAGCACTCTTCCCCCGACTTCCCTTACTCCTCATACAATGAAGTGTACAGAAGTTAGAGTAAGAAGCCTGTTATTTCAAATATATTTAGAAATAATGGGCTTTCTGTGTAGATGTGCACTACGTTATTTCGGAATAACTGATATTATTCTGAAATAACACTGCTGTGTAGATATGCACTCTCTCTACTTATGCTACATTGATGACGTTTTCATATGGACCCACAGGGAGGCCCTTAAAAATTCCACAGGGATTTCAACAAATTTCACTCCACTAGCAAATTCAGCCTGAACCAGTCCACACAAGAGATCCACTTCCTTGACATTACAGAACAAATAAATGATGGTCACATAAACATCACCATATATGGAAATCTACTGACCATTATTTTTATCTACATGCCTCTAGCTTCTATCCAACACATGTCATGTGATCCATTGTCTACAGCCAAACCCTAAGATACAACCAAATCTGCCCCAATTCTACAGACAGAGACAAACACCCACAAGATTTGTATCAAGCATTCTGAACACTTAAATACCCATCTGGGGATCATTGTACCCTCTGAACTGCGGGGCAGCACAGCTTTACAGGTGATTAATCAGCTCTACCTAATCAGACAGATCAGTGCATGGAGCCCTGAGCCTCTGACGGAGTGGGGCTGATTAATCACCTGTGAAGCTATGCTGCCCTGTAGCTTAGAGGGAACACTGCTGGGGAAGTGAGGAAACATACTGACAGTCAGACAAGTACACAAAAGTCACCTACTACAAAATAGGCCCCCCCAAAGAAAATAGCATAACACCACTGATTATCACCTACACAGCTCCCAGCTTAAACCCCTCCACCCCATCATTGACAATCTAAAACTTATCCTGGAAAACAACCTCTCACAGGCCTTGAGGGATAGGACAATCCTCACTTACAGACAACCCCCCAGCCTGAAGCAAATACTTACCAGCAGCTATACACTACACCACAGATATACTCACCAGGAACCTATCCCTGCAACAAACCTCATTGCGAGCTCTGTCCACATGTCCAGGGCTCGCCGAGCTGTGGTAAGCCCCGCTCACCAGCTGCGCTGTCCGGCGTTCTGCACATACACAGATCGCTGGAACCCGGCTCTTCCGGGTTGTAATCTACTCACCATGGGCGAGTAGATTTACAAAGATTGTCGAGCCCTGCACATATCTGTATCACAGGATCTAACTATATAAGTTACAATATCAGGTGATCATACAACTTCACATTCTCTAATGTGATATATGCCATCAAGTGCCAGTAATGCCCCTCTGCCATTCATATTGTCCAAATCAGACAGCCTCTGTGACAAAGGATGAATGGACACAAATCAGACATCAGGAACGGTAACACACATAAACCTATAAGGGAACATTTTAACCTCCCTGAACATTCAATAATGGATTTTAAAGTAGCCATTCTTCTACAAAGGAATTTTATCATCCAATTAAAGAGGGAGACTGCTGAACTGGAATTAATATACAGATTTAATGCTTGGGTTTGAATAAAGATATTAACTGGTTAATGCAGTACAATGGCAATTCCCACCTTTGGCATTCACATTTACACATCAAAAGCTATGAATTCCCACTTCAACTCATATGAAGTGGGTTTTACCCACGAAAATTCATGATCTATTAGTCTCTAAGGTGCCACAACAGTACTTATTGCTTTGTTAGGGATGTCATTCTGAAGCAGATGGAGTGATATTGAATGCATCCCTCTATTTTCTATTGTGGAAGGCATTTCATAAGTGTCATCCCAAAGCAAGCAGCTCAGGAATCAAAACACTCTTTCCTCATCCTTTTTGGTCACTTTTATCTCTTTAGTCATTTTGGTTCTCTGTTGCTTCCTGCCTCTGAGTTATTCCCCTAAAATCAAGACTTTTCTGCACCAAGGCTAAGTCTGCACTTAGGGAGAAAGTTGACTTAAAATATGCAACTCCAGCTATGTGAATCCCTAGACGTACCGTAAGCTGACTTCCCTTACTCCTCGCAACCCCATGGAGTACAGGTTTGGTTAACTGGATGGCCACTTGTCATGGATGTAGACAATTTTCTTGTGATCCCATAAAGTTTATTTACAGTTATCAGTCCTGGTGTGATCTGGCAAATTCTCTGGTTTGGCACCAGGCTGTTCGCTAGAGAGGTTCAAACTTCACTAGGGTTGGTGGGGACACTGTCAATGGTCATTTAGCAGCTTTTTACTAGACCTGCTAAATTGAACCCCAGAAGATAGATGTCTGGAGTATTGATTTCCGGGTAAGTATAGATAAGCCCTGAGGGTTTTAGAACTGGTTTCTACATAAGTGGCATGTCCTGTATCAGTTCTCAGTTACTCCAGTGTGAATATAGAATAAATTCCATCAAGTAATTCTATTTGTTCCAGATGCATATCAGGATAAATTAGAAGAATTTGACCCATTAATGCAAAAAAACCAGCATTAACTAATATTTGTTTAATTTCCCATTAAAATAGCCTGAATAGAGATACTTAGTTTTTATGTACGAATATAAGTAAATTATGGTTGGGAAATTAAAACGAATTATGGTGAGGAAAGTAATACAGTATTTAACTTGATAAATCTTGAACAGTTGCAAATTAAGTATCTTAACGAAGACATCATAAACATTGTGAAAAGCTTGTTCTGACTTCAGTGGATATTAGATAAGGCCCCAAGTTCAATGTCTATAACTGATCCACACATAACAAGCAATTCTTAAAAATACATGTTAGAAAAAAAAAGATATAGAAATTTCAAATGCTCTGTGGATAATTGCCAAATTGAAAATTTAAGCTTGAGTAATTTCAAAGATCTAAAAACTTTGAAGTTGGTTTTTTTTTATAATATCCCCTGAGGAAGTAAAACTAATGAAGTCTGCAGAAAAGCAGTTCAGTACAGTATCTTTTTAAATTACAGGCAGTCCCCGGGTTACGTACAAGATAGGGACTGTAGGTTTGTTCTTAAGTTGAATCTGTGTGTAAGTCGGAACTGGCATCCAGATTCAGCCGCTGCTGAAACTGATCAGTTTCAACAGCGGCTGAATCTGGACACCAGTTCCACTTACATACAGATTCAACTTAAGAACCCCAGGCGTCCCCAAGTCAGCTGCTGCTGAAACTGATCAGCAGCTGATTCCAGGAAGCCCAGGGCAGAGCAACTCTGCCTTGGGCTTCCTGTAGTCAGCCGCTGGTCAGTTTCAGCAGCGGCTGACTTGGAGACGCCTGGGGCAGAGCAGCTCGGGTGCTGCTGGGTTGGTCCAGTAGCGCGGCTGCTCCTCAGTGCTACTGGACCAACCCAGCAGCACCCCAGCTGCTCTGCCCCAGGCATCCTGATTCAGCCACTGCTGAAACTGATCATCAGCAGCTGAATCAGGACGCCTGGGGCAGAGCAGCTGGGGTGCTGCCAAGTTGGTTCAGTAGCGCCAAGGAGCGGTGCTGCGGGACCAACCGGCAGCGCCCCACGTGCTCTACCACAGGCCCCCGGCTTTGCTCCACGTCTCCCTGGTCTGCTGGGGGGGCACTAGCTGTGTCCCCGCCCAGCAGACCAGGGAGACGCTGAGCAAAGCCACGGAGGACCCGGGCCGGACCGCGGTGCTTCCAGATCAGCTAGAAGCACTGCGGGTCCGGCATGGGTCCTCCGCTGCTTTGCTCAGCGTCTCCCTGGTCTGCAGACCAGGGAGACGCTGAGCAAAGCACCGCGGGTCCAGCACAGGTCCTCTGCCGCTTTTCTCAGTGTCTCCCTGGTCTACAGACCAGGGAGACGCTGAGCAAAGCGGTGGAGGACCCGGGGCCAGACCTGCGTCCGCTTCCAGATCAGCTGGAAGTGGCCGCGGGTCCGGCCGGGTTCTGGGCGCCACAGTTCTGGGCGCCACATTTCAAGAAAGATGTGAAGAAATTGGAAAGGGTACAGAGAAGAGCGACAAGAATGATTAAAGGTTTAGACAACATGACCTATGAAGCCAGGCTTCATGAACTGGGCTTGTTTAGTTTGGAAAAAAGAAGATTAAGGGGGAAGTTTAGATTGGACATTAGGAAAAAATTCCTAACTGTCAGGGTGGTCAAATATTGGAATAAATTGCCAAGGGAGGTGGTGGAATCTCCCTCTCTGGAGATATTTAAGAACAGGTTAGATAGACATCTGTCGGGGATGGTGTAGACGGAGCTTGGTCCTGCCTTGAGGGCGGGGGGCTGGACTCGATGACCTCTCGAGGTCCCTTCCAGTCTTATTATTCTATGATTCTATGTTAAAATCTCATTAAAAACAAATGAAAATAACTGAGTTGTTGGTATCTTCCCCTATCCCAGAATGCTATTTTTTTCTGGGAAATAAAAATAAAATAAAAACCCATTGGGACACTATGAAATGAAGCAATATATAGTATGTGTTTGTTTCATATGAATATTTATTCTGCAAATACAGTATAGTATGGTGTTAAAACATAAACTACTACGTATAGAAAAAGCAGCATTTTTTTTCTGCGTAGCTTAAATTTCACAGCTGTCTGAAGTCAATGTTCAGTTGTAAACGCTTAAGAACCACAACAAGTTGTTCCGAGTTATGAACATTTCAGAGTTACAAACAATCTACTATACTCTTTATTCATAATGAAAGTTTGCAATACTGTAGGTAAAACACAGGAATACAAAAATTAAATTCTCAGTTTACTGACATTTTCTACCATATTTTTGTATCTGTCTATAGGTTCTAATAAATTGTTACCAATTACTTTGGTATTTTAGCACTATACCAACTAGTAAATTCTGATCAAACCAGTCAAGATGTGCTAAAATGCATGTTGATGTTGTGCTAGTGTAAGTATTTTAAAAATTGAAAATGTTGATTTTTTTTTCTCCCATATCCGATGATTTACTTCCTCATTTTACCACTACTTAATGAAACAAACGGTGACCCCACTTTCTTTTCACATAGGGTATGTCTGCACAGCAGTATCATTTTGGAATAATGGCTGTTATTCCTAAATAACAATGCGAGTGTCTACACAGCAATTCCATTATTTTGAAATAAATTCGAAGTAAAGGACAACTTATTCTGACTTCTGAAAACCTCATTTCACAAGGAATAATGCTTATTTCAGAATAGCTGTAGTGTGGATGCTCCACTGATGCTTTTTCAAAATGACTCTTCCCTAGAGTCATTCAAAGTAATTACTCCCCTGTGCCTCCTGGGGCTCTAAATCAAGGTAGCACATCCATATTAGGGAAGCCTGCCTCGGACTAATTTTGAGGCTTCCCTATAGTGTACATGTGCTATTACAAAATAAGCTATTTTGGAGTATTTCTTCCAGAACAGTTTATTTCAAAATAAATGTGCAGCGTAGAGGTACCCATATAGATCTGAGTAGAAATCTCATAGGAAACTGAAGATCTAGAAAAGAAGAAAGCAGTATGGGATTATATCATATCAGTTGCATTTCAGATGGTCTTCTTGCTTTGGGTTCCACCTAAAACTTTTGAGTTTGATTGGTCACATAGCTTAAGAAATAGAAAGATTCTGTAGTCTGAGTAGTATGTTCTTTGTTTTTTGTCATTTATCTTACCCAATATTTATGTTAGTCTGGTCACAAATGGAGGCCTGTTGTGACAGCAGTTGTATTTCAGTGGCAGTGGGAAATATTTTAGAGGAAAAAAATTTAACCATCAACCAGAAATAAATTGAAGTAAACACAACCCTATCCTGTACTGGACTATTCTGGATTGGATGCTACTCATTTGTGTGTGAGGGAGTCAACTGGAAGTGTGGCACTACCTAGTAACCTGTAAGGTGTAAAGCACTTTGAAGCTCTCTGCTGGATCATAACCCTATACACTGGTGAACCATGACCAAGCACGTTTAAAGAGGCAAGTAACATACAATAGATAGGGATGCAGAGTCAAAATATTATAGTTTGGTTGAAAGTGTCAGCTATCTCCATCCACTTCTCAATTCAGCCTTTATTCATTGGCTGATTTTTTTAAAGGTAATTATGACAGAGATGGGTTTCAAGGATAGACTTTGAAGAAGACAGGAGAAGGGGCTTTTCTATAGTTTATTATTTATGTGGCAGATACCTGGAATCTTTGGAAAGTTTTATTCAGAGGCAAGATAATATATGAGGAGGTGGAGTGGCAAGGAGAATACTATGTGATTGGGAGTAGGCAATGAAGTATATCTTGTGCTCTTTGTGTGGACTGAGTTTCCTATGCATGTTTATCTAGTAGTTATCAGTGCATACATGACAGTGTGTGACCTGCAGTGTTGTTGTAATGATGTCAGTCCCAGGATACTAGACCCATCTGATATGAGGTCTAATATGTGACCTTTTAAAAAATAACCTCCCTCATTTTGGTGTTTTGTTCCTTTGATTTCTCCTATTGAAGTGCCTAATGATTGATACTGCAAGTAAACAAGATACTGCAAATAAACAAGAATGCAATTGTAGCACAACTAACTAGACCCACAATTCAGGAAGTGGTGGGATGGGCAGCCAGAAATGAGGACCTTAATATTGACCATGAGAAAAGGCACTGAGCATTGTTCATTAGCACTGCCTGATCTAGTCATGGCAGTTAAGGCATTGATTTACGTTTCCCCTTTGTTCTACAGTATCTTGACTTGTAATCTGAATAGTGTGTTTTCCTGGTTTTTATAAGATCACATTGGTACAGTAGTAGTAGTAGTTGTAGTTGTTGTTGTTGTTGTATCTGTCTGCTGTATTGCAGAACAAGATTAGATCTCATTCTGTTAGAGTTTATGCCTTTTTCTTGCTCTTTACACTTACAGTATTTGGACGTTGCAATCTGAAAACAAATCACTTACCAAAAGGATAAAAGGTTTCCTCTTGTCTAATGCTTGCAATGGTACCTAAATATACAATTAAAAACCTCAGGGGATTCATAGAAACCAACAAAAAGAATTCTGATGATGCTGTCTTAATGCAATGACTATTGGCATAGATACAGTCAGAGAGGAGGCAGCAAAATTGATGTCTGAGTAGGCTGTGTGGCGGGGGGTTGTTAGCGATGGGGTTTCACTAGGGGGCTGCTGATGGGTAACTTGCTGCTTAAGTTGGGTTTTGATTTGTTTGATGAAGGTATCTAGAATCGTGGATGCTTTTTTCACAAAGTATAATTTAGGTTATAAACTATTGATTGCGTAGTTATGTTTTTTGAAATTTCACACTTTAAGATTTTAATTTTTTTAATTCACATTACACTTTTCTAACTGTTTGGATTTTTGCTTGTTTAAATACACTGGTCAAAAACTCTTTGGGCTGTAAAATTGCCAATATGTAAAAATTCTTAGCCTCATTTTTGTGCAAAAAATATTCTACAGGGTATATCTAAGAGCTCCTTTGTTTAATATTTCATATTACTACATGTTATGTAATACTTCAGTTTTAATGCACTATATTTCACCTGTGAGAGACACTGGCCATGAAAGCATGACTTCCTTGGTTCATCCACAAATTCTCCCCCACACTCTAATGCATAACGGAATAGGGAGTCCCGAACGTGACTTGCTTTCCCTCGTGTCTTTGCACAGCAGCAACACCACATTACCAGTGTTTCAGCCACAGTATGTCTACAGAAATTGCTGGAGGATTTGGCTATACATCTGTAGAGAACACTTCCTAGACTCTATTTTTGCTATTTAAAAAAACCCACTGTAATTAGAAGTCATTGTTACAGTGTTTTTCCCTTCACTGGAGTACTTGGTAAGCTTGGTCACTTCCAAGGTTCTAGTAGAATCATAGAATCATAGGATTGGAAGGGACCTCGAGAGGTCATCGAGTCCAGCCCCCCGCCCTCAAGGCAGGACCAAGCTCCATCTACACCATCCCTGACAGATGTCTGTCTAACCTGTTCTTAAATATCTCCAGAGAGGGAGATTCCATTACCTCCCTTGGCAATTTATTCCAATATTTGACCACCCTGAAAGTTAGGAATTTTTTCCTAATGTCCAATCTAAACCTCCCTTGCTGTACTTTAAGCCCATTACTCCTTGTCCTGTCCTCAGAAACCAAGAGGAACAAATTTTCTCCTTCCTCCTTGTGACACCCTTTTAGATATTTGAAAACCGCTATCATGTCTCCCCTTAATCTTCTTTTTTCCAAACTAAACAAGCCCAGTTCATGAAGCCTGGCTTCATAGGACATGTTCTCTAGACCTTTAGTCATTCTTGTAGCTCTTCTCTGTACCCTTTCCAATTTCTACACATCTTTCTTGAAATGTGGTGCCCAGAACTGGACGTAGTACTCCAGCTGAGGACTAACTAGTGCAGAGTAGAGCGGCAGAATGACTTCACAAGTTTTGCTTACAACACACCTGTTGATACAACCTAGAACCATATTTGCTTTTTTTGCAACAGCATCACACTGTTGACTCATATTCACCTTGTGGTCCACTATGACCCCTAGATTCCTTTCCACCATGCTCCTTCCTAGACAGTCGCTTCCCATCTTGTATGTATGGAACTGATTGTTCCTTCCTAAGTGGAGCACTTTGCATTTCTCTTTATTAAACTTCATCCTGCTTACCTCTGACCATTTCTCTAACTTGCTAAGGTCATTTTGAATTATGTCCCTATCCTCCAAAGAAGTTGCAACCCCACCCAGTTTGGTATCATCTGCAAACTTAATAAGCGTACTCTCTATCCCAATATCTACATCATTGATGAAGATATTGAACAGTACGGGTCCCAAAGCGGACCCTTGCGGAACTCCACTTGTTATCCCTTTCCAGCAGGATTTAGCACCGTTAACAACAACTCTCTGACTACGGTTATCAAGCCAATTATGCACCCACCTTATTGTGGCCCTATCTAAGTTATATTTGCCTAGTTTATCAATAAGAATATCATGCGAGACCGTATCAAATGCCTTACTAAAGTCTAGGTATATGACATCCACCGCTTCTCCCTTATCCACAAGGCTCGTTATCCTATCAAAGAAAGCTATCAGATTAGTTTGGCATGACTTGTTCTTCACAAACCCATGCTGGCTATTCCCTATCACTTTATTACCTTCCAAGTGTTTGCATAGGATTTCCTTAATTACCTGCTCCATTATCTTCCCTGGGACAGACGTTAAACTGACCGGTCTGTAGTTTCCTGAGTTGTTCTTGTTCCCCTTTTTATAGATGGGCACAATATTTGCCCTTTTCTAGTCTTCTGGAATCTCCCCTGTCTTCCATGATTTTTCAAAGATCATAGCTAAAGGCTCAGATACTTCCTCTATCAGCTCCTTGAGTATCCTAGGATGCATTTCATCAGGACCTGGTGACTTGCTGACATCTAAATTTCCTAAGTGATTTTTAACTTGTTCTTTGTGTATCCTATCTTCTAAACTTACCCTCTCTCTGCTTGTATTCACTACGTTAGGCACACCTCCAGACTTCTCGGTGAAGACCGAAACAAAGAAGTCATTGAGCATCTCCGCCATTTCTAAGTTTCCTGTTACTGCTTCTCCCTCCTCACTGAGCAGTGGGCCTACCCTGTCCTTGGTCTTCCTCTTGCTTTTAATGTATTTATAAAAGGTTTTCTTGTTTCCCTTTATGCCTGTAGCTAGTTTGATCTCATTTTGTGCCTTTGCCTTTCTAATCTTGCCCCTGCATTCCCGTGTTGCTTGCCTATATTCATCCTTTGTTAGTTGTCCTAGTTTCCATTTTTTATAGGACTCCTTTTTTATTTTGAGATCATGCAAGATCTCCTTGTTAAGCCAAGCTGGTCTTTTGCCATATTTTCTATCTTTCCTATTCAGCGGAATTGTTTGCTTTTGGGCCCTTAGCAACATCCCTTTGAAATACTTCCAACTCTCCTCAGTTGTTTTTCCCTTCAGTCTTGCTTCCCATGGGACCTTACCTACAAGTTCTCTGAGCTTATCAAAATCTGCCTTCCTGAAATCCATTACCTCGATTGTGCTGGTCTCCCTTCTACCTTTCCTTAAGATCATGAACTCTATTATTTCATGATCACTGTCCCCCATACTGTCTTCCACTTTCAAGTTCTCAACTAGTTCCTTCCTATTTGTTAAAATCAAATCCAGAACAGCTTCTCCTCTGGTAGCTTTTTCAACCTTCTGAAACAGAAAGTTGTCTCCAATGCAGTCCAGAAACATATTGGATAGCCTGTGCCCCACTGTGTTAGTTTCCCAACATATGTCTGGATAGTTGAAGTCCCCCATCACCACCAAGTCCTGGCCTTTGGATAGTTTTGTTAATTGTTTAAAAAAGGCTTCATCCACCTCTTCCACCTTGCTAGGTGGCCTGTAGTAGACTCCTAGCGTGACATCACCCTCATTTTTTACCCCTTTTAGCTTAACTCAGAGACTCTCTACACAGCTCTCTCCTACGTTCATCTCCACTTCAGTCCAAGTGTGTACATTTTTAATATACAAGGCAACCCCTCCTCCCTTTTTTCCCTGTCTGTCCTTCCTGAGCAAGCCGTACCCTTCCATACCAACATTCCAATCGTGCGTCCCATCCCACCAGGTTTCTGTAATACCAATGATATCATAGTTGTATTTATTTGTTAGCAATTCCAGTTCTTCCTGCTTATTACCCATACTTCTCGCATTTGCATATAGGCATCTAAGATACTGATTTGATCTTGCCTCCCTGTTGTGCCCTGACCCTCCTTTCTCCTTGCCATTATAGGCCGTAGTCCCCCCCATTTCCAACCCATCTCCCAGTCCCGCACATTCAGCACTTACCTGTGGGCTTTCCTCACCTGTCCCCATCGAACCTAGTTTAAAGCCCTCTTCACAAGGTTAGCCAGTCTGTGTCCAAACAAGGCCTTCCCGCTCCTGGAAAGGTGAACTCCATCTCTGCCAAGCAGTCCTTCCTGGAAGAGCACCCCGTGGTCAAGGAAGCCGAAGCCCTCCTGGCGACACCATCCTCGCAGACAGGCATTCACCTCCAGGATGCACCTCTCTCTGCCCGGGCCCCTACCTTTGACAGGAAGGATCAAAGAGAATACCACCTGCGCCCCAAACTCCCTCACCTGTACTCCCAAAGCCCTGTAGTCAAGCTTGATCCGCTCAGTGTCACACCTGGCAGTAGTACATTTTGGTCTTATTTGGGTGTGTTATTGAAACTCATGCCCCTAAACAGAAGTGTGGTGCTGTGCAAAGTTTTAGGATGACAAATTGCAGAGTGTAATACTGCCAAAAAAACCTAATAATTTTACACACTAAAACACAGCTATAATGAATTATTCAGTGATAGCTGTTCAACAGGGAATCACCAGTTTATGGCATGATAAGTTGTAGCAAACAGAAAATAAATAAGTAGGGGTAAAGACCACAAAAATGTGAAGGAAAAAATTCTGATGTACTATCATTAGAAATATAGTTTAATATATAGTGCCCATCTATAAAAAGGGAAACAAGAACAATCCAGGAAACTACAGACTAGTTAGTTTAACTACTGTCCCAGGGAAGATAATGGAGCAAGTAATTAAAGAAATCATCTGTAAACACTTGGAAAGTGGCAAGGTGATAGGGAACAGCCAGCATGGATTTGTAAAGAACAAATCATGTCAAACCAATCTGACAGCTTTCTTTGATGGGATAACGAGTCTTGTGGATAAGGGAGAAGCAGTGGATGTTGTATACCTAGACTTTAGTAAGGCGTTTGATATGGTCTCGCATGATATTCTTATCAATAAACTAGGTAAATACAACTTAGATGGAGCTACTATAAGGTGGGTGCATAACTGTCTGGATCACCAGTCTCAGAGAGTAGTTATTAATGGTTCACAATCCTGCTGGAAAGGCATTACAAGTGGGGTTCTGCAGGGGTATGTTTTGGGACCAGCTCTGTTCAATATCTTCATCAACAATTTAGATATTGGTATAGAAAGTACGCTTATTAAGTTTGCAGATGATACCAACCTGGGAGAGGTTGCGACTAATCTGGAGGATAGGGTCATAATTCAAAATGACCTGGACAAATTGGAGAAATGGTCTGAGGTAAATAGGATGAAGTTTAATAAAGACAAATGCAAAGTGCTCCACTTAGGAAGGAACAATCAGTTTCATACATACAGAATGGTACGCGACTGTCTGGGAAGGAGTACGGCAGAAAGGAATCTAGGGGTACATCTAGACTACATGCCTCTGTCGCCAGAGGCATGTAGATTAGGCTACCAGACATAGGAAAATGAAGCGGCGATTTAAATAATCGCCGCTTCATTTAAATTTACATGGCTGCCGCGCTGAGTCTGGACGCACGGGTGTCGACATCAAAGGTATTTGTCGACCACCCAGGTATACTCCTGGGATGAGCTGTTTGTCCTGATCAGCTGTTTGTCGGCTCAGCGCGGCAGCCATGTAAATTTAAATGAAGCGGCGATTATTTAAATCGCCGCTTCATTTTCCTATGTCTGGTAGCCTAATCTACATGCCTCTGATGACAGAGGCATGTAGTCTAGACGTACCCTAGGGGTTATAGTGGACTACAAGTTGATTATGAATCAGCAGTGTGATGCTGTTGCAAAGAAAGCAAACATGATTCTGGGATGCATTAACAGGTGTCTTGTGAGCAAGACACGAGAAGTCATTCTTCCGCTCTACTCTGCACTGGTTAGGCCTCAGTCAGAGTATCGTGTCTAGTTCTGGGCACCGCATTTCAAGAAAGATGTGGAAAAATTGGAGAGGATCCCGAGAAGAGCAACAAGAATGATTAAAGGTCTAGAGAACATGACCTATGAAGGAAGGCTGAAGGAATTGGGTTTGTTTAGTTTATAAAAGAGAAGACTGAGGGGGGACACGCTAGCAGTTTTCAGATCTCTAAAAGGGTGTCATGAGGAGGAGGGAGAAAACTTGTTCATCTTGGCCTCTGGGGATAGAGCAAGAAGCAATGGGCTTAAACTGCAGCAAGGGAGGTTTAGGTTGGACATTAGAAAAAAGTTCCTGTCAGGGTGATTAAACACTGGAATAAATAGCCTAGGGAGGTTGTGGAATCTCCATTTCTGGAGATATTTTAGAGTAAGTTAGATAAATGTCTATCAGGGATGGTCTAGACAGTATTTGGTCCTGCCATGAGGGCAGGGGACTGGACTCGATGATCTCTTGAGGTCCCTTCCAGTCCTAGTATTCTATGATTATGTATTAATTATTGCAGTTGTGAAAGACTATGAATTAACTCTGATATCCATATTGGCAGCTTTTCACAAATTATAAGAGCTGCTTGCTAATCATTATCACTTCTCTATGAACAGTGTTCACTTTTTTCCAACTTTTGAAAGTAGTTTGAATGTTAGGAAATGCAATATTAGCAAAAATGCGTGTCTCTGAGGAGCAGTGATGATCCTTAGCATGAATCTAGGAAATCACCCAAATAGCTTCAGGAACTGTCACTTAATTTAAAAAGATGAAAGGTCAGCAGTTCAAGCAAGTGTAGTTGAGTTATGCAGAATATTCATGAGCTATTTTCATATCAGTTGGTGTGACAATGCAGTACATTTTTTTTCTAGTTTGAATACGGGGCAAGTCCATTGACTTGATTGTAGTGGAACTAATTTACTCCAGCAGAGAATATAGGCCATTATTTACAGTTTGGCTTGTATATCGAAATATTATGTAAATTTGTTATTGATTAAATATATATTTCAGACTCTTGTTGGAAACAGAGTTTCAGGTTTCAAGATTTAACTGTTCAGTCTGAGGAATAGTTTGACAACTCTGGTTTGTCCCACTGTTGAGTTCACTCACCACTGGAGCTCCTCTTTGTCACCAGGGATTGTGTAGAAGCTCTCGCTCCATCTGCCATCTGTTGTGATGGTAGTTTACCCCATGTCACTGTCCTTTGGCAGGGCCACAATTTAATCTACCATTTCAGGGGTAACAACATACCACATAAAATAATCCAATGTCTTCACAAGAGGTCTTTGACTCTAACTCCAGGCCCTCTGATCTTGCATCAGAGCTTTCCCATACCCTTCACTCCTCCTTATATCATGAAACCTTCTCCAGGTGCAGCCACATAATTAACATTGATTAACCCATTCAGGGCTTGTGTGGTGTAGACTCCTATACATATCCACCAGAAAACAACTCCCAGAATACCAGTCATTAGGGGGAAATATGAGCCTTTTACTTTACTCTAGTTTCTTCACTTATCTCACTCTCCTCCCTGAATGTTGACATTTTAATGACAACCACAGTAGACATTTAATCTGGAGGTTGTGGAGAGAGTGTTCCAGGAAGCAATCCTCCTTTTAATGTTTTAAAAAAAGCAATTTTCTTTCAATATGCACATTTTAAGTCTTTTTTTATTACAGGTATTAGTAACTTGATAGTGTGGGCTCTCATAGCCAAAGACCTCCAATAGGGTCAAATATGGTCTAAATAAGATTCCCATTGACTTCACTGGGAGTGCCCATGAAAATATTACTTGGCCCTAATGTCAAGGCTCAGTACCAAGGCTTCTGAATTACCAGCAATGTATATTGGACCTGTAGACAGCCATTCACTGAATTAGGGGAAAAGTCAAAGACTGATTTGAACTTTGCTTCCAATTTAGTAAAACCATTCTGGCACTTGACAATCAAATACCTTCCTCCGCACAAGTAGACCCTTCCTTACCCTCCTCCGTCCTCTAAAACTGTTCAACCTGCTTCTCATTATAAATTCCTAAAGCTTAAAATTGGCAAGAAACCAAAAAATAATCTTGTTAGAGAGAGAGAAAATGGCCCTGCCTAATTTGTCACAAGAACAAAGGAGACCATTCTTTTGTGGAAATAAATGACGCCTTTTCACTCCTTGTTCTCAGGCAAATATTTTTGTTTGGATGGATTTCTGCCAACATTTTATAAGACGTTTGATAAAATTCTCTCATCTTTATTAGACCAAGTATTTTGACATGGATGGGGAGCTTCAACAATATCATTCCCTTTCAAGCAGCATCCATCATTCCTATGTTAAGAAAATGATACAGCCCCTAAAAATTCATTTAGCCCTTTCCAATCTCCCTATTAATCATGAAGTTTAAAACTGTCATGAGGACTTTGCAGTACTGCTGCTGTGGCTTGCTCTCGCACATTAGCATCACTGTTCGGAAAGATGTGGGTGAGAAAACAATAGTCGCCTTAGATGTGATTATAAGAAAGGGCCCTAAATTCAAATTGTATTTTGATCTCACTATTCTAAAAAGGGCGTGTGCATAGGTCAGCAAGAGATGTGTGTGTTGTGATATATGTATATATGGTCAGACCCAGATCTTGAGTTTTACCGGTAACTGTACATTCTCTCCTAAATTTAATCAAAGGTGTAAATGAGCAGCAGGAAGCAAATATATTTCATGGCATTGCTACCCCAGGTCCATTTGAGACATATGTTGCAAAAGCCACAACTGCAATGGATCACAAGTTAGGAAGACCCACTCCATCTATTACTATCATGTGAATTACTGCTATTGCTTCCATACAATATTCTTTACTCTGTCTGAGAACCTTGTTATGAGAGTTAGGATCCTCTGGAGAATCAATATGTATTTATGGCTGAGTAACCTTACCAGTTCTCCCATTCATCCTGCTTTACCAGAGCCTCTGTCTACTATTTACCTAACTTGCTCCACAAATATAAGGTCTTGTTCAACTAGTTAACTTAGCAAGTGTTAAGCAAAATTACAAATTTAAGCTCACAGGCTCATCTTTTGAATGTTTTGGACAAGTTATCCTGTGAGTGCAGGGTTATTAACTGGTCACTTCACTTTGAAAGATCTCTTACAAAATATTTTGTTTACTTATGCTAAACAGTTTGTCCCACCTGGTGAGTAGCTGTGACATTTCAAGTACCTCTCTGACAGGAAAGAGATTTGACCCTTATGGCCAACAGTCTAATTGAGTGGTTTACATAGGGCCAACGGGGGTTTTTTTTTTTTGAGCTGGCGCTTGTTATCTGTTTTGTTGTTTTTATTTTCAGTACGATAGAATCTGGAAAATTATTCTATTGTGACATTGGCCGTTCAAATTGCAGTCTCTCTCCTAAAGAGAAAGCTATGTAAGATTATTCTTAGGATGGCCACATTGTGTATGGTCTCTTCTGAAAAACATGTGTCCTTCTGCAACAAAACAAGTGTGAGTGAGAGAGAAAGAGAGAGAGGTGGACACAAATAAAGCCTTCAGCTCTTGAAAATGCTTTTATTTTCAGAAAGACAAAATACTTGAAGCCTGATTCTGATCTTAATTACACTGGTGTACATCACAACTGAAATAAAATTAATACAGTGTTTTTCAAGGTGGTCCGCAGACCTGCTCTGAGAGAGCTGCTTCTGAGCTCCTCCAGTTGATTTACTGGTTCCACAGCCACAGAGCCTCACAGCTCCCATTGGCTGCAGACTGTGAACCACACCCAGTGGGAGCCAGGAGGCTCCATTGCTGCAGAGCCAATAATTACACAAACCAGAGCAACCTGGTAGCACTTTCTGAAAGTGAGTCCACGCACCACTTGGAGAAACACTGAACTAATGTAAATGGGATCAGAATCAAGTCTTAAGAAAAAGACATGGAGGTTGGGGAAAGTAAGCCATAAAGCATATCCTAAAATGTTATATAAATTAGTATTTTAACTTATTCCAGTTCAAATCAAAATAATACTTTTAATATCTTAATGGTTTTTACTTTGATTAAGCTGATGGGCATATTTGCATGAGAACTTTTATGACACCTACAGGAGGACTAAGATGGTTTTCTTACCTGTGTAAAGAATCATTTCCTCTAAGAAGCATTCCAGTCATCCTTAAATCAGTCAAGTTCTACTGACTTATTTCATTATTTAGATTCCCCCATGAAACATAACAGACAAAGAGGCTTTTGAAATGTTTTATATAAGTGTTGTCCATTAAAGTAAGAACTTGCAGAGAAAATTGTGAGATTCACTCAGTATCTCTGCATCTCCCATTGAAATCAATGGACCTGTAAAATGACAAACAAATCCAAAATTTTCCCCCAATAGCTCTTGTTGCTTTTTAATTGTACATCTGTGAGAAGATTCAGCAGAATCACATTGCTTAACATATTTATGAAAAATGTAATGCCATTCAATGCTACCAGATTATTTCTAAATGGGAGCATAGCTTTTTAAGGTCAATATGTACAGCAGAACCTTGGCTTAATAAAGCTTGATATATACATCAGTACCAATTAATAGCTGTGTATTAGACAAGGTGAGAAAGATATCTTTTATTGGGCCCATTCTTGTTGGTGAAAGAAATAAGCTTTCAAGCTACATTTAGTTCTTTAGATCTGTGTATTTGTCATCCATCATCTGATCAAGAACCAGTCATATGTAGGTCCTGAAGCTTAGCAGGCCTGGGACCTTGCAAGCGCAAACAGCAGCTGAGTGTTATCATGCCTTGAACTGGGGAACTACTCGGTAAACAAGTTTGACCTCATGATAAGAATGTCATTGAGCCAGTATGTGCACACCCATAAACAACTATAGTATAACTAGTGTAGGGAGTCTTGTGCCCAGTGAGTCTCACCAGGGACCTAGACCTCGTAGGGTACTCTGAATTCCCTCAGCTGGAGCCACATCCCCTGTGGCTTGGTGCAAGGTGACATGAATGGGACTCTCCGCAGACTGAAGGAGCATAAGCTTTTCCAAGTGCCTGATGGTCGCTTTTATGCATTGCTCTGCCTGTGCTTATTGATGTATTACTCTGCAGTAGCTGTATATTTGGCAGTATTAAGCCTGTAATAGTAGTGACATAGTAAGATTAATAAAAGCAATTATCGCTAATCATAGAATCATAGAATACTAGGACTGGAAGGGACCTCAAGAGGTCATCAAGTCCAGTCCCCTGCCCTCATGGCAGGACCAAATATTGTCTAGACCATCTCTGATAGACATTTATCTAACCTATTCTTAAATATCTCCAGAGATGGAGATTCCACAACCTCCCTAGGCAATTTATTCCAGTGTTTGACTACCCTGACAGTTAGGAATCGATTCTGTCATGAAGCAAATCTACAAGCCTATTGGGCCCTGGCCCTGTGAATTGACACCCTGGGGTTTCAAATATTCTCCTGAGAGCTGGGAAGCCCAATTTCACCTTTACTCTAAATCATTCAGAGTGAAAAAACTGAATGTGGGAAAACTGAACCTGGGTCTCTTACATCCCATGTGAGTGCTCTAAACATCTGTCTCTGGGTCATAGTAGGTAAGGTCCCTTGTGAGTCTACCTGTCTACCCTGTTTGTGTGAGTTTGTTTGCTGAAGTTACTCAGTGAATACATGGCAAAGTAAGGTAACAAAAATATTATATTTTGATTAATAAACTACCCAGCTTTACTTCTGAAGTCTAATCTTCACACTAATGCCTTCTGTGGCATTGGCCAAGTTTCTAAAGCTCTCTGCCAAAATGTATTCATCTAACAAATATGATACTTATATGAAAGAGGTGTTTGGCTTTCACACTCTCACTTCAAACTGGAGGGTTGAGAAAGAGAGAGATAATGGCATTCAAAATTAGTGACAATGAGGAACATACTATAAATTAGGGAATGACAAGAAGCATCAGATTTTGTGCTGAACATACTGTTTTATTAAACATCTATGTACAAACATGCTGGAACTTATAATGAAATGAAAATAAATTCTCATTATTTTTCACATGTGCTGTGAAAATCTATTAACTGAGAGGAAATTTCTCTTGCCACATCACTAGTGTGATTAGAATTGAAAGCTTTCTAATCACAGAGAACTGGACACCCGTACCTTGAGGCCTCACCCCCTGCTCACTCAATCCCCTCTCTCTCCATCATTCACTTTCCTCCACCCTCACTCACTTTCACTGGGCTGGCTCAAGAGATTGGTATGTAGAAGGGGGTTGAGAGCTCTTTCTGTGGGTGCAGGCTTTGGGGTGGAACTGAGGATCAGGGGTTTGAACTGGCAATGTGGAACAACCTTAAAAATTGGGGGTCAGTGTTGGATGTCCTTCACAATGTGGGGCATTTGGGAGGTATGTTTACCACGGAGTCTCCCTGTGTGATCTAGATTTCTTTTAACCTCTCTGTTTCAGATCCCTGTACGAATACCTGTTACTATACTTCTTTTCTCCCACACTTTGTAAGGCTTGTTTATTTTGATAGTCACTGCTCTGAAGAGCTTACACTCTTTTACTATGTGTATGCACAGCATCTAATACAGGGTGCTCCAGTCTTGAGGGCTCTGGGTGCTACTGTAATATAAATAAGAAGATTATTAATAGTTTAAAATGTTGTAATGAGGAAAAGCACTATGCCTCAATAACATTTAAAATGTATCTACTGAAAATTCTGACGATACTCAGAAAACCACTGACAGAAATTATTTAAAAAATATTCTTGAAAAACTGACTAAACAGTCTAAGAATTCAAAGCAATACAGTTTCTCTTGAAAACGTTTGGAAAATGTACCCCTATTTAAAGTGCTTAATTGTTAATGCAATTTTTTTTCATAATTGCATGTTGTCTCTAATTAGCGTGTTCTAGTTTGGGCCTGAATAGTTGTAATTTATAAAATAAACTCTCCTAATCGGTCAGTCACTTTATCCAATTCTAGCACAGTCACTCCATTATTAGATATGTTAATAGTATCTAGCTCTGCCCTGTTCTGGTTGAAGTCGAATATAGCAATTCCAATTAAGATTCTTGCAAATTAGTTTTAGAACCAGGTTTCTGGTTTCCCTGGTGTCACAAGTCACTTCAGCCTGTATGTTGTTCCTCTAGCAGTTTCAACTGATTGAGAATTAGGATTACCTGAGATTCTGCTGCCCAATAAGTGCCTAAAGATGTTGATAGATGCTTAGCAAAAATTTTAAACATGGGAGTTAGTCACAAAACCTTCTTTCGCACCATTGAATATCACACTGGTTCCTTAGCTACATCTTTAGGTGCCTAAAGCCTTTGAAAATATAGGCCAAGGTACTTATTCAAACCATGCCTGAATGTACTAATTATTCTGAGTCCTCAAAGTAGGACTGGGTTTCACAGGGTATGTGATGTAACATGGATAGGTGGATTTATATTTTAAGCACAGAGCAGGACTCAATTTAGTTCAGCTAAAATAGGGATTAGCTAATTTGGTTCATGAGAGAGAGGTATTTCTCTTAACACATAAAGAAACAAAAATATGAAAAGACAAAGTTCCCCACATCCAAATTCCCACAATACACTTTTTTTTGTACCATAATCAGTTACACGTGGCTCCTTTAAAAAAAAAACCTTTCTATACATGCAGACTGGAGAATCATGGACTTGTGCAATACTGACGCTCCACAATGATTCTGAAAAAAAGCTCTGCTATTCTGATGAATGGAGACATTGACCACGGGAAGTAATTGTAAGACCATAATCATTCAGACAAGAGCTAGCGCAATAGAGTCCTTAAATGCTGTGAATTACAAAGGCAGCATGATGTGTGAAACTTATGGGTACTTACACAAATGGATTATAACTATTCTGTAACACTTCATAGATAAGTTTTTTATTCTACATTGCTGTTTAGGCCATGGAATTACTCAAAAACAACCAGGGAGCTACAGATACCATCAGTTTGTTTTAAAGTAATTGCTCTATTCATTTTCCTACATGTATAGCACTGCACAATCAGTACTATAATTGTACTGACGGTAATATTTAATACCAATCACAGGATGGGCTGTATGGTGAAAAGCTCCATGTAAACTAATGTCTTTATTAAAAAAGTCTCAGGAGGTAGCCATATTAGTCTCTAACTTTAAAAATGACTTTTTCTATGGCACTTTAGAAACTAACAAAAATATATAGAATCATGGTCTTTCATGGGTAAAATCCACTTTATCAGATGAATTGGAGTGTATTAACAGAAACCAATATATATGTATAACAGCAGAAGACGTACCTATCAATTTTAGTACTTGCATTAATGAGGTTAATTAAGTGGGTTGGATGTGTCCTATTCATAGCTTTGGATGTGAAAAGGTAGATATTAAAGGCAGGACAAATTGGCTTTGTAATATGTCAACCAGTTAATGTCTTTATTCAAGCCCAGAGAAACAGCGTCAAATTGGAATTCATCTACAACAAAATCCATTTTCACTTGATTTCCAAGGGAGATAACCCTCCTTTTAGGTAAGATATCTGAGTCAGCTGAAAAAGTTGGGTAGCAGTTCAAGGACCCCAAACCTTCCATTCTTTGCTATTCTGAGTGGTTTTGATTCTGGCATGCAGCGTCCTACTACCTAGACATTATTATATCAGTTAATTACCTCTTCCTGCTTTTGTGTCTTGTCTGTTTATAATATTCTGCTGCAACCTTCCAGAAAGTGTATTTTATGTTGTCCAACATAAACCTGTCCAACACATTATCAATAAACTACAGCCTATACTGGAACAGGATACCATACTCAAAGAGGCTCTGGGAGACAGACCCATAGTCTCCTATAGACAACCACCTAACCTCAAGATGATTCTTACCAACCACCACAGGACATACCACACTAATACCAACCCTGGTACCTTCCCTTGCAACAAACCCCGTTGCCAGCTTTGTCCACATATTCATTCTGCTGATACCATTATTGGACCTAACCAAGTGAGTTATAAGATCAAGAACACATATTCCTGCGCATCCAGAAATATAATCTATGCTATCATGTGCCAAAAGTGTCCGTCTGCTATGTACATTGGACAAACATCTCAGACACTTCGCCAAAGGATTAATGCCCACAAAACAAATATCAGACAAGATCACAAAGAGAAAACAGTTTCTTGCCATTTTAACCAGAAAGGACACTCTCTCAATGACTTAACCACCTGCATTCTGCTACAAAGACCTTTTACATCTGCACTTGAAAGGGAATCCTCTGAACTGTCATTCATGTTAAAATTCGACACTTTCCAAAAAGAACTCAACAAACACTTGAACTATCTTACCCATTACCAAGATAGTTTCCCCAATTATCACCTCTAATACCATTAACTCACAAACATCCCACTCTCCCTACCTCTAATATCATCAATTCACAGACACTTACCTTCCTTCCTCCCCCCCTCCTGCATCCCCCTCCTGTTCTGCAATGTGATTTGTCCTTTTCATATTTGTTCATTTTTTTAATTGTATCCTTTGGTATATATGGTTGTGACTTTCTTCCACTATTTGATCTGAGGAAGTGGGTCTGGCCCACGAAAGCTCATCATCTAATAAACCATCTTGTTAGTCTTTAAAGTGCTACATTGTCCTGCATTTTGCTTCAGCTATTTTATGTTGGGTTTTTTAAATCTAATTTTTCTGTATCTAGGCTTTGTACATAACATTTTCCATTAGGATCTCTATTCCCTGAGATCAGAATTTTTTATGACATCAGTATTGAGGCCTCATGCCAGTTTTCTATGGCATATGCATTTAGTCAAGTTCAAATGGATATAAATTCATTCAAATTAAACCTTACCTATAGTTCTGTAGTCAGTGTTAGCCATGGGAAAGTACTTTCAGTTGGACTTAAACCTTTAGGGCTTCATGACCCAACAATCTTCGTTTGACTTACTTTTCTGCATAACCATTTGTTCCTGAATGTTGTAACATGGAATGAATGTTCTGTATTGACTCAGGATATGCAACTCAAGCTGCAGACATTTACGAAATTTTTGTGAAACATATGAATCCTGTGCTGCAGTCTGCAGGTAGATGACATTTTGATCTTTAGAGACACAATGGGGTGAGATAATATCTTTTATTGGATCAACATTTATTGGTGAGAGACAAGTTTTTGAGCTTATATTCTTCTTCAGATCTGTGTTAACTCGAAAGCTTGACTTTCTCACCAAGTTGGGCCAATAAAAATTATTACCTCAATCACCACATCTCTCTAATATCCTGGGGTCAACATGGTCACAACAACAGTGTCTACAGTTTTAGTATTTTAGGGCTTGATCCAAAAAGGTGATTTAGACTGAGAAGTTCCACAGTTGTTGTTAACTACGTGAATCCACACTGGACCCAAGTTACGCTTCCTATAAGGTTAATGAGGACAATTAGTCACCTAAGAATGGGATTCACAAAAGCCACCATGAAGAGCAGAGAGTCTCCTCAGCTACTCAGTAGAAAATGCTGAGGGAGGGGTGATGACTAGGTACCTAACTCCCTTTGATGGATGGGGCTTAACTCTGGACTTCATGAAGATGCTTGCCTTGTCTCAGGATTCACATCCATGAGCTCTCTCTTGAGCTAGGTGTCCAAGTCATGTCAGCCAGTCTTTTAATGCAAAAAATAACCCCTAAGGATGGTCCCCTCTCCTCTTATCGACATAGCCCAATAATTAAAGTACTTAGGGTATGTCTACACTACAGCACTAATTCGAACTAACTTAATTCGAATTAGTTAATTCGAACTAAGCTAATTCGAACTAGTGCATTAGACCTAAAAACTAATTCGAACTAGCATGTCCACATTGAGTGGACCCTGAACCAAAGTTAAGGCTGGCCAGAAGCAGTGCCGGCAGGGCATCAGGTTAGGACTTAGAGTGTGGAGCTGCTGCCTCAGGCTAGCCGAGGGCTGTGCTTAAAGGGACCCGTCCCCCACCCTGGATAGACTGTTCTCAGGGTTCTCCGCTTGCTTGTCTACCTCGATGAGGGACAGCAAAGCAGTCCTGGCTTGGAGTGCCCTGAATGCCCACACTCGGCACATCACAGCACTTGGCCATCAGCCCGGCTGCACTTGCCGCAGGCTGCCATGTGGGGGGGGGTGTCAATCGGGGGGCTGCAGGAGAGTTTCCACCCCGAGGAGCCTGCAGAGCCACCCCAGTCCTCCCCATCAGGGGCTCATCCCCCATTCCTCCCTCACCTCCTTCCACTTACGCCCCCCTAGCCCTGCTTCTTGATGGAAAAAATAAAGGACATGTGTGGTCAAAAATAGAATCTCTCTTTATTGAACAAAACTCGGGGAGACTGGGAAAAGGAGGTGGGAGAGGGGAAGAGAGAGGGTGGGAGAGGGGAGGGGAAACCTGGGAGGAGGGAGCTGGAAGGGGGAAGCCAGGGGAAGAAGGAGGAGGGGAAGTATCAAACTATGGTACGCCATATCTTCAGTACTATGTACAGATGTGATCTCCTCACCCCAGAAAAGATATTTTGGCCTTGGAAAGGGTTCCGAAAAGGGCAACTAAAATGATCAGGGGTTTGGAACAGGTCCCATATGAAGAGAGACTAAAGAGACTAGGACTTTTCAGCTTAGAAAAGAGGAGACTGAGGGGGGATATGATAGAGGTCTATAAAAGCATGAGTGGTGTGGAGAGGGTGCATAAAGAAAAGTTCTTCATTAGTTTCCATAATATAAGGACTAGAGGACACCAAATGAAATGAATGGATAGCAGGCTTCAAACTAATAACAGAAAGTTCTTCTTCACAAAGCAAATAGTCAACCTGTGGAACTCCTTGCCAGAAGAGGCTGTGAAGGCTAGAACTATAATAGAGTTTAAAGAGAAGTTAGATAAAGTCATAGAGGTTGGGTCCATGGAGTGGTATTAGCCAGGGGATAGAAATGGTGTCCTTGGCCTCTGTTTGTGGAAGGCTGGAGATGGATGGCACGAGACAAATGGCTTGGTCATTGTCTTCGTTCCATCCCCTCCAGGGTACTTAGCATTGGCCGCCGTTGGCAGACAGGCTACTGGGCTAGATGGACCTTTGGTCTGACCCAGTACGGCCGTTCTTATATTCTAAGCTCAGGGCTCAGAGTTGGGAGTCTCACTGGACCTCCTTGATTTTCATGTAAACCTGCTCCTGGCTTTACATGTAGCCTTTGGTGCCCTAGACAGTCACTTTCCTGTGCCTAGTGCAGAGGTCATGAACGTTGGAGTTCTCCCCCCAAACCTGGATGAGGTCCAAGATCTCCGCACTAGACCAGGCGGGCACCCACCTCTTGCGGCCCCGGGCAGGCTCCTGGGAGCCGCCAACCTGGTCCTGGGAAGAGGCAGAGGGCTGGGTGGCAGCGGGTGACTGGCTCATGCCGTGCCAGGTGCAGGGTCAGCTGGCTGGGTGCTGGCAGGCTTGCACCTGGCACGGGCACCATAGCCAGACCGTGCACCTTTAAGGGCTCGGGGGGCAGACAAGTTTCCCTGGCTGTGCCTAGAGTGGCCACCAGGCAAGCTGGGAAGGGCTAGCCTCCCATTAGTTCGAATTAAGTGGCTACACAGCCCTTAATTTGAACTAGGCGTTAGTCCTCGTAGAATGAGGTTTTTCTGGTTCGAATTAAGCGGTCCGCTAGTTTGAATTAAGTGCAAATTAGCGGTTTGCCTGTGTAGCGCCTATGAAAGTTAGTTCGAACTAAACGCTGTTAGTTCGAATTAACTTTGTAGTGTAGACATACCCTTACTGAGGATGTAGAAAACCAGGTTTAGATCCCCACTCTGCCTGACTGGGAGCAGGGACTTGAACCCAGTTCTCCAATGGTCTAGATGTGTGTTCTATCTGCCAAGCTAAAGTGTTTCCTATTGGAGCTATTCCTCTTTGTATAATATATTTAAATAGTTTTTTGGGACATAGAGAGAGTCTCTAACCTGGTGATTAGAGTACTCAACTGGAAGATCTGGGTTCCAGTTCCCTACTCTAATAAATAGCTAAATATGTCATGCAAATAGGAGGTGAGTGAGGAAGGCTGGGAATGCCTAGTCTGACACCCTGCTGACTGCTTAACAGAGTGAAGACTTTGCTTTGTGCAGGCACACCAGCAGAAATTTAGGTATCTAGACAATTTAGGCAGCATCCTGGAGTTTTGCTGTAATTGAACATAGGCACGTAAAGTGAGTTCCTTTTCTGGAACTAATCCTTAATTTCCTGTCTTCAGATTCTATGGTTGACTGCAAAGCTGCGTGTAGTTCTTACAGAAAAAAGGGGAACACTAAAAGTTACTAATGATTCTAAGATTATGATGAAAAATTCAGTTTTCTACGAATTTAGCAAACCAAATTACTACACTAACTCAGCATGTCAAAGCAATGCTATTGTTTTAGTGTTTTGCCCAGTTTTATACATACTTGCAAAGAAGTTTATACCTTAAAGCCTTTCATAAACATTAATTAGCAATTAAAGTTGTGTAACAAACGCCTTTAAAAAGAAAATTGTGAATCATTTCTTATGTTAATTACAAGAGGGATTATGAGTGTATACATCTAAATTATTGCAACAGATGGTTTTGAATAATATTCTATTAATGTAAATTTATCAGGAAACTTGCCTAGCTATTATAGCCATTTGAGGCCATATCTGTTTTTCTCATAGGATTGGTCCAACCCATCCTCATTCCACCTTTTTGCAAGTCTTTATATTAAATTTGTGGACAAATATTGACTTTCTACTGTCACAGAATCCATTTTTAAAAGAAAAGCATGTCCTGGATTAATTTATATCTATGTAGTAACTTCATATCACCAGCCCAGAGCTTAAGCCTTACTCAAAAACTCATTTTTTTTCTTTAAAATATTCTTCCTGATCAGATGCTCTGGAGAGAGGGAAATAATTATTTTTTTATCTGGGGTCAATGCATTTAACTTTTAATTTTACTTTTTTCTTACTGCTTTAGGACTTTCCTTATCCAATCAACATCAGACTAGTTGTCAGTCCTAAAAGCCTATTATTTCTCACATCTGTGATAGTTAGATTCCCTGGAGCATGTTTACTGAAGTTCATAACACCATCAGTACTACTGGATAACTTCTCTGTCCTCTGCTGCTTTGAAATACTGCAGTTGAGACTAGATATTGTGTAAGTATGGAATAGGTATAGATAGACACTTCCTTAGTGATACAAATCAATTAATGTTGTTTTAATCTTGTACAGGCAAAACCAGGATGATGATAGGTATAGGATCTCAAGGCTAAAATTATTTAATTTATAATTATATGTATGAAACCCACTAATATTAAAGAAGTTCAACATTCAACTGATTTTAGAATTTGGCCATCAGTACATTGGACAGAAAAGTGGCTGAAAACAGTAGCGTTATCAATGGTTAGTGCACAATATTTTTTACTGGAAATGTTCCTCATTGTAGCTGTGTTTTAACAATGCTACTCAATCACAAATTACATCCAATTGTATACAATGTATGGCTCTATCTGGTAATAATGTAATTAAATGGATCATGGCTTGGGAGGCAGGAATAATTTAAATTAATGAGAATCCTTAGGCTGGGTGGCCCGCTTTGAGTGACAATTTTCTGGTTTGAGTTATACTGTAAAATCTATAATAGTGTTTCACAACAACCTTTTCAAAAGTTGATATTTTCTTTCATACTATTTTGGTATAGGAGCCTACCTAGAACCTTGGACACCCCCTCTGTCTATTCATTGTTATGTATGCCAGTTAATAGTTTCATGCATTTATTTAAGGAGACACTTTATGGTCAAGTCAAAGACTTCTAATGATTCACTCTTTAGTTTCTCTCTGCACTATGCATCATTTTACACCTCTCCGGGATTGCCCTACCACTCAGACTAAAATGACACATTTTAATTTATGAATTATACACGGCCTAGTCAATTACCTCTTGTTTATGAATGCTTGGATATGAGGTTGTATAGGGCTTATTGCTGAATAATAATAATAATTTTACTTTGTATCAAAAAAAAAAAAATTAGAGCCTAAACCCGGGAAGAGTTCCAAAGAATAATGGCTAGGCTCATTTGGAGGTTGAGGCTCCTAGAGACAACTGTCCAGTTTATCCTCTCATTGCTAATATGTAATTTAGAATAACATTATATTATAATATTATTATAGTTCAGAATATAAAGGTGGGTTTCGGGCTCGTTTTAAGCCAAGAATAAACAAATGTATAAACACAGGAGGGAAAATGGTAGGGAGAATAAGGGAAAGAGTGATACAAGGACACAGTTGTATGCAAGGTTCCCTTAAGCTTTGCAGCAGCATAGCCCCATGTGCTTAATCACCCCCACCCAGTCAGGCAGCTTGAACTCCTGATTGGGTGGGACTGATTAAACAGCTGTTGGGTTCTGCCACCATGCAGCTTAGGGGGAACCTTGGTCATATGGTCTAGTTAATATGTTGCATGCTGATGCCAATTCAATTACAAGGAAGAATAAAGGATAGACTCTTTGCATTTACATCTCACATCTAAATTGTCTGTCTTTCTGAAGTTGGGGGAACAGCCTTGGGGTTCCCCCTTCAGGAGTGCTTGGATGCTACTGCACATATTGGTGCCGCTGCCTTTACTGGTTTTCAGGAAGGCCTTTGGCAAGCCATTGATCATTGGAGTTACTCCTGTTCTATAGTGGCATGGAAGAAGCATCAGATCACTCATCTCTACATTTTTTTATACTGGTGTTTCTTTTACAAAACATTTCATGAAAGTACTTGAAACCTTTCCTTTTTGTTATGAACATAAGACTATAAGCACAGCCATACTGGGTCAGATCAATGGTCCATCTAGCCCAGAATCCTGTCTGCTGACAATGGCAAACACCAGATGCTCCAAGGGAGGGAACACAATATGTAATCTGCACATGATCCCTCCTCTGTCACCCATTTCCAGACAAAGAGAGGCTAAGGACACAATTCCTACACATCATGGCTAATAGCCATTGATGGACCTAACCTCCATGAACCTATCTAGCTCTTTTTTGAACCCTGTTAAAGTCATAGCCTTCACCACATCCTCTGGCGAGGAGTTCCACAGGTTGACTGTGCGCTGAGTGAAGAACTACTTCCTTTTATTTGTTTTAAACCTGCTGCCTATTAATTTCATTTGGTGGCCTTTCGTTCTTATATTGTGGGAATAAGCAAATAATTTTTCCTTATTCACTTTTTCCACACCAGTCATGATTTTATAGACCTCTATCATATCCCCCCTTAGTCCCCTCTTTTCTAAGATGAAAAGTACAAGTCTTTTAATCTCTCTTCATTTGGGACCCGTTCCAAACCCCTAATCATTTTTGTTGCCCTTTTCTGAACCAATGCCAATATATCTTTTTTAAGATGAGGCAACCACATCTGTAGGCAGTATTCAAAATGTGGGCGTACCATGGTTTTATATAGAGGCAATAAAATATAATCTATCTTATTCCTAACCCCTTTTTTTAAATGACTCCTAACATTCTATTTGCTTTTTTGATTGCTGCTGCACACTGTGTGGGATGTTTTCAGAGAACTATCCACAATGACTCCAAGAGCTCTCTCTCGAGTAGTTGTAGCCAGGTTAGTCCCCATCATATTGTATGTATAGCTGGGATTATTTTTTCCAATGTGCATTATTTTACATTTGTCCTCATTAAATTTCATTTGCCATTTTGTTGCCCAGTTGCTTAGTTTGGTGAGATCTTTCTGAAGCTCTTCACAGTCTGCTTTGGTCTTAACTATCTTGAGCCTTTTGGTATCATCTGCTAATTTTGCCCCTTTCTCTAGATCATTTATAAATACGTTGAATAAGATTGGTCCCAGGACAGACCCTTGCAATAATATTATTTGTTTCAGCAAAGAAAGATGCTTGAGTAGCCTCCCCTTTTCCCCCAAAAAATGTTTAAAGCCCTATATATAAAGAAATATGATTGTGATTTCAAGCATCTTTCTGTTAGTCATTCCTTAGAAGTAATGATATGCATAATTCATTGGGTTGACTACTCTTTTTCTTAACATACGTATTTTATTAGCTGTTTAAGAAAGAGACTAACAGTTACGTTCCATTATCTAATGGCTGAACAAAGGTTGAATTCCTTGCTTCTATGATGACTTCCAGAAGAAAGGTCCAAAAGCTGGTTCCCTTATTTACCAGAAGCATCTCACTAAAATTAGTGTGGTTTTCAGATAAGCAAGAGTGATAGGATTGGGCCCCAATTAATTTATAGAACATACTATTTTAGGTAGCCTTACAAAAGGGATGATTGTTGGGGAAACTTTTGAGGCCTCTTCTACTCAGCTCCCCAAGAGCTCTGTTCAGTTTAGGTCTTCTCATTCTCTTTCATGGAACTTGATGTAGTAACGCAAGCTGAAACTGCCCATGGAAACCTATAGAGCCCGGTAATCTCCACATGCAGAGGCGGTGGTGTGAAGCTAATGGTCCAGACTTTTTTCTACGGTTGGACTCCCTGGCCCAGCACCCTCAGGATCTGACTTGTCCCAGATGAGGGATTTTTCCAGAACAGGGGAGATCATTTCTGCCCCTCCTCCTGCTTTTGACTCCCCCTTCCCTGTCCCCAACCCCTGGGCTTCCTGGCTCCCTGTGCAGCCCTTCTGAGCCGTGCACTGGCTCCTAACCCCTCCCCCCCCAGACCCACCACAGCCCAGCTGTGCCATGCATATAACACAATCCCACACGTAGTACGGGGCTGCCAGCCTCCCCACCCCCACAGAATCAGTTTGTGATCCTGGAATACCCGTGGTCCTTCTGGACCACGGATGTTGCCAGACCAGAGAGTTCCAGTTCATACAAGTGCAACCTATAGTAAGCCCTGCACCTACAGCAGGGCCAAGAGCAGCATCCATAATTACTTGACCATTTGGACTGAGTCAAAGGAAGCTGCAGAAAAAAATCTGTATGCAGCTTTGGCTTGTGGGTCTGTGTTGGCCCCTCCCCCACCTCTTCCCCGGGAAGAGATTAATGTTGCTGAGCTGCCTCTTGACCCAGGGCAGAGGTAGTGAGCCTAAGGGTTCTCCCATAATTGATTACCCTTGTGCTCTTTGTTCTTGGCATAATACATCCCCAGTGCAGTACATTTGTAAATAAATGAAAATACCCTGATTCTGTCACTGATTTCTGCTGAGACCAGGAAATCTGATCTGAGAGACTGGAAATCTGCTACCATTTGGCAATGAATCAGTGACCCTTTTAAGGAACTGTGATTTGATACCACGTTTCTTTGGTACAATGCTGTCTTTCTTAGGCCTTTCTATTTGTTTCAGTGTGGCAAGAATTGTGTTCTCCAAATTTTAAATTGTTTATGTCTAGAGGTAATAGTGGAGAAAAATGGCTTGCTATGCTGGAATTCAGTCTAGAGGATTCTGTCCATCAGTGTTAGAATCCTAGAGCTCTATATCATAATTGTTTGTGGGGTGTGAAGTGTGATTTGTCTGCAGAAAACACAAGAAAACAACAACTACACATTAGCACTTATGAAGGGATAACTATGTACAACAATGCAAAAAGTGAAATTATTAGCTCTTACTATCACAGAAGGGAACTATGCTAGTCCATCTGTACTGGACTGAACATTAACTGTTGATGAAGAGTCAACTACTGAAAGTCTAGGGGCCAGCTTCCCATCTTTTTTTAATGTGTATATAGCCTGATTTAAATGAAGTGGGGTTATATTCAGGAACTAAGAGTTAAGAGTATTTAGTACAAATATTTACTTTTAATAGCTTAAAAGTAATTGTTTGCCTGTTACTTTCCTCACAGTGACCTTTTGCAGTGTTTCACAGTTGTTCAAGGCATATGTGCTAAACTGGAATATTTAAACTGACTTTTTTCATAAGACAGGACCTATGGAAGAAAAGATATTTAAATATTCTCAAACCATGGGAAGGGAAATTACAAAAAAAAAAAGCAAAAATTGTTGTGAGGAGTATACGGTATTAATTGTTATAGCGCAGAGCGTAGTATTTTCCTTGTGTTATCTATACATATGCTCACAGCCAGGTAGGTGCATTACATTGGATCATGTCTGATGTGTATGTGTAACACACAAACCAAGATTATTGTTTTAGGACCTCTCATAGATCTCAGATAATCTTGTCTGACTTGGGGAAGTATGAAATATATTACCCTTCTTATAAGTCTGAGGGAAAGAGAGAATATGTCTCCTCTGAGTGACTGGTCTTAGTAAGTATGCAACCAATTATTTACTGTCTCAGTGCTAAGGGAGTTCTCTTTTGGCTTGGGCAGTAAAGGCTTCTGGCTTTCATGCTGAAAAACCCATCTCTGATCCCATGATGCCCATGTGGTTTGTTTGTGTCAAAGAATGTGGATCGTCACAACAGTTTTCTTTGCTCGGATGTCTGAAAATTTGTTCAGAAACAATCTTTTGTATGTGCTAAAAAAAGTATTCTATATTACAGCGAGATGCATCCTTTCGTTGCCTTAGGGGACTATCCCATTGGCAAACAAACTAAAGAATACCAAAAGACTGTCTGTGAATAGAACCACTCCCATCCCTTAGTCTGCTCCCTCTTCAGTAGCCTGAGAGAAAAGACATCTTTGCAACATGCCCAGAAAGTTGTTAAATATGGGCACTGGTGGGTCAGGGAGAGCGGGTTCTAAACCAAGAACCCCTCAACACGTCAGCTGTTTCCTCTCATTTATTCCATGAATACCCCAACTCCAGTGGCACTGCTGATCCTGTCTATGACCATATGTCACAGAGAGTCAATCTCTTAGGTATCCAGGTCCCAAACCATTTAAGTCATTTTTAATTTAAAGCTGATATCTCAAGTTCTACTCCAGCTTACTGAAAGCCAGTGAATATTATAGGGTACTGGTTTAATGGGCTCTCAAAGTGGAACTCAATAAATAGATCACAAGATTTCTGCACTTGCTTTAACTTTTGAATGTTCCCAAGCTGTAATCCCACACAGAGTGTATGATAGCAATCTAATCTTGAGGTAACAAAGGCCTGTATAATTGCAATAGGTCAACATGAGAGAGAAAAAGTGAGAACTTATCTTGGCAGATACAGATGGAGAAAGTGCTGTTTCATGTGGGGGAGGGGTGGAGCAGTATTAACGAGGTATCTCTTTGATATATTTTTTCTATTCTGTAAGGCAATGATGGTGCAGAATGAAATCCTAGACAGAATAGAAACTATGCATTATTTTTGTTGACAAACTTGAATCCCATTTGGTTAATATTAACAGGAGCTACACATGTAACTAAAGGAGAATATATGCTTATATGGAGGAGTAGTTACAGAAGCATTCATTTAATATTGTTACAAGCTGCCGTTGATTTTTATGAGTAATAGGGGAGCAGTTTGCCAATGAACTACTGTATAGAGAAAAAAATGCTGTTTAAGATGGAATACTTTGAGCCTCTGGCAGTTTTGTAAACGTTTTCCATTACAAATAAGTTTCACATTATACATTATAAGCTTGTGTATTTAAACCTTTATGGGCCATACTACTTTAGTTAGAATTACAGTAAATTGTCATACTTTATTTCCATACTTATCTTGTAAAAATGCCTGTTGATGTTATTCTGAAGTTTATGTTCAGGACACATTAACACCAGTCATATTTTGGACAGCTTGTAGAAGATCAATTTGATTGTCTCACGGGGAAATAAAATTGTTTAAAAAAGACATCTCTATTAAAAAGATCAAGGAATTATGTATCTTTGAGTAATTAAATGAACTACAGAGAGGAGAAGGATGATAATAATCGGCTCACAGATAGTTTATACATGATTATAACTATCCACAGAATCATTTTTGTATTAATACATTTTTCAAGAATTTGATGTAATTATAAAACTTTTGTTTTAATCTCTGTAGGAGCTTGGAAGTAACAGCCCTCCGCAGAGGAATTGGAAGGGAATTGCAATTGCACTGCTGGTGATTCTAGTTGTATGTTCACTCATCACTATGTCTGTCATTCTTTTAACCCCAGGTAATCTTTCTATATCTCTTTCTATATTTATATATGTACTTTCTTACTGAAGGTATTTTGAGTCAGAATATAATCTTCAAAATGACCTACAAATATAACATTAATTCTTGCCTTGGCACATTTTAACTTCTGGATGCTTGAATTTCAGTATCCAAAGCAGCCTCAGAATGACTTACTTGATGCATAGTTGGGATCTGCAATTGTACACCCACTCAAAATCTCCATTGGCTTCAGTACTATGTGAAATTAATTAAAGTCACGCGTGGCTGCTTCCTGGTGTTGTTTCAGATCCTTTGGCATGTACAGAAAACTCTGTTTAAAATGTGCTAATACTGAACCTCAACCATTTATATTCAGCCTCACATATAAAATAAATCAGAGAAAAATAAAATTACTTAATTGATTTGCCAGAATATGAATATGCCTTTAAGCAAGTCCTGGACGATGTAAATTCCTACACGAGGAAGCTCAATTTTGCTGCCAATTTTCTTTATTCTAATTTGAGCCAAGAAATATTTTTAGATAAAGTACTTTTTGTGTTAGAGCAGTAAATTTTTAAACAGGGATAGAAGCCCAGATAGAACACAATGTTGTGTATGTTGCAAAGAAAAGAAAAATCTCATTCATTTCTATAGATGCATATCGGTGGTAAATTTTGGTCTGAAATTATTCTGTATTGGAAATGTTACTCATTTGGTTTACATTTGAATATGCTTTTTAAATTGCATAGCTCTGGATTTACAAACCATTGATAAAACTATATATTTTTCTGATTAGTTTTAACTTGGATACATTTTCATGTTGTTGCATAATTATCTACTATAATTTATAAATCAATATGTATATAATCAATAATTAGATGTTACAAATTCATTTGTACATTTTAGTACTTGATGTTTTGGTTACTGCACAAACTGAATCATCACACCGGAAGGTGTGGTGTAGGATGTTTCGATAGGGAGAAGGTGTTTCCTTATATATCAAAAATATATATGTTTGCATAATTGGCTGGATAACTGTCCTCGGAGAGTAGTTAATGATGGTTTACAGTCATGCTAGAAGGATATAACAAATGGGGTTCCAGTGGGGATCAGTTTTGGGACAAGTTCTGTTCAATATCTTCATCAATAATGTAGATAGTGGCATAGAAAGTACACTTATAAAGTTTGCAGATGGTACCAAGCTGGGAGGGATTTCACACATACAGAATGGGAAGTGACTGCTTAGGAAGGACTAATTCAGAAAGAGAACTAGGGGTCATAGTGGGCCACAAGCTAAATATGAGTCAACAGTGTGACACTGTTGGGAGAAGAACAAAACCAACAACAACCCAAAAAGCAAACATTATTCTTAGATGCATAGACACAAGAAGTAATTCTTCTGCTCTACTCTATGCTGAGTAGGCCTCAGCTGGAGTACTGTGTCGAGCTCTAGAAACCACATTTCAGGAAAGATTTCAGGAGAAACTGAAGAGGGTCCAGAAAACATGGGCATTAACCAACATGACTAAAGGTCTGGAAAACATTACCTATGAAAGAAGACTGAAAGAAGTGGGTTTGTTTAATTTGGAAAAGAGACCGACTGAGAGGAGACATGATAGCAGCTTTCAAGTACAGGCAGTCCCCGGGTTACGTACAAGATAGGGACTGTAGGTTTGTTCTTAAGTTGAATCAGTATGTAAGTCGGAACTGGCGACCAGATTCAGCCGCTGCTGAAACTGATCAGTTTCAACAGCGGCTGAATCTGATGCCAGTTCTGACTTACATACAGATTCAACTTAAGAACCCCAGGCGTTCCCAAGTCAGCTGCTGCTGAAACTGATCAGCGGCTGATTCCAGGAAGCCGGGGGCAGAGCAACTCTGCCTCGGGCTTACTATAGTCAGCCGCTGGTCAGTTTCAGCAGCGGCTGACTTGGGGACACCTGGGGCAGAGCAGCTGGGGTCCTGCCGGGTTAGTCCAGTAGCGCCGAGAAGCGTCGCTGTGGGACCAACCCAGCAGCACCCCATCTGCTCTACCCCAGGCGTCGTGGGCAGAAAGGCCTGGTCTGCTGGGGAATGGGGGGCACTAGCTGCGCCCCCCCTCCCCAGCAGACCAGGGAGACGCGGAGCAAAGCCATGGAGAACGCCCGCAGCGGGACAGCCCAGACACACCGCAGCTGTCCCGCTGTGGACGTCCTCCGAGGCTTTGCTCCCCATCTCCTTGGTCTGCTGGTCAGACCAGGGAGACAGGGAGCAAAGCCTCGGAGGACGCCCGCAGCGGGACACCCCAGGCGCACCGCAGCTGTCCCGCTGCAGGCATCCTCCGAGGCTTTGCTCCCCGTCTCCCTGGTCTGACCAGGGAGACGGGGAGCAGCTTTTCTCACCCCGGAGAACGTGGGCGGCGGGACCGTGGCACATCTGGGAGTCCCGCCGCTCCCGTCCTCTGGGGCAAGAAAAGCCCCGTTCGTAACTGCGGATCCGACATAAGTCGGATCCGCGTAACTCGGGGACTGCCTGTACGTAAAAGAGTGTTACAAGGAGGAGGGAGAAAAAGTATCCTCCATAACCTTTGATGATAAGACAAGAAGCAACGGGGAAAACTTCCTAATTGTCAGGGTGGCTAAACACTGAAATAAATAGCCTAGGGAGAGACATTTGAGAGTTGTAAGAGCAGATTAAACAGACCTCTATCAGGAATTATCTAGATGGTGCTTGCTCCTCCTGTGAGGGCAGGGGATGGGATCTGATGACCTCTGAGTTTTTTCTAGTTCTAATATTTTATGTTTCTAGAAGATATCCACTATATACGTGCAACACTGGGAGGGTTATGGTGATTGGTGACTCCCTTTTAAATCAGACAGAAGAATCCATCTTTAGCCCTGATCTGACATCCTGGAGGGTGTGGGGCCTGCAATGGGCCCATATCTGAAATGTTATGGAAGGACTGCTGAGTGTCATCTGGCCCTTTAGACTGTTATCTTATGCTGCTTGCTCATGTCAGTACTTATGATAATGAAATATATGACCCTGAACAGATCAGAAGAGACTCTGGGACTCTTGGAATGATGGTGAAAGAGTCGGGGGCACAAATGATATCCTTGATCCTTCCAGTCTAGGATAGGGATCTGAGCAAAGGCAGACATATTTGATGGATCAGGAGACGGATGCCCAAGTAAAAGTTCAATACATGAAAATCTGGATGAAGAATCAGAATCTGTTGAGAATATGGGAAATTGCAGCATGGAGAAAGGAGAGGGAAAAAGAAACATAGAGCAGAAATCTAATAAACATCTTAGATGACTGTATACTAGTGCAAGGAGTATGGGAAGGAATTTAAAAATACTAGTGAATCATCATTAATATGGTATAATTGGGATAATTCACATGACTGAAATATTGATATAAAATATACAGTGTGTTCAAGGGAAGCCAGGAAAAAGAGAGTAGATGTTTCCTTGTATATCAAAATATATGGCTGTGTCTACACTGGCACCCTTTTCCGTAAAAGGGATGCTAATGAGACACTTCGGAATTGCAAATTCTGCAGGGGATTTCAATATCCCCCGCGACATTTGCATGAACATAGCTGCCACTTTTTTCAGGCTCGGGGTTTTGCCGGAGAAAAGTGCCAGTCTAGACGGGATCTTGCGGAAAATAAGGGATCTTACGGAAAAGGGCTTATTTTCCGCAAGATCCTGTCTAGACTGGCGCTTTTCTCCGGCAAAACCCCGATCTGGAAAAAAGCAGCAGCCATGTTCATGCAAATGCCGCGGGGGATATTGAAATCCCCTGCGGAATTTGCAATTCCGAAGTGTCTCATTAGCATCCCTTTTACGGAAAAGGGTGCCAGTGTAGACCCAGAGGTTGAGATAGAAGTGGGAGGTAGACCTGTTGATCTATGTCTGGGTAAGGATATATGGGATAGAAAATAAGGGTGATGACATGGCAGGGTGTCTACTATAAACCACCTAACAAGGAAGAAGAGAAGGCTGAGACTTAAAAAACCAATCAACCAAACAAACAAAATCCATCCCCTCCTCAAAAATAAAAAAAAAAAACAGAAAAACAAAACCCCACCAACCCTATCTGCCATAATCATCCAAACACAGGACTTGGTGAAGATAGGGATTTTCAACTGTTCGGACAACTTTGGGAAAATAATATAGCAGGGTATGGTTTATTCAACAAATTATTGGAATACATTGAAGACAACTTTTTATTATAGATGGTGGAGAAAATGAATAGGAAAGAGAATATCCTGAATTTGATTTTGACAATTAGGGAGGCACAAGTTGAGAAACGATAAGGTTGAAAAAAGTGGCCTTTTTAAAAAAAAATATCCCCTGCTTATAGACTGCTGCCGTGTTCTTTCAAAAGTAAATTGAAAGAATGCAGCAGTTTTTTCTGACCACGGAAAACCTTGTTTTATGAGAAATAACACCTTTTTCGAAAGTGCTCTTTCGAAAAAAGGCTCCATGTAATGCAAACTGTACTTTTTCAAAAAAAAAGCATCCAGGCTGCCTGGGTGCTCTCTTTCGAAAAAGCAGCTTGCCTTTTCAAAAGTACTGGTTGTAGTCTAGATGCTCTTTTTAGAAAGAGGCTTTTTCAAAAGTACCTTTCGAAAAAGCCTCTCTCAAAAGAGGCTTGCAGTCTAGACGTAGCCAAAATGAACATATTGTCCTATATTTTCTGTTTTCCCCACATCAATACTAGTGGGTCCTGCTGCTGACTGGTTCCCTGCTTGCCAACCGCCTGCCAACCAACAGCAAATGGGTGGCTCCAAAGGCTGACGATGGGGGTGGCTGTGCAAGGTTGGTGGTGAAGCAAAGGTGCAGTGTGTGGACACTGCCCCTGCAGGTGTGTCAGCCAGAGCTGTCCTGCCCATAGGATGGTTTGTGGTGGTTGCCCCAGACCTTGCTTTGGGGGTCCCAGCTTCAGAGGAACATGGGGCCTGGGTGGCCGGGAGGCTGGCAACAGTGCTACTATCCCCACTCTGCTCCACCTCACTGGCTCCTGGCATCACTCAAGAGAGGAGGGGCAGGGAGTTGGGACAAAGGGTGTGAGCTGTTCTGTTTCAAGGGGGTAATGGCTGTTAGCTGTAGTAGTTGGTAACATCATGTCTCTGCTGCCCACCCATTGGCTCTTTACATGCTCCCCCGTGCTCTGTCTTCTCCCTGTTTTATCCCTTCGCCTCCTCCCCCAAGCTGTGCTGTTCCACCATATCCCCCCAGAGAGGCATGTCCCACTCCCAGCACTTTGTGGAGAACCAGGCCTTGGTTGGAGCTCCAAGCTCATCCACAGCATGGCTCCTTCCTTCCCTCACTGCCACTGGCTGGGCCAATGCCTTCAGGAAAATCACAAATTTGGGGGGAAACAGTTTCAAGCCTGTTCATTCTCCAAATCTGTAGGCTCCACAGCAGACCCTGGGCAGGGACTTAACACCTTCACAGATACACTGGCCTGTGCTAACAAAGTCACACAAATGAAAACCGATATTGTCAGCTCAGTTGCTATCCTATCCCTTAGAAACTTCTCAGTTTGGTATAGTTAATGGAATCTTCTCTGAAAGAATCTAGGGCTGGGAAAAGAAGGATTTTATGCAGGTCAGGAATGATAGACAATAAAAGGCAGCTTGAAAAGGAATCTCATATCACAAATGCCTTGTGTCTCTAGCCCCTCATTTTTGTGAGCAAATTATTATTATTATTATTTTATAAAAACTTATAAAACTAGTTAGATAAATTGAGAATTTTGCTTATATGTGTTAAACACTATGGTTGGATTATTTAGTCACAAGTGTCTCAGCCAACTGGGATATCTAACATTAAGAAAAAATAGGGTACCTCTTAAAGATGTAGAAACAGAAATAATCATTGGCCATCAGCACTTGTACCTGGGTCTAACTCTGCTGTAATCAATGTAATCTTTAGGTAAAATTCTTCCGGTGAAATACCTTTGATAGAAAATACTATGTTTACTGCAGTAACGACAGTTGCTCTTCTTGCTATTTCAGGATCATTCAGAATGTATTGCTTCCAGTTTTTGACACCATCAGTCTGAGCAAACTACTCTTTAATGTGCTTTATAATGTTTTTTCCCTCATCCCAAAGCATCTTAGCAGACACAGGGAGCAGTACAGTGTCACCATTCATTTCTATTCATGTCCATGGCTTGTTCATACAGGAATCCTAGTCTGGTCACAATATGCATATGATGTCCCACCATTTCGTTGGTAGTTGACCTCAAGGTTTCACTGATCTTGTTTGCTTTTGTGTTGTTTTTTTTTGTCACCGTACCATGTGTTTGTCCTCTGCAGTGTTCCCCCATTCTAATTATTTACATTTGCAGCCAGTCCTGTACCCTGGTTTCATATCGTACTATTCTTTGAACTTCACTTTCTTTAAAATAAATCGTTCTTTATACATTATGTTCCAAACGACTGTTATTGGTACAGCCTCCAGCTATCTGGTGGGTGTTTCATTTAATGCAGCTGAATCCAGACCAGAGAGTAATGCTGTTATGTGCACTGGTTTGATACAATTTCACTTTGGTACCAGATGTAATGATGAAATTATGGATGGATAAAAACCAAATTCTACACAGTACCTAAAAAACATCTAAATTTAATTCTTCCTTGGTGGAACTGGTTAATCTTCCTAGATATTTATAAAATTTGCTTATTCTGTGACTTCTACACTGTTGAATTTATATGCTTTTTCTCTTGTACCTTTTCCAGTATACAGCCACCCTGTGTTACAACAAAGTTTGACTGTTGCTTAATTTTTGCACCCATTTTTGCCTTGCATTTTAACTCAACTTTTTCCATTAGTTGTTCATTATCACTGTCATGATGGACAATTTGTAGATTCCAACATCAATAAATTATCTTCTGTGGGTTTTTTTTTTTTTTTTTTACTGATAATTATATAGTCAATCTGATGTTTAGTTTGCCTTTCTGGTGAGTGCCATATTATCTTGTGCATATCTTTTGCAGGACGTGTTTTCTTCACAATATGCATCTCACAAGTTCTTCAACTTTCCTCATTATCATTTTTAATGTTGTCTAGGTATGGCTAAGTCCAACAGAAACAATAACTTTTGATGGAAGTTAACTAGCACATGTAATTGCAACATGGGCATGTAATTTTCTACCTAGAACTAAACAGGTGTCACAACAATATATGCTGTATGTTTCTAAAGTTTCAAATAGTAATTCAAATCCTATTTATTGTTCCCAAGAGAAGAACAAATGATGAATAAGACAAGTTATTTGTCATAAGAATTTTCACATTAGTTCCTACAAATATTGACATTACTAAAAATAATAAAAGGAAGATCTTTTTCACAAACAGAAACTGATCTAATAAAAGATATTTCCTCGCCCACTTTGACATTAATAGAGATGCTGCCATTTTGGATATAAGCAGCATTAAAGCCAAATTTAAAATAACACAATTTCAAGGGGTTTTATTATGACATGAAATAAAACTTGAATTTATACAACTAATTTGAGCACATATTTGTTATATTGATACTGAGGAATATAGACAGAATTGGTTATATCTTTTATATGTTGTTAAGATAAAATCAGACTTCTGTAGGGTTTTTTTGTTTTTGTTTTATTTGTTTTTACTTTTTTAAAGTGCAGGAACTTGATCATTTTCATAGAATCATAGAATAGAAGGACTCAGTACTGTCTAGACCATCCCTGATAGACATTTTTCTAACCTACTCTTAAATATCTCCAGGGATGGAGATTCCACAACCTCCCTAGGCAATTTATTCCAGTGTTTAATCACCCTGACAGGAACTTTTTTCTAATGTCCAACCTCTCTTGCTGCAGTTTAAGCCCATGACTTCTTGTTCTATCCTCAGAGGCCAGGAAGAACAATTTTTCTCCCTCTTCTTTGTGATACCCTTTTAGATATCTGAAAACCGCTATCATGTCCCCTTTCAATCTTCTCTTTTCCAAACTAAACAAGCCCAATTCTTTCAGTCTTCCTTCATAAGTAATGTTCTCTAGACCTTTAATCATTCTTGTTGCTCTTCTCTGGACATTCTCCAATTTCTTCACATCTTTCTTGAAATGTGGTGCCCAGAACTGGACACAATACTCCAGCTGAGGCCTAATCAGAGCAGAGTAGAGCAGAAGAATGACTTCTTGTGTCTTGCTGACAACACACCTGTTAATGCATCCTAGAATCGTGTTTGCTTTTTTTGCAACAGCATCACGCTGTTAACTCATATTTAGCTTGTGGTCCACTATAACCCCTAGATCTCTTTCTGTTGCACTCCTTCCTAGACCGTTGCTTCCCATTCTGTATGTGTGAAACTGATTGTTCCTTCCTAAGTGGAGTACTTTGTATTTGTCCTTATTAAACTTCATCCTGTTTACCTCGGACCCTTTCTCCAATTTGTCCAGATCATTTGAATTTTGACCCTGTCCTCCAAGGCACTTGCAGCCCCTCCCAAATTGGTATCATCTGCAAACTTAATAAGTGTACTTTCCATGCCGATATTTAAATCATTGATGAAGATATTGAACAGAACCGGTCCCAAAACAGACCCCTGTGGAATCCCACTTGTTATATCTTTCCAACAGGATTGTGAACCATTAATAACTACTCTCTGAGAACAGTTATCCAGCAGTTATGCACCCACCTATAGTAGCCCCATCTAAGTTGTATTTGTCTAGTTTATTGATAAGAATATCATGCAAGACGGTAACAAATGCCTTACTAAAGTCTAGGTATTCCACGTCTACTGCTTCTCCCTTATCCACAAGACTCGTTATCCTATCAAAGAAAGCTATCAGATTGATTTGACCTGATTTGTTCTTTACAAATCCATGCTGGCTGTTTCCTATTACCTTACTGTCTTCCAAGTGTTTGCAGATGATTTCCTTAATTACTTGCTCCATTATGTTTCCTGGCACTGAAGTTAAACTGACTGTTCTGTAGTTTCCTGGGTAGTTCTTATTTCCCTTTTTATAGATGGGCACTATATCTGAACTTTTCCAGTCTTCTGAAATCTCTCCTGTCTTCCAAGGTTTTCCAAAGATGATAGCTAAAGGCTCAGATACCTCCTCTATCAGCTCCTTGAGTATTCTAGGGTGTATTTCATCAGGCCCTGGTGAATTGCAGACATCTAACTTTTCAAAGTGATTTTTAACTTGTTCTTTTTTTATTTTATCTTCTAAACCTACCCCCTTCCTACTAACGTTCACTGTTAGGCATTCCTTCATCAGACTTCTTGGTGAACACTGAAACAAAGAAGTCATTAAGCATCTCTGCCATTTCCAAGTTTCCTGTTACTGTTTCTCCCTCCTCACTGACCAGTGGGCCTACCCTGTACTTGGTCTTCCTCTTGCTTCTAATATATTTATAGAATGTCTTTTTGTTTCCCTTTATGTCTATAACTAGTTTGAGCTTGTTTTGTGCCTTTGCCTTTCTAATCTTTCCTGTAGATTAGATTGCTTCTTCGTATTATGAATCTCCACTGATTCCTAAGTGTTCCAAGAGTCGTCTTATTGATTTGTATTTAAATTCCACATAGCATAGTATTAAGATCATGAATGTGGAAAACAATCATAGCTTGTTAGAGACTATAGTAGGCATGTAGAATATGTTTATTCTGTTGATAATATTGTGCTTGAATTTAGTGCTTTTAATCCATAGATATCAAGGTGCTTTATTAACAGATTATCCCCATTTTAGAGATAGGAAGATGGAGACATAGGTGTGATAAGACTCACCACAGTCACACAGCTGTTGAGTGGCAGAGTTGGGAATGTAAGTCAGGCCCTATTAACTGGGGTATAATATCTCCCTTGCTGTAGCTCAGAATCAGGATTTATAACCAAAAGCTGCAAGTGGCTGTCTAACTTGTAGTTGTGCATAAGAGCTTAAGGTTCTCCTTTGAGTGGTATCCCTGTGGGTGTTCCATTCAGTTCTCAGTATGTCCTCGCACCGGGAAATCTGAGATTTTTGCCTAGCAAGTGCCTTCCCATGCCACTCATGTGCAGTAGCCTTCTCACATTGTTTTCTTCTGTTGGCTGCACACATGGTGCGAGTATACCTCAGTTCCTTTTCTACCATCCTCGGCAGAAGAAGTCACAGTCGTGCTCTCCTTTCTGACTGAAAAAATAAAGATAGTGCTGTTAGTTTATAGTTGGTGAGCAGTTTTAGTCTGTTTATAGTTAGTATAACTAGTTCTTCTTGATTAAAAAAACAAACAAACAACAAAAATGCTTCTTCAGTGTTCCTCTGTTTTTTTCCATTCTTTCAAGTTTTTGGAACCCTTCAAGTTCTATTGTTCTAAGTTCTCCTTGTTTTAAAAAATGTGACTCATGCAGGGACTCAGTGCCGACATCTGACGGGCACACTTCCTGCATAAAATGTCTAGGCAAAGGCCATGTGGTGCACAAATGCCCATACTGTCAGAACATGACAACCAGAGCCAGGAAAGACTGCAAAATGAGACTCAAGAATCTCCTATGGGAAAAATCCCTGCAACCACTGGAGGATAAGTCTCCTGAACCAGCAGAGCAGCTGACCTCTCAAAAGAGGCCTAATTCACTGTCTTCAAGAGTCTCTTGTGTGTTCCAGGTCTCCCTTGCATAGTGTTAGAACCTCCACATCCCAGACCACCCTTTTACCGGTGCAGTCTATTTCCAGTACTACAAAGAAGAAAATGGCACCCTCCAAGAGAGCAGAGTCGAAACTGAAGAGGAGTTCTGTCTCCTTTGTACTAACCGGTGCCATATCTTGATCAGCACTGACAAGACCAGATATGCCACCACCCCCAGCACCTATGGGCACCTCGACACCAGGTGAACATGCCACTTTACAACATCTGGAACTGACACACACACCAGCACTGGAGCCAAAGAAGGCTTCCCATAAAACATGCCATGTAAATCGAGCACTGAAGCCCCATGCACCATCTCTGCCGTTGCTGAGCACACCTTTACCACCACGTTCTCCATGGATTCATCACCTCAGCCTGTACCAACAAGCTTCGGAACCTATTTCTTATTCTCTTACATCAGTCGGGCACTGCCCACGGCACTGGACAAAAGAGTAGGTTCTCTTTACAGCATTCCTCCCCATCGGGCTAAGTGACTTCAAGGCATTACACTCAGCACTGACCATCTCTCCCACCCACCCACCCACAATTTCCATGGTTTAATCACCCTTGACCTAACCCTCCACCTCAGTTCCAACTCTAGTGGCCCCCTTGTGAACCATGGAAACAATACTGCCCTCGTTTCTCCCACCAACATCGTCCACATGACATGCCAGTTTGCACACGAGAATATGGCAGTGCAGTCTCTGGCCATGACTACTCATTCCTCACCATCCATCCCATCCTCAACGCTCGCCTTCTGTAACAACCCAAGCTGAGCCAGCTGACGAGGATGATGACTTACATCACTCCAACTCAGACAGTTGCTCATCAGTTCCTCAGTCATTGTCTTCTCCAAATGAGGCTGTGTTCCAATCATCTTCCTCTCTACCTGATGATGACCTGAAACAATTTCACGACTTATTCAACTGAGTGGCTTAATCACAGGACCTTGTGCTGCAAGAGGTGCAGGAAAAACAACACAAGCTACTTAAGATATGTCAACCAGCGACATCCTCTAAGATAGAATTGCCAATCAATGAAGCTATAATGGAGCCATCAGAGGCACCTTGGCAAACACCAGTCTCTATTCGTCCTATTAATGGAAGAGCAGATAGAAAGTATCTTGTCCCAGGCAACGGTATGGATTTTCTCTTCTCACATCCCCATCCAAATTCATTGGTCATGGACTCCATCCATCATAGATCCAGACACCCTCAGTACAAGACCATGCCTCAGGAGTACAACTAGTTGGATATCTTTGGCAGAAAGGTCTATTACTCAGCCACTCTCCAGTTCCGAATGTCAAATTACACTCCTCTCCTGGCTAACTATGGGCACGCCAACTACATTAGGAGCTACTGCAAGACCTCTCTGAGGAAAAAAAGGCCCCAGCTCCAATCCACAATGAAAGAGGGCCAATCAATAGCATGAGCAGCCCTTTAGGCATCTATGGATGTGACTGACACAGCATCCAGGGCTCAAGCAACTGCAATAGTCATGCATAGGGCTTCGTGGTTGCAATCTTCTGGAGTCCCAAGAGAGTAACAGAAGAAGGTAGAAGACCTCCCCTTCAACAGGAACCAACTTTTTGCTCCCAAGATGGTCGAAATCCTACATTCAATGAATGACTCCCACCCCACATTGGGAACCTTAGGCATGTACACTCTGCCTACTAGAAGACACAGATATACTCCATACCAGAGAAAGAGACACTCTTACTACCAGAGAAAGCAACAGAGGACATATGACAACAGACCCAAATAACGCTCCAACAGAAGGAGGGCACAACACAATCAGTCACTCCAACAATCAATCTACTATGGCTAAACAGCAAATTTGAAAATGTGGTTGAGGGTCTGAGCGACCACGCCACCAATCCAGTGCATACTACCCCTATTTTCCATCACCGTTTGAGGCCCTTTTGTCACCAATGGGCCCACATCAGTACGGACAAGTGGGTCCTCGAGATCATGAATACTGACCACACAATCCCCTTTATGTCTATATCCCCTACAAAACCCCCCTTCCCTGTCCCTCTTCAGGGAACCCTCTCATGATCCCCTTCTATGAGCAGAGGTACAAAACCTACTCAGGGGCAGTAGAGCCGATACCTCCAGAATTTCAAGGAAGAGGATTTTATTCCAGCTATTTCTTAACTGCCAAGAAAACAGGTGGCTAGCAACCCATTTTAAATCTTAGGAAGTTCAACAAGTTCAGAATGGTGACTTTTGCAACTATTATACCTGCACTGGACAAAGTGGACTGGTTCTCGGCCCTGGACCTTCAGGATGCATATTTCCATATAACTATTCACCCTGCACATAGAGGTTTCTCAGATTTGTGGTGGGCAAGGTCCACCACCAATACCAAGTCCTCCCCTTTGGACTTTCCATGTCACCATGGGTATTTTCCAAAACTCTGGCCATGGTTATGGCATTCCTCAGGAGGCAGAACTTATTGGGGCATTCCTGGATACCATGATGGCCAGAGCCTACCTCCCAATACAGGGGTTCCACACACTATCCAACCTTATCAAGGGGGTCATACATATTCCCTTTATGACCGCATGCATATGTCTTCAGATTCTGGGTCACATGAAGGCTACTACCTTTGTTGTCTGCCTCACCAAACTACATGTGCACGACCTACAGACTTGGTTTGCAACCATTTATATTCCCAAACAGCACAGCCTTGCAAGATGTCTTATACTTCCACTACTAGTCCTCTAATCTCTCCAGTGGAGGACCTCCCCATGCAATCTCCTCTCAGGCATCCCTTTCCATCATTCAGATACATGAATTGTATTCACAACTGATGCATCACTACTGGCACACAAGGGAACAGCCATCTCCGTGCAGCGTATCTCCAAGTGGATTGCTAATTGCATATACACTTCCTAGCAACTTTCTAGGAGGTAAACACCACATATTTGCACAGCTCACTCCATCCGAGCAGTAGCCACATCAATGCTTTCCTGCATAATGTACTCCTCGCAGATATATATGAGCAGCAACATGGTTTTCCCATCACACCTTTGCACAGCACTATGCTCTACAGCAGGGACCTATACCTACCACCACTTTAGCTGATGTGGTCCTTGCCTCTTCTCACAACTGACTCCAACAATCACCACTCCAAGCAGTGGATACTACTAGATAGTCATCTGAGTGGCGCACCCACAGGGACACCACTTGAAGGAAAACTTACTCACCCTGCGAAGTAACAATGTTTTTTTGAGATGTGTCCCCATGGATGCTCCACTATTCTGCATGGGAGTCGGTTAAATGGTTTCTGGTAGAAAAGGAATGGAGGGACACTCAAGCTATGTATGCAGCCAATGGATGAAAACAATGCAAGATGACTACTGCACATGCATAGTGTGGGAAGGAACTGCTAGGCTAAAATCTCTGATTGCCAGAGAGAGGATGCACCGAGACCTTAGTGGAGGACCCCCAGGAACACACATCTCGAAGAACCATGGTTACTGCACAGGGTGAGTAACTTCTTTTTAAGAGTCACACTGCTACTCTGCTCCTGCAGTGGATTAGTATGTTCTTGGGATGGTGAAAATCAGCTGTGGGGCTGTGAATCACCTGGAAGCATTGCACCACAAGGTTACCCTTCCTGAAGGTAGTGAAGAAATTGTGTGTGGAAGGAAGATCTGGGCTCCAGGGAGCCAGTCACTTTCTTTGGCACAAAACAGATATGAAGCCAGTGTTTTGCTTTTCTTAGAGTTGTGAGTTATCTTTGGGAAAGACAACTGAAAACAGAGGAAAAGAAAAGGAAATCATACGGGGGCCAAACTTGTACACAATAAAATCTTCTTTCCCCTTTATACTATTTGCTTGAGCAAGTGGATTGAAGTATTGGAGAGCTGTTTCTCAGTCAATATCATACAGATTTCTTTTTCCTTTATGTTGTTTTATTTCACCTCAAACATTTGATGTTTTTGTTGGCCATGCTAATTAAAAAATTATCCTCAAGTACAATTTCTGAGATGAGTTCTTCTCATGAAACTACTAATTGTCTCAACATATTTCTTAAGTTTTGCAGTATGCTGCTTATTATTGGTCTCATCACAGGATTCAGATTCGTTCCTCCCTTCCCCCCAAGTTAGCATGCCTAGATTGCATTTATTGGACACTGAAGGTTTCTGTGCAATTGGGGGCCCATAGAGGCTTTCCCAATGCATTGCTATCCTACCGCCAACATTCTGAAGGGTTTACTCCTCCCTAAGGATGTCAGTAAAGGTTGAACCTCTCTAGACCAGAGATCTCTGGTCTGGAAATATCCATCATCCAGCATGATTTTAGTTAGCCAGTCCACTTATCATGGGCAAGGCTGTTTCTGACCATCTCTTAAATTTTGCTTATAGCCACTGGTCCTACTTTTCAGTGTTCCATGCTGTTATTTAGCTCTGATTTACCCAATTATCCTCTAATAGCCCACTCAGAAGTGGGAGTCTTGGTAATGCTAGTAGACAATACTGACCTCTCATGATCCAGAAAACTCTCTGGTTGTTAAAAGAAGATATTGGAAGTGGTTATTCTTCTGACGTAGACATCTGAACTAATGACTAGATCTAGACCCTTAATTAATTTCCTATAGTCCGTCAATCACATATACATAAGCAACCACTTTTGATCACTACCTACCTTTTATCAGTCTATTGGCCCTTTTCATTCATTCCCAATTTACACACATGCCTTGTAATTTATGCACCATAAACCAGTGGTCTCTTTCCAGTGATTAGCCAATATTTAAAAGCAGGTTAAAATACATAGGTCTTGTAAAACCAGGACATCATTTTTTTCCCTCAAAGTTGGACAGAGTAATTATTTATCTAATATTTGAAGTATTAAATTAAATAATTACAACTAAACTTGTCATAAAATAATTGTACAAAGTAAAATTTGTGAAGCTCTATTCTTCCCTTGTTATTATCTATTCATTTACTTGCTAATTTGCAAAAGCATTTTATCTATTATTGCAAATTAGTGAGTATCTACTCTACTTCATTTCTGCTTTTCAAAGTCTTTAATTTATTGATATAAGGTTAGCTGTCTGTGTATGAATGTGCCCCAGATGTTAAGCAGTTCAGCTGCCAGTTAACTGCATAGTACAAAAATGTAACTTTTTATATTTTATCAATTGAATTCAAATCTGGTTCCAGCAATCTACATAATATATGTGTACAAAAATATCTGTATGAATGTGTATGTTTCTAGCTGAATATATATTCAATTGGAAATTAAAAAAAATATTAAGTTAGTTAGGATCTGGGAAATTTTAGACTTTCAGTGAATAACTCAATAAAATTTGAAATGGAAAAGAGATGATAGACTATTCAGCAATAAACATTAATGGGGAAAAAAGTCTTTAACAGCAGTCAGAGAATATACTATATGGAGTGCATACAAAATCATATTTAGAATAAAAATATGTATTACAGCCTTCTGATATCTTACATGATGAACAGCTTGTCTTTCTGTCAATTAGCTGAGCATTTTGGGAATTTAAGAGTATTTCTGATTCTGCTGGTATCAAACTAATATTTTGCTAAAAACATAATTTAAGATCTTCATGGGGTAGCTGTCTGTAACCGGAAAAACTTTAAAAAACAACAAATAGTCTAGTAGAACCTTAAAGACTAACAAAACATGTAAATGGTATCATGAGCTCTCCTGGGATCAACACACTTCTTCAGATGACAGGAGTGTACTTTAAATTAAATTAAATTAAATTAAATTAAATTAAATTAAATTAAATTAAATTAAATGTAGTTTTAAGATGTTGACAGAGCGATCACCTAGACCAAAAGATCACAAATTTGATTTTATTTAAATACTGTCTTTCCATTATGAGAGTTTTATTCTTCAAACACTAGACAGTGTATTTGTTTGAAGATGTCTATTTCTCTAAATTAAATGCCTGAAAAGTAAATGCTTAGAAATACTCCGTTGAATGTAAAGTTATGAAATGCAATTTATACTTGGAAAGCATATGAATTGTCAGAATGCTAGGAAACGTGGGTGAGGCTCTCTTTTCAGGTATTCTTTCCATTCTTTAGGGGGTTTTAATAAGGCATTTCATAAAGTTTTAGTCGGAGGAAACTAATGACTTAGGGAAAGCAAAAATCTGATGTCATAGATTGAAAGTTTGCAAACTAACAGAGTACAAAGATTCATAAGTGGAATTTGAGCCTTTTTGAGGGCTGCAAATAAGTTTTCACAGTGCCAGTATTGAACTTTTATCTAAACGATTCAGAAATGGGAATGAGATGTCTGGTGTTCAAATTTGCAGGTGATTACAGAACACAGATGAAAGGTAGTTAGATACTAAGGAGAATGTTGCCAAACAGTGAAGGGAATTAAGCTCTGTGGTTAATAAGTGCATCTGGAGAGAGAAATATTAGCAAAAGACACATTACATAATATATATTAATGGAAACCAAAGAGGGTAGAGGCTATAGTAATGGTATACAGTGGTTAGAAGGTAGAAGCTCAGTATGTGGGATCAGTAGCAAGAAAGGCTAATAAGGTATTGTGGTGTATAAATGGGGATTAGGTATAAATCAAGAGAGATAATAGTTCTACTCTGTAAAGCTCTTATAAAACTACACTTGGAATACTGTGTCCAGTACTGGGTTTTGAATTTTTAAAAAAAGTGATTCAGATTCTTGGGAAGGTACACAAGAAGTCAACATATGGGGATTAGTAGGTCTGTTTTGTGGCAACAGATTTTAAGAGTGGAACATGGTTAGCCTTTAAAAAAGGAAGAGTGAGAGGAGTTGATTAGAGTAAGTATGTAAAGGGCTTCTATTGACTGAGACCTTGGGGATAGACCTGTATAGATTACAAAAGGATGGCATAATGAGAGGTCTCACTCTGAATTTGCTCAAGGATAAGTTTGAGGGAGAGGGGAAGAGAGATACTGTTTCAGCAGTATGTACCACTGTGAGAAATGGCTGAAACAAGCATGACTGACAAAATTTAAGACAAACACAGATGTTTATTTGTGGGTGGAGGGTTGATTTTAATAGACTTAGAACTGTCCCGTACTCCTCAAGAGTAATGGCAATGGTAAAGGTCCTAGTGATTTCAACAGGATTAGGATTGCACCATAAGGCCTGGTCTATACTACATGGGAAGGTTGAAGTAAAATGTGCAACTCCAGCTATGTAAATTACTTAGTTGTAGTCAACATATCGTAAATCCCTATCCATACAGCGAGAGGATGATGGGAGCAAATGCTCCCATCGGCTTTCCTTATGCCTCACGAGGAGTAGGAGTACCAGCATAGACTGGAGCACCCTTTGTTTTTGATCTAATGGGTCTATACTACAGCTGCTAAATTGAACCCCAAAAGATCCACTGTGACAGCACTGATCTTCTGTGTAGTGTTGACGTGCTCTAACTGTATTATTGATGTTCTTGCTGTAAAGTAGGCTTCTTTTTTCTCTACTGGACTCTGCAACTTGACTGTTGCTTTTCTAGACATTTTTTCCTAAGTAATTGAAGATATTTATCAGCAGATATATGGAAATCCAAAATTTGAACCCAACAGGAAAGGTACTTTCAGACAGACAAGTGTAGCAAGACAAAAAAATCCAATATCATAGACAAGAATTGCAGCAAATAGTTGGCTGTTAATAACACTGTGCATATATAATACATACTGCATGCTCTGGGAGCAATGAGCTCTTTCATGTGTTATGCCTATAATTTTGTCTAAAGTGATCCATGATCTAGGACATGTAAGAAAATACAATTGAAAAATTGTTTCCTAACAAGAAATAGTGATTTTCAGTCAGCAGTACCTTTTATTTTCCACATATTAATGTTTCCCTTTACCTAATGCCTTTCTTAAAATATTTCTGGAAGCACCAAATATTTCCATAACTGATGCTTCAGCACAAGAAAATGAGAAGGAACTTATTGTTAGGAGCTGGCATTTAAAAATGAATACATCAACATTCACTACTAGTTAGTAACATCAAAAATGCCACACTCTCCCTTTTTCCTTAGCAGGTGAAATAACTGTGTGGAATCTCTGGGCAAATGTGGACTTCTTAATGGTGGCCACTGCATTCCTAGAAAATGTACCACCTATTCTGTAGCCCAGAATTCCATCGCTCCTATCTCCAAAGATCTGATGGGGGGGGGGGGGAGCAGTTTAATTTGGCTATTTGGGTTATTTTCACATATGAATATGGTGGTGATCACTAAACAGAAATAATGGAAAAGGTTAATTTCATTCTCTTATTCTTGTGGTATACCATGGTTAGTGGGACTGAGACACATGAACTCTATTTAAAACTGACCCATGACCATAGGAACTTATGTTTAAGATGGGATATTGGGTTTCTTTTCCCTCTCCCCTTAGGACAGGGATGAGTTAATTCTGGTCTGCAGGCCAGATCCAGTGCACAGGGTTAGTCCCTGGCAGCCCCCAATTCCATGTTTACCTGCACCTCCACAGGTATTGAGAATCACAGCTCTTGTTGGACGTGAATGCCATTTGCTGGCATCCTGGTCCACAATGCTTCCTGCCACTTGCATTGGCCGTGAACAGCGATTCGTTGCCAACCAGAGCTGTTGATATCTGCGGAGGTGCAGGTAAACAGAGTGGCGGCAGCCCACCAGGGGCTAACCTTGTAGGCTGCCTTTTTTATTGCCCACCCCTGCCTTTAGATGTAGGTAAGATTTGTTCTACATTGCTCATTTTCTGTAAACTAGTATTTTTCCAATCTGAAAAAAAATGAGTTTTATGAGTTTGTAGGATAGAACATATAATCAATATATGTTTCACTCTGCATATAGGAAATACTTTTATTAAATTGGGGTTGGAGAGTGTGTAGTGTCTAGAGCACTGGACTGGAACTCAGGAGACCTAGATTCTATTTTCAGCTCTTCCAGTGGCTTCATGGTGGCCTTGGCCAAGTCACTTCTCCCCAGGTGCCTTAGTTTCCACTGCAATGATACATTCTAAAGTGATGAGAGATTACCTGATGACTGAGTAGGCATTTTTATTATCAACTTCAACAGGAGTCTTGTCTGTTTTTAAGATGTGGGATCTGCCCCTAAAATCCTAACAATTTTAAATAATGACATGTATAATATCAGTTTTTTGAAGATATATAACTTGGTGTTTCTTTGCTTCTTTATTTTTTAGATGAGCTTTCAAATTCATCAGAAACCAGATTGTCTTTAGAAGATCTCTTCAAAAAAGAGTTCATAATTCATAATCCAGAAGCCAAATGGATTAATGGTAGGTGCATAATTGGTTTGAATGCAGATAGATACATTTTTATCATAACTAGAGATGCTGTCATTAGTAAAGCTGTGAGAAAATCATAAAGAAACACTGGTTCATTAGAAGTTTTGTCATGTTTGCAGTGTGTTACTAATTTTTAATATAGGCTCTATATAAATATCTAGTAACTTAGGTATTAAATGCCTAGGCACTACATATGGGGTTTGATCTAAATAACCTGTGATTTGCAAGGCATTTTAATTGTATCAGCAGTTTCATATCATTTGTGTGAACCTTTACCAATATTCCAGAACTCTCTTAAAACTGAACTTTGTGAACTCACAAGAAAACCAGGTTATTGAAAGAACAGGTTTATTCAGCTCTGAACATCAGGTTTCACAAATAGTTATGACACACAACACATTTCAGGTTGAATGTGAGGAAATGTCTGTACATGGAGTCCTGTTTAAATGCTTTGAGAAATGTTTATACTGTTCTAAAAATAATATGTGGTGTTACTTGTGTCACCTGAAAAGGCATTTAAGTCCTCTCATTGAAATCCTTATTATGATTTTCTTGATAAGATACAATGTTTCACATTCTTTCTGCTAGCAAGAAGTTTTCAAATAACATCCTTTCTTTCTTTGTGTCATCATAATTGTGTAGCATTCGAGGTGTTATAATCAGAGGAATAAAAATAGATTTGGTGTAAAATACTGTATTTGAAGAAGAGTTATGAGACTAGAAAATCTTATGTGATTATAAGTTAAGTGCAATCTTGAATGGTTTATCCTTCACATTTTAAGATAAGGTATTTAAAGATTCCAAAGCTATCTTTCATGAAGGAATCAGCAAGAATTAGAAGCACTGATTGGCTGGTAAAAGGGCACTAATAAACTTAAACTTGACAACTTTCTCTGGAGACTGAGGTAGGATTGCCCCTCCCAAGTGAAAGTTCGTAGTGTGTTTTGCTTCTGAGAAGGAAATAGACAGGGAAGGTGGACTCATTCACAAAGTGAAGCATTCGGAGAATCTCCTCTTTTGAGGGACCAACACTTGTCCTTGTTCTGCCTTCCCCAGGCCCTTCCATTTATGGGAGGTTGGCCTACACAATAGCACTAAACTGGAACTACTGTATTCATGGGAATTCCTAGTGCATTTAGCTCTGAATAGGTGCACAAAAGAGAAGATGGAGTCTTGCATTGTCTCACCCTCCATCCTACTTTGCCATGTTCGTTCAATTCCAATTACCTTACTCTATGATGAAATTAATCTCCTCTATAAAATATTGATTACACTCTTTTCCTGTGAATGAGATTGAATAACTCTCGTTCACGGCAAACACATGTTTTGAGCAGCCAGCACATGACTGCAGCTAATTGAGGAAAAATGTGTTTTGGGTGAAAATTATGTTTCATTGAACCATAGATACAGAGAATACTCATGATACAAATAGTGCAGCAGTAACATAACATAACCGGGACAGTGAAGTCTATCTTCAAAAAGTGCTCATGATACCAGCAAAAATCAATGGCCTAATGGAGACAGGGTATTCTCTCCTTGTGCTTTCACAAGTAATCACATGTGCATGTAAATACAAAATTGATTTTGCATGTGGACTTTGTCATACTCTGTTAACCAAAATTACACTGGTAACAGAATTAGCCTTTAAATTGTTTCTTTACTTACTGGAGGTGATCCTTGGTACAAGTTTCATTGTCAGTACAATTCCCTTGTTAGTGAACAAATATTAAATATTTCTTGTCTAATTATCTTACTAGGACTTAATGTGTACAGTGTAGCTCTGATATATGAAAATAATCGTTTATTTCTAAAACCAAGGGTAACCTAAGGTTCTAAAGTGGCATGGATTGAGTTTGAGTTCTATTAAATAATATTTGTATAAATGCAGGCTTGTGCATTGTCAGTTTGATTTCATTCCTCTAGTAGTCCATATTCAGGAATATCTCCCCTTGACTGCACTGGTGTTTCACTGAAGGAAAGATTAAAATAATAAATGCTTGCTTAACATGCAGGCTTCTTCAGAGAAAACTCTTGCTCTGGAAGTGGGACTGATCTTAAAGCATACTTAATGAAAGTTAATTGATGGAATAATCAGAAAATGCAGGTATCATGGATAAAAATGCAAACAAAATCAGAATCTGATTTTGGTTGCATGGGCATGGGGGAGGGTGGCTTTCTTTATTTATTGAGTAGGTTCGTACAAGAGGTTGTCTAAAAAAAATATGGGTATAGTTGCTAGGTTTAATTGATTATTTTTTGTTAGCATATATCAGAAGCACCAATGATTCTTCAGATAGGCTCTTCTGTTTTCTATATTATTTTTAGTAACTAAAATTAATATATTTCAAATGCAGAACAAGAGGGAGACCTAATTAGCGACTTCTCTTTCTCCTTTTGTTTTTTAAAAGACATATTCTTCATCCAAGTGTTGATCTCCTCACATTTTAACACTCAAGTGATGGATATACATGGTCAATGAGATGTACTTCTAGGTGTCACAGTGTATTGTTGCAGTGAGGCTTTTATTCTCTCTCAAAAATTGAAGAGAATGGAAGGCAGGATAATTTTGTGTTATTGGTGAAGGGTTTGGAGGAAGAGGAGAAGTTGCTCATCACTATTCCTGAGGACCTCTTGAGGAAAATGATTGTACACACTGTAGTGTCAAACAATTTAAGGCTAGATCTTGTGCCTAGATCCATTTTAAATAACCTGATTATAGTGGTATGGCAGTTAGGATTTCATCACAGCTTCTGTTTAATGGTTGATATTTGTACATCCTCTAAAATCAGCATGCTTAGGCAAGTCCTTTCAAATGTGGTAGGCCTCCAAAAGGGCTAGCACAGGGGAAAAGGCACAAATTGAGGGCAATTTGAGCTAGGGGTCATGGAGATGTAAGTCCAGAAAAAATATCAATTTTTCAACAATTTTCTAGGTGGATGTTTTGGTGCAGAGCTAGAGATCAAACTATTGATGTGATGCAGGTCAAAATGGTCTTAGTTGTATTACCCAAGGTAGTGCATGCCATCCACTAAATCTTTGAAGGAACTCAAATGGAGTATTGGATCTAAAAAATGTATTTTTTTATGGTGTTCATGCATCAATATCGGTGGGATAGGAACAGCAAGAGGATTTCTGTTCTAACCATATCATATGCTTGAAACTCAGCTCTTTCTGAAGTGCACCAAAATGTAAAGAGTTGCTCTACAGACTTGTGCCTCTGGAGTGTCTGAGCCACGTTCACTGTCTCTTGTGTGCATGCCAGGATTTGGAGAGCCTTTGCCAATTATAAAGGTTGGGCCTTATCTCTGATCAGGTGAGCTGGGTTTGAGGATGGGAGCAGGCAGCCAGGGCCCAACAAGGAAAGTCCTGCTGCTTTGGTTAGTCTTTAAAGTGCTACATTGTCCTGCATTTTGCTTCAGCTACCCCAGACTAACACGGCTACATTTCTATCACTGCTGCTTTGGGTGAGGAACTTTTAGAAATGACATTTGTCATGCACATCATAGGCTCTAAAGCACTGAGGAGAAGAATGGGAACATATGCTTTAAGCATGTCTACTCTTAAAAAAAGCTATCTGGGCAGTGCTGCAGTGGTGCTGCCATCATGTTTCAGTGTAGACAGTACTTATGTCAAGGGGAGAGGATCTCCTGCCAGTATAGGAAATCCACTTCCCTGAAAGGCAGCAACAAGTTCAACAGATTTTTTTTTTAACTACATCACTTAGGGTGTGGATTTTTCACACTGCTGAGCTACATAACTGGTTTGACCTAATTTTCTAGTGGAGAGCTGCTCATTAATTAATTAAATGTTTAACATGCCTTAGACCCTTTGTTTAAGGTCATACTACTCTCCAAAGGGAATTTTAATTTGGTGAGGACATTTGCACCTTTCAGGAGCTTTTCCCTTCATCCTCCTGCTATCCTTCCTGTTTAAATGGCTGGTCTACACTTAAAACTTACGTTGTCATAGCTACATTTGTCAGGGCTGTGTAAAGTCCACTCCCCTATGCCGAACTAACTTCTCCCTACCTGCTGCCTCCTGGGGAGGTGTATCTGTGCTAGTGGGAGAACCCCTCATGCTGGCGTTGGTAGTGTCTGGGCTAAAGCAGTATTGTGTTGCAACTTTGCTGCTGTAGCATTTTAAGTGGAGCTATACAGTCCTAGATTCCTGATGTGGTCTTTCGATGGGTCTCTATTGTCATGCTTGGCTTTCTTTGGTTAATCCCTGGTCAGAACAGTTCTTGGCCACTGGCCAAAAAATGCTTCCCTTTCTTTGGCTCTGTTCCTAGAGGCAGCCGGAGGCAGGGGTGTTGCTCCTTCACTGTCTCAGTCCTTCCTGCCTCTCCTTCTTTCCTTGAGTTTTTATAGCAGGCTGTATTTCCCCTTACTGGTTGCAGCTGTGTGACTAGCAATTGTGGTAGCTACATGTGAATATGGTCAAGCTGTTTGCCTATGGGCAGGAGCTGACTTTCCTCTCCCTTCTGTCTCTGTTTAGTTATCAGCTTTATCGGCCCCATATCTCTAAAATCCATTTACTTGATGACTTTTCTTGAAATGTGCTATGTCTCATGAGAGTTCAGAGTAGGGTTGGTGAACTAGAATTGGGGTCACTTAAGCCAGAGCTTCCAGAGAGATTAGTCCTGAACAAAATACCTGTTTTTTCCCCCAAAAAAGTTTGAGTGCCTCATTTTGTTTTTGTTTTTAGTGGCACAAAGCTAGGGATCAAACTATTGCTGTGGTGTGGGTCAAAATAGTCTGAGATACTGGTGAATTTTTATCCAATATATTGCATGGCATCTACTGACTTTTCAAGAATCCAAATTGTAAATGGTATTAAGGTTCATGTTCACTTCTTCGCTCATATGGATATCTGGATGGATTACAGTGTTCATGCAACAGTAAAGAATAAACCATGACAATATCTGTGCAGTCACTTTATGATTCCAGGGTAATTTAAGCAAATGTGCTGATGCTGTCGCATCTGGTGAAGATCTTGTCAGTTCCACTTTTAGTCCAAACTTTTACACCTGTAAAAAAAAAAATTGAATAACTCATGTTGTTTGCTACAATTTGCCACTATTATAATATAAAGTGTATCTTTATATATTATGGGGGTGTTTATAGTGAACACAACAGAATAGTGAGTAGCTGGTCTAACCAATTTTTTTTCTTATATTGGGTGGGAAGGAACTCCTTTCAGGGGACCTTTTGCACACACCAATGTTCGTGTTCAAAAGAATGTTTTGTACCATTTTGTAATCTCAGTTCTTTCAAACACCTTCACACATTCTCATAACACAAACATATCTATATCATGCAAGTGGATTAGTGTAAGTATATTGCACTTTGAGTTTGTACAATTAATTCCCATTGGCTATTGCCAAATACAGGGGAACAAGAAGGAATCTGGCAGTGCAATCTTTGTTATCATTTTTATTCTGTGCATGAAAGTGAATTGCTTGTAAAAGGAAGAGAAGAGCTGGTATTCTTCAGCACCTGTGGGATTGGCAGAACAAAGGTATATGAGTTAATGGGATCTATTGTTGAAATAGAGCAAAGTTAAGATTGCATGGACAAACTTAACTTTGCAGAAGCAAAACTCACACTTCTATAAACCAACAAATGCAAAGACATAACACGCCACCAAAGAACCTTATCTATATGTAATGTTTTGACACTGAATATGTGTTAAGTCCAGGAGGATCCTGTGTTTCCAATGCAAGAATTAAAAACAAAGTAGATGGATAAGCAGGATAAGGAATGGTACTCTTTGTCCTGCTTGCCAGCTGAGGGGAACAAATAAAAACTAATATTTTATCTTGTAAACGTATTGTTTATTTTAATCTGTTCATGTTACGCATGTGTTTATATTTATTTTAAAAGGTTTTCAGTTTAATTTAAAAGTAAGACTGAGAAAACATTGCTTTGATTTCTTTCTTTTCAGCTGAGATTTATTAACTAGTTTGACAAAAATTTGTAAAGAGCCAATTAAAGATCTATCCATCATCAGCCTACACAACATAATTGCTTATTATTCACAATGCTTTTAGTGCTAATAGCAATAGCTAAATAACTATATATATTCTTCTATTTTTGTTCTGTTCCACACCTGTTGGTTAGTAAATACTCAGGCTACCTCAGTAGAATTCCTAGAAGTGAGTAATCAGCTCATAGCTCGCTGTACAGATATTGTAAAATTCTTGACCAGACATGCCATGATTTCTCCCCTAGAATTCAAGTCCAATGGTTCAGTAATGTGACAAAGGTTCTACTCAAATTTGATGGGCCCTGCACTTTCAGGCAGATTTGCTTGCCTCAGAGGCTCACAGCAGCCCTCAATTTAGGCACCACATCCTAGGGCATTAACTTGCTGTTTGTTGAGTTACTCTCATCATTGGCCAGCATAAGGTATAAAAGAAAAGCTCAACTCCACAGTCTTGATAGACCCCTCTAATGATACAAGGCTATATAAAACCCATTCTTTTCTCCAGCCAGTCTTTTCCCCAACTGAAAATGGGGACGTGAGTGGTGGGGGCAACTCGATCCCACCCTCTTCTCTGGGTTCCAGTCCAGAGCCCTGTATTAGCAGTGGCCTATAAAAATCTTCAACACCAGCTGCAAGACAGCTAAAAAAAACCTCTGGCCTACTTCCCCACACCTTCCCCATCACTATCCTCATCTCAGGTTCTCCCTCCTACTATCTGCTGGTATTGCACCTTAGATTCTCTGCAGTGCTTCCTCTTGTCCTCTCAGCTCCTTGCAGGCCAGCTAATTGCAGAGAAGCTCTTTTTATAACCAGTTTCAACTGATTCTTGAATTGGCCCTAATTGTTCTAACGAGTCTTGGCTCACTTGACTCTGTAAGCCTACTTAATTAGCTCCAGGGACTTAATTGCCCTTATTGATTGATTCTGGCAAGTTCTCACTGGTTCTGGACTAGCCCTGCCAGTTTACCCCGGGAACAATGATTTACCCAGTCTGAAGCTAATATGCCTCCCTTCCTTTACTCTCTTGTTTCCTTCTGGCCTGACCCTGTCACAGTACATAACCAAAAACATTTTTGGTTATGTAATGTGACAGGGTCAGGCCAGAGGGATACAAGACAGTAACGGAAGAGAGGTATATTTAGATTTTTTTTCTAAAAACAATCCCATAGTATGTTATTAAACAGGTAATATAAATTGCAAATCCTATGTCTATGCTGTATTTAAAGTCATGGTAATTGCAAATCAAAACAATCAATGATGTCTGAACAAGCATGTGGATCCAAGAGGAACAGAAGTTGTCAAGAATACTTTGAAGATACTAAATAAATGTGAATTTCTCTCTTAGCATTATTGATTTTCAGTTTTTAATAAAAAATGAAAATTTGAAGTGTTGACAGCAGACTTAAATCTGGCAGCAGATCACCACCGGAGAAATTGAGATGAAATGGCAAAGAACTAGCCTGGTTAACATTATTCTAAGTTAATTAATATACATACAGTACAGGAATGTGAGTACCAAGGTGATTTTTAAACCCTTGGCAGCCCTGGTTTTTAGATAGTATTTGAAATGAGAGCATCAATGGAGCACACAAAGATATTATTCAATTAGTAGTTTACATTTAGCAATATCTCCTCATTTAATATTTTTACATTTACTTTTGGAGGCTTCCTCTTACATATGTAAAATTTTACTTTCACAGAATTATTTTATCTTTCATTAGATATTTGTATTAAAAAAACTTTTCCTGTGCAGGATGTTCTGTTTCATATGACAAATGCACACATTTACAGACCTATCCGTGGGCAAACCTTGACTCCATAGATTCAGGATTCCATAGATTCAGTGGTATCTTTCTGCCAGTGAAGTACTTTCAGAGTTTGTGAAGGATACAATCTGTGTGTGGAGGACAGTCAGACAGGGAGGAGATGGGCAGCTGTTGCCTTCATCCTTCAGTCCTCTACCTGTGCTTGAATAGCTTCATAGCCTTTGTTCTCCCAGACTCATTTTGATTTCCCCAGCAGAATTCCCACTTGTGTTCTCTTCAAGGAAATGCAGGTTTGAACCATTTTTTATGCCATAGGAAGTGTGCAATCTAATCCCTGGCTAGCGTGATTATCACTGCTTGTGATGAAGCACCTGCCCCACTCTGGGCCCTAAGGGGCAATAGAGTCCTTGGGAGACAGTGGAGGAGCCAACCTATCAGAGGAGGGGCTGGACGGAGTGTCCAGTCAAGGCTGGGCTTGCCCATATAAGAATGGCTGCAGAGCAAAACAGGTTCAGTCACTCCCTGAAGTTTGACGAGGGAGGAGGACTGGCTTCCTTGCAGGCTGAAGGCAGACAGCACCCTGGCCAGAGAAGTGCTGTCAGGAGAAATCTGGATTGCTAAAGGGAGCTCCTGCAGGCTGAGCCCTGAAGTAAGACCAAAGGGGATGCTGGGGCTGCAAGAATGTGGCTCAGGGAAATCTACTTAGGAATGGAATGAAGGAAGTGATGGCCAACTACAGGGTTCTGGGGCCAAGATCAGGAACAGCAGGCAGGTCCAAGTCCCTTTTGCCCCCCAGGAGTCAGACAATGGGATAAATTGCCACCGAGGGAAGTGGCTGGACCACTGTACTGCAGTGCATTCCTCTGGAAGGGGGGGAAGCGCAGAGTAAGGCACAGCGTGAGGGCTGTATCATGAAGGGGATGCCGAACCCCAGGAGCAGAAGTGACGGTACTGAGATGCCAACAGAAGAGGAGAGAACTACCTAGGAGAGCTGATCTCAGAGGGTGTGTCTAGACTACATGGCTCCGTCGATGGAGCCATGTAGATGAGTTTACTTGGCAAAGGGAAATGAAGTGGTGATTTAAATAATCGCAGCTGCATTTACGTCAAAATGGCCGTCGCACTGTGCCGAACAGCTGTTTGTCGGCACAGCACAGTAGTCTAGACGGGGATCTGCCGACCCCAGAACCCTTCGTCAGCAGATCCTTTATGCCTCATGAAACAAGGCTTACAGGATCTGCCGACGAAGGGTTCTGGGTCGGCAGTTCCTCGTCTAGACTGCCGCGCTGTGCCGACAAACAGCTGTTCGGCACAGCGCGACAGCCATTTTGACGTAAATGAAGCGGCAATTATTTAAATCGCCGCTTCATTTCCTTTTGCCGAGTAAACTCATCTACATGGCTCCGTTGATGGAGCCATGTAGTCCAGACACACCCAGAGATGTCCACAGAATTCTGCTATAGTGAGCTGCACCCCATCACACTACTCAATACTTCAACCCCGCTCTTTGAGCTTTGCTGTAAGCATGACAGTACTTTTCCCTCCCGTACTAATGCATGGCTATAAAGAGCCATGAGTTGCATGATTAAAAGTTGGTCTCTGATAATTTCTGCTGAGACCAGCTACATTATGTCCCATTGCTACATTGATAATGGTACCAGTATTTATGATCATTAACATGCATTAAATACTGCTATGTATTCAGCTGTTGTATTCAGAGCCATTAACTTGTCTCATCATTGTATTTTGTAAATGGCTTCTTAAAGCACATATTTTGAAATAGCTGTTCCTTTGCTGATTTTCTTTCTACACAAACAAAAGATTCAAATGGGGTGACCTTTGATGTATAAAGGAAGAAATAGATCATACAGTTCTTGCATGCCCTCTTTAAAATTTACTTTCCCATTGAATCCCTGTCTACTGCATCAACTTATTTCCATTTCTACAGGGGCTGATCCAAAAGATAATGAGGAATGGGGCAAGGCCAATAGAATAGAACATCAATTAAGAAAAATAAAGTCATCCTCTCCACCTCCTAGAAGATCAAACTACATTTCAGTAGTACAGTCAAAATAAGATAAGTTCTCAAGAATTATTCCAACCAAGTCCTTTTTTAAAACTAATGTTCTTATTGATTTTAGATTTATTCCACAACCTAAAGCATTAAGAATTAACAAATTGATCAATACCCTTACACTTCTGCCTGGGGAAATATTTTGTAAGCATCTGTCATATGATGCATTGTTTCTAAAATAGGATGACAAGGATAGCAAAATGGCTTATGGTCTCCACATTTTTTGTGTGCGCGCATGCAAGAGTTAAGTACAGTCACTCTAAACATGAACCTCTAGATACCTCAATAAATCTCATTTATTTATATTGGTTAACACGAAGGTCTTTTGAACACAGTGAACATACTCAGGCTAGTTTCTGGTTACCATAGCAATATCCCTGAAAAATGGGGACTTTCATTTTTATAGAATTAATTTTTTGTCTCAGAAAACAACCTTTAATTTCAACTGTTACGCTGGATATGCTTCATGATTACTGTTAAACATGCTCCTTGGGAAAGCATTATTTCATTTATGGGCAAATCTGTACCAAGTAGGGAGAATTGAATAGTGTGTGGAATAATTTTCACACAGAAGCTTCAGAGGACACAGAGCTGACTCCATAGATGTGTGTGCATCATTCTCATTCTGAACCCAGCCTCCAAGTAGTACTAAGTCCCAAATGTGTATAATAAATATGTGTATGTCTATGCATCAAACTTGTCCATACTTGAATTATTAGCTGTGTTCAAAATGTTAACTAACATGATTCTATATTATACTACATTTTCCATCACAAATGTTTGTTCCAGTTCATGCACATTTGTTCTGCATCCTGTTAACATGAATAACAATAAACTTTGATGTCTGTTCCCCAAGAGAATTTACATTAGTCTTAGTTACCACATACTGCTAATTAAAACACGTTAAAACATAACTTAAAATTTAAGTGTAGGTGTATACACACATAAGGTATATATTTATATTCTTGTATTTTAGGGAATGAACTGAGTCTTTATCTCTGTTCATCAGCTATTAGTTTGCCTCACAGAGGAGTGTGTGTATTGGTGTAGATGATGCTCAGCTGTTGCTGCTGTATAAAGCAGCAGTTTTGGGACAGGAGTGGCTTCTCTCGCTCTGCTTTCCTAACAGGGCAAGTTTCTTCCTAACCCTAGCTGCTTAAAAGTTGGCTTACAATTAGAAGCATGGACTGTTATATTTATATTCCTTCCAAAAACTGTTTCCTCCTCTTAGTCCTTGCAAGTGTTATTCTGGATCTTCTTGTTATACTGTAAATTCTAGGTATAACTTGTAACATCCGCCAATGTCTTTGCCTCAATGACATCTCGGGGCAGAGAATTCCACAGGCTAACTACTTTGTTCAGAAAAAGGTGATTCCTCTTGTTGGCAAATCTACTGCCTTTCAGTTTCATTGCATGTTCCTTTATTTTTCTATTATGAAAAAACGTGGTTTGTAAAGTATATTGTATCTTCTCTCTACTGCTCAAACACACACCACTTTCATGGGTTCATAATATATTACATCTAAACTTATTCATCTGTTGTTTTGTTTCTATTTTTTGTTCTGATCCATTGTGTGGCTTCTCCTTTTTGTTACTTTTCCTGGATATCATTTGCCATTCATCATTCTATATCCCCAGTCTATTTAGGTTTTTCTGAAAGGTATTCCTTTCCTTAGATGTATGAACTGATTTTTCTATTCAGGGTGTCATCAGGAAACATAGGCATCTAGCAATGTGTGCCAGCCTCAAGGTCATTCTTCATGATACTTAAATAACCTTGCTACTTACCTCCCTCCATGTAGCTGGGAAGGATTCCTAGTTTTGCTTTGTTCATAAAAGGCTATTCAGCTCATACATCCAGCATTCATCTCTTGATACAAAAGCACTGCTCAGCGTATCATTTCCAGTCATTTGGGTTTCCAACATGTACACGACAGTGCCAAATATTCTGGGGCGTGTGGAACAGTAGAGGGGAAGGGACGGGACAGATACATGATTTCAGTTATACCCTGGCTCTTACTGCAGATTTTTCACTGTTACCTAAGGTAAAATGGGAGAGATGAGAGAAGGTACCTTGCAGTGGGGTGGGAAGAGAGAGAGGAGAATGTTCTTTTACATTAGGTAGTGAGAAATGGTTTTATGATGTTCAGCATTACAAGAGCTTTAAACAGAAAATATAATTATAATTAATTCGTTTGTTGTTAATCTCCAGAGAAGCAGCACAAACCAAGTAACAAAGCAAAAATACAATAAACAGGAAGGGAAGAAAAAGTGCAATCCAGGGAAACTAGAGAGAGAAAAAGACAGAACAGACATGAAGAGAAAGTAATGGTGGCAATCTGCCATGCTCCAGGATCAGTGTCTTTCTTGGGTACTGATACCACAATTCATACTTTCATCATTATCCTTCTGTAGCTTCCGGTCACATCTCAGACAACGGCATTTACAGGTCGGGATAACTTTCACCTGAGTCTCCTTCTTTGGGGACTCTCTGGGGCAATTGCCATACTGGTATTCGAGCCTGTGAGGACCAGAAAGGTGTTTACTCCTTCTGGGAATGGTTACACTGCATTCCCCTTTTGAGAGAGGAATGCAAATGCAGCCAAGTGAAATTGCAAATGAAGTGCGGATTTGAATTTCCCATGCTTCATTTCCATAATCGCATCTGGCCGCTTCTTTGAAATACACTATTTCGAGAGAAAAAATGCTGTGTAGACGCGGTTATTTTGAGAAAACCCTTCTTTCGAAATAACCCTTACTCTGAGGTTTAACGGTTATTTCGAAAGAAGGTTTTTTCTTGAACTAACCGTGTCTACACAGCATTTTTTAATCTCGAAATAGGGTATTTCAAAAAAGCGGCTGGGCAGGATTATGCAAAGTAAGCATGGGAAATTCAAATCCGTGCTTCGTTTGCAGTTTTGTTCGGCTGTATTTGCATTCCTCTCTCGAAAGAGGAATGCAGTGTAGACATGTCCTCTGTGATTAGCTTGCTGGCCACAGGATATTAAACCTGAAGCCATAATGCTTCTAGGGATTCTTATGGGGATGTTACAGCATAGTCATTCTTCCTACCTAAGGCTGTGGTTCAAAAGCATGATTCAGCAGTAATTTGGGAATGCATGAAGTGCAACAAGAACAAAACAATGATGTAAATTTAGATGATTACTTTTTTGACTGTCTGATTATAATTACATTTTTAATTTACCAATTGAAAAGTTGAGTGTAGCCTACATACTGACTTTACAAGGTGGTGTCATTGAAATGAACAAAAAACAACTGATAGGTGCGCTTTTCCAATTTGACAACGTTTCCAGGCAATTTGTTGGAAATTTTTGCCAACTAGTAGTCATTACAACAACTATGCATCTTTGCCAAATAAATAAGCATAGATTGATTTTCATCCATTATTGAGACTGTGCAAAACTCATAGTGAGATAATTAAATTGTGAGAACTTTGTTAAAATAAAACATGCAACTGGGAAAAACAGTTGAGTTTTGGCCTGAGTTGAACCATTGGCCTTTTATGCCAAGTGCACTTGATTTTAATTTTATTAGTATTGGTATTATTTTCTGTTTTAGTTTTTGGTGACCCACAACAGGAAAAAATAATCTTTTTTATTTATAGAATTCCAGCTGTGTGTGTTGATGAGCTAAGGTAAAATCATATTGGACTTGTATTATAAAGGAAAATTATAAAATGTGTCTAAAACATTAAAACAGCAGCCTACTCTGCAGGTTACTACACCCTTCCAGCACTGGCAACTTAGATTGCTAAGTCAAGCCAAAATTTCATTACTCTTGTTTTGAAGTCCAAAATGTGCTCTCACTGATATTTTATCATTTGTAAATTAAAAACAAATACCATATATGTTCATGGTTATAAAACATACTAGAAAGACAACCTGAGCATCAAGAACCGTGGTGCGCAACCTGAGGACTGCAGACCCCATGGAGGACCCTTCCCGCATCCAGTGCACTGAAGCACTGGAGCCCTGTACTTCCTACCCCTCCCCTTTTACCCTCCCAGCACTCTCAGAGGAGGTGCAGATTGCCTAGGTTCCAGTTCTGAGGGGGAGGGGGACAAGTGGAGTCAGAGAATTAATCAGACATTTCACATGCTTCAGTAGTGCTGGGAAGGTGGAGGAGAGGGAGGGGAAGATACGTGTGGGGTTCTGATGTCCCAGTGCACAAAAGGCACATGGAGGAGGGAACAGACAGGGCGGCCGTGGGGCGCAGGTGGAACCCCAGTGGGGCCTCATGTTGCTGTAGCTCACTGAGATGAAAGAGGGACACTCGTGCAGTCCATGTACTGTTTGTGGTTCCCTGTCCCTGATTAAGAACTTTGCATATGGTCTCTGAGGCTACCTCTATACTGCAGGCGTCTTGCGCAGGAAGCTTTTTGCAGAAGAGATCTTCCGCAAAAACTTCTTATGCTAGAGCGCATTCACACTGCAAAAGCAGATCGGAAAAGCGATGCGTGGATGCTCTCTCACAAGAAATCTCTGATTGCCATTAACACCTGTGCTTGTTCTGATAGGCTGTTTTTGCACAAAAAAGCCCTGCTTCCCATCCACACGTACCTTTTTGCCTAATAACTCTCTGCAAAAAGAAGTTATTCCTCGTAGAAAGAGGATTACCAATACTGCAAAAAACCCTCTCTTCTGTCAATTCACTGTAAATTTTCTTGCACAAAAATACGCTCGAGGTGTGGAAACTCCGTGAGTATTTGCACAGAAATGACTGTTTTGCGCAAACACTCTCCAGTGTAGTTGTAGAGTGAGTGTCAAACTCTCTTTTGCTGTAGGAGAAGTATAAGGTAAAAAGAGGGAAGGAATGAGCATCAATTTAATATAAAATCAAGATGAGAGCAACATTAATCAAGAAACCAAAAGGCATGAAGAGAATACATTCTTTAAGGTTCTATACACTAATGCTGGGGCTGAGCAACTAACAAAAGGAATTAGAATTGTTCATTTATGAGCATAAATTCAGTTTAGTTGATATTACAGAAACCTGGTGGGATGATTCACATGATTGGAATGTTAAAAATCAATGGTAATAGCCTATGTAAGGAGGATCAAGCAGGGAGTAAAAAGGGAAGAGGAATGATGTGCTATGTCAAAAATGGAATTACCTGTTTCCGGGTCACTGACAACTCAGGAAATGATTGGGATGCTTATGGATCAATGTCCTAACAGATAAAACACAAGATGGAAATATTAGTTGGCTTCTGTTACAGACCACCAAATCACACATGAAATAGGATAACTAGTACTCATTAAGTATCTCTCTGTAATGTTTTGGATACAAACACAGATGATCATGGGAGTCTTCAGTTTGATGACATGCTTCCCAGGCTAAAGCAGACTTCAAATGTCTAAGTATTATAAATTACAATTTTATAACACAAAAAGAATTGCACCCTATAAGATACACTCTGTATTGGGTCTTAGAGGACAGATAAAGAGGAATTGATCACAGAACTGGGAAAACATGGTAGTTTAGGTTTAGGTGATTATGACTTGATTACCTTTTTAATATGTAAAAAGAATTAAATCCAATAGTTATATTTGATAGTTTAAAAGGACCAACTTCACAAAGATGAAAATAACAAAGCCAAATCATCTGTGATGAAGGATTTAAAACAAAATTTCTAAATGATTATTTGAATTGTTTAAAAATACTTTAGTAGATGCCCAAAAAGTTAGCCTCATAGACAAGAAACAAGGAAATATTGGTTATGAAATTGATGTGGTTTGATGAGAATTAAAGGCAGCTATAAAAATAAATATTTTATAGAAATATAACCAAGGACAGAAAGGAGAAAACAGTGGTAATAAATATACATAAGAAATTATGGATTGTAGGAAATTGATAAAGGAAGCAGATCTTGCCATTTCCTTCTATGTCCAGGGGAGTTAAGAAACATGAGTTTGAGTATATGAAGAACAAAAATAATCCTAACAATTGTATTGGGCCATTAATCAATGAAAATGGTAGAGTTGACAATAGTATAGAATAGGCAGAAATATTAGTAAAGTTTTCTGTTCTGTATTCAGGAGAAGAAAAAACTGGTAGTCATATCATATGATGCTTACACTCTTTCCATTCCACTAGTATCTGAGGGGGATGTTAAACAGCCGCTACAGTTAGACATTTTTAAATAACTAGGTTTGCATAACCTGCAACCAAGAGTTTAAAAAAATTGGCAATATTTGCTGGATCATTAATGTTTTGCAATTAGTCTTGGAATACAAAAAAGTTCCAGAACACAGTTAAAAATGGATATACCAATATTTTAAAAGGTAATTGGGATGCCCTGGGTAATTATAGGCTTGTTAGTTTTAAGCAAGATAATAACATGTCTGAAATGAGAAATGACTAAAATTAATTAAAGGAAAGTAATGTAATTAATGCTAATCAACAAGGATCTGTGACAAATAGATCATGCAAACTAACTTAAGATGAGTTTTTGATGACATCATAACTTTGATAAAGATAATATTTTTAATCTTTGTTGCAGTGTTGTTACGGTCATGTTATTCTTGGGATCTTAGATGGAGAAGGTGGCTTAGGAAATACCAGAGCACTTCTGGAGTTTGAAAGCTTATCTCTTTCATCCATAGAAGTTGCTTTAGTAAAAGGTATTGGCTCACACACCTTCTCTCTAAAACTAATTGTATTTCTGTAATTTACTTAGACACAACATTTTTTATTTTAAAAATCTATAAATAAATGCACATATTGAATGGATGAAAAGTTGGCAGATTGGTCTCAAAATGTATTGGTAAATAATCATTGAGCAAGTGTATCTCCAAGGGACCCAGAGGGATCAGTTCTTGGATCTACATTATTTAACATTGCTATAAGTGACTTAGAGAAGAAAACATAAAATCATCACTGATAACATTTATAAAATACACCAAAATTGTGGGAGTTGTACATAATAAAGGGCACGTGTCACTTAGTGTTGGAAATAATCCAGGACACTCTGGATGCAGGTGAAAACAAGCGGAGGATTTATTATACACCAGCTGATGGAGTGATACGCAGGGGTTACGCTGGTGAACACTGGTTAATTAAAACAATACAATAGGTTATATAGTCAGCAGGTGGACGGAGGAAAAATGATTTGATAGGTCTAGCAGCAAGACGAAATGAGCACATAAGCCAATAGAACTACTAAAGATTATATAATAGCTCCACCCATTGCAAAGTAACAACTTATTAATTAATATACAGGTAGTTACTGTTCAAATGCCAAAACATGTCAGCAAAACAGTAATAACATTTTAGTCTGCATAGATGATGATGTTTCTATAGCAGGCGGGTATGGCCTTGAGTTGGTGCAGCGCTTGGTTCTCAGGCTCATTATCTAGGAGTGAAGCAAGACAGTTAAGCACATTTTATGAATGTTATCTTAAGCAAAATGTGTTAAGTTACCAACTGGGGTCCTGTCCAAGTGTTTTAGAATGTGGTTGCTATGGTGCCCAGGGTCATCTTACTGTCTGCAGCTCTTATCCTGACTGTGGTATTCCCAGGCCTAATCCCAGGATGGAGTCATGCTGTTTAGGGGCCTATTAGTACATCCAGGCTGCCTCAGTTTACCCTACACTTAGTAAGATAGGCATAAGCAACTAGTGTGCATTTTGGTATGGCTTAATATAAGTGTACACATTTAGGAATAGGCTGACTATACATTCTGTTTTGGCCAGGGCAGTCATTTTTTAAAAATCTGACAGGGGGTTGCTGAGGAGCTTTCAGATAGGAGCAAATGGGACAAATGCTGAGTTTTACCAAAAAAGTCCTGATGTCTATGATGTCAGCTTGAGCATGTAAAGACCCCAGGTGTCTTGGGCCAGCCTTCCATAGCCACCAAAAGTTCTGCACATCCAACACTTCGGTCATCTGTAGATGTGGGCTTTGCCCACAAAAGCTCATGATACCATCTACATGTTTTGTTAGTCCTTAAAATGGTACCAGATTTTTGTTGTTTTAAGTTTGTACTTTATAGTGATAGACTCAAACAGCTCAGTCTATTTAGTTTAAAAGCAGGTCAAGGTATAATTTGATTAGTCTGAGTACTGATTTGGGGAATAAATATTAGATACAAGTGACTCCTCAGTCTATCAGAAAAATATGTAACATGATCCAATGGCTGGAAGTTGAAGCTAGAAAAATGTACCCTGGGATCAAGGAGCATATTTGAGAGTAATTGACCGTTTATTCAAAGGTTGTGGTGGAAACTCTATTACTAGCAATTTTTAAATCAAGACTAGATTTTTTTTTTTTTTTTTAGAAAATATAAGCTTTAGTTCAAAAGAATTATTTTGTGGATAGTAAATGACCGGTGTTATGCAGGAAGTCAAAACAGGTGATCACAATCGTCCTTTCTGACTGTGGAATCTATGAAGTACTACGTGGACAGTAATAGCAATACAAGCTTTTCCACTCCTGTGCTTTAATGGTATCCTGGAGTACCTTGCTCCAGGGTGAGAGGGCAGTTTTATCTCTATATCCTCTCAGTCCTGGACTGTGTGGCTGCTGCTTAATAATCTTTGTGAATGGTGTTGTTTCACTCTAGTCCACAGACAGCAGATATGAACATCATAAGAACCATAATAATGGAATAAATACACCCTTTTGGCAATCAGATATTAATAACTTTTATGTGCTACCAATCTGAATTGGATTCAGATTGCCAATCTAGGTCAGATGTGGTTGCCAATCACAGTATGTTTGGTTGGTTGGTTTGGTTCCTGCGCCCCATTTTTGATGGAACAGTTCTCTGTTAGAAAACATGGATTAATCACAAGGGGAATTTTGATGAGAAAAAGTCACCCTGGTTTTTTTAGACTATCGCTTCACTTTGACATTTATTTTATAGTTTAATATTATATTTGTGTATATAAATGTCTACATATTATATTGTTTCAATATTCTCCAAATGAAATACTAAATATTTCCTAATCAATTTTTTGTAAATGCCTTTTTTGCAATACATTTTGAAGCTTCGCTTTCTTCCTCCCACTTCAGGACAAGACCACATTTCAAAATGTTAGAATTTCCTCTGGGAAAGAGAGTTTATTTTCTGACCTGCTCTAAGGGCACCAAGGGATTGAGGGCTCTCCATTACAAATCTCCCGATCTTTTCAATCCCACTTCATGCAGGGAGAGCAACTGCAGACATGCTAATGTAAATTGGGGCCTCAATAGGTTCCAAGGAAGCTTGCTCCTTGTTCAGAGAAGGAGAGATGTCAGAGCTGAGGTCAATTAGGAGATATCTCAGAAGTGGCAGCTGATTCTTCTCCTCTTGCTCTGTGTGCAACTTTACATAGCATGATCTACCCTTTTCACACACTGCACTGTATCCTCTTCTTGGACAGGAACAAACAGTGTTCTCATGAGTTAATCTCTTGCTTTATGCTTTGACATGACTGTCCCAAAGATGCATATGTGTCATTCTTTGTTTTGTGTTCCCTTTTATTCTTATTCCTGTAATCCTACAGTGATGCCCTGTGTATTTTGATTGTTTTGGTACTAAAGACGAGCTGAAAGTCAAATTCCAAAAGGCTGGATCCAGAGTTGGTTCAGATCTTTGCTTTTGAGTCTCATTTCTAATCACCGTACACAATAGTTGTGTAGTATGTTTCTTAATGTTCACTTTCATTCTCTGCTCATTTTATGCATTATTCTTAACTTGTTGGTACATCGCATTAACTCCAGGATCTATAGGTAGTGAAATATAAAGAGGATGATGAACATGGGTATGGGATTGGAAATTCTAAGTAGTAGAATTTGGGGGGAGGGATAGCTCAGTGGTTTGAGCATTGGCCTGCTAAACCCAGGGTTGTGAGTTCAATCATTTAGGGAAATGGGGCAAGAATTTGTCATGGATGGTACTTGGTCCTGCTGTGAAGGCAGGGGACTGGACTTGATGACCTTTCAAGGTCCCTTCCAGTTCTAGGAGATAGGCAAAAACTCACCACAGGAAAATTTGAATCTTACAGAACTTGAGTGAATCAAAGACAGTGTGCCAACTTTTAGAAAGGAATGAGCAGCTAGCCAGGGTAAAGTATTAACTTGTAGGGTCCAGGATGATAACTGATGCCAGATGCTGGCACTTATCAGATCACACTATAAGGTTGTTTCAAGTAGTGGTTTATATTGGTTGTATGATTTTGGTCTGTTCTCTCTTTTCTAGCAGTAAGCTGCTCAAGTCTCTTTTGCAAGATACAAAGAATAATGCATTCTTTCTATTACTCCCCACTTTATTGATTCCTGTTTGCTCATGTACACTACTACAGTACAACTAACTAATAACAATAGTCTTACTGTGTTCATGGGTCATAGGCCTCTGTATTTCCTACTCTTGTATTGGTTGGCTTTTAATTACTCAATGAAGTCAGTGAGTCAGACATGTTGAAAAATAGCTAGCATATGTTTTCCTAGTGCATTGATGGTAGTATATTAAAATGGAAGAGATTAAGACATGTATCATTTAGGACTAAGTGCCTTATAGAGTTCTGCATAGTTTTCATTTTATGGGTTTTTTCCTAACATAATTTATTTTAAAATACATTTATATTCTGCATGATCTACTTATGGAGAATAGACATTAATTTCTCTACTCTGAACCAAGGAATACTCTGAAAAACCTGTGTGTGTATAAAGATACTTGGATTCTTTTATGTGAACAACTGTAATTCTCAGCATAACAACAAAAAACAGTGAATCTTTGAGTAGATGGAAGGACATGTGAGTGAGAACTTCTCTCTCTCTCTCTCTCTCTCTCTCTCTCTCTCTCTCTGAAGAGAAGACTTTCCAGGATGGCTACAAAAAGGTAGTGTTATACATATCTTGATTTCACCTTGTCATTTTTGGGTATATAAAGCTTGTTGAATTTTAGAATAAGAAATGTAGAGCAGGGAGTGATTCTGGAAGTCGTCAGTAAATGTAGACCATCCCTGAGAGGTGTTTGTCCAACTTGTTTTTAAAAACATCCAGTGATAGGGATTCTACAACTTCCCTTGGAAACCTGTTCTAGAGGTTTTACTAACATTCTAGCAGGAAATTTTTTCCCTAATATCTAACCCTAGATCTCCCTTTGGGTACGTCTACACTACAGCGCTAGTTCGAACTAACTTAGTTCGAATTAGTTAATTCGAACTAAGCTAGTTCGAACTAACGCATCTAGAACTAAAAACTAGTTCGAACTAGCGTTTTGCTAGTTCGAACTAGTAAGTCCACATTGAGTGGACTCTGAACAGGGCTTAATGATGGCCGGAAGCAGTGCCGGCAGGGCATAAAAGGAGGACTTAGAGCATGGAGATGCTGTCTCAGGCTAGCCGAGGGCTGCGCTTAAAGGGTCCCGACCCCCACCCCGGACACACAGTTCTAAGGGGTGCCCCGCTTGCAAAGAAGTTCTGGCTTGGAGTGCCCTGAGTGCCCACACTGGGCACATCACACCACTCGGCCATCAGCCCGGCTGCACTTGCCGCAGGCTGCCATCTGGGGAGAGGGAGTAATTGGGGGGCTGCAGGAGAGCTTCCACCCCCAGAAGCCCGCAGAGCCAGCCCAGTCCTCCCCATCGGGGGCTCGTACCCCATTCCTCCCTCACCTCCTTCCACTTGCCCTTCCCTAGCCCCCCTTCTTATTGATGTACAAAATAAAGATAACGTTTCTTCCAACATTGACTCTGTCTTTATTGAACAAAACTGGGGGAGACTGGGAAAAGGAGGTGGGAGAGGGGAAGAGAAAGGCTGGGAGAGGGGAGGGCAACTAACATGATCAGGGGTTGGGAACAGGTCCCAGATGAAGAGAGGCTACAGAGACTGGGACTGTTCAGCTTAGAAAAGAGGAGACGGAGGGGGGACAGGATAGAGGTCTCTAAAAGCAGGGGTTGGGTGGAGAGGGTGCATTCAGAAAAGTTCTTCCTGAGTTCCCATAAAGAAGGACTAGAGGACACCAAAGGAAAGGAATGGGTAGCAGGCTTGAAACTAGTAAGAGAAAGTTGTTCTTCTTCTTGACAAAGCAAATAGTTAACCTGTGGAACTCCTTGCTGCAGGAGGCTGTGAAGGCTAGAACTAGAACAGAGTTGAAAGGGAAGTGAGATAAAGTGATGGAGGTTGGGTCCATGGAGTCCTATTAGCCAGAGGGTAGGAGTGGTATCCCTGCCCAAAGTTTGTGGAAGGCTGGAGAGGGATGGCACGAGACAAATGGCTTGGTCATTGTCTTCGGTCCATCCCCTCCAGGGTCCCTAGGGTTGGCCGCTGTTGGCAGACAGGCTACTGGGCTAGATGGACCTTTGGTCTGACCCAGTACGGCCATTGTAAGCTCAGGGCTCAGTGTCGGGGGTCTCAGTGGACCCCCTTGATTTTCATGCACACCTGGTCCTGGGTGGCCAGGCTGGCAGCTCTCCTGCCCTAGACGGCCACTTTCCTGTGCCTAGTGCGGAGATCGTGGACGAGGTCCACGATGTCCGCACTAGCCCAGGAAGGTGCCCGCCTCTTGCGGTCCAGGGCAAGCTCCCGGGAGCCGCCAGCCTGGTCCCGGCAAGAGGGGGTGGGCTGGGGGGCATCGGGTGGGTGGCTCTGTGCCGTGCCAGGTGCAGGGTCTGCTAGCTGGGTGCTGGCAGGCTTGCACCTGGCACGGGCACCGTAGCCAGCCCGTGCCCCTTTAAGGGGTCCGGGGCCGGGAGGGGGGCATAGAGTTTCCCTGGTGTTGGCCAGAGTGGCCACCAGGGAAACCTGGGGAGGGCTAGCCTCCCACTAGTTCGAACTAAAGGGCTACACAGCCCTTAGTTCGAACTAGCTAGTTCGAACTAGGCGTTAGTCCTCGTAAAATGAGGTTTACCTAGTTCGAACTAAGCGCTCCGCTAGTTCGATTCAAATTCGAACTAGCGGAGCGCTAGTGTAGCGCATAGGAAAGTTAGTTCGAACTAACGTCCGTTAGTTCGAACTAACTTTCTAGTGTAGACATACCCTTTCTGAGGTTGAAGCCCATACCTTCTGGTCCTATGTTCAGTGGACAGGGAAAACGATTGATCACTGTTCTCTTAATAACAGTCCTTAACATATTTTCAGCCCTCTTTACTCAAGACTAAATATGCTTTTTTTAAAAAAAAAAAAAAATCTTGCCTCATAGGTCAGGTTTTCTAAATCTTTTGTCAATTTTGTTGCTTTCCTCTATACTATCTCCAATTTGTCTCCAAAGTGTGGTGCTGGACACAGGACTATAAGTGAGCCTTGCCAATGTGGAACAAAAACTTCCTGTGTTTTATACACAAATACCATTTAATATACCCCAGAATATTAGTCTTTCCCCCCCCAATGTTTCACATTATTGACTCATGCTCATTTTGTGTTCCTTATTACTCCCATATACTTTTGAGCAGTACAGCCACCCAACCCGTAAGTCCTCATTTTGTAGCTGTGCATTTGATTTGTTCTTCCAGAGTAAGTACTTTGCATTTGTATTTATGTAATTTCATCTTGTTAAGTTCAAAGACCAATTTTCCCAAATTGTTTTGAATTCTAATTCTGTCCTTCAAAGTCCTTGCAACCTATGCCAGCTTGGTGTCATCTGCATATTTTTATATTTTTATAAGCATATTCTCCCTTGCATTATCCATTATCCATGTTATTAATGAAAAAACTGAATATGACGACATTTAACAGTAATCTACTATATATTTGAGAGAATCTGTTCAAGAATTCCTCCTAAATAGTAAGAGCAAGGATCACAAAATTTGGTATACAGCTGTTTCTTATCATAACTTAAAGCAAGATAGGGGTTTGGTTGTGCCAAGAGAATGGGATGTACCTGGAATGGGATTGTACTCCTAAAACCATACAGAAAAGAGACAGAATTACCAGGAAGTGAAAGGGGCTGACTGGGAGTGTGCCCATATCTGGGACTGCCCCAGCCCTGAGCCTCCCACCGCCCTGGCTCCCTTTTATTTTATTTTTTGGAGCAGCTCGCAAGAAGACAAACAACAATCAATTACTTGCATAGGTCTCCTAGGGATGTGCAAACGAGAGTCAGGGGTTTGGTTTGAAAAAAACCCTCAATTTTTTGGTTGGTGAGTGAGTGAGTGTGAAGAGCTGTGAAACAATAACTTCCACTAATTTTTATGGGATTTGTAGGTACAAGAAATCACATATGCTGAAACCCTAAGTTTTAATACTTTGAGGCAAGGCTACCATGCTTTTTACATTATTTCTTTCTATAGTGCTACCACAAGAATTTTCCTCATGCCTTTTGGTTGTTGACCCAAAGCCTGATTTTATAAATACAGAACTCAATGAAACTTGAGGGGGAGCACCCACAAATTTTTCTTACTGTAGCTACACTGACTTTCTTGTCAACAGTCTCAAAAAGGCAGCTACAAATGGGCCATAATAAGGTTTCGTATCTTTATATTATTATTTCATGGCATGAAATCAGTGTAGCAACTACCCATTGATAGTTTTCTTTTCTATTCTTTGATCTAGATCTAGTCTGTTTCTCCCAAAATTCCTTGATTTATTTGAGTGTGTTTGTGGTATAGGATGGTAGTGGGAACATTTTAAAATTTCCCACTATTGTAAATAATTTCATTCCTTTTTCATCCCATCCTTTGCCCTGTTGTGCTAGGTATACAGCATTAAATACTAAACACATATATAGCACTTTTCATTTTCAAAGCACGGTACAAGCATTGACTGATTGATCCCCATAAGACCCCTGTCAGATAGATAACTATTATCTCTGTTTGATAGAGGGGAAAACTGAAGCAGAGGACTTGATTCTGATCTCACGCCAAGGTAACTCTCTTGACTTCAGTGGTGTTAATCCTGATTTACTAGCCTAAGTGGGATCAGAATAAAGTCTAAAGGTGTTGCCTAAAACCACATAGCAAGTCAGAAGAAGACCAAGGATTAGGATTCTGCTGTTCCAAACACCATGCTCAAATTGCTGGGATTGTGCTACCTGTTATTGTGCCTCCTGCCTGTTTTGAGTGATTATTTTTCCTGGATTCCTAATGTTCCTGGATTCTATTTTCTTAACTATGATTTTATGGATGAAAACATATAGGTTCACAATCTGTCTACATCAGACTTCCTCTTAGTACAATTTGGAAGGGGAGAATAACGTGTCATTAAGTCACCTTTATGCACAGACATAGACTTCCCTTCTAGCTAAGGGCTGCTTTCTTCTCCCATCCCCCAAATACTGCTCCTAAGGTCTTATCAACTATTGATTACAGAACTTAGCTACATATTATTGTGGTTAAGTTACTAGCAATATTTTGATAGCCTTGAACAGGACTTTTCATTTTATAAAGTGTAAACTCAAGAAAAGAACATATATTTGGGTGTGGTTTAGAAATATAGTAATCTTTTGTAAAGGACATGAACAACTGTGTACAGAATCTAGCAATTTACTCACAGCCAGAATAGTAATGCTGACGGAGCTATCTATTTAACAACAAACCATAGACCAAATCCATCTGATTACATCTTTGCTGGCATACCAGTGAACAATTCTTTGGGGAATGAATTTTTTAAACAATTTGGAATGGCAGCCTTTAATTATAAGGGCAATTATGTTTTATTACATTTTACAATGGTTGCAATGGTTTAAGGCTTTTTTAACATAATAGTGAACTGATTTCCCGTAGTCCAATCCTCCAACAGTAGAAAGATCTTTTCTAAGTGCATAATTTAAATTTAAATAAATGTAGACCTTTGTACTCAACGTGCATAGAATGTGAGTGATAACTTAAGAAAAAATATAGCTTTGTGACACACAGATTACTTTTGTAAAGGCAGAAGTATATTTTTCCCTTGATGCATGTGTCTAACTTCCATTAGTGTTAATGGAAGTTATGTGTGTGTATTCCAAAGAGACTACACTCCAATTAATTATAACACTTTAAGAAAATGTGAGGTATGCTAGGTTAAGGTAGGGATTTGTATGGTATTCAAATGTTTTGGAATTTTTATTCCCTCTCAGTCATTTGATGGATGCTTTACTTAACACTGACTGACATATTGTCATGGAGTCTTGTAAATACTAGTACAGTGTTTAGTTTAAATCATATTGTGGCATATGGATAGTTAGTCAGTTCAAATCTAGTTGTTGTTTTTTTCTGGGATATTTAGTCTACTACCTGTCTGTCTTTATTCTGCTTACCATTAGCTGACAGTTGAATAATTTCAAGGTTAACCTGAAATCAAACTGTAGATGACTGAAATTGAGCAATGTAAATGTGTCTGTGTGTGTGAATCATGTTAATGGTGTCTTTTCTCAATTTCTCAAGTTTTTCTAGATGTTTTGAGTAGATACCTCTTATCATCCAAGAAAGAACAGATAACAGACACATGATTTTGTATTTTAATTCTAATTGCAAATTGCAAATAGTGTTGGTAAAAGGTAGAATGAGCTGAGGAAAGTAACAATAAGGTATTTATAGAAAACAATGTAAACGATTGACATTCATATTGGAGATAATTCATGTGTAATACAGCACATCTGGAAACTCCAGGCAGTAAATTCTGTATTCCATAAATAGATACATAAATTACAGGAGTTCAGCATGCAGAGAGAGAAAATGAGCAAGAAGTTTTATGTATAAATGTCAGGTAGATTAGTGTAATTCGGCAAACTTATTTTGAGATGTATATTTCTATTTGTCATCTTCACTATTCCAGAACATGAGAGCGCTTTTTATCTCCTTGCAGTCACTGAAATCCTCCTTTGAGGATTTTCCTCATTGCTTGTGAATCTATAGGTACCAAAATTCTAGGATGTGAATCCCATTTTAATCTTCTACCACTGGTCTGAGATCTGATTATTCCAGAGAGACATATTCTTACATGGAAAGGGGTTGTGAGATAGCTTAGAGCCAGACCTTTAACAGTTATTAAGTCCTGTTTGTAGTCTGGTACAAAAGGACTGCACCAGCGGGAAAGGAAACCTTTGCTTCCTTACCAACTACCTTGGTGTCTTGTATCTTTGTTCAACAGCACAAGAAGGAGCAAAAAATTTGGAATCACTAACGCAAAAGATGAAAAGTTGAGGGATGCAGGCAGAAGGGGATGGATCTTATGGTAGACTCAGAGAAAAAATAATAAGAAAAAAACTCTGAAGGTGTCAAAGGAGCTAGAAGGAAAACAAAAAAGGGTCCTAGCCCTGCTCATTTCTTCAGCTGGCTGGAGAGCCTACACCATAGTCTACTTTTTTCAGGGAGCACCTTTTTCTTGATTCAACTTTCACTGACATGAAGAATGGCAGTTCTGGATCAGAGTGCCTCAGAGACTGCAAAATCCACTTTGCCTCAGTATCCAGAAGAGAAGGTAGTGACTGTTTTGATTGGTATGATGGAACTAAATTTGAAGGCCATTTCTGGAGTGTGTAGCCTCACATCAGCTCAGTGAAACAGTTTAACATAGAATCGTAGAATACTAGAACTGGAAGGGACCTCGAGAGAGTATCCGATCCAGTCCCCTGCATTCCTGGCAGGACTAAGCACCATTTAGAGCATCCCTGATGTTGAAAAAAAACATACATGTGATGTAGGGCAGGGAATTGGAGTATAAGAGGGGGTGCAGGAGATTAAAGTGCAGGGGTTTGGGTTGTGAGCCAGAAGGGGACTGTCATCTGGGGCAGAGGATTGGGATGCCAGATCTGGGAGGGGATATGGGTGCAGGAGGGGGGCAGAGGATTTGGGTATGTAGAGTGGGGGGAAGAGGGTTGGGGAAGGGAAGGGCTGAGGTGCCAGCCGCAGGCTCTGACCAGGAGATTTACCAGTGAGTAGCCCAACACTTTCTTGAAGTAGCCAGCCTGCCTGCCCCATCCCCACACAGGCTGCAATCATGTGCTCTGTGAATAACTACCAGCCTTGGAGAGAAGGGGGCATGGTATTACTTGGCTTCCTGTTATTGGAAACAGGCAGCTCCCATTAGCCAGTTTCTGAAAAAAAACAGCCAGTGGGATTGTGCTGGGGGTGGGAGCAGCTCCTAAAGCCTCTCCCCCTCACAGATTTTAAAGCAAAACTGCCCAGCAGCTGTGTTTCTGAATGGTGTGTGGATGGGGTGAGGCAAGTGGGGAGCCTGCCTGGGGGTCACTGCAGTATTTGCGGGCCAGATCCGGTGGCTTGGCAGGCCAATTCCAGCCCATGGACCATGGTTTTTTCTAACCTGCTTTTAAATATGTCCGATGATGGAGATTCCACATCCTCTCTAATTAATTTATTCCAGTGCTTAGCCATCCTGAAAGGAAGTTTTTCCTAATATCCAACCTAAATCTCCTTTGCTGCAATTTAAATCCATTGCTTATAGTCCTATCATGAGAGGTTGAGAATAATTTTTCTCTTTCCTCCTTGTAACACCCATTAGGTACCTGAAAGCTGCTATCATGTCCCCTCTTAGTCATTTATTTTCCATTCTAAACAAACCCAATTCTTTCAGTCCTCCCTCATAGGTCACGTTTTCTACACCTTTCATCAGTTTTGTTGCTCTTCTCTGGACCTTCTCCAATTTCTGGACATCTTTCTTGAAATATGATGCTCAGTATTAGACACAATACTTCAGTTGAGGTCTAATCAATGCCAAGTGGAGTGGAGACTAAGGATGAATTAGACAGAGGTTTCATACTCTTTTGCAATACTGATTTTTGAAGCAAGAATTGTACCATTCACATAGCCACAGGAAAAGTGAATCAGTGCATCATTGTATAACAGCCCTGTGTGATCTTATTAAATGCTATATCTATGAACATGTGAGTTAAGACCTCAATGGGGCAGAGTTCTTGGGGTGTGGATACAAAACATTTAGAAGTTGGATCTTGTTCTGATTCTAGAAAGGCCAAAGGACTTGGTCCATTAAAGTGAGAATACAATGAAGTATCACATTATTCTCCAAACTAATTTTAAGCAGAGGGCAAGTAAGTTTCACATGTTGGGAAGATATCTCTATGTACATCACAGGCAAAAAATCTGACCCTCGGACATAACCAAAGACTGGTGAAGCCATATGGTTTAGTCAAAATGAGGAACTTTTTAAAAAATAACTGCATATTAAAACCCTCTGTGCAGCAAGGGCAGCCAGAAAATAGCTAAAGAATATGGCCATTTTTCTACACAATAACAAGTCTCTTTCTGGCAAAAGATCTAGAAGATGCCAACTCTACATGTCTTAGAATAATAGAAGCCAACTGGTAGAGGCAATTCTTGTTTGCCAGGGTTTCCCTGAGAGATAGTGAAGTAGTATTTTAAACAGGCTGTAAATTGTATGCAACGGGTATTATGGGATCACTCTACCTGTGCATTTAAGCTAGTGACACTCCAGGAAGCCAAGAGGTTAGTGGAAGACCTGGAGCATTGCTTACTGTTTGTAAAAGGAAGATTTTTTTCTCTCTAATTAAAAGGAGGGAAGAATACCTACCGAAATCTCCTTGGCTATGTCTACACTGGTGGGTTCTTGCACAAGAACATCTTGTGCAAGGGTTCTTGTGCAAGATCTCTTGTGCAAAAACACATGCACACTGGCATGTGCTTTTGCGCAAGAGCATTCATGGCAGTGTGGACGTTCTCTTGCTCAAGAAAGCTCTGATGGCCATTTTAGCCATAGGGTTTTCTTGGACAAGAAACCTCTGCTGCGGGTCCACACTACCCTCTTGCGCAAGATCTCTTGTGCAAGAGAACTTACACTTGTTCAAAAAGAGCATAGCTCTTGCTCAAGAAGCTCTCTCTTCCCACGCTTTACTGTAAATCTTCTTGCGCAAGAGCGGGCGGGCAGTGTGGACGTTCTGCGGATTCTTGCGCAAGAAAGGACGTTCTTGCGCAAGAACCCGCCAGTGTAGACATAGCCCTTGTGTTTGCTAGTATTTTATATTGCTATGTTTGGCTAGCCTTCCATCACTATTTTATATATGCTGATACATTGGAAACTGATGGAAGTGGTGGAAAAATACACACTAGATACATCCACTGGTGTGTGAAGCATCAGCCCCTGCTAATCGAATCTGTAACCTGAAGTAGCACCTATGCTGGAACCTAGAAGTCTGCTCACAGGTTGGATGGAATTCCATTGTAGTGGAGTTGGTAATTAGTCTTTTTGTGGCATTCAAACATACCATGGAGCCTTAATTTTGCACATATCCTTCAATAAGTAGTGTGTATGTTTGTGCTCACAATGAGAAGGGAGACTGGTACTTTTTTTGTTCGTTTCAGGAACTCAGTGTCACTAAACAGTAGACCCTCACAAAACAATAGATTTTCAAGTTTACTGACAAGAAAAAAATCTCATTTTTAAAAACAATTTTTTTTTAAATTAAGAAAAATTATTGTTGGGTCAAATGATGATTCTACCAAATCAAAGCATTTGATCACTTTCAAATATATGGACATTTGAAAGGGAAAATATCAAAGCTTTTTTTTTGAAATTGTCAAAAAATATTTTTTCTGAAAAGATTAGTTATTTTATCACCAAAGTAGCCAAAACCAACAAAATTGTAAACAATAGGAATTGCTGCATCTTTATTTTTTACAGGAAAATAGCCTTAGGCAAAAAAATTTACTCAGCTCTATGCAACAATTTTGTTGCTTCTACAGTATCCCCAGTGCTATAATAAAAGTTCTTCAAGCATATTTTAGATGAGTTTATGAAGTTTCACTATTGCACTTTATTGTATTCCTGCTGTTTATTTAGGATGTTACTACAGTTCACAAGACCTTCATTTTCATACTACATATTTAGCCTTTCCGACATTTTTAATCAGTCATTGCTATTGTGTCTTTTTTCTATATTCTTGTTCTTATCATGAACTGTAATGCATGTTTTGTTTGTAGGAGATTAAGTCCTAGTACATCAAGTTTCAACAGAGAGAATGTACACGTCAATGGCCAACTTAACTACTGCTTCAATAAAGGTTTATGATGAAAATGCTGCAGCATCCTTAACTACAGCTGTGTGAAAATTCTGATATAAATCTGTAGGTGGAAAACATATAATTAGCATAATGGCAAAAGGGCAAGCCTTTATGGGATTTAGATTTCCTTCTTTACTGCAAACAAAAGACACTCTTAGAATGTAAGTTTTCTGGTTCATCTTTTATAACGGTCAATTAATCAAGACAAAGCCAGAAAATATGCTGATAAGAGAGAATATCTTTGCAACTTGTAACAGACTGAGAAATGTAATTGCAATGCAGAAGGATGTTTAAATAAAATTAAAGCTGAAATACAAGCTGACAAAAGGGAAGAAATTGAAAGTTAAAGATCACATATTTTCATGTTCCAAAGGTAAATCAATCTATTCATGTCTGAATGTCAGTGATATCAGAACTGAATTTTCATTTTTTGCATTGAATAGGTGGTTGTGGAAAAGACTACTCTGTCATCAGCATGTCTGAGAGATGTATCTCCACTTTATCAAAACCTTCTCATTAATATATTGTGCACATACATTAAAGAGGCTTGAACAAAACACAACCTTGTTTCACACCCTGTCCACTGAAAAACTACACAATGTCATGTGCTGTTGTAAGCAATGTGGTCTTGTTCTGCATGGTAGAGACTTGTGATGGGTGCTTTGGCATAAACAACTATTGAATATACAACTGTGAAATGGAAAGTGACTACCACAGAGGCTGAGTTGCAGAGGCTGAGTGGCAGAAGGCTGAGTTGCAAAAGAATGAGCTAGTGATCTTCACTACAAATTTATGGGCTCTGTTTGGTTATGATGAAGCAATTATAATATTAGGACACCATTTTATCTGTGACTTACTTATTTTTATATTAACAAATTTATACAAATAATTTTGTCAGGAAAAAAAATGGCTAGGCTTGTATGCAATTATGTATCCATGTTGAGTGTCATTCAGGGAAATTTAGTTCACTACTGTGCCCCTAAAATACCTGTTTTGGGGTTAGCATATTTATTTAATAAAGATTAAACTATTTTGATGTTACATTGTAAAGTTTTAGTTTGTTTTTACATCTAACTACTGTGGTGAGGGAATAATTAGAATTGCATGTGTGAATACAAGTTCAGCTAATGTCCTACAAAACTGTTTACTGTGCATGGGCTCAAAGTTAAAGCGCCCTTGTTGGTGTGTACATTGAAAACTAGTTGATGAATGAAGAAATGGAATTTGAAGATGATCGAAATCTAACAAAAATCAGGCCACGTTTTACTTATTCCTATCCGCTGTATTATCTGAAGACATGTTGGTATTTATTGTGAAAATATTCATAGCAGCATTAACCTTCTTTCTATGGCACAAGTTGTATTTGAAGTATTAAGTGGTTGCCTTGTTGGGGGCCACTCCAGCTCCCTGTGAACTCAGTGGATAAACTCTTGTTGACTTCATTGGAAGAAGGAATATCTTATTCCTGCAAACAGAGAAGTAACAACACCAGTAACAATAAAACTTATCCTTTAACTTTGACAAGAAGGATGGTTGTGTCATAGTCCCTGTAGGAGACTGAGGAACAGTGATGTTCAGAATGATGTCCCATGGTTGCTGAGAAAAATCAGTGTTATATTAGAAAGTGAACTTAGATTGCCTCACTCTCTTTCCTGTGTCCTGACAATTGAAGAACACCCGCCTTCCCACCCTAACCGTAGATTAGCCCATGGATCACATCACAGACCTCATTATGCTGATTTCTCTATGCAGTTCTTGAATTCTGTGGTGACGAGTGCTATATAAAATTCTGGTATGGATTTCCATGATGAGTTCTTTTTAATCAAATAATGGAATGAATTGTCCCACAGTTCATAAAGGTCTTTTTCAAGAACGATTAGCAATATTGCTTCATTTTTTTTCAGTTGATGCTGCTGAAATGAAGTGTTTTATTATTCAGATAATGTATGGATGTGTGCACTATTAAACCTTAAGGATGTTTCTAGATTAGTGGCTGTGATCATGTATTACCTGGACTTACTTGATTTTGAAGGGTAAACCACAAATGTTTCAGGAATGTGTGGCCTGTTTACAATAGTGTTCACCAATTAACTTGATGTAATTAATGATCCTAAATTAAAATAGACCATACACCCAAAATTTAGTTTAATGGGGATGGTGTTGGACTCAGGACATTTTCAATTAAAGATTATTAGCAGAATCTGGCGAGTCAAAATTGAAATTTGAATTCCATGTCACCCTGAAAAAAATGGTGTAGGCTGCTCCTCGGTAAGGGAAATGGCTTATTGAAGGCTAAGAAAGACTTAGTATGTGTAACTTGGTTGGATTTCATATGTTGGACATTGGATTTAATGCATATATGTTTTATTATTTCTATATATGGGTCTAGGGTGAGCAATAATTTTTGATGGTTGGGCCACTCCAAGGATTTGGTAAGTGGTCAAGGACAGTACTCTTCCATGATATTAATGTAGGAAGTATGGGGTCTTGGATGGAGGCTATGTGCAGAAGGGAGCTTGGGGTAAAGGATTTGGTGCATGAGGGGGTGTGGGATCTGAGAAGGAGTTTGGGCGGATGGGTTGTGACCTGAGGCAGGAGTCTGGGGAGCAGAAGTGGGTGCAGATTCTGGGAGGATTCTGACCTGGAGGGAGGGGTATAGAAAGAGGTGCAGAGTCTGGGAAGGGGTTGTGAGCTGAAGGAGCCATGTAGGAAGGGGTGCAAGGTCTATGAAGGGGTATGGGTGCAGCAGCAAGGATTCAGAGGGCTTTGGTTACACGGGGCACAGAGGGTTGGGGAAGGAAAGCACTGGGGTGCCAGAGGCAGGCTCTGACTGGGAGCCACTTATCTGGTGGCTTTCAGCCAGCAACCCTGCCCAGCATGTTCCTCAGCCAACTGGGCACTATATGTGCTGTTCTGAATGCTGTGAGCCCAAGGGGAGGAGTAGTTCATGCACTGAATGTCCTGCAAATCAGCCAATGTGAGTTGCAAGATTGTGCTGGGGATGGTGACAGAGTTTGAAGCTTCCCTAGGGTTCATAGTATTCAGAAAGCTGTTCTGAGCAGTGTCTGTATCCAGCAGCTTGGTGAGCCAGATCCAGTCCATAGGGTGTATTTTATCTACCCCTGGTCTAGAGTGCAGAGGGGGACAATTTAAACCTAATAGAATAAATAAAGATAGAGAAAAAAGTTTTTGTTTTAAAACACAAACGTACACTCATATACACAGACACATGAGAGTTGCAGTCTCTTCTCATATTGTGAATGGTTTCTGATTCTAGTAATAGGCTACCCAAAGCATGGAGCTCTGTGTATAGCATAGAACACTAGAACTGGAAGGGACCTCGAGAGGTCATCATGTCCAGTCCCCTGCCCTCATAGTAGGACCCCATAACATCTAGACCATCCCTGATAGATGCCTATCTAACCTGCTCTTAAATATCTCCAGAGATGAAGAATATGCAACCTCCCTAGGCAACTTATTCCTGTATTTAACCACCCTGACAGTTTTTCCTAATGTTCAACCTAAACCTCCCTTGCTGTAGTTTAAGCCCATTGCTGCTTGTCCTATCCTCAGAGGCCAAGAAAAACAATTTTTCTCCCTCCTCCTTGTGACACCCTTTTAGATACCTGAAAAGATGCAGGAGTGTGACCACATGCTTCATGTTGTAGGATTGAGAGCGCAACTTTTAACCTCATAGTAATATGCTTGGAAACTATATTGACTCCTTACATTGGATACAAGCAAAAATTCAGATTTTTGAATAATAGCTTTCAAATATCAAAACAAATCTAACCTCCTCTCCCAATATCTTTGAATTAATTTTTCAATGCTATCTGAAGTAACTATTTTCATGCTTTTATAAATTAAATGTGACCATGTGATTTTTTTTTTATTTTCAAATATGATTGGGCTACAGGTCCTAACTGTTAATAGCAGAAATGCTGATGGAACCTTAACTAGAGCCTCTTGAAGAATGCTACCATAATAAATTAATTTTACTAGCTGTGCTGTACCTCCAAAGCTTTTTCCCCCCAATGTGCTATTTTATCTGTGGGATAGTGATTATCTGTGGGATAGTGATAGAGTTTAAATCAAATATAAACAAGAAATGTTCCAAAGCTAAAGAAATCAATAGAAGCCACAGGAGTTTGAAATCCTTACAAGCTCTTGAAAGAAAAGTGGGAAAAATAAAAAGATGTTTCTGCCTGAGGAGTTGTAAATGCTTCTACATACACTGTTATACCCAAATGAATCAGAGTTTAGAAAACAAATAACTAGAACAGGTATAAAAATATTCTCTCTTCTATCCTACTTTCTTCCATATGTGTTAATATAGACAGTACTTCCAGGAATTCTGCTACAACACTAATGATTCAGTGATTTTAGTACTATAAAATATTTCGTACAAGAATTGTTCTGCAGAATACATCATTTTCCCAAAGAGAGGTAATGTTAGTAGCAGAGTGGCAAAAGTCTTTCTCTGTGGTTGCTGAGTAAACGCAAATTCAGAGCAATCTGATTGTGGACAAAAATATATGCATCTTTGTTTAGAGTCATGGGATAAAACATGCCAGATTAGGATTTGTTTTACTTTCTAAATTGCTTATTAATTCTATATGCCTTATCATTCTCTCACACTGGTTTTATATCTGTATGATTCAACCTGACTTAAATAAAGTTATCACAGATTTACACAAAGAATTACAGTCATTATCTCTGGGGATTTTTGTCAAATTCCCCAGTTAGCAAGCCTAGTCCAACCAAACGGAAAAAAAAATGCCCAAAAGCATCACAGTAGAAACCTCTAATTTCCATGAGTGACTGGTAATTTTTAGTAACTGATCTATGCAAACTAGTGAACAATCTACAAACAGAACAAAACAAGGATTACACAGATTTCAATGTACTGTGTGCACATTTAGAGAATTTTACTTCAGTTAAAAAATTAAGCATGTAATACTACGCATATGTTTTCCATCAGGCTTATACAAGCCTCTTGTACACACTACACCATACAGTAGCAATGCGGACCCAGTGAAGTTTTCAAGTTAAACTTTTTACTCCACCTCTCTTGGACTCAGGTCTTTTCCATTCCATGTTATTCCCAGATACTTTGAAAATGAGATGTGAGGGATTATGTTTTCCATTAGAGTTGTTAAAGAGTATCCATTCATTCATGATATTGAGTTGTCCATATAGCCATGGGGTGAATACATGCTTTGCTGCATGTCAGTAGATACAAAGGACTTTACTCTCCAAGCAGACATTAATAGAAATAATATCTCAGTGCTCACTGGGGGTACGTCTAGACTACAGGCTTTTGTCGACAGAAGTTTTATCGACAGATACTGTTGACAAAACTTCTGTCGACAAAGAGCGTCTACACTACATTCAGTTCTGTCGACAAAGCAAGCTGCTTTGTCGACATGGTAGTGTAGATGCAAAGGACAGTTTACATGCAATAACACCTTCTGTCGACAGAAACTCTGTCGACAAAAGGCGTTATGCCTCGTAAAATGAGGTTTACCAGCGTCGACAAAACTGCTGAGTTCTGTCGACGTTATGTCGACAGAACTCAGCGGTAGTGTAGACGCAGGTATAGTTTTGTCGACAAAAGTCCACTTTTGTCGACAAAACTCTGTAGTCTAGACACACCCTGGGTTGAGTTCCTATCCTGTTGTCAGAACAAACAATATCCAAACTATCCTCTTTATGCTTGGAGTCACAACAGAAATCTGAGCCTTGACTTTCTCTTTAAGCTTTGTCTATCTCCAGGTTTTCCCTTCAAAAAGTCCTTTGTCCTAATTCCCTCTTCAGAAAAACAATTCAGTTTTCCAAGTATCCCAAATGGAGCTGACCATGCAAATATGCAAGAATGACCCCAAAGGAATTCATCTTTACATGGGTCCTAATATTCATTCACTGGGACACTCAAGAAAAGAGTCCTTTTACTCTGTTCTCCCATTCCTGTAGCAACAACTCGTATAAGTGTCCTAGCTTTATAAATAAATAAAAGAAAAAGTCCCCTCTCCAGGAGACCTTACAAGTGAAGGACTGTATTATGCAAATACAGGTAATTTTACCCAGCTACAAAGCAGTGCGGGATCAGACCCTTAGTCAGTTCTATGATCATATGCAAATGAAAGCTGTCTGAAGGGTTTAGCATTTTGCTCCTTATTGTAAAAGTGCATTGTGGATGTGTATCGAGCTTGTGTGTGAGAGATGAATATAATAAAAGGTGAGATTAGAAGGGGATTACATACTGGTGGTGACTGGGAAGGGAATGCAAGATAAAAAACACATTTTAGAGAGAAATTTGTTGGAGGACAGAATGGTCATCTCCATTACAATGAGAAGCTTCATCACATGTACAGTGCAGGATGAAAAAGAACCCCACAATAGTGCAAGTCGATGAAATAGACAAAGGAAGTGGTCAGTCCTTAGGCGTTGCCATGAATAACTGTGGAAAAAATGTGGATCTGTTCCTCTGAGCATAATGAAACACACTGCATGTTTGCCTATTGAAAACAACAGTGCAGACAGCTGCCCTTTATCATATTTAATGTGGCTAGAGGAAGTGGGAAACCCTTAGGAGCACATCCTGCTCAGACTTTGGATGAGTGATGAGTTTCATGTTAGGTGATTCTCTGGGAGGTTGTTTCTCACGTTATGTAAAAGCTTAACCTCACTGCAGCAGTGGGAGGTCTTTAAATATTACTTTTGCTATGAAGATGATAGTACTTTTACAAGAAGGAAACAGGTTGTTAAAGCCATACAATAAAACTATTCTGTAATAGTTTTTAATCCAGATTTTCTGACATTTGTTGTATTGCACTTCCACCAGTATATCGTTGCATTGAGGAGACTGCAAAATCTTTAGAATAGGCACCATCTTCTATGGGTAAGCATAGCACTAAGCTCAATGGGATGGAGGGTTCCCTAGAAACAACTCTAATACAAACAACTATTAATTATTTACAGTGCTGCAAAGATCTACAACAAGGATCTTTTAAATGTGGGTGACTAGGCAACAAAATGGTAAATATTAAATGATAAAGTTTAATATTAATGATTGCAAAGCAATACACACCTCAAAACATATTCCCAATGAGGGTCTAAATTAGCTGTTACCACTCAAGAAAGAGATCTTTGGAATTCATTCAGGGTAGTTCTCTGAAAACATCAACTCAATGGGCAGAGGATGTCAAAAAAACAAACCGAATGTTAAATAATTAAGAAAGGGTAGAGAATAAGACAGAAAATATATTGCCCCTATATAAATTCAGGGTCTGTCCACATCTACAATTGGACTTCTCTGGTCTAGCACCCTTGGGACCTGACCAGTCCCAAACGAGGGAATTGGTTGGACTACAGGAGGTCCCCTGCTATCAGCTCCCCAAGCCACCCTCCTTTCTTGCTGCCTGCCCCAACCACCTGCATGCCCACCACACTGCCAAGCTGATGTGGCCCCAGCAGCCCAGACTGCTCCAGCCCCAAACCCACTATTGGGGCTTCTGCACCTCTGGCCCTGGCCCCACTATTGGGGCAGCCATGTCTGCTGTGTCCCTGGCTCTGCAGCGACCCCTGCTTTGCTACTAGCGCTCTGGCACTGGTTCCAGCCGCAGCACCTCCAGACTCTGAGCCCCCAGCTCTCTTTCCAATGGGGCTCCCAGCCAAAGCTCCCTGTACCAGGAGCACTCATTGTCCTGCTAGACCACGGATGTTGTCAGAGGAGGGAGTCCCGGTTTTGGGAGGTCCAAACTTTATAATACTGCAAGTAGATATGGTTGCTCCATCTCAGAAAAGATATATTGGAATTGGAAAAGGTTAGTATGGAATATTTTCTCTATGAAGAGAGATTAGTAAGACTGGAACTTCTGAGCTTGGAAAAGAGGTGACAGAGAAGATAAGACTGAAGTCTGAAAAATTGTGACTGGTGTCGAGAAAGTAGATAAGGAAGTGTTATTTTCTCCTTCTCACAACACAAGAACTAGGGACCAATAAAAATAAATTAATAGGCAACAGGTTTAAAACAAAAGGAAGTATTTTTTTCACAGTCACCTGTGGAACTCCTTGCCAAGGGATGTTGTGAAGACCAGGGATTTAACAGGGTTCAAAAAACCCCCAAACTAGATAACATGGGATGAGTTTCATGATGGATATTAGCCAAAATGGGCAGGAATGGTGTCCCTAGCCTCTGTTGATCAAAAGCTGGGAATGGGCAATAGGGGATGGATCACCGTTCTGTTCAGTCCCTTTGAGGCACCTCGCACTGGCCGCTAAATGGACCTTTGATCTGACCCAGTATGCCTGTTTTTATATTCTTATGTTTGATATTGTCTTTTTCCCTGTCCCAAAACAAATCAGAAACTATGCTTCCTGCTTATATCTTTCAAGAAGCAAGTAGGTAATCGGGTACATAGTGTTTACTCAATCTTGCAAATACAAGTAGTCCCACTGAAGTTAATTGGATTATTTGTGTGAAGGAATATAAGCTTGTGCAGTAGAATGGGTTTCTGAACGCACCTGAACTTAGTACCTTCCCCTCCAGTAAAGACACTTCTGTCCAGAACATATAACTTTAAGAAATCTGACATGAGAAAGGAGGTGGTGGTGGTATTTGTAATGCATGACAGCTTTAACGTGTTACACACTGTACAAACACATAGGGAGAGACAGTCCATGCTCCGAAGGGCTTACATTCTCAATTTAGGCAAAAGATAACAAATGACAAGAGCGGGACAGATGAGGTGAAAGGGTGAGACAACAGGGTTTCTTAGGTAGTTGACTTCAGAAGGAGACTAATAGTCTATGATAAAAATTCCAGTAAATAATTCTGCTATGTTGTTTCACCTCTCCATCTATTTTACAATAAATCAGAATCGGTGCAGCTTAGAATGTCAGCTTTTCTGAAGTTGCTGCCTGGAGAATTTTCTGCCCAGAAATCCTACCTCTTCTATTGAGAACAAATTTGCTTTATAATAAAAGATGTCACAAATGTGACAGCTGTCTGACAGGTACTAGCTATTCAGTTTTTATTGGACCCAATATTTGAACTTTCTCTTTCTAGTGAAATTGCAGTGGGACCTTTGGTTAAACACTTTACTGTATTCTTTGGAGGGTTAAATATCATCTGTGAATCATATGCTAGCCAAAAGTTAGAATCCAGAAGCTATCCAGAAACAGTAGCCCTACAGAGATATGTTTTGCCTTGGTACTTGAAACTTGCAACTGTCTTGCCAAGCCTGAAACATTGAGTTCAATCCAAATATAAGTTGTTAATTGTACACTTGTTCAAATAAGTTCTTCAGAGCTTTGAATTAGGAAAACAACCAGCATTTCAATAGTCTGGAACTTCAGTTAATTTTGTGAGGGAAAATTTTTTACTATCAAAGTTCGATGGGGCAGGTGACCAAAGCCCACAAGTGAAAAACACAGAGACCTGGGAGATGGCTCAGAACTGGGAGGGAACATGGGCTATAATAGCAGAGAGAGAAAAGGGACAAGACAGAATTGGGGGACAAAATCAAATCAGTATCTCAGATGCCTGTTTGCAAATGCAAGGAGTGTGGGAAATAAACAGGAAGAAATTGAGCTGTTAATACATAAACACAGCTATGACATCATTGGTATCACAGAATCTTGGGATAATATACACAGTTGGAATATTGGTACAGAAGAGTACATCTTGCTCAAGAATGATAGGCAGGGGGGAAAGGGAGGAGATGTTGCCTTATATATAAAAATATATACACTTGGACTGAGGTTGAGATAGACATAGGAGACTGACTTGATGAGAGTCTCTGGGTTTGGCTAATGGGTAAAAAAACAAGGGTAATGTCATGCTAGGGGTGTACTACAGACCACCTACCCAGGCAAAAGAGATGTATGAGGCTTTTAAAATCATCCAAAGCACAGGATATTGTGGGGGAGGGACTTCACCTATCCAGATATATGTTGAGAAACTAACATAGCAGGGCACAGATCATCCAATAAGTTCTTGGACTGCATTGGAGACAATATTTTATTTCAGAAGGTTGATAAAGCTACTGGGGAGAGGCTGTTCTAGATTTGATTTTAACAAATAGGAACTAGTTGAAAATTTGAAAGTGGAAGGCAGCTTGAATGAAACTGATCGTGAAATCATAGAGTACATGATTCTAAGGAATGATAGAAGGGAGAAATGCACACTGGATTTCAGGAAGGCAGATTTTAGTAACTCAGAGAACTGGTAGGTAAGATCCCATGGAAAGCAAGACTAAGAGGAAAAACAACTGAAGACAGTTGACAGTTTTGCAGACACACATTATTAAGGGCCCAAAAGCAAACGATTCCATTGTGTAGGAAAGATAAAATATGAAAGGAGACTACCTTGGCTTAACCAAGAGATCTTACATGATCTAAAAATCAAAAAGGAGTCCTATGGAAACTGGAAAATAGGTCAAATTACAAAGGATGAATATAAGCAAACAACACAACTATGCAGGGGCAAGAAAGGCAAAGGCACAAAACGAGTTCAATCGAGCTAGAGATATAATGGGTAACAAGACGACATTCCATACATATATTAGGAAAAAAGGAAGACCAAGGACAGGGTAATCCCATTGCTCAGTGAAGAGGGAGAAACAAGAACTGGAAACTTGGAAATGGCAGAGGTGCTTAATGATTTTTTGTTTTGGTTTTCACCGTGTCATCTGATGATGAAGGAATGCCTAACATAGTGAATGTTAATAGGAATGGAGTAGACTTAGAAGTTAAAATTAAAAAAAAAATTCTTAGAAAAGTTAGATGTCTTCAAGTCACCAGGGCCTGATGAAATGTATCCTAGGATATTCAAGGAGCTGATAGAGGAGGTATCTGAGCCTTTAGCTATCATCTTTGAAAAATCTTGAAAATTGGGAGAGATTCCAGAAGACTAGAAAAGGGCAAGCATAGCACCCATCTATAAAAAAGGAAATAAGAACAACCCAGGAAACTACAGACCAGTCAATTTAACTTCTGTGCCAGGGAAGATTATGGAGCAAGTAATTAAGGAATTAATCTGCAGACATCTGTAAGATATTAAGGTGATATGTAACAGACAACATAGATTTGTAAAGAACAAATCATGTCAAACTAATCCAATAGTTTTTTCCATAGAATAACAAGTCTTGTGGATAAGGGAGAAGCAGTGGACATGGTATACCTAGACTTTAGAAAAGCATTTGATATGATCTCGCATTACCTTCTTGTCAATAAACTAGGGAAATACAACCTAGATGGGGCTACTATAAGGTGAGTATATAACTGTCTGGATAACTGTTCTCAGAGAGTAGTTATTAATGATTCACAGTCATGCTGGAAGGGCATAAGAAGTGGGTTTCTTCAGGGATCTCTTTTGGGAATAGTTCTGTCTTTATCTTCATCAATGATTTAGATGGCAGCATAGAGAGTACACTCACTGGCTACGTCTAGATTTCATCCCTTTTTCGTAAAAGGGATGCAATTTAGATGTATCGCAATTGCTAATGAAGCAGGGATTTAAGTCTCCCCAACTTCATTAGCATAAAAATGGCTGCCACTTTTTTCGGCACGGAGCTTTGCCAGAAAAAAGCGCCAGTCTAGACGCTGATCTTTCGGAAAATAAAGCCTTTTCCGAAAGATCCCTTAGCCCTCTTAAAATAAGGCAACTGGACTTGTTCTCACAAGGTCCCTTCCAGTTCTATGAAAGTTGCTTTGACTAAAAGAGAGTGATGGGAAATTTGCCTTGTTATTTCCCTGGAAAAGGAAACGTATTGATTGTTCTGGTGGCGAGTAAAGAGACACAAGATGCAAGGTATTTGGTGTAATTAGGCCACAGCCAAGCCCCAACCATAATTTTTTTTGACAGAGTACAAACTTGTAACACAGCCCCCGTCCCCCGCCCCACACACAACCACAGTTTGTAGCCTAGGTTGGGTTCCCCCAGAACCTCTGGGGCCCAGTAACGTATGCTCCCTTCCCCCAGTGTGGGAGCTCTGGCCACAGCTTCATCAACTGGAGTCATCTTGGAACTATCCAGCAATTACTCCTGCAGTGAGTGTCATGATCCTTCCTTATTCCTCTCCACATGGTGAAGCCCTGCAGTCAGCTTCCCTCCACAGCTGCTCCCCAACCCACTAGTGAGGCCACACCACTGCTCTTTCATATGAGGGATAAGAGATTTTTGGGAAAGGGGGTTGTCTCCTTTCTGCCCCAAACATTAGCAGCCCCAAACCCACTGCCCATTTTTTTTAGCAGATGTTTTTCCCTACAGGCACTTCTACTGCCAGTTTATCAGAGAATTGGCTCTCCTATGGAATGAGTACCAACAATGGACATCTGCCATGAAGAGATGGCAGCAATTGGTTTTTTGACTTCCATCTCCATCCTCATCCCCTGCTGCTAAGCCAGCAAGAGGGGTGGCTCAGGGAGAGGGGAAGATTTCTGTATATGCCACTGTTGTGAAGGGTTCTTTTCTCTCCCTCCCTCCCTCACTGCACCTGGTTAGGTGATACCTTTTCACCTGCCACCCTTTGTCACAAATATTGAAGGAGTGGGACCCTGAAAGCAGCCACTGCTTTTTTCCCCTGCCAGACCAAATAAAGACCCCCCCACACACATACACACACAGGCAAAGGCTGCATTTTCCAGATGGTTGTAGAATGAGGCAAGAGGTATTTCCTCTTCACCTGCTGTATTTATCGTTTCATTACACAACTGTGACAGAATGGTGGGTTACCAGAGGTTAAGACACTGGGATATAAGTCCCCCATGATATTATTAGTGCATGGAAGCTTCTATCATGGTTACAAATAATCTTTATTATTGCAGTTGTGGAAGGTAAACTTTGTAATTCATAAATACAAGGAGAATGTTTCTCACTCTGGCAGACCACATGTAAACTCCCCAATCCCAAATTGTACCTGTTCTGTCTGATCCCTGCTGATGTATGAGTCTTGATAACTCTTACAGTATAATTTGGTCTAATGAAACTACAGATGATGTCCTTGTTCCAACAGTATTGGCTGAAATCCTGATCCCCATGAGGTTGATAAGAAATTTACCATTGATTTCAACTAGGCCAGGATTTCATTATAAATCTAATTTTTTCAAAAATTTAAGCATTCTGTGTGCCACAATATTTTCCATGACAAGTGAGTTCAACAGGTTGATTACATATTAGATAAAAAAAAAATTCAATCCATGTTAAATGTGTTGATTAAAATTTAACCCAGTAAACTGTTATGAGGAAGATTAAACTGACTCAATCACATATGTCTATCTATGCTTAGTATGATTTGAGTTGTATGCCTTGATGTCCACCCAGACACTCTGTTGTTAAAAGCTTCAAAGGGGTTACCAAGTTAGTCTGTAACAGGAAAAACATAAAAAAAACAACAACAAATAGTCTAGTAGCACTTTAAAGATTAACAAAACATGTAGATGGTATAATGAGCTTTTGTGGGCAAAACCAAGTTCTTCAGATGACGGAAATATAGTAAGTCCAGATCCAAGAATAAATAGGGGGAGGAGGGAGGAAAAAGAGGAGGGGAGAAAGAAAAAGAGAGACAGTGAGTAGATAAAACTTAAAAAAACAACAAATAGTCTAGTAGTACTTGAAAGACTAACAAAACATGTAGATGATTTGTTACTGCAGTTGTGCTATAATAAAAAAAGAATTAATTTTAAAGAGGGGGGAAGTCCACTTATAAACTCTTATTTTAATGTATTTCTAGATTACACTAATATGATATTTAATACTAGACAAACATTAATGAATTAAGCCTTTGGACACTCCTAAGAAGTTGGCATATTTAATCCCCACTTCTTTTCCATTGCTGCCTGATTTGGGCCCTTTTCTTGTTGATAAAGCTTAAATTTCCTGTTCCTGTTGCAGAATCACATCCCTACTAAAGTTTATGGTTTAGGTTGATAGAGAAGAGAACACACAACAGTGGTGATGTTTTAGTAAGGATAGACAATTTCCCCCCCAAATGATAAACATTTTAAACAGATGAGAGTAGAAGTAGGAGAAACAGAAGAGGAGGCAAAGGATGAGTTGGTTGTATATGTATAAAATATAAAGCATTCTTAAGGATGCTCTTCATGGCTAAAGCAGAAGAATCAGGCAATCTGGGTTCCATCTGTGGTTTACCATAGGTAGTTTCTTTATCAGGCTATTTTTGTTGTGCAAGCATGAGTACAGTAATATGAGTGATGAATCATTACTTTGTTTTGGCCATCAGTAAAACCTGGAGTTTTACTTAAAAATGGTACATTATTAATGATTAAGATCACACAAGTATACATTTGCTAAAGGTTGCATTCTGAGAAGATTTAAATTACCAGATGTTGGCATATCATTCAGTATGGTAGTCAGTGTTTCATCTTTGTAATCATATTAACGGATGGATATTTCTGCCTGCAACTGCATATACCTGATGTGCATAAATTCATTTTATAATCTCAGATTCTTAAAGGCCAGGCTATAATTTATAATTTCACTGCATGCTTCATTAGAAGATGAGAAAACCTTCAGATATTTTGCATCCCCTCCGTAGGATGTTGCAGATATTTTCTATTCATTGTCAGTAATTTAAAACTCTTGAATTTCTTCCAAGGCTTCTCAGGCTATGTCTAGACTGCAGGCTTCTTTTGGAAGAAGCTTTTTTCGGAAGAGATCTTTCAAAAAAGCATCTTCCAAAGGAGAGTGTCCACACACAAAAGCACATAGAAAAAGTGATGCACTTTTTCAAAAGAGAGCATCCAGGCTGATTGGACTCATTCTCACACAAAAGGCCACCCAGAACCACTTCAGGTAGGGCTTTAGGTCACCATTTGCTTCCGAGAGCTGGTGCTGGGTCCTTGCTGGACAGCGGTTTCTCTGCTTCTGCTGCGTGCTTGCTACCTCTTCAAGGGACAGCAAAGCTCTATCAGTGCCTGCTGTGGTTTCCCTGTTCTTTTTTGGACATCACAGCTTTTTCCTTTGAGCCATGGAGTTGGAGCTGCTCCTGGGCATGTGATGGTCCCATATGGCCATGCTGCAGTTTTTGCAGCACTTTGTGCCAGCTGTCTTCCTGGACCTGCATGAGGTGGACCCCAAGCTCATTCTGAGGACCCTCTCCCTGGGTGCAGGAGCTACACTCTGGCAACCGCAACCCACTGTGGAGAGGTGTTTTTGGAGGCTCAACACCAGTTTGGACTGGTAGGACCAGCTTGTCTTGGAGTGGTGGGATGACCAGCAGTGGATCCAAAATGTCTGCATGTGGAAGGCCACCTTTTTGGACCTATGTGCCTGGCTCACCCCCGCCCTCAGGAGATGCAACACCCACCTGCGTCCCACCATCCCCCTGGAGAAGCAGGTCGCAATCACCCAAAAAGCTCGCCACCCCCAACAGCTGCAGGCCCTGATCTACCACTGTAGACACTTCACAGACATTTTTGTTGGGTGGTTGGGCAGGGCACACGATGCCCGAGTGTACAGAAACCCCAGCCTGTACCACAAGCTGGAGGTGGGCACATTTTTCCCCCTCTGGGACTTTGCCGTTGGGGACGTGCAGATGCCACTGTGCATCATGGGGGATGCGGCCTACCCCCTCTTGCCGTCACTGCTGAAGCCATACACTGGCCACCTGGGCCCCAGCAGGGACCAATTCAATGCCCACGTGAACCAGGCCCGAATCCAGGTCAAGTGTGCCTTCAGCCACCTCAAGGCATGTTTCTGGTGCCTGCTGACCTGCCTGGATGTGGGGGAGCACAACATCCCCGAGGTGGTCACGGCATGTTGTGTCCTCCACAACATTGTGGAGAGGAAGGAGTAGACCATCCTCGCAGGATGGGGGGCTGATGCCGGCAGCGAGGGGCGAGCATTTGAACAGCCGAGGACAGCTGCCATCCAACAGGCCCATCAGGTGGGAGTGTACATCCAGGAGGCCCTGAGGGAAAGGTTCTCTCAAGGACCCCAGTAACTCTTCCCAGGGTCTCCCCAACAGACGCCTCTGGCTTGTAGCCCTATTCCTTCCCCACGGCAATCCCTCCCTTTCCCTGACCTCTCAATAAACACACCTGTTTGATTTTGAAAAAAATGAAGTATTTATTAATGTAACATTAAGAAAAGGTGGTTTGGGGGCGCAGGGCAGTGGGAGGGGGGGTTGGGGGAGATGGCCTGATGTGCCACCTCATTGTGGGGACCTCGTCAGAGTAATGTTTGGGTGGGGCTGGGGAGCACGGGGGGTGGGGCTGGAGTGGGGTGAGTGTTGGCAGGGGGGACATGGAGAGGGGGCATTGGCATTGCTAGGGGAGGGTGTATGTGCATCACCTGGGAAGGGAGTAGAGGCATTGCATGGGAGGGAGCAGAGGTATAGTGGGGGGACAAGGGGCTGGAAGCCGGGAGCAGTGGCACCAGGTGAGTATGCCATCATGCGCAACATGACGGCACACATGTCACACCGCTGCATTAGCTGGTCCCACGTGCAGTTCCACCACTCCAAGTCCTCATGGACTTTGTGCATCAGAGTCTGCTACATGTCGCGTGGGATGCTGATGTGCTGGTGCATGAGGTCTTCTTGGACCCTAGTGCACCTTCGAGTCCCCCGGGTTCTGGCAGCTGGCTTCAGTGGTATGGCTTGGTCCTCAGTCCCGGCTGGTCCAGCTGTGGAGAACATACAGAGGGAGAGGCAGTCAGTCATCCCTGAAGATGCTTTCCATGAGGCCGTGCCCTCCTCTGTGAGAAGAGACCAACAGTCCTTAGAGCAGAGGAGGGGGATGTCCCTGGAGCAAGGCCATGTGTGGCCTGCAGAGTAGGCCATGTTTCACTAGGGCCCCGATGTGCCCAGAGGACTGTGCTGCCCACTTTCTCCCCCCATTCCTCTGTCCCAAGGACAAGCAAGCAATGGAAATGTCCAGCCATGGTGGGATCCCCTTATGGGTGGCAGAGGAGCCGGTAGCAGCCTGGGCCTCCCTGGGGTCCGTACACACAGGTGCAGCTTGCAGTGCTGTCTACAGGAGCGGCTGCTGCCTCGCACGTGGAGGCATGCTTATGTGCTGTGTAGCGCTCCTCAGTCTGTGTGTGGTCGTGCATGCGCTCTGGTGACTAACCTGCTTCCAGCCATGGTGCCCCTCCCTCCTGCCTGTGGCAAGATGTGTGTGGCCCCCCCTGAGCCTGCCAGCTGGATCACACCGATGACCAGGGCTGCCTGCTGCATCCATGTGCCACACATTAACGCTGCATGTGGTTGCACTTGCATGGACCACAGCACGATGTCCAGCCCAAGTGACACTCACCCCATACCCCCTGTGTGCCCCCCTCACGAGCCCTGTGTGTGTGACAAAGTGAGACCCCTCACCTGAAGATCCATCCCAGGCATCCAAGGAGGCCTGGGAGACACCCTCGCTCACTGGAACCGACTCCAGGGAGAGGGTCACAGTGTCCGTCTCCTCCTCTTCCTTCGGCTGGCCCTGCCCCTCCTGCCCCTGAGCGAGAGTTGCGCTCTGAGGCCTGGACATATCCTGGAGGAGCTCCTTCACCTTACTCCAGACCTGTTCCAAGTTCTGTGGGGGTCTGCGCTCTGCCAGGGACTCAGCCATCCATCTATAAATGTCCACGTTTCAGCTCTTGGACCAGAGATCCAGGGATCCTGCAAGGTCTTCTCCTCACCCCACAGCTCGAGGAAGGACAGAATCTCCGGTCCAGACCAGGAGGGTCCCACCTCTTGGTCCCCCTCTGTGGGTCCTGGGACTGCTCGTTTTGAGAGCCAGGCAGGTCGCGGGGGCTTGTTGCTCTGCCATGGGTGGTAAGGGCTGTGGCATGGTGAGCGTGGTGAGTTGCTGCTCTATGGCCAGCTTCCTGCCACAAGGCTTGTCCAGGTGTCTATAGCTTTAAGAGGGACCAGGAGACAGGAACTATAGCGTTGTGACTACTTTGTATGGAGTGGCCACCAGGGCACCTGTGCTATTTCCTGGAGGCTTCTTGTTTAAAAAAAAAAAAAAAAAAAACCCTCCTCCCCATCCATACATCCCTTTTTCTGAAAGAGCTCTTTCAGAAAAGGCATCTTCCTCATAGAAGGATTAAAATGTCAGAAAAAGCCCTCTGTCTTTTGATTTACTTTTGAAAGAATAAAATTGCAGTGTAGATATTTTGCAAGTTTTGTCAGAAAAACAGCTGTTTTTCTGACAAAACTCTGTAGTGTAGACATACCCTCAGTCTTTACATCAGCCAGGAGAAGGGATGCTGGAGTCCGATTAATATTCAATATAATATTCAATATAATTTAGTATATTTTGTAGAATTTCTTTGCTTGATGTGCCATTCACCTACATCACCTTTGATAGAAGTTGCAGTTATGCCACTGTATCTTACCACTACTTAGGAAGTTGAGTAATTGGTTTGTACCAAAGCTATTTCAGTAGTACTCTGAATGGTGAGTAACATACTAGCTTTGCAAGTCATGGGGTATGCACTTGTTGCTCCGAGAACTTACATGTGTCATCCCTGCCTTTGTTCATTGTATGAACACCAAGTTAATCCCTTCACATCCCTGATCCTTTCTTGTTTCCCTTCTCATACTTCACCTATTCAAAGTGTGACAATAAAAGGGCAGGCTGATTCTGCTTCCATCCTGTGCCATTATTTAACTTGTCCATGTTTCTAGTTTCACCAAGAACATGTAGATTAATGCCATTACATTACTGAGCTAGTCCCAAAACTGCCATCCTTGTGTACCCCTGAGTAAAAAAGACAGTTAAAATGTAGGGATCCTTGAAATCATTATGATTTACTTTGCCAGGATTTGGTACCACTGTTGCATAAGGTTGCATCTCTAGACATGTGCCCCCACAACAAAAATACAAAAGCAATGTATGTTACAAGGATTATGTACAGAAATAAGTATATGTCCATTCTTTACACACATCTTGTTTTATCTATGCTAAGACTTGTACTTTTTGTTGCCTGGAACATGGGCAGGGAGGCAGGTTTCTGACCCGATGTATTTGCAATTTCAAGTAATTTAGCGTGGGGCTTCTATTATCCATTTATTCAAAGCAACAGTTAAAGTAATACGGACAATGAGGGATCTGCAAATATTTTAAAATGGTTCAGATATAGGTGTTTAAGATAGGTATTTTTATTTCTGACTTTCAGACATGCAAACAATGATCTTGAAGTGGCCCTGTAAAGGGTTTGCTGGTCCAGTTCTCAAATTACCGGCCTCAGGCCCCAACTGCTCAAATGCTTGGCCACCGAGGGTATCAAAGCCCGGTTGGTCAGGATGGTAAGCAGGCAGGAAGGGGGAGGGGGACTTGGGCCCGCCCACCACGCCCTTTCCTCCACAGACCCTTTTCCTCCGTCTCCTCCTTCCTCCAGGTCCCTTTTCATTCCTTTTGGCTCCATGTCTTTACTCTCTGTCTCCTCTGTCCTCTCCCTGTCTCCACTCAGGTATTTATATCTAGGGCACCTGCCCCAGCCCGATCCCCTGAGTCTCTGCCTGGATTGCTCCACCACCTAGCAGCTGGGGAAGAATCAGGCTGCCGAGCAACCCCAGTGTGGCTGGCCGCTGACATGCTGGTGCCTCTGCTAGTGCCGGCCTCCGTCTCCCGGTGTTCTGCAGCCTCCTCTGACTGGGCCAGGTTTGGAAAGTTCCGCAGCCCTGATCCTGCCACGGAACTGAGCAGTACCTTTCTCCCGATGCTTAGCCACACTTCCCTGCTGGGGGCGGGGGGGGGGAGAGGGAGAAAGGGCCATGAGTGCAGGGCCGGCCTGCCCCTTCAAAGGCCCTCATTATTAACCTGTCCTACAATGACTGCAGAATGTTACTCAAGGATAATAAGGGGTAAAAATGCAATGGCTCTCTTGTGCCTTATAGGCACAGATACACTGTAGGGGCAGCGTGAGGTTATGCTGCCCCAATGGAAACCCTTGAATGAAATGTAGGAGAAGTGCCACCTTGACAGTGACACCAGTTACAAGAGTGCAGTATGCACTCCCCTCTGCTCTAGTCAGCTTCACTTGCTAGGGCAAAGTTGATAGAAGGAGACATACTTCTGTCCATGCCCTGCCTCTTTGAGATGGCAAGTACTGCTTATGATGTTATCTTTGTGCTCAGATTTGTCACTCCTGCCTTGCAAACTTATAACTTGCAGTCAGCTACACTCTGGCCTAAAGTTGGGGGAAAAACCCATATAGTTAGCATATTAAATTTACTATCTGAGGAGTTCACCAAGCAAATAGAAAAGGTAGATTTTAAAAGATTTGTGTAGAACCAATGATAACATTAGTTGTTTTATAGACCAAGGGGGAAGAAATTATTTTCATCTTGTATATCACTGGCCAACTGATTAGATGCAAGTTTTCTTCATCTCTCCGGCATAGTTAGAGCTGGTTGCAAAATACTGATTTTGATGGATGAGTGGTCTGATCTGGAATGGCAAGCATTATGCTTTCATCTTGTGTGAATCATAGAATCATAGAATAATAGGACTGGAAGGGACCTCGAGAGGTCATCGAGTCCAGCCCCCTGACCTCAAGGCAGGATCAAGCTCCGTCTACACCATCCCTGACAGATGTCTATCTAACCTGTTCTTAAATATCTCCGGAGAGGGAGATTCCACCACCTCCCTTGGCAATTTATTCCAATATTTGACCACCCTGACAGTTAGGAATTTTTTCCTAATGTCCAATCTAAACCTCCCCTGCTGCACTTTAAGCCCAGTATTCCTTGTCCTGTCCTCAGAAACCAAGAGGAACAAATTTTCTCCTTCCTCCTTGTGACACCCTTTTAGATATTTGAAAACCGCTATCATGTCCCCCCTTAATCTTCTTTTTTCCAAACTAAACAAGCCCAGTTCATGAAGCCTGGCTTCATAGGTCATGTTCTCTAAACCTTTAATCATTCTTGTCGCTCTTCTCTGTACCCTTTCCAATTTCTCCACATCTTTCTTGAAATGTGGCGCCCAGAACTGGACACAGTACTCCAGCTGAGGCCTAACTAGTGCAGAGTAGAGCGGCAGAATGACTTCACGAGTTTTGCTTACAACACACCTGTTGATACAACCTAGAATCATATTTGCTTTTTTTGCAACAGCATCACACTGTTGGCTCATATTCAACTTGTGGTCCACTATGACCCCTAGATCCCTTTCCACCATGCTCCTTCCTAGACAGTCGCTTCCCATCTTGTATGTATGGAACTGATTGTTCCTTCCTAAGTGGAGCACTTTGCATTTCTCTTTATTAAACCTCATCCTGTTTACCTCTGACCATTTCTCTAACTTGCTAAGGTCATTTTGAATTATGTCCCTATCCTCCAAAGAAGTTGCAACCCCACCCAGTTTGGTATCATCTGCAAACTTAAACTTATCATCTGCAAAATAACACTAGTTGAATGAATAAATAAATAAAAGAAGTCCCCCATGGCTATGGAATTCCCATGAGACTTCCCTTCATCTCATCAAGAGGGGTGACTCTGATGCATTCTGGGACATATAGCTTGACCACGGAGTTTGGCTTATAGAGGAAAATGGGACACAAAGGTGCCTGTGAGACACCTTCCATGAGTTATCAACCAAATTGAAATATTTTGGTTTACAGGAAAAAAAGATTTTCAATATTTCATGAAAAATTGAGATGTTCTGAGGAGGAGTAAACCAAATGTTTTCCAACCATCTCTAGCCTTATTGCATACCACACGTTAAGCAAAAGGAAGAAACAGGAAAAATAAAAGTCAACAGAAAGGATGTTGCACAAAATTCCTTCCCTTTGTTACTTCTGTCTTCTGAAAGGTGGAATAAATAGATTTCTTTCTTTAATGATCATATCTTTGTTGAAATGATAAAAACAGCAGATGGGATTTATTGGGTCAGACCAATTGATCTTCTAATCCAGTATCCTGTTTTCTGACAGAAGCCAAAGACAGAAGCATCAGAGGCAATGAACAGAACAGCACAATTATTGGGTTCTTCAGTTCCACCTTCTGTCATTCTGAGGGCTGGGGCCATTCAGAGCATGAGGTTAAATCCTTGACCACCTTGTTTAATCGTAAAGATGGACCTATCGTCCATGAACTAATCTAATACTTTTTTGGACTTTACAACATATTCTGGCAGTAGGTTCCACAAATTGACTATGCATTGTGTGAAGTACTCCCTTATGTTTGATTTAAACCTGCTGCCTATACATTTAATTGAGTGACTCCTTGATTCCTCTGATGTGAAGATGCAGATAATACTTCTCTATTGACTTTCTTTGTATCAAAAGCTTCAGAGTGGTAACTGAGTTAGTCTGTAACTGGGAAAACTTAAAACAACAAACAGTCTAGCAGCACCTTGAAGACTAACAAAGCATGTAGATGGTATCATGAGCTTTTATGGGCACAACCCACGTCTTCAGATGACTGGGGTGTTGAACGTCCAGATCCAAGATTAAATAAGAGAAAGGGGCGGGGAGGAAGATGGGGTAAAAGAACAAAATAGTGAATTAGTTTATTCAAGTTACAAGAAGCTGATAAGAATAATTTGCATCTCTTTAATTACTCACTGTTTGTTTGGTTAAGTCATTAGGGAATGGAAGCTAGTGTGTTAGCCAGCCAATGTCTTTATTCATTCATTCCTTTCTAATAGGAATCAAACTTGTAAATGAAGTTAAGTTCCAGTCTTTCCCTGTGTATTTGGCTTGTGGAATGTTGGTATAAAGAGCTCTAAGTCTATGGTGGCCAGGATGGTGTTTTCAGGAAGATTACTGGTATTTTGTAGTTTCCTCATGAAGTTCGTGGTATCTCAAAGATACCTAGAAGTGCTGGCAGCATAGGGTCTGAGGAGAGAGCCAATATAGTCAGATAATCTTGTTGTAAGTGTGCCAATGCTTGAGATGATGGGTCATCCAGGATTTCCAAGTTTGTGTATCCGGGAAGCAGACAGAAAACTCCTGGTTGGCTTGAGGCCATATCATCCCCGTTGGTTTGCCAGAACTACAGACCGGTGGGTCAGGGAGATCATTACATCCGGCCTCGCCATTCCCTTTTCCACTCGGCCCCCTCCCACCTCTCGCCTCCCGTCCCTTGTCAGGGACCTCTCTCACAATCCTCTGCTGCAGCAGGAGCTCTCATGTCCACTTACCATTGGGTGGTGGAGAGGGTTCCATATGAATTAAGAGGCAGAGGCTTCTATTCTCAGTATTTCCTCATGCAAAAGAAGTCCAGAGGATGAAGGACTATCCTGGATCTCCACAAACTCAATCGTCACCTGCGAAAACAAAAATTCAAGATGGTTATTTTAGTCTCTATCATTCCAGCACTGAATGAAGGGGACCGGTTCGCATCCTTCAACCTCCACATGACCGTGCACCCAGTCCACAGAAGATTCCTCTGTTTCGCACTGGGTGACGATCATTATCAGTACACGATGCTTCCGTTCAGCCTCTTAGCAGCGCTGTGAGTGTCCTCCAAAACCCTAGCCGTCGTAGCCGCCCACCTCCAGCGTACTGGCATCACCATTTTTCCTTACCTGGACAATTGTCTCTTGAAGGCCTCTACTGCAGACGAGACACGACCTGCCATCAGTGCAGCAAGGGACACATTCGAAGCTCTAGGCCTCATTATCAATGTACCAAAGTCTTTCTTGACCCCATCCCATTCTCTTGAGTTCATCAGGGTGAGACTGGACTAAAGGGCTGCTACCTCTTGACAGGTCCCAGACTATTCAAGACTTAGGAAATATAGTGCTCACTGCCCCCAGAACAGCCATACTTACATGCCTGAAGCTCCTGGGGCACATGGTGGCCACCACGTATGTCGTTCCCCATGCATGACTCCACTTAAGGTGCCTTCAGCATCGGGTACTCACAATTTACAAGCCAGGCATCCGCAGTACTCACAAGCTTGTGGCTGTCCCCAGGCATGTGAGGGATTCCCTTGTATGGTGGCTCAATCCGAACAATACATTGGCAGGCGTCACCTTTCATGCTCAGAGACCATCGGTCCAGATTACCATTGCCGCATCCCTGGTCAGCTGGGGAGTGTATATGCGGCATCTCCAGGTCCAGGGTCTATGGTCACATCACAAGTCCCTCCTCCATATAAACTTTTTGGAGTTACAGGCAGTGTTCAATGCCTGCAAACATTTCCTGCATGAGATCCATGGAGCCACGGTGCAAATTCTTACCGATAATATCTGCACAGTATACTATATCAATTGGCAGGGGGGTGCCAGATCCCAATCCCTCTGTGTGGAGTCCATTCGCCTTTGGAATTCCACCACGGAATTACACTCACAGTGGCATACCTCCCAGGCAAAAGCAACACCATCGCCGATGCTCTGAGCAGGACCTTTCATTTACAACACGAATGGGAACTGCTCAACGAAGTAGCCCGCAGCCTTTTCAAGACTTGGGGTTACCCCACCATGGACCTTTTTGCTATTCAATGCAACAGGAAGTGCTGTCTCTACTGCTTGAGAGCAGTCATAAGGAGCGCTTCTCAGGGAGATGCCTTCCTTATCAATTGGGGAACGCACTGCCTCTTGTACTCCTTCCCTCCAATCCCACTTATACCACGGGTGCTAGAGAAGATAGCCACGGATGGGGCGACAGTGATAATGGTAGTACCCTTTTGGTCCCATCAGATGTGGTTGACCCAACTAATGCGGATGTCTGCATCTCAAACGTGGCAACTGCCACAGTCACGCAACTTACTCTCACAACAACATGGCACGCTCCTTTATCCGCACATCGATCGATTGCACCTTGTGGCTTGGCTCCTAACTGGCTCCAAGGCCTGGAGTTAACATGCTCTCAGGCAGTCAAGGACATCCTCATACATAATAGGCGTCAAACCACGCAGAAGTCCTACCTTTATAAATGGCGTTGCTTCCAGGCCTGGTGTGAGACAAAGAATACTGATCTGTGCCCATCCAACACATTTTGGATTACATTATTCACCTAAAATCGAAAAACCTAGTAATGTCTTTGTTTAAGATCCACTTAGCAGCATGGACCTTACTTTTTTCTGCCTTCCGTCCCCCCATCAACGGCACCTCAGCCCCTGGCAGACCACGCATGCACTCACCAGGAGGTTTTTGAAAGGCATTGCAAACCTCTATCCTCCATGTAAACCGCTTCCGGAACCTTGTGTTCTAGGCCTAGTCCTGGATACCCTCATTCATCCACCATTTGAGCTACTTGAGATCTGCCGACTCTCACCATGAAAGTTACATTTCTGCTTGCCATAACATCTGCCCGTTGCGTGAGCGTGTTGGCAGCACTTTCTGCTGATCCTCCCTATACATTGTTTACTGAATGGGGAGTGATGCTGTGCAGTCACCCAACATTCCTACCGAAGGTTAATTCATCATTCCACATCAACAAACCTATTATTCTACTCACCTTCTACCAGAAGCTGCACTCCACCGCAGAAGACGTGCGTCTACATATCCTGGACATCAGGAGAGCACTTGCCTTTTACCTAGACAGGACGCGCCCTTTTCAAAAATCACAGTGCCTCTTGCTGCCAGTGACAGACCACACCAGCAACTGTCTTCACAGCGTATCTCGTATCACATCGTAGCCTGCATCACTTGCCGTTACTCTCTACGTAACAAATCCTTGCCTTGCAAACCAAAGGCGCATTCGTCCAGAAGCATGGCTACCTCTATGGCTTTTCTCAAAGACATACCTCTGCATGACATATACCATGCCGCTTCCTGGTCTTCCACATCGACCTTAGCCAGGCATTATGCCCTTGATCGCATCCTAGCTACAGCCGTGGTAGTGGCTCATGCAGTGCTCTCCTTGGTGCAGAGATGATAACACCGAAGCACAATATGAATGCTGGGCTATTGCTTCATAGTCACCTTCAGTGGAACACCCATGAGGAAACTACTCGAAGAAGAAGAAAGAGTTACTCACCTGTGCAGTAACGACTGTTCTTTGAAATGTGTGTCCCCGTAGGTGCTCCACAACCTGCCCTCCTCCCTGCTTCGGAACTATTGTCCTTCTATCTTTCAGATGTTCCGGCTACAAGGAACAGGTGGGACAGACCACGCAATGCAGAAAAGGTGTGAATGGTGCGAGACGGCTTCTGCGCATGCGTGGTCTGCCAGGGGCTACTGCTAGTGAAAACTCTCTGGCCTGTGGCACTGGGATGAGCCCGACACCTTCAGTGGAGCACCCATGGGGACACACATTTGAAAGAACAGACATTACTGCACAGGTGAGTAACTCTTTCTTCCTGTATTTAACCAACTACTGAGCCATGAGAAAAGTCTTCTCTTATTCTCTGATATATAAGAATACCTTTGTCTGTTTCATGCATGTGCTGCTTCATATTTGTACAATAGAAAGGGAGCTCTGAGGAGAAATGACACATTTTTCTAATAAGAAGTGTCCTAGAACTAAATATCCACTTCAATTGAAGAAAGAACATTCTATGGAAAAAAAAAACCATACAAGCATGCATGACACTAATTGCTAAGTTTGTAATTCCATATTTGATGAAACACAGACAGGATAACAAGCTTTGATTTGAATTGAGTTAAAACAATACAAAACTGGAGAATCAGAACCTAAGGGGAAAAATCTGCTGTTCAGGAAGTATCTTGACTATCAGTTTACAGGTCACAGTGACCCAACCAATAGCCGTAAACAAATAAATAAAAGCAAGAGCCGTGTGGATTTTTCAGACCAGGATGATGAGTAGCTTTGGGCTCTGATTCTCCTTGAACTTTGTGTAGTAATTATTATCTACAAAAAATGGGTGTAAAAGTCTTCCATTCTGATTTAGTAAATACTTTATACTTACTTTGCTCTGGCATGTGACTCCACAAGCTGCAAGGCAGCTCACAATCAAAGCTCAGTAGAGTGACTGAAAGCTGAACTATCCAAAGCATAATGAAATTGCTTCTAATACAATTTCACATTCAGAACAATTTTAAAATATAATTTTAGTTTCATCTTTAAGCCTTCTGTAGAACCCACATGGCTAGAATGTCTTTAGGCATTAGTCAATAAAATGTTAGTAAATATGAATGTTGTTGATATTCTACAATTGTTTCAAAGCAAAATCCAAATTGTAATACAGAAAAGGATTTCCACAAGAAAAATACTGAGCTAGATCCTCAGCTAGGGTACATCTACACTAGCTCATTAGTTTGAGCTAGGTAGGGTAATGAGAGCAAGCGAAGTTGCAAATGAAGCCCGGGATTTAAATATCCTGGGCTTCATTTGCATGTTCCTGGGCGCCGCCATTTTTAAATCCCCCTTAGTCCGAACTCTGTGCCTGCGGCTACATGCGGCACAGAGTAGGTAGTTTGAATTAAAGATCCTAATTCGAACTACCATTACTCCTCGCTTGCCCTAATTAGCCTACCTAGCTCGAACTAACGAGCTAGTGTAGACGTACCCCTAGTGTGTATTTGTGTAACTCCTGGGTGTCAGCTGTGCTGTGCTGATTTATGACAATTAATCATTCTCATTACATATTGTTGAGCTTGTTTCTTTAAATGTACTGTGTGTCACCAAGGTATAGTTGCAAATGCATTATGTATTGCAGAAGTTGCTATAGAAAGTTCTATTTAAAGCTGCCTGATGTGTAAAATGTGCATGTCAATATTAATGTGATTAACTCTTTCGATATTTTTACTTAACAACACCCACAATCGGTTTTGTGTGAAATCTGATTATTTTAAGCAGGGTGATACCTTTTTTCCCCTGGTGATACCCATCATTTCCACTAAGGGAAAAATCTGAACCAGATATCTTTCTGAGTTCCTCCAGGAGACTTAAATGTAACTGATCCATAAGAAATTCATCTGTGTTAACCATTGGGGTTCAGATGGCTTCTGTGATTTGTGTCTATTCTCTTCCTTGTTTTCATGGCTTTGGCTAATTTAACCGTGCTCATGTTTTGTAATGGCTCCACAAATGATAATCTAGACACATGGAGGTGGTGTGAAAATTCTAAATAACCATTCTAGAGTAATAGTGAGTTTTAAACAGAATCTAAGAGGTGTACAGCTGAAATTTTCACCTTTATGTACAAGGCTCTACTACCTATTATGGATTCTGTAATCCATTTAGTCCACCGTAGCTTAGTTGATAACAATTAGAACTATATTAAACATTTTGTTGAGTCAAACATATTTAGCCTATCTGAAACTAAAATAGCTTCTCCACTCTTAATACTCTCTAGGGTTGTATCTATTAATGAGACTGTGGTGGCATATAACAGGATAGCATAGTCTGATATAATATTGTAATACAGAGCTGCTGTACAAACCAGGGACTAAATTCAGAACTTTTCTTTGGAGGATTGGTATAGTTGCCTGTTGAGATGTCATATTTGATTTTATTTCCATAAGGAGGTGCCAGCTAGATACATTATCAAGCAGAAATGCAGAAAAGCTATGGGACAACAATATCATATTGCTGTTTTCCCACTCATACCTCTTCTACAGAACGGGAGATAAAACTAATTAAGGAAAATGATGGAGAGCTATGTCTCTGACCTCTTTGCAAATAGTTAAATAGCACTATCTTGAACTAGACTGCACATTTATATTTTATTTTCTTAACTACTCTGACTTTCTGCCTAACAATTATAGTCATTTAAATCTATCTTGCATAGTCAATAAACAACTTTTACTGTTTATCTTTAACGGTGAGATGGTATGAAATATGTGGCAAATCTACTCAGTTTTACTAAAGATGGTGTATGTCCACTTGTCACTGATGAAGTGGTGAACCAATTAACAAATTAGATTGGGGTGGGGAACCTAAAGCTCAAGGGCCAGATGCGGCCCCTGGGTTGCCTGTTCGGGATTCCCCCAGCATTGGGGAGCCTATGCTGGCACTCCAGCTCTCTCTCCACTTCCAGCCTCCACTCCCCATCGCCTCCCCTCAGTCCCGGCTACACTTTGGGGGAGAGCCTGTCTCAGGTAGATACTCTATTATATAAATATAATACACAAACTATTCTTGTAACTAACATATTCTTGTTTTATAGTGCACTCATACTTTATTTTTCTGAACATTCTCACATATCAGTCAATTTTCCATTCTGTAAGAATGCATCCATAAAAACACTATTAAATTATGTTTGATTGACAAGTTCAAAATTAAGAGCTAGTCTACACTAGAAGCACTACCTTACCAATGTAGTTGTGCCACTGTAGTGAATCTGGTGAAGAAGTTTTATGCCAATGGGAAAGAGAGTTCTCCTGTCAGCTTAATAAATCCACCTCTACATCCGCATTAGCTCTCCTCACCGGTGCTTAGGTCAGTTTGAAGTTATATTTGAGTAAGGGATAGTGTAGACCTGGTCTTAGAAGCTAGCTGATCTACAGAGGGGAAAAGAAACTGGAGACTAAAGATTGGGGCCAGGTTTGCACTATCACTTCCACTTATTTTGGGATAACTTAGGTCTCCCAGAGGAGTGAATAATTAACCCCCTTAGTGACGTAAATTACTTCCACTTAAATGTTTGTGTGGACAGCTCTATGCTGACGGGACCGCTTCTCTGCTGCTTCTCAAAGAGGTGGTTTATCATGCCAGCAGTGTGCCTTTTTCTATTGACATAATGTGCCTCCAACAGATGCACTACAGTGGAATCTGTGCAGTTGCATCAATGTAGCACTTCTAGTGTAAAGTAGCCCTGGATAAGGCAAAGTGACTTATATATGTGAAGTCCTAAGCATTAATAGCAATGATAATGTGTGTAGAAAATCAGTAAGAGATTGCCAAATGATGGATGATGGTCATCATGGTTCCCCATTTCTTCAAGCTGTTATTTTAAAATTGATAAACTAAGTAGTTTTGTTTTTATGACTCCTTGTATTAAATAAGGGACTTTTTCACATTTCGTTTTTTGGGGGGCTATAGCTGTTAAAGTATCCACCATGTAATTCTTTACCACTTGTGGTTGTACCATCAGGCTTTTAAGATTGTTATATCAGCTATTAATGTTATACTGATATCACAGAGGTCATTTCTCCTAGACCAAGAAATTTAACTGAATCACATTCATAAAACTGATGAATGAATGTGCCAGTCAGCCTCTGACAAGTGGAGCACAACTCCAAGTCTGGGAGACCTGCTTGGGTCAGCCAAAATACATTCATCAGCTGCTTTAGAGGTGTATTTAGAGACATTGCTTAATAAACTTACTGCACAGGAGACAAAGAGGGAGGTACTAAAAAGGTGGGCAAAAGGGAAATGCAATACCAATTTTTAGCAAAGGTAAGATGAATGGGCTAGTTAATTCCCATCCCCAAAACTTACTTCTGTTACTACTAAACCAAACCAAAATAACAGACATTTAAGAAGCAACATAGCTTCAGAAAAAAGCTGAGGATTATGAAGTTATATGCAAAATGAAGTTTTGCATCCTGGATTGCTAGATATCACAATGGCTAGGGGCACCTTCTCTGCCCCTTCTCCCCCCATCTTCAATGGCAAATAACAATTGCAACATGTTATTTAAAATGCAAACTTCATTATACAGTAATTTACATATGTGTCACCTCAAGACTTGTGACAAAAGTCAGTGAAACCATCTTTGAAGTCTCATAGGAATGCTTCATGCCTGCTCTGTCTACCTGCTCCCTCTGAATTCAGAATTCCCTTCCCAAAGTTGTCTGAAAAAAATTTAAAAACAACAAATATAAACCACTAGCTGAAAAAAAATTCCTTTGTATATAAATGAGGCTTTTGTTGTTTCTATGACGATGTTAGACCAGGATGGAAGCTCTGTATTGATGTAAAAACACATTAAAATGAAGGCCTCCAATGACGTTTTCGGCACTTTACAAGATTTTAAAGCCTTTTAGTAGATTAGATTTTGTATTCTGTCTAATTGATAGTACACTGTTATCTGCCTTTTCCCCCAGAAGGTAGGGGTGACAGCTCTAAGGGTATGGTCCCCTTTTCCTCTTGCACGCACCCGTGAGCCAAAACATGGGATATGCCACTCCTAGCTCGATATCTCCCCTCCTATCAGGTGGTGCTGCCACTTCCTCAAACAACAGGAAGGCCCAGGATCTCCTCACCCAGACCTGGGGGTCCTCTGCCTCTCATACATATGATGCCCCATCCTGGGGTGTTCGAGTCCAGACCATGGAAGAGCAGGTGGGAGCTCTACTCCCTACAGTTTAAGGAAAGTCAGAAAATGGGAGATCTCTCCCCCTTTTTACAGGGAGTTGTGCTCCTTCTTAATCTATCCCTCTGTGGAGTGGTGCCAGACAAGCTGCTCTGCTGAATAGCACTCCTTTTAACGCGGTATCCCAACAGTTGCAGAAGCATGGTAGCTGCAGATTGGATGGGCCCTCAGCCATTAGATTATTGGCAAAGTCTCCTAAACCAAGTCATTTGGAACCACTACAGCCTGTCTGCCTGTCGATTTTCATTTTAAAATAACATTTAATGTAAATTGAGGTAAATGGTGCGTACGTATAGTAAGCTGCTTACTAAAAATAAAAATAGATGCTATGTATTTGCATTAGACACGTCAACATTTTTCACATCTTGGCCCAAACTCATCTAAGCTCATCTGATAAAACATAATTTACTCTGCAGCTGAGAAATCCTATAGGGCAAGTCTCAATGGCACTGATGAATGCATTTTTACAGCTGGCTTTTAGACTCTTGAAAAACGGGTTGTAAAATGAAAATGTTCATTGGATAATACTTGGTTGCACGCAGAACCCTGCCTGTGCTGAAACTCTGTGTAAATATCCTCTCAAAAATGTATCTTTCTCTCTATATAAAAAAGGTTTTCCTACCGGATGACAGAATGACATTGTCACACTCTGTGGCCATGAAAGCCCCACCTTCTATGCCAGGGACTGGCAATATTTGGCTCCTGAACAAAATACGGCTCTTTTCAGGCTCTAGCTCAGCACCTGCATTACTCTTCTCACAGCAGGGAGCCCATGATGGCGCTCCAGCCTCACGACCCCCTGCAAGATTGGAGCATCAGCGCTGGCTTGCTGTGGGGGCGGGGGAAGAAAGCCTCGAGACTCCCTGATGGATCTGGCTTGTGGGGAAGAAGCAGAGCCAGAAATGGATCTGTGTGTTGCCGCTTCCTTTCCCCCTCCCTAGCTGTGGGAACAGCAGTGCAGGGATGTGCTTCCTGGAGACATTGCTCTGGAATCCAACCAGTCAGAGCAGCGGGAGGCCATGCTTATTTACGAAAGCAAGTGGCCTGCCTCCTCTTATTCCCAAACCCCGTACCCCAGCCCACTCACTCACCACCCTGCCAAGACCCCATACCCCCAACTCCCTCACTCACCCTCTCCACTGAAACCCTGTACTCCCAGACCCCTCACTAATACAACCCAAGCCAAGACTCTACACCCCAGCCTTCTCACTCATACCCCCCCAGTGAAGACCCTGCACCACCACCCCCGTGAAGACCCTGCACCACCCCCCCCACACACTCTCCAAGACCCTGCGCTTCCAGCCCCATCACTCACTGCCCTGCCGAGACCCCGTACTCTCACTCCCTTCACACACACACTCCACCTAGATCCCATACTCCCTGCCCATTCACTTACCACCCTGCTCAGACCTTGCACTACCAGTCAGCTCACTCCTACCCCCCCCCAGCTGAGACCCCCCACCCCTCACCACTTCCCTCATAACTCTTCAAAAGCTGAGACCCTCTACTTCTACCCCCCTCACACACTCTCTCCATGGAGACCCTATGCTCCCAGCCCACTCCTGCACCCTTCCCCTGGCCAGATACATACCCCCATGAAGCTCCTGCACTGCCGTCTCTTGCTCCTACAGCTCCCTGGTCAGATACCCTACCCCCAGCCCACTCCTGCACCCTCCTTTGCTCCTGAACCCTCACCTCCTCCTGCAGCCCCATTCCTATCCCACTTACTGGCAGCCCTGTCCTGGACACTTAACTCCTCATTTTTGGCCCCACCTCAGAGCCTAGTGGAGCCCACAAAATCCACTAACCCTGGAATTCCCAGAAGAGTTAATCTGGCCTGAGGCTTTGAACCTCAGTCTTCCCTGCCTCTCCCCCCGCTATGGAGCTGGAGTACCAGAGGACTGAGGTGTTTCAGTTGTGAGCCACATCAGTTAGAGTTGTGGTTTATTTGGAGGGGGGTATGGTGAGTGTAGCAGCCAGATGGGAGATTTGGTGTGTGTAGCAGCCAGAGAGTTATGCTACATAGTGGCCAGAGGGGGATTTGGTGAGCGTAGCAAGCAGGGGGCACAGCCCCCTAGTTTTTTTGTAAAATAAAACAGTACTGAAAAACAAAAATAAAATTCATATAGACAGAATTTGCAGCCTGCAAAAACTTAATACCCACATAAATGTGTTAGTGTTTAAGGTGCCACAGGACTCCTCATTGGTTTTGCTGACTAAAGCAGCAAAACTGAAACAGACTAACATGGTTACACATGTGAAATACTGTAATCAGAATTGTTTCACAATCCAGTGTCTTCCTCTGTAAAAACTAGGCAAGGGTGACTAGATAGGTGGTAGGTATGCTGGTTATTTGAATGAGACTCTTTCATTGGGTGAGGAAGGATTGTACTCCGGGAAAGCCTGGAAACTTGAGCTTGAACTTTGTTCTGACTGCTGGCAACCATGGCCTGCTGTTTCAGCCGCTGGATGAACTACCACACAAGGGGATAAAGATGTTCTGGCCACACCTCTCAAGTTGTGAGGAGGCCCAGAATAAGAATAGCTACAGGACACACAACAATATCTGGGGATTTCCCTGGGCTAGGAAATCCATTGTTGGAGGGCAACATCACTTGAAGGGCAGGTTTGAATATCAGAGAAGCACAAGGTTGTCCCAGTGTAGGAGAGGACTGGGGTCTTGCTCTGCAGCCTTTAATCTACCTTTGGAATTTATATGGACATTATTACAATAGTATCAGGGTGTCTCAAAAATATTTAAGTTCCATTAGAAAGCACTGTTATCCCCAATTTACAGATGAGAACTGAGGCACAGAGAGATGATGGGTATGTCTATATTAAAAGTGAAGATGTGGTTGTAGCATAGTTGTAGCTTTAATCTGAGTTAATGGTAATATGAAGATGGAAGAACAGACTTAGTAAGGGCGAGGGTCATAGTGCATACCCAGACTCACCAGCAGGTTTGTATTCTGGTTGTTAGCCCATGGCACCACATTGGTACTACTGTTGTTACTCATGCTGGCTACATGAATGCAATCATGGATATTTCTTGTGCTGCAATTGCACTTGCACAAACAGTGTACACATTTCCAGTATGCACTGCCCTAGGTGATGCAGGAAATCTGTGGTGGAGTAGAGAAGTGAACTTTATTTTTCCCACGCTCAGGCTAGTGTTCTAACCACTGACCTCATCCCTCCACTTCCTCTTAAACATCGCAGATTGTATATCTGTTTTGGGTTGGGCTCATTTTAAGACTATAAGGTCTGTCAGGGTGCAAGCCCTCTACCGTGCCTCAGTGCCCCCTGACTGTCCTCATCTAGCCCGTCTCAGGGCAAGTTACAGTCTGTATGGGTTGCTCATCATTGGCATGTTGTCTCAACTGCTCTGCTTACCTAGTCAGCCTCATGATCGGCCTGCAAACCAGGGCTTTGTCTCCAGCCCCTAGCCAAGGGGAGTCTTGGCTGGCCCTCATCTAGCCGTTGCTGGCTATCCCCAGCTTGTCTCCTTCCAAGGAGCTCCTGCTTCCTCTGCAGTCAGCTCTCCACTAGCTCTTCCCTATTTATAGCTGTCAGCTGGGCTCTCACTCGCCCTAATGGCTTCAGCTGGGCTTTTCCAAGCCAACCGGACTTTTCTGTGTAGCTGACAGCTGGGCTCTCATTAGCCCAACAGCTTCAGCTGGTCCCTCTATTCCCGCCCTGGCTCAGGGCCTGAGTCCTGGTCTTAAAGGGCCAGTGCAGGGCAGGCGCCCTGTCACACACCTTCCCCTTCGGATCGGGCTTCCCTTCCTCCAATGGCCCCCAGCCGGGCCTCTCTTATCCCTTCCCTCGGGGTCCGGTTTCCTCTCAAGGCCTTGGCTACCTTTAGGTTTGCCCTCGCTGCCTCTGAGCATGCGCCACAACGTCGGCGGGTCGGCGGGCGTGCTCCCCAGAGGGTCACCCCGCCCATGTCAGTGTGGGATGACAATGCCCCATCACTCAACCCCCTTTTCAGGACTCCATCCCCTTCCGCCACCTCGTTATTGGCTAGGGACTTAGAGAAAAAATCTGCGTTGTTTTGGGCTCTCCCCGGCCTGTGACAGACCTCGAATTTATAAGGCTGTAAGGCTAAATACCACCTCATGATCCGAGGATTGGTCTCCTTCATTGTCTGAATCCATCGTAATGGCGCATGGTCTGTTATTAATGTGAAGGTTCCCCCTAGCAGATAGTAGCGTAGTGCCTCTATTGCCCACTTAGCTGCCAGGGCCTCCTTCTCGATCGTGGCATACTGTTGCTCCCACAGTAGTAATTTCCTGCTTAAATACAGGATTGGGTGTTCCTCCCCTTCCTTCTCCTGCAAGAGGATGGCTCCTAGACCTCTGTCTGACGCGTCCGTCTGCACTATAAATGGTTTTGTAAAGTCCGGTTGATGAAGAACCGGTGTCTGCGTCAATCAGTGCTTTAACGCTTGGAACGCTTTCTTGCACTGCGCTTTCCACTGGACCTTTTGGGGTTGTGTGTTTTGGGTCAAGTCCATCAAGGGTACCGCGATCATGGCAAACTCGGTTATAAATTGTCAGTAGTAACCAGCTAGGCCCAGAAACTGGCGGACTTGCCGTTTTGTGGTGGGAGCCTTATACTTTCTCAGTGCTTCTACCTTGTCCACCTGAGTTTTTATCCTTCCCCGTCCCACCACATAACCTAAATAGGACACTTCCCTTTGTCCAAAGTGGCACTTACTGGGGTTAGCCGTGAGCTTGGCATCGGTCAGGGCTCCGAGGACCGCCTTCAGGTGTTGCAGATGTTCCAGCAAGGTTTCACTATAAATGACAATGTCATCAATATATGCAGCAGCATACTCACGATGTTTGTGTAATATCTTGTCCATCAGCCTCTGGAACGTAGCTGCCACCCCGTTCAATCCAAAAGGCATTGTGGTGAACTGGAACAGGCCAAATGGTATGGCGAACGCGGTCTTTTCTTCAGAGGCTGGCGTCAAGGGAATCTGCCAATACCCTTTAGTGAGGTTGAGTGTCGAGATGTACTGGGCTTTACCCAACCGTTCCAGCAGTTCATTTACTCTGGGCATAGGGTATGCATCAAATCGCAAAATTACGTTGACTTTCCGGAAGTCTATGCAAAAGCGTATTGTGCTGTTAGGCTTAGGCACCAAAATGATGGGGCTGCGCCACTCGCTTCTTGATTCCCTGATCACCCCTATTTGCAACATCCGTTGCAGCTCTTCCTGAACCAGCCCCCACATTTTTTATGGGAGGGGTCGTATGTGGTCCCGGATCCGTTTACCTGGGGTTGTTGCAATATGGTGACTCAAAGGGGTCTTACCCGGTTGAATTGTTAGGACCTGTTCGAAATCTCGAAGGAGGGAGCTCATCTCTCTTTGTTGTTCCTCCGTCAACTCTGTCCCGATATGCGTGGCCCCTTCTGCCTTCAAGTCGCCTCCCCAGGGTCCCAGCTCCAGTTCTGTTGGCTGTAAAGTGATAAGCATACCCTCCCGTGCGTTCCACTTCTTTAGTAAATTGACATGATAGATCTGCTTGTCTTTCCGTTTTCCTGATAATTTGATTTCGTAATCAACTGGTCCTACCTGCCATATGACCTCGAAGGGCCCTTGCCATTTGGCCAATAATTTTGAGTCTGGTGCTGGTAACAGCAAGAGTACTCTGTCTCCTGGTTGGAACATCCTGGGTTTGGCCCCTCTGTTATAATATTGGGCCTGCTTGTTTTGGGCCTGGAGGAGGCTTTCTCTAGCCAGTTCCCCTACCGTCTGGAGTCGCTGTTGTAAGTCCAAAATATATGGTACGGTACCCTTCACCCTGGAGACCTGCTCCTCCCATGTCTCCCGCAATAAGTCCAGTATCCCCCGGGGTTGTCGGCCATAAAGTAATTCAAATGGGGAAAATCCCATAGAGGCCTGAGGCACCTCTCGCACCAGAAATAACAGTGCTGGTAATAATCGGTCCCAGTCCTTTGGGTCTAGCTCCACAAACCGCCGCAACATCCCCTTTAATGTCTTGTTAAAGCGTTCGACAAGTCCATCTGTCTGGGGATGGTAAACTGAGGTACGCAATGACTTAATGTTTAAGAGGTGTCAAAGTTCTGCCATCAGTTTAGAGGTCACATTGGTCCCTTGGTCCGTTAATATCTCCCTCGGGATTCCCACCCGGGAGAATACTTGCACCAATTCCTGTGGCAGCGTTGACGCTGTCATATTCTTGAAGGGGACGGCCTCGGAGTATCGGGTGGCATAGTCAATTATAATAAGTATAAATTGGTGTCCTCTTCGGGACCTCTCCAGGGGTCCTACTAGATCTAAAGCCACCCGGTCGAATGGCACCTCTATCACGGGGAGGGGAACTAACGGGGCTTTTGGCACCCCTCCCTGACCCGTCCTCTGGCACTCAGGGCAGGACTCACAAAAGTCTCGGACCTCCTTATAAATCCCTGGCCAAAAGAATCTTTGTGTTATACGCTGCAGGGTTTTTTCGTGCCCCAAATGTCCTGCCCAGGGATTAGCATGCGCAAGGTCTAATACCCGCCTCCGGTATCTTGCCGGGACCAACAACTGGCTAACCTCCGTCTGCCCTTCAGCCGTCCGCGCGACCCGATATAATCGGTCAGCTCTTACCTCGAATCGCGGGGTTGGTCGGGCCGCTGTTCCCACATCAGGGTCCCCGGGGTCCCTGGTGCCCTGTCACAGGTCTTAAATCAGGAAAGCACTAAAGAACATGTTTAAATTCAAATATGTGCATACCTCTTAAGTATGTGGTTAGATGTGGTTGAATATGAATAAAACATGTGACATGTTATTTCTTGTGTACTTATATTCTCCAAAAGAATAAATTCAACATAGTCTGTATCCTTTCTGTCTTGATCCTTGTACCGCTGAGGTATGCACCACTTTCCAGGCTAAATCAATTTCAACCAGATTCAATTGATAAAATTCCTAGTTTGCATACCATAAATGACAGTGACATTATTTGTCTCTTACATTTGAGAACATCTCACTTGCACACTGGAGGGCTAATGGGAAAAAGGGGAACCAAGTCTTGATATATTTTACTTCATGAAGATGGCTGCTATTGCAAAGCCATTTATGAAAGTAAGGGTAGCATAAATAAAGTACTATTAGTTTCTCAGTATTAACTTGTGTACTCCTTTGTCATGTATTCCAAAGTAACAAAAAAAAAGCAATAAAATATTTCAATTTCGAAAGCCATTAGCATTGGTTGTTGAGATCATTCACCCGCAGAGGTCACAGCCATATCAGTTTCCTTCCATCATCATTTCTCAATCAGGTCTACATCAACCATACACTCTCTTCATTATAAGGAAAGCGAGCTGTAAGAGCATCAGCAAAAGATGAGACTGGAAACTGAAGCTTTAGTGATGGCTGATTTGTTTGAGGTGACCAGAATACACAGATCCCACAAACAAGCCAAGGAAGCTCCACTAATTTACTTTCCCAATTGTATACTGAATGGCCAGTATTTAGAAATTGTGTGTTTGATTAATATACAAAAGCAGATACATAGTTTCTTTTGTGGGAAGGCTTGTACAATGTGTTATTAATTGAAGCATTATTGCTAGGTTACAGAAATACATGCTCAGTTAATGATGCAACTCTAAGGTCACTCGCAAGTCTTTTATTTTTCCAGAAATGCTAATGTGTCTGCCCACCAGGGAAGAACATGAGAAAACGCCAGAATGATACAAAAGCAGAGAGCCAGACAGATTCTGATTTCCAACACCAGTTTCACATCATTCTATTTGAATCCCAATTTAGTCTGGTGCAATGATATCAGTCAGGTCCCATTTTTTTCTTTTTTTTAAGGTCATGATATTTTTCAAGTATTATCAAGCAGATTTAGGACATTGTCTAATAGGACTTGTTTTTAAAAAAATTACTTATATGCTCCATCATGCAAACACTGAGTCATGTGCCTAATTTTCCACGAGTTATCCCTTTGACATCTGTAGGCCTATTCAAAAGCTGCATCGCAGCCCTTTGCACTGTTCAGTGTAAGGTACCCTTGTGAGATAGGGAGCACTAAAATGCCAATTTAAAACACAAGGGAATGAGTCATATGGAGGCTAAGTGACGTTACACAAGAAACCTGTGGCAGATCAGAGACTTGAACCCAAGTTTTTTAAGTTCTGGGTTAATGCCCTAATCACTGGACTTTGCTGAAGCTGTGGAAAGGTCAGGTTGGATTGCCACACGATTAGAATAATAATACATTGAAATGAATTTCATACTTTGTGTCTGATAAACTCAGACCCTTAACAACATGTAATCAGGTAGCCCTTAATGTGTAAATATATGGCAAATTTCATTCGGGTAGTCCTTTTGCAGGAATAATTTATCATAGGAAAAAGGCTAGAGTTGTTTATTTTTCTGATTTTTCTTTTTAATGGCCTGCAATGTGTGTGTACTTGTTTAGTGTCCTGATATAAAGCCTATAGAATTCAATGAAAAGATTGCAAGTTGACTTCCCTGTGCTTTGGCTGATGCCCTCAGTGAGGATGTGCAGGATCAGTGACTTATTTTTCTAGGAAGATTAAAAGCAAGATAGTATGTACACAAGCAGCCAGACTATCTACTGTGAAGTAAATGAAAACCAAACAGAATGTTTATGGGGCATAATATTTATCCATGACATCATCTTGCAAGCAAATGCACTGTTAAAAATATTTATATGGTTTTTAGGGGATGAAAGATGCGTGGGTTTTTTTAATTGTTTTTTAAAGGAAAGTTACGTGCCTGATCCAGCTAGAACAGCTCCAGAAGAGCTATTCTTACTGATCAGGTAAAATATATATTTAAATATTTTTTTTCAAATCACCCATTCTACTTTCTCATATGATTGTTGTTCCTAAGGTCAGGAGATACATAATAAAAATCTCTTGGGAAGTTCACTGGAAAAATGGAATGTTCTCTATTTTTTTTTACACCAATTAGTTTCATGGTGTTCAAGTTAAAAACAAACAATTTCTTATTTGATGCAACACCACTGTTAGCCAGAACTGCCCAATATGTCTTGGGAAATGCAATAAAGGCAGTGAATATGATAGCATTTCGAATCCCTGTTTTCTAGGTGATATAACATTACACTTTTTGAAAGAGAGAGCCTATTTTTCATCCCTTGATGTGTGCTTCTGTCATGTCAAGACAGGAACAAAACTGAAAGAATGATAGAAACTGAATGCTGAGATGCCAGTATATACTTTTGTTATGAATGTAAAAAAATTCAGCATTACAATTGGTTCTTACAAAATTTACTTCTACTGTCTTGCTTATGATAATAAATATTTTAAACTATAACATACTAATCAGATGTCAATGAGCTATTAAACAGCTGCCATATTAAAATGTGATCTGTACTCTTAAAAAACATGGAGTTATTTTGCTTTGAAAACAAGATTTCCATGCCAGACTAGCTATAGACATTGAGTTCAAAAAACAGAATAGTATGACAGGTGTGCACTTGTAGTTTCATTGAAATTTAAATTAGTTCAGAACTGTGCAGAATTAAATATTTTTTCCCTTATCGGGACTATCTTATTAAAATTACCAGTACAGATTTATTGTGCAGATGTAATTGCCTATGGTTATATAAGGGGTGGGTATTGTGATGCAAAAGATAACATTTAAATCCTAAGCATCTAGAAAAAATTATTTGCAATAATTCAGTTGGCAATGTGGAGGTTTGTGTATACTGAAATTATGTTTGTCAGTATTTCCTCTTCATAAAGTTTGAAAAAATCTTTTCCATTTTAGTTTATGCTTGAACTCACAAAAGGTATTAAAATGTACAAAGTTAAGTCCTGGTCCTTGCCCAAGGTCATGTGCAGGGGAGTTCCTAGAGATCAGAGAAGACTGAATCCTTCTTCACCCAGGTAATTGAGTATCAGTGGCAGAGCCTGTTAATGGCCAGATTTTCAAGATCTGTTCTCCATGACTGCTGTGCCTTGTCCCTCAGTATGAAGGAAGGTCTGATGGTAGTTCAGTGCATTCCAAGTTCTACTTACCAGGCACCTTTACATCTCTTTCCTAATCCAAGCCTTTCTCCTGGTGGGACAAATAGAGTTATGCAGCTGTTCAGAGAAGCTTTGCTGGACTGATTAAAATGGTATTTAGAAAAACATGCCATGTGCAGACTCTATTCTGAGGGGCCAGGTACCTATTTGTTTTAGTAGCTTTGTGAGTATGAAAGGAGAGGATCAATTTTACAAACGTGTTGAGGTGCCATTTAGATTTTAAAAGGTGAAATCTAATAAACTAGATTTGCCAGTTTGATAAGTGTAATAGTAGCAAATAACACACTGGAATCTAATAGGCCAAATCCCTTCTCATTGACTCCGGGGAGTATCAGCTTATGAATTTAATGGTAGATTCTTTTCAGGGCCATTTTTATTTTGAATTTGTTTTTAAAATCCAGACACTTTATTATTCTTAACTAATCAACAATTGATCAATTCACTCAGAATCACATCAATATGCAATCCATAATTTAACAATCAAGTATGGAAATAGCTGATGTTCTAGTTATTTAAGGCACACATACATACATTCTTACAAGCAGTTGCAAAGACCATGGTTTAAGCTGGGCTGCAGCTCCCATTAGCTGGGAACAGTGAACCAAGGCCATTGGGAACTACAGGACTCCATGCCTGAGGATGCTCAAATAAACAAAACAGCTGGTGGTCTGCTAGCGGTTAACCCTGACAAACTGTATGCAGCCTGTGGGACAGAAATTACCCACCTGTGCACTAGGGAGACCAGTAGTAGACTGCTGTATCCAATACTGGTATCACCATTTTATAATGTTGAAAAATTAGAGAAAATGCAGAAAAGCCCCCCGTTCTCCCCAAAAAAATCCAGATACAGGAGAAAATGTCTTACAATGAGAGACTTCAAGACCTCAATCTGTTTAGTTTATTGGAAGTTTCTTTTTTTACAGTGCCTAAGGGCTTTCAGTGGGAGAAAATACAATGTATTAAAGGGGTCTAATTTAGTGAAGAAAAGCAGAACAGGAACAAATGGTCAGAAGCTGAAGTCAAAAAAATTCAAATTAGAAATTAAGCACATTTTTAATAGGGTGATTCGTGTTGGGAAAAACTACTAAGGGAAATGGAGGATTCCCTTGACATCCAATGTTCTTTTGAATAAATCTTTTTGGAAGATACATCTTAGTCTAATACAATTTATCGGGCTCAGTATAGGGGTGACTGTGTAAAGTGTAATGAGCTGTGATACACAGTATCAGACTAGGTAATCTAATTGTCTCTTCTAGTTTCAAAATAAATGAATATCAGAGAGGGGATAATTCTATATATCAGGAAGGGATTTAGTAAGATAGTATCCTCATCTATCCATGCATTTTTTCCCCATTACAGAATCATGCACTGCCGCTACCTAACGCCTCCTTTTAACATTGCCAAGAAACTCTCGATTTCTGTAAGAGCCAGTAAGGGAACTTTCTCAGAATGATTGAATCTCTCCATATAATGATTATGGTAAAACTTAAAATGGGAAGCAACCTAAACAAGGTCTACAAAAAGTAAAAGGATTGTTCAGGGAATGTGGCCAACAATTCAATGCATGATGACTCACCCAGGCTGGAGGCCAGGTACTTAAATGTATGTTGCTTCTGAATGGCTCCACTAGTTGCAAAGCCAGAGATATGTGACCTTCGATAGATTCTGTGTTCTTGCAAGGTCTTGAAAACTATGAAAAACTAATTATTGCTGATTAGATTCTTAGTGCAGGAAACCACATTTCACTAATCCGGACATTAAAAAAATAAGAAAGTGGCCTCTGCTTATTTCCCAGCAAGGATTTAATAGAAGAGAGTAGTATATTTAATTATTTTTCTAAAATTCATTAAAGTATGTGTGGAAGTAGCTTCTTCTGATTGAGAACTTTAGACCCATCATATGATAAAAATAATAAATTATTACAGTAATATAAAACACAGCTGCAAAAATAAATGGGGGGAGGGGAAAAGCACATTAGACGATGCATTTGTCTTACACTTTTATTGTTCACATGATCACTATTTTGCTAAATTCGGTAAAGAAGAAATAAGCCACAATGGTATGAATTACTGGATCATTGTATATCTATTAAGTCACATCCTGGAGTGCCTTATTTCCTTCAAATGATTTAATTTCATACAAGACACTGTCAGATATGTAGCATGGATCTGTGTAAATTGGCTTTGTGAAGAATTTTTTGGGCTTCTAAAGGCTTCTGAATGAAAACTCTTCAGCAAAGCTGAATGGGGACCAAATTTTTCTTCTGTGGAAAAATTTGTATTTCTGGAAATAATTAATTCTGAATTGTAATGAAAAGTCAGATTGTTACATTTTCTCTAGGAAGGATATTTTCAAAAAAGTTTATTTTAATTTCCAGTCCTAATTTCTGCATCTCCTGGGCTCCCAAGATCTTCAGCAACCACACTGGCAAGCTGCTAAGATGGGGAAGCAGGTGGGCTCCGAGGAAACTGGCTGAGTTTTCTTTTAAAGTTTAATTAAAGTTGACATTTTCCCACACAATGTTTCAATTTTAACAAATCAATGTTTTCTGATGTCTGACGTTCTGTCAGAAAACTTTGATCTATCTCTAGTCATCAGCTCCTCAGCAGTTCCCCTGGTAGGCTATCAGGGACCAAGCCCTGGCTCCCAAAACTCCCAGGTTTCTCAGCAGCTTGCCCAGTTTAGCTGCTGCAGAACTTGGGAGTCTAGTAGATGCAGAAATAGGGCCTGGAAATTAAAATAGATTTTTCTGAAAATGTCCTTCCCATGGAAAATTTGACATATCTGACTTTTCGTTACAATTCAGATTTTTTTCCCAGTAATGCAATTTTTTTAATGAGTTGCTCTTTGGATTCAAACATTTCGTGCACATCTCTGCTTGAAGAATCTGTAGAAAAAAGTATGGCTTGTCTAAAGCAGGTGGTAACAAAAATAAATAAAAAGAAACACATGTGCCAATATAATCCATTACTAGTAGTGTGAGTGCAAGAAGCTAATGCCAACCCTAGAGAGGGAATAGTTTTGCTTTCCACATTTGCATATGTGTAGGCACTTAGGAGTTGGCTGGTTACATGTGGTTTTTCTTAGTGTTAATTCATTCTGAGTTGCAAGTGTACAATGTACTAGTCAGGACCTTTTATGTGGCTTCATGATACGTTCTGGAGAACTTTGCTCTAGTTTTGTTTACATAAACTCACAGGAAACCTTTAATTTTTTTTTAAATATATCATTGTTCAACATGATTTTTAAAATAGATTGAACATTTTTATAGCCATTAAGAACATACAGATATAATTATTATAAAATATTTGAAATTGATATTAAACATCATGTTTCGAAGCTAAATTCAATGTCTTAACTCAGAGAGACCTGAACGAAACCCACTGCAGGGTATGTCTTCCCAATGGTAGGTTCTTATACCTTTCTGTGAAGGATTTGGAGCTGAGCACAGCTGGAGATAGAATACTGGGCTAGATGGACATTGGTTTGATCCAATGTGTCAATTCCTAGTTCCTGTCGGAAGTGCAGAAGTAGCTGTAAACATAAGGCATGGACAAATGTATTGACAATTTAATTAATGAACATCTTTCAGGGATGGAGCTACTTCTAAGGGTGAAATTTGTCGTCTTTAAAGTGCCATCATGAGCACTATGCATTGCTTCAGCCCATTCGATAGTCCACAATGAGTGATGCACAGAATCCAACCTGTCTGTCTACACATAGATGAATCCCTGAAATTTACAGTAATATACTGACACTTTGCCAATTACAGTTGTTTATTTACATCCAAAGGATATCCTATGTCTAATGTATTTATTGATAAAATTATCAAACTACTCATGAATTACATACAGGACAAAACCTACAACTTCTTAGTCCATGCCTGTTTTCCCCACAAATATGTCTTGTGCTGGCAAGCACATGACTGAAGAATGTAAGCTCAAAAATTTTGTCATGACACCATAGGAAAATGATAATGTACCAACTATGTTACCCCAAAATGGAGTTTTCCCACACACTTCAATCTAAACACACAGGTTAAGATAAAACAATGAGGTATGTTTATTAACAACAGGAAGATAGATTTTAAGTGATTACAAGCATCAATGCATTGATTACAAAAGAAATAAAAAAAACTAATACCAAAGTAATACCTAAGCTAAGTATCCTTAAAAGCAAGGAGTTTGTCTCACAATACACTGTGGTAAATTTCCCAGGCTGGATCTCTCTTCAGCCTTTCCCTCTTAGTTCATTTATTTGAAAATTGTTGATGTCATGAGGAGCGATATGGAAGGAAAAGCAAAGTCAATTATGTTTCTTCTCCTTTATAACTCATTTTCTTGTGCTAGAAATATCCCCGCTGAGTCATGATGGCATATAGTCCATTGTAGTCATGAGGTTTTAAACATTTTTGTGATTCAATGTGAATTTCTTATTCACATCTTCCCATTGCTGGAGAATTACTGCTTAAGTAAGCAATGGCCCTCTAACATTTTGAGGGGTACTAGTGTATCTTTGTCTCTGAGAAACTGGCTTGTAGGTTTTACCTAGAATTACAACATACTTCAGGAACAATCATATAAACATGTGTAAACTTGTAAGTTTATATACAATGTTGATGTACATATTTTACCAGGACAAGATCCTCTGTGGAATATGACTTTTCAAATGATATCTCGCAAGGCATATTGTATATAAAAATCTATCATAGTCTTGTAAAAGTGGTGAACATAAAAGTATAGACTGTTGTACATATCCTTAAAAACAAACAAATGCGACAGTCTCAGGTGGTATAACTCACAAGCTCCACTAAAAACAGTGAAGCAACAATGAATTATACCAGTTCATTTATGCCACTTTTATTCTTATATATCTGAACACTGTAAAAGGATATATTTTTCAACACAATTTGCAAATTTATGAAATAGCTAAGGACCCGATGAAAGCTATTTATAATTATAGACTTTCTGCAACCCAGGGGGATGATTTTTTAATATGGTAGAGTATTAAGTCCCAGAAACCTTGTAATCATCACAATTACGGAAATGTTTGGAAACCGAAAATGTCAAGGTTTTCTTAAAAAAAAAATTCAAACAGTAAACTATATATAGAGAAGTTTGAGTTTAATGTCTCTGTTCATAACCTGAGATCACAATGGCATTAAACCTAATTTCAAATTATCAAAATCCAATTTCATGCTTTCTCTTGATGGTGTGAGATTGTCTCCCATGGCCTTTTCCTGAGCTAGATAAAATTGCCAGTACTGATGATCAAAAAGATACTCTTTCCAGTGAGAGACCAAGCTTTTAATATTTAGTTGTGAAATGAACTCTGCAAATCCTATGGCTGGTCCCTGAGATGTCAAGTTCAGAAGTTAATCTCCCATCTTTTTGGGGATGAAATGGCAAAACTTAAATTTAACATGAAAAAGCGTAAGAGAGAAGAAGGAGTTTACATTATTAGATTCCATCTTTGAGCTTCTGAGACACGACAGACAGTGCATGCACAATGACTTTGCAAACAAAACTAATGGCTGTAAAGTGTATAGTTAATAAATGTCATTCCTTAAAATATTCCTGTGAAGAACTGCTTAAATAGATGGTAATCTCATGTGCCCCTAAAACAGCATGGCTGTGTCTAGACTGGCCACTTTTTCCGGAAAATTATCCGCTTGTCCAGAAAAACTTGCCAGCTGTCTACACTGGCCACTTGAATTTCCGCAAAAGCACTGACGATCTCACGTAAGACTGTCAGTGCTTTTGCGGAAATATTATGGTGCTCCCATTCGGGCAAAAGTCTTTTTCCGAAAAACTTTTGCGCAAAAGGGCCAGTGTAGACAGCAGAGATTTGTTTTCCGCAAAAAAGCCCCGATCGTGAAAATGGCATCCTGCCAATCTAGACACGCTTTTCTGAAAATGCTTGTAACGGAAAATTTTTCTGTTAAAAGCATTTCCGGAAAATCATGCCAGTCTAGACATAGCCCATCTGTATATACACACACACACACAAAATACTATTTAGATTTACTCTTTGTCTTTAAATAACAAAACTACCTCAAACTGAACTCCTTCTAAAGGTTCCCACATGTGCATTTGATCATTACATCACAAACTAACTTTATTTGCTGATTTTCATATAATTGGCCCTAGTTTATTATCCTTGATGCTGAGGCTGTACTGTATTTTAATCTTATTCTTCAAATAATCATGGAAACAGAGCTGGAAACCAAGTTTTCCTAGACCCTCCTTGGCAGATATTCATGTAACCTGTTCTTAAAAATCTTCAATAACAGATATTTCACAGCCTCCTTTTGTAATATATTTCAATATTTAACTACCTTGATAGTTGGTAACTTAAATTGCTCATCTGCAGATAAGCCCATTTCTTCTTGCCCTACCTTCATAGGGACATAAATTGCAGTCCTCTTTATAACAGCCTTTTAAGATTGTCATCAGGTCCCTCTTCAGTTCTCAAGATTTAAACATGCACAATTTGTTTCTTCACAGATTATGTTTTCTAAAAAAAATGTTCTTGCTCTTCTCTGGACCCTTTCTAGCTTTTCAGATCCTTTGCAAAGTGTGGTGCCAAAATCTTGGAGACAGCACTCCAGCTGAGGCCTCACCAATGCCAAGTACAGAGGAATAAATGCCTCCCGTGACTTAGAAACAACTTCTGTTAGTACACCTATGACAGAGTGCCAGGATCATTGAATTCTGGGAAAGAGGCAAGCTTGTCCTTATCAAAGGATCCCTCCCCCAGTTTAAGGGAAGGAGCCATTAATCCTATGGGTCAACCAACGATCAGATGGGGGAGAAGAGTAAAGATCAAAAGGGGTTCAAAATCAGGGATCAGGAGGGGACCACTGAAAAGAGAACTCTGGAGCGTACCCAGGGCTCCTCAAAAGTGTATAGGGAGCCAGTGGACACTATCTATAGAAACTCTGTCTAGAGTCATGAAACAAGGCAGGAACAGAAGTTGGCCCCACACTCAGGCCGTGTCTACACTACACCCCTCTGTCAGCAGAGGGATGTAAATGAACCACTCTGAAAGTGCAAATGAAGCGGGGATTTAAATATCCCGCACTTCATTTGCATAATCACGTCATGGTGCTGTTTCGAACAAGCGCCATGTCAAAAGTGAAACTGCAGTTTAGACGTGTTTTTTTCGACAATGGGACGATTTTTTGAAAGATCTTGTTCTCATTTTTTGCAAGGAAGAAGGCACACACTGATCCCTGTTACAACAACCCAGAAGGACAGTAATTGTTTTTTCAACTGCATCATATTATTGGCTCATGATATACTACAACCTCCAGATTCTTTGTGCAGCATTACTGCCTAGCCAGTTATTCCCCATGTTTGTTGTGCATTTGATGTTTTCCTTCTTAAATATAGCACTTTGCACTTGTCTTGATTGAATTTCATCTTGTTGATGTCAAACCAATTGTCCAATTTATCCTGGTCATTGGGAATTCTGGTCCTGTCCTCAAAAGTACTCACAACTCCTCCTATCTTGGAGTCATCCCTATTTTATCACTATAGTCTTCATTCTGTTATTCAAGTCATTAATGAAAATACCTCCCTGTTTTGGATCATCTGCACACTTAATTAAGAATCTCGTTGTGTTATGAAAGAGGGCTGTTGCTCTGGAAGCCAACCAAAGATACTGCATGTTAGACATGCAACCTCAGACTTCTAGGGTGCATCCACAATGCACCCTTAGCTTGAAATAAGCTATGCAATTTGAGCTGTGCAAATTGTGTAAATTATTTCCAGTTAATTTTGAAATAGCTTATTTCAACAGTGCCAAATTTTGAAATAGAGTGCTATTTCGAAACATCTTTTAATTCTCATGAAAAAGAGGTTTACCGGGACTTTGCAATAGTGCACCTGTTATTTTGAAAGCTATTTTTAAATAACGGATGTACTGTCAAGACACAGAAAATGCTATTTAGGATAGCAGAAATATCCCAAAATAGTGCCATTGTCTAGCTGCACCCCTACATAGTAATAAAAATGGAGAGTAGCCATATTGATCAGCTGTAGCACTTATATGGAAACAAACAACAGGGTTGAGCATGGACTTCCCTGTTTCATGTCAGAGCACCTCAGGACACTTGTCTCATCTACTGTACAAGATAGCCCAGCCTTACCTGATGTTTCTGGTCTTTTCTTGGTGTTGTAGACATTGAGGGGAACAGTTTGTGTATGAAGAGGACACACGTTACAAATCATTCTTTCAGCACTTTGCTTATGCTGATACTAATAGACTTACCCAACCATTGTCTGAGTCCTTCAGGACAGGGCCGTGTGTGTGTGTGTGTGTGTGTGTGTGTGTGTGTGTGTAAGGATTACAGGAGTGAGTGTGTGTGTGTGTGTGTGTGTGTGTGTAAGGATTAAAGGAGTGAGGGTTGGGGAGTGAGGAGGAGCTCATGGCAGGAGGTCTCATCTGACATGTGCCTTTTCTTCTGCCAGAATGAATCGTGTCGCAAGTTGGGGGCCTCCTGTATATAGAGAGATTTATCCATTCTTCAGCAAGATGGTTATACTTGAAAGAAGTGGAGGGGACTCCTGTATCTTTATGATAACTTATAGATTAGGAAGAGGATTTCTCTTCCCTATTTCTCTGATATTCCAACCTCTTTATCCACCTAGGCAGATAATTCTTTTTAACGGTCCACATATTTTAATCCTCCAATCTTTATGATGCCCTAAAAAGTATTCTGTCTTAATACCTATTAAGCTATCAGCCTGTTTTCACTCCCTTGATCCAGACAGCACACTGCTGGTATGCAAGGGGAGGATCATTCCTGTATTTTTATCTCAGTCAGAGCTACAGGGCTTCAAGAAAGATTATTTATCTCCCTATGTGAGATGGTTACAGACAATGGTATACAGGAACTCCAGTCTCAGAGCAGATAAGAACAAGGTACCCCTGAACTTAGACCCTATTCTCAAAGCAGAGCAATAAAAGAGAAGTCTATGTATGTTTGAGCACAGACACTAGCTGCATTGACTTAACACACTTTTTTCTCCAGACAACAAGACCCCAGCTACAAATGTTGGAAGTTCAAATGTTGCTGCTATATATTGTCCAGAAATCTCATCTATCCATAACAAAGTAGGTGTTTCTCATTTGCAGAGGCCTGCTTTACTTTTGCATATTTTACCTATTTTCATATAGTATAGCTAAAGCCAACCAGTATGTCTTTATCTGAATTCAACTCTAGGGTTTTCAGTGGCTCGCTATAAAACAGAAAAACAATTCACCAAACAAACTGTAGTGCTCATTTCTGGCAGCATGATGAAATAAGTGACCCCATTTTGGACAGCTAGGTTTGAATTATCCGGAAAGTGCACGTGTCAAGTGCAGCCAGCAATTCTCCAGGGAGTGAGTACATTATCCCTAGAAACAACAGTAAAATAAATTATTTACCTGGAGAAATAAACCTGGCTTGAAAAACTCTGCTGCAAATAGAGGGAACTCTAGATCCTGTGAATTATGCATGGATCTTAATTTAACATAGTCTTCATTCTGTCTTCAGAGATTAGTGAATAGCATTATATAACGTTCAGGGGAGAGTGTTTGATTGTACTTGCAGAAAGGTGAAATTATTATTATTTGTTTAATTCAGGCAAATTGCAATCAATGGCAACCAGTCTTCATTTTGCTCACTCTAGTGCCTCATTTGTTTTTATTAAGAGTAAGGATTAACTTTAAAAAATGGACCACATGATAGTTCCTGTAAGATCACATCCATAGCTTCTTTATTGTGTGTTCTAATAGATGTAGTACCTTAATTGCTAGTAGTAAGATAGTCAGCACTCCTCAAGAGGTGCTCAGAGCCTGTTAGAATCAAGTCCTTTTCAAATATGCATCCCTCATATGTTTTCTTCACTGATTTTACTATTCATATAAGACTTCTATTAAACAGACCATTAAAAGTATTCTATGTCCTTGTTAGGTAAAACCTATGTTTGCATATAATCTTTTTCGACTTGCCACTCAAATATTTACTCCAAAGAACTCTAATGTCCAATAGCAAATTTCATTTTCTTTGAATAATCATTCTTTAGCATATATTGTATCCTATTTCTTTCTTAATGAAGTTTTCTGAGCCTCTCTCTTTTCCTCTGCCTTCTGAAGAAACATATTGCTGTATAATTAGGGCCTCATCCAGCTTCCAAGAAATGTACAGTGGCATAGATCTATGTACACAGTATTGTTTATTAGGTGCCTAGACAGGCTTCCAGGTCGGAAGGTTCACAGCTGATGCTCAGCAGGGAAGCAGTCCTGAATCGGCATGGAAGGAAGGGCTCATGAGACCAGCTGATGCAATTCTATATGCCATGGGTATCAGTGAGCAGGTGTGTGTTAAAGGAACAGACACAGGGTTCAGGGCTCCTAGGATTGACACAGAAGGCAGTCAACTCCCCCTTCATTATTGCCTACCTTATACCACATTCAGGGATTGGGGAGGACAAGGATGGCTCCGCAGTGGGTTGGCTGTGCCATGCACTCTGGGTGTCTCTGAAATGAGTAGAACTGTTCGGGTGTGTCTAAACTACATCCCTTTTTCGGTAAAGGGATGTAAATTAGTCACATCGATATTGCAAATGAAGCTGAGATTTGAATTTCCTGTGCTTCATTTACATAATGGCAGCCGCTGCTTTTTTTCAAAATGGGGCTTTTTCAAAAAAAAAAAAGGCAGTTTAGACAGGGATCTTTCAAAAATAAAACCCTTTTTTGAAAGATCCTGTACGCTTAATAAAATGAGGTTTACAGGATCTTTCAAAAAAGGGTTTTATTTTCAAAAGATCCCCATCTAAACTGCCTTTTTTTCCCCAAAAAAGCCCCATTTAAAAAAAACCTGGCGCTGCCATTATGCAAATGAAGTGCAGGAAATTCAAATCCCGGTTTCATTTGCAATATCAATATGCCAAATGTTCATCCCTTTACTGAAAAAGGGATGTAGTCTAGACACACCCTTTCTGTTAAGGGGTCTTCTTGGGAGTGTTCTGTTTGTAGCATTAAGCCATTATTGAAGTTTTTGCCTTTCCTTCCTTATGCCTATCAAAGTGCATTGAAGTTTCTAGAAACACAGTTTCAGGCACATTGGTCCAGATATTTAAAGGTATTTAGGCACTGTGGCATTCAGGGTTGCAATGCCTAATTGGTTTAGAAGTAAATCTCATTTTTTATAAGGGATTTATACACTTTGGAGCCAATATCCAATTGAGAGTCAATGAAATGTTGGCTCCTAAATTCCTTTTGAAAATTGCTTATGCTTTTTAACCAGCCTAAATACATTTGAAAATCTGGGCCTTCGCATTTTGAGCACTGTACTTAGGTCGGCATAGGCATTACCTGTTTTTCAGATCTATGTGACCACATGTTTGTATCTATCAATGAAGACAATATCATGCTCAAAAGGTTTGGCTGTCAAAAAGATACAAATGAGGATTTGCTATATAGATACATACCAATATGTATAACCTCCTCCTCGTGCCCCTATGTAACAGTGAGTGGAGGGAAGCCTAGCACAAAATAAATTTGAAGGCAAAAACCAAGTCATGCCGCGTGCAATACAGATCTTTTCTTGAGGCGAAAGCAAGGATAATCAGCAGATGTGCTGCACTAGAAACATCAAAAACTCTCCATTTGCAGTTTTTTTTTCAAAGAAGAATTATGAGTATCATTATCATGAGAGCTAGCAATGGGATAGATCACAGTGACACTCTGAGGGTTGCCTGTGATCGATGTAAAAGAGGCAGCTTGTAGAACCACAGTAGGTGTTTCAAAGAGGCACACTGTGAAAACACTTCAGTCTACTTAAAGGCAGTCTGATTCTAGAATAGGTTGTACTCTGAAAGAAATACAAACCAGCAGAATTGATTACAGGATGTTACTGGCTTTTGGTTTTACTTGTAACAACCCTAACAATGAGATGGCTTTCCTAGAAAGGATGCTCCTTTCCTATGTAGTTTTCATAAAGACCAACATCTAAGGTGTGGATATTACATGAGCTAATCCATTTTGTATTTTATGGTAAATGATTCATTCTTTGAACATCTAAAATCCTACTTCCCAGCCTTATAGAGCATAACTCTACTGGATAGTCTGTGGCTCTGGACTACACTAGGGAGTTATTTCAAAATAACTCCCCTTACTTCAAAATAACAAGCAGAGAGTCCACATTACCAAGCCCGTTATTTCAAAATAAGGGGTTAGTTATTTTGAAATAACTCCTGCTTGCCATGAGGAATAATGCTTATTTCAAAATAGTTATTTTGAAATAGCGGTGGTGTAGACACTCCACTGCGGCTATTTCGAAATAACTACTCCCCAGAGTCATTTGAAGTAATCACTCTCCAGTGCTTCTGGGGGCTCTAAGTTGAGGTAACACGTCCATATTAAGGGAGCCTGCCTCAGACTAATTTCAAGGCTTCCCTGTAGTGTGGACACACTGTTTCAAAATAGTTATTTTGAGAGTTAGTATTTCAAAATAAGTTATTTTGAAATAATTTCCTAGTGTTGACATGCCCTCAGAGGGCATACTGTGGCCCCAGATTTGGGGGGTCAGAAATGGATTTGCCTGTCCCTTAATTAATATTGCTCCTATCTCTAATACAGACATGCGTACACTATAAAGACTAGATCCAGGACATACAAATATACATTGTATAGGTTATATGACAAATAAAGTAAGACTTTATTATGTCAGATTTTATTTTAGCATCTCCTTTACTATACTTTTTCCACCCAATATGACCCTTTTTTCTTCATGGGAAGACTGTTCTGGTTGGTTGAAGCATGGGAAGTTATGGACAAAATTATGGAAACTACAACACAGATAAGCTAGAGCAATGCATCTTTCATTTCCCTTTGCATTCTTATCTATGATCTTTAAATGAAGAGGGGCCGAGAGGACTGCTAGCATTCTGAGCAGCACTTATTAGCAAAGAGAGGTGAGTGTGGATAGGGTAAAGGCATGTGAAGGCATCAGGCACAGCTGCAGGGTTCAGGCCTGCTGACAAGGGGGGGGCAAAGAGGACAACTGCCCTGTGGCCTGGTGTGGCAGGGTCCCCAGCCCCGCCCTCCTTTCCCCAAGGCTAAAGCCAGCCCTGAGGCCTAGTCCGACACAATCACAGGCCCTGAGGCCTAGTCCAGCTCTGAGGGGATGGGATAGGGGAGTCTGGTCCCTCCCTCTCCACCGGACCCCAACCCAGATCCCTATTAGTGGTGGGTGGTTCCCACCACTGGCTCGGCGGGGAGTTCTCCCAAAACACGCTGAGCCCACTGGGGGGTTCCTTGCCTCTTGCCCTGGGTTGCTTCCTACCCCAGCCCTGTGGCTGACGGGGACCCCACCTGGTGAAGCTGGGCTGGCAGCGGCTACAATGTTGGCAGGTCCCATGTCTGGAGCAGCAGCTAAGGGGTTGTTCACAGCAGCAGGGCGGGCGGCCCCCCCGGAGTCGGCGTTGCGAGCGTGCTCGACCCGGAGATGGTAGCAGCAACAGCGGTGGTCCCAACGGCTCTGGTTCCAGCAGCAGGTCCGGCTATAGCTCTAGGGGTTGGGCCAGAGCTCCTTCCTCCCCGGAGGTCAGCCCCAACTGAGCAGCCTGGCAGCCTTTTATACTGGGGCTGCACTACGAGCCTGCCCAGCAGAGCTGTGGGGGAGGAGCATATTCTACCCAATAGATGGGCTCTCCGCCCCCCTGTTCAGTGTGGGACAGGCCAGCCCTGTCACACAAAAGGGCCCAAGGTTCCTGACTAGCACCGTTGCTATTGCAGCAGTGGTGGCAACTGAAGTCCTGGACCTTTGAAATTGCAACCTGAGCCTTGTGCTGTATGTTCCAGATATTGCTGATGGCTTGGGCCAGGGGGTGAGGTACCCTTAGCCCTGCCCCTTCTGCCTGAGGCCCTGACTCATCCAGGATCACACAGCCACCCTCCGTCCCCACCTTGCCCAGGGGCCCAGTGAGGCTGTGGGATCCCATAGCAGGGAGTCTATTGTATATGTACTCTGAAGCTGTGGCAAGGACTGACAGTAATATGCTCCCTTTAGTAGCCCTTGGGACGACATTGAAGCTGGTCAAATGCAGACAGTTTTGATGGACACACATTTTTGGCAAACTTTTTGACAAACTTGTAACCCTTTAGTAGCTTTGAAGGATTTAATTTTCATCAGAAAATACGGGTGGATATCAATTTCTCTGTATGCACAGAAACTGACCAAAAAATATTTCCATCAATATTAAACAGATTTTACATATAGGCAAAGAAAGAAAAAATGCTTTTTGAAAAAATATTCATATGTATTCAAATATATTTTTGAAAATAAATCAGAGTTTGGTTAGAGGGTATATAATTTGTATATTTTAACATGTGATGTTGACAATTTGTGATTTAATGGTTATAAAGCTTTAACTATTCGAATCTCAGTCTTTATGAGCGAGTCAGACAATTATTTAATGACAATAATTTCCCTGAACTATGAAAATTTGAATAAATAAAAATAGAAAAATATATTAAAATAAATGTCTCTGTTATCCATCAAAATGATAATGATAATGAAATGAAATGAAAATTGAATACTGTCCAGTCTATATCCTAATTGGAGACCTATAAATTTATGAAGACCCCGCTTTCAAAAATTTCTGTGTGATGAGTCCACGTGCCTTTCTTTCCCCCGACCCATCACTTTGTAGACTCACCTGCCCACTGTGGGGGGCTCACAGGTGATTTTTAAAGGCAATGTATCTGCATACTTCAAGTCAATAACAAAAGGAGCCACACAACACCAGAAATCTCCACTCACCGGTATGGACTTGGGGGAAATGTCAGACTCCAACTTGATTTAATTTGTTTTAGGACATCTGTAAGAGTACGTCTAGACTACAGGGTTTTGTCGACAGAAGTTTTGTCGACAGTATCTGTCGACAAAACTTCTGTCGACAAAGAGCGTCTAGACACATTCAGTTCTGTCGACAAAGCAAGCTGCTTTGTCAACAAAACCCTGTAGTCTAGACACAACCCTACATGCAATAACACCTTCTGTCGACAGAACTCTGTCAACAGAAGGCGTTATGCCTCGTAAAATGAGGTTTACCAGCGTCGACAAAACTGCTGAGTTCTGTCGATGTTATGTCGACAGAACTCAGCAGTAGTGTAGATGCAGGTATAGTTTTGTCGACAAAAGTCCACTTTTGTCGACAAAACTCTGTAGTCTAGACATACCCTAAAAGTGAAGACAGACATTTATATGCATTTATAGTGTAATGGCACTGCTTCTGTGGTTGTCCTAGCTAAGCTCTTACTTTAAAGGAATAAAACCCCTGAAGATGAAGTTGTATTTATATCCCTGCTGTGTATGTCATAAAAAAGACATTGCATTCCCCCGAAAGAAAAATTAGTGCTATGCATAATGAACAATATTATGCAAATTACTACATCCACAACACAGCTAGGCTTACAAAATACTATGGATCCCAAAAGATTTCAAGTAAAGTCTTCAGTATTTCAGAATGCCAAAGCTGAAACACAAACCATAAGCACATGTTTATCTGTCTGGGGACACACTCATAATACGGTATTGTTGACTATGCTGCAGAAAGTGTCTCCACATATGGCAAGCATACTTAATTATATTTAGTGTTTTGTCTTAAGGCAGAATTAATCTCTATGGCTATGTTTAGACTGCAGAGTTATATCGGAAAAAGATATTCTAATTGTGAACCGCAATTTGCGTATCTTTTTCTGCTTTTTTCCCCAAAAGTTCTACATGGGGCCAAATTTTGGGAAAACCTCCTCTTTCAGAACATCCCTTATTCCTCATACAACAAGAAATACAGGGATGCCAAAAGAATGCATCCGCTTTTTGGAAACTGTTCGGAATCTTTGGACGCAGAAGAACTTTTCCGGGATACCTATGGTATCCCGGAAAAGCTCTGCAGTGTAGACATAGCCTACATTATGTACATTTTATTTAAGTTGCCATAGCATTTCTTGAATTTTATATCAATATTGAGGTCATTTGTGCTAAGATATACAGTGTGCGGTGAAGAATTAGACATCAAGTGATAAAGACATGCATTAAACCCCTCCAAATGGCTTTACTTAATTGAGAGGCTGCCTGGCCATATGAAATACCATATTAAGTGGATTGAAAGTATTCCGAGGCAAAATACAATGAAGATGGTATGGGTAGTACCATGCAAAATGTTGTATATAAAATAATGAGATTAAACTCACTCCAAGACTACGAAACTTGGGTAATAAAAGTTCCACATTTGGTGTCATTACTTCTGCAAGAAATGAACACTTTCATTCTCAAGCTCTAGTAAATTGAATTCACCACTTTCTGTAATTTACCACAATATTTTTTGTCGAAGTGACTGTTGTATGATTAAAAAAGAGGAGAAAACACATTTATTTTCACCGTGCATGTGAATCCTTGACTCCTGTAGCCATCCGTTTTAATCTGTTTATGTCTAAGGCCCTTTTTTTCCTGCCATGAGCACCATGCATTCAGACCGTAGCATCTTTGTGATTCCTGAGCTCCCCACATAGATCAATGTTACAAGATCAGGGCCTGTGAATCACTTAGGGTACGTCTACACAGAGACATTGTTTCAAAATAATGTAGTCCGCATCTACACAGCCAGCAGTTATTTCGAAATAATGTTGAAATACTGTCAATCTGGAGGACTTCTTACTCTGACTCCTGTAAGGGAGGTCAGACGAAGAGTGCTCTATTTCAAAATAAGTGCTGTGTAGACTCTCCCATAATCTATTTCAAAATAAGCTATGCAATTGATGTAGCTCAATTTGTGTAGCTTATTTCTACATAAGCCCTGGTGTATAGACACACCCATGGAGAAGACTACAGGTTGTCACTCTCTGGTCTAGAAACATCCATGGTCCAACATGATTTTATTTAGCCAGATGCCCACTTATCATGGGTGTGGCCGAGTTTCCTGCAGTCACATAAAGTTTGCTTACAGCCACCAGTCCTGGCTCTCTGTTCTGTGGTGTTATTACACTCTAATTTACCCCTAAATGTCTTCTAAGAGCTCAGGGTATGTCTACACTACCCCCTAGTTCGAACTAGGGGGGGTAATGTAGTCATACGGAGTTGCAAATGAAGCCCGGGATTTGAATTTCCCGGGCTTCATTTGCATAAAGCCGACTAGCGCCATTTTTAAATGTCAGCTAGTTCGGACCCCGTGCCACGCGGCTACACGCGGCACGGACTAGCTAGTTCGGATTAGGCTGTTCCACGAGGCGTACAGCTAGTTTGGATAGGAAGCCTAATCCGAACTAACTAGTCCATGCCGCATGTAGCCACGCGGCATGGGGTCCAAACTAGCCGGCATTTAAAAATGGCGCCGGCCAGCTTCATGCAAATGAAGCCCGGGAAATTCAAATCCCGGGCTTCATTTGCAACTCCGTATGACTACATTACCCCCCCTAGTTTGAACTAGGGGGGTAGTGTAGACATACCCTCAGTGAGCAGTGGAAGTGTTAGTAAAGCTGCTAGACAATATTGACCTCCCATGGTCTAGCAAATTCTCTGTTTTGATACTAGCCAGGTCCCGAGGGTGGTAGACTAAAGAGGTTACACCTGTATATGTGTCTGAATATGTCTCCAATGCAGTTAGGGGTGGGTTTCCTGGTGTGAGTAGGTGGATTACTCTGCTGGGTCTAGCATATTTTAAAAAAAGTAATGTTGCTACAGTGGCTCAAGCTAGCCATCCCTGGTTACGTTTTCGGGCAGCTAGCCCAGGCTACTGCAGCCAAACTGCTCTTTTTAGTACACTAGAACCTGCAGAGCTAACGTGTATCTGCCTACTAGAGCTGGGAAGCATGCTCCCAACTGCTGTGTAGGCATACACTCATTGAATAATAGGAATGTGAGACAGGAAAGATTTGTGAGCTCACAGGAAAGTAGAAGGCACCCTGAAATGTTTCTCTGTAAATATTCATTTGATTTTGAAAGTGAAAATTTGTTTAGCTACATTAGAGGCTCTTACTCGCCTTCTGAGAACGTTGCAGTGCTCAAGTTTTATCAGCCTGGAACACCCCGAAATAGTTATATCTCTAATGCCTGAACATTGACCGAATGTACATTTTGAATGATATGTGACTGTAGCATTTTCAATTTGCAGTTTGCATTTATTTTGGCTATTTACCCGGAGTCATTTAATCAGCAAGTGGAAACAATATCAAGTGATTTCTTAACACGATAGCACAAACCAGGAATTTCTCTGACAGCTTGTTTTCTATGAAAAATTATATGCTGAAGAAACTCATCAATAGTGTTTCATATCAAATTAATCTGAGAATTTTTCAAATCATTGTGTGCACAATTAACAAGGAAAAAGACAAAATTAATACATCACAATTAATTGCAGATGATTTGCTCAACTTTAATTCTACTATCAAGCAAGATTATTCCCTATAACATATTTCCAATTTTTTTCTTCAATCTAAATTTAAATAACTCAACTAATACAGTTTCTTTTCATTCCTCTTAGAGATTTTCCTCCAGTCTAATAGACTATGGCATTAAGAAATAGATTCTGTTATCCAGAATAAATTTTCCTTTTCTGACATTTTTTCACAATTATGCTCACTTGGACTGTGTTAAAATTTTTTCCCTATTTTGTGTTTGAAACATTTATAAACTGTTATTCCATTTTATGTATTCTCATTATTCAACTAATATGTGTCTATTCAACCTATACATTTTACAGATAAGTGAATATTAAAAACTCTTCCCATTTTTGACTGTCTAACACATATCTAAATTTTTCATTAAGTCAGTTCTTCAGTCATTTCTACTGAATTTAGCTACTTTTCTGCAAACTAAATCAAATTTACTAGTATTTTCATGGTACTGAGATGTAGTAATATATATATATCCTGACTCAATGTCAGTTATGGTCAATGGTAAGAACTGAATTAGGTTAGATGGGTTCAATCAGCTAATTAGGCTGGAAACAGGAGCTTTAGACTGGGGGAAGCTAATTATAGGAAAGCTTACCTGCAAGGGATAGGCAGGACTTCTCCAAAAACCAGGAGGTTGGAAACAGAAGAAGCAGCTGGGGGAGGAGGTTGCAGTGGTGAGTCACCCTGGAAGGAGGGAGGGAAGAAACTGGCAAACCCAGAAGACAGAGAAGGCCAGAAGGTATAGATGTGACTCATGAAAAGACAGCAAGGTCAGGGAACAATCCTTGGCAGCAGTTTAGGGGGCTGCCCCTGAGCTGGAACCAGCTGTAGATGGCTCCCAGGCTAGCCACTGTATTCTTTGCAAGCAGGGCTCTGTCCGCAAAGCTGAAAATAGCCTGGGACAGCTGGAGGGCAGGAATCTTAGTGCACTCCTCTCTGGATGGAGGGCTGAGTCATGAAGACTCCGCTGTGGTTTCTGAAAGCAGGAGAGGGGCTGCGGATAAGAGAGGGGCTACGGACAAGAGAAGGTCTGGGGACCAGAGAGAGATGTGGAGAAATGGTATGTAAACTGCACAAAGGTGAGTTGACCTCGAGCACTAATCCCTGGAGTGAACAGAAGGGGGTGCTGATAAGCAGTGAATGGAACAGCCAGTGACAGGTACATACCAGCAGAATTCAGGTGTATAGGCAGTCCCCGGGTTACGTACAAGATAGGGACTGTAGGTTTGTTCTTAAGTTGAATCTGTATGTAAGTTGGAACTGGCGTCAGCCGCTGCTGAAACTGATCAGTTTCAACAGCGGCTGAATCTGGATGCCAGTTCTGACTTACATACAGATTCAACTTAAGAAACCCAGGCGTCCCCAAGTCAGCTGCTGCTGAAACTGATCAGCGGCTGATTCCAGGAAGCCTGGGGAAGAGCAACTCTGCCTTGGGCTTCCTGTAGTCAGGCACTGGTCAGTTTCAGCAGCGGCTGACTTGGGGACGCCTGGGGCAGAGCAGCTGGGGTGCTGCTGGGTTGCTCCAGTAGTGCGGCTCCTCCGCGCTACTGGAACAACCCAGCAGCACCCCAGATGCTCTGCTCCAGGCGTCCTGTTTCAGCTGGGGTGCTGCCCGGTTGGTCCGGAGCAGCGCTGCGGGACCAACCCGGCAGCCCCCAGCTGCTCCCCCAGCAAACCAGGGAGACGGGGGTGGCGGGACCGCCCAAGTCCTCCACGGCTTTGCTCCGTTTCCCTGGTCTGCTGACCTGGGAGACCAGGAGCAAATCCGCAGAGCACGCGGGCAGCGGGACAGTCCAGGCGCGCCACGGCTGTCCCACTGCTGGCGTGCTCCGAGGCTTTGCTCCCCATCTCCCTGGTCTGCTGGTCAGACCAGGGAGATGGGGAGCAAAGCCGCGGAGCACGCCCGCAGCAGGACAGCCCAAGCACGCCTGGGCTGTCCCGCTGCGGGCGTGCTCCAAGGCTTTGCTCCTGTCCCCCTGGTCTGCTGGGGGGGTCCAGCAAAGCCGCTGGACCCCCCTCCCCCCCCGCCAGCAGACCAGGAACACCCGAGCAAAGCTGCTGCCTGGGCGGCTTTACTCGTTTGCCCGGGAGCAAAGCTGCCGCCTGGTCGGCTTTGCTCCCTGGCAAACGAGCAAAGCCGCCCAGGCGGCGGCTTTGCTCGGGTGTTCCTGGTCTGCTGGCGGGGGGGGTGGGTCCAGCGGCTTTGCTGGACCCCCCCAGCAGACCAGGGGGACCGGGAGAAGCTTTTCTCGCCCCGGTGGACACGGGTGGCGACCCGACGCCCATGAGCTCCGGGGTGAGAAAAGCCCCGTTCTTAAGTGCGGATCCGACGTAAGTCAGATCCGTGTAAGTCGGGGACTGCCTGTATCTTCACTCCTCTAAACAGTTCCTTACCTATTACACTGCTGTTTATATCTGTGATATGGTGCATATAGTTTATGTACTCTACATGCTGCCAAAAGGAGTGTACAATATAAATCTCTCTTTATAGTTGTGTCTCATATGCAGAATTTTCAAGCTCAGACACACATGCCTAACTTATGATAAATTATCTAGCTATACCATGCAGAAGCATAAATATATCTATCATAATAACCGTGTAAGAAATATTGGCCATTTATTTACTTCTCAAATGTAAAATATGCCCCACTTTAATCCTCTAGCCATCAGGATTTTTGCTATCTTCTTACAAAAGTGAACTCAGAATGCACTTTCATTAATGCTGATGATACTATGAGTAATCACATGATAAAGTGTAATATAAAGAATGCATATTGCTGTTTCTAAACCCAAGTCATTCATTATTGCTGTAATGGAGAATTTTTCTGATCAAGCACATAAAAAGCCAGGCAAGATATATTTATAGCTGAAGATGCAGTTAGTGAATGCCATAGTACTTTGAAGAGTGATATGGTGTAAGTTCTGTGAAAAGTACTTATACATGATACTGTATAAGTATCATGCCTAGACTACTTGTTGTTTAATGTGGTTTACTCTGAGTGTTATGATGCAGTTAAGTTTTTCAGCTTTTAATGTATTCATTAACATTTTCTCTAAAGCCACTTGCTAATGAAATTATTTAGCTTAAAACAGAAATCAGCTCCAAAATATAAAGAGAAACATATTTTAAATAAAAAATGTTTTTGCTTATAGTACAGTTACATTTGAAAGCACTTATTCAGTAGCCTGATGTAGCCATTCCAGTGCACATGTAAATACCACGGAAGTCATGATTTCATAAGTGATTGGCGCTATATATTGTACCCACATCTGACTTTTTTTCATCTGCCTAAACACAAGTCAAGAAAATGCAAAATATTTCTTAAGGGGATAATTTTTATAATGTATGCAAAATTAAAGACATCCATAAAACATTACAGAGCAGCTCTGTCTTTTCATTTGATTTTTTTTTGTTTTATAAGTAGTATTTTCTTAAAATAATCTTTATTTGAAATTTCTCATAGTGATGTGTTATTGTACTAATATGTCACATTTGTTTACTACCATTCATGATTGATTTTAGTGGAGCATATTGAAAAATATTCTATAGATATAGTTACTTCCTTTTTGAAGTTCTTATTCTGCCTCATGGATCTGTTATGAAATATTTTAAAGCCTCTTAAACATTTAAAATAAGCATAAATAGTCATTAATTTAAAAGTGTATGATTCCCCGTGCCCCGCAAAGAGCTTTACGTTTCAGTCATTAAATTTTTGGAAAAGGTTTCAGAAAATTACTTCAGGTATCAGGAAGTGGGAATTTTATGGTACATTACATTTATCATTTTGGTAAATATTGTTCATACTTTTTGTCCGGTGGTAGTAATAGTGATGTATGGGAATGATCTGATTAAGTGGGAATTGATGATAAAAAACAGTGTATAATGATAGATACAAGTTGGACCTCACTGGTCCAGCACCCTCAGGACCTGATCGGTCCTGAATGAGGGAATTTGCCAGACTAGGGAAGGTTCCCTGCTGCTGCTTTCTAGTCCACCAGCTTCGTAGGCTGCTGTGCAGCCCCAGCCTAGCTCTTCTGCAGCCCCACCCCCGCCTGCCAGGGTGCCACAGCCCAGTTTCCCTGTCACACTGTCACATCCCTGGGTCTCGCTTCCCTGCCAGGGATACAGCTTTCTTCAGCCACATGCTACAAACCACTGTACTAAGAAGAAGCCCTAGGACAGAGCCAGGAAGCTAGGCCATTTAAGTAGTGCCAGGCTGATGCACAGCCCCATCTTTAGCTCCAGCTACCTAGCTCAAGGGGCTCTGGCCCCCTGCCAGACTGCTGCTACCCTCGCTGGGCTCCCAGCAGCCAGTCATCCTGCTTCCTGACTTCCAGCCACCGAGGATCTCTGGCCTGGGAACATCCGACGTCCTTCCATACCACAAATGCTGGACTAGAGAGTCTCAGTACAGGATGTACTTCCCTAAACCAAATACTATAAACATTTAACATAATTAGTACATGCCAATTGTAAGCTGTTTTCTTATTCCCAAGACATCTACAGTATCAGCCCTTTGCAAGCAAAAACTGAGTGCACTAGAATTCTTGTAATAGAAATTTCAAAATTAATTAAAGATAATGCTGAGATAATCAGTATCAAGAATCATCCTTTGCTGGTACTCTATACCAAAGGTGTATGAAAAAGAGCAAATTGACTCTAAATATAGAACATGTGCATTGGGGTCTTTCTTCTATCTTATGTGGCAATATGGAAGCTGACATTTATTTTCTTCTTATTAAATGTATCTAATAGATTTTCTTCCTATTTATCCACAAAGGCTTCTTGGTTTCAATGGATAATGTGGTAAAGAATTTAAATGTAGCTTACTTATTTATCTGCTTTCCCCATCAATCTGTAATATTTCATGTGAGAAGTGTTTTACTTCCTGAAGATTGTAAAGGCAAATCTGTCAGGCACACAGCTGTGCTTTCACAGCTGGAAGTGAACACAGACCATTAATATGTTCAAAGAGATCTAATACCTTTTTACATTTGTACATACTAAGTTCATACTACTTTTGGAATCAGGGAAGCCTGGGTCAATTTTCTAAATGGCATGTCCACACTCCCAAACCTGTTATCATATATATAGTAGCCCAATGTCTGAGAGTCTGTAATGCTGAACTGCTGGCTATTTCCTCTGGGCGGTGCTGTTGCCTGAAATGCTAGCTTTTCCCTCTGGGCGGCCCATGCTGCATGGGGAGTGCGGGGTCCAAACGGCCGCTTGCTCCCCTGCAGCAGCCCAGCTGAGAGGCGCAGAAGTGGGAGAGGGCGGGGTGGTGACGTGCGGCATGACAGTGGCTCCAGGCCCCACCCCCTGGCCGTGAACATCACCACCCCATCATCCCCTTCACCTCCCGCCATGGCACTAGGCTGACTTCTGCACCGCTCAGCCAGGCCACCGCATGGGAGCAAGTGGCACAAGCGACCGTTTGGGCTCTGTGGTCCCCCAAGTGAGAGGGAGGAGAAGAGAAGGAGAGAGGGGGAGGCAGAAGGTGGAGGAGAGCTGAGAGAGAGAGACGGACGGATGGATTGAGAGATCGGAGGCTCAGAAGAGAAGACCGACGTGGAGGAGAGACCTGAAAATCCTGTCTTATGACGCGCTAATTGGCTAGTTCCAGAATAAAGGGATGCGGAATTTGAACTCTGTACCCTGACAGTAAGGTGGAGAGGTGGGTTCCCGTGTGGCCTAGGGGTTAGGGCACTCACCTGGGGTGGACAGGGTCATGGGTTTAAGTCACAGGTTGGGCCTGGTCAGGACAGTCAAAAGCCTGGGTGGCCCCAGAGTTATAAGGAATAACACTCTTCCTGAACTTGTAAATCCAAAATAACTTTAGTGTAGATACTCTGGTTCTGTTAATTCAAACTAATTGGCCTCTAGGAGGCTCCCCATAGTACTTCCTGGGGTTCTGAGGCAGGCTCCATTAATGTGGACATGCTACCTCAGACTGTATTCATTTCTTCCCCATAGTGAGGACACAGCACTTCAGATTTGTAAAATTGGATGCCCAGAAGTTGAACTTAGTAAATTCAAAATAATCTCCTAGTGTAGACATGGTCTAAGTGTATACTAATTTGAACTAATTCTTAGCCATTGCTCTTAGCCCAGGAATGCAATAATTGCTCTGAAAGTCACAAATCCCTCCTTGGGCCTTCGTTGATGCTGTTACAGATCGTAGCAGAAAAAAATAGTTGCCTATTTGTATTGCTAATGTTTTGAGAGTAGATAGTGTCAAGCTTCTGCCAGGACAACCAACAGATTTTGGCAGGCCTTGGGTAAGGTGAGGAGGGAGTGTCTGGGCCCTTGGAATGGGTGGAGCTTCAGGCAGAAGGGAGGGGTGGGGGCTAACTTCCCCTAGCCAGCCTTTCAGGGCTCCAGTGGTGAATTAAAGGATCTTGAGCTCTGTCTGCTGCTGTTGAAGCTATAGCAACAATGTCAGCAGGGAGCCCCAGAATCTCTTACATTGCTTGGCCCCTGGGCATGCCCATTCCTTGCCTCTCTCTTCTCCTGTTCACCTGTGGAAAGGCAGCGAGTACAAACCCTATGAAGCATGTCCTCCTAATGGGTTTAGTCCAGTAATAGTGGTAGTGTACAAACATGGGCTCCTTACTCCCTGCACAAAAGAATCAGACAAGTGATAATTTTATTATTATTAATATAGACCAGACCTAATACACATACCTAAGTGGGAGGAACAAAATTCATTTTGAGTGGTTGGTATAATCTAGATTTTTTTTTTTCCCAGACCTGAACTCAGAGTAGGCTACCAAAAGTGTGTACCTGTGGCTTCAGGGCCAAGTCAAAGTTAAGAACTGGAGATTGAAGCCTAAGTCAGAGGTGTAGTTAGGAATGTAGATGTCACATATCCACAGAATGGAATCCTAGCAGTGGCTGTAGAAACCATTCTGCTATTACTAATTCAGATTACGTGGTTGGGAGACAGAAGGAAAAGAGGATGCATTCCACTTATTGGAATTTGTGAATCAGATCTATCACTGTTTAATTGTTGTAAGGTGATTTCAGCAGCTCCTTTTATAAGCACAGAAGCACTACAATCAGCAGAAGCTCTGCATTTCTATGTCATCATCTAAAAACTTGGAGATCTACTCTCTCATCTACAGAGAGAGGTTTTAAAAAGTACTTACTATCAAAACGTTATGTTTTGTTTGTTTGAAGTAGTCTCACACTGTTGGAATCATAGATTCCATTGATCTTGATATAACTGTTTGACTCTCCTAGTCAATGCATAACACATTCCACAGAATGTTCATTTAAAAGGAAGACATGTCTATACATCACAGAAACCTTGGTTTTATATATATTGACCAAATGATGTTTCATTAATTTTCTTTTCATTTTTTCATTTTAAAAAAAGACCATTAAAAGATTGGATTTTGTTTTTGTTTTAGATTAAGTGGTTGAAAAAGTGCATTTGACTGTTTCTCACTGAATGAATTTTCTACAAAATAATTTGAGACCTTCTATTTTATTTAATAATGATTCTTGTGATTGCCATAACTGACTGATGTTTGGCAAATGTTTCCCAGAGTTTGTCTAAATGTTGCTATTTACTCTTTAACATTACAACATGAATCTGATTTTGATGGTATAAATCTAAGAGAGAATTATCTCATTTTTAGGAACTAACAAAAGGAGATAAATCCCCAAGCTGGGGTTTTGTTTTGTTTTTTTGGAAGTGAACACTTTCTAGGAAAGATTATATTTGTATCTGTTATGATATAATATATATTCTCATATTAGCTTCTCATTTTAAATGGCATCAATCTGTTTAATTTACACTAGGGCTGTGTCTACACTGGCATGATCTCGCGCAAAAACTCTTTTTAGTGCAAGAGGTCTTGCGTTAAAGTAGTTGCGCAAGAGAGTGTCTACATTGGCATGTGCTTTTGTACAAGAGATGTGCTTTTGCGCAAGAGCATCCATGCCAGTGTAGATGCTCTCTTGTGCAAGAAAGCTCTCATGGCCATTTTAACCATAGGGCTTTCTTGCGCAAGAAATTCATGTTGCCTGTCTACACTGGCCTCTTCCGCAAGAACAGTTGCACAAAAGGGTTTATTCCTGAGTGGGAGCATCATAGTTCTTGTGCAAGAAGCCCTGATTTCATACAGTAGACTGTCAGTTTACTTGCGCAAGAACACACGACCAATGTAGATAGGCAGCAAGTTTTTGCGCAAGAGCGGCTGCTTTGGCGCAAGATTGCGCCAGTGTAGACACAGCCTAGCTGAGAATCCAGCCCATATGAGAAGGAAAATAGACACATACTGTCATATTTTAGTAACTTCTCAGTGAAAAATGTCAAATAGTTTTGTAATTGTAACAATTATGTAGTCTATATTTGTATCTATCCCAATTCCATTTTAAAGAATGAAGCAGTCAAGGACACTTATAGCCTGACTGTAAAGGTATTTGACCCTTTTTACTTAGTTCTTAAATGGTATAGGGCTTTAGCAAACAATACAGATTAGAAGATGGTATTGGGAGCAGTTGCTAGGGAGGTACAAGCATGTTAGCAGCAAGCTTGGCATGTTTAGATGTAATTTTGGACTGTAGCCCAAACTGAGACTACCCTTTGGACAGGAGGCAAATTCTTGAAGAGAATTTGCTATGCTGTAGGAGTTTGATACGGATTCCTGTATTGATGTGGCACATGTTTACTTTCCATATTGGCCTAGCATCTTTTATTTCAGAATTCAAGATCAGGGCATAAATGGTGAGGGCATCATTTGGAGTAAGTATTAATTTAAAAAATCATCATGTTCCCATAACTATCCATCATTGATCCGTCTTCTATCTAGTAGGACTTTCCTACCTGTCATTTCTATGCCAATGTATGCGTGTACAGTGTATTGCTGTTGCAGTTATTGAGGGGAAACCACTCCCTTGGGTGTTGGGGTTTGAGGTACATTCAAAAAAATAAATGTATGAAACTGACCACTGTTAAACTTTTATAACATTATAAATGAAACTATATGCATATTGTGATTTATAGATAACAAAGCTAGAAAGGCAAATAAAAAAGGGAAAGTTGGTCAACAAAGAGCTGGAATGCAGAACAAGAGCAAATAGCCTAAACTATTTCATGCTGAAGTTATTATGCAAATATATTTTGCACTAAAAGTCAGTGAGATGAATTTGGCTCCATGAGTCTAATATCCATGCTTTGAAATATGTGAAAAGTGTAGTCTGAAGCTCTACTGGTATTACTTACTCATTGCACCAGGAATTTTACTGAATCAATTCTATTCTCATTCTTTTTGAAATTCTCATAATTAACAAACGTGGGTAGCAAGTAATCTAATTACCACCAGATGCTCAGACTACTGAAGAGCAGTTGCTAGCTTGCAAACAAAAGAATATTGTTGTTCAGCTTTACCCTGATTTTCTTTTTGTAATACTTCATTTTAATCACATTTTACTTCAAATTAAATTAATTGTCTAGATTGTTTTCACAAGATGTTCTTTATATTAAGCTCATCTTTGTAATGTTGGAGGTAGTAAGTGAAACCCCTGCATTTACAAAATAAAACACAGCAAGATAACTTTCCTCAAGATAGTGAGGGAATTGCATAGAAGTTTAATTTCTCTTCCTCTGGATTACACCTTTCACTGAGATATCAATGCCTGAAATATATACAATAGTCATATGTAGCTGACTGCACTCAAACATTAGTACCAATTTCAGCAAACCACTCTACAAGGGATTGTGTCCATTGATTTCTGTGTCTACTTCTATATATGGTAAAAATTACAGGATTGAGGAACTAGGACCTTGCTTTGTATTTTAGGTTTAAAGAAAAGGATTATTGCCTATCATTGCACCTAGTTGTCCCCATTTCTGGTACTGTTTTATTCTTGTGGATTCTACTGTGAAGTAGGAGGGCGAGTCAGAACAATTGTATCAAACCAAACACTATCCCAGTAGTTGATCCATTTCTACATTGTTACTCTATTTTCTTGCTCCTTTTTCTTCAGCACATCACTGATGTAATGATGAGGTGGTCCTAGGTAACATCTGGAAAATGCCATTCCAGTTTGAGTGGGTGGTTAATAGAGACATAGGCCAATAGAGTATTTTCAAATGTGAGCACCTACAATTTAGTTCCTGTATCTATATTTACTAGACTTCTAAATAACCACTTTCAGAGTATCAATGAGTTGAATGTTTTGGGGGGAGATTTTCATCAACACAAATGACTATTAGGCTGTTTGCCTCCATTGAAAGTCGGTATCTTTCATTATTTTATGTAGTCTAGCTGTAATCGTGTCCATCCTAGAGTATGAGAGACCTCACCCCCCTGTTCTGTCTAATTGAAAGCCAATGTGAGTTAAGCACCTACCAACCATCTTGCTTTCAAATATTAGGCTTATAAAAAAGATGCCATCAATAATTTTTAAAATAAATTGTGTATAATTCTCAAGAATTAGCACACCAGCAGAAGTAACAAATCTCAATTAATTTGTTTTTTCTCATAAGTCAGACTGGCATCTGCTATTTTTCTAGGAGCTGGTTAAATAATTCAAAATGTAAACAGCAAATTGCATATGTGTGTTTACATTAATAATAACATTAATATGATCTATTCATCAATAGCACATTATTGTAAAAATCCTTGTAAATAACATAACATTTTGATGTAATGGCCATAATTCCTCTGAAGTAAAACTCCTTTTAACTTCAATGGTGCCACAATTTTCCCAAAGGTGTTTGAATTTAACCACGTGAGCTGTCTTATTATAGTTCATGCACTGAGCGTTAGGCAAATGCTTCTCTATCTTGCTGATTTGGGCTGAGTTTCTTGCACCTGATGAACCATCCATGAGAAAATGATTCTTCAATGCTTTAATATTAGAAACATCTATCGTGCACAAAAGAGATTTTTTTTTAAGCCATTCAAAGTCAGCAGTCCTTTTCATGTAGTTCCTATGAAAGGTAGTGAATTGACAGCCATAAACACTTAAGTCATATAGTTATTTGCAAGATAGGTGTAGGATGGGCAGGTTTCAGATTAGATTCTATTCACTTCTCCAACACCACCAGTTTTTCATATGTCAACTGATTGTATTAACTTTTAGTTACTACCAATCTGAGTGTCACTTGAAGCAGTGGACAATTTTCTCATTCCATTATCAATCTTTTTCTCTATTCAGTCTTTATTCCAAATAATATATTGCCCTGTCATTTAAATGCATAGTAGAGATACTTATGGTTAACATTTACCAGAGTATGGTATAAATGCCTCACCACAATGTGAATTTTAAATTACATTCTGCATACCTTTTTTTATAAATATAGGTAACACCATTTCAAGACCATACCACAGTCCTGTATTCTACTTATTAATGTAATTGTAAGCCACTGCTCAGTGTGTGTTCACTATTATGAGTCTGTTGCAACCCTTGCTATGAGAATTAGCCTTTTAATTCAAGATGTAGCAATAAATGCTGTTTACTGCAAATGTTGATAGGGTTCAATCCCCATATCACAAAAAGCAGAACATTCTAGAATATAGTTTTATGTACTATGAAATATTTGCTACTCGTGAGGATCATAAAATTACCCATCCTTTACAGACAATCTGACTCTTCTGCTTGGATCCCACAGTTAGGATAATAGGGAAACTGGGATGAAACCATATGTTGCTATATGAATCCTCTACATAACAGGTATCTCACAGGCATGAGGAGATGTATGGGACTTTTTAAATTAAAAAATAAAAGCTGTATTTTCTTGAATCCTTTCCTGAGAGTAGATGATGACAGAAAACACCTTGTGAATGGGAATGACCTGTGCTCACCCTGTATATAGTCCAGCATCTTGATGGCCTATAGTTTTTGCCTTTTTTTCTCTTCTTCATGACTAGGGACCAACCAAATCTTGAAACCTCTAATAAAAAATTGCAGAGGGAGCTTTGCCTCCATAATTAATAACTACAGATTTGGCATCTATCTATACAAATATAACTTAAAAATTCCATAGGCTAGGGACAGGAAGGATGCAGATCATTAATTTTTGTCACTCTGAATAATTAAATTAAAAAGAGAACTTTGAGAAAGTGGTGAGTTATGGTTAGGCCCCCTCAAATTATTAGCAGTAAAGATGTTTACTTGGAAACATAGTGCTACCTTTCAGGTGATGCAAATATCTGGATAGTTACTGCATTACTTATACTCTCTCATCTCAATTTCAGCACAGTGTAATACTCTTTAGAATGTTGAACATCTAGCAGTTTTTAAAACTATAAAAATGAAATTGGAATAGATTAGCACAGTGATCTGAAAGCTGATATCTAATTGAAAGTGCATCAACTTCCACAGGAAAACCTTTGGGATTAATTTTGGCCAATTACTGTACTGGGAAAAGACAGTCCAGAGTCTGACCGAAGGTATAGGAGTAGTGGTTGGCAGGAAGCAGTTCTAGGAAAAAAAATGTACAGATTTCAAACACTTTTTCTAAATCCATTTGGGACAAGTAATTAAATCTCAACTTTCATGGACTGATAATTCAAAATAAATTCTGGTTCAAGTCTAACGTAACATTTTGGTTAGGTTTTTTGTTTACTTTTCTTTTAAATTTAAATTTTGAAATAAACATTTTAAGGAAAAATGACTTTCACTTTGAAAGGATCTTTTTGACAATTTGAAAACTTTTGGAACAATTTTTGAAATGAGAAATTTGTTGAACTCATTCTTTCATAAGAACAGTTTTGTTTTTATGAGTCTGCAATTCTGACAAAAACATGTTTATATGAAAAATTCCCAACAAACACTATATGTTGTTGTACATAAAATATAGACATGATGCTTAAGTAGGACCTATTTCTTTCAACATGCCAATCATTCCATAGGCCATTCCCAATCTCACACTAATTTTACTCTAGTAAAAATCCATTGACTATATTTAAATTAGCTATGGCCGGACTCTGAATAAATATGAAATTAACTAATTATCAATATATACCAAGTTAAGTCATATCAGTATTTTTGCTGCTTATAAATACATCAGAAAATAATTAAGGTTGCTGCAAAAATGATTATAGATGACATTTTTTTCAGTACAAGAACTTTGTCTTCCTCTGGGATTGGAAACAAACACTGTCAGCAATTCCAAGTCTAAATCACAAATGAATTTATATAGACAGTACACATTTTACAATTATTCAGTATAAATCCAGATTTATATTTAATAATGGCACATGATACTGTGCAGTCTTTCTGAAGACTGTCTACAAACTGTAGCAAATAATCTGGATCCAGGTTTCAAACCTTTTTTTTCATTCCTGCAGAAGGGCCAAGTACTAAATGTGCATGAAGATTGAACACTTGCCTTCAGGGCCTGCTTAAGGCACATTGGTAGGCTTGCATTAGTCCACTTGCACTGCCACTACTCATGCTGTACCTCTTTCTTTGGAGAAACAGATTTTGTCTGTTACTAACAGAACTAATAGAAACCATCACAAACACTAATGAATAGATTGGAATTTTACGCTCTCCTCCAAGAGTAGACAGAGGAGAGATTTGTGACCAAGTATCAGAACTTGTTGCTCACATGCTCCAGGATTAAAATATTATACAGGTACTATTTACATAGAGGTAGAACCATAACAAATTAAATCTTTCTCCACACTGTCTCAGCAATGTTGGCAATGCATTTTGAGGATGCAGTTAAGGCCCATTTTTCACGACTGCCTCCCCTTTCTGATTCTCTATTTATCAGGTTGAGGAAAATATCAACACTTCTTTGTTTGGTCTCCCCACTGTGTTCTGGCCAGCAAACTGGTTTGCCTGCACAGAGGTTTTAGGAAAATCTTATAGCCCCTCTACATCTCCGCATGGTCATGTTTCCATACAACATGCTCTAAATTAACTTTTTTTAATGCCATTTTTTTAAATCGAGAAATTTACCGCAGTTTGTGGACTGTTGTTAAATGGAGATAGTATTAAATGTCTATTACCAATTGTCCAAATAAAATTAAAATTCATGTTTAGTTATTCACTTCAAACTAAAATTCTGCTATGAAACTTCAAAGGTATTGAACATTTTATGGTGAAGATTTCATCTACTGACGTCCTGTATAATATTAAAATATTTTACGACATGAGAAGGCAAAACTGATTATTAATATAAAAGCTTTCGTGCTTTCTCTTCAAAGTCCTGGCAATTTTAATAAGTTACATTTTGTTGTAATGGAATGAACAGCTAAGTAAAAATGTAGTTTCTAGAAAACCTCCAGGAATAAAATCCCAGAGGGTTTATTGGGACTTCCATGGCATAACAGCAGTTCAGTGATATAGCCTGGCAAGATAACTCCATATTTAGCAAGAAACAATTGATTTTTTTTTCTTTCTTTTTGGGTGCTGGTTTATTGTTTAATATACTTCAAACTGGCATGGACTAAACTCTGGTCTGCTATCCTGGCATTTAACACTATGAAATCAGATTAAATGTTTTACTCTGTAGTAGCTTGAATATCATTGGTATTTCTCTCCAAGTAATGACTCAAATGTAAGTGAAGGTGGCCTATTCTGATGCTTCTTTTGTTTTTTCTTTTTACTTTCTTCTGCTTTATCCCATGGTATTCTAAAAGTCACCAGTGAAAGAAGGTTCCACCACATCTCGGGGAGGCTATTCCATCACCTAGTTATTCTTACTTGTATTCAGCTATTCCTAATTTTGGACTGCATTATCTGCTGTTGTCAGTCAGTAATCTGTGACAGTGTGAGCTGGCCCTTTAAGAGCATTGGGGCACAGCAGCATTTGTGATATTTGTAGCCCACCTCCTCAGTGATAAGAATGAGTCCAAGGATCACTCAGACCCATGGACTCAGACCCATGCCTGCTGGGAGAGAGAATGGGTAGCCTGAATTCAGAGAGTATGGCTGTGTCTACACTGCACCCCTTTTCTGGAAAAGGAATGCAGATGAGACAAGTCGGAATTGCAAATGAAGTGGGGGATTTAAATATCTCCCGCTTCATTTGTATAAACATGGCTGACACTTTTTTCTGGCTCGGGGCTTTGCCGGAGAAAAGCGCCAGTCTAGATGGGATCTTTCGGAAAATAAACCCTTTTCCAAAAGATCCCTTATTCCTGATTTTAAGAGGAAAGGAAAGGAAAGAGGGAAAGGAGTTATTTGTACCAGCTAAAGGAAAAAAGCTTTGTTTAAACTACCTGCAGATGCAGGATGTAGCAAGATGCAGGAGCAAAACCCTTCAGTGGGGTGCAATGAACTGGCGACGCTGGGAATTTCCAGGTTTAGGTTGGACTGTTTTATGTTAACCACCACTCCCCATCCCCCTGAGGGAAAAATTACAAAGCACCAGTTTGGATGGTTTGACTTCGTTATAGAAGTAGGGAAACAAGCAGTGATAAAAGGGCCCAATATCAAATTAGGGATAGGATACAAAAGTGTTATATATTCCATTAAAGTCAATGGAGCCATGCCAGATTTCATCAGCTGAGGATGTGTTCGACTCAGTCTAAATTTCTCCCTTTGTAATATCATCCCTTAACCCCTAGTTAAATCTCCAGGTTCCAGATGCAGAAATTCATCTTCCACCTTGTGGACACATCTATTTGATATTTATGGAGAGTTATTTTTCAGTGGTCAAACTATGTATATTTAGTCATTTTAATTGTTCCATACAACTCAGTCCCTAACCAATTTTGTGGACATTTTCTGGGCTCTCTCTACTCTAGCCCTTTTGAAGTACTGGAGCTGGATTATTAGCACTATAAGAACCATGGTACAGTCTATTGTACTTTTGTACAATTGTGTGAAGAATGGTGCATAATGGTTAAAACCAACAGTCAGTAAAGATTTGGAAGATCTTTGTGAATTGGCTATACAGTACAAAGAAAGTAGGCACAGGAATGAAAAACTTTTACTATGTAGTCTAGAAATGGGACATATACAACCAGAACTAAATTGTGACATTTGAATGCCAGCCTGCATCGTGTATGATACAGTATGATCCCTCTTTGAGTCTAATGTTGGTAGTGGAACAAGAAGGGCTGTGCAAACTGCACCATGCTATGTTTAGAACATTCATTCGCTGCTCAACCCCAAATGATTTCTGAAAGCCAAAGTGGGGGAGGAGGGTGCTGTAGCCTCCCCCGTCCTCTGATTTTCCTAGCCCATATGAGGATGCACAAGGCAAGGGGAAGTAAATCTGGTCCAGAGTTAAGATCTGCTTGATTTCAGAGAGCTGGCTCATGACAGAATTAGGCCAACACATAGTAAAGTCTTTGGAACAGGGAAATGTGTATATATAATTCTCCTCAGAATATAGTCTTCCAAAGTTTAAATCATATTGTAAAACAAACATATTTTATGGAAAATTTATTAATAGGACTCTAATGTTTAGAAAGCGCGGTGGAAACCTCTGGTTTTTGTTTGGTGATTGCATATGATTACATATTTAGTAATCTTGAAATTTCATCTGTATCTTTAATATCTTTGTAAATGCCTTTTATTTAATTAGCAAACACTTAATTAGACAAAGATTTGTCTAGAATCTCCTGTTTATTAAATTAGAGATTTCTATTTTAATTAACATGACATTTTCTATAATCAGTTTAATGAAATACCACCTGCAGTTCTTATAATATTTTGTGCAGCACCACCTGATTGACAAGTTGACAGCACTGTATCAGCTCCTCTTCTATTAACATCATGTAAAAAATAAAAAAAAGAAGGACTCCATCCTTCAAATACTACCATGTATACTGCAAAGCTGGATTTTATTTGACAGTCTGTCAACAATTATAGAATTAAATTAAGAATTTCTATTAGCAGTATCACAGCAGTGGAGAACCCATTCTGTTAGGTACTATATCTACACTGTAGTACCCATATTGTACTTGTTGTTCAGTCTTTCCTCCTATGTCACGTTTTAGAGACATTTAATCGTTTTTTGTTGCACTTTTCTGGACTTTCTTCAATTAGTCCATCTCCTTTTCCTATGTTGCATTTGGGCAATTTGGGCAATTAATTATTCCTTCTTAAGTTTAGAACTTTGTCTTTCTTCTTATTGAATTTCCTCCTATTTATTTCTCAGCTTTTCTCCCAAAAGCTGCACTGATGGCTAGTTTCTAAGAATGGGGGTAGATATTACTTGCCAGCAGTAATACTTTTCCAAGAGTACTATCTCTAAAGAGTCATGTTCATCATTTATGAGTCTGGAGAGTAAGCAAGGTTTTTAAACCTGATGTTCTGCACACAGACATCACATTTTCAGTTTTTAAGGTCCACATCGCTTGGCAAATATCTCCAAAATTTAGCACCATGGAAACAATATTGTCCAAAGATCCCAGTTACTAGATTGTTTTTTGTGTGTGTGTGTGTGTATCAGGGAGCATGCCATAAATAACACTTACCATGACTAAATTCAAATTGTGAAAGAGCTGTTAGAACACAGTGAAATATGAAATTGGATTCAGCACCAATTATCTAAAAATCAATTAATTCAACTTCTGTGTTTTATTTTATTATTTTTCTCTAAAGTATTGAAAGTCAATATAGATATTGTCTCAAACTATACTTTTACCCTGATATAATTCTAGTGACTTCATTCAAGTGATAGAAGTATTTACTCAGGACATAATCTGGCCCATTTCCGCCCCCTTCCCCCCCAAACAGAAAATTGTTTTTTAAGTAGGATGAAACAGCAACTGATTTTCAAGCAGGCTAAGTTTAATGAAAACTGCAGGTGTTGGAAAATTAGCTCCATAGCATTTTAACAGTATTGAAAAAATAGTTCAGAATGAGTGTGATTTTTTTTAGAGGGGCTGGTGTGTGTGTGTGTGTGTGTGTGTGTGTGTGTGTGTGTGTGTGTGTGTGTGTTGAAAAGAATATGGAGGGTTTCTACATTTATTGAAAGAATATGGAGGGTTTCTACATTTATTGCTTTGTATGTGTGATATGTTGTCTTTGACACTTTATAGAACAATACATATCAGACCAGACACATGGTAGACCTGTGCCTCCTGCCAATAACACAAGCAGAACCTTTAGAAGTGGTGAACCTCATTTGTCATGCTGTCATTTCATTGCCATTTCTTTCCAGGCTCATCTCTAAGCTGTAGCTGTATGGCACAAATCAAAACATGGACACTATTAAAATTTTATTAATGTAAAAATGCTTCTGTGGTTTAGAAATATTGGGTCTGTGCCTTTGCATATTTTGTAATTGCATCATTACATGAGGGCTAAATTCATGACATTGAAATCTGCATCCAGAAATATAATTTAAATTGCTTATGTGAATTTCAGTTGGATTTAATGGCGTAAACCTTTCCCATCCGCTGTTCCCTCTAATGTTTTGCAATCTGCTCTTCCAGCATAGACAGAATGGAGTAACATGTATCGTTAGCATTTGCTACAAATTGTTCACATTCTTTAAAATTCTTTTTTCTATCACATAACATCACATTTTATGAAGAAACTGCTTCATTTGGTTTTCAAATGAATGCACAGTCATTGAATACATCTGTTTTTTATATACTCCATTCCTTCCTTTTTTTATTTCCAAATGGGGTACATCACCTGCTACTGAGCTAGATGCAAGTAGTAAATCTTTCTGGGGTGTCAATTTTTCAAAATCTTTCTTCTTTAATTTAAACAATAAAATAGGAAAATGCAGATGCAAGTATGGCAAAAAGCATATATTTAGGGTCAAAACTTGTGCTTGTTAAAATCTGTGGATGCTGCCATTAACTTTACTGAGCTAGGATTTCACCCCTTGCCTCTTACTACTGTGAAGTGCTTCATGTGTCTTCCTGGGCTCTCATGTTTGGGATTCAAAGCCCCCAAGTAATACAGTATTACTTCCTATAGAAGAGGGAAAAGAATTCTTATAACTGGGCAGCCCCTCTGGAACTAACAGAGCCTCCCAAGCAAGGTTCCTGCTAAGCTGTATTGTAGTGCAGCCACGCAGCTTCTTAGCAGCTCTGAACCCCTGGGTGAGGCTCAGGGCTGCTAAGAAGACAGCTTCCTGGCTGGAGGAGGGGACCCTCTTCCTCAGCTGCAGTTGCCTCCTGCTGGGCACAGAGGAGTGCACCTGTCCCAGGTGATAGAGAGAATCATAGAATACTAGGACTGGAAGGGATCTCGAGAGGTCATGGCAGGACCAAATACTGTCTAGACCATCCCTGATAGACATTTATCTAAACTACTTTTAAATATCTCCAGAGATGGGGATTCCACAACCTCCCTGGACAATTTATTCCAGTGTTTGACTACCCTGACAGTTAGGAACCTTTTCCTAATGTCCAACCTAAACCTCCCTTGCTGCAGTTTAAGCCCATTGCTTCTTGTTCTATCCTCAGAGGCCAAGATGAACAAGTTTTCTCCCTCCTCCTTGTGACACCCTTTTAGATACCTGAAAACGACTATCATGCCCCCCGTCCCCTCAGTCTTCTCTTTTCCAAAGTAAACAAGCCCAATTCTTTCAGTCTTCCTCCATAGGTCATGTTCTCTAGACCTTTAACCATTCTTGTTGCTCTTCTCTGGACCCTCTCCAGTTTTTCCACATCCCTCTTGAAATGCGGTGCCCTGAACTGGACACAATACTCCGACTGAGGCCTAACCAGCGCAGAGTAGAGCAGAAGAATGACTTCTCGTGCCTTGCTCACAACACACCTGTTAATGCATCCCAGAATCACGTGTTTTTTTTTTTTTTTTTTGCAACAGCATCACACTGCTGACTCATATTCAGCTTGTGGTCCACTATAACCCCTAGATCCCTTTCTGCCGTACTCCTTCGTAGGCAGTCGCTTCCCATTCTGTATGTGTGAAACTGATTGTTCCTTCCTAATTGGAGCACTTTACATTTGTTTTTATTAAACTTTATCCTGTTTACCTCAGACCATTTCTCCAAGTTGTCCAGACCATTTTGAATTATGACCCTATCTTCCAGAGCAGTCACAACCCCTCCCAGCTTGGTATTATCTGCAAACTTAATAAGCGTACATAAGGAAGATGAAAAGAGCAAAATGGGGGGGGGGGGGGAGTTTGAGGGAAGGAGAGTTTGGGACATCTTGTGTCCTGGCTGGGCAGGGAGATTAGTCTGTTTATAGCAGATGGGTTGGCTGTGAGAAACCCAGCACTCTGCTCCCTTCCTAGACTGGGCTGGGAGGAGGGGGAGCAGACTGCATGGCTAGGTGAGGGAAAGAGCATGTGTGTGCTGGCATTGGTGAGTTTGGGCAGAGTGGGGAGTTGGCTTGTGGTGTGTCCTGCTGACTTCTATCTGGGATGCCATTGCTGGTACCAGCAACTCTGAGAAGAAGGATTCTACCCCAGCCCCAAAGCTGGACTGGGGCGGGGCAGACTTCACACTGGTAGGTAGGGGAAAGAGGGGAGGGTGGGTGCTGGTGCCAGCGTGGTGAGTTTATCTGGTCTCCAGAGCCAGTTGTTGAAGGAGTAAACCCTTGGCCAACTACCACCTTTCCCCCTAACCTGTTGCTTGAAGTGACTTCCGTGGCTCTAGAGGAGCACGCTGTGCTCCATGATAAGAACAGTACTGAAGACAAGGGTAATGTCCAGTTGGAAGGAGGAGTTGTTCAGTGAATTAATATAATAAATTAGGGTATGTCTACACTACAAAGTTAGTTCAAACTAACGGACGTTAGTTCGAACTAACTTTAATAGGTGCTACACTAGCGCTCCGCTAGTTCGAATTTGAATCGAACTAGTGGAGCGCTTAGTTCGAACTAGGTAAACCTCATTTTACGAGGACTAACGCCTAGTTCGAACTAGCTAGTTCGAACTAAGGGCTGTGTAGCCCTTTAGTTCGAACAAGTGGGAGGCTAGCCCTCCCCAGGTTTCCCTGGTGGCCACTCTGGCCAACACCAGGGAAACTCTATGCCCCCCTCCCGGCCCCGGACCTCTTAAAGGGGCACGGGCTGGCTACGGTGCCCGTGCCAGGTGCAAGCCTGCCAGCACCCAGCTAGCAGACCCTGCACCTGGCACGGCACAGAGCCACCCACCCGATGCCCCCCAGCCCACCCCCTCTTGCCGGGACCAGGCTGGCGGCTCCCGGGAGCTTGCCCTGGACCGCAAGAGGCGGGCACCTTCCTGGGCTAGTGCGGACATCGTGGACCTCATCCACGATCTCCGCACTAGGCACAGGAAAGTGGCCATCTAGGGCAGGAGAGCTGCCAGCCTGGCCACCCAGGAGCAGGTGTGCATGAAAATCAAGACCCCCGACCCTGAGCCCTGAGCTTACAATGGCCGTCCTGGGTCAGACCAAAGGTCCATCTAGCCCAGTAGCCTGTCTGCCGACAGCGGCCAACCCTAGGGACCCTGGAGGGGATGGATCGAAGACAGTGACCAAGCCATTTGTCTCGTGCCATCCCTCTCCAGCCTTCCACAAACTTTGGGCAGGGACACCACTCCTACCCCCTGGCTAAGACCACTCCATGGACCCAACCTCCATGACTTGATCTCACTTCCCTTTCAACTCTGTTCTAGTTCTAGCCTTCACAGCCTCCTGCAGCAAGGAGTTCCGCAGGTTAACTATTTGCTTTGGGAAGAACAACTTTCTGTTACTAGTTTGAAGCCTGCTACCCATTCCTTTCCTTTGGTGTCCTCTAGTCCTTCTTTATGGGAACTCAGGAAGAACTTTTCTGAATGCACCCTCTCCACCCAACCCCTGCTTTTAGAGACCTCTATCATGTCCCCCCTCCGTCTCCTCTTTTCTAAGCTGAACAGTCCCAGTCTCTGTAGCCTTTCTTCATCTGGGACCTGTTCCCAACCCCTGATCATGTTAGTTGCCCTCCCTTCTCCCAGCCTTTCTCTTCCCCTCTCCCACCTCCTTTTCCCAGTCTCCCCCAGTTTTTTTCAATAAAGACAGAGTCAATGTTGGAAGAAACGTTATCTTTATTTTGTACATCAATAAGAAGGGGGACTAGGGAAGGGTAAGTGGAAGGAGGTGAGGGAGGAATGGGGTACGAGCCCCCGATGGGGAGGACTGGGCTGGCTCTGCGGGCTTCTGGGGGTGGAAGCTCTCCTGCAGCCCCCCAATTACCCCCTCTCCCCAGATGGCAGCCTGCGGCAAGTGCAGCCGGGCTGATGGCCGAGCGGTGTGATGTGCCCAGTGTGGGTACTCCGGGCACTCCAAGCCAGAACTTCTTTGCAAGCGGGGCACCCCTTAGAACTGTGTGTCCGGGGTGGGGGTCGGGACCCTTTAAGTGCAGCCCTCGGCTAGCCTGAGACAGCATCTCCATGCTCTAAGTCCTCCTCTTATGCCTTGCCGGCACTGCTTCCGGCCATCCTTAAGCCCTGTTCAGAGTCCACTCAATGTGGACTTGCTAGTTCGAATTAGCAAAACGCTAATTCGAACTAGTTTTTAGTTCTAGACGCGTTAGTTCGAATTAGCTTAGTTCGAATTAACTAATTCGAACTAAGTTAGTTCGAACTAGCGCTGTAGTGTAGACGTACCCTTACTATGTTTGTGTGATGGCAGGGGCAATACTGATGCTGGAGCTGATGTTGCTTTTTCCCCTGTTTTTAATGGTATGGTATTTATGGCATGCCATTCTTCCTTTTAACTTATTCTTAATACGCTGCCCTTGAGTGGCTCAGAGCACTTAAGCATCCTCTGCAACAGGGGATCTTCTTCAGTTGTTTGTGTAAGGCTTTCGAATGAGTAGAACTAGATGTAGACTAACTGTTGAAGACCCTGGTAGTCTCTCTGTAACCATAGCATCAGAACTTCATAACTGACAAGTTGACTTTCTGCCCTATTTCATGCGATGGACCCTTCTTTGCCTGTTGAACAGTCCTACAGAGAACTTGGAATTCCTGTGGCCTTTCAGGGCCATATCGAGCAAGTATCCTGAAGGGTATGGGCCAGGGGTGACAGGAGCTTAAATTTCTTACAGATACTGTCCTATCACAACCCAGGTTCCTGCCAGCTTCTTAAATAGCTCCCTGCTGGTATTTGCCACTGCTCAGCCAGCTCTTGCCAAAGCTGCACACCTGGGCACACCCAGTTACTTTCACCCCTGGCATGGGCTGATATCTGAAATATGTGCCCATCACCTCTTGGAGCTGTGATGAGTTGACATTTTTTTTTAAACAATAAACAAGCTCCAGGGAAAGGAAGATTCGGGCAGAATCTGTATAAAAGTCTGAGAAACAAATAATCAAGTTTCCCTTTAAGCTGTGCAGCAGACAGACCCACAGATGTTCAGTCAGCCCCACCCAGTCAGGGACTCAGGGCTCAGCACACAGCCATGCAGCTTAGAGGGGAGGAACCTTGCAAATAACACAATGTTTTAAATAATAGAGCCTAGGGTCATTTGGTGAAGGCTATAGCTTAGCAAACAAGGGTGCCTACAGATTCCACAGACCCTGGGCAAAGTGAGTATGGTGTTGGTGTCCTCCTGGAAGGGGCGGGGCCTGGAGTAGCTAACCCAGAGTGTCACCCAGAGCAGTGCTCTAGCAGAGATTTAAAGGCCTCAGGGCAACAGCCCCCTCTCCCATCAGTGGGTCTGTTGACATATCATGAAAAATTATGGTAAATAAATATGATCAGCCCTTATCTACTAATATTTTTGCCCACTCCTTTTCATCACTCTTTTTTTCAAATGTATCCCCCACTTTGCTCACTTTACATGAACTTTAAAAATATTGTTTTTCACTGAGTGTTTAGTAAAATGCTCTTATGAGTATGTAAAAGAGGATTTGCTCCATTTATCAAAACTGCCAAAGATAGCATGTTAACATTTGTAAAGTGCTCTGAAATTGAAATATGCTGTATAAGTGCTAATTATTATAAATGCAAAAGCAAAGCTGTACAACACTTGTTTTCCAAAACCTGCTCTGAGACTGGTTCAACGGGGAACAATTCTGTTTCTAAAAAGTTACAGCAGTGTGACTGAGGTGACTCAGTTTAGCTATTTGCACATGACCTGTTGGCTTTCACATGATGGAAAAATAACCAATAGTTTCCCATTGTAGCTTATAAAATCATGGAACATTAAAATTGGAAGAGCGGTCATCTAGTCCAATCCCCTGTTCAAAGAAGGACCAATCCCAACAAAATCATCCCAGCCAGGACTTTGTCAAGCCTGGCCTAAAAAGTCTCTTGGGATGGAGATTCCACCTTAAGATCAAATAGTAGTATGCAACACTGACATTGCTGACTCAAGTGAAATTATTGTGATGATCATATATGTATTTGTCATTAACCAGCTGATGCATGTAAATTGCCTAACTATTCAGCTGGCAGTTCAAACTGCCAAGATTTTCTACAAGACAAAATAGTGGCAAAGGGCCAGCTCCTGCAATTAGATCATGCATGCTGAGCTGTGAATTTGAACGGAGTTCTGCTGACTTTGATAGGGATCCACACTGTATAGGCATCTGCCTATCCCACAGTCAGTTTTGAAACTACAGACATAATCAATAATTTTCTCCTGAGGGGGGAGACCCTCTTCTTAGCCTGTAACTCTATCCATGTCACTCCCCACATTCTTTTGTGTACCTCCCTTCTCACCAGTGTATCAAGTTCTAACTTCTATTCTGCAACTTCAAGTCTCTTTGTAGGTCTTTTCCTCTTGTTGCATCTACTCAGCCTCCCTTTGCTCCCGCATTGATATAATTGGGCCCTCCCACCTATGTTTTCTTTTGGGATGTCCCAGTACACACACAATTTTCTGTCGAAATTTCTCCGTGAAATCTTATCCCTCTTCACTTCTATCCTTTAGGCCTATTTGTGCCATGGTGTCTACCAGAAATCTGCCAGCCAATGATGGTTTGATAGGTGGTTAGGGATAGTGATTTTCAATTGGCTACATCTGAAGGCTACCTTGACCGTGTGCCAGAATAAGCAATAGCACATTGCTAATATATCCAGGGAGAATTAATTGTGACTCCCATGCTCCTTCCGTGTTCTGACAAGTAAGTCAGAGGAGTAATGGTCGTTCGAATTAGAAAGCCTGATTCGAACTACCTACTCGTGCCGCATGTAGCTGTGGGCACGGAGTCCAAACTACCGGGGATTTAAAAATGGCGGCACCCGGCAAGATGCAAATGAAGCTCTGGATATTTAAATCCCGGGCTTCATTTGCAACTTCGCTTGACTACATTAACCACCCTAGTTCAAACTAGGGTGGTAGTGTAGACATACCCTAAGTTACTTAACCCCTTTACTTCTCTTATCTGTACCCAAGCAGCTAAAAATCTGGTGAGTTTTTAGATGGAGCCAGAGCTACTCTTTCTTCTACATCCCCTCCTCTCTTTGTCCATTTCCCTTAGGGTAGGTGTCAAGCATGCCTCCTCTACTCTGGTCAGAATTACAATCGGCATCCTTACTTTGCTGCATGGCTCTGAGAACTACGATAACCTAGCACTTATTTAACCCAAACAGATTTTCAGAGAATCTGGACCCATCAGGAACCACCACTCGATGCAAGAATTAACCTATATGTCTATGTGATCTCTTGTCGTCTCTTCCACCTCCCTCTTATATTTCTCTACCAATCAAAATATCATTATGATGTTGAGTGCCCATGAACTGCTCGATTATCTCGTCTGCTAAGTGTTCTTTATCATATGCAGTGTCATTCATTGGATTGGCACTTTCCTATAAATTAACGATGATTGTTCATGATTACTATACTTACACTCAACACTCATGCCGTGTTTTTATGTAACGTGCTTTCTGTGGATCTCAAAGCATTTTATAGACATTCCTGTAATGAATGCTTGCCCACTACAGTATGATTTTATTCCAGTATGCAGATGGAAGACTGAGGTGTTGTCAAAATCCAGGTATATTCAATCCGAGAAGTCCAGACTTCAGTACTCTTTGCTAACCATTAGGCTAACATTCTCTTCCAACTTTATAATAAAAAACAAACTCTTAAGTTTCGTTTAATTAGTTGACCATTTCACAGCTGCCTCACATGCCATTATCTCTAGCTAAATGGACTTTTGGCGCTACATATCGTGCCCCTGATCTTGCAAACACTTATGCACTGGCATAACTTTGCTCATATGAGTAGTTTTTAACTTCAGTGAGGCTACTTATTACAAGTGAAATTATTAATGTGCCAATGTTTTTGTAGGATTGCGTCCCAAAGCACGGGTTTCAAAGTACATTTTGCCTGATGTATGTGAGGAAGCAGTGAAATGGTTAATTTAAATATTTAAGGAGATCCATGTAGTATCAGGCACATACCAATGATGGTAGGTGGCATTACACTAGGACCTACGATTTCTAGTCATCAACCAGGACCCTGTGAGGTGGTTGCTAATAGGGTTGACGACCTTCTAATAACACACAACTGAACACCTTTGCCCTGCCCCTTTTCTGAGGTCCCATCCCCATTCACTCCACCCCCAGATTTCTGTCACTCACTCTTCAGCACCCTCTCATTCATCTTCACCCTGGTTGAGACAGGGGTTGGGGTGCAGGGGAGGTTGAAAGCTCTGGATGGAAGTGCCATCTCCAGGATGGGGCCAGAAATGAGTGGTTTCGGGGGGAAGGAGGGGGCTCTGAACTAGGGCAGAGAGTTGGGGTACAGCCAAGAATGAGGAATTTGGGGTGGGATGGAGACAAGGGGTTTGGAGTAAGGATGGGGGATAAGGTCTGATGCAGGGGTTGACATGTTGGAAGGGGTATAGATCTATGCTAGGAGTATGGGTTCCAGAATGGGACCAGAAATGAGGGGTTCAGGATGCAGGAGGGGACCCTGAGCTGGAGCAGGGAGTTGGGATGTGGGCTCTGTCTACACTGCACAGTTATTTTGGAATAAGCTATTCCGGAATAGTTATTCCAAAATTGCTTATTTTGAAATAGCACGTCTACGCTGCAGGGAAGCCTCAAAAATATCGAGGCAGGGTTCCCTAATGTAGATGTGTGATCTCAGTTTAAGGCCCCAGGAGGAATGACTTAGAATGGCCCTTGTGAGGGGCTATTTCAAAATAGCAGAAGTCGAGCATTTACACACGCCTTATTTTGAAATAGCTTTTTCAGAATAGGTGGTGTTCTTTGTAGAATGAGGTTTACAGAAACTGGAATAAGCCGTCCATTATTTTGAAATAACAGAATTGCTGTATAGACACTCGCATTGTTATTTCAAAATAATGGCCATTATTTTGAAATAACTTGGCTGTGTAGACACACCCTGGGGTGGAGCCAAAGGTGAAGGATTCAGGGTGTGGGAGGAGGCTCTGACCAGGGGCAGGGTGTTCAGGTGCAAGGAGTGAGGGGTTATGGCTCCAGGAAGGAATTTGGATGCTGACAGGGACTCCTGGCTGAGGCAGAGGAATGGGAGGAGGTGTGGGGAGGAGGTTCTGGGAGGGAATTTGCCATTGGGTTCTAAGCTGGGGCAGTGGGTTGGGGTTGTGGGAAGTGCGATTAGGGTGACTCTTACTTGAGCTTGCCCACTGCCAGCATAAAGTGGCTCTCTGCTCCTAGGCGGAAGCATGGTCAGGCATCTCTGCACGGTATGCACTGTTCCCACAGCTCCCGTTGGCTGAGATTCCCAGCCCACAAGAACTGCACAGTTGTTGCACAGGGCAGGGGTAGAAGCCAGGGGTGTGTGTTGCTGCTTCTGATCAGGTAAGGGAACCTGCCAGTCCCATCAACTGGATTTTTAATGGCTCGGATGCTTTCCAGAGCTATCAGGGTACCTTTCTGACTGGATCTTCTGGACACCTGGAAATCCTAATTGCTAATGGAACAGCAAAGGGTTTGTTTTGTTTTGTGTTTTTTAAATACAAAATAGCAGCTGGATAGAGGAATCCTTTCCTTCATCTTGTGTGTGACTTGTGTATAAACATTTTTAAGTTCAAGACAGGCACCAGGTCTTGCTATATAGCAATGCCTGTCAAAATGAGACTTTAGTTTTGTTTTGGGGGAGAGGTTATTTAATGCTATTTAATGATAAAGATCATATACATTTAAAATCTTTGAATGCCAGTATATTATGAAGGTATTACTATCTTGCAAGTAAGCTGGGAACAATAGTTGCCTGAAAAGTGTTGTCTGTTATTAAAAATGTATTGTGTTCTTTTTTTTTTAGAACTGCATCTATTAATTCTGCACTTCACAACCTTCCTCATTTTCACTTCTGAACCACAGATACAATAATCCTGACTAAACCTTGATCAATCCCACTTCACCAAAGACAGAATATTAGATTAGTGAAGCCTCCTAATTAAACTTCTTTAATTTCACAAATAATACTACAGAACACTCTGCTGTGCTGCCCGTCAATATTAAACTATGTTTCTCTAAAGGAATAAATAAAGCCTGTTTTGTGATGCTGTAACTTTGATTTTTTTCTAAGTCATGTTTGCTTACTAGTTCATAAAATTCAGTAATCTACCATTTTATGGACTGGCAATTTTACAGACATTACAATGAGTTAGTGATTTTTTTTATTCCATTGCAGCATTATTTTAGCATTTCCTATTGGTTTAGTTAATTTTCATTGTAATTCCTGTTTTTCAGATATTTATTACAAGGGAATTGTACTTGATTAAATGGTGTATCTGCAGGAAAGGTTTTCCTTGCTTTTTCCCTTTCTGCAGGTATGCTAGGACTAGGCAAAATCTAGCTCTACGATTTTAATCAAAAACTTCATCTGGTTATACCCTAAAGTGTTTACAAACATAGATGTAATAGTTTCTGCAAATGTATTGTAGCTTTAGAATTCCTTCAAAAATAAATTAAAAAAAAAAAAACCCCTAAGGATCAGTGCTTGGTCTACTAAAGAGAATAGCAAAACTAAATTTCAATGGTGATAGCAATGTGGTAGAATTTCATCCCTAATTAATGATGAAGATACATTAGACACAATCTTGGGGTTGAAAGTCAAGGCTAGCATACCTTTCTTAACCCATATATTTTCATAATAATCACAGCTATTGATGTACCTTTTATCACAGAATCATAAGGTCAGAAGAAGCCTCAAGAGGTCAAGTACACTTCCCTGCTAAAAGCAGGGCTAACCCAAACTAAATCATCCTAGCCAGGGCTTTGTCTAGCCAGGACTTAAAACCTCTAGGGAGGAGGATTCCACTTCCCAAAATAACCCATTCCAGGGCTTCACCACCCTCCCAGGGAAATAGTTTTTTTTCCTGCTATCCAACCTACACCTCCCGCACTGCAACTTGAGACTGTTGCCCCACATTCTGCCATCTGTCATCACTGAAAATAGCTTCTCTCCATCCTCTTTGGAACTACTTTCCGAAGTTGAAGGCTGCTATGACATGCCCCCCTCACTCTTTTCTTCTGTAGATAAAATAACCCCACATCTCTCAGTCTCTCCTCATAAGTCATGTGCTCCAGCCCATGTAATTTTGTCTATAATTTGAATATATTTGTATAAATTATTCTTTTATTATGTTGTTTAAAAGGAGAAAAAGTTGTTGAGTGGTGATTTAGTCACATTACAGACTTTAACATAACTATTTTTGTATGTACGTAACCAGGGGCGGCCCAAAGTGGTGGAACTGGTGCCCGAGGTGGAACGCATGATCAGCGCCTCCACCTGCACGGCCCTCAACGGCGTGACGTCAGCGTGACGTCATAGTTTGGCTCTCCAGGTGCCTTGTTGAAGGCGGCGCCCTAGACGGCTGAGTTGGCCTATACTCACGGGCCGCCCCTGTACGTAACAAGGAACATACTGTAATGGCTCCAAACATAACTACCATAATTTAGCAAATATAACCCGCAGGTTATATTCATTTTTGCAAACCCCGCACCCCTCTGCGGGGTATACTCGGGGGCGGGATATACTTTTTTTTTTTTTTTTTTTTAAACTCACCTGGTGGTGAGCGCTCCCCCGCCCCTTCCCCCACTGCACTGCCTCCAGCCTCCTGTGGCTGCACAGGAACCAGAGGATGAGCGCTCCCCCGGCTGGAGGCTGTGCAGCTGCAGGAAGGGGCCGGGGAGCACTCTCATTCCCCCGCCTGGAGGCTGTATGTCTTAATCCTTATCTGCTAGTGTAATGTAACTCATTCCTGTGACTTAAACGTTACATCATCTACTCCTAAGTGGAATACAGAACAGAAAAATGTTAGATATAGTCTGATTGAAAATTATTAAACCAATAGTGGAAAATTCCTCTGTATAAATTAATCCAAGTGAGAGAGAACCTGAATGATTTTATTATACATCTGTCTTATTCCTTTAAATATGTCTGCTGCAGAGGTGGGATCACGTGCAGGTGATAGTGCAGCACACGTATTTAATGGAAAGGGACAGAAAAGTATTCATATAAGAATTAGGATGCCCAGGTTTGTCCTGCAAAACCTTGTCCACTTGAAAAGCTCTTCATCATGTGACTCCTCCATCGACTTTAATGAATCCACTTGTGATACAGCATTGTTCCTGTGAGCAAGAGCTTTCAGCCTTGAAACTATGTATATAATTGTACTTGCTTTGTTCACAGGAGGGTGGAATCTGAACTCACAGAAATAACCCCATTCACAACCATTCCTTTTAAATCAGATGAACAGGTTTTGGGGCATGAACAACTTGATCTATTTAATGATCTCAACACAAGCAACCAAAATAGATATGAATGAAGTTCATTCCTCAGTCTGCTTGCACACGTTTTTGTGTGTCCATGTGTCTTAAAATTATCTGTATTTTGTGAAATATACCTGTGGTCTCTGCAGATGTATTACATACTCAATGTTTTTGCTAATTGTTAATGCCTTTATTGTTGCAGATACTGAAGTGGTGTATAAAAATAGGAATGGACATGTTGTTAAACTGAATGTAGAAACAAATACAACCACATTATTATTGGAAAATACAACTTTTGTAAGTAATGCATATTTATTTTACTCATTAAAATTGTGTGTCACTTTTAAAGGGCATCCGGTTAATCGTTATTTGGCTTTTGTCTATAACAGACAAGGAATATAGTGTTTACAGATTACATTAAGATTATATTCAAGAGAGAAATTTACCCACTCCATTGCTGAAGATATTACTCATTCCAATCCGGCATATTCTCATGTGTTTGCAGACAGCCTGACACAGGTCCTTGAAGGCTCACTTCTGCTGTGTTGCCTAGAGTGATGGTATAAGGAGAGTTGATTATAATATATGGGAGTTTAATTAAAACTTTGAAAAGTTTTTTTCCTGGGTGATTTTTGGTCAAACTTTGAAATTTAAAAGCAAAGCAGAATTTGCAAAATTAAACTAAGCTATATAGTTGGAAAATTTGGCATTTTTTTCCATTTTGCTGACATTACTATGGATGTAATTAGCGCTCATAATTAAAGAAAAAGCATATATGTTTCTTATTTCCACTAATCTCTTCTAATTACCCTTTTCTCTGAGCTTAGTTTGTGTCCAGTCCTTCTGAATTTCTTCTAACATGCCCTTCAAGTAGTAGGGTACTACCTTAAATATAGAAAAAAATCATAAGAATTAACTATTTTTCCTTTGTTCCTTTTCATCCCATATCATATAAGTGATACTGCTTATAATCTTCCCTTTATAGAGCCATACAGTACATATTTCATGCTTTTCAGTTCTTCCTCACAAATCTTTTATATTGTTGTTTTCTGCAATCATTTCAGTTTTGGGAGGCCAAGGTGCCCAAGACTGAATTAAAGATTCATTTTCCACAGAACCACATAGGAAAGGATTATTTCCTTCCTGGTCTGTGTTATGATGCCTTTGCTAATTCAGCCCATAGTTACCTTGGCTTTCTTTGCTCCCTGTATTTCACTGTAATGTAACTTCCTTTCTCACCTCAGGAGCATTTTCTGTTTCAAGGGCCCCAGCTCCCAGTCACCTGCCTCTTCCAAACACCTCAACTAGAGGTAGGAGACGCCCTTATTTTGTGGGGGCATGGGGCTACATCTTCTGTTGGTATAGGCCTTCAGAAAATGTAATGCCCTCCTGGACTGAACAAGAGAATGAAGGGAAGGAGATTGTCTGAGGGATGTATCTGTGAGACCCGATATCTCCTGTCTCTATTTCTGGAATGGTGCACTTTATATACCACCCATGTCTCAAGAGACAATCTAAAACTGAGAAGGGCTGTCAGTGCTAACTATAATGTCTTTTTTTTGTCCACTTGAGCAAAAATGCTCCTTTTCCATATGGAAAAACAGCAAATTGATGAAGACAGACAAACACTGCAGATGTTGTTTGGGTTGTTTTTTTTTTTTTTTTTTTTTTTGCCCCCCCAGAAGGTTGCTCTTTTCTGGGTTTGTGTTAGAAAATAGAGATTCAACTTCAGATTACCCAGACACAGTTCAGGGCACAAGATAAAACACTTTTAATTAGGAGTTGTCAACTGGTCAAAGATGCATGATGCCCAACTAACTATCCTACATGCCTGCATATGAAACAGAGGCAAAGAATTTGAAACAATATGTCTGTTTTCCACAAGAAGCTTGTTTGCATGTGATATGTGAGGAGAGTAAAAAAATTAAAAGCACAAATGAGGTAGATTCTAGACCAGTGGTCTCCAATATTTTTACACCCAAGATCACTTTTTAAGTCTCAGAACAGGTGAAGATCTACTGCCCTGCCCCTTCCTTGAAGCCCCGCCTACATTACATGAAGAAATCTAATGTAAATGTGCTGCGCAAGTGCGCAGTTCAGAGAGGGCTCAAGAGCTACTCTTAGAGCCCCTGAGATCTACCGGTAGATCGCGATCTACTGGTTGGTGACCACGGTTCTAGACAGTCACACCTAAGTGGAATGGAAAAAGCTCAGTGTGGAGCAGAAGCCTAAAAATGACTTAGAGGTATAATAACAAAGGGGAACTTTGCCATACCTGATAATTTTCTGTCTGCGCTGAATGCACTGCAAACACCCTTTAACAAGCAGAATGTAAGAGAAGCAGGCTGCAGAATTGAAATTCAAAATATTCTCACTTCTCTAATCTCTACTCTAAAAAATGCTCCGGCTTCTCCATACTGCTAGATGTACTCTCCAAAGGCTAAACACCTGAATTGTGTATGGTAATTCCCCTTTCATTGTCACATCTGCTTAATCATTAGTGCATGAATAGAAATGTTGCTGGTTTAACACCTTGCAGAGCTGTCTTGTATTTATGAAAAACATGGGCACATCATAACAGAACCACTGGCAATGCAAGTTTCCACACATAGTCCAGCTCCCCCCTGGAGAACCGGTGTTGTAGTGTGAAACATTCCTCCACATTTCCCTTTCTCTCTCAAAATAGACAATGATGGGATAAGTGGGTGAGTTTTTCTTAGTGAGGTTGATAATTGCCTATTAGAAATCATCCCACCATAACAAACATCTTCAGGTACACAACCAAAGAGGTAATCCTGGCTCTTGATTGCTACCTGAATTGGCTGGATTTGAACCAGCATCTTATAAGTGAATATCATCTTACTTTATTACTAATCCCCTGAAGCACACACTGAAGCACACATACCCCTCTCCCCCCGCATGTGCTGCTCAAAGGTTCTCGCTTTACTCCTTGGAGATTGCCACTTTGTGAAAAGTACGTTTTCTTTTATCCTACTTAGTGTCACTTTCTGTCTAAAATGCAGACACAAAACCTTCTGAAAAATCTTTTGAAAGACATTCACTGTGTTCCTTCTCCATGTGTATCTGCAAGTAAATCGGAGACAGCACAAAAAGGCAGTTTCTGGGCTCATTAGTAAATTCCATGTTATGTGCATTATAGAAATGGGTTTTTTCCCCCTTAAGAAAAACACCAAATTAGTTTTTAATCGATGTGTAATGGTGCCGGAATTTATTAAGAACTTCTGATGGGTTTTTTTCCCTTTTAAAGTCTCTCTTTTTTCCTCTGTATTAAGTCTCTAGAAAACATCAGGGTTCCCCCCCCCCCGCCACCCCTCAGTTTCCTATAGATTTATTCAAAGACTGTCTTAAAAAATCTTACATTTTACTATAATTAAGATATTTGTCCTCTCCAAATAATCAGCAGTTTGCAAAACAATGTAATGGTTAACCATTTCAAGAAGCACCACATATAGATTATTAGCATCTCTGCAGGTTAATGGCTAGATGTGGGGTTTTTTTTAAACGATATCCTTCAGCTTTAGTGAACTTGTCTGAGTTGGTCAGTGAATAGTGTTCCCTCTGTAGCTGGCCAATAAGCAATTAATATTCAAAACCAGTGATATGCAAATATTAATAGCAGGAAGCTAAACAACTTCAAGCAGGAAGTTAAGCAACTCAATAGAGCCAAAGAGGCTAGAAACTAATCACAACATGGCATCTTGAGTTCATATTGTGATGCTGTATCAATGTGTGATGGCAGTGCCTTCTCTGTTATCTAGCTAATGTCCCTGTCACCATGGAATGTAAGCTTCTGTTCACCAATTACATAACCATCAGCAGCAATTTTTTATTCTTATTGCACATTACAATTCCAAAATTATTTTGGATTCATACCACATTTTTGTCTAAATAAGGATGCCAATTTTTCTGACATGCTTTTTTCCCTCCCTTTTTAATAGACTCTTTCTTCTGTCATTTCTTTTTAAACTTAGTCAATAGCTGGGTTAACTGTAATTAACCCAATCATAAATAAAGTTCTAGAGATGGATGCATGAAGAAGCAAGGAATGGGGTCTATGTGCTTATCTGAACTAATGAAATGGCCTCTCCTCTTGCTCCCATCCCTCCTATACTGTCTGCACAGCTGCCCTCACCTGGTTTAAAATATATTATATTAGAAGATTAATATAATAGTACCCGGAGTTGCTCGGGTACTTAACTCAATTTTTGTTTTCCTTCATTTTAAATCATTGTCCTGGATTGGGTCTGGGGATGAGGGGTATAGTCTGCCCTGGAGTGAGAGGACTAACAGCCTTCTCTCACTGCAGCAGCTTAGGGTCACGTGAGAAGCACCTCTTCATGGCCCCTGCAGCTCCAGCAGGTATGCATGGGGGTGGGATGCATGTTCCCCAGCTGGGGCAGGTCCAGATTCATCTTCCCAGTGTGCCTCCCAGTCAGAGTAAGGAATAGAACAAAAGCAATTTTGCCTCACTCCCTGATGAAGGGAGAACAATCAGTAATGTTCTCCTATGACTCAGGTGGGGAGAGTGGATGCTTCAGTCCAAAAGGGTACATCTAGGGGTTGAGATGCTTGGGGATGGGGCAGTCCTGGAGGGGGAGGGTTGCAGCATCTGGGAGAAAGGACTACCCCAGCCCTCTCTCACCCCAGCATCTTAGAGTCTGGTGAGAAGCAGCTCTTCATGGCCGCAGGAGCTCCATAGCTGAGGGAGATGTGAATGCTCCCTGGATGGGGCAGGTCCAGGTTTGTTTGCCCACTCCCTCCCCAGGCAGAATGAGCAATGTAGCACTCTCCCTGACAAAGGGGAACAGCCAGCGTTGGTCCCATACGAATCAGGGTGGGGGGAAGATTCATCCCACCACCATCCTTCCTATAAGATTTCTGGGGAGAGAGGGTGAGACTCAAGCCTTGGGCAGTCCCAGATGGAGGGCTACACCTTTCACCTGCCTGGTGATTCTGTCTCTTTTCTGTAGGGTTTTATGAGAAGCAGTCCCATTCTAGGTACATCCCATTTTCCTAGCACAACCAAACCCTTACCCTGCTTTAAGTTGTGATAAGCAGAAGCTGTGTACTGAATTTGGTGGGCTTAGCTTTTGCCATTAAGGAAGCGTTCTTGAAAAGACAGACAGATGCACAGACAGACAAACTCTCTCAAATAAATAGTAGATAACACCCTCCTCCCCCCCCAAAAAATACAGAATATTTCAAATACGGAAAAGTATGATCCATAATTCAATTGCCAACGTATTCCCACTGAAAACAACCCATGTCAAAATTTCTCTTCCATCCCTCCCCCCCTCCCCCCCAAAAAGACCACTAAAACTGATATGCAAATATGACAGGAGTGTTAATTCTCAAAACCTGCTAGGATCCTTCTACCATATGCATAATGATTAAAGCTGTGGGAAGAGGTTAGAAACATGAATAAAATAGGAGTTGCTCTTGTAAGACCCACCTGTTCCTTACCCACTCACTTTGATGCAGCCCCTTTTCCATCCACATGTTAGTTGATTATGCATGTCTTATGACTGCAGTGGAAATGTCTTAACCTTGCAGGATGACAGCAACAGAAAGGGAGGGGGATGGTAATTTATGCATCACTATTCACAGATGCGGTATTGTTAAGTTAAATCAATCCTGCTCTTCGTGACCAGAGGCAGGATTCAACAGCAGGAAGGCCATCAAAGCACTTGTATTCCAGATAGGAAACTAGGCTCATCTTGTGCAGAATGTGAAGGGGATAACAAGGAGAATTCTTTAACTCTCTCTAAGCTCAGCACAGACCTGCAGACCATGAGTTTACACCTTCAATTGCCTAAGAGGACAGGACATGGAGTTATGAGAATCTCTGCAAGTAAAAGCTTGGCTCACAAATAGTGCTAAAGAGCTATCCATATTTGTACAAGGAATGCCTTGTGCCTTTATTGTAATACAAACTGAGTAATGATACTCTTATTTGAGCCTTACACACTAATCACATGAACACAGAGATAACCCTAGGCTGGGTCATAGAGGTTACGTCCACACTGCAGCACTATTTTGGGATACCGGAGCTATTCTGTGTCTTCTAAGTGTGCCCTTTATTTCAAAATATAATGGGCTCCCTATTCTGACATCCCTGTAAACCGCATTTCACAAGGACTAAGGGACATCAAAATAAGATATGCATAGCTCAAATGGCATACCTTATTTCGACCTACAGTGCAGTATAGGTGCACCCAAGACAGTAATGAGCTGGAGTACTACCAGGAGTCTAAATTCCATTCTTTGCTATAGCTACTAAATCAAATTGCATCAGATCACCTCCACAGACAAGAATCTGTGTGGTTGGAAGAGACATTCTCTTACTGTCTTGGTTGCTGGAATGCCATATCTTTTGTTGTTGTTGTTGTTGTTGTTCATGCACCTTCTAACCTTCTATAGAAGAGCAGGGCAAATGGAGAGAGGAATGATTTGTTTCCTCCCAGCACTTCTGCTTGAAAGAAAATTAGTTTCTGTCTCTTTTGCTGATCTCTCTCTCCACACTGCACTAACTGTATGCATATAATCATATATGCAGCAGAAGCTGTAGGGTCAGTTTCTGGCAGCATGGTCAGAAGGAAGGAAACTGGTTTAACTGGACAAGGGAGCTGTTGGTGGTCCCCATGCAGCCAATATCATTTTGGAGCTATTTCTGCTCTGAACACATGCCTTTCTGAATCACTCTAAAGCTGAAGGAGTTTTGATTGGATGTACAAACTCTGAAAGTCACATAGAAGTACCTCGGGCAATGTATTTAGTCTTGTGGGTGATTGGTTTGAACTCCTAACCTAACAACCAAGGAACTAGTTGATCAGGAGATTTAAACACTCATGGATATCAGAAGGGTCCACATTGCTGAGGAATGTCATGTTGCTTTGGTGAATTTTTAGCCTGCCAATTTGTGCTTATGAGCCTGATGTAAAAAAAAGTGAGTTGATCCAAAGTTATGCTTACTGTTTAGCAAACTTAAACAGATGAAACAGTGAGTTGTGCCCATGAGAGCTCATGATACCATCTATATTTTTTGTTAGTCTGTAAGATGCTTCAGGACTATTCACTGATTAAGTTTTTTTCAGTTTCAGAGGGGTAACCGTGTTAGTCTGTATCTGTTCAGCAAGCACTCAAGACAGTACCACATCACATTAAAACCGTTCCTCTGCATTCCTTGCACTTTAGATGAGAAATCTAAGAAATAAAACTAAGTCCTGTGGCACCTTATAAACTAACAGATTTATTGGAGCATAAGCTTTTGTGGGTAAAGGCCCACTTCATAAGACCCGCATCTAACGAAGTGGGTCTTTACCCACGAAAGCTTATGCGCCAATAAATCTGTTAGTCTATAGAGTGCCACAGGACTTCTCATTGTTTTTGCAGATTCAAACTAACACGACTACCCCTCTGATACTAAGAAATAAAGAATACCATAATTTGGATGTATGTAGTTGCGTCACCATGAATATTTAATTTTCCCAAAATTGCATTCTAGTTTGATCCCCTCACATTGTTAGTGGACTCTGTTAAAAATATCGGTAGGTCTAGACTATAGGCTTTTGTCGACAGAAGTTTGGTCGACAGTATCTGTCGACAAAACTTCTGTCGACAAAGAGCGTCTTGACACATTCAGTTCTGTCAACAAAGCAAGCTGCTTTGTCAACAAAACCCTGTAGTCTAGATGCAACCCTACAGGCAATAACACCTTCTGTTGACAGAGTTCTGTCGACAGAAGGTGTTATGCCTGGTAAAATGAGGTTTACCAGCGTCGACAAAACTGCTGAGTTCTGTCGACGTTATGTCAACAGAACTCAGCGGTAGTGTAGACGCTGGTATAGCTTTGTCGACAAAAGTACACTTTTGTCAACAAAACTCAGTAGTCTAGACGTACCCTAAGAATCTTATGTACTGACGTTCACCCTTGCTGTTTAAAAATCTACCTCCCTCAGCCCTGTTTCCTCTGCCTTTTTTAAGAAGGCTTACTGTCAGGTTTAAGAGCCTCTGTCCTGGGTCTCATCCTGTTAATCTGTTTAAATTGCACAAGTTTCCAGGGGCTTCTCATTTAATGTATCTCAGAGTGTATTGTGCTTGTAGTATCATATTTCTATGGGCCATCTTTTGCACGTGGCTTGATAGAAAGGGATTACTTTTTGCAGCCTGCTAATTAGCTCTATAGTGTCAGATGGGTGAGCAGAGCAGAGGTTTTAGCTCATGAATCATGATTAGGCTCTGTGGCAACCCAGCTGCAGAAGCCCTGCAGAGGCCTTGCAGCCAAAAGCACAGAATTAGAATTTTAGTCTGAATGGAGCTTTTGGCAGTGTATATGTTGTGATATTTCACATAGCACCATTCACAGTTAAGCTTTCCTTTATTGTCTCCTTCCTCTCGACTGGAAACTCAGTACAGCATCATAGGGTAATTATAGTACTTTGTTGATTAATGCAGCTTTAATTGCAAGAACAGTTTACATGGTTCTGTTTTATTTAAGAGCTTTCCATAAGAGATTAATGAGTGAATAATAGTAAATGCTTTAAATGACACTTTATAACACACAAATATTACTAACTGTTGCAATATGGACTGTTTTAATGATACTGACATGTTGCGAATATTAGACCATTACCCCCTCTCTCATAGGCAAGTCTAAATGTTAAATAACCTCCATTGCTTTGAGGTTTTTTGTTATGGTTTATTTTCCTTTGGGAAAATCCAAAGGAGAGAATGGTTTGTAAATAAATTGTAAAAATCCCCTTGGTAAAAGTTCTGTAACCACTTTCATAATTTATCAAAGTGTTCAACATCCACAATCTTTCTATGATTAGCACCAAAGGTTTTATCCAAAATATGTCCTGTTTGTAAATAAGGGGAAGACTTTTAAAAGCACAAATTACAGGCACTAAACTTCCCTTTTGTATCTTTGAATATTTCTCCCTAGTTATTCTTAGAACTGGAAGAATTAATGTTGCATGATCCTTCCTCAATAAGACCTTTTGTTTCAGTAGTTACAACTTTGTCAAAGGTTAACTGTTTGGACTGAAATTTTCCATGCTTGTTCCATACCTCTGCTTGATTTTTTTTAAACGTTTCTGTTGTTTCTGGAGAATGAAGTTAGGGGAAATTTTGTTGCATTGTATGCACATTAAAAATAAAGTCTTGAAAGTATTTCAGAGAGAAACTTGAGTAACTCCATTCTGTTAAACAAAAAGTTTAAATTTGGCAGGAAATTATGCCTAGTGTCACAGATCTGCCATTTGCTGTCCCCTTGAAAATCTGTCAACCATGGAAAAGTTTGTAGGGAAGAGGGAGGAGAAATCATGTTTTGCATGTGCTTAATATAGGCTTGTTAGAGTTTGGTAGCACATGCAAGATATCTCTACCTGCACACTACAAGTAAGCATGACCCATCCCTACCGAGTGATTTTGCTGCTTCATACCAGGCTCCAGTGCTGAGCTTAACTTTCCCTACAATGGCCCTCCTAGCTGCTGGATGACTCTGTGGAACTAGGTATCAAGAACCAAGAGAAGGGAGACCATTTTGTGTGCTCCCCCCAGTCCCACTGCAGGTGTCCATGAAGCAAGGACGAAGCATCCTGAGTGGAATGTAGGCTGTGAGGAACTGTTGTGGGGGGGGGAGGGTAGAATAGGAAGAAGAATCAGGGCAGTGTAGGGATAGTCCAGGAGTCACATTTGGAGCAGGCCTGGGACAGGAGTGGTGGGGGAGAATTAAGAATTTAATGGCCAGAAAAGGTGTGTCTAGACTGCTGCTGTGTTCTTTTGAAAATAAATCGAAAGAATGTGGCAGTTTTTTCGACTATGGAAAACCTCGTTTTACAAGGAAAAACTCCTTTTTTCGCAAGTGCTCTTTTGGAAAAAAGGCGCTATGTAATGCAAACTGTGCTTTTTTTGAAAGAGCATCCAGACTACCTGGGTGCTCTCTCTCAAAAAAGAGGCTTGCTTTTTTGAAAGTACTGGTTGAAGACTAGATGCTCTTTTTCGAAAGAGGCTTTTTCAAAAGATATCTTTTGAAAAAGCCTCTTTCTAAGGAGGCTTGCAGTCTAGAGGTAGCCAAAGAGATAAGAGCATAGGTGCACAGGGCAAAAAGAGGCAGGAGAGAAGAGCCAGCTATAGATTTATTATTTCCTTACAGTTTTGATTATATATTTATTATAATAGAGATACAGTAAGTTTATATTGGCAGTTTGTGTTACAGCCAAAGGACTTACAGGCCACATCCAATGTATTGAGCCAGGGCAAAGCTAGCATGCACTTGCCTGGGACCTTTCACCCAGATAAAAATGTCACTGTGTATATAATTAGGAACTTTCACCTAAATAAAGCAACCTTCAATGGCACAGGGGCTTCCAAGAATATCCTTATACTTGCAGGTACATCATCACTAGGAAAAATCTGAAATAACCAGTTAAGACCAGACTGAGCATCAGGTAGGGCAGGAATAACAAAAGTGATCGATGACCACAAAAGGCGCCTAGTAACAAAGTGATGCAGATGATTATAGGTGGAGATCAATCATATACTGACACATTAGTAAGGTGAGGAAATATAAATAAGAAGAAAAGGAAGCACCACCTACTTAATATGAATTAAGTATAACAATGTCAGCGTAGCATTTATAAAAGTGACATCCCAGCCTAGGGGCAGTGGGAAAAAATGTAGTCCTTGGCAGTTGCCAGTCTGATGGCCATTGGTAATTATGGGGAAGTTGAAGGTAATGAGGGGGAGGAGAAGGATGGATAAAACCTCAGGTTGTTCTAGAAGGAATGGGGTGAGTATATGGTATGGGAATACAAATGTACATTCCCTATGTTACAAAATGGGAGTGTTTGAGACTGTGATAAATGTATTAATAAATTATATTTGTAAATATACAGCGTTCTTGTAGTGTGAGTGTTGTAACTATGCATATTACGGTTCCCATCCATACTCTAATTAAATACTGGGCCTGATCCTGGGACAAAGGCCCTGTCAACCCTAAACATGGTAACTGGAAATTTGTAAGTTATCTTAGATCAGGCAATATAGAGTGAGTGGGAAGGTGTGAAGGCAATGTGAGAAGGATGGAGTTCTGGGTAGGGACAGGAACTGGAGTGAGGTATGGGAGAAATGAATGGAGTAGGAGTGGGGATTGGATAGGAGTAGAGTGGACCAACAGCAGGCTGGGTAGAAAACAGAGTTTATCACAACTAGCCAGTTTTCCCTTCAGAACATGACATTGAGCTCAAAATTGTTGAGTCTAGGTATCCCTCTGCTGCAAACAGCCATGAAACCCACTAGCAAAGTGTTGCATCTCACTCAAGTAGCTTACCTTCATAGACCATTAGCTTAAGTGGCAGAGGTCTGTGCTGATGATCTATTACAGGTCAATATGGAAACACACAATGCATTTTGAGGTGGGGGGGGGGTTCAGTTTGCTTTTTTAAATTATAGGAAATTATAGATAAACAATGGCATGTAATTGTGCAATTCTAGGGACTATATCATAATGATTACACACAATGGAAACAAATTACAGTTGCACAGTCAATCTTAACACAGACATTTCCTAGCTTTTGAATACTTGACTTTACAACCTGAATGCCCTTTTGTATATAATTTATTATATGCTGAGAATTCAGTCTTTAAAAATCTCAGACCCAGACCCAATAACAAGAGAATTAAATCAAGTTTGGATTTTTCCTATTCTTTCTGTCAGTCTATGCATCTGACTTCATCGTTCTCTAATTTCCGGCACCTGTGATTGTTTTCCTAGTTTCATTGACCTAGCATGTTGCCAGTCTCTTCTGTCTGCACCTTTTTTCAGGTTGCTGCTATTTTTTTTCCCTTTCTTGGCTATATTTCTTTTTGCTGTAAGACCCTCTCTGCTATCGGTATCCATTTCCACTTCTTCTTGGGATTTCCTTAATTACTTCCTACCATCCTTACAGAGCCCCTTGTTACTATAGAAGATTAGCGCCTTACAGTTGTGAATGTATTTATTCTCATGCTTCTGTGAGGTAGGGAAGTACAGGTTGAACCTCTCTAGTGCTGCTCTTTCCTGTCTGGCATAAATCCGGTGTTAGTTAGCCGGATGTCCATTTATCATGGGTGCGGCCAACCTTCCCGCAGTTCCATAAAGTTTGTTTACAGCCACCAGTCTTAGGTCTCAGTGTTCTGTGCTGTTGTTTAGCTCTAAATGTCTTCTAAAAGTTCAGTGATCAGTGGAAGTGTTATTAATACTGCTAGACAATATTGATCTCCTGCGGTTCAGCACATTCTCTGGGTCAGCACCTGAAGGTGCCAGACTAGAAGTTCAACTTGTAATATTATCCTATTTTACAGACAGGGAACTAAGGCACAAAGATTTTAAGTGACTTGCTCAGTCACATAGAAACAAAACAAGTTATGTAACCTAGGTTCCCACAGCCTAGCCTAGTGTCCTAACCACTGTACCATCCTTCTCAGATTATTCTCCATTTTCTGATTGCTAACCAACTCTCTCTTCTTAGGCTTTCTGTATCTATTACTACCCTACTTTTTCTGCAGCTAGACCCTGTCCACTGGCTGCTTTCTTTCCTAATCATTACAGTTGTCCCGAATCCTTTCTCAGTCCACCTTTATACAGGTGCCAAACTGAGTGAAATTGCATCTGATTTTACACAAATGAAAGGGGCCATGATGCTCTTCTCATGGTTAATATTGTCACTTCAGGAAACTATTTTGAAATCTAGTGCAATGTAACTGTACCCCTCTGGTTACTGCTCTACATTGCCACATGCCTGATGACAATCTGATAAATATGACCTAAGCAGGTCAATTAACATCATCAGCATAGTCCCTCAGCCAATATTGTGAAGACACAAATTGCTGTATGATGTGTAAAGTGTTAGTATTGCTTTCAATTTTAAAGTTAATCTTGAAATCAATCTATTCTTGAAAGGGTAAAATAAAAGATATTAACAACAGTGAAAGTGAGATAAAATGGTAACAGGAATCTGAGGAATGATCAAGGATGGAGATTGTGTTTTGGTTAGTACCATGGAATCTATCAGTGGTACAAAATTAAGGAGATGAAAATTTAGCCTAAATAGCTGGCAAATTTCCCAAATATAAAAGAGTTCTCCAACTTAAACAGCTGAAGCTCTGTTCCTAAATCAACTGCATTTATCCTAGAGAAAGTGCTAAAAACACTGTAAAATATACAATGGATAATAATTGAGTACAGGCAGTCCTCAGGTTACATGGATCCGACTTATATTGGATCCCTACTTACAAACGGGGTGAGGCAACCCCGCACTAGCTGCTTCCCCCCAGCAGACCAGGGAGACGCAGAGCGGCTTTTCTCAGCAGACACTTCAGCTTGAGAATAAAGGACTGAGGGAAGTGAGGTGTGGAAGAATAAAACTGATCTCTGGAGAAACGTTTGGCTAGAGTTTCCCCTACAATATGTACCAGTTCCGACTTACATACAAATTCAACTTAAGAACAAACCTACAGTCCCTATCTTGTACGTAACCTGGGGACTGCCTGTACTGTCATAATGGCTGAATAAGTTTTCTGAGGCATGCATCAATTTTGGTATGGTGATCGGTATCAAGAAAACAATTGTCATATCACAAGGTACAGTAAAATTCCAATAATCCGGCATCCAATAGTCCGGCACTCCTGATAGTCCGGCATCAAAATGGCAAGAGCCTAGTGAGTGAGCTTTGGCAAAAAATGAGTCACAAGGTAACAGCGGCAGCAGCTGAACTCAGCAAAAACGGTAAAAAAGGCTTAAACTAAAACATTACAGTATAGTATATATAGTATGTACAATAAAAAGGGTTAAGAACACTTTATATACACTATATAATGCATACAGTGTGTGTGTGTGTATATATATATATAACCATCGTATAGTACCTCCTGATATTCTGGCATATTTGATAATCCGGCACCACCTAAATCCCATAGGTTCTGAATTATTGGAAGTCTACTGTACCAACATTCCGCCTAAAAACTATCAGTAATGAAGTTCTGGATAATGTGAGTCACTCCTCATATCTCAGCTCAGTTCTCACCAGTCCATTCCATCTTGGTAGGGAACTCGATGCTAAAACTGGCAAAGCTTCTATATCCTTTGGGTAAGGGAATTACCTCACATATTTGGAACAATTAGTTACTAACTCTGAACACAGAGGTGTTGTTTATCAAGCTTGTGTCCTTAGTACCTTTGTTTACAGTTGTGAAAACTATGTTACATGCTCCATAGAGAAGAGGAAGTTAACAATTTCACTTAAGAAAAACATTGGAGTTACTGAGGACCATCAATAACAAGATCCTTGAGAGAAGGGGTCTACAGTCTATGCAGACTATTCTAGACATTTGCAGGCTTTGCTGGTTGGGACATGTGGATAGTATGCCTGCTGATGACATGCCAAAGGCCACGCACTTGAGGCCAAAGGCCAATTTAAGAACCACCATCAATGCAGAAGAAGGCCAAAGCTCTGAGACAGTGGAAAAAATCAGTCCAAGGACTCAAGAAATTCAACAACCCATTGACAGTTGGGAAAGTCCTGCCCACAGTCCTTCAGTTTGGAGAAGCCAGGATAAAATTAGTGAGGTCTCCATGGAGAGTCATCAAAAAATACAGTGTGAGGCCCCCAGGCAAGTTAGGAGGCAGAGGATGTTTCAACTTCCATCTGGCAAATGAGCTTTTGAAACTGTAAAAAAAACTTGCCACTCACATGGTAGGCTCTTTTCCCATAACATTGCTAAAACCACTATCTTCGTCATCTCTCCTTTCATCTGTCAGAGTGTTTGACAGCCCTATAAACCAAAGAGGTTGACTAAGTTACTTTATATATATATATGAGAGCAACTAAAATTCACCATGTATATAGGCCTAGATCTTCAAAGATATATAGGCTCCAAATTTCCACTTAAATCAATGGGAGTTAGATCTTCAATGGTGTTTAGGCATCTGAGCCATGAAGAATATTGTATAGTGAATGAGACTATCGAGCAGAGATGAAAGGACTAGCTGCACATCAATAATAATTCAAGTTTCAAGAAAAAAATGAAGGAAAAAGAAGAGGCTGGGATTGAGTGTCTTATATTGGTAATGGAGATCAAGTAAAGGCTGAGTTTGAATCGATATTTTCTTCTCTTAGTTATCTGAGCATTCACCAGAGCCTGAAACTGGGCATTGTTAGCTGTAATGTAGCTTAATTATACTGTTGCTAGCCTAAGCTATCTTTGTACATGACAGTATCAACTGGCTAGCAACAAAACATTTCTGGTTATCAACGAAACACTGAAATATGAATGGAAAAAAAACTGTCATGAAATCTTGGCCTTGTAAAGAAAGATCTGAGCAAGTTGCACTTTGAAAAGTACCCGGCAAATGTAAATATTTCTAAAAGGTGGAAAATATAGTTATCTTTGTGTCTTATTTTCTTTTTCTTCCCTTCTCAAATCTCTCACATTCTCTTTGCTTTCTGTCACTGTTTCAAAGAACAATCCCTACCTTTCATCTTCCCTGAAAAATATACTTTACCTTCAAAAAACAAGTATGTAAATGGCAAAGGGTTACTTGAACATGCTGCATCCATCTGTCTCCATTTGGTTATCTTCCTTGTGATCTCTGCTAGTGGTAATACCAGTGGTCATAGTTATCAAGTGCATTACTGGGAGTAGAGAAGGTCATAGATTGTCCACAGAGTGTCACGTCATCATGCACCATTGTCAGACAAAGAAATAAAACCCATATTACTTGAGGAATTTCTTGCATTCTTAGCCTCCTTTGAAATCTGCTGCTCATATTGTTGGTTCCCATCCTGCAGCCAGTAGTTTATGCCTCAGAAAGAAATACAAGATCTATCCTTAGTCTACTGCAAAAAATTTTAAAATTAAATTCTCTCAAATTCAGCAGTGTTCATGAAATATGTGAGAGATCTGTGAGTTTTGGGGGAGAAAAGAGAATGTACTAGCCTTTGAGATCTAATTTTTAAGTGAAAAGTTTGCAGCATTATGAAATAAATATTTCATGAGTATCAGTTATGTAGGTAACTGGCAATGTCTATAGAGCAATGAGGAGGTATGTTTACAGAGCATGCAGACATGCACAAACTACATTCGCTCAATGTAGTTCAAGTCTGTTTACATGTGCTATTATCACTGCAGTGTAGACATTATGGAGACAGCATTAAACTGTCTGCCTATAGGAAGTACAACTGCTCCTGGTACAGGCAGCAGTTCAATAAAATGCAGTGTTCATGCACATATTGGCAAAACTAGCAAGAAAACTTAATTGCATCTAATTTCTGGTAGGGCTGGAATTATTGGTACGGGCAGATTTTCAATGGAGTTAAGAGAATTAAAGTCTCAAGCTAAGAAAATGCTTAATGAAAACCAACCAAACAGAAAATCCCTCCCACAGAGAGGAAAAGAACATACTATAATGCAGGAGTTCGAAGCCTTGGCTAGAAACATACCTCCGAAGATACACAGACAAGCTCTGTCTCTTTCCTGAGGGTCTTGTTTCAAAACACTTTTAAAGTTGTGCCGAGTCTGGAAGCAGTATCAGTTATAATCAGGCCCAGTGTGCATTGGATTGCCCTAAACTTGTCACCAGCTGACATCCTGTCCCCCATAAGGGAGTCAGATATCTGTCATGTGGGCAAGGAAGAACTGTGAGGAAGAGGATATGGAATACCTCTTTCTGCCTTTCTTTTACTAATACCCCTACTGAGTCTGAATCTGGCATACTTCTCGGCTGTGTCTAGATTGCACCCCTTTTCCATAAAGGGATGCAAATTAGACACAGTGCAATTGCAAATGAAGCGGGGATTTAAATCTTCCCTGCTTCATTTGCATAAACATGGCTGCCGTTTTTTTCCGGCTCGGGGCTTTGCTGGCAAAAGCGCCAGTCAAGACGGGGATCTTTCGGAAAATAAAGCCTTTTCCGAAAGATCACTTATTCCTCTTAAAATCAGGATTAAGGGATCTTTTGGAAAAGGCTTTATTTTACAAAAGATCCCCGTCTAGACTGGCGCTTTTTGCCGGCAAAGCCCCGAGCCAGAAAAAAAGTGGCAGCCATGTTTATGCAAATGAAGCGGGGAAGATTTAAATCCCCGTTTCATTTGCAATTGTGCTGTGTCTAATTTGCATCCCTTTTACGGAAAAGGGATGCAGTCTAGACACAGCCCTCCTGTTTGCAGGAAGAAGGTGCAGGGGCTAACTTTTTTTTGTTTTGTTTTTGTTTTTCCTAGAAAGCTGCTTTCTGCAAATAAAATGGTGAAAATTAACACTGGTTAAATTTCTCAATTTGTTGCCAATCTTTCTTTAAAAAAAAGTCTGTGATGTAAAAAAAAAAAAAACACGTTAGGAAGGTAAGTCTCAGAAGGGCAGCGGTTTTAGTCTGTATCTTCAAAAACAACAAGGAGTCCTATAACACCTAATAAATCTGCAAATCTCTTAGGTGACACAGGACTTCTCGTTGTTTTTAATAAGGAAGCCAGGTACCCAAACACTACTGAAATTCCAATGGGCACTTTGCTAACTCCCCTAGGCTCATCTGAAAATCTCAACCTTGATAAATGCATTCATTGCACTCATTTAAAGTGAATTTCAAAGAGTGCGGCATGCATGTGTTAGCTTATTGTGTGTGTTTTCAGTTGGCCTAATATCAACTTTCTTGCTTGTGGAATGTATAAAAATATTCCATATTTTTAACTTCTGTTATCAAGAACAATCCCGTTATACCAGAAGGAGGGAAGTAATCTGCTAAAACCACTAGCTGTCATCAGGAGACTGTATTTACTGACTCTCCACTTACAAATGTGACACTCCCAAAACCATGCAAAACAGTGCAGGTGAGTGAAGGCAAACCAGGACATCTTCAGCATGTGTCATGCAATTATACATCCCCAGATACTTGAGATGATCTTTTAATAGGAAATAAGAAGATAGCTCTTCCTGGCTTTGCCTTAAAGTGCCAAAATTCTGCAGCTGAACTGCCCAGGTGTTTACTCTGAGTGCGTCATTAGTGTTACAGTGGCATAATCACTGACTGAAGATTCTCACTAAATGCAGGAAACTGCACTTGCTTGAAAATGATTTTGGAAAACTTCCAACATTATGTATTGCAAAAGATTGAGTTAGTGTGGCAATAATTAATACATTGCCCAAAATGAAGAAATCCTCATCTAAAAATGTTCTTAGTGTTTGCCAAATAAGTGGAATGTCACATGCATGATCTGTCATAACTGCATAACAGTCAATCAATGAAGGCTAGGTTGGGGGACAGGAATCTTTTGTTTTGAAGAAGAAGAAGAAGAAGAAGAAGAAGAAGAATCTAAACCCACAATTCTTTTCGTTTATTTTTCTCTGTTTCTTATATTTCTTTATTTTTCTCCTGCCACTTGTAGAAGTGTTGTGCTCAATCTTAAAATAATACCATTTATTACGGTGTTTGTGTTTTAAAACCTAAGTTTTCCTGGTGACTTCTTTTGCAAGCTTGGTGCTCGACATTTTATATGGGTTAAAATTCTGCCTTCAGATTCAAACATGCAATTTCCATATATTCATCTAAGGACATAGCAGAGGTGAAATCAACTTAATTTTCTTACAGGTACTGTTGTATCTCATCCCTTCTCAGGGGTGTGTAGAGCAGTCAGGGAAGTGGGTAGAGCTTGGGGGCTGATACAACAATAACTTTAAGAAATTTAAGTGTAGGGTGGGTGGGGCTCAGAGAAGGAGGGGTGGGAGGGTGCAGAAGTCAAGTTTGAGGTATGTGAGGAGTGGGGAATGGTCAGAAGACCGGGGGAGGTCAGGGTATGGAGCTTGGGTATGTGTGGATGGGGGACTGTAAGGGTGGTATTTAGGCAGAGGTAGCTCACCCTCCCCCACCCTTCCCAGTTTGTACCAGGATGCTGCTTAGTGTTCACTTTCCTCACTCTCAGGGAGTAAAAGGGAGGCTCACAACACAGGTCACTCACTCCTCTGCCCCCTCCTCTGTCTTCCCCATCCAGGAAGGAGAGGAATGCATGCAGGTTGGGTGATTTGCTCTTGCTCCCTTGATGGGAGGGGGAACAACAAGCAGCATCCCTGTACAAATATTGGGAGTTAGGGGGCTTCAGCACCCCACCATCCCTAAATGGTGCCCCAGGGGGAAGGGGAGTTTGGAGCTGGGGCAGTCCTGGATAAGTGAAGCAGCACACCCTCAGCCAGCCTGCTCCCTTAACTTGCCTGCTTGCTGTTTAGCAGGAAGCCCTGAGAGCACAGCTGGGAGCGCATCACACCTCCTCCTGCAGCCAAGTGCTCCAGCCGGCCAGTTCTCTCTTGCCAGAGTGGTGCACCAGGGCTCACCGGCTTCCTTTCACCTCTGGCATGTGCCGGTAGCTAACCGGTATGTGTGTTTAGTAAGGCCCAGTTTATCCATGTCTACATACTCCAAGCATGTTAGCGAAGGCATCGGTGTGCACATGCTCAGGCCCTTTTGCCCTTGCTGATGTCTACCCAAATTAATATAACATTTTTCTTCAGTAGCACTGTTTCTTCAGGCACACTCTGATCCTCCTTCTGCATTAAATGCATTAAATTCTTTCTGACATCAGCATTACTCCTTGATGAAATTATTGCTCTGAATTCAATTGGGTGTCATGCAGACTTAGCTATATATAAAGCAATATTAGTTTTATAATGCTGCTTTCTGTTTCACTTTACTTTCCACTAGGGAGTTTTCTTCTTGTTTTCTTCTTTCCTGTAAAATAAAAGACATTATCTTTTAGTGAAGGTTGTTCTATAAAATGTGTATGCTCATAAAGATAAAAGAGGAGCAACTAGAGAGACAAAGCTCTGACTGCAATGTGCTTATACATTTTTCCTGTACATTATCTTTAAGCTTAACCCGATAAGGTGTCTCATTCTTAATTGTCTATGAAGTATATACCAGCAGGAGCTTCGTTCCTCCTCCAATGTAAATGTGTTGCTTATACTTTCCCTCCTTCAAACAGTTAAGGTTGAGCATAGTGTTGCTATCTTGATCGAGTCTCAGGTTTTTATTATTATTATTTTGTTGATAGCATGGCAGCCAAATTCATCTGTTGTACTTACCTAATGTCAATGAAACTACGCTGAGAATTAGTACAGCCCTTCTGATATACAAATAATTCAGTTGTTTGTAATAGAATTATCTTAGAAGTTTTAAATGAATTCCGTAGTCTTTGGAAAAGTTGAGCTTGCATTAGTTAGTTACCCATATTATTACTTGTTTTTAGGTAACTTTCAAAGCATCAAGATATTCAGTCTCACCAGATTTAAGATATGTTCTTTTGGCATATGATGTGAAACAGGTAAGCAAACTATTTTTATATTTAGTTGTCTCATTAATTGATACTATAAATGCTTTTATCTTTTCTGATTTACTTTATGATTGCATTTAATATAATTAGATACACATATGGTTCATTTTCTTTCAAGTCCTTTAAAATAAACTGGTGGCAGTATATCTATAGATCTTCAGTTTCTCAGCTGGTGTAACTTAGCAAAGCTCCTTTAAAACAATTTTCTACACCAGCTAAGGATCTGACCTACAGTTTATAATTTGCAAAGAAAAAATAATGCAAATACACCTTTAATTATCCAGAGCTCATTGATCTACTACAACTTACTATCTCAAATAGGTTACGTAATCTGTCATTTATATAGGGTCAAACTGCAAACCAGTGATACTCAGACTGCGGCTCAAAAACGGCAAGCGTCTCTTTTTAATCATAGAATCATAGAATAATAGGACTGGAAGGGACCTCAAGAGGTCATCGAGTCCAGCCCCCCGCCCTCAAGGCAGGACCAAGCTCCTTCTAGACCATCCCTGACAGATGTCTATCTAACCTGTTCTTAAATATCTCCGGAGAGGGAGATTCCATCACCTCCCTTGGCAATTTATTCCAATATTTGACCACCCTGACAGTTAGGAATTTTTTCCTAATGTCCAATCTAAACCTCCCCTGCTGCACTTTAAGCCCATTACTCCTTGTCCTGTCCTCAGAAACCAAGAGGAACAAATTTTCTCCTTCCTCCTTGTGACACCCTTTTAGATATTTGAAAACCGCTATCATGTCCCCCCTTAATCTTCTTTTTTCCAAACTACACAAGCCCAGTTCATGAAGCCTGGCTTCATAGGTCATGTTCTCTAAACCTTTAATCATTCTTGTCGCTCTTCTCTGTACACTTTCCAATTTCTCCACATCTTTCTTGAAATGTGGTGCCCAGAACTGGACACAGTACTCCAGCTGAGGCCTAACTAGTGCAGAGTAGAGCGGCAGAATGACTTAGTTTTGCTTACAACACACCTGTTGATACAACCTAGAATCATATTTGCTTTTTTTGCAACAGCATCACCCTGTTGACTCATATTCAACTTGTGGTCCACTATGACCCCTAGATCCCTTTCCGCCATGCTCCTTCCTAGACAGTCGCTTCCCATCTTGTATGTATGGAACTGATTGTTCCTTCCTAAGTGGAGCACTTTGCATTTCTCTTTATTAAACCTCATCCTGTTTATCTCTGACCATTTCTCTAACTTGCTAAGGTCATTTTGAATTATGTCCCTATCCTCCAAAGAAGTTACAACCCCACCCAGTTTGGTGTCATCTGCAAACTTAATAAGCGTACTCTCTATCCTAATATCTACATCATTGATGAAGATATTGAACAGTACGGGTCCCAAAACAGACCCTTGAGGAACTCCACTTGTTATCCCTTTCCAGCAGGATGTAGAACCGTTAACAACAACTCTCTGACTACGGTTATCCAGCCAATTATGCACCCACCTTATCGTGGCCCTATCTAAGTTATATTTGCCTAGTTTATCAATAAGAATATCATGCGAGACCGTATCAAATGCCTTACTAAAGTCTAGGTATATGACATCCACCGCTTCTCCCTTATCCACAAGGCTCGTTATCTTATCAAAGAACATATGTGTCTCCTCTGGCTCTTTTTATGTTATTAAACAACTGTAAAATGTTTGGTCAATCATTTTTGTGTGTGTGTCAGAGAGAGAGAATGAATTCATGACTGTGGCAGTTTTGGATAAGGTAGATAGCTAATTTAGCTTCTAAACCACTGAGGTATGAGAATCACTGCTCTAGACCCATTCAAGTTGTGGAAGTTTTACTATTTTCTTCACTAGTAGTATGATCTGTGCCACTGAAAATCCCTCAGTCTATATGCAAATGTATATTTCTTATGCATAATCAAGTGTTTAGAGTGTTAATAATTTGGCAGTTTACATCAGTAAAGTCATAATCTGCTTATCAAAACTTAGAATCTTTTTTGTGCAGGCAAATTAAATAAGGGTTTGAATGTAGAACACACGTAGAAGCCAGGATTTTCTCTAAAACACAGATAACATAAAAGGCGAACTGGCATGCCCATTATTCACAAGACTTTGAGAGCCTGATGTATTAAATTGCTGTACAGATAAACCCTTTTTAATGTTTTGGGACAATAAACTCTTAATATTACAAATTCCACAGAGTTGAAATAATTTCTTTCCTTAATTTCAGAAATCAGTATTCAGAGATAGGAACATATGGATTTGATTACTTATGTCTGATAAACCTCATGTTGGTAACTCACCTTAGACTGCTTGTTTTTAATTTGCTGAATTTCTTGGGATAACAAAACCTGGAAAAAATTTAGTTTGTTTGTTTCACCACATTAAAAGGAAGCAGTTATTCCTAAATACAAGAACTGAGATGAATGCACTGTAGTTTGTGTTGTAGGATTTTAAACAGTAGATATAAAGATTCAAGTCTGATTACTGGTCAAAACATTGCTTGGCTCCTTGTGATTATCCTTCCTAACTATTCCTGGTTGTGTGGAAATAGTAGATATATTTGACAACTTATTGACCTGCTTTTTGTTATGTGATATATTCTGATATGGAGAAATAGGGCAGTACAGCATCATTATTCCTGTATTATCTGGAGAACTTCAGTGGAGCAGCACCAAGAACAAATTTTACCCTTTATGTCTACATGAATTAAGGTCTGACTTAGTGAACTGCTAAGAGCCTTCAAATCTTTACAGAAGAACTCTCTCTCTCTCTCTCTCTCTCTTTGTTATTATTACTTTTATGTACAATACTGTATTTCATTTGAAAGGTCAATTACCACCAGGTATTTAGAGGTAGAGAAGATACGTAGCCATTCCCTGTGCTATAGCACATAAGCAGTTAAGCATGAAAACAAATGATAAGCAAAGTTTGCAAATACTTCCTAGCTTATTTGATTTTGGTAGCGTCATTAATTTGTTCAGACAGATCATGATTTTCTTTTTAAATTAATTTCTGCAAAAAATTCTAGGTCTGTCTTGAACAAAAGTTACATGGTAATTTTCTGTTCCTTGAAAATAGGTGATAGAAATGTAGCCGTGTTAGTCTGGTGTAGCTGAAAAAACCCCAGAGATTCTCTTTCAAGTGTTATCTTAAAAGGTCTTTGAAGCAGGATGCAGGTAATCAAGTCGTTGAGACAATGTCCTTTCTGGTTGAAATGGCAAGAAACTGTTTTTTCTTTGTGATCCTGACTAATATCTGTTTTGTGGGCATTGATCCTTTGGCGAAGTGTCTGAGACGTTTGTCCAATGTACATACGAATCTCAAAACCTGAATTCCTATCCAAATGCAAATGATTATGCTTTTCTATTATTTGCTTACTTTTATTTTCTTGAAACCCACTCTTAATAATAATTCCATTTAGTAAAAAATTCCAGAAGACAGCACAGAGGTGAGAACACAGTCAACACCATGTTAACTACATGAAACACATTCACAGTAATCATGTAACTACTATAGGCCCTGACCTAAAACCATAGAAGTCAGCCACCTAACTTCACTGGGATTTCAGCTAGGCCCCCACCTTCCCCAGAGGTTATCCTTGAATGTTACAGTTGTACTATTTGCCAGATGAACAGTACTAATGTTGTATATTATAAAAAACATAGTGTTTGTTTTATTAATGCACATTAAAACTAGCTCTTGCGTAGGTTTTTCATCAGTAAATCGCACAGTGCCTTACAAAAGAAGACAATAACATTGTCCCCATTTTACTGAGATGCAGAAAGGGGCAGTGATGTCTGCAACATCATCCAACATTTCAATGGCAGAAGTAGGGATAAAATCCAGGTGTCCAGAGTTCCACTCCACGGCTCTATTCACTAAACTAGACTCTCGACTACATTAAATTAGCATAAACCCACTGCAGTCAAGAAAGTTACACCAGGCAATCCCAAATGAAAATCTGCCTGTAAGTATATGTGGTCATCTTAAAACAGTACAAATAGTGAAAGCAATTGCAGAACATAATTACCTATGAGGTAAAATGTGTATTTTCTCATCTCTCATCCTTGGTTTATTTAGAAATAGCTATGCCTGATCTACTTAATTTATTTAAAATGGTAATTTTATTTCTGATGTTGTCATATTTCATCAGCTTCTTCTCTATTTTTTCCACATTATTTGCCTTGTATTATTTGCACTCTGACTCCTGCTGTTAGGAAAGTGGGGTTTGCTTCTGTGTACAAGAAGCCCTGGAGCTAGTGCTAGTGGAACACTGCAAAGATGCACAGGAAGCTAGTGGCATCTATCCAGGAGCACCAGCTCTTTTTTTGTTTTGTTTTATTTTGGTTTTGGCTGGCCTCCTTCTAGTGTAGCTGTTACTGCTGACAGTAACCTACCCTACTGGCAGTAATTTGCCCCTGAAATTCCCTTTTTAAAGGGGTTTAGTCATGATGAGATGATGGTGTTGTGAAGTGTTAGAAGACATGATGTTCACTCTCCCCCATCCGTTCCCTTTCCAACCTTTCCCAAGCTGGGATGCTTCGACCCACTGAGGGCTGTCCTGAGGAAATCTGTGTCAGTAGCAGTGTTCAGATTTGCCCTCCTGAAATTAATTTTAATTTCAAAGCTTCAAAAGATAGACTTCAAAATAGAACATGAAGTATAATACATATCCCATGGGAGTTTTCAGACTGGTTTTAATGGGAGCAAGATGTGGCCAGGTTCTTCCTTTAGTTGAGGCCATTGAAAATTATACTGTTGTCATACAGAAGTATTTGCTTCTGATATTAGAAAATACCACTCTGGAGACTATATGTATAGCTTTTCAGTGACACTCAGTGGTTATTGGAAACCAAAATTGGTCTGTTTTTAAACATTTAGATCTAGCTGGCATAAATCAGTATAACTTTTCACCTCCTGAGACTCTGACTCTTATTTTCCTTTATTCGTTACGGGTAATCATTAAAGGAATGGTAAGCCCTTTGATTGGATTTAAGCTATTCATAAATCTTGGGGTAATATTTTTTCTTTAATAAGACTAATAGTTTGCATATGTTTATCTGTGTTCTGTGGTGATATAGTAATGCAGCTGGTGCAGATTTATAAATCAACAAGAGTGCTGTAAAGAAGCTAGTGTAATTCAGCTGAACAGATTGAAGTAAAGTAGAGACAAATGTTTGTTCAAGACATTTGTCATGAAATTGTAATTAGAAACAAGGTTATTTTGATGTTTGGATTAAAAATAAATCTTGAGTTAAATTAAATAGTTGGTTATTTATTTTACCATAGTCAGCATTTTCTCTAATCTATTTTATGCGTGGAATGGCAAACTTTAATTAAATTTGCAGTTGTTTCAGCACAATTAAGATTGTCCTTTATGCATAACGGGACATAAATCTGCATGAAAATAAGCCATCTTTGAATACAAAAGTAATAATTGAATGAATCATTTAAATCATGCCTAATCAAGAGAACAAAGGAATCAAACTGTGCCACAGCAGCTGGTGTAGTGTTGCTTTCTAAACTTGGTATGTGGCAAAATTACAGCCTTTACCATGTGCAAGATAGTTGTTATGGAATAATCCTTATGTTATGGTGTATTGATTTCTGGCCACACGTGTTTCTATCTTTATGACAGCATGCTACAGTAAAACTGCTGACAGGTACGGTCACTTTTGGGATTACTTATAACAACAGTGAAGTGGGGGAGGGGTTCAGTGCATTCACTATTGTGTAGCTTCACATTTTCACATTGTCTGTCCCATTCTCCACAATTCCTTGCTTTTGCCAAAACTCCTGTGTATCAGCCGACTGCAGCTCAGACTGCCATTACTGATGCTCATGCAATCTGAGGAGCATCCTTGGAAAAGGTTCTTACTTTACCAGGTAACAGAACATAAAGTGAGAACTAATACGAAGAATAAAGTGGCCTATATTTTCAGGAGATGTAAAATACATTGTAGTAGTCAGACCAGTGCCCTCTGTGGAAAGAGAGCACAGCAGGAGGGAGACTGCATGTATTGTATACAGAATGAGATGTTACATCTAAGATTCCCAGCTAAGACCCAGAGTGGTGGTGATGTGGATGGTGGCTGCATTAGGAAGCCAGGGGAGAGTTTTAGGGAAGGAATTCCCTCAGCTTTTAATAAATGACTGAAATCTGCTATTTCAATTCTTTTGTTTGTTTGTTTACATGTTAATAGTAACAGCTGACAAAAGTTAGAAAAAGTTCTGCTTACTATAAAGAAAACTGTATATGCTTATTCCATCTTTTCTTTTGCACTGGCCTTAAAGGATGGCACAGTTGGTTTTTACCTATGAAAGCTTATGCCCAAGTAAATCTGTTAGTCTTTAAGGTGCCACAGTCATCCTTGTTGTTTTTGCAGATACAGACTAACACAGCTACCCCTCTGAGACAGAATCTACCACTTGTGTTTCTTGAACTAATTTCTATTTCCCCATTTTAGTTCCTGATTCAGGAAACCACTTACGATATGAACTTAGGTGCATCCCCATTCAGGAATCATCATAGAACACTAGAACTGGAAGGGTCCTTGAAAAGTCATCGAGTCCAGTCCCCTGCACTCTATAGAAATTAAGTGTGTGCTTGCCTGGATTGAGTTTTTAAACTGTAAACTAGTCTCACTGGGGAAGGTGTGTAAAACAATGCTAGTTTACAGCACAGTAAATAGTAGATGGATGTGCTTGAAGTCTCCAGATGCTGCTACTGCTGTGATAGAGTGCTACATCACTTACCCAACATCTAATTCATTCTTTGCTCTGTCAGAAGCCATACACCAGAAGCAGTGATTTTGAATAATCAGTTAGGGTAAGTGCAGGATGAAGGGGAGTGCAGCCTGTGAAGGAAGCTGAGTCATGACATTAACTGTTGTTGTTTTTTTTTATTTTTGAATTGATCATTATATGTGAATGAAAAATATTTCAAAACACTTTCTGAAAAGTTGTAGTTTAATGCATCAAACAACATAATGACTCAAGCACAGCAAGACAGTTGAAGAGAAATCACCAGAGACTGAAGTTGGTTATCTGCTGTGAGGGAATGCTCATCACCACTCCACAGTAGTTATATGTATTTTTAGAGAATAATAACGGAGCTGACCACAACCTACAAAGAACAGAGTAAATTGAGAGAAGTGGCACACTTATTGAGCTTTTTCAGTTTGCCTCTGATGTTAGCTTTTAAAGTGCAGTGCAAAAATATACAAGACCTTATTTGCAGATTAGAAGAATCCAGGAGAAAAAATGCATTAAAGCCTTAAATTATGGTTATCTGTTATGCATTATGAGATAATCTTCCTGCCAATTACAAGGCAGTTAAATGTTCAGTTATATCAGTAATCTTATCTTCTTGGTCTGTGAAATTAATTATGGTAATTGTTCTGCTGAAATTGAAAGAGGGAAAAAATCAGTTTGCTGATTGTTTTCTCAATCTAAAGATTATTCAAAGTTAGAAGAAACAGTGTAAAAAATCAAAATGATGCAGGTGTTTTCCACAAAATGATGCCATCCTGTAGTCATAGAAGTCTGACTCGGGAGTCTTATTTTCCCAAGTGCATTACCAGTAGGTTGGCGATGTTAATAAAGCTGCCCCTGGAATTCTCCAGACAGCACTCATTTTTTTGACTACTGCATATGAAATAAAGAACTGAAATGAGCATCACATTCTCCGTTTCACTCCCTATCAAAATGCTGCCCACCTGCCTCAATGGGCAGAAGTTTCTGGAGCCAGTGGTGAAAAGGGACACACATTCAGAAACATTAGGTATCTCCTTACCTGCGAGTCTCTGGCCACAGGGGAGGTATGCTGATTTTCTAGCATTCCCTCGCTCCCAGAATTTAACCCAGTGTGGCGGTCATTTGCAGCCTTTCTCAATTCTATCCCAGAAACACACCTCTCTCCCTCCCATCCACTTTTTTCCCCAACCTAGGAACAAGTATCACAACATGACAGATGCTGTGGTTCTAGCTGAATACCTGTTTGGGGAGGGGAAAGGATGGAACTGTTTCTATCATAAGCCAATTGGTGGAGAACCAGAGAATGTTTCTGTTTTTTGTGTGTTTTTTGCCTTCTCCACTTCATGTCCAAGTCACTGTGGCTTAAATAGGAATACGCTTATAACCTTACTGAGGTACTTTGGTTAACTTGTTTATTTATTGCAACTTGTGGCGTACCCTTTTCCCATATACACTGAGCCAAATTTCAGAAAAGCCTCCTCTTTCACTGTGGAAGCCCTTCTTTCTAGTGGAAGGAGGAAGACAGGGCTTCTGAAAGAGCGTGTCTGCTCTTCCACACACACAAAAAAGCGGGAGAGCAGACACGTTCCCTGGATGTGGCAGAGTTTTTCCAGGATGGGACCTATTTTCCCATCATACCTAAATTGAATGGGATTCCCCTCTGGCATACTGGCACCTATTAGCATTTTCCTGGGGCAGCTTGGCTCCCAACAGATGCCCACTCAGGACATGTGGCTCTTAAAGGGGCTGCTACCGTATTTCGGCCCCCGGCGCAGCTTTTTTTTTTTTTTTTCTCAACAACTTTGAGCCTGGAGTACCGGCACAGTTTTTCTTACAAAAAAAGCACTGGTAGACATAGTCAATGAGATTTGACTTTAACCCAAGATCCAAATATTACCACTTCTCTCTACTTCCAGGTTAGCAAAATCAATCTAGATGAAACAAAAACAGGACTATGTAGCACTTTAAAGACTAACAAGATGGTTTATTAGGTGATGAGCTTTCGTGGGCCAGACCCACTTCCAAAGATCAAATAGTGGAAGAAAATTGTCACAACCATATATACCAAAGGATACAATTTTAAAAAATGAACACATATGAAAAGGACAAATCAAATTTCAGAACAGAAGGGGAATGGGGATGGGGAGATAAATGTCTATGAGCTAATGATATTAGAGGTGATATTTGGAGAAGCTATCTTTGTAATGGGTAAGATAATTAGTCTTTATTCAAACTTAGGCAGAAAGTGTCGAATTTAAGCATGAATGACAGTTCAGAGGATTCTCTTTCAAGTGTAGTCTTAAAAGGCCCATCAATCTAGAGGGGCATTTTATTTCTCATGTGTATCCCTAGCTAACAAAAATGAATAGAATTTCCAAAAAAATGCAGAAGTTTGTTCCCGTGCTTCACTGTTAGAATTTCCAATAGTTATTCAGTTGATAGGTGTTAAAACCATGTATTTGAAAGACTAGATTTTCATCTGGTCAATGCAATAAAATGAGCTACCCCTGTTGACCTCAGTTTTTTAAAAGCCAGATCTTCACGCTTCTTTATTTTTAACTCAAAGTTCTAATTGTGTAGAAGGGATTTCATAAATAATAACTATTCTGAAGGTGACAATGGTGTACTGCTTATTTACCATGGATATTTGATTTTTTTTAAATGTCTGTGTATTAGCAGTGTAGCACCAAAGAAGTACATGCCATTTTACAGAACTAAAAACATGAGGTATCTATCTGTGATTTCTAATCCTGCAAACTTTTAATATCAGTCTGAAATACCTATTAACATGAGTTTTCTCATTGACTCCGATGGGAACTACTTGTATTAGTTAGCATACCTAGTATTTAGTGTTTCCTGTGCTGGACCTCTAATTAGATAATGCAAAGAATAATGAAACCCAGACCTTAGTGAGTAGGAGACAGGAAACGATATGAAGGTTGAGACAATTATAAAAATAGAAAGGGAATATTATTTATGTTGAGATCATATTGGGAACATACTGTGGTTTACTGTGGGTCTGATTCTTCTTCTACCACATAGAATAGTATCTTCATATAAATTAATTATCAAAGCTTATAAATTAAAATATGATGTGGTACACCTCTGATCCCTACATATCCACAATAATCCAGCAATGTATTTTTATCACTGGCCAAACTACTACATTATTAAAGGTATTTCTGAGATAGAAATGGTAAATCTTGAATTTGTAAATATCAGAAGGCTTTGTCATCTGCTTCAGAAGACACTGATTCTTTGAATTATTAAATGGATTGTGCACCTCCATTAACTTTATAGTTTCATATAGAAAACATTAACATCCTTTTTCCATAGCTTTTTAACACATACAGCCAACTACAATAAATTGACTTAATGGAGTTACACTGGATTTACACAAGTGAGAATGCATTTCAGCCCACATTCTTTGAAACTAACCAGAATGGAAATTGCTTCTGCTGTCAAAATGTTGTAATAATAATAAATAATTTGATATAATATACAGTAAGATGAGTCTTTTTTCTCTTGATTCTAATCTCTTACATTGTTTACACCCATTTTGAATTAATGCTTTATATCTTGTTTTACAAAATTGTATTGGAAGGGAAGCTCATGATTGATAAGCCTTTTTGTTCATTAAAAATGAATTTTATAGCATTTATTTTTTTAAAACATGTATTGACAAAACAAATATTTCCTTTCAATACTGTTGGCATTCAGATTAAGTCTGAATTATCTGAAGAATAATTATTAATGTCTGACTGAGATTACATTGTCCAACAGATAATCTTAATATATTACTCAACATTGGTTCGCTCAATGTCCTGCATTGAGATGATGATGGTGTTGTTAAGTGTTGTTAAGCTCTGGAGTAGTTACTGAACACTCAGTATTCTTTGGATAAGGCTCAGAGGAGTAGCTTTATTAGTCTGTAACTTTAAAAACAATGAGTAGTCCTGTAGCTCCTAGGAGATGAACCAAAATATATAGAATCATGAGCTTTCATGGGTAAATCCCACTTCATCAGATGAATTGGAGTGGAAATAATAGAAACCAATATATATAAACAGCAGAAGAAGTACCTGTCAATTGTAGGACCCATATTAATGAGGCTAATTAAGTGGACTGGATGTATCCCATACATAGCTTTTGATGGAAGGATAAGACAATTCACGTTTTATTAATTTCATTAAAGGGAACACCGAAAGATTTGGGCTTGCTTAATTTAGAAAAGAGAAGACTGAGAGGGAGACATCGTAGTGGTTTTCAAGTATCTAAAAGTGTGTTACAAGGAGGAGGAAGAAAAAATGTTCTCCTTATCCTCTGATGATAGGACAAGAAGCAATAGGCTTAAATTGTGGCAAGAAAGGTTTAGGTTGGACATTAGGAAAAACATCCTAACTGTTAGGGTGGCTAATCACTGGAATAAATTGCCTAGGGAGGTTGTGGAATCTCCATCACTGGAGATATTTAAGAGGAGGTTGGATAGATGTCTATCAGGGATGATCTAGATCGGGGTAGGGACCCTTTTTGGGGTTGTGGGTCACTGACCCACAGAAAAATCAGTTGAGGGCTGCACACAAATGAGAAGTAGAAAAAAAACCAACCTCATTGTGGCCCCTGACTGAGAAGAAAAACATATTACATTCCCCTTGCACACCAGAGTTTGGGGAGGAGGGCACCCTAATAGATTTTGTGTACTCCAGTCCCCAGGGGGGCAGCAGAGGGGCTGGAGCACAAGTGTGGGCTCCCCCATGTCTAGGGTTGGCCCTGAGCTTTGGAGATCAGATCCAGGAACGCTGATGGATGCATCCGGCCCCCATGCCTGAGGTTCCCCACTCCTGATCTAGATGGTGCTTGATCCTGCCGTGATGGCAGGAGCCTGGACTTGATGATCTCTCCAGGTCTAGTATTCTATGATTCTATGAAAGCAAATTCATTTAAAATTCTGACATCTGATTTTTTTATTACAGAGCTGTAATTTTTTCCCCCTACTACCAGTCATCAGCCTAGAGGTGGTAAATGAAACTAGAATAGAGACGGGGAGGAAGGAATAAAATGATCTTCTAATGCATTACAGAAAGAAGAATGTAGTTGGATAGTCAAGTGGAGGACAATTAAATAAAATCAAAGGAAGACATGGTCTCAAGCAGCAGTGAAGTTAACAAAAATTACTTCCCTTATTCTTCAGTGATGTCTACAGATTTCATAAATGAGTTAGACCATGATAGTGACAAAATTTGCCATACATGTGCTTGAACCTGACAAATAACTTTGATTTTTCAAAAAGTTTTAGGCCATTTCAGATCAAATCAGTTACCATTTGGGGCAAAAATATTGAAAACAAGTTTGACTTGGGGCTAGATTGTATATTACATGCTTCTGTTGACTCAATCATTACTTCTCAAATAGTCTCATTAACATGAATGGGACTTTTGGAGGTGTATGGGTCTACTCAACATGAGTAAATGTTGGAAATCCTAGCTCCTCCTGAGCACTTGCATCTTGTAAGGCATTATTTGTTTAAATATTGTAGTGGTCTGCTAAGACATTTTACTATAAGAAGTAATTGTCAGGGACTTCATCTACATTGAAAGAAATTGCTCCAGTATAACATTAGCAGTAGAGTTAAATAATGTGGAAAACATGCTGGCTGTGTCTACACTGGCATGAATTTCCGGAACTGCTTAAAACGGAATACTATTCCATTTTCAGTTTTTCCGGAAAAGGAGCGTCTACATTGTCAGGCTGCTTTTCCAGAAAAGCCCTTTTCCCGGAAAAGCGTCTGTGGCCAATGTAGACGCGCTTTTCCGGAAAAGACTACTGGGCTGTCTACACTGGCCCTTTTTTGGAACAGTGTTCCGGAATAAGGACTTATGCCCGAGCGGGAGCAGAATAGTTTTTCCAGAATAGTGGCTGATTTTGTACAGTAGAGCATTGTTGCTTTTCCGGAAATTCAAGGGCCAGTGTAGACAGCTCGCAGCTTATTCCGGAAAAGCAGCTGATTTTCCGTAATAAGTGGCCCAGTGTAGACACAGCCGCTGTGATAAAGTAAACTGTAATTGGTCAAACCCCACTTTGTACCAGGGGATCGTATCTACATCAGGTGTTAGAACTGGTCCAACTATATCAACATAGTCGCACTGGTACAAAACCCCTTAATGTAGACTAAGATATTGTGACAGATCTGTTGGAAACAGTATTTTTGGGAGGAAATACTCAGAAAAGCCTATTACAGTTGGGTTCTACTATGCTGAGAGCTGTACAAAGATAAAACAAGTCTTTCATACTTGTTTAATTAAATAAACAGTTTCTTTCATCTGCTGAATAATTCTAGTAATAAAATTCTAGCTCCTGATATCAAACTGTCAACATTATGCCTTGAGAGTCTTTATAATATCTTTGTTCTATATAATGGTAATGTCCAGAGATGCCCTAGAAAAGTCCCTTTAACTGAAGATTCTGTCCATCATAGTCCATGAAAAATTGAATGGAATTGAATTCAGTTCATTATTATAAACCTTAAAAAGTATAAATTTTTTCTTTTATAACTCATTGTCTATACTAACCATTTTAGAGGAGGTAGTGGAGGTGTATTAGATTAAAAAAATGATTTTGCACTTTTGTTGCAACACACACATTTTGAGAAGATGAGGTACTTGTGACATTTTCATCAAATAGATGGCCGTTCGGAAATTCTTCTTCAGCAAGGTGGAATGAAGAAATGAGTTTATAAAAGTGAAATCAGGGTAGATGGCCTGAATAAATCAACAGGAAAAATAATGTTAGGAGTTCTAATTGGAGATAGTACTAAATGATTGTAATCCAATACAAAGTTTACTATATTATTGATTTTGTCCAATAAATTTGGACCACGCTTTTTGTGGGGGAACTAAAAAAAAATGGAAAATGTGAGTATAGGTCAAGCAAAACTGTGATCTCCAATTTATACGTCTTTTTAAAAAGTTGTATAAATAATACCAAGAGTATTCCTATATATGGAGAGGTTATGTGCATCACTGCATCTTTACATGTTTGGATTTTATGTAGTAGGGTGAAGGCATGCTCCTAGATGCTCCTAGCTTATCTAAGGGGAAGTAATTGCATTCTTCTAAGGGCCTGCTTTTCTTCCTGGCTCTTTGACAGGCCTTACAAAGGTGGCAAATTTCTGCTCCTCTCTACTGCACAATTGCATAAAGACCAAGCTGGTATTCTGTTTATTTGTCACACTCAGAGGTAAGATATGTTATGCAAGAAGTGCATATGCAAGATATGTGCCCCCTGTACATGCACTTACAATACATATTTTTGTTTATATAAAACCGCAGTGTACTCTAAGGGTATGTCTATACAGCAACACTATTTTGAAATAACTAGAGCTATTCTGAAATAACTTAGTCTGTGTCTACACAGTAGGCAGTTATTTTGAAATAGTGTCAAAATATTGTCAATCTGGAGGAATTCATACTCCAACTCTTATAATACTCCTTGTACGAGGAATAATGGAAATTGGAGGAAGAGGCTCTATTTCAAAATAAGTGCTGTGTAGATGCTCCCTATTTTGAAATAAGCTCAAACTGTGTAGCTTATTTTGAGTTAAGCTCTGAAGTGTAGATGCACCTTAAAAGAGTAATATACTCTATATAATGTAAGTATGCACTCTAAACATCAATAATCAACAGTACTTAAGTGCTTTGAGAAGTTGCAGGAAAAAATGAGAATTTAGGACTAAGGTCTGCCAATGTTTAATGCAATTACAGATAATACTCCTTCTTGCTCAGAACTCCACCACTGTATCTACATTGGCACCCCTTTCCAGAAAAGGGATACTAATGAGACCAGTAGGAATAAGGGATCTTCCGGAAAAGGGCTTATTTTCCACAAGATCCCGTCTAGACTGGCGCTTTTCTCTGGCAAAACCCCGATCTGGAAAAAAAGCCGCAGCCATGTTCATTCAAATGTCGCGGGGGAAATTTAAATCCCCCACGGCATTTGCAATTCCGACTGGTCTCATTAGCATCCCTTTTCCGGAAAGGGGTGCCAATGTAGACACAGCCCACAAGAATACTAATCCCATCCCACTCCCATCCCAAAGTTACTGAATACTATAGCTTCAAAGACCATTCCTTTCACACCATGAATTTAACAATCACTTTAATCCTGTTCACAAACCATTGTCAAGCTTGTCTTGCTGATTCTCTACTAAAATGTTAGTCCAAATTCTCAATTAGTATAAATCTATGAAGCAACATCATTTTTACAGCAGCTAAGGATCTGCATTGTAATAAAAATACACTCTAAACAATATAACGATAAACTTAAAACACAACAAATGGTCTGGTAGCTTCATAGCCCTTTTCTCTGTCTACTGCCATAATTATTATCACAGACACATCCTAAAAAATGACGAGGAGTCCTGTGGCACCTTATAGACTAACTGAAGTGTAGGAGCATAAGCTTTCGTGGGCAAAGACCCACTTCGTCAGATGCATGCATCTGACGAAGTGGGTCTTTGCCCACGAAAGCTTATGCTCCTACACTTCAGTTAGTCTATAAGGTGCCACAGGACTCCTCGTCGCTTTTGCAGATTCAGACTAACACGGCTACCCCTCTGATACTTGACATCCTAAAAAATGGTTCTCTTCACAACTGCCTACTACTCAACTTGCTGTTCAACACATTTAGAAAATCCATTTTATAATACGCTTTTTTTGTTTCGCATTCCGTTTAATTTTTCATTATTTCCTATTCCCAATATTCTATAATAACAGTAGCATGTGACTGAAAGAAGTCATATGTGCTGTCTCGTTCTCAATAAACATTTACACAGGATACCATCAGTACAGGTTGGACCTCCCAAAACCGGGACTCTCTTGTCTGGCAACATCTGGGGTCTCTCAGTTTAATACGGACAAATGCAAAGTACTCCACTTAGGAAGCAACAATAAGTTTCACACATACAGAATGGGAAGTAACTGTAGGAAGGAGTCCTGCAGAAAGCTAAATATGAGTCAACAGTGTGGAACTGTGGCAAAAAAAAGCAAATATCATTCTGGGATGCATTAAGAGGATTGTTCTGAGCAAGACATGAGAAATCATTCTTCTGTTCTACTCTGCGCTGATTAGGCCTCAATTGGAGTATTGTGTCCTCTTCTGGGCACACATTTCCAATGATTAATGTTCTAGAAAACACGAGGTATGGAGGAACTCTGAAGGAATTGAGCTTGTTTAGTTTAGAAAAGAGAAGGCTGAGAGTGGACATGATAACGGTTTTCATGTATCCAAAAGAGTATCATGGGAGGTGGGGAGAATTGTTCTCCTTGACCTCTGATGATAGAACAAGAAGCAAGTGGCTTAAACTGCAGCAAGGGAGGTTTATGTGGAACATTAGGAAAAACTTCCTAACTATCAGGGTAGTTTAACACTGGAATAAATTGCTTAGGGAGGTTGTGGAATCTCCATCACTGGAGATATTTAAGAGCAGGTTGGATAGACATCTATCAGGAATGGTATAGACCAGGAGATCCCAAACTTTTTCGACACAGGGACTAGTAAATCCATTCGTGAGCTTTAGGAGGACTGGTAACATTCATTTGCATATTTGCTTATTCATTAAGCAAATGATGAATATGAAAATAAGTTGCTTCTGATCCTCCCAACACCCCCGGAGCCAACTTTAGCAAAGCTTTTGATATGGTCATCCACAATATTCTTGCCAGCAAGTTAAGGGAATATGGATCGGATAAATGGACTGTAAGATGGATAGAAAGCTGGCTAGACCAGGGTTTCCCAGATGAGGGATTTTTTGGACCCAGATGAGGGACTGGTCCCAGATGAGGGATTTTTTGGACCAGGGGAGGTCATTTCAGGGCTCCTGGTTCCCTCCCTCCCCACTAAGCTTCTTTGCACCTCCCTCCCCTGCAACCCAACTGAGCTGCCCACCCCCACTGGTTCCCTGCGCATCCCCCACAATCCAAGGGAGTGCAGCACCAGTTCCCTGCAGCCCCTCACAGCCCAGCTGAGCTGCCCATCTGTTCCCTATGCCTTTCCCCATCCACCTCAGCCCAGTTGAACCCCGCACTGGTTCCCTCCAAGACTTCCCCCTCAGCACAGCTGAGCCCCGTTTCCCTGTATTTCCCCCAAACCCCACAAAACTGCTGAGCCCAGCTCTGAATTCCTGCCCCTCCCTCCCCTTGAGTCTAGCCTCGGGTTCCCAGCACCTCCCCCCTCCTGAAGCCCAGGTGAGCCCATCACCCTGCACCTCCCGCCCCTCCCCCCTCAGCCCAGCCTGGTGCCCCCTAGTGTCAGAGGAGTGTGAGGGTATTATGCTCCCGGGAGCAAAAGCAAAATTTGCCCTCCCCCCGCCATAGGGCAGGGCCCTGAACCTGGCGCATGACTGAGAGGAGGTGGGGGAGCTTGTACTGCATCTTCCCCCACCCCCTCCAGTTTGGGGCAGGCTTCCACATACACTATCCAAAACAACACATGGAGGGAATCGATCTCCTCAGTAATGCCAGCTCCTTTAGAATTGAGGCCCGGATTATCCAGCTTGAGTTGAAATAGAGAGGGCAATGTGTGCACGTGTCTGATATATTTTTACCATAACTTCTACCTGCCCAACTTGCCAAAAGAGAAAGGAAACCGGGAGGCCAACAGGAATGGTTTGGAGCAGTGTTTCTCAACCTTTTTTTATAAAGTACCCCCCTTTAAAAAAAATAAGTACCCCCAGCACAGTTTTCAGACACACACAAAAATGTTCTACCATTGCAACACATTGGTTTAAACAACTTAATCATAGCTGGGTGGGTGATGAAATTTTTGGGTGTAAAAAGTACAAAAAGAATAAAGTTTTCTCCAAATTTCAGTTGTGTTGATGTACCATCCAGACTTCTCTCAAGTACCCCTACGGGTATTCATACTACTGGTTGAGAGCAGTGTTTTTCAACTTTTTTTTTAAAGTACCCCATTTAAAAAATCCCCAATGCACCCACCCTTCCCCCAGATCCAGTCATCCCCAGCCTCCCTGCTCCAATCTAATGCCCCTTCTGCCCCAGAACACCTGCCTCTGCTCTAATCCAGTGCCCATCCCCCAGAACAAGACACCCCCCGGCTTCCCTGCCCTAGCCCAATCCCTCTCCCCATTCTGCAGAACCAGGCAGGGTAACCCTACCTTTAAAGTGGCTGCTCCTGCTGCTTGGCCCTGCCTCGGAGGCTTGATTGCACAGGGAGCACGTTTCCCGACAGTGCTTGTGTGATGTAGAAAGCTGCTACCTTATAGGAATGTGCTACTGGTAGCATTTTCTTATCCATATGATTGTAAGGAAATGCTCCTATAGGAAACTGCTACCAGAAGTAGCACAATCCTACAGAGAGCATTTCCATACAGACCAGGTTCGTCGCTCACCGCATTTCATGGTGCTGTGCTCTCTGTTCCCACCCCAGCCTGGTGCCTCCCTAGCGTGGCGCCCAGGAGCATTTGCCCCTCCTCTCCCCGCTATGCCTCTGTGCCAGGAGCCCGGAACATCCGTCAGCATCCTCCGCCCAGCCCGGTCCAAAGCTTGGACCTGTCACCAAATGGGCGCTCCGGAAGCCCGGAGCACCCTGGCATCCACGCTGAAGCCCGGTATTTTTTTCCCACAGCCCGGTACTGGGCCATGGCCCGTAGTTGGGAAACGCTGGTATAGACGGTGCTTGGTCCTGCCATGAGGGCAGGGGACTGCTTGATGATCTCTCGAGGTCCCTTCCAGTTCTAGTGTTATATGATTCTAAGTTCCTGGACCAGGGAATCCCTGATGGGAGCCCAGTGGCAGGAGGGTCAGAAGCTAGGAACACTGCTAGGCTGGGAGCTCACCATGGCTGGTAGCAGCTGGGATTGAGGCCACAGCATCCATGCAAGAGAGTTGGGTCATAGCAGCCCGGCAGCAGCGAGGGGCGTTTGGCTGGCAGGCTGGTAGTAGGGGGCCTACCCAGTCTGGCAGGTCCCTCATTCAAATAGATCAAGTTCCAAGGGAGCTTGGGTCCAACCTGTATTTCATACATTTAACCTTAAAATAGTCATTGATTACCACATTTGTATTCTTCATTTTGCTGCCAAATTAGCATGAGGCTTTGGTAGTCATTAGTTTAGCCCCAAATGGGAATTTCATATTTTACTTGGAAGTAATTATGCATTTGATTTATAAATTAGTGATGACAAATAACAGACACCAAATTCTAAGATTTTAAGCATTTAAATGAGAAAAACAGTTTAATCCCCCCCCCCTCCCCCCGTTTTGTTAAATATAGAGAGTTTGTGTTCATGAAAATACATGTATTTTATTTGACATCAGGATTGGGGTTAAGGAAGGGTACGTGGAAGGACGTGAGGGAGGAATGAAGCACAAGCCCTTAGCGGGGCAGACCAGGGAAGCTCTTAGTGCTCCTCTGGGTGGAAGCTCTCCTGCGGGGCCTCCTGCATACTGACAGCCACCCGATGGACCTCCCGGATGGCAGCCTGTAGCAAGTGCAGCCAGGCTCACAGCAATGCATCCACGAGAAGCACCAGAGTGCCCAGGGGCAGCTCCGGTTCCATGTTGCAGAGTGCTGTGGTGTCCCGAGTGAGCAGAGAAAGCTGAGAACTGGCTGTCCGGTGGGGTCCCTTTAAGCACAGGCCTCAGATAGCCTCAGGCAGCAGCCACATAAAGTAACTCCTGACCTGACGCCCTGCCAGACCTGGTTCCAGCCAGCCTTAAATGCGATTCAGTGTCCACTCAGTGTGGACGCGCTATTTCGAAATAGCAAAACACTGTTTCGAAATACATTTTGTGTGCAGATGCTTTATTTCTAAATAACTTATTTTGAATTAACTATTTTGAAATAAGATATTTCAAAATAACACTGTAGTTTAGACATACGCCCAGAGACTGATATTTCCATTGAAAGAAAGAAAATTCATTAACATGGATCTGTTTTTTAAAGAAAAATATAATGGAAAATGTGTTTCAGAACCCAAATGTCTGTATTTGGAAATCCTAGTTCTATTCCTGAGTTCTTTTAGTTATCAAACAAAATTATTTTCTTTTTGGGTTCATTTTGACCCTACATCTGCAAACAGTTATGTGTGTACCTGACCAGCCTCTTTAAATTAAAAAAATTTCCACATATCCATTCTGTGTGTGTGCTTGTGTGTATATTTATGAAGATATTCAGACTTTAGTTCCAGAAGGCTGCTCACATGTAACAATGCATTACTTCAATGTCATATCCCATGAAAATAACTCTGATCAAACATAAAATATATTTCCCACTGTTATTGAACAGCCATGGCCAAATCTGAAAACACATATTTTTCTCTTATAGTTTGGAGACTAGTTTTGCATTTTTGCATTTTCTGCATAATTCTGTCTTGTGCACAGAGTCATAATTAAAGTGCTACTTAAAACAGACACGATAGATATGACAATAAGTGACATTTAAAAGTATGCTAATATTTTAAAATGTGGAAAAAAGAAAAAAACAATATTTGATATTCATTTAAAAACTTCAAGAAACACATTAACATTATTTTATATTTTCCATTAAATAAGTTGTATAAATAAACATTATTTTTATAGTAATGCTCATTAAATTTTAAAGTGGTCATTTGGTATTTTGAAATTGCATAATGCTGCTTTCAAATTTAATTTTATGTTCAGATTATTTTCTTTTTTCATAGTCAATAATCAGGAACAACTTTTGAATTAAGGTAGTGTGTGTCTTGAATTGCATTAATTTGAAGGGCACGTGGAAAGGCTGTTTTATAGTATGGATATTATTCAGTGTGACCCTTGAGGATTTTAATGATTGTGACACCAATCAGCCATTTGGATAGTATTTATTGAAGTAGCTGTTAGCGGGAAATGTGAGCTTCTCCAGATGTCTTCTATTACAGTATTCACATATAAAGCTAATGCCATTTATTTACCAGTTTTCTGATTTTATTTATCCATTATGTTGCCCTCGTTTTTTCTGGAGGCATTACAGAGAAAGAAAATGAAAGAATGATGTCCACTTTGAGCTGAAGTCATTGTATATAATCCACAGTTTGAAAGAACATAATAAACACCCCTACTATCCTGAGGTGGGCGCCAATGCGCTGATAAGCTTCACAAATATAGACCCCAGTCCTTCAAACTGATCCATGTGGCCAGAGACCTATATGTTCACCAGGCCCCATTCATATCCGTTGGGCTCTGTTTCTATTCCAGGACATATTAATGTGGATCTCATTATAGGATTAAGGCCATAAAAAGGGGGAGAAAGGGAATCACAATTCCTCATAACGAGAACACTCAGTCACCCCAACAAGAGAATAAAAGTCAGGCTCAAAAGTGTTTCCTGAATCATAGAATTCCAGACTAGTCCAGTCATCACCAGTTGACAGACTGAATGATGTCCTAAGTCCCAAAAAGGCAAGAATAACCTTCTCAGACAGGCCCCTTCAGCATAGTTGCAAACAATCTGTTGTATTTCAATTGAGTAATCAATGTAAGAATTAGATACTGACTGGCTTTAAAATAGAATCTGAGCTGCTGTGCTATAACTGTTTTGCTGTCAAGTTGCTAGACTCTGCAACTTATTTATTAAATAATTACAAGCTCCTGGCATGTAAGATCCAAAAAGACATTCCAGGAAAAAACGTATAATGATTTCTTAAATACATTTTAATTTCATCTTGCTACATTTCTGTTTCCTAGGTTATTTTATTATCCAGGAAGAATAAGTATAACATTGCCAAAATACTACCACAGATTCTTTTGAGTTTTAAAACCATCATTCCTAAGAAACTTCAAGGAAGTGAATAAGGAAGGAAACAAAAATGTTAAAAGCATGTTGTAAGACATATCTGAGGACAGAGTCACTCCCTCAATAGTGGTAAGCTTATGACAGCTCACAGAAAGACAGCATATTTTGGGTAGTTCATAAGTGAGATAGCTAAGTCAGAATGTACCTCCTGCCATTTGTGATGGAATGTAGGAAACACAGGCAGGGTACAGCACCTACAGGACTTCTTCTGGTTGCTCTTGTGGAATGTGAGAAGAGCAAAGAAGAGATCAATTTAGTTTCTTGGGGTCCAGTCAAGTTACTAGTAATTTCAATGGGAGTTGGATTAGGCTCCCTAAGATAGCCATGAGAATGGTGTGAGTTAGTTCTGTCCTGTACGAGTATCCAGCTCTAGGAGAGGCCAAGTATAGCCTGGGGCACTGCCTTGGAGGAAGTAACAGAGAGGTTACCAAAAGGGCAGCCAGTGTAAAAGTGAGGGAGGACGTAAAAATGAGAATATCATGGTCGTACTAGGAAGTCTTCCATGCCCCAACTTCGATTTTATGGGTATAAAGTGCCATAAAATCAAAAGCATTACATATAAATAAAACTGTACTGAGATAAAACAGATGTATATATTTGGTATTAGAAGATTTACCCAACATTGCTCAGGTCCTTAACTCAATTAATTTTTGTTTATTTAAATAGTTGCTCTGGTGAGAGGCTGGGATGAGGGGTTCAGTATGCAAGCTGTCCTCAGGTGAGAAGGCTGGAGTAGTCCCCGACAGGGGAAGGGCTGCATGTCCCCCATCTGGAGCAGCTCTAGATTAATCTACTGCCTGAGTTTCTCAGCCAGAGTGAGAACTGCAGCACGCTGTGCACTTTCCCCTCACTCCCTGCCAAAGGGGAGCAGCCAGAAATGTTACTGTATGAATGGTGGGGGAGCTGCAGTCTCTCCTCATGCTCCTAAACGGGCACCTGTGGGGGTGAGAGGCTCAGGCTGGAGAAGTCCTGGCCAGAGGGTGAGAGAGAGAGCATGCTCCCAGCCAGCCCTTTTCACCTGCCTGGTGACTCTGTCTCTTTTCTGTAGAGTTTTATGAATCCCCATACACATCAGGGAGAGGGAAAGCCTTATCTCCCCGCTCGCACAACCAAATTTGGCTTTAAGTTATGGTAAGAGAAAGCTGCCTACCAAATTTGGTGGTCCTAGCTCTTACGGTTGAGGACGCGTTCTTGAACAGACACACAGACAGACAGCTTCACTTGCTTACAAATTCTCTTGAGTATATGAGAGATACTCAAAAGCAGTATTGCATTACTGTTCAGCCATGTTGCCAGGATGGACACACTGATCAGACATAGCGCTGCTCCCGGCGTCAGCCCAGAATTTGTGTTTTTTGCAGGATTAAGTCAGATCTGAGAAATCCACAAGGTGATGCCTTGCGCAACATTATTGAACATAGTTACTCTGGCTTAGTCAATATATGCTTGATGATAATTCCCGCTGAAGCCTCATCTGTCCTGAGTAGAATGGGACAATTACCTCCTATGTCTTCCATGCAACACTCCTGTTAATACATCCCTGAATGACATTAGCCTATTTGAAACCACATCTCACTGTCTCTTATTCAATTTGTGATCTGCTGTTACCCCCATTTCCATTCCAGCAATACTACTGGCTAGCCAATTATTCCCCATTTTGAAGTTGTGCCTTTTAATCTTTCCTTTCTAACTAAATTACTTTGCACTTACCTTTTGCTAAATTTCATCTTGTTGAATTCAGACTAATTATCCAATTTGTCAAGGTTCTTATGCATTTTAATCCTGTTCCCCTGAAGTGCTTCCAGTGTTCCACGTAAGTGGAGTGCTTGGGCAGCTATTTAGGAGGGATTAAATTGCCTCGCAGGTGATTAGCAGAGTGCTCCCAGCACCCACAGACACCAGCACATGCCTTGGTGTGCATAACAAAATTTATTCTGCACATGGATGGAAAAATTAGAGGAAGCATTGCATGTCCCCACTCACAGCTGTGTCATCTGTAAATTTTATGAGCATGCTCTCCACTCTATTACCCACATCATTAGTGAAAATATTGACTAGTACCAGACCCAGTACTAATTCCTGCAGAAGGACCCATAGTGTTTTGCTAATTATAGACTTGGTTTGCTAACAAAGCATATTAACCGTCAATTAATTTTGTATCTGCCTTTGTAAGTTATAAGAGCTAAGTTTGTCAGTCTTCTCAGTACTTCCTTTGTGCTGGAAGTCAGCAACTGAATATGTAGTTTACCTCCCTCCTTTGGGAACATTAGTCCTCTTGCTTGCTCTAGTGCTCTGTGTAGTTAGGGATAGCCTTGACAAAGATTTTTTTTTTTTTTGACAGCTTACTATCTTCCTTGCTTTTTTCTTTAGAATTTGGGGATGTAATTCTTTTTGCTCTGGTGCCCTGTCAACTTGTAATGGTTCTAATTGCCTGTCTACAGGGCCATTATCATAAAGATATTTTAGAATTACATTCTCCTTCAGCAAATTGTATCCCACTCTTCCTGAATGTGACCTTCAGCTGCTGGTCCTGGATGCTGAAGTAAGAATTCATTTCAGGCTCTTGCTACTATCAGGTGCGTTTGTTCTTACTGTCTCTTGAGACCTCACTCCTGCTCTCCTTCTGCTAATATGTGCCAAAAAGATGTACTTCATTCTCCCTTCCATTTCTGTGAGTTAGACTCTGTCTTGTGCCTTATTCAATAGGTGAATAAGGTGATTTAAATCCACTCCATCTTTCTCCCGTCATTCATACATGGCAGTGGATAGGCTGGAATAACATACTTGCCCAAGTGCTACCTTCTCAAGGTAAATAAAAAACAACTGTGCCTTTGTTCCAGCCCTTTTCTTCCCAACTAGGGTAGCTGAGCCAGCAGAGTAGCATGAAGTATGGGCAGAGTAATAATCAATACCTGGTGCGTCCCCAGATCACAGTGCATCCTGGAGCTACTCCTTGTTTGTGCTGGTCTGAGTGTTACAGCATGCTGTTGTGGGGTTGATATGCCCTGTCACCCTTGGGTTGGCAGGGGTGCGAGAGTACTCTATGGCCCATATGGTTGGGCCCAACACAGTGTGACTCAGCAGTGGCCATGGATATTGGAATCTTTATCATGGCCATGGATACTAGAATCAGCCTATCCTGACAGCAAGAATCAACAGCATGGCTCTCCTTATCAAGTCAGCACAGACTAGTGTCCAGAGTCAATAGCAAGGTGTGCAGGGTTACCACTTCAGTGGCAGGGAGTGTCCAGGATAGAAGACCCAGGCCCACCCTCTTTACCAGGTCCCGACCCAGGGCTCTGTCAGTGGTAGCTGCCTGCCACAAGCTCAGCAGGGCTCCAACTTAAACACCTTGAGTTTGATTCTGGCACTGCAATTGTTCCCTGCAAAACTTTGCTTGGTTGCTTCCTATCTGACTCTCTGCATTTCTCCATATCTGGAGTCCTCCACCTGTCCCCCCTAAGTGGCATCCCGAGCCAGTGTCAGCATTGGTCTTCAATTGGTCAGCGTCTGTGTCTTGTGCACACAATCTTCTTCAGAAGCTAGTACCGGACTTTCTTCCCTGCTGGCAGTTAGCCCCCAATGGGCTGCTCTGCAGACTTTTATACCCACTCTGCAGCTGGGGCATGTCCAGGAGAACTGGGAGGGCTAGCCCTAACACGTGCTGTCCCAGTGCGGGGTTCATACACCTTGTCACATATGTATACACAGATACACTGTTGATGGAAGGTTGCAATGTAACACTATTTTTTATTAGAATTAAAAATGAAAATGCAAAAGAACCGCAACACAGAGAGAAAAAGCAGGCAGTGCGTCAAAACAGAGAGGCACAACTCACCTAACCTATTTGAGGCTCTTTGCAGAAATTATTGCTTCATTGACGATAGGCCCAGATTTCACAACTAGGAAAATCTACTGAAATGTAAAGGGGCATTGTAACACATCTGTAACACAGTTATCAGTATACCACACAGGTGCAAAATTAAACTCCATCCAAATTATTGCTTTACTATGATTATTACTATTGTTGCTTTACTATTTTGTGTTATCCAAAGCCATCACAAATTATGTCTAATTTAATTCTATGTAGACATGGCTCGTTTCTTACGCATCTTGAATTTCTTTCAATCCTTTGATCCTTTAACTACTTTCAACTTCTCTATAGGTATGTTTGAGGAGCTGTAGTTAACAAAAATGATTGCATATATCCATCTAAAAGAGACACATGACATAGCTACTATTTTATTTTTGGCTCAATAGATCTTTTTTCCAGTAATGGAACTTTGAGTACCCCTGTAACAAAGATCACAGTCAATGGGGATGCAATATTTGATGTGCCTTTTGTTTGTTACATTTCCCTTGATTTCAGTAATACATTATTCGGTGTAATCTAATACCTCTTTTGTAGTTTACATCACAACTTTTGTGTCAGTTTACAGGCAGTCCCCAGGTTACGTACAAGATAGGGACTGTAGGTTTGTTCTTAAGTTGAATCTGTATGTAAGTCGGAACTGGCGTCCAGATTCAGCCGCTGCTGAAACTGACCGCCAGTTCTGACTTACATACAGATTCAACTTAAGAACCCCAAGTCAGCTGCTGCTGAAACTGATCAGCAGCTGATTCCAGGAAGCCCGGGGCAGAGCAACTGTGCCTCGGGCTTCCTGTAGTCAGCGCTGGTCAGTTTCAGCAACGGCTAACTTGGGGACGTCTGGGGCAGAGCAGCTGGGGTGCTACTGGAGGAGCGGTGCTACTGGAGCAACCCAGCAGCACCCCAGCTGCTCTGCCCCAGGAGTCCTGATTCAGCCGCTGCTGAAACTGACCAGCAGCGGCTGAATCAGGACGCCTGGGGCAGAGCAGCTGGGGTGCTGCCCGGTTGGTCCAGTAGTGCCCAGAGCGGCGCTGCGGGACCAACCGGCAGCGCCCCAGCTGCTCTGCCCCAGGCTCCACAACAAAAGCCTGGTCTGCTGGGGGGGGGGGGCACACTAGCTGCGCCCCCCCCCCAGCAGACCAGGGACACAGGGAGCAAAGCGGCACCCGGGGGTGCCTTGCCTCTGAGGCTTTGCTCTGGCGCGGGTCCGCTTTGCTCCCGGTGCCCCTGACTTGCTGGAGACGGTCCCCAGCAGACCAGGGGCACCGCGAGCAAACCCGCAGCCGCAGCGGGGTCCCCACGCTTCTGAGGCTTTGCCGGTTCCGGCAAAGCCTCAGAAGCACGGGAACCCGCCGTGGCTGCGGGTTTGCTCGCGGTGCCCCTGGTCTGCTGGGGACTGTCTCCAGCAGATCAGGGGCACCGGGAGCAGCTTTTCTCGCCCCGGAGGTCAAGGTGGCTGACCGCTGCCTGTGAGCTCCGGGGCGAGAAAGCCCCGTTCGTAAGTGCGGATCCGACATAAGTCGGATCCGCGTAAGTCGGAGACTGCCTGTATACTCATGGAATTAGGCAAATATGATAAAATTTAGGATTCTCTTTTTTTGAAAAAAAATATGTATTTACCACTTTTTTGGTCTGGAGCCATACTGGCTTGGGTTGTCATAATGTAATACTTCACAAGCTAAGCAAAGTTGGGGCAGACCATTATTTAGTTGGGATGCTACTATGAGATGTCTATTTTTTAAAGAAACATCAGTCTGTTCTTCAGCTCCAACTCCACTGTGTACTATCCTTCTATTTCAGTCAAGCATTACTAACCCCACTTTACATATATGTACAGTGAGACACATAGTGGTAAAATGACTTGCTCAAAAAAATAAACAAACACAGATCCATCTCATAGCACAGACAGGAATAATCCCAGATTTTCTGACTCTCAGTCATATTTAAGTTATTAGATACTGCTTTCCAAAAGTAAAGGTTACCATAACACTTTTCTTAAGACAATAATGTTTCCTGGCCAAATTCCAACTCAAGCAATTGTAACATGCTTACCACAACAGCACTCACTTTACACACCAGATTGGGTGGGTTTCAATGGTAAGTGAAATAATCTTTGTATTGTAAATACTTATAGACTGTTATTAGTAGGTCTGCATTAAAAATAATGATGAACCTCTTTTGGATTGAATAGCCAGAATGAGGTACAGATGGTAGTCAGAAAATACTTAAAGCATGTGTCTATATATCAGAATATGCAGAAATTAATCTTTTACAGTGTTAGAAGACTTGGTCTGGAATACTTACAACAAGAAAAAAAGTAAAGAAGGTATTTCACACAAAATAGGCAAATATAAAACAGATACTTTGGTGCTGAGCACATTTCTCATCAACAATATTTTGCCCCAACTTTCAGCTATGGCACTCACAACAAACATCTGTTTAGACAGTGGCCTAATTTCTCTTTTAGGGTCTCATATGAAATTAAAATCATCATCATACAATATACACTAGGAAAATAAAAAAGCTAACTATGGACTTTGCATTAAAGTGCTAGTAGCTTGTCACAATATATGCTCTAAGTATACAGTATTTAAAAAGTAGAAAACAAATTCAACATTTTCAGAGAAAGTTATATTGTAGATTGAATAAATTCAGGAAGATTTCCTCCAGAGAGGGTTCACCTCTTAGTGTTCTGTGGATGTATTAGATGGATATGTGGATGGGAATGTGTAATTAACTCTGAGAGCCATCATGTAGTCCTCTCACATAATCATACTAGGATCCAGCAATATCCTATTTTTATTATATTTAATGGTAGTCTTTGTGCGACATATCTCTATTTGTCTTGAATGGTTGTTTCTCTCTCTCTCTCTTTTTTATAAATACAGGGAGTTACTTCAAGATGTCATCACATTTTCGATAACTCCCTTTATTTCCAAATACCTCACCAAACTAAAACATCTGGCAAGATCATACCTTTCCTTATTGTGTCTCTTTCACACTTCTCTGGCCTCTGAACCTATCATCTTATCATCTTCACTGATTTTTCTCTCATTTCATTAATGAAATCTCTCTTCTGCTTTCTGTCCCTTTAATCCCATCCCTCTCTCTTTCTCCAATTCCCTTCCTCTCCCTTATCTTTAAATACTTGCTTTTTTTCTCTTCACTTCTGTTCACCATCAAATACTATTTTGTTCCTCCATTTTAAAATAATCCTCAATCAATACAACTTCTAACTACTGTACTGTTTCTGGCCTTTTGACTATTAATAATGCTCAAACTCATGTCTCACTACTTTATGGTGTGTCTTGTCTTACGCTAGTGTGTATACAACAAACTTAGCTTTTATACCCTGAAATACTTTCAGGACAGAGAGTGTGACTTTTATTTCTACTTTTAAAGGATCCTGTAAATTAACTATGCTATCAAAATATTATGAAATAATAGATACTGTTCTTGGGTCCAAATGTGTGAGATTATATTTTGCAAGATACTGTTGGCATATTGTCTACCAGGTCTCAAAACCCTGAGGAATACAAAAATCTAAAATAACTTGACCAAGACTGCATATAACCCAAAGGCAGCAACTTAACTCAGAATGTACAGTCCTTTCATCTAATCATCAGAGACAATTTTGTTTAAGCATACTTTTTATTATTTACCACTCTCCATTTTGACACTAGAATGAGCTGAGCATATTGAATTTGCCAAACTAATTACTTTTGTTACTGTATTACTTCACTGTAGAATTAAGACCCAATCCTGTGAACACTTAAACACTCATAGTAGTTATCAATCAACATCAATGGGGCTTTCCCTGTAATAAGCCCTGTGTCCAGTAGAAAGCATTTGCAGAGCAGTGTTCCTATGCAAAGAAAATCAGGTAGAGAGTCTTTGTTCTGAGCTATGTATTTTTGGTAAGAAGAAGAATATAGAATGGCAGGATTCATTAATTTTAAAAGCCTGCCTATGTGTAAAATGGCCTCTTTTAATCCCACTGTTAATTGTGTAGTGTTTATGTAGGGTATCTGATCTGTGTTTTCCGGCTGCCATGCTTCAACTTCAACACTATGTCTACACTGCAGGCTTCTTGTGCAAGAAGCATTTTGCGGAAGAGATCTTCCGCAAAAAACATCTTGCGTAAGAGAGCGTCCACACTACAAAAGCACATTGGAAAAGTGATGCGCTTTTGCACAAGATACCATCCAGACTGCATGGACGCTCTCTCGCAAGAAAGCTCTGATTGCCATTAACAAAATGGCCATCAGGGCACCTGTGCTTCTTCAGATAGGCTGTTTTTACACAAAACCCCCCTGTTTCCCATCCATGCACACCTTTTTGCACAAGAACTCTTGTAAAAAAAGGAGTCATTCCTCATAGAAAGAGGAATACCGATACCGCAAAAACCCCTCTGTTCTGTCGATGCACTGTAAATTTTCTTGCGCAAAAACGTGTTGAGGTGTGGACACTCTGTGAATTTTTCTGCAAAAACTCCGCAGTGTAGACATAGCCTGAGTGACTCATAGATTGGGACTAAAATTGTCATCCTGACAATGTAATCAGGGAGGGAGTTGTTTCAAATTATCCCTTCGGCTGAGAGTTTATCCATTAGCTCATTTGTGCCTTTTTAGGCACAAAATAGTTGCTTTTCCACTGCCTTTAAAAAAAAATTACTTGAGATGGTATGCTCTCCTTCGCCATGCCCACCGGTGTGATGTTTGATCATGGATTCCGAGATTAGTGTCTTGCAATATGTACTCTTGCAGTCCTAAATAATGTGCAGATCAAGAAAAAGACAAGCACAGTAAATTATGATGAATGCTGGCAGTTGCATTTTCTCCTCACTTCCACCTCTTTACCCCGATGAAGTATTCAAAGTTTATAATTATGCTGATAGTGGCCAATGTATATATCTTAAATAATGGAACTGAAAGTCAATTCTGAGGCTGTATCTCTTTCAGAAATGTTTGAAGGTTTTTCTTTTCCTTTTTAACCTTGAGAGGATTTGTATAACAGTATATTAAATTAGCATAAAATATTATGGTTATTGGAAGTAATATATCTTCATGGATACTCATTATGTTTCAAGAGTAATGGATACTAATTGGTTCAGGACATTGATTTAAAGGAGTTATGAGTAAATTGTAATTGTAGTTTACTACACAAAATGGCATAGCTTATTGCATCTGTGCAATTGTGCTTATTGTTTTATTAAACTAAAGGTGAAAATAGTTCATAAAAATAATTTGAACTTTTGCAATCTTTATATACAATTGCTATATTCTGCAATCCTCTTCCTAGATTTATAAGAGAGATTTGAAAAATTAGAGAGGGTTCAAAGCAAAGCTCCAAAAATAAAGATTTTATATTTGGGAAAAGGGCCATATAATGAAAGGTTTAGGGAGCAAAATCTGTGCAGGTTATCAAACAGTCTAAGAGATGATTTGGCTAGCGTCTGTGAAGACCTTTACAGGGAAAACATGCTGAATAAGAGTTAATGACTGAAAATGAAATTCAAATTAGAAATGAGGCACAGATTTTTAGCCATTGGAGTAAACTATGAAGACATACTGTTCACATCAATACATCTAAAAGATATGCCTTATCAAATTCTAATTATTGAGTTCAATACAGGGCCATCTATGTGAAACTCCAAGGCCTATTTTATGTATTAAGTCAAGCTTGATCCCTTGCTACTTTAAAATGTAGAATGCAGGAATCTGTAACTGAATGAATGTTGATTCTTATATAAACCTAATTCTTAAAAGCACTTTTGTATGTCACTGAAGTATCTTGAGTTACTGAAGGCCCAGGCTGCTCAAGACTAGAATAGGTCTGGTGATTGTGTAGCCAGCTCACCACACTGTTGTTTTGTTAGAGAATGAGTGAAATGAATAGGATACCCTCTCCTCCACCCCTCCCCCCAGAACATGGATGGTTATCAGTCTGCCCATTCTTTAGACTTGCTCTAACTATTCCTAAACCAAAGGTATACAATGGGGAAAATAACAAGTAAATCTTGCTGACATATGACCCTCCATATACATGTAATCCTGACAAGCACTGACTGTACAGAAAAAGAAACTGTGGAAATCAACATTTGATCAGGGGAATCAAGTATTTTTATGACCAGAATTTTACCTTTTGATACTTCAGTTACAGAAAATCAAAAAAAGGGGAACATGACAGTTGCAAACGTATGCAAATGATATATTCATACCTAATGAGAAAAAGCTGGCTAAGCTGAAGCGGATCAGTGCTACATTTGCCTAAAATAGGGGAGATGAGAAAAAAAAGTACCCACTGCGATCTGGCAGACTGAGCCTTAGTGCATTTCTAAATAATCCAAAAATACTGGCAAAGAACAATTTTATCATGTAATTGGCTGAGAAAATGGGGAGAGCATGCTAGGCATGAATAGATTCTCTAAGATTCACAGATCTGGAATGAATCTTTCTCCTTTACTCAAACATTCCTTTTGCAGTGTAACCCCTGCAAAGTGAATTCTCAGCTATAACTCCTGCTCCCAGTTCAGACAGAAACAGAGCACATTTGTTCACTGAGAAACATCTTTTTCAAAAATATCAGTGCATACATTGCTGGAAAGTGGAGTCCTGAATTGCGTTGACATAAGTTATTATTGGAAGACCATGTGTTACCAAATAGCAATTTGCATATTAACGAATAGCTTAGTACACTCAAATGAAAGTTTTACTCACAATAATCTGAAGGAGACTATTAAATGGCCAGTTTATACTGGAGGAATATTTTTTAATCAACAAGGGCAGAATAGGAAAAAGGCAGTGATTTGATCTCTGTTACAGAACTCCACCAGAGAATGGAGCCCATCGATATCGGTAAACTAAATATAATGCAACGGGCTTAAACTACAGCAAGGGAGGTTTAGGTTGGACATTAGGAAAAAATTCCTAACTGTTAGGGTAGTCAAACACTGGAATAAATTGCCCAGGGAGGTGGTGGAATCTCTATCTCTGGAGATATTTAAGAGTAGGTTAGATAAATGTCTATCAGGGATGGTCTAGACAGTGTTTGGTACTGCCATGAGGGCAGAGGACTGGACTTGATGACCTCTCAAGGTCCCTTCCAGTCCTAGTATTCTATGATTTTATGATGAAGTTTGGAGTTTTTCTTTTTCTTATAAAATATCATATATTTTTGCCATCTCCCTATTTCATAGAGTACAAAATAAAGATCGTTCCAAGCATTTTGAAATTTATACAACACCATTTAAAGCAAGAAGGAGAGAAAATATATGACTTCCCTGACCCCTTTATACATTTCTATTACATGCTCAGTGAAAAATTCTTAACATAGTCCATATCAGGGCATCACAAAGAAGGGGAATTAATAGGTCTGGATACAAAACAAGAAGCAACCAGTCATGCAGGCATGCCTGCAAGTACATTAGTACATTACACTATGCTTAAATATTAGCAAGATTGGGTTCTAAAATAAACATGTTTTAAAAAAATCAGATCTGGGCTGAATATTCCTCCGCTTCTTAATAACTGTGGCATTCAGAATTAACTACTGAATCTGTTCCATTTTGAATGGATGAACTGGAAAACACTGCAATTTGACAGATTGATCAATTGAAAATGGATATTTCTTTGTATGATTTCAGTTATTTTTTTCCCTGGTGAGTTTCACAGTGATGCACAGTCTATGAAATACAGAGTACTCTAGTATTTCATGCAAATCTTCCATATAAGTCAACTAGAGATGTAGGATAAATCCCAAAGCCAAACTGAGACCATTCAGAATTGTGATGGCTAATGTCAAGTGAACCTAAAATTAGGTTAAAACAGCTGTTTTAAAAGTGCTGAATGTCCCAAATAATGAGGATAAAGTAGAGTCCTGCATACCATATTGTTTTATTTAACACCTTTAATTATTTGTATGGAGGAGTGAGAAGTGTGCTTGTGATATTTGCAGATTATGCTAATTTGTCAGGTGACATTGGTGATGATAGTGGACAGAGAATTACTATAAAATGATTTAGAGAATGGCTAAAAGCAAACAAAAAACATTGGGCCAGAACGTCAGCTTGTGTAAATAAAATATAGCTTCTTGGTTTTCATGGACTAGATGAAAAATTGTCTCATAAGATTCTTGTTGAAAAAACTGGTGTTATTAAGGGCAAAGAAATCTACTTCCATATATATTGCACGAGAAAGAGAAACCTGAAAAGACATAATGTTGAAAGAGATTTCAAGGTAATGGCAGACAATAAATTGGAAATGAATATGCAGTGCACTAGGGCACCAAACATGAGTCCATTCAATTTGGGGCTGTGAATAGAGGGGCATCATGTCACGGAACTGGGAAATAATAACTTATTTCCATATATGGCTTTTACATGACCTTTCCTAGAATACTTCATTTAGTTCTGGGTACATCAGAAAGACAACAACAACTTGAAGAGAGGTCAGAGTAAACCAACTGCGATGGCCCGGAGGCTGGAGAGATTGGATATGAAGAAAGATTAAATGGGCTAATGGTATTAGAGTCTGAGATAAGAGGAAACTCAAGGGGACATAGTAGCTGTTCTGCTGGCAGCACGTTCTACTATTCTATAGTCTTTTGAGGAAAGTAGTGGAAGCCTAATCGCTGCGGACTTCTAGAACCAAGATGAACAAAGTTCAGAGAAAAAATATTTTGTAGAATGAATTCTGTGCTGACAGATGGCTGTAGTGCATTATATATTAAATGTTTTCCACCTCTAATTGTAAAACCCTACAAATCTGTGGCTTTCTGTTTTATATTTGCTGGCATCTGCATCTGCAAATATGTATGTAGATAGCCACAGCTCATTTTTGTAGATACAAGTGCAGATACAAACTTTGTATGTAGAACCCTGAAAATTTGTGGCTACCCACTTTATATCTGCAGGTATCCGCTGATGCGGATGCAGATATCCGCAGATCATTTTTGCAGGTGTGAATGCAGATACCAATTTTGCATCCACACAGGTCTCGACAAGTTGTTACCCTAGGAATGTTCTCCCTAATCCCTTTGTGTCATACATCTCAACTCTCCTCTGTTTCTCAAAACTCCCTTCTTCCAATTCAACCTTCCACCACTGGCTTCCAATCCTGTCCTATTCTGTACACTCAGATTATAATGTGTTTACATTTTGAAAAACCTGTACATATATCTACTGTGTATAACCGTTGATACACAACGGGAACTAACAAGAAATGTATGGGAAGAAAGTGTTATCTGAGATGAGAATCCGTCCCCTGGAGCAAGAGATAATCTGGTGGCAGCAGCTGGGAAGTTGATAGCAGTGAAGTAGGACACAGCTCATGTAGGACTGACTAAACGTAAAACTGTAAATAAGCCTGCAGCTCCAGGGGCTAAAAGGCTTCCTCCATCTTTTTTACTGAACCATGTGGACTGGAGCAGAAGTTCCCAGCACCCCTAAGTTACACAATATGCCAAACAGTAAGTTACAGCATATGCTCATGGTTTCTTTACACCCAAATAAGTGGTTTGTGATGGAGAGACATCTTGCCATAGATAATTGATTGAAATCAATATGTTCAAAATGACTTAAATTTACCAAATCAGAGTAAGCCACTCTGAAACTAGAGCCAGCATGGTAGTAGGCTTCAGTCAGAAAGCAATAAGACATGGCCATAAAATTCTACAAACAATAGCGCAACAGATGTGATGCTTTTTTGTAAAGGGACATTAATCTATCAAGATGAATTGAGCAAGTAACAATGTGATTGCTATCCTAAATAAACAATCAATAATAATTAATCAGTAAATGACATGGCTGCAGTTGCTGCCATCTGAGGACCTCAAGTGCTTGATAAACTTTAATGAGAAATCCTTGAACTTGTGTAGTTACTTACTGTTGAACTCCGGTTTGGAGGATGACAATGAAACCTAACCTGATGGATAGCAGATAATGCTTTGGTTTTTAGCTTTAGCTACTAGTCTTAACTCTCTATGGTGGAATTAAAGATGGAGTTACAAAGGCTCTTGTTTTCTAGAAATCAATGAGGAGCATGTTATTTAAGGGTGTTATTAAGATTACACTGCTCCACTCCCCTTTTTAGGCAGTGAGCTAATGGATACTCCCACCAACCTTACTTACTCCCCATTGAATCTTCTTATAAAATATTATGGGTTTTCTGGAACATTCAAAATATTGTTCTCCTCTTCATGTTCTGTTGATTTATTAAGGTTGACTTCTCCACCCATAGCTAGGGTAACAAAACCATTTAGTGGCACACTGATCCCACAGATTGTGGGCTGCTTGATGCATTGATATGCAACATCTTTCTGCTTTTGTTTATTTACAAAAGCAAAAAGAACAAATACAATATTTTATTGCATTATAAAGGGCAATATTTGTGTATTGAATTTTACAAGTAAAATCTATATATAAGAATAATAAAATTCCCTCTTGTGCCAAGTTATGGTCTAGGATAAAGTTGCTGGAATCTTAATAAACACCCAAACATGAAATGCTCATCTCCTTGTAACTGCAACATTATGAAGGATGATGCTAAGCACTTTTTCAGTAATTTTTTTCTACTTTAAAACTGTAACTCTATTTTTATTTGTTTTTTACTCTTTTTAAGTACATAGAACATAGAAATTATTGTTATTAAAAGACTCAAAAATAGGAATACAGTGAGCCCTTGTAATTCTCGGAATCACTATTTGTGGTTCTGCGTATTCATGGGCGTTTCCTAGCCTGGGGGGTATGGTGAATTCCCCATGGCTCCCAGCCCCAGTGGTGAGTTCCCCATGGCAGCCAGGAGCTACTGTGAGTTGAGGAGCTGCAGGTAGTTCACCTGAGGAGGTAGAAGCTTTGGGAAACTAATTTCTGGGAGCCACAGGGAACTCACTGCAGGGGCCAGGAGCCACAGTGAGTTTTCCATGTCTCCCAGTTCCTATGGTGAGTTCTCACCTGCTGCCAGCCCCTGCAGTATTCATGAATTGTGCCATTTGTGGTGGTGCAGGAATGTATCCACCTGTAGCTGATCCCAAGTGACTCACAGCTTTCCTGGCATGAGAGCAAGGCTAGGGAAAAAGGGCAATAATTGGAAGAGCCAGCACGATTGAAAGTAGACATGAGTTTTCTCCCAGTTGTGTTTTGGGGCCAGCCCAACAATCTAAGGTCCCAAAGATCATTTTAACTCTATTCATACCCCTTATGTCCTATATCCTCTCCCCAACACTATACAAGACACCAATAAGCCAGTCATGAGGATCTGTGCACTGTGTCTAATTTATGGAGAGCAATAGATGTGTATCCTTATTACTAATTTGCAAAAGCTGCAAACTCCATGCTGCAGATGGAACAAAATTCCCTTTTTGTCTCAAGAGTCCTACTCTCCCTAAATGAATGGAACAGCTCTTGACTTCCATAACAGTTGCAAAGATTTAGGAAGAACAGACTCTGAGGGCATATCTATGCTAGGAAATCATTTTGAAATAAGTTATTTCAAAATAATAACTCCCAAAATAACTGTTTCAAAATGGTAACTTGTAGTGTGGATGCGCTATGGAAATAGCACAGGGTTATTTCAAAATAGCCTGTACACACTGATTGGGGCCTGCATCACATTTAAAGCCCCTGGAAGCACTCTGGAGAGGGCACCCAGAGAGCTGTTGCTTCCTCTAGCTGCTTGCGGAGTCTAGCTGAGACTCCTGCTTAAATGGGGCTCCTTTCCACAGCCGTGTCTCACATGGCACTGCTCCCCTGCCTACCCCCTCGCAGGATACCAAACTCACTCCATGTGCTCTGTTTGCCCTTGAGGACACCACAGCACTGACTACATGGATCCAGAGCTGCTTCAAAGCAATGTCAGGTTCAGAGTCTTATTGCTGCGCCTCTTAGTGTAGTTGATCCACGCTGCCCACATACTGATTCAGGACCATGGATGACCAGCCCAGACTCGGGGACCTCTTCACCTATGCCCTGGTTCTTCTGATGCACCAAATGATCCTCCATCCCCTGCAGACCATGGAACGCCGCTTCTGATGGAGGGAGACCAGTTTTGACTGGTGGGACTGCATTGTCCTGCAGCTATAGGGTGACCAAGAGTGTCTCCAGAACTTCTGCATGTAGAAGGCCACCTTCTTGAAGCTCTGTGAATGGCTCACCCCTGTCTTCAGGTGACAGGACACATGTCATCCCCCTGCAGAAGCACATTGCCATCACCCTAAGGAGGCTCACCATGCCGGACAGCTACTGTTCTGTGGCGAACCACTTTGGCATGGGGAAATGCACAGTCAGGGCCATGATCATGCAGGTTTTAGTATTTTTTACTAGGAGGGTGATGGAGCACTAGAATGGGTTACTTAGGGAGGTGGTGGAATCTCCATCCCTATAGGTTTTTAGGTCCTGGCTTGACAAAGCCCTGGCTGGGATGATTTAGTTGAAATTGGTCCTGCTTTGGGAAGGGGGTTGGACTCAGTAACCTCCTGGATACGTCTAGACTGGCATGATTTTCCACAAATGCTTTTAACAGAAAAGTTTTCCATTATAAGCATTTGCGGAAAAGAGCGTCTAGATTGGCACAGATGCTTTTCCGCAAAAGCACTTTTTGCAGAAAAGCGTCTGTGCCAATCTAGACGCGCTTTTGCGCAAAAAAGCCCCGATCGCCATTTTTGCGATCGGGGCTTTTTTGTGCAAAACAAATCTGAGCTGTCTACACTGGTCCTTTTGCCCGAATGGGAGCAGCATAGTATTTCCGCAAGAAGCACTGATTTCAGACAGTAGGAAGTCAGTGTTCTTGCAGAAATTCAAGCGGCCAGTTTAGACAGCTGGCAAGTTTTCTGCAAAAGCAGCTGCTTTTGTGGAAAAACTTGCCAGTCTAGACACAGCCCCCGAGTTTTCTTCCAACCCTAGGATTCTATGATTCTATAGGTGTTCAAGACCATCAACACCATCCTGCCATGGAGGGTCATCACCTTGGGGATTGTCGACTTCATCGCTGCTGGATTTGGCACCACAGGCTTCCCCAACTGTCAGGGGGCCATCAACAGCACCCACATCCCCATCCTGTCCCTGACCATTGTACTTCAGACTACATCAACAGGAAGGGTTACTTCTCGATGGTGCTGCAGGACCTCATGGACCACAGCAGGCATTTTCCTGCAGGGGCACAGATGTACCAAGGGAGCCTCATTGATTCCACATCCCAGGGACAAGCAGGCATGGGAATGTGCCAGCAAGGCCAGAAGCCTGTGGACCAAACATGGGGGGCAGGACAGCTTCCCTCTGTGTCCAACACACATCAGATCTGGCAGTGGCAGGGTTCTGCAGAGATAAAACTTCTGTCCCTACCCATGAAGGAGGGTGGGGTGTTGGGGGAGGTGTGTGTGAGTGGCAGACCACTTTCCAGAGAGAATGCTACAGGGTTCCCTCCTCTTCCTACCCCCGGCAGATTCCCATGTAAGGGATCAGTCTCCTCTGCATAGCCATGCTTGACCCAGAGTGGATGTTGCCGAAGTGCAGGTGCGAGCTTGTGCCATGTGCACACTGCTGTGTGTTTCCATGACCCCAGATGCCTTAGTGCTGGCCTGTTGTGGGAAGATATCCCACCACAGAGGCCAGAGTAATGCAGGGGTTCCTGTGTGATAGTATCATGGGGCTGAGTGCTTCAGACTGACACCCATGTGCACAAGATGTTGTGCAAGTCCCAGGCTGAGTAAGGAGCATGCAGCCCCTCACCACTTGCAGATTGCCCCTATGTGTGTATAAGGAAAGTGATGGAACTCTCCTGAAGTGCCTTCACCGGCATCATCCAAGCCCTGGGAGACATCCTGGGAGGGGGGACTGCCTCCAAGTTGATGATGACCTCCTGGTGTGAGGGCATGGTGTCCTGGCTAGCCTGCTCCTCCTCCTCCTCTTCCATAATCTTGTGGAGGCTGACAAGGGGCATGTCCTGGCCAGAGTCAACGACAGAGGGGAGAGGGAAGGTGATTGCCCCCCGTTCCAAGGATGGCATTCAGGTGCTTGTTGTAGTGGCAGGTGTGCGGTGCCATCAGGAACAGGAATTTTGCTCCCTGGCCTTTGTGTAGGCCTGCCAAAGCTCCCTAATTTTCATATGGACCTGGTCCAGGATCCTGCTGTGTCCTTTGTCTATGAGGCTAGCAGGCATCTGTAGACGTCTTCATTGTACCTCTTGGTGTTGGAGATCCTGGATGATCTCCTCCCACCTTGATGAGATCCAGGTTACCCACATCAGTCCAGGCTGTTGCCCTCTTTGATGTCTAGGGGCGTCAGAGGTTGCTGCAGGTGTGCTGGCAGTCAAGGGGGGCACAAAGGGAGCGCTCGGGTCAGACATAGTTCTTCCCGTGAAGTGTGTTGTGTGGCATGGGGCTAGCTAGGCTTTCCTGGTGCCACAAGCCCTTTCCCTTCTGTCTGCAGCTTTAAACTCTGCAAGAGAAGGGGAGCAGTGGAGTATGGCCAGGGAGACCAGAAGGGCAGCTCTGAGAGGTCTCTGGAGGCTAATTATTTTGAAATACCAGCAGCTGAGTGCCCACTCTAATGCTATTTTGAAATTATTTCAAAATAGGCATTATTCTCATGCCAATCAGGAGTTGTTATTTCAAAATAACGAGTGTTATTTTGAAATAACGGGCTTGGTAGTGTGGACTCCATATTTGTTCTTTCGAAATGAGGGCAGTTATTTCAAAATGACCCCTTAGTGTAGACAAGGGCTGAGAGTTAAGATCTTGCCATGTGAATCTGCGAGGAAACTTTTTCCTGAATTAATTTGGTAAGACTGAAAGATGCTTGTAACATTTTTCATGATTCTATGAAAAAAGTTGTCAATTAATAAAGTAGGTGAATGAGGTATTTGAATTTGATTAAAGATAATATAGTATTCTGAAGTTCCCTGTTTAAGATCATTACATTTTTGCGATGTCAGGCTTTTTAAGAATTAATTAATACTTAATGAGAAACATCCTTCTACTAGTTACAATCAGTGCAAGGAGCATTGCTAACATAGGATGCATTAACAGAAGACAGATCTGATTTATTGCTGAATGTACTTAGGGTGAAATTCACCCATTGTGTGGAGGATTAGTGCAAGTCCTTGGGCTCTGTTTAAACTCTATATTGGGTTTGTGTGAGGTGGGGATGAAATGGACACACATTTGCTTTCTTTGAAAAAGGGTCTCCTTGGCCAGCCCTTCATAAGCAGTACAGAGACTGATGGCATAGGCTAAACAAATAGCTCTCGGGGACTGTGGCCACTATTCTTGTATATAGAAGTAGCAGTCATAAGGCTGTTTTCTACTTTTTTTTTACCTCTGCTATATACTGGGATTCGATATTTTAAGCATGTTCATCAGTAGCATTGAGTCTTTTTTTCTGTTCTCTTTTGACAAAGTTATTACACTGATACATTTAAATTAAAAGAAAAATATTCTACATATAGAACCTCCTCACCTGATACAACAGTGATTATGAAGTTTCATTTGTGATTTCCTTAGGGAGTATCATTCTCCTTTAGGGAACTCTGCCAGCTTGAAAAATAATATACGTATATATAGCACAGATGTTGGTATATAGCAGCTTTCACTGTTAGATTCGAACTTCACCCAATGTGCTTTATTATTGGGGTGAAGAGAGCAAGCACTGAGAGGGAAAGAAGAGCAGTATGGGAATAAGGCATTAAGGTGGATTAAGTGATGCCGCGTTATAACTTTTACAAAGAAATTAGGTACATATCAAACACTGTAATTAGACCCAGAGAGAGCTTAGCTATCAGTACACTAATTGCATAAGCCTGTCAGAAAATGCAGTCATTCAGATGCATATTTCAACTACTGATTTTGCTCAATGATGTCAAAAGCCAAGGCAAAAGGAGATCACGTTATGTTGCACCACAATCTTTTCACTCAGAAATTATTATACCATCTACATGTTTTGTTAGTCTATAAAGTGCCACCAGACCATTTGTTGGGGGTTTTTTGTGGGAAATATGTTACCTGTAATAAATGGGAGAAGCTTGATAGGAACATGAGCATTATACCTCAAAGAAATTATTATATTTTTTGGGTACATGATGAAATCATAGGACTATTCAGCTGAGAAAAAGGTTCAGGATAAGGACTTAAGAAGAGTATTTTTTTCTAAATTAAAACATTTTTCATTGTTTATGTCTACTAGAAATAACAATGAGAAGAATGAACATCTGCTTTAGTGTATTGTGGAAATCTCTGTCCTAGGGAGACATACAGTGAAGCATACAAATTGATTCAAAAGTCTTGAATGCAGCAAAGCTTTTGGAGTGCATGTGACATAGCTACCTTGATCAGAATGAATCATTTTCTGAATTATCCAAACTGTAGTGTCACATAAGTAGGGATTAAGTGAAGACATGTCTCCATGCAAATTTTAAATATGGGCATATGGAAAGAATGATTGATCACATTGTCCAAATTTCATGCTAAGCCTTGTTAATTAAATAATCAACAGCTATTATTTAGCAATGCTTTCACTTCATAGCAATGCTCAAGTGACCTTAGACGAAACAAGTGATATAAGATGCACTCTAGCATTCCTGCAAATCTTCCTTTTCTCTTCTTTCTTCACGATTTGTAGCTTCTGTTATAGAGAAGTTTGATTTAACATGCATAAAGGAATTCATGAATAAAAGAAAACAGCTTCAAAACATTTGGCAAACATGAAAATTAGAGGAAATAAAGTATTTGAGTTAAAACACACTGATTTTCCCTCAAAACAATGTAAACTATAGTAGGGTAATTAAACACTCATGTTTGTGTTTTTTAAAAATATAGTTGTTTAACAGAATACTTGTGTTGCTATGGAAATTACTGCCTCTGTCAGAAATTAAGTAACCAAAATTTGAAGAAATCCTTAAACTGACTTGTTCTGTCGTGACTAACATCCCCAGCCCACACAGATCTTTGTTGTACAACAGCTGTTTTATAGTAGCTAATGTCCTCCTAACTTATAAGGGCCAAATACTAGAATAGAAAGCAGCATCATTGCTTTCTAAGGACTTTTTTCTCTGGCCCAGCACTATTTAGTTATAATTCTAGGAAAAAGTTATCAATGAAAGGTGAAGAGCCCTCTTGCTGCCTCTTGGTAGATGAAAGCCAAATGCAAAGATGCATATCTCTAAAAGAAGCAAAGAATAAATGTATCTTATTTATTGTGGAAGGGGAGTCCCACAGAATAAGGCCAACAAACAAAAACAGCCTATCCTTATTCCCTGGGAGTTATCATACTACTCTACATCAACCATACCATCCATCATGATTATTTTACTCTCAGTAATTCAAAAGAGCTGAACAGAGAGACAAAGGAAGTTGGGGACAAACCCTGCAGTAGCTAAGTGCCAGTCTATTCACAGTGAAATCTTGATCCTCTTGAAGTGAAGGGCACAATTCACACTGACTTCAGTGAGGCTAAGATTTCATCCCAAAGGTTCGACAATAAGGGTCAGGAAGCCTAAGGCAGATCAGGAATTGGAATGGGAGCTTATGTAAAGAGCAAACTGCTAGCATGAGATGCTTTCACTGATTTGTCCTACTCAGGGAATGAACAACTTAATGTTAGGCAAACTGAAGTTTCTGTATTTCTTTTTCATGTTCAACCCAGTATTGCAATATTCTGGCCTTGAGAGGACAAAGCATTGATCACCTGGTTTGTTCTGGGTTTGAGAGGAAAGTGGTGCTTGCTATCTTTTTCATCATCATTGCTGTTTAAGGGCCTGATTCAAAACCATTAAAATCAATGGAAAATGTCTTTTTGACTTCAATGAGCTTCAGGAAGTTTTTTTTCACTTAGCACATACTCAACCTGTGGAACTCCTTGCCAGAGAATGGTGTGAAGATTAGGACTTTAACTTTGTTGATTACCATTCTGTTCCCTCCCTCTGGGGCATCTGGTATTGGCAACTGTCAGCAGACAGGATACTGGGCTAGATTGACCTTTGGGCTAACTCAATATGGCCATTGCTATGTTCTCAGCTCAGGTCCTGAGCACCTAGATCAGCAGTGGACAAATACTAGCCCAAGGGCCATATCTAGTTTGCGAGGCTTAGCCCCTGATGGGTTGCTGCCAGTATATTTACCTGTGCCTCTGCAGCTACAAGTTCTTGCAGCTACCGTTGGCCATGGATCACCATTCCCAGCCAATGGGAGCTATGGGAAGCGGCACAGACTGGGACATGCGCTGTTTAGAGCAGGGATTCTCAAACTTCACTCCACAGCAACCACTTTTTTACCACAAAAATTATTATGTGACCCTGGAGGGGAAACTGAAACCTGAGTCCATTGCTCTGTATGTGGGGGCCAAAGCTGAATCCAAGGGTTTCCACCTATAGGGGGCCTATAGCCTGAGACCTGCCACACACAACTGAATTATTCAGGCTTTGGCTTGGATCTCAGATCCCAGCAAATCTAAGTCAGTCCTGGTGACCCCATTAAAATGGAGTCATAGAATCATAGAATACTAGGACTGGAAGGGACCACGAGAGGTCATCGAGTCCAGTCGCCTGCCCTCATGGCAGGATCAAGTACTGTCTAGACCATCCCTGATAGACATTTATCTAACCTACTCTTAAATATCTCCAGAGATGGGGATTCCACAACCTCCCTGGGTAATTTATTCCAGTGTCTGACTACCCTGACAGTTAGGAACTTTTTCCTAATGTCTAACCTAAACCTCCCTTGCTGCAGTTTAAGCCCATTGCTTCTTGTTCTATCATCAGAGGCCAAGATGAACAAGTTTTCTCCCTCCTCCTTATGACACCAAGAAGGTGATGATCATAAGTCATGATCCACTGTGGGGTGCCACCTGTAGTTTGGTTTAAAGGGTCAAATTCCATTTCCTGTTTCAATGCAGATAACATGTTTCCCTTTTCCCCTAAAGGGGTAATTCCACAGGAGCTCTCTTTTGTTGAAATCTATTCAGTTTCCTTGCCATAATGATGTGATTCTGATGTAATGTTTCTCTGCTGCTCCAGCCTTCTGATCCATTTTTAAATATCATTTTAATGTAGTAGCATGAAAATTGTCTAAGCCCCACTTGCTCATCAGACTGGAAATTATTTTTAAGATATCAATAAAAAGGTTGGAACATCACTTGACTGACAGTATTTTATTTGTCAGTTGTTATTTAATATCTCCACTTTGGATGTGTATTCAGTGAAGCTCATCTTTTAAGCTTGTTACTATCTTTTAAAAAATGATTGGAACTAGTTTAGCTTTTAACGATAACTGTGACATAACTTGAAGTGAAAAGCAGACTCTCCTCCTATTAAAAACTCTTGATAGATGTGATGGCTGGACTGAGACTTTCCAGAGTACTTCTCACTAAAGCATCAAATACTTCCCATAAACATTTTCAATCCTGGAAAATAGTTTCCCCTCTCTTCTCTCCATTATTTATTTATTTTGCATCTATCCTATTTATATTTGTCTATAGTATTAATTATGTAGAATAAAATAGATCCCATGATACCTTATCAGTATTTCAAATGAACATTCAAACAGTGGTGTGACCACATACATATGACCTTACCAGTTACTCAGAAAACTGTATGAACGGAGGTGTATAAATGTAGCAAAGTCTGGATGTAGGTGTGGCTGAGAGGGAAGTTGCCTTTAATACCCTTAACAAGCCTAATTGAATTAAGAGTTGAAGAATATTAGGAATTCATGATATTACAAAGCAAATATTTGTATAATTGTTTGAGTATATGTAACTTGCCTAGGAGATATAATTATATAAACCATGGAAAATGCTATAATCTTTAAACAATGGGCTAAGACAAGAATGAACTGTTAGTTAAGTAGATTTCCTAGGAAATCTTTAGGAAGAGAGGTATGCAACAACAAATAAATAAAATCTCTACACCAATTATGCAAGAATTCAGCCTTTGAAGCTTCCAAAGGAGACAGGAACTTGTTGTTTGCTAGGATCACCTGTGGCATGAGACAGTTTAGAGAGCTAAAAAAGATAGAAAGCAGTGATTCTCAGATTCATGGGGGTGTCTGTTCCAAAACAGCAGTTGTCATGAACGTGTGACAACAATAAAACCTCTTGGCGGGGTGAGAAGGATTATTTGCCTTCTAGAGATGTTGCTGGCAGCTTAAGACCGACAGCTGGTAAGTTTCTTAGTATGTGTGTAAATTATTTTATTGCTTTTAATATTTTCTCTGGAATGCTTTCATCTTAAGAATGAATGTGTGTTTTTAGAAAGAGCCAGGAGGTAACTTAACTGTGGCAATTATGTTTTCAGATTTGAAGGAGAGCTATAAGGGAGGCCTACTTTACTTTGCTGGGGAATTCATAGTGCAGGCATGAGCTGTGCAGCCTGGAAATATCTAGGGCAGGATAGAAAGATGTGTATCTGCCTAAGAGATAACAATTTGGGAGATGAAAGCCAAAGAGTGAGTGTCCTTGCTGGACTACACAAAGAGAATGCAGGAAAAGTTGCCTTGAACTTTTGGGTGTATCTAGACTGGCAAGTTTTTGCGCAAAAGCAGACGCTCTTACACTGGCCACCTGTCTACACTGGCCGCGAGAATTTGTGCAAGAACACTGATATTCTAATGTATGAAATCAGTGGTCCTTGCGCAAATACTCTGACGCTCTCGCTCAGGGATAAGCCTTCTTGCGCAAGTATTCTTATGCAAGAGGGCCAGTGTAGACAGGCAAGTTATTTCTTACGCAAGAAAGCCTGATGGCTAAAATGGCCATCGGAGCTTTCTTGCGCAAGAGAGCATCTACACTGGCATGGATGCTTTTGCACAAAATATGTCTTTTGCACAAAAGCATCCATTCCAGTGTAGATGCTCTTTTGCACAAATACTTTTAACAGAAAAACTTTTCCATTAAAAGCATTTGCGCAAAATCATGCCAGTCTAGACGCATCCTTGCAGTAGGGCATGGATTTGGTTTTGGTTTCTCCCTCCGCACCCCCCAAATTTAAACTTACAATAGTTTGCAATATACTGGTTTTTCTGCATTATTCTCAAAGATCATTTAATATTCTTTCATTTTGTAATATGACTGGCAGAATTTCAAGAGACGTAAAGAAGAGTTTATCTAGTGAAATATTAACAGTGAAGTTGAAAGACCTTTTCAAACTCTCTTGCATGTTTAGTCTAAACCATGAGTCTATCAACAGTAAGTGTCAAAAACACATTGTAAAATATACATGCATAATCAGCAGTACGATGAGATTTAGGTGTCAAGTTGAATTTATGCTTTGGAAAGTTTTCAGGTGATTTTTCTTTTCCTTTTTACTCTCACTATTCACGTTGCCAACATCAGTGAAAAGTACAGCAACTGAGGAAAACTTTTTACTGTTATCTCCCATGTTTGTAGCAGATCAAATGTTCTTCTTCCGTATAAGTGTAGACAGGAAACAATGTATACCTAGTTACAAGAACTGTTAAATGTGTGCCTGCATCATAGCTTAGACAGAGCTGTCGAAGCATCTGTAGCAGATCCCTTGAGCATGGTTCACCAACCTCAGTGGAAGTGACTAGCCTCTACCAAGAATGGGAAACAAGGAATATTTCTTAATATTTTTGTCATCATAACATATTAATATACTGTCAAAAATCATTTAACAGAATAAGCTCATTGGTCAGTTTGTCCCTTTTGCTACCAGGAACGTTTTTTTTATTAACACATTATAGTGGGGAGAAGTATGTTCTGTACACTCGTGGCACTGTCTGTCTTGGATATAGGACAACTAATCTCACCCAAAGTCTGGCACGTTTTCTTGGCCTCTGCAAAAGATTTTTTTTTGTAGCAATGAGTGTGTGTAGTATAGTTCCATTTATCTTATGGCATCCTTGAAATGTGAAATGGCCTCAGAGCCTGATTGCTCTTTTAGTCATGTTATTTTAACATTATTTTTATTATTTATTATTTATTACAAATTATTATTTGTTATTACAATGCAAATACACATGTAAATGCCTCTATTGCAGTGGTGTAAATTGCTACATCAGGTGTAAAACAATGGAGAATCCAAGTGGAAGAAATAAATTACAATTGATCAGAATGACTATATGTTACCTTGGTTTGATTAACAATGATCTGCAAAATAAATAAATGGCAATGATTAACTTACTTTTTAGTGGCAGTGTTAGTAATTTTGCAAAAGGGTAATTTCTTAAGGTATTATTTTTATGAATGAGCAATTCAATTGCCTGCATTTATAACCCACTACACAGCAAAAAATGTTTGTTTTCCCCTAATGTTTCAAATTATGCCATGGTTTACTAGGGTTACACAAGTAGAACTGGGAGCTGAAATTCTCAATCTATTCCTCTTATCTAAATAGAGGCTTTCTGGTGTTATATATGCAAGACCAAAATGTGGGATTTAGACACAGGCCTCCATCCTGCCGACCTACTCTGAGCCAATGGATATGATGTCCCTGCCGCTTCCAACTCCTGTCCCTTTTGGAGCATTGAGGGCTCAGCCCTGCAATGTGCTGAGTACTCAGATGAAGTTCTGAGCACTCTCGCATCCCACCAACATCAGTGTCAATTGTGGGTCCTTAGCACCAGAGAGGAGTGCTCTGTACCTTGAATGCCTGAGCACTAACTGAGCATTTCCAGTATGTGCCTCAGTGTATGCAAGGATTCCAGTTGTTTGTAATAAATATTCCACAGCTCACACAGGTAGCACAGTTTGGGAATAATTTTGTCAGAACCACTTCTCATGGGACAATTCAGCTCTGTGAAAATTGAAGTGCTCCATGAAATCATGTTGATTTTGCATTTTGGAGAAAAACAATCAAAAAGCCTCCATAACATTGAAATGTCTTGTTTTGTCTTCTCCAACATTTTTTAATGAAACTGGCAATTTTTCTTTTGAAGTGATTTTTCCTTTTTTTAATTTTGTATTATATATTATAGTATACAATTTAAAAAAATAAATTGAAACTCTCTCTCTCTCTCTCACCATGTACACACACACACACACACACACACACACACACACACACACACACACACACACACACACATTTTCAGGTTTCATTCTCAGGTTTCATTCTAATTCAGAATGATGCCAAATTTTGATAACTAAACCCTGTGGAAAACTAATTTCCCTTTCTCAGGTCAACATACAGGCATGGGGCATTTGTGAGTCTGTGGAGGGTGTGGGAAATAGGTGGGCTGGAGTAGGTCACGTTCAGGGGCCTATACTGGGGGGCGGAGTAGGAAGAAAGGAGTGTTCTGAAATCTGTGTGGAATGGGATGAGGCAATACTTTGCTGCTTTTGCCGGCAAAGAGTATGCAAATGAATTGCTGATTAGCATTTTGTCATACCTCATTTGCATAATCTACTCGAGCCATTTTTGCTTAAGGGGTTTTTGTGCAAAAACAAACAGTATGGATGGTTCCTTTTTCCACAAAAACCCCTTTGCCTCTCTCAGAGAGGGATAAAAATCTTGCACAAAAAGGGTTTTTTGCACAAAAGGAAACATCCACACTGCTTGTTTTTGTGCAAAAACAGTTTGAATAGATTATGCAAATGAAGCATGACAAAATGCTAATCAGCTCGTCATTTGCATACTCTCTGCTGGCAAAAGCCGGCAGTGTAGACATTGCCTGAGTGGCCACTGTGCACCAGCTCAACACTCAGCTCAACTACAGTCTCAAGAAGGGGTGTTTTGGGGTGGTGTTTCCAAAGTGCACAGGGCCCTCAAATTATTTAATCTGGGCCTGGGGGGAGGTTCATGTCAGAGCAGAATAGGGTAAGAGGGCAGATGTGAAGTGAAAAAGAGGTGACAAGACTGAGGGATGGGAAGGAAGAAAGTTGTAGCCCCTCAACGCAAAGTGGAAGAATTCTAGTAAAAAATATCTGAAATTGTCTGAGTGTCTAAAAGTCCCCACTGCCTTGGTTGTTTCTGAGCCTGTAACTGCCATCAGGAATCTTTGCTTGGTTCTTCCCTGCAACTTTCCCCCAAGTTAGGTCACATGGCAGAGGGGAGGAGAGACATCACTTAGGTCATGTTTTTTCTAATGTGTAAGTGTGGAGTCTTCCACAGTTCTGTGTTGGGGAGTTGGTGTTCCCAGTGAGATCAAATTTTAATCCTATACCTCTGGTGTAGAAGTCCCTGCTTTGGCTGCTTCTTCAGCTGCACTTACTGGTTGAAGTCTCTGGCTGGATTGGGTCTCACATAGAAAAGAAAATATAAGGTGAATAGTTAATACTTTATATTATATAAAACTATTATTAATAATAATAATTATTATTTCTTTATTTATTGGTCAGTGAAAGTGAAAATGAAGTGTTGTTTATACAATAAAATGTGTGTCTGATGGTTTGCAAAGCACATAGTGCCAAATAATTCTTGGACACTAGACCCTATATATTTCCAGAACCAAGAAGCTTAAGGGACGATTTTTAGAAGCACCTTAAGTATATATGAAGTACAGGTTATGCTCTCAAGTATCTTAGAGGATTTTGATAATGCAGCCACATGCATTTTAACTTACACAGCTCAGTAAATATACTTAAGAATTTTATATTGTACAGCTACATGCACATGCATACTCTCATAAAGAAAGCAAATCAAGAATGTGTAGAATTGTAAAAAGCCCTATGCAAATAGTCTCAGGATTTCTCCAGCTAGTCTGGGTGAAACCAGGAGGACTCTAAGGGTATGTCTAGACTACATGGCTCCGTGAACGGAGCCATGTAGATGAGTTTACTAGACATAGGAAAATGAAGCAGTGATTTAAATAATTGCCGCTTCATTTACATTAAAATGGACGCTGCGCTGTGGTGATCAGCTGTTGGTGGCACAGTGGGGAAGTCTGGATGCCCCGCAGTCGACAAGGGAAGCCTTCATCGACTGCTCCGGTATGCCTCGTGAAATGAAGTTTACCGGAGCGATCGACAAAGGCTTCCCTTGTCGACCATGGCACGTCCAGACTGCCCCGCTCGCTGTGCTGCCAAACAGCTGATCAGCACAGCGGAGTGGCCATTTTGATGTAAACGAAGTGGCGATTATTTAAATCGCCACTTCATTTTCCTATGTCTAGTAAACTCATCTACATGGCTCCGTTCACGGAGCCATGTAGTCTAGACATACCCTCAAGTAGAAGATTGATGCTGCAGGTTTCTTCTCTTATGGCATTTTTTAATGGAAAAGGTCAGAATCAGTCCAAATCGGATCAATTTAAAAATGTGACTCGAGACATCTTTTTATTTAAAACCAACCGAGTGAAAGAATAAACAGAAAATTCCATCTAAAAACATTTTTAAAACTATATGTGGCTGAAGCCAGAGTTAGCAAACAGTGGTGACCAACATTCAAATCTGAGTGCCTAAATTCAGGCACCAAAATTCATATTTTTGAACTTAACTAGGAAAACTGACTTTCAGAGATGCTGAGCACGTTAAGTATCATTTTCCATTTTTTCTGCACGTCTGAAAAAGTTGCCCGCTTTGTTAGGTGCATAGCTTTTTTTCATGAATGCATTAAGGATAAAACTGTATTTGAATCCTAACATTTATTCTATGCATGTACTATTATCATTACTATTTATTAACTGTAGATGATTAGCTATTTTGATTTTTTTACAGATGGTTTTATATCGTTTTCTAATCTTTTTGTTGGTTTTAAATAATCTGTTTTATCTAGAGCTGTTAAGGTAAAAAATGTCCACTTGACTGAATCAAAAATATAGTTCATCCAAATTTAAATTATTTTAAGAGTCTACAATATATAACCATAATGTACAAAGATAGAATTTATAATTTGTAAGAGATAATAACTTTGAAGTTGACATTTCTTTTATATAGTAGTGATTGCTTCTGCAGATACTGTGTAAATGACATTTTATGCAAAGTGAAAGTTTAATTATAAGGGGAAACTTCAGTTGAATATTTCTGTTTGATTAATAATCTATCAGCAGATAACATCTACTTTGAATTTAGATGTAAGCAGTACAACTCATGTTGAAACATTGCCGTCAGTTGGAAATCAGTGGCACAAAACTAAGCTTTACTTTCCTCTTCTGTGTTTATAGCACAGGTTCGCAGTCAATTGAGTAAGGGCAGTAACCTTCTTGCATTGATCTCTACTGTGTACAGACTCTAGAACATAGAACACGGCCAACAGAATAAAGGTTACAAGGCTCCCACCTATCTCATTCTCAGCTGCCTTTCACTACATTTTCTCATCTGCCTCTATAGTAGGTGCAACACTAGCTGCACAGTTAGCAAGAGAAAACGGTTCTATGGCCCATTAAAGCATGTTGACATGTGATAAATGCTTCAGGTTGTGAGGCTAAGTGTTGCCTCTCTGTCTCTCCTAGCCTCAGCCTGCTTAGTGAGTGAAATACTCAAGATTCCTATGCTCAGTTGGTCTGATACTCCCTGACACAATGGTGTGCATCAAAGGTAACTCCAGAGATCCCAATGAAATTACACCAGTTTTGCAACAGTAGGAAGCAGGCTGACCAACAAAACCTTGGTTTAATATAAGAAAGGTGTTCAAAATTCCCAGTCTTTTAAAAAGAGAAGTACTTTAGAGCACTGGTCCATGTGCTTAGTTGGTCATTGTGGATTCATAAGAGCTGTATATTATCCTCCCCCAACCACTGATTTCATCATGCTGGTTGAATATTACTGGTTTGTTATCAGATTTTTTACTAGTGATCTGATAACCCAAGAGGAACATTGTCTAGTGCTTCTAACTTGCTCTGTGATCTTAGATAAGTTACATATGGCATGTGCCATATTCACCTGAAGGTTGTCAAATCATTCTACAAACTGCTGCTAAAGTTCCATTATGAAAGTACAGCCACTTTTAAGGTATATACAGCTGCTACGTCTAGACTGGCCCCTTCTCCGGAAGAGGCATGCTAATTTCAAACTTTGGAATAGGGAAGGTAGGAATTATTCCTGAAGGTAGGAATAAGAGATCCTCCAGAAAAGGGCTTTATTCCGGAGGATCGTGCCAGTCTAGACGCTTTTTTCCGGCTTTTCCCCAAGCCGGAAAAAAAGCGGCGGACATGTTTATTTAAATCCCGCGGGGGATATTTAAATCCCCCGCGGATTTCCCTATTCCAAAGTTTGAAATTAGCATGCCTCTTCCAGAGAAGGGGCCAGTCTAGACATAGCCCTGGTGTTTAACAGTCTAAGAAAGTGCCTAAGTAGTCCCACCTAACAAATTACCAAAACAACTTCCTTTAGCTTTTAAGGGGTCTCTTAGAGGACTCCCATTCTAATAGAAAACAACAAATAGTCTTGCAGCACCTTAAAGATTAGCAAAACATGTAGATAGTATCATGAGCTTTCGTGGGCACAACCCACTTCAGAACCTACTTTCATGGGTTGTGCCCACGAAAGCTCATGATACTATCTACATGTTTTTTTAGTCTTTAAGGTGCTGCAAGACTATTTGTTGTTTTTTTAAGTTTTTCCAGATACAGACTAACTTGGTTACTCCTCTGAAACTTTTTCCCATTCAAATAGTGACTTGACTTTTTTTTTTCTGGATTAGGAGATCTAATAGGATCTAAAACTATATGCTATAGATATATTCTGTATACTTTGCTGCCTCATTATATAATCAAAATTAATGGGATCCTGTTTCTACCAACAACAACAAAAAAAGGCCCTGAAATGCAGTAAGGCATGCCATACAGCAACAGTTCTCAATGGGAAGGGGAAGGAAAGAATTTTAAACTGTCTCAGGGGACATGGTAAGCCTTCCTATTCAACCACAGCATCACAACACCACTCACTCAGCTTTGGCCCAGGTGTTCCTCTGTGATGATGGAGGTGGGTCTGGGCCATAGTTTAGTAAGTGATATTGTAATCTGGCAGTACAAAGTGCTGCAATGCCCTCTAATATTCTTCAGCTGAGAACTAGTGCCCTGAAAACATTGTGGATACTAAGGTATGTGGGTTTATCGATTAGACATCAAGATCAAAGGACTGAGTCATTTAAATCAGAATTCCAATAATCTGTATTAGTGGCCCAGTTCCATGTAGATTACATTTGAAAGTCCCATTTTGTAAGGAGAGAGGGAGAGCTCCAGGTTAAAAAAGGAAAGTTAGTGGGGAGTAAATCAAAGCATGTTGAGAATCCACAGCATAGAAAAATGATTTCCCTTGAGGTATGATGACAGATTTTGTGGATTATGTTTGACATCTTGGGATAGTGCTAGTAAAAGTATGTTTCTTCCTACAAAGAATAAGTACTTCTTGTAATGGTCATATCAAATCGGGATAGCTCTTTTTTTGTTCTTTGTTCTTTTCTCTCTTTTTATCAGTGAAAATGGAAATAGAGCCCTCATAAATTTAGAAATGTATGGCTGTATTAATAGTGCATAAGAATAGTCTGATGTTAGTGTCATGGCGGTTTGGGGAGGGAGGAAGAACTTCTTGACTTTTCAGTAGGTGATTGCATGCGTATTATGGCAGATAGAGCATTTTAAATTAGTATTCTGTACATTTAGGAGAGAGTATATTTTTACTCATACATAAATTGCCTTTGAACACTTAAAACTCCCCATCATAATCTTAGCAATGAGCATTTCAAAAAGTAAATTAATATCTGCAAGGGGAAGAAATATAGTATTTTAGAGAAGCACTCACTGTTTCCACTATAATTATGGCTTTGTCAGCGTTTCCATGAAAACCCTGTTTTTGAGGAGGGATTTTTTAAAATCTTTTTATAACAAAATTTAGCTCTGCCTGAAACTTGGCAGACAGGCTTAGCTTGATTTTTTTTTAAAGATTATTTTGAAGATACAATGTTGAAATAACCCGTTTAAACTTTTCTTCTGTGAGAAAGGTCACACAAAATAAGTTGAGTTTATATAGGCTTTATGAGCTTCTCCAGAGTTGCTTCACTGAAGATTTTCATGAGCTTATAACATTGAACCATTTTGCATGGAATTTAAAAAACACATACACCTTTCCCCATTGACATTATCACTCATTTAGGGCCAGATCCTGCCCTCTTCTGCACAAGTGAGCAAACAGGAGTAAAGGGCAAATGGAAACCCTTCATTGCAACCTCCAACCACCCATCTCTGTGTAACAGTTGTCAGGCTTACAGTATTCTGGGGAATTTTAGCTGGCCTGATCTAGTAACCTCCAGAAGTGATATGTTAGTTTGAAGGTGTGGGCAACTGCCGTTTTCACTAAACTATTTTTTAGATTTTTTTTCTGTAGGAAAAGTGCTGTGAGCCCTCAGTAATTTTTATGCCTGTACATAAGAACATACTAGGTCAGACTAGTGACCCATTTAGCTCAGTATCCAGTCTTCTGATAGTGGCCAGTGCCAGGTGCTTCTAGAAGAATGAACAGAATTTAACACAATGCTGGCATCACTTCTCTACCTGCTTCCTGTGCTTCCCTGACCAAAGGGGCAGAATTTGGTCAGTAGCTACTTGCGGTACAGATGTTTTTGGAGGGGGTGGGTTAGCCTTCTAAGCTTCAGGTGACCTCCTTCATGGCCATGTTAGGATCATGTCATAACTTTGCCATTGTTTTCAGTGGGGCTCCACAAGGGAGTAGGAATCAGCCAAGGGCTAAGAATGTGCTGGCCAGATGGCAAAAATCATTTTCATAACTATAAAAACAAGAAATTATTTTTAATAAAAAACAAAATAAAACCATTAACAGGAAGGCCTTAAAACTGCATAACTGGCAATTTTCTGTGCAATGTTGCTAAATAAATAATTAGTCCAAAATATAAAATTCAGATTTTTTTTCTTTATCTCTTTTTTTTCTGTTGGGTTTTTTTTTTTATGTTGAAATGGATTTTCAGGATGCTGGAAAAATGCCTGCATCCAGATTTTACTGTATGCTAGTGAGAAACACACACTGTTTGCCATATTCTCTGGCACACGGAACAAACATGATGCAGTGTAATTGCATTGGTTTAATAATAGTTCATGAGTAATAAAAATTAGTAGTAACTTATTAAAAAGATGTGAATCACATTTCTAAATGAACAGTTATCCTGAGAGTGTGAAATAGGGTTAGGCGGAAATATAAATCCATCAAAGGAAAGCTGAGTATTGAAAGCCAATACGACCTTTTTTGCAATAGGGAGCTTCATTTTCTTGTCCTATGAGTTAGACTTCTGCTGAAAAAAGTACTTTAGAACCTAAATCATGGATAACTCTTTGAAGTCAGCAGAGTTATGTAAGCATAGAAAAAGTATAAAGTGAGAGGAAAATCAGGTTATCTCTTTGAATGGTAGAAAATTTCTGGAGTTATATGGGAGAACTCCCAAATGTAATGTTAGGCATGCACTTAAATACCATGTTGATCAGGACCTTCCTGTGGTGTGACAAGATAAAAATCAATGCAACGAATATTAGAAAAATAAGAGAAGATTTTGATACTCAGGTATTTCTTCAACAGCCTGTTCCAGGTAATTAATCCACTAAAGAGTACTTTTTGTGAAGTCACAAAAATGCTATTTTCTATACAGAAATATTTAGTGTTTAGAAATTCTATTGACATTACAATTCATGTAATAAGAAAAAAACAAGATTAATCAGAACAACAACAACTATGCTCAACAAATCTAAATACTGTTTTGTTCCAGTGAAGAAGTTGTGAGAGTTTAGTAACTACTGGGATTTGGTTTCTTTGTAAGGCCTAAATTAAGTGAGAAAATTCTGCAGTATTTTCCACCTCAGTGAGTGCAGTTGTCCTCCCACTGGATGTTATATAAGTCATGGATATCTACTGGGAAATTAGTTTGGTCATTGAAATCTGGGAATTCTCCCAACCAGTCAGAACTTTCAGAAGACTTCCCAGCTCCTTCTGGCATGATGTCTTCCTCAAGCCACTTACAAAATCTGTCAGGACCTGGTTTCCCTAGCCCTCAAAAAAAAAAAAAAAAAAAAAAAAAAAGAGAGAGAGAGAGAAAAAATCTCCTTCATGAATCAGGGTGAAAAGTCAAAATCTCACAATATTTCATATTCTGAAATCCTACCACTCTCCAAAATTTGGTTTGGTGGGTCAAAACATTTTGTTTCAATTTCAACTACATGTTAATTATTATTAATTATATCTGGTTGATGTGCATTCAAATCTATCAAAGATGTCCTCCAAGGAAAAATCAACTAGGCAATATGTACCAACTTCTTCAACTTTCTGCTTACAATATTGTTCAGCAGCGAAACATGGGCAATGATAAAGATAGAGGAATAACAACTGTCATGGAGAGGGTGATGAACAAATTCTGTGGATTTCAATCTGTTACTGAGTCCTGAGTGAAGTGATTGCACAACAGAGTGAAGTGCAAGACATAGTTGTTGAAAGCAGGTATAGTGAATGTGTTAGGCTGGGCATATAGTGAGTCTCACTGACAATTGATGGACTGCAGCTGTCGCCAAATGGTACCCATGGGAACTGAAACATCCGTTCAACCAACCTCCAAAGAGATGGGAAGAGTTTATCTTGAAAGGACATGGCTACACATGGAGAAGGATGGCCTGGATAAGAAAAGAACGTTATGATCTGCCCAATCTATATGAGGGCTGAAGGTGATAATTAGATTACATTTTGAAATAAAAAGCTCTCAGAACAAAAACTTTTTCTTTTAAATATTGACAATTTTGAAATGATGACAATTTTCAAACTTTTTTTCCTATTTGAGAAATGTATTGAACTGAGCCTTCCCTTGCCTCTCCTCTCCCCCCGCCTCACAAAAAAAAATCTGTTTCAATGAATTGGTGATTTCCAGGAGAGGGGGGGAAGGAGGATTTTTCATTGAAAAATTCCCAGAGTTCTGTTGCTGACTCTGTTGGCCTAGTCCTAAGGTATATGACCTCAGGTCTCCCTCATGGCCTATGGTTTCCAGTTTGTGGGTTCATCTTGCTGTGAAGATCAGGGAAATTGTAAATCTGTTGAACCAATGTTTGTTTTACTTTGTGTTCCTCATACATGTTTACCAACAGTAATCACTAGCAGCTAGAGACTAAAGAACAATACCATGCTTGAGCCTGAAATGATTTACTCTGAAGGAAATGAGCTGGATCATAGCATTCTTATCATTTTCCACACTGTTGACCCTGCATTTCAGTGCAAGAATAGAGACTTGTCCATCTTCTCTGGGAATCCCGAAAGAAGGAGAAAATAAAGAGACCAATGGGATAAAAAGAAAAGAAGGAATTATAGAGGTCAATAGAAACATAGAGCCAAAGTGAAGATTATAAGGAAAGGGAAACAGTGAAAAGCAAAGAGACTGAATCAGAAAGTGGAGAAGATAAGAAGTATACTAAGATGAAAAGAAACAGAAGGATGCAGATAAGCATAGAGAAAGAAAACAGACACATCCTGAAAATTATAGACTTCATAGTTTAATCTCAAAATGGGGTAATTTATGAGAGCCAATAATAAGGCAATCAAACTGCAGCAGCTTGAAGATAACATGGAAATGCATTCTCAGAAGTGTTATAGTAAAAGTGTAACTAAATATCCTTTTACTTACAGTAATAATATGGGTGAACAAGGGAATATAGAAATAGATTTAGATGTCAATGAGGCATTTGGCATCTCTCCACATGGGTTTCTTTTAGGGAATTTGGAATAGTGTGCTGTGGGTACAAAATTAACAGAAGGCTCATAAACAAAATAATTATTGAGAGTTTTATGCCAAATCAGGGAAAGGCTTCAAGCCTGGTGTCAAGTCGGGATGGTTCAGTTTCATAATTTCATAAAAGACTTGGAGGAAACGGTAGTAAGGACACTTCTGCTACTAAGATTTGCTGATGAAATTAAGAGTTCAACCGAGTGAAATCTGATTAGTCCTCCTGAGGTGCATAAGAATGACTAACAGTCTAGAACATGGATTCCGAAACTGGGGGGGCGTATCCCCCTGAGGGGGCCTGAAGAAATTCTAGGGGAGGCATGAGGTGACCCAGCCTCACGCCCCCCCCCCCCCATCAAGTTTTGCTGCCTTGCTCAGTTCCTATTTTTTTCTCAACAAGTTTTGCTGCTTTTTTTTGGCAGGGGGGCATGAGGGTTTTTTCAAAAATCAAGAAGGGCAGGTGTGATGCTGAAAAGTTTGGGAACCACTGGTCTAGAACATATATTTTAAATACTACAAAGTTGTAGGAATGTACTGAAAAAATTGAATAGTTAAGATTTGAGGTACTTATAAAAAATAACATAGTCCCATAGATTTATTTTGAAATTAGGAAATAACAAAGAATGTGATGGCAGTCAGGGGCAGTATGGATTTGCATACACTGCCTAGGGAACCTTAGGGAGCCCCCTGATTGGACTAGAGAGAGAACAATCTGTAACATTTCTTTAAGAAGTGAATCATATCCCCTCCAATCCTGCATAATAGGCCAGCTGCTGATTAATGTTAATGGGGAAAGAGAGGATGCAAAGTTTCTGCCTAATCATCCCCTTAGCAGTGAGCTGCAGTTTGGTAGGTAAGAGGGGAGCAATTCTGCAAGAGTCTATAAATGTGCATGCCATAGTTTAAGGAGTCCCAAACCTCACAGTCCCTGTCAATGTTACAAAAACATTTGACCTAGTCCTTCTCCCGAATGATCCCTGCCAACTTTGGAAGCAGAAAAGTACCATGTAAGGAATGATTGAAGACTTTGCAATGCAGGAAAGCAAGAAATCAAGACTGGATGTCTTTCTAAAAGATACAATTAACCAGAAGTTATGGACATGATGTATGAATCACTGGATGAAATTCTATGGATTGGGTTTTAAAAGAGGTCAGATTAGATTATCATAATGGTCCTTTGTGGCTTTAAAATCTATGAATTTTATGAAAGCTAAGCATTACTCAGTGTACAGACATGGCCCAATAACTATAATCCCTGATCTATATTTAGGCCCTGAAAGCATCAGGAATCACATACTTGTGGTCATACTTAAATTTTTTCCTTTTTTGGATCTATCATGTCACAATACCTAAGCAATATACCTAGTATTTGGCTTATAAACACGCATTATGCATACTTTATTTAATCAAACCCTTAAATTGCAGTTACATTTTATCTCAAGTCATTAAACATGTTTTCCCTTGAATGCAAGTGGGCACAATTCTGTAAAATATTCATGAGCTTTGCAATTTAAAAAGAATGAGCTTCAGGGGAAATAAGTACTCGATGCTTAAATGGCAAAGAATTGAATGTAAAATGTTACTGTTTTGATTGAGTAGTGGGTTTTAACACTAAGCTCAGGCTGTGGATTTAAAAAAAATAAATCTTTCTTTTCTTTTCTATATTCTGACAAAATTGGGAAGGGGAAATAAATTGCCAGAGTACTGATTAACCAGTGAGAATCATGTGAACTCTCCATGGTACTGACACATAGTGTGGAGGGAAGGAGAGGAGATAAACCAGCTGGTATAATTCCTTGCTATTTTCCTAATGTTGAAATGATATTGCTTGATTGTACATTTACTAGCTCTAGAAAAACAGAAATAAATTTTAAATATTAATGTGTCTCTTGTTGTTTTTGTGGTTTTGTCAGTACAGGTATTTTCATTGTGGTTTTTGAGAAATAAGGAGAAATTACAGATAACTCCATTTAGGTTTGTAGTAAGATGAGGGCCTGAAACATAATCTCATGTATCACAGGCCTGGTATGAGATCTGAGGCCTAAGCGGCAATGGTCAAAACTGTATTAATATAAAGCAAAGTGCTCATGGAACTTGGCACAAACACTAATTTGTGTGCAAAAAACACTAATTGGTACTATGCATAGGCTGTAAAACACTAATTGGTACTAGGTATAGGCTGTACGCACATTCCAGAGGGATGTTAAGGAGCATCTTGTTACCAACACTACCAACATGCTCCCTACTTTGTTAGGACACATCTTGATACCAACACACTACCCGCACTAACAGGGACATGCCTACTCAGGTTCGGGACAGGGTAAAAAATGACAGCATATTGGGTAGAGATGTTTTGATAGAACCACTAGGTGCAATCTAATGGGTGGTATGTAGGTAGCATCTGATGGTGGCAACCTGATATGTAAGTACTGGTGTGTAACTTGCTTGTACCTGTATATAAAGATGTGCGTTGGAGGGGCTGTCTTTGTCCAGCAAAAGGGGTAGTGGAACATTCCATTGACTGGCTGAGTCCATTGTCACAGGCATGCGTTCTTAGAAACCCCATAGAGTCTATCAAGTGCTATTACTGTGCTTCGCTTATATGGTAAATCAGGACTGGTGCCTTTGCACCTTATCTGATTTTGTGGTCTTTGGGGAGTTCCCTGGGAGTCTGCTGTTACAGCTGTCTGGGCAGAGCCAGTGCAACATACACTGGGGGAGCACATGAATACAGCCGAATAGTTATCATTGAGTAGAGTAGAATATCTGTTAGGACACCTCACTGGTAACTTCTGACATACAAGGTCCATTTCGTTTCATTTTTAATGTTACAAAAATAAGGTAAAAGTTTCTATTTGGTTACTGTACAATAGTTAGAATGTCCCAATGGCGCGCGCGCGCGCGCACACACACACACACACACACACACACACACACACACACACACACACACACACAGCCAAACTAAAGAGATTCAGAAATGATATGGTCCATAACATAGGGTACGTCTAAACTACATGCCTCCGTCGACGGAGGTATGTAGATTAGCCAGATCGGCAGAGGGAAATGAAGCCGCGATTAAAATAATCGCGGCTTCATTTAAATTTAAATGGCTGCCCCGCTCTGCCGATCAGCTGTTTGTCGGCAGATCGGGGCAGTCTGGACGCGCCGCGCCGACAAAGAAGCCTTTCTTGATCGGCACAGGTATGCCTCGTGAAACCAGGTTTACCTGTGCCGATCAAGAAAGGCTTCTTTGTCGGCGCGGCGCGTCCAGACTGCTCTGATCTGCCGACAAACAGCTGATCAGCAGAGCGGGGCAGCCATTTAAATTTAAATGAAGCCGCGATTATTTTAATCGCGGCTTCATTTCCCTCTGCCGATCTGGCTAATCTACATGCCTCCGTCGATGGAGGCATGTAGTCTAGACACACCCATAAAGGAAAAAGGAAGGCAGAACTCGGGGGTTGAAGATGGGCTGTGTGTTATGCTATTAATCCTGTAGTTTTGTTGTCAGACTCTTTCCTGTGTTTGTTTTGATAGGGACAGCAGAATAATTCCAGAAGTATGCTGGTCTCACAGACAAAGCATAAGGGCAAGAGAAAGGAATTCCTGATTTTATTATTATTATTATTATTATTATTATTATTACTTTATTTTGGCCTCAGTTCTGCCCCTCACTCTTTGTATAGCCTTAGACAGACATTAACTTCTCTATCATAGCTCCCCTTCTGAAGATTCAGATGATACTTATTCCCTAGAGAGAAATACTACCATGTACTCCCTAGAGAGTAGAGTTTGTAAAGATTCATTGTTGAATGAACCCAGTGATAATGTTCTGGCTCTAGTAAAGCTCCTTTGGGTGTACCTGGTCACTATAAAATTATTATTATTATTATTATTATTAATTTTATATTTCATGTATTATTTCAGTGAGGGTTTTACCTGAAAAAAAATCCCTTTTTACAAATGCAATTTTGCAGCTGCAATGAATTTCATGTGCAGATATACATATTCAGATATGTGGGTACAAAGGAGCACAGGTATCTAAGGGTATGTCTACACTACAGCGCTAATTCAAACTAACTTAGTTCGAATTAGTTAATTCGAACTAAACTAATTCGAACTAACGGATCCAGACTAAAAAACTAGTTCGAATTAGCGTTTTGCTAATTCGAACTAGCATGTCCACATTAAGTGGACCCTGAACCAGGGTTAACGATGGCCGGAAGCAGTGCTGGCAAGGCATCAGATGAGGACTTAGAGCGTGGAGCTGCTGCCTCAGGCTAGCCGAGGGCTGTGCTTAAAAGGACCCGACCCCTACCCCGGACAGACAGTTCTCAGTGGTGCCCCGCTTGCAAAGCAGTCCTGGCTTGGATTGCCCAGACTACCCACACTGGGCACATCACAGCACTCGGCCATCAGACCGGCTGCACTTGCCGCAGCCTGCCATCTGGGGAGAGGAGGCAACTGGGGGGCTGCAGGAGAGCTTCCACCCCCAGAAGCCCGCAGAGCCAGCCCAGTCCTCCCCATCGGGGACTCGTACCCTATTCCTCCCTCACCTCCTTCCACTTACCCTTCCCTAGTCCCCCTTCCTGATGTACTAAATAAAGGACAATTGTGTTCAAAAATAGAATCTCTCTTTATTGAACAAAACTGGGGGAGACTGGGAAAAGGAGGTGGGAGAGGGGAAGAGAGAGTGTGGGAGAGGGGAGGGCAACTACAATGATCAGGGGTTTGGAACAGGTCCCATATGAAGAGAGGCTAAAGAGACTGGGACTTTTCAGCTTAGAAAAGAGGAGATGGAGAGGGGATATGATAGAGGTCTATAAAAGCACGAGTGGGGTGGAGAGGGTGCATAAAGAAAAGTTCTTCATTAGTTCCCATAATAGAAGGACTAGAGGACACCAAAGGAAAGGAATGGGTAGCAGGCTTCAAACTAATAACAGAAAGTTGTTCTTCACAAAGCAAAGAGTCAACCTGTGGAACTCCTTGTTGCAGGAGGCTGTGAAGGCTAGAACTAGAACAGAGTTTAAAGAGAAGTGAGATAAAGTGATGGAGGTTGGGTCCATGGAGTGGTATTAGCCAAGGGGTAGGAGTGGTGTCCCTGCCCAAAGTTTGTGGCAAGCTGGAGAGGGATGGAACGAAACAAATTGCTTGGTCACTGTCTTTGGTCCATCCCCTCCAGGATCCCTAGGGTTGGCCACTGTCGGCAGACAGGCTACTGGGCTAGATGGACCTTTGGTCTGACCCAGTACGGCCATTGTAAGCTCAGGGCTCAGGGTCAGTGGACCACCTTTATTTTCATGCACACCTGCTCCTGGGTGGCCAGGCTGGCAGCTCTCCTGCCCTAGACGGCCACTTTCCTGTACCTAGTGCGGAGGTCGTGGATGAGGTCTACGATGTCCGCACTAGACCAGGCGGGTGCCCGCCTCTTGCGGTCCCGGGCAAGCTCCCAGGAGCCGCCAGCCTGGTCCCGGGAAGAGGTGGAGGGATGGGGGGCATTGGGTGGCTGGCTCGAGCCGTGCCAGGTACAGGGTCTGCTGGCTGGGTGCTGGCAGGCTTGCACCTGGCACGGGCACCGTAGCCAGCCCATGACCCTTTAAGTGGTCCAGGGCCAGGAGAGGGGCAATAGAGTTTCCCTGGTGTTGGCCAGAGTGGCCACCAGGGAAAGCTGGGGAGGGCTAGCCTCCCACTAGTTCGAATTAAGGGGCTACACACCCCTTAATTCGAACTAGTAAATTTGAACTAGGCTTAGTCCTCGTAGAATGAGGTTTACCTAGTTCGATCTAAGCGCTCTGCTAGTTCGAATTAAGTTCGAACTAGCGGAGCGCTTGTGTAGCGTCTATCAAAGTTAATTCGAACTAACATTAGTTAGTTTGAATTAACTTTGTAGTGTAGACATACCCTAACTGCTTGGTTTACTCAGATATACTTAGGACTCTGCTATCTTTTGTGCCAACTCTTATTCTCACAGCCCATTGTTCTCCCTTCTTTTGCCCCACCATGCCCCTATAAAGGCCAGGAAATAACTGACCCTTAATGCTTACTATAATTGTACATCTAATGCATGTACAAAGAGACAATAACATAGACAGGAAATTATGCTTTGTGCACGTTATAACCCCATTGCTTAATTTGATTCCTTTTGCTTTCTTGCCTGTATAATGTATTGGTATTAGTTAGCAAGCAAAATGTATTTAGTGTGAGCAAAACTTTGCAAACGTTCTTTCAAAGAATTGGTTACAGTCAATTGGGACAGGTAGAACACTTGATGTCTGTTTTGGTATGCCATCTCATTTGATTGTTCCTGCCTGACATAAACCCTATTGGAATGTCTAGGGAAATAATGTGAAGGAGTTCAAGAAAGCATAAGAAATCACAGACATGCATTATTTCACCCTGCCTTGGATACTTTAGACATGCAAATCACTCCTGACTGATCACCCAGACTAGTCTGTTTCAATGCAGAAGTTATTCTAATTCCATAATAAGACCAGAGCTGGTCTAGTTATACAATTGATCTTTGTGCTAGACCAGGTAATCTGAACAGTCATAAAGCAAGCAACAGTTCCCTTCTCCTAGTCCTTCAGGAATAAACTATGAAATATATTTGAAAATATAGTTTAATTTCAACTGAAAATCTTAATTTAAGTTTGTCAGTAACCATACTATTTAAAGGGGACAGTTTGTGTTATTGATACAATATCAGCATTTAGAAATGAAATTCACTGTCACTTTTAATTAATCTCTATTTTCTTTTATTAAATTGCACATTTTATAGTTTACATAAAATAAAAGGAATTAGATGTGAAAAGTAATATTGTAACAGAATATTAAATGCCAAATTTATTTTTATTCATTTTTTACAACTTTTTTATTCAAATAATATTTTGTCATTCTAACCAGGGGAGTTCAATTGGCATGTCTGACCAATTATTTATTTTCTAATTTGATTAGACAGAAGACTCTCTGACAAGGATGGAAGGCTTATAACATATCACAAGTTACTTAGAAATGTAAGAGCACTATAAAATCAAGCAGTGCATGTAGCCTTGGTAGTTTTAGTCTTATTGTATACACTGTTGCAATATCTGCATTTTATCTTGTCTGCAGTTCAGTATTACAATTAACTAAAGTCTAATTGCTCGAGAAGCTCTGTGGTCAGATTAGCTGCATTGGCAGCAAATGGAAGATTAAAGAATTACATATTGCATTTTGTTGTCAACACAATTACCATAAGAAAATCATTGAAACAGAATAAGGAGTATGTGACAATTAATACAGATGGAGGATTTAAAAAGACTTCCAGGGAATGCTGAAATATCCAGGTTCTTCTAAACTGAAGTTAACAACATGTTTATTCATAGACCTAAATATATTTTCCTATGCATGTTGTCAATGAAAACAGTTTCTTGCACCATCAGGAAGCTGACATTTTGAGAAAAGCTCTAGCTAGCTCATCACTGTTAATGAAGGGACAGAGTTAAAATCTCTACTGTCAAAGCTTGTCGCTGGCAGCATGACCTACTCTACCTAGTTCCAAAAAAAGTCTGGGTCAAGTGTTTACCACCAACCAGTGTGTAAGTATCTTTCAATAGCACTATCTCCTAACTTAAATAACCCTACAAATACATGCATAATAAAGCTTATTGCATACAGCGCGCATGAATGAGCAGTAGCACACAGATTTGTATATAGTATGGTACATTTGTAATTAGTGACTAAAAAGGAACCCTGTATCTGATGTCTTAGCTATCAAACTAAATAACCCTTCCAGTCATTTGTAATGTGTATTATCATTTAATACATTCCCTCTGAGTAAATTTTGGGGGATTTAGGGCCAGATTTACAAAGTATTACAAACCAGAAATTGCAGTTGAGTACCTAATTTCTATTGAAATCAGTAAGAGTTCTGTACTACTCTTCTTAGGAATGTTTCAGAGTTCTACTTTCACGGCTCATCATCTTTAAGATACTTTTAAAAATCTGGTCTACAAGCCCATTGGAAAATTTACCCTTCACCTTTACAAACACTACTGATCACCTATAATAGAAATGTAAAGACACCTCAACAATTATGTACTGAACATCTTTCACATCTTCCATATTTGCTTTAAGTTTTGACTTTTTATTCCACATCCAGGAATCCCTCACAATTTGCAGAATTGCTATTTGCGGTTCCATGTATTCATGAAGGTCTCTGGTCCCAGCCAGAGGTGGAGAGGTGGTAGGGCCCGAGGTGGGGGAGAAGTGGTAGGGTCCGAGAGCCGCAGGATACTCTCCGTGGCTTTCAGCCCCCATGATGAGTGTCCTGTGGCTGCCCTGAACCACCGTGAGCTTCCCACAACTCCCAGTCCCCGTGGTGAGTTCAGGAGCTATGGGGAGCTCACTGCAGAACCCAGGAGTCACAACTTCTAGTATTCACAAATTTTTCCATTCATGATACCAGGAACACATTCATTATGAATGGCAAGGGATTCCTGAACTTGAGTAACCCAGAGACACTGAGACCACTACGAAGAGAGAGCGATGTGCCTTAGCTAATAAGTAATTAGCTTTTAGCTCCTGGGATAGAGGCTCATGACTTTAGCCCCTAAGGGCAAAGGTTCCATCCCCACTGCTGATGACCAGGGTCTGTCAGCTTTACACTTAAAGGAACAAATTACCCAGTGTAACCCATATTTAATTCCTGTCTCATAATTTAAAGGGGAGAATTAAATGATTAAGCTCTAAAGTAATTACATATGCAATGAGGAAAAGCATGCCATTAATCCTTTCACTAATTCCAATTGTGGGAGTTGTAAAATTTAAGGACCTTTAATTTGACAAACTACTTAGTAAAAAAGTCACACTTTTGCCCTTTAAAAAAATTGAACTTAAATCAAATTAAACTCTTTGGTGTTACCAGTAAGCAATGGGTAGTTCATTATAATCAACTCGCCAGATCCTCTGGCTGGATAAAGCACTGTAGTTCTATTGACTTCATAGAATATATCAGGTTATAACTGCTGATTTCATCTTCTTTTTAAAGCATTTGCTTGGTTTCATCTGTTACTCTTTTTTAATTCTTATAAAACTATTTACTTATCAAAACATATATTCTATGGGTAAACTGGCATAGTTTATTTGTGTCTGGTTTGTGCCTTGCTAGTTAATATCCTTATATGCAATTCAGAAACTTCTTGTTCAGTTAGTATGATCACTGAAGAATCTTTGGGAATGGTAGCAATGCTGCAATCAGAGAAACTCAAACTTGGCTCTCCCAGATATTTTTCCCACTTATAAGATAAGTACAATTGAGTCAGATATATACAGTAAATATGATGGCACAGGCCACTATTTGCAGACTTTTTTCAGAGCCTACTTTGGGGGTTAACCTTCCCTTACAGTAGGGCTTTTCATGGTGGAGGGGAGGGCTCCCTGGATATGGATATTCCGAAACATTGTGTATGGTGTGCTAATTATGAGCTTTTCCCATTCCAATTAAATAAACGCAAAGGCCGTGTCTAGACTGGCAAGTTTTTCCGGAAAATCAACAGCTTTTTTGGAAAAACTTGCCAGCTGTCTACACTGGCTGCTTGAATTTCCGGAAAAGCACTGACGATCTCATGTAAAATCATCAGTGCTTTTCCGGAAATACTACGCTGCTTCCGTTCGGGCAAAAGTCTTTTTCCGAAAAACTTTTGCGCAAAAGGGCTAGTGTAGACAGCACAGTACTGTTTTCCGCAAAAAAGCCCCGATCGTGAAAATGGCGATCGGGGCTTTTTTGCGGAAAAGCGTGTCTAGACTGGCCACGGACGCTTTTCCGCAAAAAGTGCTTTTGCGGAAAAGCATCCTGCCAATCTAGACGTGCTTTTCTGAAAATGCTTTTAACGGAAAAGTTTTCTGTTAAAAGCATTTTCGGAAAATCATGCCAGTATAGACGTAGCCAAAGAGATATGTAGGAGCATAAGCTTTCGTGGGCAAAGACCCACTTCGTCAGATGCATGTAGTGGAAATTTCTGGAGGCAGGTATAAATATGCAGGCCAGAATCAGGCTGGAGATGATGAGGTGAATCAAATCAGGGAGGATGAGGCCCACTTCTAGTAGCTGATCTGGAGGTGTGAATTCCAAGAGAGGAAAAGCTGATCTGGTAGCTGATCTGGAGGTGTGAATTCCAAGAGAGGAATTCACACCTCCAGATCAGCTATTAGAAGTGGGCCTCATCCTCCCTGATTGGATCCACCTCATCATCTCCAGCCTGATTCTGGCCTGCATATTTGTACCTGCCTCTGGAAATTTCCACTACATGCATCTGACGAAATGGGTCTTTGTCCACGAAAGCTTATGCTCCAACACTTCAGTTAGTCTATAAGGTGCCACAGGACTCCTCGCCACTTTTGCAGATTCAGACTAGCACAGCTACCCCTCTGATACAAAGAGAAATAAAGTTTATATTCAAATTCTGGATGGTGTGATACTACTGAAAGAACCAGTATTTATTTAAAAAAACCCATTGTGTTGAAACTGTTCGTGGTATTATTAATCACACTGAGTAACAAAAGTTGAGCATGGTATAAGCACAAGGCAACACATGTACCATTTTGTTTTGTACTGTTTTATTTTGTTGATTTTTTTTAATAAGGTGTAACTATGTAGCAGAGTGCTGGTGCAAAAGCATCTAATTAGCTCCTGCCATGTCAGCTCCAATCAAGGGGAACAGATTGGGGCTGATGAAAAGGCCTGATGCTGCCCTGAGCCTTGACAACCCCTGCCAACCTGATGAGCCAAGGGCTATATAAGCTAGGAAGGAGCCAGAATAGGGGAAGGCAGTCAGGGGGAAAGATGGAGGTTTCCTAGCTGATGATGGACTCTGCCTGCAAGTGGAAAAAAATCCTGTAAAGAGTGTACGTTGTTTGGCATTGGTGATGGGACAAACTAAGGCGAATAAAGATATAGGTGTTGCACAACCCTGAGATCCCTCTGAGACTGATTTGGAGGGGCAACCAGTGCCTGAGAAGGGGGAGGGGGACGGGGACTGGTTGTGCACCCTGGCACAAACCACTGCTGCTGAATTGTTCAATAGAAATAATGTAATTATTCCCATGAATGAATGAACCTTCAATCCAATCTGTGCTAACTATTGTAATGTTAATGGCACTTCACAATGAAAAGTTCCACCAATTGCTTCTCTCCTCCTGTTCATGGTGAGCATTTAGGAGTATGTTTTTGTGTGCTTAATGGTATGTCTCAAAATTGTCACCTTGTTTGCTTCTGGAAGCAAATCAAGGATTTGGGGCCCAGTGAAATCAATCAGAGGACTCTTATAAATGGCTTCGGAATGGGGGCAGAGTGAGGGTCTCTAAATACATCCACAGTACATCTTTTGACCTCAGGAATTCTTACCCTGAATGACTTGCCTGCAGATAATCTCTGATGGGAAACATTTGGTTTCAATACAAGAAGTGGGGTCAGACTTTCCTTTGAAATTCTGTTTTTTGGGGTGAATGGCTAGAGAGTGACTGTAGCAACCTTTGAAATATGATATAAAACATGTATATTGGAGTTTACGTTTGTCTGAATTGTTAGTTTTATTCCTTACAAAATGACCACGTAGTTACTAAGATTTGCAGAGACAGCAGGCACCAGTGATTATTTAAACTTCCCTATTTCACTTTGTTTCCGTTTATTTGTGTGTCTATATTTGTAGCCAATATAGAATCTGATTCAAAGGCCACTAAATCAGTTGATTTTCTGTTCACATCAACAGTCTTTGGATCAGGCCCAGACACTCTCTAGTTTTACGTGATAAATAATATACTTTTCCCCTCCATTCCCACTCTGCATCTAATCTTCAGACTTAAAATTGCAGCTGCCCTACAAGCAGGAATGGCCTATTTTAATGATAAAACAAATACAGAGATCACTAGTTTAGAATATTTAGGTCATGATTTCTCCCACAGGACAGAAGATGTTTTAAATCTTTCCTGGTGGTAGAATTTGTATGCATAGTCACTAATTTGACTGAGAAACAACTGAAGCACTTTGTATACAGTACATGCAAATAGTAGCCAAGGGCTCCATAAATATATCTGCTTTTGATTTTGGATATGTAAGTAAACAGGGATTTTTTTTAAAAAAACCTCTACTAAGGGAAAAGGGGGAGGAGGGAAGCTTAAACCTTTGCAGATGCATGGTTAGACAGTTCACTCTGGTTTACTGTAGTGATAAATGCTATCACTAAAATGTGCTTACCCTTGAAAGTGCTGCTAAAATATTTCAGTGAAAGTATCCTGTAAAGTATCTTACATACAGTCCCCAAAGATAATGAAATAGATGAGGCCAAAAACTATTGACCACAGTGTTTATCAACCATGTGCTAACTGTTTGATTCTGCCTTAACTTCAATCACTGACTTTCTCACAAATAATTATGGGCTTATAACAAAAGATCACAACATGTGCAGTAAGTTGTCAGAAAGTTTTAAGAGTCAACTTATAGTCCATGCAGTATTCCAGAATGAGTGACTCAAATCGACTTATACCAAAGTTCATGACTTTGTGTAGCATCACTTGTCGATGGAAGTGCTTACCCCACACAAGGGAAAGGTTGTGCTTATTAAACTGGTAAATGTCCAGGATTGTGGCATATCTCCAATGTAGGTTTTACACACAGATGATTAAAAATTAATCCTCAAAATAGACTTATTCTCCCATAAATACAAGTAAATCCACTCAGCAGAGCAAGTTTGGCATACAGCTTTGGGGAAGAGGCCTAATGCAACACTGATTTGGTAGCTTAAACCCCATACTGTATTTTCCAGTATGAAGTGACAGGCCTAACAGCCTCCAACAGATTCAAGCCAGTATACTGGCATCCATGTCACCGTCAGTTTAGATGCACCTAAAAAGGCTGCAGCATAGCACATGGAGACAATACCACTTGATGAGGAATTCTATAAATAGATCAACAAAATGATAAAATTTCAGAGGACAAGGGGAAAAGGTCTAATAATTACAAAATAAAACTAATTCTCTGACAAGCAATATTAATAGAGGAAACCCCAACTTCACTATCAGTTGTGCTGAAATGTCAGTGACCTACACATTTCATATAATACTCTGCACCAACTAATGCAGATTTATAAAAAAATAAAGATAGTTCTGTTTTGCGGAAAATCATACTCTGGAAACTGAAGTCACCTTTTCTACTTTGACAAGGCAATAGATGGAGAAGATGAATGGAAGTGTTGCTGATGCCCTTTAAAAATGTCTTAGAAAAAGAACAGTCCCTGAAAAAAACAAACTATATTGGATTTTATTTCTTCTGTTTGGGCTACAGAAGCCAGGGCTAAATTTTTTGGGGATATGTGGAGAGAAGAGATTGCACCACTACAATATCAGTAGATAAAAGAATTAGGCTTCAGAGGCACCCCCCCCCCCAAGAGACATGCTCACCCTCACCCCTCGCTATGCTGATATTAGTGCACCTACTTGCTATTAGGCAGCACTGTCTGTCAAATAATGCCTGCCTCTTGTATGATAGCACTAAAGAGACAAAAGCTGGTCCACCATTATTTAATGAGTATTGGGACATGGCTCAATTTAACAAGTGCTGTTTGATATTCAGTGGCTGCATTACCAGAGGATCCATAGAAAACAGCTCTCCTGGACATGTTCTATTTAGTGTTTTTTTAAAAGTGAAAGTAATTTTCTTTTTAAAAGTAACAAAAGACAGAGTAGGAACACTCTACAAAGGCAAGGCAACAGAAACAGCTGCAAAAATCTCTACCCATTACCACCTGCTAACACAAAAATTGCTTCAAAGCAGAAAAATAAGAGAAAGTTGCTCCCGACAAAATCTAATATCTGTCACTCCGCCCCACCAACCTCATGAAGCAGGGAAGAGAACCCTTCATTGAAGGGCTAATTCCCCTCCCCCTTCTTAAGTCATATCCTTCTCAGGCAGCTATTTAAAAAATCCTTCATATGGAACCATCCCACTGCTTCAATGGTGCCAGGTTTGACTGTTAAAGAAAGGAGAGCTGTCAGATGGTAATATGGTATAACCTAAAACTCACAGTCCGCCCTGCAATCTGACACCAGTTAGGATGGTTGGCACCACTTATAGTTTAAGTATTATAGAATGATACAATTGAAGCCTAAAGGAAAGACTGAGGAATCCACCCGTCTCACTGTTCTTAAAAAGGGGCCTTCGCCACTTTTACTGGCCCTGTTTGCCCATAAAAATGACTGACTCCCTTTTCCCTGAGCAGTAGACTAAAAGGTTGTTCACAAAAAGGGGAAATCTGCTGGCTGCCTTCCACATGCAAGTCTGAACAGCACACACCTGCTCATACAAAGGAGAAGTGTTGAAAGAGGGAGTGTTGAATATGGGAATCCCTGGAGAACAGTGGTTAGCAGCTGCTGTGCGACAGATAGACTGGAAAATCTTTTTAGAAACTTATATACAAAGGGTTGAAATGCCTTGAAGTAGATTGCTGAGTTGAGGCCTCCGTATTACAGTGCCCTAGAGAAATGTTTTAAGCACTGCTTGGTGAGTTGCCCTTGTTGCTCATTATGCTTTAAGCCGAGCTTCATTCTCATGTTCCAAGGGCCATCTACAATGTAACGCACCTAAGAACTCGGCATTTTATATGGAATTGAAAAAGATCAAATGTGTAGATGTTTGAGGTCACTTTGTTGAAGAAATTTGAAAACACGCACCTTTGTGTCCAGTTACTGTGTTCTTTTAAAGTAGGAACATATCTATACATTAAAGGTTGTTAGCTGGGGTACTGGGCAATAAATGAGTACTTCAATGAAGGCGCTCAACCACCAACAGGAATCTAATCTTTTTAATTCTATGTAATGTCTGCAAATATAGCACCAGATTAGATGTTTCCTAGAGAGTTGAGTTTGGTGTGAAGTATTCATTACTTTGTTACAACTCTTTTGAGGTCAACGTGAAGTAGTCCCTTGTACTCAGTGAAAAAATCTTTTATCGTGACCTTTTAATCACTTCATCATGAAGAAGTCTTTTCTTTTGTACAAAATGCTACTTTGTGTTGCCCTCACCAAAGGAGCTATAATAACAAAAAGCAGACACAACAGTGGCTGCTACAATAATATGTTTCAATAGAAAAAAAATATAGGTTGATCGGATGGGCTAGGACAAGCAACAAGGACTATTATTGGGAAGTGGTCATATGAAGAACTGGCTATTAGCTCAGTTCTTGTAGTCTACATAGCCAAGGAAGTATTTTAGCTCCATTTTATAGTAGAGTAGAAGAAAAACAATTTGATTCAGTTAACTCAAGCAGTGACACCAGTGAATCAAGTCCTAATGGAAAAGGGTAGAGGACTCCTAACTCACAAAGCTAAAGGTGCTGGATGGGGCATGAGCAAGAAGAAAGTTTTACACTAAGATCTAAATCTGTCTCCAGTTATACTGGTGTACCTAATTGTAAGGGCCCGTCTCCTCTCAGACTGGAGTAAAGCAGATATGATTCCAGTGAAAACAATAGAATTTGCACTGATATACAAAAAGCATTATGAGTCGAAATGGAATCTGACTGTAAAAGTAGAAAGTCATTTGACAATATAAATCAAAGTTGGAATGATAGAGAGCACAGCAAGACACATGTACATGCTAGGTCAGTAGGTAGTCAGGTGATAACAGTATGACTGGTGGGCTAGAAAAGAAGAACCCCTTGGCTTTCAGAAGTCATATGGAGAGCTGTACACAGAGCTTGAGCTTCACACCAGAAAGAGCTCAAGTCACAGGTAAACAATGAAACACACAAAAATCAAGGCAGAAGAAGAGATTCTGAGAAAAAAGTAATATCACAGAGGTTCACACATGTTATTCAAGACTATTGGAAAGTCCTAGAGTGGAATAAACATATGTATGCACAGTGCTCACCAACATAAATGCTTCCTGCTTCACCCATGAGGAAACTCTGGGCATCCTAGTATCCTTGAAGGGCACAACAGAGATTCCATTTGTGCCTGGGTGGGACATAGAAAGTGCAAGGTAAGGAGAATATTTTTGTGTCGCACCCCTAATATTGCATGGTAGCTATGCAAAATCTACTCCGTACATCTATAAATCACTCACCTTTGGGATTTGTATTAATAATAATGATTTCTTGGTCATAAAGAAAGTTTTCTAGCTCTTTAATGATTTGATTCAGTGTTCATTTTTATATGTATGTAAATAACTTACCAAAAGCGAAGGGATGGGTAGCTTTGTGAGGAGTGGAGAAAAATACAGGACTAAAATAGTGATACACCATACTTCCATTGATGGCACGCCATGGGTCCAGCATCATTAAGAGGTGCCCTCAGCAAGTTAAGGGTTTGCCAGAAAACTTTGCCCTTCCCTTCTGGTAACAAAAGAAGAAAAAAAATTACCCTAAAGAACCAAATACGGACCATTCCCCCCATACACGAACACCCCCATCCAAATAGAACTCTACGCAGAGCAATTAGCAGCATAAGTTTCTGCAATAAGTCACTGGATGTATGTTGTACATTATTTGACATTGGTATAGCTAATTGCTCTGCTTGGCATAGCCCTATTCTAGTCCTGTATTTATCTCCACTCCTCACAAATCTACCCAACCTCTTCAAGTCACACTCAGGTTCCTGGGGCAGATTGTTCTGCTGTTCTTCTTGCTCCTTTTATTCTCCACGAAGGCAGGGACTGGACCTGTGTGATTTATGCAGCTTTCCTTCATAGGTAACAGCAGCTCTTACTGTGCATGTGTTTTTCAATCACCACACCCACATGTCTCAAATTTCTTATTCCTCTCCCTCCTCTGCTACTGCTTTCTTCATCCCCTTTGAGGTTATTTCCTTTACTCACCGGTGTCCTATTCTTTGATCCTATTGATTTTTCTCCTCTTTCATTCACAGCCTTTATTAAATTCTATTCAGCTGCTTTCTATATTTGCTTTTTTCTTCTGTACTCGTGTCTGGCTTTCCCTTCTTCGCCCATGTGGCTCTGGCTCCTTTCCCTTCCTCTGCCTTGCTTACTACTACATGCTTTCTCATTCAGATCTTTTCTTACACTGGCTTTATTTCCTTTCTTCCTTTGTGCATCATATTTTTCAGTCCCCCATGGCACATGCGTCTTGCTGCTACTCCATTCTTCCACTCCCTTGGGTCTCTTCCTCTCCTCCCCATATAATTTATAAATAGATATGAAAGGAGCAGCTGATATTTCCTAACTTACTTTTCTGACTGATTCCCATTTGAGGCCCATCAACTGAAAGGAAAGACGTAAAATTGAGAATAGTGCCTTTCCCCCCCACAAATTGTCTCATCACATACCCTGATTTCCTTTTGTATATAATCATTTCAGAGCAGCTGCAGCTCAGTTTCATGCTGTGAAAACCAGATGTTTTATTCCAAATAGCGTATGTAGCATGGAAGAAAAAAGCATTTCTATTTTAATCGGAGTCTCTCATTCTTTGCACACTCGGGAAACATGTTTTGCCTTGCAGTGTTTCTCAGTCAGTGGTACGAGTACCTTTAGGGGTACTGGAGAGAAGTCTGGGGGGTACTTCAACACAACTGAAATTTGGAGAAAACTGAATTTTTGTTTTAAGTTTTACAGCACCTTATTATTTTTGTACTTTTTACACCCAAAAATTTCATCATCCACCCAGCTACAATTAAGTTGTTTAAACAAATGTGTTGCAATGGTAGAAAAAAATGTGTGTGTCTGAAAACTGTAGGCATTGGGGGTACTTATAATTTTTTTAAAGAGTACTTTATAAAAAAAGGTTGAGAAACACTGGGCTAGTGGACACGTCTGAAAGTAATATGATGTAAAGCAGTGTGTTCTCTCAGACCAGTGCAACATTCTCTGTGCCCTTCTTTATGGCATCCTGTCTGAAAGAATATAACTAGAGCCCTGCAGGAATATAAAGCGGATAGCCATGAATTTGCAGAGCTCTATATGTAACTTGCAACCCTGGGAACTACATTGTTGCAGTTGAAGGAGACTGGGCCTTGGCTCCAATCTCTATCTTCACTTACACAGAGAGCATCCTGCATGTTCCTCAGAAAAAGACAAAAACGTCATAAAAAGCTTTAGGGGAGAATCATGGCTTGGACACGCCAATCCTTCCTTGAGCGCCTTCGAAGCCATGTGGCTGTGCCTTGCAACCATTGTGGGCCAGTCGCTTCAAAGCTGAGGTTCGACTCAAGTCATGTACATCTCAAGAATTCAAAGACATGCCCAAATGACATCTTCCCTAAAGGATGCTTCCATGGAGTGGAACCCAAGTACAGAATTTGGAGTACAGAAAGGAGAAGGAATAGCATTCAAAGTATCGGCATCAAGCATCTCCTGAGCCACAGCCTGGAGATACAGCTGTAGCTACAGTGAGTGTTGCTTTGTAAATTGGAGGTTTCCATCCAAAATGAAAACAAAATAATGGCTTTGTCATGGAAGCTGACTTCCCAGTTTTTCTCATTTTCCTATTAGTCTCTTCCAAATTCAAGTCTGACCCATTGTAAGTACATGAGAAATTGAGGCGCCAGATGCTTTATTAGAGAAGAAACAGTCTATACAATAAAAACATAATTTAATCATGTCAATTTTAAGCTATATTTAAAATGTATAGGTAGAACATAATGCTACAGTATAAAGTATTATATTTCATAGACAGGAAGGTGTTATGTAGAGTTAGGTGAGGCCTAATTTTGATCTTGTACCAGTTTCACACCTTTGCAATATTGATTTCAGTGGAGTCATCTTGAATTTATAACGGTATAAAGTGAGATCAGAATCAGTCCCTTTTTATATTATGCCATCTCATATAAGATAAAAAAAGAAATATTTTTACACAAGAGTGTAACTAATAGAATTTCAAATGACAGCCATGTCAAAAATAGTAATGTGAAAATTCTGCTTTGAATAATTCACTCATCTTAAATTGTTATACATTCAGACATGATTGAGCTACACTTCCAACTATAGAATGGTCTATCTTAGTTTTAAAATTAGCAGTAAACATCAAGTTTCCACTGTTGTTCTCAGCTGTAGCTTGTATTACATTATACTGCTGGTTAGAAGAGTTCAGTTTAATTGATTGTGAATTAATTAACTCTCTACAGTAGATGTCTTTTTCTTGGGGTAATTAATCTTAGTGAAAAATGATATGTAGAGCAGTTACGGCTGCAGCAGATTTTCTAGATGTGCTTTTTTGTTTAGGCTTATTTGACAGCCTTTTTTCTTGTAGATGAATTAGGTGTCTAGAAATGACTCTCTCTTATATTTATTTTGGCTTGGCAGCATATAGTTTTATGTCTGGCAATATTTCATACCCAAAAGTGTTAATACTATACATAAATTATGACCAATGATATACAGTGGCTGTTATCAATCATGACAAGTAATTGATGTTGATTGAATCAAATAAATATGATGCTTTGCAAAGTTATGACCTTGTCATTTAACTTCAGTGCTGGAAACAGATCAAACCAGTTTCGATTAATGCTTTAAAAGTGCATCTAGACTAGAGTTTTAAGTAACAAGATACTGCACTAGTAAAGGACAAAATGGATAGATTGGATAGACATCTGTTGACAATATAGGTTTTGTATACTGTGCTCATCACTGTATGTCACCTTCTGGTGCGTTAAGTCATGTGATTACACATCTATCACATGATCTTTGCTCTCTTATTCTCTCCTCAAGGGAGAAGCTTCTACAGTGGAATGCCTTGTTTGAAAATGGTTTGTTGACACCAGTGTTCATCCCCAAGATGTAGATGGTCCTTTTAGGTCTTCTGGGCCCAAATCACAGAAGTTAAATATAGGAACTGAGATCTTGAACTTGGTTCAAAATTCTGGGGAAAGCCAGTAGAAAAAGCAAAGGAAAAAGAGCTCTTTGCTAGGTTCATAGTAGCCTGTAATGATGAGATGTGAATGTGCAGCAGCATTTTGTAATAGTGTAATGTTACTAAGTGCTGGATGTTTCATGCCAAGGTATATTGTATTTTCTGTAATCCAGCTCAGAAGTGATGAAGGCATGAATAAATAAGGGTAGATCATTATCTGCCAGGATGGAACAGAGTCTCCTAACTGATGATTGTAGAAAATGTTATTCACAGATGCTGCTATATGAGAATTTAGTATCAATGGGGAATCCAAGTGTACTCCTAAACCAGGGCTGGGCTAAATACAGCCCACGGGCTGGATCTGGCACGCCAAGCCACCAGATCCAGCCAGCAAGGCAGCGGAGAGCCCCTGGTAAGCGCGCCTGCTTGCCCCAAAGCCCTATTCACTGTTCAGAAACATGGCTGCTAGGCTCCGTTTCTGTTGAAAACTGGTGGGGAGGAGGGAAGCTTCAGGAGCCAACCCCACCCCCAGCACAATCCCATTGGACAGTTTCTGGCCAGAAACCGGCCAATGGGAGCTGCCTGTTTGAATAACAGGCAGCCAAGAAGAACCACTCCCCATCTCCTTGGCTCAGTTATTCACTGAAGCACATGGCCTGGCAAGTAGGCAGGATGGCTGCCTGGGAAACTTAAGCTCTGCAAGCCTTAGCTCTGCAGGCAGGCAGGCTGGTTTGCGTGCTAGCTGGTAAGTCTCCTGGCCACACCCTGACTCTGGCACCCCAGCCCCTCCCTATCCCAACCCTTTTCCCACCACTTCTGCCTCCCTACTCCACATACCAAAATCCTCTGCCCCCTTCCTTCACCCATATCCCCTCCCAGATCTGGCGCCCCAAACCCCTGCACACCAGTCCCCTGTCCTAGGTCACAATCGCCTCCTTTACCCAAATTCCATCTCAGTCTCCAGTCTCCGTCCTGCACCCCAGTCCCTTACCTCAAGCTCCCCTCTACACCCAACCTCCATGCCAGACCCTGCATCTCCTCCATTAATATCCTGGAAGAGTGCAGCCCTCGACCACTTTTCAAAATCTTGGAGAGCCCCTTGTCAAAAATTATTGCCCACCCTTTCCCTAAACTGTGGACCAAACCGGCCAAGTGTGGATGTGTACTTTTGACCCAAGAAGACTTCACTGTGTCTGCAGACTGCTCAACATATTTTCTCTGACAATCTGCATCATCTGTGTATTGCTCAGATATAGTTGTAGCCAGCTGTTCTCCATCCATGAGCGGAACTAATCCAGGCACTGCACCATCTTAATGGAAGTGTGGGGTCATATGGGATTAAGGAGAGGCATACTATTGGCACCTGAGTCTATGTCATAATACCCATTCACTAATGTATGTTCACATTGGAAAGGACTGAAAAGATAACTAAAACTTGTGGGACTTCACAAATAAAAAGTGCCATGATAGGGGTGCACTTTCTCACTACTACTCATTGACTGTGTTCCCCCAGGAAGGATTCAAAGCATTTTAATGCATTACTCTGAATTTTTGTTGTCCCTCTCAGGTGAACAAGCTGTTTCTCATGGTCTACAATGTTAAACACTCCAGAGATGTCTAAGAATCATTCAACTGTGCCAAGTTCATGTCCTGGTCAGAATCTAGGTTTTATCATGTCTAGAAAGCTTTAATTAGAGAACAAGGCAAACTTCTGTATGAGCTTCCTAGGGAATGGGAGGTTTGAAAGTGGGTGGTAGTTTGCCTACAATAATGTATCCATGGGCAGGTCTCCTTGATGCTGGCTAGACTAGCATTTAAATGAGAAAGGGAAGATTCTTTCTCTGAATGATGTGTTAGGTGTTTCACAGAAGAATGGCACCAGTTGTTCATCTCTCTAATCATCTGCCCAGAAAGTCAAGAGTCAAGAGTCACAAATCTCTGGTCAAAACTCCTTTAGTTTGTCAAGAACTTCTCAAGTGAATGCACTGAATCCTGGCAATGCAGGTAGGCTATTGGTTGGTGAGCATAGATATAATTCACCCAAACTATCCTGAAGATTTGTGACATTTTTGAATGAAGGAAGATGGTAATTTTATGGCAACAGCTAAGAGGTTTTCTTGTCAGTTTCATGAGATCAGAATAGATGTGGTGAGCCTCAGCACCGAACAAGAATAATGGTGTTCAGAGTGAAAAATGTCAAACCCCTCTTTTAAAAGAATGATGTTGTGGAGTCTTTGATTCTTTGTTCCCTGAAGGGCCAATCCAGCACCTACTGCCATTATTGGAAAGATTCCCATTGGTTTCCATGGGCCTTTGAGCATGCCATGATCAACAGAACCTGATTATGTGTCACTAACTGTGGCAGCTGTATTAATTAGGGAAGTTCCGTTGTCCTCAAAGTGACAATTCATTAAAGCAAGGGCTACTCATATGAGTAAGGGTTACAAACCTGCATCCAACTTCCTACAGAATAACACTTAGATTTGTCACAGTTAGCAAAACACAGTCATGTTCTGCCAATCCTAGTTTTCATTCTGCAAAACATTTGTTATTAATATTGAAGCCCGGAGATGCTTGAATTTAAGACCATGCTTAAGTGCTTTTGTGGATTGGGGTCCAAGTCCTCGGTTCAACAAGGTAGTTAAGCATGCTCCTCTCTTTGAATACTTAGTAGAGCCGAACAGATCAGCAGGACTACTCAGGTGGTTAAAGTTAGGCATGTGCTTAAGCACCTAGCTGAATCAGGCTCCATAATTTTTGAAGATATACAAAAATAAGTCAATGCTGTGTCTTAAAGCTCTTCATTCATATTCAAAAAGCATATCCCTTTTGTTTTAATATGCCTGCAACCTGAAGTTAAAATGGCAAAGTTCACTTGTCACTTGAAATTGTATTCTGTACATGCAAGTAACCCAATATGGGATAATACTAAAATCCACTGACTGGCACTGATGAATTCAGATTTTTTAAAAACCTTCTTTTAATATTGGCATCTGTGCTAACAGTGCTGTAGAGGTAGATGGGGCAAGCACATGGTGTATGTTTAAAAAGAAGTAGGAATTATAATGTAGCCTCAAGAAAAAGGTGAATTTTAACGTCAGTGCAGATATTGATGCCATTACTTATTTATTTAGTAGATAGATTACAAAATGGAATAAAGATTCATATATGAGCTGAATCTTTGCCTTGGGCAATAGACATGCTGTTACTAATTTCAGCTTATTAACTATATTACAAGTTTTACTAACAGAGAAGCTACACATCTTTTAACACAAAGGAAAAAATTGAATGTGTCATTTTTATTGCCTTCTAGAAATTCTGTCTCAGTGCATTGGGTATGGATTCCATTTTCTTTGCACTGCAATCTTAGCAGAGTCACATATCCTTAAGTTAACACAAAATAAATAAGAAGTGGATGTTTGTTATGTGAATATTGATTTTTTAAAAATTTTATTTTGTACTTTTGCACAAAAAGGTTTGCTGTTTGGAATCTTGACTCTGTAAAAAAAGGACCAGGTTCACCCCTGGTGTAATTCAGCTTCCTATAGTAGAGAGAGGCAAGGATTGATTCTGTGCTAAAATGGGTTTGGTATCGCCAGTTCATCTCTCAAGTGAATGACTGAACAAAGTGAATGGGTAGGTGTCGAGAAATATCTATTTACTGGACCTCAGCATGTTGCACAAACTCTGCTTTCATTTGTATTGGTGCAAACCTGGAGTAATTTACACTGGAATCCCGCTTGCCTAAATATAACAAAAGTGAGAGCAGAATATGGCCTTCTAGTATAAAATACCTAGATTAAAATGTGCTTACTTTAGAGGAGTGGTAAATCTATTTTTATAATAATAATTATTATTATAAAATATAATTATAAGGTAACAAAGTTATTTGTCACAATCAGAGTCTACTGTGTCACTTGGTCATAAGCCAATTGCATCATAAATGTACTATTACAGTACACTTAAAAATTCCAGAATATCTTTGATGGTATTTCTTTCATGTCAGTCCCAGGCCTCTATCTTTTATTTTGACCTTTTTCCATTCTCTCCAATCTGTTACGCTGTGCTTTGGTATTATTTGTAGTTTACTGCACATGCTGGAGACTCCCATTTTATTTCAATTGCCTTCTCTCTGTTGTCAAAACATGAAACAGTGAAGTAAAAGAATATTGTCAAGTTTTATTCTGGTCTCGATGCTACAACTATTAGGTGAGGCTCCACAACCTGTGGTATGCTTGCAGAAACTTGGACTAAATTATTATAATCAACACTTTCTCCTTAAAATGCTTGAAATTACACATAAGTCAGTTATCAAAAAATCTTTGAAATTTTAATTGTAACAAAAAAATGAAAACAAAGTCACTATGCCACAGCTACTTCAAGCCACATCAAAATCTACAACCATTTCCTGTACTGTATATGAAAATAACCAAATCAATATGATAACCACATAGTCTTCTTTCTTTCATATTGGATAGATTTTCAATGGTCAAGTGTTCACAGATGAATGAAGAAATGAATAAGAACATAAGAACGGCCATACTAGGTCAGACCAAAGGTCCATGTAGCCCAGTAGCCTGTCTGCCGACAGTCGCCAACACCAGGTGCCCCAGAGAGGGTGGACCAAAGACAATGATCAAGCGATTTGTCTCCTGCCATCCTTCTCCAGCCTCTGACAAACAGAGGACAGGGACATCATTTCTATCCCCTGGCTAATAGCCTTTTATGGACCTCACCTCCATGAAATTATCTAGCTTCTCTTTAAACTCTGTTGTAGTCCTAGCCTTCACAGCCTCCTCCGGCAAGGAGTTCCACAGGTTGACTACACGCTGTGTGAAGAACTTTCTTTTATTAGTTTTAAACCTGCTACCCATTAATTTCATTTGGTGTCCTCTAGTTCTTCTATTATGGGAACTAATAAATAACTTTTCTTTATCTGCCCTCTCCACACCACTCATGATTTTATATACCTCTATCATATTCCCACTCAGTCTCCTCTTTTCTAAACTGAAAAGTCCCAGTTGCTTTAACCTCTCTTCATATGGGACCCGTTCCAAATCCCTAATCATTTTAGTTGCCCTTTTCTGAACCCTTTCCAAAGCCAAAATATCTTTTTTGAGGTGAGGAGACCACATCTGTACACAGTATTCAAGATGTGGGTGTACCATAGTTTTATACAGAGGCAGTAAGATATTCTGGGTCTTATTTTCTATCCTTTCCTTAATAATTCCTAGTATCCTATTTGCCTTTTTGACCGCCGCTGAACACTGTGTAGAAGTTTTCAGAGAATTATCCATGATAACTCCAAGATCTCTTTCCTGATTTGTCGTAGCCAAATTAGCCCCCATCATACTGTACGTATAGTTGGGGTTATTTTTCCCGATGTGCATTACTTTACACTTATCCACATTAAATTTCATTTGCCATTTTGTTGCCCAATCACTCAGTTTGGTGAGATCTTGTTGGAGTCCCTTACAGTCTGTTTCTGTCTTGACTATCCTAAACAGTTTGGTATCATCCACAAACTTTACCACCTCACAGCTTACCCCTTTCTCCAGATCATTTATGAATAAGTTGAAAAGGATTGGTCCCAGGACTGGACCCTTGGGGTCACCACTAGTTACCCCTCTCCATTCTGAAAATTTACCATTTATTCCTACCCTTTGTTTCCTGTCTTTTAACCAGTTCTCGATCCAAGAAAGGACCTTCCCTCTTATCCCATGGCAATGTAATTTACACAAGAGTCTTTGGTGAGGGACCTTGTCAAAGGCTTTCTGCAAATCTAAGTATACTATATCTACTGGATCCCCCTTGTCCTCATGTTTGTTAACCCCTTCAAAGAACTCTAAGGGTATGTCTACACTACCACCCTAGTTCAACCGGAGTTGCAAATGATTTGAATTTCCCAGGCTTCATTTGCATCTCACCAGGAGCCGCCGTTTCGGACTAGGCTTCCTATTCTGAACTACCGTTACTCCTCGTGAAACATGAGGAGCCTATATAGGACATTTCCTCTCCCCAAAGTGTCCCCAGTCCCTAAAAATCCAAACCCCTCTTCCCTACACCATTGTCTCATCCACGCATTGAGACTCTGAAGCTCTGCCTGCCTACCTGGCCCTGCGTGTGGAACTGGAAGCATTTCCGAGAATGCCACCATAGAGGTTCTGGATTTCAGTCTCTTTCCTAGCAACTTAAATTTGGCTTCCAGGACATCTATCCTACCCTTCCCTATGTCATTGGTACCTACTTGTACCACGACCACTGGCTCCTCCCCAGCACTACACATAAGTCTATCCAGATGCCTTGAGAGATCCGCAATCTTCACACCAGGCAGGCAAGTGACCATACAGTTCTCCTGGTCATCACAAACCCAACTATCTATGTTTCTAACGTTTGAATCACCCACTACTAACATCTGCCTCTTCCTAACAACTGGCATTCCCTCTCCCTCAGAGGTATCCTCAGTGCGAGAGGATACCGCAATATCCTCTGGAAGGAGGGTCCCAACTACGGGAAGGTTTCACTGTGTTCCCATTGAATGCTCTGTTCCCTTGAGACTTTCATCCTCTTTAAGAGCACTGGGGCTCTCAGACTGGAGATGGGACAGTACTACAGTGTCCCGGAAAGTCTCCTCAACATATCTCTCTCCCTTCCTTAGCTCTTCCAGTTCAGCTCCCCTGGCCTCCAAAGTCCGAACTCAGTCTCTGAGGCTCAGGAGCTCCTTGCAATGGGTGCACACATATGCCACCCACCCACAGGGCAGGTAATCATACATGTGACACTCAATGCAATAAACAGGACGGCCCCCACTCTGCTGCTGGGCTTCTGTCTCCATTTTTCTTATGAATAAGTTTAAGTCTAAACTTATTAAATGTCTAGAATATAGATTATAAAAGTTATGTTTAAAGAAGGTCAGAAGTCACTAGTGCCCTTTAAACTCCCTCTCCAAACTCCCTGTTAGCTGCTGCTGTTTGCAAGCTCCCTGGTTGCTGACTCACAGGCTTATAAAGCTCTGATAGCCCTCCCCCTGACTGAGGCATAGCCAATTAACAGAGGCTTTTAGATTTCAAAACTTTTAGAAGCTCATTCAAACAAACAAACAAACCAAACAGACAAACACAAGCTCAGCACACAGCAAATAACCCACCCACCCCCTCACAAACAGACGACATATAGCCACTTACCACAAGGGTCCCGTATTTACTCCTCTTTTACCTAGAGAACCTCTCCAAACTCCCTGTTAGCTGCTCCTGTTTGCAAGCATGATGTATGTATTATAAGGTAGCTTGGTTTTTTTCCTTTTACAGTGATTTCATACCTTCCATTTCTTAATTTTTATCCATTTTGTAATGCATACTGTAGTAAGAGACTTGACTGTGTAAGAGAGAACCCTCTTTTCATTTTAGATTACTTTTCTTATGTGAGCTGAGCTCAGGAAAATTTAGTGCTCTGAGCTAAACAAATCTAACAACCACAACTCTGTAACAATAGCATCAGTCATTTGGCCATGCACTCTGTGGGGGAGAATGTTATTTTCAGACCTGTGTTTTTATTATTGAGAGACATACAGTTGCAATGACAATAAATATAACTGAACAAAATTAACTGTTCTCTTTAAGGCAGAAATTATCTGGCTAGCTTCCTAGAATTTACCTTAATGTAATAAGAAGTGTAAATATTACCTATAAAAGATCTAATAACCCACTGACCTAAAATGAAGATCTTCATAACGTGGTACTCTTTCATGTGAGAAACTGCTTTTCTCTCTCTGCCATAGTGTCCCCATGGAGATAAGTGGCAGTGATCATGCTAGAATATACTGCTGGTTTAATTGTGCAATCATATTTGCATTGCAATTTTAATTAATGGGAAGAGCACTTAGTGCCCAGGACAGGCATTCTTCTTTTTGTTTGGTTAAATCCACATAAAATAAACAAACAAAAAATCAATAGTGGGAATACTGTTTTCAGACACCTGTCTTATTCAGTTGGATGGGGAAGCTACACTTGGATGTGACTGGAAGAAATAATTGAAAGCCCATGAGGTAATGCTTATTTTAACATATTTATTAGTATTAAGCCAGATTCTGACAGTCTTACAGCCCTACAAGTCAATTAAATCAAATGGGAGAACTCACTGTGTGTGGTAGAACTCAGAGTGAGGAAGAGTAGGAGAATCTAGCTCAAAGTACATATGCACACTTTGTGCAAATGTGTTGTAGGGAAACAATTAAAAGAGAGCACAGTCCATTTAAACCACTGAAAAAATCCCAGCTAACAAAGTGATGTCATTATGCTTCTTGAAGTAAATAAGGCCTTACATAATTTAATCAAGGCATACTGTGGAGAATTAAACATTACTTAGATTCCCTCCCCCTCCCCCACATATCTAGAGGACTTAGCCTTCTGATATACTGAGTTTTGTCAGTTTCCATGGAAGCTGAGGATACCCATAACCTCACAGATGAGTTATTTTGGCAGTATTTTGCCTGAAAACGGCACTAGCAAGAAATGAGTTCTAAATCACTCCTTTCCACTGAATATTACCTGGAGTACATTACAGAATTAGTGAAGCCACACAACTGAAACATTTGGCAGATGGACATATATTGTACTTTGTTTTCTTGCATTCTGCTAGGCCATGCATTGATCTCCATGACAATATTTCACTTTGAGGAACCTTGGGAAGACTAAGATGTACCTTGACAGACAGTAAAGGACATTGCTAAAACCTAGGACAATATGTTGAAGTTTCAGATCATAGTTGATAAGGATTTTTTATTGTTGATTCTTTGCCGAATAATAGATTGTTATTCCAATGTGTTTTGACTGGGGCTATTTGTCTTAAAGTTACTTTTTCACTTGGATTCTTTGTAATGTTAGTTTTTCAGGTATATACAAAAAGCAGAGGAATTCCTCCCCCGTGCCACTGTTGAACACCTTCAGACGAAAGACTATGTTCAGTTTACAAATTTATGGTAGACTGAAGGGCTGTTTTTGAGATGAAATTTGTAATATTCAGTAGCTGTTACATGTAGAATCCACAAGCTGTTACTCAGTGCACAGTGGTGGGAGAAAAAAATAAACACAGTATTCAGAGGAGGCATATGCTATCTATCTTATCTAGAAGTTCATTTTCACAGTTCCTAAATCAACATTGCCAGATGATATGGGGAACATTTTCTGACTTATTTCAGCAGATATGTCCAATGTTATTTATTTGCCATAGACCAGTGAGCCTTCACAAGCATGCATACCATACTGGGACATCTACATTTTCCGTTTCCACTGCAATGTCCTCATAATGGTTTTTCCAAAAAATGTAGTAATATTGCTGACTAATGCCAGGCCACCATCCTTTATTAATTTTCCAGTAGTGAATAAGAGATAATACTTTAACTTTTAAAACATAGTGAGGATGATTACATTGCTTGTTCCTCTCTGATACATCTTCAAGAGGCTTTATCTGCTTTCCCATACATTCATTGCCCTCATTCCTTCTTGTTCTCACTATGCTCCTCCTCCTTTTCTTTAGTATACTTTACAACTTTCATCAGATACTAATGAACTTCACTTCTGTTCAATCAGTTAGAATTATAGCCTGCGTTAGCTGAGGTGACATGTTTGAAAGGTTAACCAAGATGTAATCTTTGAGCATGTTTTTATAGTCCCCACCATAATTCCTAGAAGGCAGGGAAGGAATTATGGGATGCAGGTTTGGGGATGCAGAAGTGAAAAGGAAAATCAGATATTTTAGAATTAAATCTTACAAAGGAAATGAAACACAATTTTCACAAAGAAAACTATGACTATACAGGATCTGATTCTATGTTCTGCCTGTGCTGAACTTAATGCAAGACTAGTAGGAGGGGACAGACAGAGCTAAGCTATCACTTAACCTATAAATCCGTCTCTGTGCCAATCAATCTTCAGAATAAATAAGCTCAACCTCAGAGTATAATGCTATCTCACTTTGACTCCAAGAAGGGAGAAATGTCTCACCTATGCCGACTTTTCCCCGACCACTCCCCATAACAAAGGAAGGGTAGGCCAGAGCCACTGCATCATCTGTAGACAATCAGAAGATTTCCCAATATCAATGAAATATTAAAGAGGCTGGTTAAACCTAGGCCTCCACAGCAGTACAAACAGTTGGAGCATGTGTCATAACCATGATGGCTGACCAGCAGAGTGGTGGGTAAGGGGTTAACCTAGCCAGGTATTTGGTCAGACAATAACAATGCAGGTAGGGATTTCAAACTGGGACAAAGGAATTTTTAACTTTTCTCTCCTTTGTCTGAGTCAGAGAGTTTCTCCAGGTACTAAGGGAGGCGAAAGACACTTCTCTCCTCAAGAACAAACTTCTTATATGTGTAAGTAGTGCAAAGTCTAGATAACCCATCAGGTTTTATTGTTTTCTGGTTTGGGAATGTGGAGGTGTTTGAGCTATTCAAAGTGTATTTTTTCTTTTCTCTTTAAAAGTGTTTTCCTTTTGTACTTAAAGTCCTGAGCCCAGGGGGTCCCCCTGAGTATCTAGATTAATACCACTCCCTAGAGAAAGCCCACTGACTGCTACACTTACCTACATGCCTCTAGCTTCCATCCAGGACACACGATACGATCCATCATCTATAGTCAAGCCCTTAGATACAACTGCATCTGCTCTAATCCCACTGACAGAGACCAGAAACTTCAAGATCTCTACCAAGCATTTGTAAATCTCAATTACCCACCGGGGGAATAAAAAAACAAATTGAAAGAGCCAATTGAATACCCAGAAACCATCTACTTCAAGATAAGCCCAAGAAAACCAAAAATAGAACACCACTTGTCATCACCTATAGCCCCCAACTTAAACTCCTCCAACGCAACTTAAACTCCTCCAACGCATTATCAGTAACCTACAATCTATACTGGAACAGGATACTACACTCTGAGAGGCTCTGGGGGACAGACCCATAGTCTCCTAGGGTATGTCTACACTACCACCCTAGTTCGAACTAGGGTGGTTAATGTAGGCGACCGGAGTTGCAAATGAAGCCCGGGATTTGAATTTCCCGGGCTTCATTTGCATATTGCCGGGCGCCGCCATTTTTAAATGTCTGCTAGTTCAGACTCCGTGCCCGCGGCTACACACGGCACGAACTAGGTAGTTCGGATTAGGCTTCCTGTTCCGAACTACCGTTACTCCTCGTGGACCAAGCATGTCCACGTATTTACTCTGGTGACACCATCACTGGATATATGATCAAGAACACACATTCCTGTTCATCCAGAAATATAATTTATGCCATCAAGTACCAACAGTGTCCTTCTGCTATGTATATTAGACAGAATTCTCAGACACTTCACCAAAGAATTAATGCCCACTAATCAGACATCAGACATCTTCACAAGGAAAAAACAGTTGGTTTTCATTTCAACCTACCTGGACATAGTTTTAACAACCTTACTACGTGCATCTTACTTCAAAGAGACTTTAACACCAGATTACAGAGGGAAACTTCAGAACTTTCATTCATACATAAATTTGACCCTTTACAAATGGGCCTTAACAAAGATGATAATTACCTTAACCATTATAAAGATAGCTTCCCCACTTATCATCCCTGATTAGCCATTCATTGACTCATAAATAGCTATTCCCTCCCTCTCCCTCACCCCACCTTCTGTACTAAATCTGATTTATCAGTTTAATAATGCGTTCACTTTTTTCATTGTATTCCTTTAGTATATACAGTCATGCCAATTCTGTTCCAGCATATGATCTGAGGAAGTGGGTCTGGCCCACGAAAGCTCATCACTTTTTAAACCATCTTGTTAGTCTTTAAAGTGCTACATAGTTCTTCCTTTTGTTTTAGATTAATTGGTGGCTCTTTTCCATCTAGTCACTATGCTTGCAATGGTAGTATTGTTTCGCTTCTGTTTTTTTATGAACCTGGTATTGGTTCATTTCTGTGTCCTGGAAAATCTGTCTGTTGGTATCTGCATGCCTCTGACTATCACAAACTGCAGCTTAGTTTCTCTTTTCTTTTTCAAGCTCTTTGGGGAAAAAGAGCTTGTGGTAACCCTGAGGTTTTAGGGAGGAGGTTTTCCAAATGATTGCTTCCCTGGGTTTTTTGGAATACTCGGGGGGTGGCAGCAGTTTTTATTCTCCAAAGTCCGGGTATTAGGATTTTGGGGGAGTTTTTGTACTAAAGCCTGGAGACATAAGATTTCAGGTGCTTTTTGTGGGTACCCACTTCTGCATTTATTGTGCCAGAGTGGGGAACAGCCTTGACAGCATGTCTACCAATATAACTCATATTATAGCAATGAGATTTAGAAAGTGAAATCACCTGCACCTCCAAATAATTTAAGTGTAGTTAGTGATTTTTTGAGTGTGTATGGCTCCTGCAACTAGTGCGAACAACCAGTCATCTTATTTGTTATTTATCAATAGTGGTTGATGAAAGATTCAAGCAAAATGACAAGATTTTACTTGAATAACATAAGAACTAGGCGGTCACCAAATGAAATTAACAGGCAGCAGGTTTAAAACAAACAAAGGGAAGTCTTTCTGTACTCAGCACACAGTCAACCTGTGGAACTCCTTACCAGAGGTGGTTGTGAAGTCCTGGACCTTAACAGGGTTTAATTATGCTGAAGGGGAATAACAAGTTGTGTTCTTCAGGAGTCCGTTTAGGACCGGTTCTGTTTAATGTCTTCATCAATTATTTAGATATTGGCATAGAGAGTATGATTATTAAGCTTGCAGATAATACCAAGCTGGGAGGGGTAGCAACTGCTTTAGAGGATAGGGTCATAATTCAAAATGATCTGGAAAAACTGGAGAAATAGTCTGAGGTAAATAGGATGATGTTTATTTAATATGGACAAATGCAAAGTGCTCCACTTAGGAAGGAATAATCAGTTTCACACATACAGAATGAGAAGCGACTGTCTAGGAAGGAGTACTGCAGAAAGGGATTTAGGGGTCATAGTGGACCACAGGCTAAATATGAATCAACACTGTGACACTGTTGCAAAAAAAGCAAACATGATTCTGGGATGCATTAACAGGAGTGTTGTGGGCAAGACACAAGAAATCATAAGCCTAAATTGAAGTATTGTGTCCAGTTCTGGGCACCACATTTCAGGAAAGATGTGGCAAAATTGGAGAAGGTCCAGAGAAGAGCCACAAGAATGAAAAAGTTCTAGAGAACATGAGCTATGCGGGAAGACTGAAAGAATTGGGCTTGTTTAGTTTGGAAAGGAAAAGACTGAGGGGACATTATAGCGGTTTTCAAGTATCTAAAAGGGTGTCAAAAAAGGAGAGAGAAAAATTGTTCTCCTTGGTCTCTGATAATAGGACAAGAAGCAATGGGCTTAAACTGCAGCAAGGGAAGTTTAGGTTAGACATTAGGAAAAACTACCTAACTGTCAGATTGTTTAAACACCGAAATAAATTGCCTAGGGAGGTTGCAGAATCTCCATGTCTGGAGATATTCAAGAGCAGGTTAGACAGACATCTATCAGGGATAGTCTAGACCATGCTTGGTCCTGCCATGAGGGCAGGGAACTGGATTCGATGACCTCTCAAGGTCCATTCAAATTCTAGTGTTCTATGATTCTGGGGTTCAAGAAACAACTAGATAAATTCATGGAGGTTAGGCCCATCAATACTTATTAGCCAATACGGATAGAAATGGTGTCTCTAGCCTCTGTTTGTCAGGGGCTGGAAATGGATGACAGTAGAGGGATAACTTGATGATTACCTGTTTCTGTTTACTCTCTCTGGGGTCTCTGACATTGGCCACTATAAGACAGGATATTGGGCTAGATGGACCTTTCTTCTGACCCAGTATGACCGTTCTTATGTTCTTACGTAAAATTGATTTGTAGATAACGTAATGTCAGTGTCATAACATTGTAAGAATCATTCTGGAGACATGGATACTTTCAACAGAAGACTAATAATTATTTAGATTGATATTTTTAAGTATTAAAAAGGGGAGGGAATTAAATGGAAAATAAAATATAATTCACTTTGTGTGTAATAATAGTTTGATAAACTGAAAAATGACATGACATTCAAATTTCTTCCTCAAACATACAGTACTATACTTAACAGTTTGTTACTTATTGAGAAAATATACATTGCTGTTGTAAATTAAATAAAATATGCTTAACATAAAGGTTACATAATTAAAATCTGTAAATTCCTTTCATGTATTCTAAAGTGTTACTCATGCCTATTTATATAACTAATGTTTTTCAATGCTCTCTTTCCTTTCTTTTGTTTAGTTTTCATAAAAACAGTGCTTGTTTGTTAAAAATTCCTCAGCTCTTATTCCATATTATCCTACTGGTGTTACAGACCCTCCAGACATTAAAACTGGTAGATTGCTTATTTTCTGTGGGATTATTCATAGAGTCTGGATGTTTGTCCTAAGGTTGGCAACTCCGCAGGGTTGCCAACTCTCCAGGATTGCCCTGATGTTTAATTAAATATTATGTTATGTGAGAAAACCTCTAGGAATATTTTAAACCAAAATTGATAACCCTCATTTGTCCAGGTCAAGAAAGATGACAGAACTAGGCCCGAAATGGCAACAGTTCCATTTCTACACAGTTATCCTTAATAATGAAGAATATGGTGAAAATATGGAACAGTTTGTACATTTGCTTCCAAATAGAATGTCTTTAAAGCTTTCCATGAAGTACCAGTTTATATTATTTACTCATAATGTAGCTGCATCCAGAATCCCAAGAAAGTAAGAAGGAAAGGCTGAAATTGTTAAGGGTTTGAACAATTTTTCTGGGTTTTAATTTTTCACTAATGCTTGATAAATAGCCTTAACTGTCGTATGTTGATGTCAGGGAAAGAGATTTTTGTAGTTTTCTTGGGGAAAGAGAAGGGCCCTAATATTTAATTGCTTAATTATTTGAGTGGAGATAGGAACCTGTTTCCATAAGAGGAACAGTGACTCTTTTGGATTCTTTAATAAATTCTCTGTTGGATTTGAAGATGCCCAGGAAAAACAAAGTTTGAAAGTATTGTACTCGCAATGAGAGCAATCTCTCTGTTAATTCATTTGGGGTAATACCTGTTAGGGATTTGAGTACTTCCTAAGACAAATCATTTTTAATAATATTCCTCTTTTATTTTTAAAATTCAGTATGCTGAGAGGCATAACAATATCCCAGTTGTGTTAGCACATTACGTTTTGAGGGCGATGTCTCCCTTAATGATACTCACATTTTCAGGTGGACCTTTCTCTCATGTTCCCTTTGGATCAGCATCATTTTATTATGATTAGATTTAGTGATTATACAACACTTTCCATCTGCAGATCTCAAAGCACTTCACAAGCGTGGGTAGATCTCATTATTTCTATTTCACAGTATGGAAAAGAGTTACTAAAAAGTTAAGTCACTCTCTACAGTTTATGAATTGAAATCCACCAACTCCCCACAGGAGTTTTAAATCGGGTGGCCCTGATTTAGCCTTGCAGAGAGCACAGTTGACATCTACTTCAGTTCCTAAAATTGTAAACTAGTATTGTTATTTCACACCTGTCAAATGTTAATTGTGAAGCAGGAGGAGTTCATGGCTGAGTTTCCTACTAACATGTTTTCCTGTTAATTTTCATTGCAATATAAACCCAAGTTGTTCATTCATTGTCAACTGCATGCAAGTATCTTAGGGTATGTCTACACTACAGCGCTAATTCGAACTAAGCTAATTTGAATTAGCGCAGCTAAACTTAAAAACTAGTTCTAATTAGCGTTTTGCTAATTCAAACTAGCATGTCCACACAGAGTGGACCCTGAACAGAGGTTAAGGATGGCCGGAAGCAGTGCAGGCAAGGCAGCAGATGAGGACTTAGAGCGTGGAGCTGCTGTCTCAGGCTAGCCAAGGGCTGTGCTTAAAGGGACCCGACCCCCACCCCGGACAGACAGTTCTCACAGTTCCCCACTTGCAAAGCAATCCTGGCTTGGAGTGCCCTGAGGGCCCACACGCGGAACATCACAGCACTCGGCCATCACCCCGGCTGCACTTGGCACAGGCTGCCATCCGGGGGGAGGGGGCAATCGGGGGGCTACAGGAGAGCTTCCACTCCGAGAAGCCCGCAGAGCCAGCCCAGTCCTCCCCATCGGGGCCGCATATCCCATTTCTCCCTCACCTCCTTCCACTTACCCTTCCCTAGCCCCCCTTCCTGATGTACAAAATAAAGAAAACGTGTGTTCAAAAATAGAATCTCTCTTTATTGGACAAAACTGGGGGAGACTGGGAAAAAGAGGTGGGTGAGGGGAAGAGAGAGGCTGGGAGAGGGGAGGGCAACTAGAATGATCAGGGATTTGGAACAGGTCCCATATGAAGAGAGGCTAAAGAGACTGGGACTTTTCAGCTTAGAGAAGAGGAAACGGAGGGGGGATATGATAGAGGTCTATAAAAGCACGAGTGGGGTGGAGAGGGTGCATAAAGAAAAGTTCTCCATTAGTTCCCATAATAGAAGGACTAGAGGACACCAAAGGAAAGGAATGGGTAACAGGCTTCAAACTAGTAACAGAAAGTTGTTCTTCACAAAGCAAAGAGTCAACCTGTGGAACTCCTTGCTGCAGGAGGCTGTGAAGGCTAGAACTAGAACAGAGTTTAAAGAGAAGTTGGATCAAGTCATAGAGGTTGGGTCCATGGAGTGGTATTAGTCAGGGAGTAGAAATGGTGTCCCTGCCCAAAGTTTGTGGAAGGCTGGAGATGGATGGCACGAGACAAACGGCTTGGTCACTGTCTTTGGTCCATCCCCTCCAGGGTACCTAGGGTTGGCTGCTGTTGGCAGACAGGCTACTGGACTAGATGGACCTTTGGTCTGACCCAGTACGGCCATTCTAAGCTCAGGGCTCAGGGTCGGGGGTCTCAGTGGACCACCCTGATTTTCATGCAAACCTGCTCCTGGGTGGCCAGGCTGGCAGCTATCCTGCCTGAGACGGCCACTTTCCTGTGCCTAGTGCGGAGTTCGTGGACGAGGTCCACGTTGTCTGCACTAGACCAGGCGGGTGCCCGCCTCTTGCGGTCCTGGGCAGGCTCCCGGGAGCCGCCAGCCTGGTCCCGGGAAGAGGCGGAGGGCTGGGGGGCATCGAGTGGCTGGCTCATGGCGTGCCAGGTGCAGGGTCTGCTGGCTGGGTGCTGGCAGGCTTGCACCTGGCACGGGCACCGTAGCCAGCCCGTGCCCCTTTAAGGGCTCCAGGGCCAGGAGGGGGGCATACGAGTTTCCCTGGTGGTGCCCAGAGTGGCCACCAGGGAAAGCTGGGGAGGGTTAGCCTCCCACTAGTTCGAATTAAGGAGCTACACAGCCCTTAATTCGAACTAGGCTTAGTCCTCGTGCAATGAGGTTTACGTAGTTCGAACTAAGCGCTCCGCTAGTTCGAATTAAGTTCGAACTAGCGGAGCGCTAGTGTAGCGCCTATGAAAGTTAATTCGAACTAACATCCAACTTTGTAGTGTAGACATACCCTTAGTGGTATAGACTATATACACGTTATTAGTGTTTCAACCATCTTCTTGGGCTTGGTTTCATTTGTTTATCTAGTTACTTAAGTGTAGTGTGTCTTTTTTCAGGTAGGCAAAACCCTTTGTGTTTCTTTCTCACTGTCTAGCTGAGGATTTTTTTTTCTTATGAGGTTTAACAGATTGTAGTTAACCAATGCATAGTAACATGATATAATTCTCAGATATATCAGTGTAGCTACGTAGAGGTTTACCAACCAGTTTTCTTATTTTGCAGTAGGTCCTTTTTTTTTAATAGTATGTTTGCAGTCTGGGTATGCAGTTAAAAAAGTTTTGTTGAATCTCATTATGTAATGCTATTCCTCTCTAATCCCGTAATCTTCCTGTAAACCTTCTTAATTTTCAACCCTCCAGTATTCTTTGTTGCAAAACACAAAATTTCTCTCTTTAGGAATTAGTTAATTTAGCCTAAATTAATACTTTTGTAGGAGTATTATTCAGTAGTTGTTTGTTCTCCATGCTTTTATTTCATTCCCAACTAAATAAGCTGTGTGTGACCATCTATGATGCGCTACTCTGTGGCTGTCCTTTGATACATATATATAGCCCACTAAAAGTTAAAGAATTCATAGAGAAGGTCCAGAAATAAGCCTTGTATTGACTATAAATTGATGTAAATTTGCAAGAAAATCATGTTTTTCTTCTTGGTACCTATTGTTTCATAGAGAAGGGAAATATTTTGCAGTTGGGAAAGGTTTGCCCAATTTTTTTACAGATTCAATGACTGATAAAATTAACTAACCATACCATACATTTAGAATAGTGGAGCATACCCTGAACACTTGTCCTTCATACTGCATTCAAAACATATATCGAACATATTAATTTTGATTAATACTGACACAAATTTTAAAGTAGGTAAAAAGAAAACAAATGTATGGACATATCAGAAGACCATAAATATTGGAAATACAATATATTCTTCATACATAGGCCCACTACTTATAGCTCTCTTTCTCTACCATCTTTCTTGTTACAGGTTTTTCATTATTCTTATACAGCTTCATATGTGATTTATAACATACATACAAGGTAAGATTTTTTTTCAATGCAATATGATTAAGTTTCAATATATAAAAAAATGCAGTGATGTTAATGTGTGCAAGTAAAAATGTTTACATTTTTTTCAAGGGAAGTTTGGGAGTTAAACCCTCCAGAAGTAGAGGATTCAGTTTTACAGTATGCGGCATGGGGCGTACAAGGAGAGCAACTGGTAAGAACAGTCATTTAAAATGCTATGTTTAAAATAGCATTGTAATATATTGTGTTAACACTCTCGTCCAGACAGACTATTGACCAAAAAAAAAGAAAAAAGAAAAAAGAAAGAAACCAAAACCCCATACCATAAAGAGAAGTTTCTGTTATTAGAGATTTATTCAGTTTTAGGATTTCAAAGTCTGCAAGGTCTTGTCTTATTATTGGTTTCTTGTCTTATTATTGGTTTTGGCCCTGATTCATATATATATGTTTCCTATTCAGCCAATCTCTTAAATATGTGCATATGGGTGAACTTAAGTATGTTTTTAAAGGTAAAGTAACTTACTTAAATAATTTGTTTAATCACAGTCTTTTTGCCAGGCACTATGAGAGAACTGGAGTTGCAGATGGAAACAAAAATTTCAGGTGCAAAATTTGTGAAAATCTTGGGTAAATATAACACGTTTGGCATCCAGAATGGATCTCACAAACAAGATGAAAAATGTGTTGGTTTCAGTTTCTGTGTGAAAATTATTGTAAATGTCAGTTGAAATCCGTAATAACAACAAAACTTTGCACTTCTGTATTTCCTTTCATCGAAGAATCTTAATGAGTTTTATAAATAAGTATTAAATTTACAAAATCCCATGAAGTAAGCAAAGAAATAAAACCCCGATTCAAAAAATAGCATTGATGTTTATATTTTTGGGTCTCTTATGTGACTGGCTGCATAAAGGTGGAAAGTTTAAGGGGATTACGGAAAACTTAATTCTCAGAATGGAGAAATCACACAGTCCTAGTCTCTCAATTATCCAAAAGTCTTGAGCCTGCAGCCCTTCAGTGAGAATTCTACATGCAGGGTCGTTATAAATTGCCCACTTGGTGAGAATAACCTGTTGTTTGTGTCATTAATCAATATGGTGGGAATGGAGACTGTGCCTCTGGTTGGGATCCATTGCATTAAGCACAGCGGGGTGCGACGCCAACAGTAATTACATTCATCTGGAACATGCTTGGCATTCTTTAATAATTAACCACACTAATTCATCATTAACCATTGCATAGTGACAAGACTGACGATAACAAATACATAAATTATTTACTAAGCACGGCACTATGCACATGCTTGGCAGGGAGGTAATGTGTGTCTAAAACTTGCAAGGAATTAAGATTGTGGGGCTTTTTTAAGTGCAATGCAAAGGAGATTTCCAGAGCTGCACTGTACAGAAGGTTAATGTGTTAAAGCACAACCAAAAAACCTGTAGATGACAACAACTATAAATCAATGTTGTGTGTTATTAAAATATATCAAAAAGAGAGTGGCACATTTAAAAATTGAGAGTTGAAAAGAAACAACACAAAATATATTTTGCTTAGCTTGTCGCTGAAAAAAGGACCAACATTTTCAAACATGGCTCCCAAATAGGCTTCTTTGGGAGCCATATGAGTTTCTGCACCTCTGAGAATTAGGCCACTTATGTAAGTGCCTAAACATAGTTTTAGATGCCTAACTTTAATCACCCAAGTTTGAAAATATTGGCCATATTTTATAATGCAATAAAGATTACATTAACCACCTCAGATAATGTCCATTACAAAGTGAATGTGCTTTCTAAATGTCTTCAGTACTGTGGCCTTTATGCTACCATATGGTCTGCAGAATTAGAAGAGAAGAAAAACATCCTGTATGCTGCCCAAATTGCACCAAGTATTATTTCCCAGCTGCAAAGCCACATTAGCAAAACATTTCAATGCTTTTCAACAAGAAAGAAATTAGTTTTGCAGCTAGGCATGCTGGGAGAAGGCACAAAAATGGTGCATACCCAAAAAAGAAAAGGCGATGCCATAACTGTCCCATACCTACCTGCTCCCCAGGCATCCCTAGACAATATAAAAAGGAGGAGGAGCATGTGTGCATAAACTGTTGTTGCTGCTGTGAGCAGTAAGAGCTTCCTCTTTAGTGGAGGAAGGTGGACCCAGATAATTTAGTAGAGCAAATTATAGGGGAGTCTGTCCTATTAAAGCCATGTGGTACATGGTGATTCCAGTTATTAGCATTTTTCTTTGTGCCAGCATCAGGGGCACTGTATCAGTGGGCTGCCAGACCAAAGATGTCATGAAAAGCAGGTACCAGAAATAACAGATAAACAGAGTACAGCCAAATATCTGCTTGTGATGCAGAGCTGCTGCTATTAGTAGTAGCCACACAAAATGTGTTTGTATTCACATAACCAATTAATGCAAATGGTGGAGACTCGGGTTGCCAAATATGCCATTGATAAGGCATCCCAGTGTCTCTCTATATATTAAAAGATCCACCTGCTCTACATACTAATTCATACTGAATAAAAGAATGCATATGAAAAACCCCACATCATGATGACTCATTGCCCCCCCATAGCCATGCAGAATCACTATAGCTGCAAATTACCCACTATCAACAGGGATACACACTGAAAAATGGTGAGGAACAATGTTACAAACATATGTAGACCAAAAATCACACACAAGACCCAGCAGTCTACACAAACCTGCATCCATTGAACAGGAGCTAGACTAGTAGGGAGGTGTTTATGGCCTTCAATTCTAAGAGGTTCATCATCCATCCAGATGCAATACACAACATGCATTAATGCATGTCCATGATCAGCCAGGTAGCATGCAAGAACAACAATAGGCGTGTGCTTACCACAAACCTGTGCTTGACTGTGAGTAAGCCAAAGAATCAGGGTTAAATCAAAGTGAAATGTGGGAGTTAGATGATCCAAGAGTATCTGTTCTGTATGAACTGGCCATGAGGTATGTTAACATGTTGCTGTTCTTTTTGTTATTTAACTACCAGCAATGCACTTGGTTCTGTACAAGATAAAAATAACATAAGCCGTGTAAGAATCTAAAGTTTCAGTCAGCAAGGGAATGGAAGTCAGTAGAGGCTTCAAATAGGGAAGAAACATTGTCCAACCGAGGAATTGTATACTAGGCTAGGAATAGCTTATTGTACTAAAGAATGTGGCCACAGTGAATTCATACTTTCAGTACCACCCCACGACCTTGTGAAAATAATACAGGGAGGCTCAGATAGTGATGTTTACTATTTCTAGGATTGCTTAAGGGATTAGCATGCCACATGCTGCTAGTGCAGAATGCCAAGGTTAGGTTTTTATCAGCAGTGAGATAATTGGATCAACTTGCCATTGTTTTGAAGTTGCTGCAGTGGCTGCTTCTTTAGTTGTGAGTTATTTCAGTTTCTTGTTATTTACCTAGAGTACATTATTTTATACAGACAAGGGTAAGAGCTCAGAGGAACAGCTCTTGTTTAAGTTGTGACAGTTTTGTGGTAAACTTGAAAAAGTTTGCAAACAATTAGGGGGAAGTAAACTTTTATCTGATAAATTAATGTGCATTAATATCATATAGCCATTCACTTGGTCTAGCTGCTTTATTTAAGACAGAAGGCAGCACAGGAAATAGTCTATGCAACTGGGTGAATTCAGGACTGGTTGCTTTGCTGGATTCTGCCTTCTCACATGACTCCTGAGTCTTGCTCTCTTGTCTTATTTCTGCTTTCCTGACCCATTCTTGGTTCTTGCCAAGGATCCCTGCTCCTGGTCTTCAACATCAATCTCTTATTCTGGCTCTGACACTTGCTTCAACACCTGACACATGCTCCAAGCCTCAGTCATGACATAGGGTCTACGCATACCAGTTACTGAGCAACATCTTAATGTGCTTTAGAAATAACACTGTAGTGCACATTACTGATCCATGTAGACAAGCCTACATCCCTTTCACAATTCAGCCTATGGCTTCTAGAGTATTATCAGTTCTATCTGAATGGTATAACCTTTTTTCTGCCATGCCTCTGTAGATTTGGACTGTTCTTCCAATTAGTTATTACATTGGTTTCCTCTTAGCTCCCTCTTGGATGCATTTGGAAATTGTTTAATTTAACAGCTATTTGATAGAGTCTAATATATTTTATCTATATACAAATATGTAGATATCTAACACATTTTATCCAAAGCACACAAAAGCATCTTTTTGCGTTGGATTCCGGAGTCAGCTTATTTTTTGTGACTTTTTTTTTCTGTATTGGTAAATATATGCTAGATTTTTCTTTGGGCTTATTATAGATATTTATGCTATTGATTACATTGATAAGGTCATTATTCTCATGATAGTAAGTGGTTTTGAAGAGATCTTGAGCTATATATTCAGAAAAGATCATAAAAATAAAGGTACATTTAACTATGAACACATAAACAAATATATACATTAAAATACCAGAAATAAAGAAAATAGTTTGGTATTCAGAAAGTAAAAGTGACTGTTTTGAAGAAACTTAATAATTTTCTATCAGAAAGGATGCTCTTAGCAAAATCCAGATTATCAAATGCTATGATTGGAGAGGAGCTGTTGTTTTGCTTAAAGGTAATTCAAGTCATCAGTAATAAAAAATCCATTATCTTGTGTGAAGAGAGAACAATTTCTTGCCTGTATAGTAATTCTGTATTCAGCTTTGTCTCTTTGAATATTTAGAAAATATTCTAAATATTAGAAAACTGAAAAAAATTGCCCTCTCAATCATCAAGATGTAAGAGGGTTCCCAATGTGAATAGGCCCAATATGCCTGAGATTTTACTTTAAAAACAAAACCCAAACAGCTCATTCTATTTTCATGGACCTTTCTAGCACTTTCAAAGCCAACTGCCTCTCTGCTCTGTTCACCTGGGTTTGTCCTTGATGTAATGCATGCAAGTTTATTTTTTCTTCCTGCCTGACAGTGATTTGCATCTATCTGCTGCCATGGTACAAAACTCGTAGGTCTGTCAATTATTCTTTGTGTCATTGTATTAATGTGAGAGATTCTTTATAATTTCCTTTCTCCACAGGATTTGAGCTCTCACTGTGACTGCTAAAAGCATTTTTTCTACACAATACAAAGCACCATTTCAGTCAAGTCTACTGAAATTGTATCTATTTTCAGTTATGATCCTGAAGCCTGTTCCTGACTTTACCAATGAGAAGTCAGGGGGACTGTTCATATACTTACAGTTAACTATGTTCTTACTTGTTGCTGATTTGGTGTTCTGATTGTTGAAATCTTAAATTACTCTAACAAATAATCCAAGGTTCAAAGTACACTTAACATACAATTTGGAAAACTCATCTTTTGGTAAAGATTTGCTTAAGAATTTTATTTAATCATAATTAGTATTTATAGAGTCTTAACAAACCCTATTGGCAAAAATGCTTCAGGTGTGGGAAGGAAGAGAGACCCTTTCAAAGTTAATGATTCAAGTGGGGGCTTATTCATTCATACGCCAACTTATTTTGGAAAAAAATCCTGCTGTGAAGAGTAGGAGTTGGTTTTTAAATGGGTTCTAAAAAGGCAGAACGGCAGCAGGGGACCTGCCGCGAGCCAGGACTCAGCAGTCCCATCTCCCCCTTCTGCCCACTGCCACTCAGCCTTTTGAATGTAGGAGGAGCCTGGTAGTTCTTACTGCATTTAAAAAGCAGAGACTCAGCAGTCTGGGACCTGACCCCAAACATACAGAGAAAAAATTGTAAAAAGTCACTGGCCAAAGCTCCCAGACATCATCTTATGAAAAGGTCAGTGACTTTTTGCCATTTTTTCTCTGTAAGTTTGGGTAGTCGATTTCTAAACAGGCTTATGTTCGAGTATATATGGCAATTAATGGTAATGAAGTAAGCTGCTAAATAAATGTGCTATTTTAATTCTTATTTTTCAGAGTCTTTTGCTTTTCATGCAAATAATAACTTAGAATCACATGCTGAAATATTAAAGCTCTTTTTCATCCTCCCTTTGAAATCGTGATCCTAATGAAGCAAGTGACAGTAAGAGTGAGAGGAGGACAAAGTGTGTTTTTGAATTTATGCTAAAAACCAAACATTTAATATTTTTAATTTAATGTTTTAATATGATGCCAGCATCTTTGTAAATTAAATTATATGGAGAGCACTCAGCGGTATAGCCCCTGACTCACATTGCTGTGAACTTTGGCTACGTCTAGACTACAAAGAAAAGTTGGAAAAAGATGCATAAATTATGAACCTCAATTTGTGTATCTTTTTCCACTTGTTTTTCAGAAGAGGTTTTTCCAAAATTTGGCCCATCTATATGGGGCCATATTTCAGAAAAACCTCCTCTTTGAGAACATCCCTTATTCCTCATAAAATGAGGAATACAGGGATGACAAAAGAATGCATCCGCCTTTTCAGAAACTGTTTCAAAAAAGCAGACACGTTTCTTGGACATGGCAGAGCTTTTCCGGAATACCTCTGACTTCAGTAGGAAACTCATATGAGTAGAGAAATACTTTCATGATAGAGGTTGCCCAAATGAACCGTTAATGAATTTGGCGCATGTTCTAGCAGGTGGTGAGCCAGCTACCACTGAGACCAATGAGAAATGAGTTGAAAATGTTTTTTTCTCTGACATGAAAAAATTCAATTCTTCATTGAAAAACAAACATTTTCAGCAAAACATCGAAAGCTTTTGGTTCTCAACAAAAACGTTTTCAGTGTTCTACAAAAAAATAAACATTTTCAGTTTTTGGCTAGAAAATATAGGAAGTTGAGGATTTCAGTATTTCTACAAAGTCAGAATTTTCTGTAGAAAGCAAACCCTTACTTTCAAGACAATCCATTTAATCAAAAACCCAATTTTGCATCAAATAAAATGTTTCATCAGAAATTTTTTGACCGGGTAAAGAAATGAAGTTGTCCATCATTTAGGTTATGTGTGCACAGCAGCATTATTTTGGAATAACATCAGTAATTCCGAAATAACATAGTTCGTGTCTACACTACAAGCATGGTATTGAAATAATGTTAAGCTGGAGGACTTGTTACTCCGACTCCTGTAACCCTCAATGTACGAGGAGTAAAGAAAGTCGGAGGAAGAGTGCTCTTCGAGAAATTTCCTTCTGTGTGCCAAAAGCCGAAATAAACTATTTCAACTTAAACTATGCAATTGAAGTAGCTCACGTTTTGTAGCTTATTTCAGCTTTAGCCTTGCTGTGTAGACGTGCCCTTAGTCTGCTAGAACATGATTTTGCCAAATAACTTGCTGCAGTATCAGCTGTAGCTTTGCTGCTTGTCAGAGGCCCAGCCTATCTCTGAAACCCTCCACAAGGAAGAGTGATACAGTTTAAGATAGTTAATTCACAGAGTAACTAGGAGTCAGTTAATTAGGCAGGAGGGCACCTAGGCATGATGAAAGTATACAAGTTAGAGGATACTCCTGAGAAAAAGCAGGTCTAGAGCAGGGAAGTGCCCAGGGACCTTGAGTCAAACAGAAACTGTGCTCCTAGTATAAGAATTCTTGGTGACGTAGAAGGCAAGCTTATAGGTAAGCAGCCTGGAAGAAGTGCTTCAGGAAGGGAAGGAGATTCTAACAGGAGAGGAAAAGTCATGGTGAACAGACAATCCAGAAGAGCTAGTATTTGGAGCTACTTTTAAAAGATCTCTATGATGAATAGCCACAAAGAGGTAGTTGTGTTAGTCTGATCTTGGTCAAACAAAGAAGCAGTCATGTAGCAATTCAAAGACTAACAAAATAGTTTAGTAGGTGATGAGCTTTCATGGGGCAGATCCACAAAAGCTCATCACCTAATAAACTGTTTTGTTAGTCTTTAAAGTGCTACGTGACTGCTTTTTTGTTTTTCCGTGATGAAGTGAGAGTGAGCAGATAAAGCACCTGGACAGAATTATATCTTGCACTCAAGACAGGTAAATTTCCTCAACTGGGAAGTTTAGATAGGAAGGTGCTCTGTATGTCTGTGTAACATTTTTCTTATAAATATGAGACCTTTGGGGAGGGTGACTTTTAACACTCAAAACTGCTGTGCTGTTTATACTCTGAGTGGAGGGCATAGTGGTGAGACTTAACTGCAGTGCTATCCCTGACCAGAGGAGTGTGGTAGGGTAAACTCCCTTAACTTCACACTGTTGAATTTAGTTTCCACAGCAGCACTGGTTTTGTGTGGCAAGAGTAAACATCGGTACTACAGTATTTTCTTTGATACAGCACAGATATAAAGGCCTTCCATAAAGACTAGCAATCTTCCTACACTGCTGATGAGAACACTTCAGTTTTATATTACAATACAGTCATGGTATAAATAAAATGTTGGTTGCTTTCCAAACAAAACTATTGACTTTGCACTGTTCCTCAAAAGGAAAATTCAAAGGATAAATTTTACTTCTGATGTTCTGCTGAGTTCATTTCCATTGACAGTGATTAATTTCTTCTGTCTGCTTAGCTTAAAAATAGAGGAAGAGGAGGAAAGAGATGTGTTCTAGATGTATTTGCTGTAATGTAAATGGTATTCCATATTAAAGGAAGCTTTCTGCATTTGGGAAACAGGGCTGGAGAGACTGACACTAGAAAGGCAGAAGGTTGTAAGTTGGATGAGAGGCCTTTAATTCCCTTACAACAAAGGGAATTTGTTGTAGACAGTCAAGACAGGTAGACAGTTTGATACACAGTGACCTGTTATATCAGTAAACTGCTTAATGATCTCACATTCAAACTAGTGTATCTGGGCAGTAAATATGCCTGGGTATGTTTAGGTATTTCAGATTTTACACTCAGGGGGTATGTCTACACTACCCCGCTAGTTCGAACTAGCGGGGTAATGTATGCATACCGAACTTGCTAATGAAGCCCGGGATTTGAATTTCCCGGGCTTCATTAGCATAAAGCCGGTGCCGCCATTTTTAAAAGCCGGCTAGTGCGAACCCAGTGCCGCGCGGCTACACGCGGCACGGGCTAGATAGTTCGAACTACGTAGCCATTCCGAACTATCTGTACTCCTCGTTCCAGTTCGTAGTGTAGCCGCGCGGCACGGGGTTCGCACTAGCCAGCTTTTAAAAATGGCGGCGCCGGCTTTATGCTAATGAAGCCCGGGAAAATCAAATCCCGGGCTTCATTAGCAAGTTCGGTATGCATACATTACCCCGCTAGTTCGAACTAGCGGGGTAGTGTAGACATACCCCCTGAGTGTAAAATCTGAAATACAATACATGAGCTGGGATTTGGAAAGTTACTCATAGCCAGTTCTCTGAGTAACAACCATGCTCCTGAGCTGCATCAGAAAGGCAGTGTTAATACTGAGAACATTGTGTACTGTACATGCAGCAAGACATTATTTTTTCATGCATTGTTTTCCAGATGTTATTAGAAAAGGCCTGGAAGATGTATCATGATAAAGTCGAGAATGAAAAGGGGATGATAAAAAAAAATCTCTTTTCTTTCCCTATTTCCTTACTCTATTATCTCTTTGGTTTAGTGTTTGACTTGCATGTTAACTCAATACTGTATATACATACACAAATGTTGCAATCTAAGCCAAATAGTTATATCTGCCTATATATTTGAAAACTAATTCCAAATGATATGGCCTTCTAAATCATGTGAAATAGTGATAGAAATGTAGCCGTGTTAGTATGGGGTAGCTGAAGCAAAATGCAGGACAATGTAGCACTTCCACTATTTGATCTGAGGAAGTGGGTCTGGCCCACGAAAGCTCATCATCTAATAAACCATCTTGTTAGTCTTTAAAGTGCTACATTGTCCTGCATTTTAAATCATGTGAGATACTTTTGTAATTAGAAAAACTAATCTGTAGATGCCATGGGATTACTGTTTATGACTTTGTGTCTTGCAGCCAACATGGGACAAAGAATGGAAATGTCCATCTTAATCAACCTGCACATAAAATTGAACACATATTGTATTACTCAGTATATCTGAATATTTAGGGGGTTCCTCCCTATTAACCATATTAAATGCAAGTTCAGTAGTTTGACAGTTTGTAGGATGTATTATAGACATGTAAGAACTAAATCAGAAAAGCTGAAGTACAAAATGAAGTTACCACTAGCAAGAGATGTAAAAGGCAATCAGAAGAGGTTTTCCAAGTACATTAGAATTAAGACAAAGGAAAGTATAGGTCCTCTATTTAGCTGGGAAAGAGATCTAATAATGGATGACATCAGGAAGACTCTGTTTAATACCTATTTTGTTTCAGTCTTCACGAAAAGTTAATTTCTGTACAGGTAATTAAAATAATATTAATAACAGGGAAGGAACACAAGACAGAATAGGGCAAAAAGAGATTAAAGAATATTTAATGTGTTCAAGTCAGTAGGGTCTGATGGAATTAATCCTGGGGTTCTTAAGGAATTAGCTGAAGTGATCTCAGACCCCTTAGCAATTATTTTCAAGAACTCATGAAAGATATGTGAGAGCCCAGAGGACTGGAAGAAGCAAACAGGATACCTATTTGAACAAAGGTGAATTAAGAGTACCATGGTAATTACAGACCAGTCAGCGTAACCTTTGTACCTAGAAAGATAATAGAAGAAAAGATTAATCAGTTGTAAGTTTTAAGTACCAATAGGAAAGTAAGATTATAAGGAATGGCCATCATGAATTTGTCAAGCACAAATCAGACCAAATCGACCTCACTTCCTTCCTTGATAGGGTCACTGGCCAGTAGGGGTGACCCACAAGATGTGATAGCTTGATTTTAATAAAGCTTTTGATGCACTTACATGTTGCAAACTAGGGAAGTGTGGTCTTGCTGAAATTGTTTTGTGCATAACTGCTTAAAAGACCACAGAGTGTAATTATCAATGGTTTGTCAAAGTGGGAGGACATATTCTAGTAGGATTGGCAGAGGTCAGTCTTGGGTCCAGTACCATTTTCAATAATGACTTGAATAAAGGAGTGGAGCACCTGACTATAAATTTTTCAGTTGACTCCTAGCTCAGGGGACAAGCAGCTGCTAGAGTCTTGCAGGACAGGATTAGAATTCAAAATTAATCTGACTGACTGGAGAATTGGTCTCAAATCACATTTACTGAATATCTAATCTTAAGTGAAAAGTACTACACTTAAGAAGGAAAAGTCACAGGACAAATACAAAACTGGGAATAACTGGTTAGTTAGTAATATTGCTGAAAAGGCTCTGGGGGTTGTAGTGGATCACAAATTGAATAGGAATCAACAATGTAAAGTAGTTGTAAAGAAGTCTAACATCTTTCTGGGGTGTGCTAACAAGAATGTCCTATGTAATACAGGAGAGGAAACTGTTCCACTCTACTAAGCAGTGGTGTGGCCTCAGTTAAAGTACTGTGTCCAGTTCTGGGCACCACACTTTTGGATAGATGTGGACAAATTGGAGAAAGTCCAGAGGAGAATAACAAAAAAAGATAAAATAAGAAAACCTGGCCTATGGGTAAATATTTTTTTTTAAACTGTGTGTTTTGTGTTGAGAAAAGAAGATTGTGAGGTTATAACTTTTCAAATATGTGAATGGCTGTTATAAAAATATAGTAGCCAACTATTCTCCAGGTCTACTCATGAGGGAACAAGAAATAATGGGTTAATCTGCAGCAATGGAAATGTAGATTTGATATTAGGAAATTCTTTCACAGAATAGCTAAGAACTGAAATAGTCTTCCAAGGGTTTTGTCTAAACTATGGAGAAGATTGAAGCTGTCACAGTCAATCTTCTGGGGTTCAAATGAGCAGTTCTAGTGAAGACACAGTAATTCGATCTGAAAGGGCGCTCCCATCGATGCTGGTACTCTTGCTCCTCTTGAGGAGCAGGGGAAGTCAAGGGGAGCCTGTGCTCCTATCAACCTCCCACTGTGTGGACTGTGGCAAAACTCAATTTAAGATCCCTTGACCACAGCTTCATTATTGACGTCGTTGGAATTGCGTCTCTTAACTCGACTTTCTCCTTTAGTGTAGACCAGGCCAAGGGCAGTGGTTAAATCTCCATCACTGGAGATTTTTAAGAGCAGATTAGGCACACAGGTATCTGGTATGGTCTAGGTTTATTTAAACCTGTCTCATCTCAGGAGACTGGACCCTTAGAGCTCCCTACCAGCCTTATATTTCCATGATTTCAGAAGGAAGCAACTATGAAGAGGGTAATGCTTCAGAAATTGAACACTGAGTAATAATTTCCACTCATGAAACAATAATGTACAGTGAGAGAGATCAAAATCCAATTCAACCTTTTGCTGCAAAGTTGGAAAATGCCTTCCCTTTTCCCCATCTCCATATACCTTTTAACCTTAGAAGGTGTGTTATATTGGGGACTGTGCTTTCAAATAAGCCTCTACAATACTGTCAATTTTGCGTATCTGTGTGCACAACTGTTCAATCCATGCACCTGATGTACCCAAGCAAATGGGAAAAAACAAAAGCTTCATGTGCCAAGTGTTTTGTGTAGGTTTTCAGAGGCTTATTTGAACAGATGTCTCTTTGATTCCTAGGCTTTAGAACTCATTCAAATTTCAGTTGTATCTGTGGCTAAACAATAAGACCTGGGTATTCTCCACCCAGAAAAAATTCAAGGTGGTATTGCTCTAAAAATCAGTCAAAGCAGATATTTTAAAGCTTGACAGGTGTAGTGCTTTGGCAGTTCAGGCTCTAAAACCAGATATGCCTTCTAACAAAACCAATCAAGTGTAATGACTGAAGTCTCCTTCAGAGAGTGAGTCCTTTCAATAGTATTGGTCTATATATAGCTCAGTAAGAGGCAAACTAGGGAAGTAAAACCACAAATTCTGCAGAAGGAAGCAAGCCACACGTATGTGCTATGGTCCTCAAAGATGCTGGTCATGCCATCAATACATTCAAGAACTGTATCACTGTAATGCCAATTTGAAGAGCAAACACTGGATGCTGGATTCTGCTGATAGATGCATCAGGATCTTTCCTCTCCACACTGCAAAAGGGCAGCTCTAAAGCCCTGTTAATTCACCAAACTGTATCTTCAGCTAGACAGATCCCCGACACAGAATCCTAGCTTCCATCTTGTCTGCATTCATGTTGTCTTAGGGTGTGTCTAGACTACCTAGTTTTGTCAACAAAAGTGGACTTTTGTCGACAAAACTATACCAGCGTCTACACTACCACTGAGTTCTGTTGACATAACGTTGACAGAACTCAGCAGTTTTGTCGACGCTGGTATACTTCATTTTTCGAGGCGTGACACCTTCTGTCGACAGAACTCTGTCGACAGAAGGTGTTATTGCCTGTAACATTGCGTCCAGACTACGGAGTTCTGTCGACAAAGCAGCTTGCTTTGTCGACAGAACTCAATGTGTCTGGACGCTCTTTGTCGACGGAAGTTTTGTCGACAGTATCTGTCGACAAAACTTCCGTCGACAAAATGCGGTAGTCTAGACGTACCCTAAGTGTCTGATATTTGGTTACATTCTGTCAAAGAAGATGGAGAATCTTCTCCTCCACTAATCCTGTGACAGTTTGTCCCTGATATCTCACCAGATTTTCTGTCTGGCATAGATGAGTGTTTTACAGAAAAGCCTTATAAGGGCTACAGATATTCTATTTTATGGCAGAGAAAAAGAACTAATTATTTTTCCACAAACCAGATGTGTAAAGATTCTCTGATGCATTCATATCTAACAGTCTAACTTCTTCCCTGCTGCTTCACCGCTCACAAGCCATCTGTTAACCATTGCAACCAGTCAGGAGGAGGGGTGTGGGTGTTGTGTAGATGGCAGAGCATTCAGTGTTGTGAATAAATTTGTTAGCAACTCAACACCAGAGTGGCCCAGTGGCTGAGTGTTACAATCCCTCAAAGAAATCTGTCACTGTGTGAGGTCCATCAGACTTCAAGTAAATTTCTGCAAAAGAGGCCTGCCACACCTCTATGTGAAAAAATAGACCCAGGCATCAAACTGATATTCTAGCTATGAGAATAGTTTATTTTTGTTATGCTCTGTGTGATTTCAAAGACTGAAGGAACCTGTGTTTGTATGTGTCTGAAACCACATGAGATAATCCCAGATGTTGTATACTACCTATTTATGGTAGCATCGATACAGACCTATAATGGGTATTGAGCAGCTGTGGTGTGATTAATGTTCATTATTTCATACAGGAGATTGTAAACTAATTAAATATCTATTGAGATTTAATATCATGTAGATAATTTGCAGTTCTTTAAAAAATTACAATGCTTGCACATGACTTGTTCTAATATATCAGCATGTTATCTGAGCCCCTGTACTTTGTGACAGAAAAAAACACAATGCTTTGTAACACTTGAAAAATAAGTGTTTTCAGACCCACATTTCAAACTAAGCAGTAGCTTTTTCAATTAATTCCCCGTGCCCTTCAAAAACAAAAAACAAAAAAACAAAAAACGTGTCATTTGTCTTCCCTTGTGAAAATTCCTTTGGTTAATCACAATGTTTAGCAAATTAGTTCCATTGAAGAAAGAATATACTAACTGCTGGTTGCCAGTATTAGCAGTATTACAATTTGTTTTCTGTATCATTCAGCATATGTCAGGTGCTTTCCGTACATATAAGAACATGAGAGTAGATTCTCACCTGCAGCCTAACTCAATGTAGGGAGCTGGCCATGGCCCTCTAATTCAGCACTGCCGAACCCATCTTAAGTTAAGGTGACTCTATACAGCACCATTATTTCACGATAACAAGCGTGATTTCAAAATAAGTTAGTCCGCTTCTACACAACAGACAGTTATTTCTCGTAACCCTCATTGTATGAGAAGTAAGGGAAGTTGGAGGAAGAGTGCTCTATTTTGAATTAAGTGCTGTGTAGACAGCACCAAAACTTGAAATAAGCTATTTCAAAATAAACTAAGCAATTGACGTAGCTCACTTTGCGTAGCTTTTTTTGAGTTAAGCCCTGCTGTATAGACACGCCCTTAGAGATGCTGGCAAACTGTATTAGTTCAGGTAAAATGGTAAGCTAAGCTCCACTTCTGCAAAAGCCCAGCCCACACACTCCCACCATGCTTTTTACCTTCCCTGATATGCCTCTTATGCCAGAGCCGGGGGTAAGTGGAGGATGGGTCAATGCCACTGCATTAGGTTTGCCTTCACAAAGAGAATTCGCCACCAGCAGCTGCCAACATGGCCATGTTACACTGCCTGAGAGGTGCAGAGCAGCCATATCAGACCAGAGAATGCAGCTTATGAAGTGAGCTCACTTTACTCTGGGAAGAGCCCAACCATTTCAAAGGGGCTTCTTTCAGTATACAAGTCAGTCTGAGCACATATAGCCTCTACTGGTCATTTGCCTTGCCATTAGAAAAGCAGATTTCCAAAACTGTACAAGACATGACCAAATGTGGTTCCTTAACAGTGGCATGGAAGCATTCTTAAGAGTAAGGATACTGAAATCCAGCCCCCTTACCTCTGTCCATACCTTGCCTGCTGAGGCCAGGAGCAGAGCCCTCTGGTGTGTGGGGCTGCAGCCTGGACAAGCCCCAGCTGGGAGCCTGGGGATGCTGCAACACTCCCTGTACCCACGGTTCCCGTGCCTGTGTTCTTCGGTGTGACTGTACGCATACCATGAGAGGGCTTGTTTTCTTTAGAATTGAATGTCTTTGGAATTGAAGCAAATTCTAAAACCTTGGAAGTTGCTATAAAATACAATTGTCATCCTCCAGACCCCAATCTAGTAAAGCAATTAAGCACATTCTTAAGTGCTTTACTGGATTAGGGCCTGGGAGCCAAAAATTTATTTAAATCAAAGATTTTAGTCACTGGAAAAATTCCAATTAACTTTGCTAGACTAGGAGGCCCTAAGCAATCAGGGACTGTATGCTTAGTAATGTAGAATACTGTTTAGGTTGCATATTTTAATTACTACCGTTCAGAATTAAAATTGAGAAATCCAAAGTATATGTTTTGACATTAATGTTGCCATGCAGGTTAGGAGAACAAGCTCTATTGGATAGATTGGATCCCCAGATTTTGCTAGGTGCACTAGAAGGAGATTTGATTGTAAATACATCATCAAGCATGCACCTGGCCTGGTTTAATAGCTGTCAGATTAAGCAGCTATTTAGCGGGGCTATCTTGGCATAACTCAAGGGAATTAAGAAGGAGAAGCATACTTATTAGAATCCATAGGCTAGTGGTAAGTGAAGAAAGCTAGGTAGAGACATTCTGCTATTCTAAATGAATTCTCCTAACAGAATATTGGGGCTAAGTCCCACGTTGCAAAAGGACAATTGACAAGGACAGCAGACTGTAAGCATATGTCATAATTCAAGGCAATATAAGCAGTGGATCCACTGTTTAGAAACAAACATGTGTCCGTTAGTAGAACCCTAGATATCCGTGGATATCCGCGTCACAGCAGCAAATAATTGCATCTGCAGATGTGGATATCCGTAGGCCATTTTCATGGATAGCGGTGCAGATGTGGATACCTGTGCAGGGCTCTCTTTCTGCCTTTCCCTAGCCACTGGGCTGTGGGGGTGCAGTTATGCCAAACAGGTGCCCTACTACAGACACAGTAGGGACACAACAGGTTCCCATCCCTCCCTGCACAAAGGGCTCAATGCCAGCCATGCCCAGGTCCCCCCACCTGGTGAGCACTGGCCTGCAGAAGCCGCGGCCCCAGGTCCGGCTTGGAGAGATGCTGCTTGCCATGCACAGCTGTTCCTGCACTGCCAGCTAGTGCAGCTGGAACCGTGCACGTGGGAGGCAGCAGATATTCAGGATAGTATAAGCTGCTCCACTCTAAGGGGAAAGGGCCCAGCTCTGCGGGGCTGTTGCTCTGGGCATGGGCACTTGCCCTGGGCTTTCCCAGGGTCGGTGGGCACCAAGCCCATTCCTGGGGTTCAGCAGAGTGAGTAGTTTGGCACCAGCACCGGTGGCCAGCAACCAGTAGCAAGGACTTGGTGGGAGGTCAGAATCAGGGCTGTCCAGCACCCGCTTGCTTCACCGCTTCCTACCTAGCAGCTTGGGCCTCTTGTGTCCCTACCATGGCGCAGCTTGGCTGCACTTCTGGCTTACTGGTTCCTGTGAATCAGGGCCCACCCCCTGGCATGATGCAACATTCAATCCCTTCTCCCTCCCCCTTCTCCAGACCCTACTGCCCTTCACCCCCAGTCCCCTACTCCCATGCTGCCTCTTCCCTGCAAGACCCTGACCTCCCCCTCTCCCGTGCTCATCCTGTGCTCCCTCCCTCACCCCTCCTTATGTGATGATTAAGATCTTCAGTGTCCTCATCACATTTCACTTGGGTTTCCAGGTAGTGGCTTAATGCTGGATTACATTAGGAAGACTGTGTTGTAGCTTCTGGGTAGCCAGTAAGTTATCATAGAGGCTGTTTTGTTCTGGCTTGGTAAATTTAAGTATTGGAATTACCACAAGCTTTGGGAATTGGCTCTCCCTTTGTTTGCAGTTCACCATAATTAAGTGACCTCAGCTGGCTCCTCTGGGACCTGGACACAGATGGTTTTCATTAAAGGCAAAGATTTAATTAAACTCTAGATGATATTGGCCCGTTAAATTTGAAAATGAATAGGTTTGTCAAATAGCACACTAATGAAATAATAGGTCATACAACTTTGAGGCTAGAGTTTGATATTTATACACTTTGAAGTTTTATTTACTAAGTGGTCTATGCCCCAAAATACTAACAGATACAGTGAAAAGCAGTTAAAAAATAGTAATGCAATTTTCATGTGAGATAGCGTAGCCTCGTTCCACCTTGTGCCTTTTTCAATTTATTTTCTTATCATCATGCCTAAAAGCTGGGAAAGCATTTTAGGCACAAAGCCATTGATGAATTTATGAGAATATTTCTCTGATATACTTTTAGCAATTTCTCTTCTAATAATTTTGAAAGATGCAGTCGTTGCGGTCAGCAAATTTTACTGTTCCGTGTATGCCTGTAAAACCATAATATTAATAATTGGACAGGAGCTTGTATTAAGAAAAACCCTGCAACATTTACCTAGTGATCTGTACGTCAGCAATACCCACAAACCCTTCTGAAGGATAATATCTACAATACATGACATCACCCTTTTGAGTAAGTAAACATGTATGCATCAAAACACTGCTCCTGTAAGTAGTTACACAAATGCTTAATTTTACTACTTTGAAAAATGTCCACTATTCACATTAGTAAAATTAATCGTGTGTGTGTGTTCACAATTGGCAGACAAGTGGCTTGCTATTTGTTTGTTTGTTTGTTTGTTAACACACTTAGGTGTGTTAGCATAGATAAATTTAGCTTGGGTACATCTATCTGTGCTGGAATCACACCTTAGGGTGCAGCATAGTCTACTCTAGTGTTGCCAATTCAGTCTTGTGATATTTTGTTTTTTCTTGAAGCCCTACCTCCTGAAGGCATGTGATGAAATGAGAATCTGAGTTCTCATTTTTTGAAATGTAGCACCACCTGACAAAAGAGTGTCATGACTGGGTCTGCTAGATGGTACAGTCATACCACTGCTAATAATTAACTAGAGGATTTACTCAGCATTGCCTGCATCCTTGTGGAGGCTCAGGTTAGGGGGTGGGAAGTGCAGTGGTCAGGGCAGAGGGCTGGGAAATGTGGAGGGGGCTTAGGCCAGGGGATTCAGGGCAAGGGGTAGGAGGTGTAGGGGATTTTGGGACAGGCAACGGGGGTATAGGAGGTGTAGGGGGGCGAGCCATGGTTCTCAGCCTCCCTGTCATTTCCTGGTGGGGGAGCAGGTCATGGTTCCCAGCACCCCCCACTCCACGCACCACGTGTCCTCCCTAGTTATCTATTGTTTGTCTGTATGATCTGTAACTTTGGGTATGTCTACACTACCCTCCTAGTTCGAACTAGGAGGGTAATGTAGGCATACCGCACTTGCAAATGAAGCCCGGGATTTGAATTTCCCGGGCTTCATTTGCATAAGCGGGGAGCCGCCATTTTTAAATCCCCGCTGGTTCGAACCCCGTGTAGCGCGGCTACACGGGGCTCGAACTAGGTAGTTCGGACTAGGATTCCACCCACGAGGTGTACCGGTAGTTCGGAATAGGAAACCTAGTCCGAACTACCTAGTTTGAGCCCCGTGTAGCCGCGCTACACGGGGTTCGAACCAGCGGGGATTTAAAAATGGCGGCTCCCCGCTTATGCAAATGAAGCCCGGGAAATTCAAATCCCGGGCTTCATTTGCAAGTGCGGTATGCCTACATTACCCCACTAGTTCGAACTATCGGGGTAGTGTAGACATACCCTTTGTTGGGTGTAAACTAATTAAGGTGGTAGGATGTAATTGGTCAGATCAGTGTTTGAGAAAGCTGCTAACAGGCTACTCCATTTTTTGTCTAGTTTCCCAAAGCTCCCCTTGCCTGGCAACAGTAAACCAGAGCCAGTGAGAGTTGCGAGGCTCTGTGGCAATAAAGCCCTAGATAAACAAACTAGCCCACTTAGCGAAACATTGGGTTAGATAATCAGATTACAGTATATTAGGATTGCTTAATTACATTTCAGTAAAATGATTACTTAAGGTCTGGCTGAGAATATTACTTTTTAAATTGGGGACAAACAGAAAGTAAGTTGGGAAAAGAGGAAACTGGATTCTACCACCAATACTTCATTGTTTGCATCTCCAGACTTTGGGTATGGCTGTTCTCTGTTCATGGGAGAAGGACCAGGGAAGTGGGAGGGTGAAGGGATAAGTCCCGTAACAAAAAAGAATAGTTTTGACAAATACTTCAACCAATAACACTTTGAAAAAATTAAAAATTGTTGCAATGTGTGTGTTTCAGGACTTCAAAAAAAATTTGGAGCTTTCTGTTCTAAGAGACTTTTAATTTTGAAATGTATCCTAATTATGACATTTTAAAAAAGTAGTCAAAATCTAAACAACATATTTGGATGTTTTTAAATGAAATATTTTGACTGACCCAGGTTTTTTTGATTTGCACAAATGTTTGAGATATCACCTTTTTGTCTCTGTTTGGGACAGGAGAATGCTTTGAAATTTCAGAAATTTTGTGAAGCAGGAAAACCATTTCTTGCACAGTTCCAAAAGAAAGTCCCAAATCCAAAGAGAAAATGTCTTGGTTGTCAGCCAGTCTCGTGTTTTTCTGGGGCGGTTCATGATTTTTGAATGCTTGGGATTTGTAATATTTCTGCCCATCATCTATTCTTTGCTGGGGCATTCATACCATCCAAACTAATCCCCAGTGCTCTTGGCCTCCAAATGGCAGTTCACACTTGTGTTATTGTACATTCAGGAAACAACTTAATATGTTCCTTCCATTGCAGTTAGAACTCAGTTTTGACTTGAAAATTCTAAGGAAGAGGATTCCATTTCATTACATTCCTGCTTTCAATTGATAGAATCAGAAAGGATCAGATTCTCAAGGCACTTAGCTGATCAGTGTCAGCTACATGACAGGTGGTTTTATGTATCGTTGCTGTGTATTAGGGACATTTACTTTATAATACTATGCAGCTCATCAATGCACAAAAAATAATCTGTCATAAATTCATTTTCCAGGAGCAGTTATCCTAGGAAAATATATTATTGTTCCTACCATAATTATATCTGATGGCTAGCCTATGGCCTGGCTTCTGTGACTAAATAAAGGGGAGGAAAGCACCAACTTAATTAATTGTGCCAGCTACTTAGGTTTACAAATAGGCCTGCAGGGCATATCAGGAGAATTGTGTTGCAATAAGCAAGGACATTAGACCTGACACAATGCACTTCCACCAGAAGTAGCAAAAACCAGGGAAGCAGATCCTGACTTCTAGAGTCATGGGCTGTACCTGGGATATTGTATCAACGCACTGACCATTGTTCAGGGCTTGTAGCAAAGACGTGATTAAGGCCAATGTTCGCAATTTTCATGTTAAGGTTACTGATAATTGACTTTAATGCTAATGCTGTTATAATTATGCTGTCTACTGCACTAGACTAGCAAAAATGAAAAATGTTTTCAAGGCGTGGGATGTGGTCAATTGATGTGTAAAAATAGATGCTCTCAGATGAACCATAGCATGAAAAGTCTTAAACCCAATGGCCCTGGGGTTTTAGTCTTTTCCATCTTCTCAAGAAATCTGCATGGAATAGTATCTTTGACTTTAAACACTTTTGATGAACCCCTATAATTAAAAAATGACACTAGATGAATTATAGCAAGTGCTCAAAATTACAGTCTGGGGCTGAATGACTGAACTTGATGGTGATTTATTCTGAGGTGTTTCTACAACATCAAGCATGAACACATTCTTTCGGGACTAAATCCTGCACAGCATTGTACAGCCCCAATCGTGGAGGGGATGATTTAGAGCAACATGTTTAGTCTAGATGATTGATTTAGTTGTGCAAGGTTGTTGGTCTAAATCCTGTTTAATTTGTTAATATCTATATTGCACTTGATGTCGGGGTAACGGTCTCATAATTTTCAGCTAACAAATAAAGTCATCCCTATGGTGTGGACTCTAGCAGCAAGTAAATGGGTAGAGGGTGGACAAAGATCCCCAGTGACTCCAATCATGTGCAAAGGGGAGAAGGAGTTTCCTGGAGGAGAAAGATAGACACAGATTTCACAGCTGTGAGAGTCTAACATCAGGAGTAATGAAGAGAAATAGGGAATTTGTGATAAGAGATTACAGTTTGCACTAAGGGGGTTGTGGGAGTATTTGAAGGATGCAAAATAAACTGGTTGGTTGGTGAGCAATGATGGGGATCGAATACTTTACTTTATAAAATAATTAATAATGATTAAGAATTAATAACCATGTGATCAGTGGAACCAACCACTGGATGTTCCTTTTGAGATATCTTCTTATGTGCAATGTGTCAAATTCAATTAGTGACACGTGCTAAATAATAATAACAAGATTAAAGACTATTTTCATGGTTCAGTTATAAAAGTATTTCTTAATCCTGCATTCTGACTCACAGTGCAGTGTTTAAATGAAAGCTTTTCACTTCAGCACCTAGACATTAAAGATGTTGTCACAGCTTGAGACAGAAACAACCTGAAAGGTAAGAAACACCAGTAATGTTTTGTCCCTGTCATTGTTCTGCAGTAATGGACAAGATTGAGCTAGCTGTTCAAAGAAATGAAATAAGTTTTTCCCAATTGTTGTTCTTTTAGCCAGTTAAAAACATTTGTTTACACAGCGGTAGCTCCACTGCAGGCACTTCTAGACAGTGGAACCACACCCATTTACATTGTCTGTGCATCTATCTTAGCATAAATAAATTATTTTAATTGGTTAAAATAGAAAACACTTGGCAAAATGATCTTATTCCACCTTCCTTAAACAATTAAGTAGGCCACTTTCCTGACATTGCTTATCTTTGCTTCTTTTCCCAGCAAAAACAATATAAGTTCTCACTCCTTTTCTCCCCTAGAAATATACTACAGGGTCTGTCATTGCCTTCTTTACAAAGTTGGCATCATTAAAATTCTTACTCCAATCTTTTCCAATCTTAAGGTTGGGTGATATGTATAAGATTCATAGAGATTCTGAACTGCACGCAATTTCAGTTCTTCAAATATAAATGTAATTACTGGTCAGTGCTTTTGGGTAATTTATATATCTGTTGAAACCATAAAACACTTCATCAGTTATTTTTTGTTCCTTCAAGTTTGAATTCACATAGGATTTTGAATTTGTAACTATGAAGTAACTTTGTCCCAAGTCACCCTCTGTTCCCGATAATAGCTAAATCATGCTTCAGTGCTCATGGTATGAAACTCTTCATATTTATTGCTTTATAAAGTAGAAATCCTGGTATTGATACTATTAAATATCAGTAAATGTCTGTAGTTTAAGTATGCTTAGGGAAACCTGTTCCAACTGATAACTGGTTAAGGGAGAGGAAAGCAGGGATAAGGTCAACAATACTTATTAGATTGATATTATTCCCACAAGCAGATATATGAGAAATACATGAGCCCTTTAGATGATCTATGGAACTGCATTTACTGCAATTAAGCAACTACTGATATAGCATGAGTGCATATCAAAGAAATGATAGCACTAAAACATCTATCCTATATTGTTTTTTCTATTGCTATGTTATCTGCATTTTCCTGCCTGCAAAAGTATTCTAGTGTATTCATGTTGAATAGTAATAGAGAGGTAGCCGTGTTAGTCTGATCTTCCTAAAACAAAAGGAAAAACTATATAGCACTTTAAAGACTAACAAGATGCTTTAATAAGTGATGAGCTTCTGTGGGCCAGACCCACTTCCTCAGATCATATTCTGGAAAAGAATTGGCATGATCATATATACCAAAGGAATACAATGAAAAAAGTGAACACATTATTAAACTGATAAATCAGATTTAGTACAGAAGGTACAGATTTAGTACAGAAGGTGGGGTGAGGGAGAGAGAGGGAGGGAATAGCTATTTATGAGTCAATGAATAGCTAATCAGGGGTAATAAGTGGGGAAGCTATCTTTGTAATGGGTAAGGTAATTAGCATCTTTGTTAAGGCCGATTCATAAAGTGTCAAATTTAAGCATGAATAAAAGTTCTGAAGTTTCCCTCTCTAATCTGGTGTTAAAGTCTCTTTGAAGTAAGATGCACATAGTAAGGTCGTTAAGATTATGTCCAGGTAGGTTGAAATGAAAGCCAATTGGTTTTATCTTGTGAAGATGTCTGGTGTCTTATTTGTGGGCATTAATTCTTTGGCGAAGTGTCTGAGAAGTCTGTCCAATATACATAGCAGAAGGACACTGTTGGTGCATGATGGCATAAATTATATTTCTGGATGAACAGGAATATGTGTTCTTGATCATATAACTGACATGGTTAGGTCCAGTGATGGTGTCACCAGAGTAAATATGTGGACAAAGTTGGCAACGGAGTTTGTTGCAAGGTAAAATTCCAGGGTTGGTATTAATGTGGTATGTCCTGTGGTTGTTGGTAAGAATCTTCCTGAGGTTAGTTGGTTGTCTATAGGAGACTATGGGTCTGTCCCCCATAGCCTCTTGGAGTGTAGTATCCTGTTCCAGTATAGGTTGTAGGTTATTGATAATGAGCTGGAGAGGTTTAAATTGGGGGCCATAGGTGATGACAAGTTGTGTTCTATTGTTGGTTTTCTTGGGCCTATCTTGAAGTAGATGGTTTCTGGGTATTCATCTGGCTCTTTCAATTTATTTTTTATTTCCCCTGGTGGGTAATTTAGATTTACAAATGCTTGGTAGAGATCTTGAAGTTTCCAGTCTCTGTCAGTTGGAATAGAGCAGATGTGGTTGTACCTAAGCGCTTGACTATAGACAATGGATCGTATCGTGTGTCCTAGATGGAAGCTGGAGGCTTTTAGGTAAGTGTAGCAGTCAGTGGGTTTTCTGTAGTAAGTGGTATTTAATTTCCATTAGTGATTTGTACCGTGGTGTCCAGGAAATGGATCTCCCGTGTTGAATGGTCCAGGCTGAGATTGAAGGTGGGGTGTAGGTTGTTAAAGTCTCTGTGGAATGCGTCCAGTGTTTCTTGGCCATGGGTCCAGATCGTAAAGATGTCATCGATGTAGCGTAAGTAAAGGAGTGGTAAAAGGTGGCAGGATCTGAGGAAACGTTCTAAGTCAGCCATAAAGATGTTAGCGTACTGTGAGGCTTTGTGGATACCCTTGGCTGTGCCGCTGCTCTGGAGGTATAAGTTGTCGCCAAATTGGAAATAATTATGGGTGAGAACAAAGTTACATAGGTCTGTTACCAGATTGGCTGTGGTACCCTCTGGGATAGTGTTTCTAATTACTTGTAATCCATCTTCATGTGGAATATTGGAGTAGAGAGCTTCTACATCCATAGTGGCAAGGATGGTATAGTCATGTTCTTCTGAATTGTGTTGTTGTTTTTGTGTGCTTGGCAAATGCATACATGGCTATGGCACTTTAAAGATGAACAAGACAATAAGCACTGAGGAATTTACAATTAGGACAAGTCATGAATATTAACATCAAGCAAGAGGGAGAGATGAGGAAAAAACAATAAAAAAGGATTGGGAAAATCCCCTTTTCAGAAGTAGTATTACAGGAATTCACACCAGTTGTGGTTCCCTATTTTCCTTTCCTTTTTGTTATTAATATCAGGAGGGAAAGAGAGGGAGGAGATAGTGCCAAATAGTGATCAGGGATGGCATATTCCAAAAAAGTATTTGACTGCCTTCCAATAGCATGTTAAGTAATGTGGCTAACATCTGTTCTCTCATACTCTTTCCAGGTGGAGAATCATATGCAGTAGAGTGCCTTGTTTATTTTTGTAATGAATATACACATTCTCAGAGAGTTCATTCCACAATCTTAGACCCACCTCTGAAAAAGTACCATTTCCCACACCAAAGAGCATTTTTATTATTGTACAGAGTTCTATTGTGTCAAATACATTGAGTTGTCAATGTTGGTCTTCATCTCAGAGCTTTAGGCAGATTTTTAGATATCTAGGGCTAGGTGCAGGCTATGGAGCCCTTTGAAGTAAATGACTGAGATCTGTCATCCAAATTGATTAAAAAAATTACAGGAAGCTAGTACAGAGTAGAGGACGGGTTTGATGATCCAAAAAGAGCTATACTGTTCTGCATTACCTTGATAGTACTGTAATTCGAGTTGTGTCATTAATTCCAATATAAACCTTCACCTTACTACCACATGCACTACCTCTCCTTCTTCTCTCGTGGTCTTTCTTTTTCTCTCTCCCCTCTTCCTTGTCCTTCTTAGTGCCCTAACATTCTGAACTTCAAAATTAGCCTCTGAGTACATAAAGAATGAGGTGACTCTTCTGCCCCTCTCACAATTTCACACACTGGTTCCTTCCACTAGTTCAAAGGTGCATAAATACCAACCAGTGGTCCAAATCCAGTCCACCAGGGTTAGCTCCTGGTGTGCTGCTGCCACGATATTTACCTGTGCCTCCCCAGGTGTTGGCAATCGTAGCTCCCCTTGGCCATGGATTGTTGTTCCTGGCCAATGGGAGCTGCAGAAAGCGGTGTCCCAATCTGAACAGCTTCCCACCACTACCATTGGCCAGACATGATAATCCGCAGTAAACAGAAGCTGCGATCACCAATACCTGTAGAGGCACAGGTAAATGTAATGGTAGCAGCCCACCAGGGACAAATCATGGTGAACCAACACTGTTTACCAGGTATACTACTGTAAATATCATAGCAATGGAATGACAATGAATGAGGTAAAAACAGCCTCAAAACTCACTATTCTCAGAGAAAGAGTGTGATACTCACTTCTGTCATGTAGGTTTCTCTGAATGCCACTACAACAAAGGAAATAAGGAGCAAGAAGGGGGATATGAATAGAGAGAAAGGCCTGGCTGTTTTAGCAGGCTTCAAAAATGTGGACTAGTCTCTTCAGGCTCCTGCCAACCAACAGCAGCTCTTTGATCTCCTCAGAAGAATCTCAGCTCTAAGAAAAAGTGCTGGGATTGGTTGGGAGATAGCAAAGGAAGATACTATGAAAGGATAGATATAGGCCTCTTCCTGCTCCTTTTCCCTCCTTTCATTGCTCACAGGACAGAAAATTCTGGTAGAAAATCTCTTATTTGAAGTTAAAGTTGTAGCCACTTACCAAAAGATTCTAATACCTATGTCTACACTAGCCCCCTAGATCGATCTAGGGAGGCTAATTAGGGCAACCAAAATTGCAAATGAAGCACAGGATTTAAATATCCAGCGCTTGATTTGCATGTTTCTGGACGGTCGCCATTTTAGAAATTGACTATCCCGAAGTAACTGCCCGTGTCTACAAGCAGCAGTGAAACGGGATTCCGAAATAAAGCCCTAACTCGGATTAGCTGGTATTCCTCCTGCAACGAGGTTTACCAGCTAATTCAAGTTAGGGCTTTATTTCGGAATCCTGTTTCACTGCCGTGTGTAGACACGGGCAGTTACTTTGGGCTAGTCAATTTCTAAAATGGCGACTGGCCGGGAACATGCTAATGAAGCATGGGATATTTAAATCCAGCGCTTCATTTGCAATTTTGGTCACCCTCATTAGCCTCTCCTGATCGATCTAGGGGGCTAGTGTAGACATACCCAGAGAGAAGAAAAGAGGTAAAGAAAAATAAGTAAAGAGAAAGAAAAGCTTTTCTGAACCCCAACAGGGAAAAACATATGGAAACCAACCTTTACAACAGGACAGTCTTTGTTATGATGTGCTTATGTAAAATGTTTATAATACCTGTGAGGTAAATGGTATATGAAAATAGAAAAAATCACACAGTACTTAATTCCTTTGTCTCATTCTTGTTTCACTTAATTTCCGCATTTAATATTAAAGCAGTGTAATTTATATTTATCTATATTTAGATAGTAATTTATATTTGTATTATGTATCAAAGATGGAAATAAAGATATTTATGATGAATAAAATGGGATTGACAAGATATTTCACAATCTATTTAATAGTAATAAAAGTTGGCATGTTTGCCTCTTTGCAACCTGGGTGGTTTTGGAGATTGTGAGAAAATTTGCTAAAAGGAGTAGAAATATTCAAGTTAGTATAATAGTTAAAAAAAAATTCAGGGCCACGTGAATGTTAAAAAAAGTCTTAGAAATCGATAATACCAGAAATTCTAAAAACATCTTCAATTAAAATTATGATAAATTATTCTTTAAACTGTTCTGAAACTGTGGAAATTCTATTTCTATCACTAGAATGAAAAGATTCATTTATGTCTACCAACATTTTATATTCCCCCTGCTTTATCTCTTTTACCTAATATAGATTTATATTTTTGAAAATAACATCTACTATCAACCTGATGTAAAGAGTAGCTCATTGCGACTGACATCTTCAGGAAAAGAAGGAATCATTTTTAATGGAATTGCAGACTGGCTATATGAAGGTAAGGTGGATAAATATAGATGTTTATTAATACAGGGAAGAGGTTCTTATACAAAACCTATAGGAGAAAACTATTGATTCTAGGGCAATGGTGACTGAAGCTGTTTTGCCTTTTCTCTTCTTATTTTCTTACAAAATTGCCTTCGGACCTTTGCATTAGCTTATATTTTATATTGACTCACAACTTGGTTTGCATATAATTATATTTTTGAGTGCATGGAAGGGTACCAGAGTGTGATCTAAACCAGTGTTTCTCAACTTTATATATATATATATATATATATATATATATATATATATATTATCCTTTTAATTATAAGTACCCCCTGTACCTACAGTTTTCATCTTTTACATCTGCACTTGAAAGGGAATCCTCTGAACTGTCATTCATGTTAAAATTCGACACTTACCAACAAGGACTTAACAAGTCTTTGAACTTTCTCACCCATTACCAAGACAGTTTCCCCAATTATCACCTGTAATACCATTAACTCACAAACATCCCACTCTCCCTACCTTTAATATCAGCAATTCACAGACACTTACCTTCCTTCCTCCCCCTTCCCACCCCCCCGCATCCCCCTTCTGTTCTGCAATGTGATTTGTCCTTTTCATATTTGTTCATTTTTTTAAATTGTATCCTTTGGTATATATGGTTGTGACTACTTTCTTCCACTATTTGATCTGAGGAAGTGGGTCTGGCCCACGAAAGCTCATCATCTAATAAACCATCTTGTTAGTCTTTAAAGTGCTACATTGTCCTGCATTTTGCTTCAACTACAGTTTTCAGACATACAATTTTTTTTTCTACCATTGCAACACATTTGTTTAAACAACTTAATCATTGCCTGGTGGGCGATGAAATTTTTGTATAAAAAGTACAAAAATAATAAAGCGCTGTAAAACTTAAAACAAAAATTCAGTTTTCTCCAAATTTCAGTTGTGTTGACATACCCCCAGACTTCTCTTGAGTACCCCTGAGGGTACTCGTACCACTAGAAACACTAATCTAGACAAAAATGAAAAAGTCTCCTCCTCCCCGCCAACTCGAGTCAGCTAGCGTGGCCCACATGCTGTTGTCCAGTTGCTGTGCAGACATACTTTTAAGATTCTTTGAAAACCCCAGCTCAAATGGACTCTAAAATAAGAATAGTAATTTACATTCTATGGAGATTTAAAGGCCTCTGTTCAAAAGATTACCCACCTCAAGTTTAAATGGATTCCATTAATGTTTTGTAAGTATTTTAATAGGTCAGTGAAGTTCAAAGCCAGGGAGAAGGGACATCTTTAGCATGGAAGATCATTTTAAATGCATTTCAGATTCAGCAAATCTAATATGATTGCATATAAATTGGTGTATTTAAGCATATGCAGTTAATTAAATCTGACACAGAAGATCACCTTTTTTGCTAAGACAAAGTATTGCTGGAATTGCAGTTGTGATTATTCAACAATCTGCTAGGCAATTTGGGGCTAAATTCTGCCAACCTGGGGGTGACTAGCATGTACTCAGAAGATGGTAGCCTCTGTGATATACTCTGAATTGGAGGCAGTGAGGAGTTGTATTGTTAAAAGATTATTCTGCATGACTCCTGGAAATCTCCAGATGCTCACCGTCCCCCTTTACAGAGTATAGTACAGAACTTCTGACCGTCCAACCAGGCAGCTTTCCAGCTCTGCTGTTCAGCACATTGGGCAAAGTTACAGCTCTGCCAGATATTTCTGGGCCTCATACATCCCATGGGATTAATTAGGGGTCAGATACTGCCTGCTGTTCTACCTGACTTTTAGTTAGCTTATATGGGAGATAGAGGGAGCTTCTGCCTAATGAGTAGGCAAAGTCTAGCATAAGAGAAGTCCTGGTAAAGGTAATATACTTGCCTGTAAGTAGTGTAGGAGTGAGCAAAAGAATTCATAAGAATATAAGTACAGCCATTCTGAGCCAGATCAAAAGTCCATCTAGCCCAGTTTCCTGTTTTTTGACTATGGCCAATGCCAGATGCCTCAGAAGGACTGAACAAAAATAGGTAATCATCAAGTGATCTCTCTCCTGTCATCAATTTCCAGCCCTTGACAAACAGAGGCTAGGGACACCATTCCTACCCATTTTGGCTAATAAGTATTGATGGACCTAACCTCCATGAATTTATGTAGTTCTTTCTTGAACCCTGTGAATGTCCTGGTCTTCATAACCTCCCTTGACAAACAGAGGCTAGGGACACCATTCCTACCCATTTTGGCTAATAAGTATTGATGGACCTAACCTCCATGAATTTATGTAGTTCTTTCTTGAACCCTGTGAATGTCCTGGTCTTCATAACCTCCCTTGGAAAGGAGTTCCACAGGTTGACTGTGTGCTGCATGAAGAAAAACTTCCTTTTGTTTGTTACCTGCTACCTACTACCTACATACTAATTTAATCTGGTGACCCCTATTTCTTATGTTATGGGAACAAGTAAATAACTTTTCCTTCTTCACTTTCTCCATACCTGTCATGATTTTGTAAACTTCCATCATATCCCCCCCTTAGTCTCCTCTTTTTGAATCGGAAAAGTCTAAGTATTTTTAATCTTTCTTCATATAGCATCCATTCCAAACCCCTAATCATTTTTGTTGCCCTTTTCTGAACCTTTTGCAATGCCAATATATCATTTTTGAGATGAGGTGACCACATCTGTATGCAGTATTCAAGATGTGGGCGTACCATGGTTTTATATAGAAGCAATACGATATTCTCTGTTATATTCTCTATCCTTTTTAAAATGATTCCTAACATTCTGCTTGCTTTTTTGACTGCTGCTGCACATTGAGTGGATGTTTTCAGAGAACTATCCACAATGACTCCAAGATCTCTCTCTTGAGTAGTTATAGCTAAATTAGTCCCATCATTTTATATGTGTAGTTGGGATTATTTTTTCCAATATGAATTACTTTTATTTATCAACATTAAAATTCATTTGCCAGTTTGTTGCCCAATCACCTACTCCTTTTGAAAATCTTCATAGTCTGTGTTTTTTTTTAAACTATCTTGGGCGGTTTAATATCATCTGCAAATTTTGCCACCTCACTGTTTATTCCTTTCTCCGGATCATTTAGAAATAGGTTAAATTAGATTGGTTCCAGGACAGACGCTTGGGAGACACCACTAATCACCTCTCTCCAGTCTAAAAACTGAAAATTCACAAATTAAGTGATAGTGCTATGTGATGAGTAAAACTGGAGAAAAGAACGAGTTGGGTTTCAGAACAGAGTGGGGTGAAATTGCTAACAAATAAACTTTGGGGGCTCTGGTATGTCACATTCGTCTATATTTAATCATGATCTCTTTCCAAAGACTGGGCCTGCCTGCCACATCACCAATGGCTAATACCGCACTCCATGTAAATAAGAATTACAAATCTGGGCTTTTAGGTAATAGAGGATGAATGAGGAGTTTCTAATGCTACTTAGAGCATGTCTACTTTTGTGAGAATATCGACCCTCTGGAGGTCAATCTTCTAGCCCTTGATTTAGTGGGTCTAATATAGACCTGTAAATCAAACTCTGAGGGAAGCCCTCACTAGCATCCAGTACTTCTCATTCTGCAAGGAGTAAGAGAAGCCAACAACCCATCAGCCTTCCAGTGTGTGGATGCTGCCATAGCTCAGCTTACGGTAAGGTGCCTCCAGCTACGCATTTTGCATGGCTCAAGTTGCATAGCTAAAGCTGACCTGACTGGTCTGGTGTAGATCAGGCCTTAGATCCTTATGGTACAACTGCACCTCTTGTTAAGGCCAGATACTGTAAAATAAATAAACACATTAAAATTACCTGAGCACAAGTGTACCGACTACAAAGGGCCTTGTTACCTGTCATATTTTTGTACAGTAACTAAAGTGTAACAAGACCAATCTCTAGCATTTATGCTATGCTAATGTGGCATTTTTCAATTTCAATTTGATTGTGCATATCAGAAAATTATCTTTTATAATAGAAGGTTAGTGCACATTTTTAAAAACTAATTTTTTATTAAAGATAAATAGAATTTTTGACAGTACAGAATACTTTCTTATGTACGCCTTAAAAGACTGAGAAATATAACTGATAAGAAAGAGAAGCAACTAGTTGGTTACATTTCTCACTAATACTCTACCTGAACTTTACACATGTGTATGTAAAACAGTGCATTCCCATATATGTGGCCACACTTTGAATGTGAACTGTATAATTCCAGTACCTATGCTCTCAGAGGGGTTAGAATTTCCATTCACAAAATTCACTGGGACATACTGTTCAGTGACTGTTTGCACCAGCAAATACATGTTTGTAACTACATGTGCGGCTTAATACGAAGGAAACCAGACACACTGATGCAGGGGTCCTGTATTTCTAGTTTACTGCTTCAGTTGCCCCTTGTTAGCCCCTTTCAGGACAGCCACTGGAAGCTACTTTACAAGGGTCTCCCCTACCCTGCTAGTACACAGGGGTCCTGTGCTTGAGGTAATACCCAGCAAAGGATAGGATGAGGAAGAGTCTGGGAATATGAGCTCTGAGTGGCCTCTCTCAAGCAATTCCGCCTACTCTCAGGCTGTTTGGTCTTTGCCCCATGGATCTGATGTAAGTCCTGCTCCCAGAGAGAGGTCTCCATGTATTCTTAGGAATTGTGTATGGTTGCAAGGAAGAAGGTGTATCCCTCAGCATTTCTTTAAAAGTGGTGAGCAAGTGCACATAGGGGTCTTTCCAGACACAAATCCCCAGAACACAATGTGGCTCTATTATGGCATGCTGACTCTTCTTTTCTATTTTGTGATAGTACCAGGCATACAGCTGAGTGAATACCGCACAATTAAATTAATAGACATTCAGATGAATTCCAATAGCTGCTCATTTTGACCTTATGTATGTGGCTTTTTCATTTGCAATTCGCAAATACTCATGTTCCTGTGCTTTGGTTTACAGAATTGTTTAGGAGTGATTTTTCGTGGTGTGAATATCCTTATTTAAATGCAAACAGAATTCAGTTTGTGCTTTGTGGTCATTGCTGTTCACCATTCTGTTATTTTCCTTGTAAAAAGGTTACAGTTGTCCAGTCAGGGAGCAGAAATAATATTATGTAACTCAGGTAATCAGTCAAACATGACCAGCAATTAGTGAATATTCTAAGCAAACAGCTTGTAAATACTCCAAATTTGGGTTTCCAAACACACAGGTGAAATTTGTGTGGAACACACTGTTTACTGAAAAAAATACAAATGGTAAGTTAGATAGTTAAAAAACAAAGTCTGATCACAGACTAGTGAGAGTTAGCATCGGGAGAAAACTAGAATTTTCTTTTGGCTAGGAAAGGAAGAAAGAAAGGAAGAAAGAAAGAAATTACAAATCAGAATCATCCCACCCCAAAAATCAAAATGTCATACAAAATTAGATTCACCAAAACTGAAGGTTTTCCCCAAATGAAACACTAAAACATAAATAACTGGATGGAATAATACTAGTGCTGACAATACCTTTACATTCTATTATACAAATTATTAACATAAAAACCAGCTAGAATGATATTAAGGCTAAATATAAGGCAATAATAATCATTTCACTTATGCAAGTAATTCCATTGATATAGTTGGGAACACTCATCTGAATAAAAACTCATAATTTGTCTTATAATAGACCTTAATATTCAAGCAATTCAATCCAGAAAAAAATTCAATATATCTTTTTTATAATTACAACAGCTGTGTAGCAAGAAAGCATAGAAACTATGTAAAATGCAAATGAACTACTTGGTAATTTGAATCACACAATAGTTAATAGGTATTCTAAGGATATGCATCTGTTTCAGAGGAGCTGCTTCACTCTCATATTGCCCACTGGTGGTCCCCGGATGGAGAAAGGCTGGCATTCTTGATGATAAATGACACTTTGGTACCAAACATGGTTATTCCTCGGTTTACTGGAGGCCTGTATCCCAAAGGAAAGCAATATCCATATCCTAAGGTAAGTAAAGTCTAAGTGCAATCTCTCGCCCTTGTGCACGGTTCAGTGAACCAACTGATAGCTTTCTGCATTACTGAAAGACTGCTTCTACATAGTAAAAGAAGCTGCTTGCGTTGATGTGGCAGGATAGGGAACAGCATTCAGTTATTCTATTTCAAATAGGGTTATAAAGCTTTTTGCTGGACAGAACCCATTAGGACAGGATGGAACATAGAGTCGATTTCATTCTAATTTATTATTGGTATACACTGCAACTTTTGAATGAATAATGAAATGATCAGAAAGACTCAAGAAAAAATGCTGTCAGAATTGCCTTTGAACCACAGACTAGCTGCAGGCTTCAGTGAGTGTTTAGCTGCATTTATATGGATGGATGAAGCGTAGCAGTTTTCTGATAACACAGAGTATCCTAGTATCTCACGGTTACTTTTCATCAAGCAACGGCATTATTAGCAGGGGCAACAGATCTTGGTTGGGTAAAATAAGAAGTGATATGAACCTTCCCCAACTCTTCAAATTGAACCAAACCTAACAGTGAGGTTAAAAAATGTGAATAAGGAGCACCCATCTTTTGTGTTGTGGAGAAAGCTACAGGTCTAAACATGAGACTCTCTGATACCAGAGTTAGAATCCCCCCTAATTTCCTATATACTCCCCATAAACCTTCCCCAGTCTCTCCTCCAAGTTTCCCCTGCTCAAAGACCCTACATTAACTTACCTTTGCTAACTCATATATTGAGTTCTTATACCTGGGACTTCCTCTTTGCTAGGCTCCAGCTACCATACTACTTTACTTGTATTACCTCAAATGTATTACCTCTGTTTCATATACAGATAAGTTGAAGAATAAAATGCTAGGATATTATATATACAAAAGACATTATTGTCCTGATTCCGCACTCCTATAAGCAGGACTGTTGAAACATATTGACTTCAGTGGCATTATACCATATATATATATATATATATATATATATATATATATATATATATATATATATATATATAAAAACTGTTTTTGTTTTTGTTTTTTTTACTCTGTGAGCGGTAACAAAATGGAAATAATTGTGGAAGGATCTATCGACTCTTTAAGGGACAATCTCCTACTTATAATCAAGAGGTCCTGGGCACAATCAAGAACAGGGTTGGGCCATTTCCAGCTAACAGGAGCTGTAATCACCAGCACCTGCAGATGTGCAAGTAAATATATAGGCAGTGACCTGCTAACATCAGCTTATGGGAAAGAGCAGGGCAATGCCCAGTACAGCAAGAGATTTTGAGAAGAAGATGGTGATGGATTGGCTGAGGAAGCCACCAACAATCCCTATCCTGGAACCTACAGGGAAAAAGGGGAAGAGGAAGGCCAAAGAATAGTTGTAGAAAAGTCCTGGATGTGAATGTGAGGAAAATGGGCAAAAGCCGGGGAGAGTTAGAAAAGGTGGCACAAGACAGAGAGGCTTGGAAAGAAATTGTTGATGGCCTATGCTCCCATAGGAGCTAAGGGCAAAGAAGACCTGCCAGAGGCTAACCCTGGTGAACTGCTACCGTGTTATTGCCCACCCTGATCAAGAAGCACCCTATCTTGCCCTGGGGGCAAGACTGCATATAAAGAGGAAGGGGAAGCCGAGAAGGGGGAAAAAGAGACTGAAAGCCATGTCGGTTGCTGTAGGCTGCAGGCCCACTCACACTTCTGAACACTAGCTTGACGTAGGCCTTAGTGATTTAGTTTTCTGACTATGAGTCTGGTTGCACTTAGAAACTTGTTTAAGCTGCTGCTTCCTCAGTCTCAAGGAGACTCAAGGAGCTTGGCTTGTTTACTTTAACCAAAAGAAGGCTGAGGGGGGACATGATTGCACTCTTTAAATATATTAGAGGGATAAATACCAGGGAGGGAGAGGAATTATTTAAGCTTAATACCAATGTGGACACAAGAACAAATGGATATAAGCTGGCTAGTAGGAAGTTTAGACTTGAGATTAGACGAAGGTTTCTAACCATTAGAGGAGTGAGGTTCTGGAACGGCCTTCCAAGGGAAGTAGTGGGGGCAAAAGATCTATCTGGTTTCAAGATTAAACTAGATGAGTTTATGAAGGGGCTGGTTTGATGAGATAACATGATCTTGGTAAATAATTGACCATTCATTATCAGTGGGAAATAGGTCAATGAAGGGATGATAGGAGATACTATAGAGAACTTTCTGGGTGTCTGGCTGATGGGTCTTGCCCACATGCTCAGGGTTTAGCTGATCGCCATATTTGGGGTCGGGAAGGTAGATTGGCAGAGGCCCTGGAGGTTTTTTGCCTTCCTCTGTAGCATGGGGTACAGATCACAGCTGGAGGATTCTCTGCATCTTGGGGTCTTCAAAGTATTTGAAGGCTTCAATATCTGAGATATAGGTGAGAGGATTATTCTAGGAGGGGTGGGTGAGATTCTGTGGTCTGCACTGTGCAGGTGGTCATACTAGATGATCATAATGGTCCCTTCTGACAAAGTCTATGAGTCTATGAGTCTGATGCCCAAGGGAAATGGAGAAAACCTACCTGCCTCCTAGAAAAATAAGAAAACCAAGGACATTGAGGGTACGTCTAGACTACATGCCTCTGTCGCCAGAGGCATGTAGATTAGACTACCCGGCACAGGAAAATGAAGCAACGATTTAAATAATCGCCGCTTCATTTAAATTTACATGGCTGCCGCGCTGAGCCGATCAGCTGTTTGTCAGCTCAGCACGGTAGTCTGGACGTTCCGTGGTCGACATCAAAGGCATTTGTCGACCTCCCAGGTAGCGGCTCAGTACGGTAGTCTGGACGTTGCGCGGTCGACATCAAAGGCATTTGTCGACCTCCCAGGTAGTATACCTGGGAGGTCGACAAATGCCTTTGATGTCGACCGCGCAACGTCCAGACTACCGCGCTGAGCCGACAAACAGCTGATCAGCTTAGCGCGGCAGCCATGTAAATTTAAATGAAGCGGCATTTTCCTATGCCAGGTAGTCTAATCTACATGCCTCTGTCGCCAGAGGCATGTAGTCTAGACGTACCCTGAGCTGGAGGCCTTCTGAAAGGGGATGCTCTTCTTTGTTAGTTTGGTTTTGGCCTTTCTTTGTTGGTTTCGGTACAGTAAAATGCAAATACATAGAATGGAAGCTGGCTTCTTTGAAGGACATACAATGATTGCTGAAACACCAAACCCATGTAGTGTGCAGTAGGTAGGATTCTGATAAAAATGTTAAATGTTAAAACCTTGAAGAAGGTAGCAATAATTCAGTGTATAGATTAGAGATTTGGGTATGATTTTTAAAAGCATTTAAGACCCATTTCCATAAATCACTTGCGTACTCAGAAGTCAAAGTCCCTTTGATTTGGTCACTTAACTAGACTTGAAAATTTTAACCTTGATTCTTCTCCAGTTGAAATCAATTGGAATTGACCCATTATCTTTAAAGGAAATAAGATCATACCTTAAAACTATCTAGTTTTCTTAAGAAGCATCATTCTAGGATGGCGATGATGATTATTTAGTAGTTGTAGCACCTAGGAGCACCAGTCACACAGTTCTGTCAGCTTTGCTGGCTAAAAGCAATTAATAAAGAACAAAAATATACAAGGAACTCTTTTTGAACAAATCAGCTCTACAAAGCAGTGAAATATTTCAAAGCATTAGCAGCTCAGCACAAAGGAGATGTGCTATATTATTCCAGTAATCCCATTAATGGAAAACATTATCTTCTTTTTAATTTGTCTAGTTCATGACAACTTAGCTTCTAGTTAAGCAGCATTCATTATTAATGAAGCTAGTGGGTAGGCACCACGGATAGAGAAAAGTTGTTGTTCCACACAGGATTTCACTCTCCGTCATGGAGACCCCATGGCCTGCTCACTTAGAATCTCAGTCTGCAATCCTTATTCTCACACGGTAATATATATTCAAGGCAATGATCCTGTGGAGTGAAAAGGAGTAAGTGTTAGTAAGGGTAGCAGAATAAGGACATCTGTACAGTTGACACACAAGGAATTAAATGTGAATTATATTTTCCACGTAGGAACACATAATGGATGAAATAATCCACTGACAGATGTAGAGAGAGCCATTTTTGCATTTAAAAAAACCAGTGTAAAGTTTTTGCATAGATTTTTCATTATCACTGCTGTTTCAATTCCCAGTTCTTGCCAGAAGTAGAAATGTGGGAAGGCCACTTTGGTGTCATTTCTGGCCTTACTGAAAGCTGGAAGAACTTAAAATCTCACACAAAGTATTCCTCCACAAAACCTTCAGTCCCATGCCTATGCACCATAATTCACACAAGACATTATTCTGCAGTTAATGGAGCCTATTCACATGAGCAAACTTACTCATATCCTTTTGTGTAACAAAGGTTACTCTCTGATTTTGCAGACACAATCTAAGCGATTCTCTAAACTTCATGAGTTCAGAAATACAACTGTCTCCAGTCCCGCATCATTCAGATATGGGTGATGAGATCAGTTCAATTTACAAAGAAATTGTGTGTTGGTATTTCAGTGAGGACCCTTTTGAGTACCATACTGGATATGTAAATATCCCTATAATGAGTCAAATGCACACAAGCAAGTTTTTAACTACTAGTAGTAAAAATGTGTGCGTTAGATGTTTTTTAAATTTTCTTGGCGCACAGTTTTGCCCATTCTGTATGAACAGGAAGTCTGCCTTCTCTGCCGGTTGTGGAAACTTGGAAACTCTCTGTGGGTTGTGGAAACTGCACAGTAGAGAGGGGTTGGGAAAGAAAGGATTAAGGGGGGTTAGAGCATCTTTTCACTGAGCCTGCAGAACCCAACATTAACATAACTTGTCTGAATTCCTTGCCTCACATACAACCCACCTGAAGGGAGTGAGAAAATCCAGTAGCAGTAACCACCTGAAGAAGCTCTATGGGGGACGGGGGGATGGGGAAGTTGCCAGAGAATGGAGATGGGAGGAGCGTAAAATTCTGGAGCAGTAGTGGATTCAAGTAGAGTACAACACTGGCTTATGACATGTTCTTTGGGGGTAGGAGGAGGAGCTGGACCCTTCCCCACACCCTGCAGAAAAAAATTAGAGGCAATTTTGAGAAGTACTAACTATACTTGTATTGCTGTGTGAAACACAGACTCAATAGTAAGCCATGAATGATTCCAATAAGATATAGTATTTAACCATTTGATGAGCTATGGAGTCAATCCACATAGATACCTATTAGGCTGAGCTCAGAATAGTGAATCTTACCCAGAACTAAAAAAAAAAAAACACATTTAATTTTGTAAAAATGAAAAAAGAACATGATTTTAAATATGTGGAAAGTGCAAGAAGGAGACCACTTACCACTCCACATCAACGGAGTATTTTCGAGCTACTCAGAAGCAGGCAAGCTGCAAATAGATATTTTTTATAGTTTTATTATATTTTATAAAATCTTATAACATTTTACAATCTGGCATTGACTGTGGTAGTGCTTCTGAGACCCAGTCAAGAATCAGGACACCACTGTGCTAGGAGCTGTACTGATACAGAGTAAAAAGATGTTCCCTGCCCCCCGCAGAGTTCACAATCTAAATATAAGACAAAGGACATGAGACTACAACAATACAATAGGCGGAGCACAAGGAAAGAATGAGATGGCATTTGTCACCAGGACAAGCAGTGATCTGAGTAATAGCTATATTATTGATGTGAACCTAAAATATTTGAAAGTGCAGGATGCCATCTGACCTGCCTTCCTTTCCTTCCCCAGATATTTCATCCACCCCCTCCAATCCTATTTATTACTCTTTCTTTGGTTACTCTCCTTCTGGCAGCAACAGTCTTTTGAGGCATGAGAGATCCTAGTGATTTTCCCTTGGCTGTCTCCTAGAATGAATCTCCACACTTGAATATTAGATCCATCACTGGAACATTACTACAAAGATCATTCAGACTGATCTTGTGGCTACCTTGTTGTACGGAATGCCAGCTCTCCTTTTTTGCACTGCATGCTAAAGATTGACATGGTCTTACAGTTTGGAAGCATAGAACTAGTCTATATGGTACTGCAGAGGGGTGTGGTTTGTAAAGCACTCTCAAGTGTAGCACTCCAGGGCTACATCTACACTGCAATGCTATTTCGGGATACCAGAGTATCCTGAAATAACTATCCCACATCTTCACAGCAAGCCTTATTGCAAAATATAATGGGCTCGCTATTCCGATGTCCCTGTAAACATCATTCCACGAGGAGTAAGGGATGTTTTGGAATAGCAGCTTATTTCAAAATTTACGAAATAAGCTATTTTGAAATAAGATCAAAATATGATACGCAATTTGCATAGCTCAAACTGCATATCTTATTTTGAGCTACAGAGCAGTGTAGATGCACCCTAACTGCCCCATGTGGATGCTACTGGCATGCTCTTAACAGGACTACATGAATGCAAACTTAGCACGGGGTGACCTAAGTCTGACATCTCTGCTGAAAGCTGGAGGCCTTGCTGCACCCTGCAGGGAGAAGAGCAGAAAAGAGGTCTCCAAGTAGACTAGAGTGGCTCTTCTCACGCAGCCAATCAGAGCCCAGCAAGCAGATATAAAAAAAGTTTCTGGACCTGAACACAGGCAGACCTAAGGGATGACTGGGAAGATATCAGCACTTTGAACAGCTCCAAGCAGGAGCTGGGCTTCAGACCTGTTCAGAACCCAGGTCCAGTGGCTGAAGACTAGCCATTAACAAATAGCAACAACTTTCAGAACCCTGGTCAGGGTCCAGGGAGAACTTGACCACAAAGCTGGAGAGAGAGCTAGACAGAGCAGCTTCCCAGGGAAATGACCCAGGGAATGGGACAGCAACAGACTCTATTGATATGTACCAGGCAACTGGTACTTATAGGGACCTGGATCCCCAAAGCTGTGTGCTTGGGGGATGAGGTCCGGTTAGGAGTGTGAGGATGGGGTGATGGCAGGAAGGGGTGGGACTTGGAGGCTGGAAATTGATAGCTCTCCCCCACCCACCAGGGGTCCCAGAGTGTATTGCACAGTCATTCTGGTTCGGACCGGCTCAGCAGTTTGAGTCCCCTGTATTACAATATCTGTGTTTAGTGAATGGCAGCATGATAACGAGTATGTGATTAGCACTTTGGGTTTGCAACCACATTTTCAAAATGTAGCTGATGTGACTGAGCAACTCATGGGTGTTAGCGGGACAGAATGTTATTGTCTTCAATTGAAGATCACTATAAGTTTTTTCAGATTATAAAAAACATATTCACATTGGTGTAGTCCTATATTTAGTTGTCATTATTTCTAGTGTCTCTACATTACATGCTAAAATTTCTACTTTCTTTTTTTTTTTCAAAGGCAGGTCAAACAAACCCAACGATAAAGCTCTTTGTAGTCAATCTGTATGGCCCAACGCATACACTGGAACTCATGCCACCTGATAGCTTTAAGACAAGGTATGTAGTTTAATTGTTTTGTGAAACTCTCCATTACCCTCAAGTCCATCTCTTCCTTTATTCACCAGTGTGAAAGCTCAGGTTAACTAGAAAACCAGGACCAACCATGGTGATAGGCACAGTATAAGAACTTGCGTAGACTTGAACTCCTCTAAGAATGCCCATCTCATGGAAGTCTCAAAGACCCAGAATGTGCACCTCTCCTCCGAGAGGCCTCAGGGCCCAAACTGATTTTGAATTAAATTTTTTATTTCACTAGATATTTACCTCATCAGAGAACTAATATTCTGGGCAAAGGGTAGAAGGCAGAAGGCTGTGAACGAGAGATTTTGTTTGAGGACAGCGTAGTACTAAATTGTACCATTTCTTTGCCCTGTGCCCTCTTGCTGGCAACAATTGGTTTCCGTTTTTGTTATGCACCGAGAAAATGGGGTGCACTATCAATAACTAAATTTCAGTAAACCTTTTAAAAATTTAAAGTGATGTATTAAGAACTTTTCAAATTATTGGACATAACGGATTTAGTTTATTCCTGCAGCCATATCATCTGTCACATAAAATAATCTGTGACCCTGTCAGATTGCATAGGCTAGGCTGTATAGGCTGTGTCAATGCTTAGTAGAGTGATCTTTGGTCATCAGTAGGTGCTTCTGGAAATAGCGATATGATTTAGTAGGGGATCTAAGATTTTTTTATTCTGAAATGAACTAGTGGCACATGGTGCTGCCAGGAATTGTCCTGCTGACGTTACTGTCTTTTGCATGAGGCATAAACCTGAGCTGACCACCTGTGAGCATTAAAAATTGTTTGGAACTTTCTCTAAGGATCGGAGAGTTTTAATTAAATTCTTCTTGCCAGATTCCAATTTGTGTAATTATATTCTGCCAGCTCAAATTCCCATCGCAGCTTCAGCTGGCTATGATATTCCACTTCACTTCCCACCCTAAGTTGTTAGGCTGCATTATTTAGTACAATTGGAAAGAGATGACTGTGTTTTAGAGGTAAGGTAGGTACTCAATGCGTGTCTCACCTTGCCCTTCATCATAGAACAATTTGAGTCTTATTTAAATATCATTAAAATAATTTGAGATCTTCCACTAAAAGGTGGTAAATAAATGAAATAATTGTTAGCACGAGTCAAACAAACAAAAACCAGAGAATACACTTTGTTGTTTGTGCAGTTCCTGCAAAGCCTTAACAGTTTTTTAAAGTACATCAAAATGGCCATGACATTAACAGTATGAGCCTGAATTATCCTTGGATAACTCCAGTTTCATACTGGTATAACTTCACTGACATCAACAGAGCTACACCAGAGTCCTATGGTAACAGTTCAGTGGTGGATCAGGTCCTGTCTGTTGTGCATGCTGGCATGAATACTTACTGTTCGGATGGAAGGAATGATTTTGAATGGACTGTGCTTGCAGAAAATATATTCTTCTCTGGAAATTGAGCCTTTTATGAAAGACATGAATACATACTAAGTGATTGCTAACTGCTCATTGGTGGAAGCAACATATGCTCTTTTAAAAGAGCTAAAAAACACACAGACTGGAGAACAAACTGAAAGAAATGGTTTAAAATAATTCTTTAAATATTACAAGGCCAGTGAAAGTATCAATTATAAACAATGGAAAAATAATCAAAAAAGAAAAAAGTATCACGTACATTTGCCAGTTTGCTCTCGGTTTTGCAAATTCCTTCTTGCTTTTAAGAGATCTTTCTCTTTAAGAGTTAAACAAAATTCAATTCCATTGAATGAATATTGACACTGTTCATTCTTTCTTATACTCTGAGCTGTAAGGCCAGCAAAAAGTTAATTCACAGATTATCTTGTGTGGTCTTACAGTGACTTGTTCCTCAGAGTTTGTGTCTTAGGTATAAAGCTCACTATAGTTGTACTAAGTCTAATTTTAACATTCTCTGTACTCGGGATATATCCAGTTAAAAAGAAATCCATTTTGCTTTTGCACCATGGAAACCAGAGCAAGCCTGGAAAAAAATCAATTTTAATTTATGTTTACCTATTAAAGTATAATGACTTTAGTTATCAATAATAGAAAGTTTATGTAGGTATAAGTCAAGCATCATTTGAAAGTTGTGATCTGCAATTCTGCATTCAAGTAATCTGAATGTTTGTCAGTCTGAGGTTAATGGTGGGGTGTAGAACAACGTTTCCTCAACTCCCGTCCCCTTTTGCCCCTTCTCTACTTACACTACATCGATGACATCTTTATGATCTGGACGCATGGCCAAGAAACACTGGAGACATTCCTCAGAGATTTCAACAACCTACACCCCACCATTAACCTCAGCCTGGACCATTCCACACGAGAGATCCATTTCCTGGACACCACAGTACAAATCAACAATGGAAAATTAAACACCACCCTCTACAGAAAACCCACTGACTCATACAGTTACCTACATGCTTCTAGCTCCCATCCAGCACACACCATACGATCCATCATCTATAGCCAAGCCCTTCGATACAACCGCATCTGCTCTAATTCCACTGAAACTTCAGGATCTCTACCAAGCATTTATAAACCTCAACTACCCACCCAAAGAAATAAAAAAGCAAATTGAAAGAGCCCAACGATTACCTAGAAACCATCTACTACAAGACAGACCCAAGAAAACCAACAATAGAACACCACTTGTCATCACCTACAACTCCCAACTTAAACCTGTCCAACACATTATCAATAAATTACAGCCTATACTGGAACAGGACACTAAACTCCAAGAAGCTCTGGGAGACAGACCCATAGTCTCCTATAGACAACCACCTAACCTCAAGATGATTCTTACCAACAACCACAGGACATAGCACACTAATACCAACCCTGGTACTTTCCCTTGCAACAAACCCCGATGCCAGCTTTGTCCACATATTCACTCTGCTGACACCATTATTGGGCCTAACCAAGTGAGTTATAAGATCAAGAATACATATTCCTGCGCCTCTAGAAATATAATCTATGCTATCATGTGCCGAAAGTGTCCGTCTGCTATGTACATTGGACAAACGTCTCAGACACTTCGCCAAAGAATCAATGCCCACAAAACAGACATTAGACAGGATCACAAAGAAAAAACAGTTGCTTGCCATTTCAACCAGAAAGGACACTGTCTCAATGACCTACTCACCTGCATCCTACTTCAGAAGACATTCAAATCTGCACTTGAAAGAGAATCCTCTGAACTGGCATTCATGCTAAAATTCGACACTCTCCGCGGGGGGCTGAACAAAGACTCAGGCTATCTTACCCATTACAAAGATAGCTTCCCCAATTATCACCTCTAATACTATTAACTCACAGACATCTACCCTTCTCCACCTCTAATATCATTAACTCACAGGCATTCACCTTCCTTCGCCCCCTCCCCCTCGCATCCTCCTTCTGTTCTGAAATGTGATTTGTCCTTTTCATATGTGTTCATTTTTTTAATTGTATCCTTTGGTATATATGGTTGTGACTATTTTCTTCCACTATTTGATCTGAGGAAGTGGGTCTGGCCCACGAAAGCTCATCATCTAATAAACCATCTTGTTAGTCTTTAAAGTGCTACATAGTCCTGTATTTTGTTTCAGCTAAATGATACTGATATTTTTTTATTAAATTGCTTCAGCAATCAGTCCCATTTGCAATAAGATCAGCATGGTCCTTCTGAAAACAAGGAATGGGAGCCTTTAAAATTGTCTAGAGTTTGGTTCACCTTTACCAATTTTTTAAGGGTAAAAGTATTTCTAAAAATAGATATTGTTCCTGTCTTCATCAGTATAGGTGAAATATACTTCTCTGTGCTCCTTTAAAGCCTCATTTAGGGTTAGGAATTTAGGCCCAGATCCATGAGTCCAGCTGAAGTATTCTCAGTGAAGGGTTTGTGATGGTGGCAAAGCATGTCTCTGATTCAGTTAGATCCCTAACATAAGTGAAAGCAGCTTCAGGGCTATTCTAACTTATGCTGGCTACAAAAGTCCCATTGGAGTTTTCTGCCAGCCCAGAACTGTTAAGATGCTTTAGAAGTAACCGTGTCCTAGATGAACATCTTGGGTAATTTATGGACTACTTTGACAAAGTGGTACAAATGGGCTGGAGACCCAAAGTCAAAATCACATCCTTCAAATCTTCATACCTTCAAATGTGTCTGTATTCTGAAAATTAACCACAAAAATTGTATGGCTCTATGTTTCTATGCACTGTGTAATAGATCTGTTCTTCAATGGCATAATTTTTAATGACATATATGGTTCCCCACTTCTTGGGACAATACAAGGAAGAAAGTCTGAGTAAAACAGATAATTATTGACTAAGAACCCAATTCCATCCATGGAATGGGAATTTTGCCCTGGATTTTAATGTGCAAATTAAAGATCAGGTTCTCTGTTCCAACTGTAAAGCCAAATTTCAGTTACCAAATCTGAAGTCTTTGAAAACAGATGTCAGTAGTATAGTGGGGTAGAAAAAACAAAACTGAGGGAAGTTGGAGAATCTTTATAATTATGTAGCTTCATAAGGTCTTGGATTTGAGCTGGATCTGTTCACTAGTCTCAAAATATCTCAGCTATTTAGTTTGTTGGGGTTTTTTGTTGTTGTTGATCACCCCACTCTTTTTCTCTTAACCTTCTTGGGCTGAAAAGTCTGTCTTTATGGTACTGTCATTCCTTTCTGGTCTGGGGAATACATGGTCATACTGTGGATAATTGAACTATTAAAAATATTTTAAGACATTAAATCAGGTTGTTCTTTTTAAAAAAATACCCCCAATATAATTTTAAATGCCTGACAGAATGCTAAAAGTCTGAATTTGGGTTTTATATTTACCTGCTATAGCATATAAAAAATATTCCCAGATTGAGACTTTATATAATAAATTTCAACAGTTATTTTTTCTAATCAAATTATAAAAACTTGAAAAATTGAATTTATATAAATACAAATAAAATGTAATAACTGTGCTACCAGATTCCACTACTGCCTTCATTGTTTGCAGTATTTCTACATAATCCAAGTAATTATAAGTGTTATCAGAGGGGGCTGAGATTTTCGGGGGGAACAAGGTTTTTTGTATTATTATGGGTGTGTTTACCTAATCCTTGTTTCGGAATGGAAATATTACTTAATGGTAACCAGTGATAGGAAGGATGATTTTGTGGTGAAAGCACAGGACCATGGTGAAACTCGAGTTCTATTTATAACTGGGCAAAATTTTTTGACTGAAACATTTTGGAAATTTGCATTAAATTTGCCAAATTATATCCTTCATCTTGTTGCCCCCAAATCAAAATGCTTCCTTTTAACATTTTCAAAATGAAAGATTTCATTTTTTCTATACAAAATGACCTTTTATTTAGAAAAATCCTTCAAGTTTATGGAAGAATAAGTAAATACATTTCAAAATCAGTATAAAACTTTTTGTTTGGTCTGAAATATTTCATTATTTTTTATTTTTCAATGTTTTGATTTCTCCTCCCTCAATTTTCTAGAAATACCAGAAAAACAACAAATCAATGATTTCCATAGTTCTAACTCTAATCATAGCTCTCCTTATGGACTTGTTAGGTGATAGGAAAATTCATTCCATACTCTGTCCCCTCGTCTATAAAATGGTAATACTAATACCTACTTCCGAGGATTGTTATAAAGGAATAATCCATTAATATCAGCATAGCAGATGGCGGGAACATATTCTATAAATTCAAAGATCTGAAGTACTGTAATTTAATCATAGACACAGTGGTCATCTGGTCCTATCCCTTTATTACTTTGAAGTCCTTAAGCCATTATCTACCATCAATTTCCTATTTATGTTATTTAATTTATTTGTTTGTGTTAGGCTGTCATGCAGGGGCTCAAACCAAGTGAGAGAATGCATTGTTTTGGGTGCAGTACAAATACACCTCCTCTCCTGCCCTTTTCCTCATTGTCTCCACTTGGCCCCCTGGCATTTGTCTCTCCTCCACCCTGTCCCTTGGTGCCTTCCCCTTTCTTCTCCTGACCTGCCCCCCTCCCCTCAGCACAAGCCCCTTCCTCTCCCACCCTTTCCCCTATTTTTCCCCCTTCCCCTCTTCTCCCCTCCCCTCCCCCACCTTCTGCCTTCCAGGTTGCAGGGCTGGAGTCTGTGGAGCCACTCCGGCTGCTGGCCCAGGGCCAGGCGGAAGGTCTCCAAGAGACACATGAGACCATAGTAACCACAGAGTTCGAATCCCCAATGCTCTGCGTGGGACCCGCACTCAGGGCACCAGAAGCCACCTTTATCCACTGGGCTCTACATCCTACCTGCCTGGGAAATGTAGTTCCCCAGAGCCAGCTACACAGGGCCGAATTGGTGATTCCTGCGTGTCAGGGGCCATTGATCCCCAAGAAACACACAGATCTGGGCTGCCCGTAGGTGAGAAATTAGAGGACAGAGAGAGAGGGGGCAATAATATCCTTGAGGTGTTAAGCAAAAGAGATAGGGGCAGTGTTGGCTCCGTGAAACACTGATTAGGTGGAGAGAGGCAGTGGATTCTGGTGAGGGTTCAGTATTCGAATTCTAATGATCATTGGGACCAGCACCCAACAGAGGACAGAGAGGAGATTGAGGGAGGGTTAGAAATGAAGGAAACGTTTGGTTCTGGGCAGTGTAAGGGTCTGATGAAAAGTAAGAGGATGGCTTGGACAGAAGATATGGGAAGATACTTTATCTTGATAGGAAGGAAATCGAGGCTCTCAAAATAAAGTAAGTGCAACTGCGATGCCTTTAGGACAGGGGTGGGCAAATACTGGCCAGTGGGTCAGATCTGGTCCACCAGGATTAGCCCCAGCAAGGCCCCCAGACTACCATATTTACTTGTACCTCTGCAGGTATGGGCAGGGGTCCCCGGCCAATGGAAGCTGCAGTCACTTGTACCTGCAGACTTTCAGCTGGTGTCACGGGGCGGAGCCAGGGATCCAGCCCATAATATGGGGCGCTTCTTGTCCCCGTTCATCTGGAGCCCTGGCTCCCTCCGGCTCTCCGTGTCCTCTGCCAGCCTCATGGTGACATGCTCCACCCCCTTTCTCAGCTGTGCAGTCCTGGCTTTTGAAGTGCTCGCAGGGCCACCGGAGCATGCACAGCAGCACCAAGGTGCACTGGGCAGAGCAGCTTCTGACACCACGGCCGTCGGTGTCTTCTTGCAGGGTCAGAGGAACAGGCTTGCCCAGTCACACCCCTCCTCCACCAGCAGCTGCCAGCCGGTCCTTCTGATGATGGCCCACTGAGAAATTCCCGGTATCTCACGGGGCCAGTCCGCCCCTAGTTTGGGCCTGCTCCAGGCAGGGCCGGGGGGAGAGACCTAGCTCCAAATATTGGTGGAGCAGGGGCTCCGGCTCTGAATATTCCTGGAGCATGGGCACCACAAGCCCATATAACTCGCTGCCTATGTCCAGGGTGTCACCTGACATGCTGACTGGAACTAGTCACCTTCAGGGATATTCATGAGGTTAAAATTTGCATTTTTAATATTTCATATCGAACCACATCAAACCAGTGGTTCAAATCAAACCACACTCTTCCAACAAACATCATGTGAACTCATGGTCATTTGCACTTCTACTTCACTATAGGTAAAAAATTACAGACCATTACAATTCTTTCAGTTTTCTTATCAACTGACAAAAAAGTCTGCTTTCAAATTTCACAATTCTGTGACCTGTTTATAAAGGCTCCTTCCTACATGCAACTTTCCTGGAATTATAAATTGCTGCTGCTCTGTATTTTGACAAGCTGCAAGTAATGATTGTAGTTCTGTACTACGTTGACTATTTGTATCTATTTATTTGTCACTTACACAAAAAGTACATTATGAAAGCTTTTAAGTCAATCACTCAATTTTTTTAAAAATATGTCAGAAATAAGATTGCTTATGTGATCTTAAGATGACCCCCGGGGCTAGATTCACAAGAGGTGCTTAGCTATTGCAATGTCTCATTGTTAGGCACCCTATCTAATGTTACAAATGACATGCCCAAAGTTCCCATTCAGAGTATGGGAAGAGTTAGGGATTCACAGAGCCAACATGATGAGTGGGGTAGCCAGCCAGAAGGAAATGCTGAGGAAAGGGGTGTGGCCTAAGCTCTGCCCCTCAAAGAGAAGTAGGCATTTAAGCCTGGGCCAGAGCAAGGTACCTCCTTCCACTTGGAATTTACAGCTGTGAGCCCACTCATGGAGTCAGATACCTAGGTCAGGTCAGTCCCTTCTCAAGAGAAACCAAGGAGGGGAAGCATGCAGTGGTTATGTCTCTCTTCTACCTAATCACATGGGCTACATCTACACTGGCATGATTTCCCGGAAATTCTTTTAACGGAAAAGTTTTCCGTTAAAAGCATTTTCGGAAAAGCACGTCTAGATTGGCAGGACGCTTTTCCGCAAAATCACTTTTTGCCGAAAAGTGTCCGTGGCCAATCTAGACATGCTTTTCCTCAAAAAAGCCCCGATTGCTATTTTCACGATCAGGGCTTTTTTGTGGAAAACAAATATCTGCTGTCTACACTGGCCCTTTTGCGCAAAAGTTTTTCGGAAAAAGACTTTTGCCTGAAGGGGAGCAGCACAGTATTTCCGCAAAAGCACTGACAATCTTACATGAGATCGTCAGTGCTTTTGCAGAAATTCAAGCGGCCAGTGGCCAGTCTAGACACAGCCACGGTGGTTTGAGCACTCACCCAGGCCAAATGGTCCCTAGGGACACTTCTGGGACCAATCCATTACTTCCCACAGTGGTCACCCTGATTCACTATCTCCCAGGGACAGCTCTGCACCCAGTATGCAGGAGACAGATTCAAATTCTCCTTCACTTGATGTACAGTGGGGACCTGAACCCAGGTTTTCCACCTTCTAGGAGTGTTCCATCCACATGAGATTATGAGGGACTCAGATGTGCATCTCTCTTAATAGCTCCTGTTGAAGCTGCTCAATGCGGTATAAATAATAAATATTCATTGGCAAAGGATGAGGGTGAGTGTGTGGGAGGAGGAGCGAGAAAAAGGCTGACTCTATAGCCTGGTGGTGAGAGCACTCAGACCCGGGTAACATTCTCAGCTGCACTAAATAAGTATTTATTTCCACAATGTGGCACAGGTTTCCACCCCAGTCTCCTACTCCAACAAGCCCTAATTTCCTTTGATGATTCTTTGTCCAACTGCTCCCCCCTCCACTGTCTGCAATTATAGTCTCTCCAGGTTTCATATCCCATCTCAGTACACTTTTCTCATCTCTTGGCCTCCGTTTTCTTCTTCCCTGGCTCCTTGTGTCAGCTCATTCCCTGCACTCCAATTCCTTGTCATATTAGTCTTCCCTATCACCCATTCCTGTCCCCTGCCTCCTTTTGCTGCTTACTCATCCCAGTCTCCTTCCCTCCCACAGCTCCTCATCTCATCTAAGAGTTTTCCTGACAGCCAAGTAGGTCCTAGTTCCTCTTGCCATTTCCCTCATTGGCTCCTAGTCCCAGGCACCTTGTTCCACCAGTTTCACCAGAACTTTCTTCCAGCTCCCACTCACAGCCTCTCTCCCCATAGCTCTTGGTTCCCAGTCAATCCCTCCACTTCAGTTCACAGACTTCTTGTCCAGGCTACTGCTTTCCCCCATACTTTTGTCCCCTCTGTATTTGTATCAGACTCTATCATATTCCACTTTACCTAGGTGCTGAGGAGCAGGGCGATGCAGGGAGGTCATTGAGAGCACATTAGAAACAGGTTCCCTTCTCTTTCTTCCAGTGGTTGGCTCTAGCCTGTCTCATAGCAGCTGGAAGCAGCCATTAGAGAGAAAGTCTGTCTTTGCCCCTATGGCTCCAGGCTAGAGCATGCTCAAGTGTTCTGCAGAGATGGTGTGTTTAGACTCTGGTCACATGTAGCAGGTGTGGGGGATAGACATATTAAATCACTCTCTGGGGACGATGCCTAAACAGCCTGGTTAATACCAGGAGCTGATAGAGGCTTGAGCATACTCAGTAAATATGAACTCTTCAAAACTGAAAAAAAAAATCTCCATCGGGTATGTGCAACATGCAATTTTCAGAGGTTTATAAACTGGTGAAATTTGCAGGGGACACTGCAAGGCACATGTCTGACAAAAAAGCCACCCTCCTAGCACATGTGAAGTCCCTGCTCCACTAGAAGATAATAAAAGAAAAGGTCACTAGAATTTTTTAACATGAGGGAAACACTGTATTTTCCCCAGACTGGTTCTCTAAAAAGTTTCAGCATTTTGTCTGAAAAGTAATATACCAGCTTAGGGCAAACAACTGCCATGTAAACTTGGCAGACTGAATGGTTAAAGACTGACAAAGTTATTAGCAACTAAAAACAAATTCTTCTAACTGGTAGTATTGGACAACACAGACAGGACTAGCCATAGTTATAGTCTCACACACACACACACACACACACACACACACACACACACACTATCTATACTTCTTTGAGATACACTCAGTTGAAAGAGCAAATACATTTTCTTACAATTTTCCCTTTAATTAGCTGATCTAAATTGAGACACTACTTTATGCTCATAGCATAATAATTTGCTAACACATTAATTATCATTTAAGGATGTATGATCCTCCTATCTCACTTGTGCATTTGGGGAACCTAGTGAATGAGAAGATATGTGCATTATCTTATTGCCTGCCATGCTAAGTGCTTAGCAAAGTCAACAGAGACAGTAATCAGAACAAAGAAAAGGGATTTGCATTGAATTACACTGAAAGCATAGTTAGATTTACAATCTAAATTTGCCTGAAAAGTAAATACTTAGATTTGAATTAAAATAGTCTGAAAAGAATGTTTTCAGCTTTAAAATAGGAATCTGTCCAAGAAAAAAATCTAATTTTGCAAATTCAGACAACTTGTTATAAAGAAGTCATTGTAGTCTAATTCAGGACCAATGGATAAGTTATGAAACATAGGCAGATAACTATTAGAATAGCAGAAAATTTGTGTTAACACTTGACTTGTGGCAATGAAATGTTGGTGTACGCTAGTGTTGGATACTGTATGAATAGTTGTGGATTTGATTAAATACAATGTGTGTGAGCATGAACAAGTCATGCATGCTGCTATGTTAGTTTGCTGACATATTGTTTGCTAAGAAAGGCAAACTCTGGATTCTTGCCATATGAATGACTTCCTAAAATATTTATCGTGTTTTTAAATTATTCATACTGTTGTGTATTAGAAAAGGCACTATATGAATTTATGAGTACAACTGGGACATGTTTGCACTTATGGAGTTTGGGGCAAATGTTAATACTGTGCAACTAGAAATGAATCCCGTAAGGTAACCTGCAGGGCCAACAGCCACTGTGGGCCTCGGTGCAAGGTGTGTGTGTGTGTGTGTGTGTGTGTGTGTGTGTGTGTGTGGAGGGGGGGCCAGGACACAGGCGGAAGGGGTAGGGCCAAGGTAGCCAACCCTCAGAACTACCAGGGCTGCGGTGATGGGCTCCCCCTCAGAGCCATGTGGAGCAGAGCTCCAATGGCAATTTAAAGGGGCCTCGGGCAGTTGTGGTGGCTAGGAGCTCTGGGCTCCCATTAACTGTAGCTGGAGTTGTGGGTATTAAGTACACAAGTACTCAGTGGGAGGGGAGACAGGATGATGCTGAGAGAGGAGAGGGTAAGGGCATTGGGGGCTAGAGGGAGGAGGGGAAGGGGAGGTGCTTGGAGAAGGCTTGAAAGAAGGGGAGGGCTCGAGGAAGGTGGGTGGGCAGGAGGGGATGTGGGGGTGGGGGGGAGCAGGAGGACTAGACCCATTCTGGGCACCACCGAAAATTATACAAACCTGCTGCCCCTGACCTTGGAAGAACATTCATATCACCTGGAGTCAGGTGGAAAAACAGGGAAGGGTACTAGACATACGCAGGTCTCGTTATTCTACCACATGCCATAAACATGGGGTAAGATTGAGACCTGGTCCAACTGCATTGCTTTCCTGAGTTCATCATCTTTCATGTGCAGCATCAGACTCCCACAAAACTTTCCCACAGGCCACGATTTGGCCATCCATGATGTGGTAAGATGTCTTCTCACTCTGTAATTAAACATCTGCTCTTAACAAATAATTAAATGTCCATCAAAACTACATAAAAAACCTAAAGCTAACAGCCTTTACTTAAAGTGAGACTAAATTTCTAGATGCACTGTTTAATTCCAGGGTTGAGCATTTCTCGCTGGACTGTGCAAGCTGCTAGCTGTCACAAGCAGTGCATAGAAGCAAGCATACCAAGTTTCTTTGTGATGACAAGCTGCAACAGGCCTTCTTGGTAACATCTTTAGTCTGACAGCATAACAGGGTTTCTGGAGGAGATAGGTAGATATTCTTTGTCGTTAAAATCTCTGTGTTGGACTCCTTTGCCGAGCCAAACATGTCTGGGGATGGACAGTTTGTCTGGTATTACAAGTTATTTGCTATAGTGGAAGTCGACTAACAGTGATACGGTGTCTGACTTCTTTTTATTCGGTGTCTTCATAGAATGCTTAGTGTTTCAGTCACATTTTAAAATGATTCTGGAAACCTTGCAAAGCAATGAGTTTTTTGTTGTTGTCGCTGCTGTTTGAGAGTTTGTGCAACATTTTGTTTCTCTTAGTTTCATGTTTGCTATATGTCCAGGAGAGAGAAGCATCTGACATAGCAAACAAATACTGCAGTCTTACAGACTGTTTAAAAAACAAAGACATTCATGAACACACATAGTCCACAAAAGTTCAGATGCAACTTCTCTTTTCTGAGTAGGTTCTCTTTTTACTTACTTGCTTCTAACACTAAACAGACAAATGAGAATGCAAAGAAATTTACTCTCATTTTATTCAGACCATGAGTCAATGGTATAGTCCTGATTCATTTCCAACATAAAACTTTCAGTTATTTTCTCTAATCATGAATCTCTTCCCTTTCATAAAAGATCTTACATCCGTACAGTGAAACACATGTTTATGTGCTTTGCTGGATCAGCATCAAAATAGACAGCATATATTTTGGGGAAACTATTTTAAATATGGTAGGAATTTGACATATTTATAATCTGTATTTTATAGAATTTAAATCTTCATTGAATAGTTTATTGCATATGATCATGTGGGGAAAAAAGCTGTTGAAAGTGCATATGGTTCACAACTTACTTTAAATTGTACAATCACTCATAAAAGAATAGAGACTTCCCAGAAGATCAGCGCACCACATCCATTGTTCCTAATTGAAGCATCCATGACCATATATGTCATTTGAATATCCAGTTCCATCCCTCAATACTGATATTTTCACACGGAGCTACTCAGTCCAGGTCTTGCTTCCCAGATTCGGTCTACTTACAACTATAACTTAAAATGCTATACAACACTATATAATTTATATGAACACTATATTTTAAAAATTATGTTTACCTCAGAGAATACTACATCACTATGGTGAAGTGGGTAAACAACACCAAGACTGTGGTGAGATGGTTGAACAGACCACAGAACATTTCCATTCTTACTGTTTGTGAGACCACAACTGGGGCTTGTAGCAAGGTAAGTCAGATTTCCTTGTTTCTTTCTTTTCTATATTATATTCCTGATATTTATCCTAGGACCAAAAAAAAGGTTGCTCAGAATTCAGTCTTTGGAATGTCTTTTGATGCAGTAATTATTAACTGAATACAATTAGATAACATGGAGATAAGGGAAATGATAGAATTCCAATCTTTATGTTGAAATGATTTAATGCAATCAAGAGACCTAATTTTCAGAGTTCCTATGCTGTGTTCATTATTTAACTTTAGTTGATCAGCACCTCTGAAAATCAGGAGTTTTACAAGTAGCTAATACCGAGACGAAAGTTATCCTTTCAGGTATTCTCAGCTCTCCAGTCCCTGTTCTTTTTCTTCACTTAATTCCACTCCAGACCTTAGTATTTTAAAGGTTTGAATGGATTTAAAGAAACAATGCAGAATAGACCCTGGAGACACATCTTACATAACCAATATATTTTACAGTTAAGGTAACACTGTTTCTTATTGTAACAAACTTCAGAGGAGTAACAGTGTTAGTCCGTTTCAGCAAAAACAAGGTGTCTGTGTGTAAAGCATCTTAAAGACGAACAAATTAATTTGGGTATAGGCTTTCATGGGCTGAAATCCATTTCATGCATCTCACAAGGTGGGTTCCATCGATGAAAGTGTATGCCAAAAACAATTTGTTAGTCTTAAAAATGACACAGGACACCACCTTTTTATTGAAATTATATTTCTATGGAGCTGGAGAAGCTTCCTTGCACTTCAAAGGGGATTGCATCCGGTGAATGTCAAGGAGCCATAAAGGTGTGTGAAAGGCAGTTAAAGTTCATAACATTTAGTTAGTGGAGAAGATAATTTTTGTTTCCAAATTTCCTCCAGGTACAAGCAGCCATTCCTAAAATGTGATGTTTCCGCAGGAGCCCAGTTTTGAAATTATATTTCACCATTTATTTTCACCTACAATTTAGCCATAATAACACAGCTCTGAAAAGAAAAAGAAAAGAATATTGTGTGTTGCACTAACTGCTCTGTAGCACCTCTCAGAAACATTTATTTCATTTATATTGATTGCTGTCATAACTGTGCATCTCAAACATATAAAAGATTCAGTCTGCACCTATCATGTCCCTGGGTACCTATTTCAGTCCCACACGTGCAATCCTTTCAGTATCCACACCTTCTCTTTTCCTTTGGGTGAAACCCCACAATTCAGTCGCTCACTGAATGGTTACCAGTCCAGAGCCTGTGGGCAATAATAAAATATAGTGACACACAAGCAGCTTCTTCTTAAAAGTAGGATTTATTTGGCAAAAGATTCACAGCACTGAGAGAAGTGGATTTAAAACAACAAAAAGACTCATGCACTTAATGTATTAGGCTTTGTCTACATGGCAATTGAGCAACAAAGCTTTTGTCATTCACAGATGCTTAAAAACTGAATGAAAAAAGCTTTGCCATAGCAAGGGCTAGTGTAAACAGTGCTTTGTTGGCAGGAGTGCTCTCCTGGCAACAAAGCAAATGTCACTTATGGGGGTGGACCTTTTTTGTCTGCAAAAGTGCCAACAAACAGCTTTTACACTGCCTAACTTTTAATATCATGGCCATATTGCTAAAACCTACGTAGTGTAAACCGCTGGTTTTCAAAATTGGGTCATGGGTCCGCAATACTTTGTTCATCTAAGAAAATGTCTGTTGCCATAGAGCCTCGCAGCTCCCATTGGCTGGAAACAGCAAACCATGGCCAATGGCAGCTGTGAGACTTCACGGCTATGGACACTTAGATAAACAAAGCGTAGCAGGTCCACCAGCAGCTGATCCAGGCAGGCCCGAGACCCAACTTTGGAAACCAATGGAGTAGACTAAACCTTTCTTACACTTAGCAGTTTAGGACAGAGCAATGTTTCTCAAAGTGATGTGCAAAACCACTTAAGAGAAACCTGCTAACTGGCTGCTCCAGTGTGTTTGTTTATCAGCTCCGCAGCCACAGAGACTTGCAACTCCCATTGACTCCAGTTCGCCATTTGCAGCCAATGGAGCCGTGGCCATAGAGTTGGTAAATAAACACACTGGAATGGCCATGCAGGTTTCTCTAAGTGGTTTCACAGGCCACTTTGAGAAACACTGAGATAGGGGCTTAGGCAACCATGATACCATTTTATCTTTGTCATTGTTTTGTTCCTCTTGGTTTCCCCTCTCATAATCTCCTTTTGCTCTACCTCCTTTTCAAGTAACCCACATAACCAATCACAGAGCTGTGCACAATATTCATAAACAATAACACAGATATTTCTTATTTTGTCACAGCTCCCATTAGGTGGAGGAAAAGTTCAGTCATTGACTTCATGTCTTTATATTTTAAATGAAAAATTGTGAGCGCAAGAATATTTTACAGCATATAGTTTAATGCTAATGGCTGCACAACATTTGTAAACATCTCAAGAGTTTATCAATATTTGTTTGCAATTCCAAAATGATGTATGCAAAAACAAATTATTAAGCCATGATAGCCACTTGAATTCCAGTTGATTGGACCATATTTCTAAGAGTTGGCCCTCACTTGGTGTCATTTGTCATAACTTCAATAGAACTATGACATTCATATCAGCAGCAAATCTGTTCTGTATTATTTTACCAGTAGATATATAGAGTGTGTGATTATGTGGTATGGTGGAGAGGTAATGGCCCTATATGAAGCATGATATTGTAGATACTAAGATTTTGATGTATTCATTAAACTATAACCTATGAAACTAAACTATGACCTATGAAAACCATGTTCACATGAAATAAATGACAGAAATTTAGTGATAGCTGCATAGGTCATATACATTTCCAGTTTTCAGTTGATGCCTAGGGTAAAAAAGAAATACTACTGTCTGTTCAAAGCTTCATGATGATATCTAATAAGAAGTGTTTTAAAAGATCTTTTGTTCCTAGTTACCCTGGAAATTCAGAAAGGTAGCTGCATTTATGATTAAATGATCATCTGTTAACTTTAAACATTCGTACGTATTTAGGGATGATGTCAATGGAAAGACTAAAGCTCTGTAACATAGACACAAACATTAAATATAACGAGTCTTTTTGATTAATGTAAGATTTTTTTGGTCTCTAAATATTTTATAAACAATTCTTCTCTTTTAGAAATATGAGATTACATCAGAAGTGTGGCTTTCTAAACAGGTATTGTATGAATGATGTCTGAAATGCATAATGGATAGCTGTTTGCATTGTTACTTTTAGCTTGATTATTTTCTTTAACAAAATAGAAAATGTAAAATTAAATTTTGTTAAAATACACCCCCATATTAATTTAACATCAGAAAAATGACTGTAAAAATGCGATGTAGCATACGTGTTCTTCCAAAGTAGATCTGACCTCTGAGCTCATTGAGTAAGATCTGCTGACTTTTCAGATAAAAATGTTTTTAGTTATTCTTTTCTCCTGTTTGAAATTGATGCAAAGGAGTAGAAGGGAGCAAGACTGTGCAGAGCTCCAGAGGAATGCTTGAGAATAATATAACAAAGTTCAAGCACATGAACTATAGATAGAACAAAAATATCAGAAAATGTTTCAACTCTCACAGAATCAAATAAAAATATCCAACAGATTGCAAAAGTGGATGAAACATATTTATTTAAAACACATTTCAGGTTCCATTTTGTAAGCTGTGTGTAAAAAATCATTACAAATTATGATTTTATGGTAGACAGTGTCCCTTTAACAGTTCCATATGGTGTTGGATTAGGAGACGCATAACAAGCAAAGTATCAGAGGGGTAGCCGGGTTAGTCTGGATCTGCAAAAGTGACAAGGAGTCATGTGGCACCTTATGGGCTAACAGAAGTATTGGAGCATAAACTTTCATGGGCAAAGACCCACTTACTACTTGCTTCTGACGAAGTGGGTCTTTGCACTCAAAAGCTTATGCTCCAATAATTCTGTTAGTCTATAAGGTGCCACAGGACTCCTTGTCGCTATAACAAGCAAAGTTACTTACACAGTTCAATAGTAATGACAGTGCATGGATTCATCAAGGCAATTACATAGAATCATAGAATACTAGAACTGGAAGGGATCTCGAGGGAGCATCAAAATCCATTCACAGCAGGACCAAGCACTGTCTAGATCATGCCTGACAGATGTCTATCCAACCTTCTTTTAAATATCTCCAGTGATGGAGATTCTACAACCTCCATAGACAATTTATTCCATTATTAAACCACTCCGACAGTTAGGAAGTTTTTCCTAATGACCAATCTAAACCTGACTTGCTGCAGTTTAAGCCCATTGCTTCTTATCCTATCCTCAGAGGCCAAGGAGAACAATTCCCCCCCCCCCCCGCCTCCTTCTTTTAATACCCTTTTAGACACTTGAAAGCTGCTATCATGTCCCCTCACTCTTCTCTTTTCTAAACTAAACAAAGCCCAATTCTTTCAGTCTTTCCATAGATCATGTTTTCTAGACCTTTAATCATTTTTGTTGCTCTCTTCTGGATGCTCTCCAATTTCTCCACATCTCTCTTGAAATGTGGTGACCAGAACTGAACACAATACCTCAACTGAGGCCTAATCAGTGCAGAGTAGAAAGGAAGAATGACTTCTCGTCTCTTGCTCCCAACAGTCCTGTTAATGCAGCCCAGAATCATGTTTGCTTTTTTTGCCACAGTGCCACATTGCTGATTCATATTTAGCTTGTGGTCCATTGTGAAACGTTGATCCCTTTCTGCAGTATTCTTTCTTAGATCATCGCTTCCCATTTTGTACGTATGAAACTGATTGTTCCTTGCTAAATGGAGCACTTCGCATTTTTTCTTATTAAACATCATCTATTTACTTCAGACCGTTTCTTTAGTTTGTCCAGATCATTTTGAATTATGACCCTATCCTCCAAAGCACTTGCATCCCCTCCCAGCTTGGTATCATCTGCAGACTTAACAAGAGTACTGTCTAAGCCAGGGATTGGCAACCTATGGCTCGCAAGCCAAATATGGCTCTCTAGGGAGCCAGATGTGGCTCTTCTGGAGCCTCAGCTCAGCCCCTGCTTTCTAACCCCACAGCAGGGAGCCCACGCTGGTACTACAGCCTTATGGCTCCCGCTAGACTCGAACACTAGTGCAGATTCTTGCAGGGAGGGGTGGGGAGAGAAAGCCCTGAGGCTCTTCACAGGATCTGGCATGCAGGGAATAAACAGAGCTAAACATGGCTCAGTGTGACAGCATTTTCCTCCCCTCTCCCCCCGACAAGGGGGAAACCAGGAACCAAAGATGACTCCCTGTGTATTGACATTTCTTTCCCTCGGGACACACTTCCTTCAGCCTCTCCTGCCAACTCTTCCCAGAGGCTTCTGGGAAATGAGAGCAGGGGGAAGTGTGTTACACAATGCCTACCACACAGCATGAAAACAAGTAAGTACCTCCAACGCCATGCCCATATCTTCACACACACACACGGCCAGACAACCTGCCCTCAGCCCCCTGGCCAGACACCCCCTGCTCCTAGCTAGATACCCTTGGCCCCAGCCTGCTGGCCAGAATCTTCTGCCTCCGGCCAGACACCCCCTGCCCTCTGATCCACATCCCCTCCAACCCCAGCTAAAATCCCCCCATCCACTAGCCAGTCAGTGTCCCACTGCCCCAAATCCCCGATGCCCCCAGCTCCCTGGCCAAGATTCCCCCAGTCCCCTGGCCAAAATCCCCCCAGCCCTCTGCTCCTTGGCCAGACAACCCTGTCCCCAGGCCAGACTCCCCTTGCCTCCAGCTCTCTGGCCAACATTCCCCCTGCCCAAAATCCCCTCTGCCCCCTGGCCAGACACCACCTAGCCAGGCATCCAGCTCCTAGTCCTCTCCTGCCCCCTGTCCAAGCAGCTTTCCCCCTGGCCAGACATTGCACCCTTACCCCCTCTTACAGCCCACATCCTGCTCAGATCCTGCACTCTGTCCCACAGACTAAATGCCTCATTTTTGGCCCCAACCTGGAGGGTAGCGGGGTCCACACAACCTTAGAACCACAGAAGAGTAAATCTGGACTGAGGCCCTTTAATTTTTGTTTGTTTGTTTGTTTGTTGCTTCTCACTTGTATGGTCCCTGACTGATTTTTCTGTGGGTCAGTGGCCCCTGATCCAAAAAAGGTTCCCCACTCCTGCCATAAATCAAGACATGTTGAAACCTTTTAGGTTGGACATAATATTTTACTTTATTTAAAAATGAAGCCCCCAATTTTGGGCCCAGCCTCCATCTGGTTACAGCATCGTAACACTCCTGTGTGCCCTCACACATCAACCTTGATTCCATCATACACCTGAACTCCCTGTCCTGAGCTCCTCATACCCTCACATCCCCAGACTCGTTTTGTGCCTTTGCCTTTCTAATCATGTGTTTATGTCCACGCAATCTCAAAAGCTATGGCTTAAGTCCTGTTAAAGCCAAGTTTGCATTGCTGAATTGAGGAAATAGACAATATTTGTCATCATTATTAATAAAACTTGTTTCATTATGCATGAGCCTGAAAAGGAAACTCGCTAGTATATCCAACATTAGCAAACTAGGACAATACCAGAAATTATACGAAAGAGTCAGTTTTCTGAGGTTTCCAGACCAAATAGTCAGGCAAAAGAGTTTTGAAAAAGTGTCTGACCATATTAGCTGCTAATTGAACCATATCTCAGAACCCTTTGAGGTTTAGCCTTTTTAGTTCCACTATTTTTAACATAGAATATTGACGTAGTTATTCTCAAAATTGAAGGACATCTCTTTAATTTCTGTGTAAGCAAATATCCTAGCTTATTATTTGATGGAGAGTGTAGTGCACACTTTGAGACAACTGACACAATTTTGTATTTATAGAACGAGGAGCCAGTTTTCTCCAAAGATGGAAGTAAGATCTTTATGATAGTCCCAGTGAAACAAGGTGGTCGGGGAGAATTCCACCATATAGCCATGCTTATTGTTCCGGTAAGCTTTTTTCCCCTTCAATTCATATTTTTGGGGAGTGATTGTATAGTCCTCCAGGCATATTGGTATGGGATATTCCTTGAGATGTTTTACGCAAACAAAAGCTTGCCCTAAGCAGAACTTGAGAATGTCCATGTGTATATAATGGGGATGGGCCTTTCTCTGTCATGACCATAATTCTTCTGTAGGACATTTGCAGCATCATATAGTCTGGAATAAGTATGGCATCTCCATAGGCTGATGACAAAGATGCTCAGTAGATCAATCAGCACCAAGCACTCACACAGCACTTGGCAATCATTCTCTTTTCTTTTATGAGATTCTTTACACACAATTTCAATTGGATTCCAGTGGAGTGAGGCCCCCCAAACCCTTTGAGATTCAGAACCTAAGTTCTAGGGCTGAGAAGTCTTCCAGTTCCAAAACAAATCTGGGGGCTGTTATTTCAGGTACCTCAGTTGATCTCAATAAGACACCAGGAGACAAGTGATCATATCCCAGACATACTTCTTTATGATAATGTTCATGTTGATCTCAGCATGAAGCATGTTCACAATGCTGTGTGAAAAAAGAAGAGAGAAGTTACACCTTAATCTGCCTCTAAGATTTTAAAATGGGAAACATAAGTATATGTGTAAACCTCCATTTCCAGTAAACCAGTGATGTGCATGAAAATCATAGAATATCACACTAATATAACAATCGAGAAAGTTCTAGTTACGTGTCTTTCCCATTATATGATGCTGTGTAGCATCAAAAATATTTGCAATAACAAAATGTAGGGAAAAGGTCTTGTAATATCACATGACACGTTAGAGATGATAAAAGGTTTGACATGAACTTGTAGGCTATTTCATTAGACATGACCAAAGTTTTGAGTAAACATAGGCCTTAGTTCAATAAAGCATAAAAGCATATGCTTAAATCCATTTTTGTTTGAGAAAGAATTTAAGAATTTATGCTTAACTTTAAGGACTGACTTCAATAGGACTTAAACATATCCTTAAAGATAAGCATGTGTTTAAATGCTTAATGTTCCATCCCCATTCAGCAGAATATGGTACAGGAATATATACAACTGCAAAGTGGCAAAGACATCTGAGTGTTTGAGCCAAATTCACCACTAATATGAATACGTCTAACTCCAACTCCAGTGGAATTATACTACTTTACTCCAGTGATGAATCTGGTTTTTTTAGTGTAGAGCTGCTCCCTAGAGTTCGTTTGCTTTTTATCTACATATGTACGAGGAAACTTACTGACCATTATTCATCAGTAAGCAACACTCTGTATGGTAATGGGGCTCGTATGGGGCAATAAAGGATAGGAAATGTGTTTATATGGCTTGCATTGCACACTGCATTAATCTGAGTGTCCATTATTTCTAAAGCAAACATGGAAACATAAAAAGTATATTAAGCATTTTGCATAGACTTTTGTCACTTCAAGTATTTGTCACAGTTTGTGAGACCCACAGAAGCATAACAGTTACTTAGGTAGAATTTGGATACCTAGGTTGTTGGTATCCAGTATTGTGAAACCCAAAATCCACTATGAACACTTGGAGTAAACAATGACATTTTATGTATAATTGCCCACTTAAGACCTTTTACTGAATGTGTTAAGCAGAAATAAACATGGTAGACCCAGGAGAGGTAAAGGCATTTTACTACCTTCAACATAAAAGTCTAATAACATAGAATTAAACTTTAATGATCAATTCACTTCTGTTTCAATTAATCATTGGGGTTTCATTATCCAAATGAAGCACAACTAGTGAGATATGATGGTTTTGCTTAGTACATTTTAAATGAATCTTATTAATGCTAAATTTTAGAGCTGATATTACATAACCAAATCAGATTATCAAAGGAATCTGATTTAATCTCTCTTGGGTACTGTTTTAAAAAAATATGTAATCCTCTCACAATGTATTTACTCTTTGAATGTAAAGTGCTCAATCTGTATTATGTTTATATCAGGCTTAAAATAAATTAATTAAAAAATTAACTAAACCAGAAGTGTTATATCTATTGGAGAGTCTTAATTAGTTTTTTCCCCAAATAAAGATACATGGGGTCTTACTTTTTCCACAGTGTGAGAACTTAAATGGTTTGGAGCAAAAATTGCCAGGAAGCATAATAAATTATGCATTACAGCTAAAATCTTGAAAAATAGCTATTTTGTTTAAAACTTATCAGCCACATAAACCACAGCCTATTTGGTATCTGTAATTTTCAGTATTTAAAAATTCCCTTCCTTGCTGCCACAGATGAAACTTCATTATAAATTGCTACCATCTAAGCAAGATACTTACCATCTAAGATATTTTTTCATCTCTAATACCAATGCCCCATTGAAATGGAACATTTCTTAATATAGATAAATGCACTACTTAATGCAATGTGGCCCTAACCTCAATTGAGCTTCTATGAACTACTGTAATACCTTACATTTGCCATACAGTTCTTTCCTGAGCAGTCTTTTCTGCTTTGTCAATGGCCAAGACGCTATTTGTAATGGCTAGAAATTTAGGATCTGTTAGTTTAAATGGCAAATAACATAGGTGGATTCTAGGAACCATGTTCAGCTCTACCTTGACTCATATCATAGTAACAAAGGCTACGTCTAGACTGCAAGCCTCTTTCGAAAGAGGCTTTTTCGAAATATACTTTCGAAAAAGCCTCTTTAGAAAAAGAACGTCTAGACTGCAAGCAGTACTTTCGAAAAAGCCCTGTTTGCATTCAAGAACGCATTTTTTCGAAAGAGCACTTTCGAAAAAAGGCGTTCTTCCTCGTGAAATGAGGAGTACCGCCGTTGAAAGAAAAGCTGTGTTCTTTCAATTTAATTTCAAAAGATCGCGGCTGTAGTCTAGACGCAGGTGAAATTTTTTCGAAAAAAGGCTACTTTTTTCGAAAAAACCCTGCAGTCTAGACACAGCCTAAGGGGATAAAACCATTTAATTACCGTCATACCTCACAGGATGGTGTGGTATTGTTGGTGTTGTGTATTTGTATTGTATTAATGCCTAGAGGCCTAGACCGTGTCAGGGTCCATTATGCACTGTACAAGCATACCACTAGTCAGCTATTGCTCACAATGTACGGTAATGTTCATAGAGCATTTTGAATGCATAGGGTCAAGATAAACCTCTTTGTGCCAATCCAGCAAGTAAAGGAAAAATAAATCTTCAAGAAGTATGAATGATATTTATTTATTTAGCTCACTGCAGCTTTGGGTCAAAACCTCAGCTTGTGTAAATTGCTGCACTTTTGTCTGTCTAAGGATCTGGCCCTTGGTCTTCAGCTCTCCTTTGACCTTTTGCACCTTTATTCTCATTTCAAGAAGAAAAACAATGAGTTTAGACTTGAAGTCTATTTCGAATTCACTAAGGTCAACAAATATGAAACTCCGTGTTGTCACTACAGGGAAGAATCGAATGTAGTCCAAGGCAGGATCCATTAATGTGGACAAAATACCTTGAACTCAGAGCCCCAGGAAGCACTCTGAGGAGCTGCAGGAGGCCTGCTAGAGGCCAATTAGTTCAAATTAGTGGCATTGGAACGTCCACACTAATGTTATTTCAGACGTACAAGTTTGAGAATAGTGTTATTCCCTGTAAAGTTTGAGAATAGTGTTATTCCCTGTGCTTTCTAATTCCATTACCCTGTATACCGGGCTTAGTAAAGCGGATGTATCGCTTACAAGATTGATCTTGCTGGGCTAATTTCGGGCTACGGCCCTAGTGTAGACCAGGACTTACATGTTAATTTAAAGATTTTTTTTTTAATATAGTGAAAATTTCAGCATTTATTTTGATAGCCTCTAACAGATATAAAACGTGCACCAAAATTAAAGATATGCCAAATTAGATAAAATATAGAATCTCTATTGTTGTGTATAGGTAATTGCAAAAATATTGCAATGGAAACCGACATAATTTTACTACCTTTTGAAAAATTAATACATTGCTTGAGATAAGGGTTAATCAGCGCTGTTCAGTGCATGTTGGTTTTGTGATTTAAGTAAGTTTTGTTGTACCTTAAAAAATTAAAAAGCTGTAAATCAGTAATGATATGTGCTAACAGTCCTGTTAGGTGAAGAAAAACAGAAGGGCTAAGATGAAAGTCAGTACTTACCATTTCTCTGCAGGCTAAAACTGAGCAAATCAATGTGAGACACCTGACATCAGGAAATTGGGAAGTTATCAAAATCCTGGCGTATGATGAAGATACTCAAAAGATGTGAGTATTATTTTCTTTGTTGAGGTAAAACATCTGTGAATTATTGAGATAGAATCCATTTTCCTAAAGCAGTGTGTATACAAATTAAGTAACAATCTTTTTTTCATTTGTGAGCAGTGCCATAAATTATAACCATAGTACAAAGAGCAGTTTCATACATTTGATCTGTCATAGTCAAACAAAGCAAAGTATCTTTCTTGAATAACTAATAGAGATATTCTGGGCCAACTACTGACTCGCTCTGTTGATTAAATAAAAGGAATTAAACTACAGGATGGAGACAATTATCTTTACATTTCTCCTTCCTCTCCCCTGGAATCTGAGGGAGAGGGTGGAAAGCCTGGCAAAATTATTAGAGTTGGTAAAACTCAGAGGTCTGAGTTCACAGGGGTTTTACAAACCTTTCCTTTGGTTTCAATGGGTGGGCATTGCAACCTTGCAAACTTCACTTTGATAGTCTTTGTTCAAATAGATACAAAAGCTCATGTTAGGAAATAGAGGAGAACTCAGCCAAAATCACAGAGTTTCAACCAATTTATTATTGAAACCTGATTACAATGTTCTCTGGTTTGGTTTTAAGGTTCCTAAACAAGGATTGAAGAACACTCACTGAATATCAGTGACTGGAAACAGAATGGGCTTGATACCAAACACATCAGTTAATGGATCCAGTCTATCTGACTACAGTGTGCTTTAGATCAGGCCTTATTTATATCTATTAAGGCAGCAATAGGATTATGAGACGTCCCATTTTTAAAGGGACAGTTCCATATTCAAGTCGTCCTGCAAGAGTCCTGACTTTTTCTTGAAAACAAGCAAATTATCCCATATTTTCTGTCTTTCCCATTCTCCTCAAAAGTATTGGTAGGTCCCGCTGCTGGTCGGATTGCCAGCTGCTCACCCAGCAGCAGTGAATGGGGGATCCATTGGTCAATGATGTGGAATAGTGTGCATGGATGGTAGCAGGGCAAAGATGCAGCACATGCTGCTGCTCCCACTTCCCCTGCTGGTCTGTCAGCACAGCTACTACTGCATGAGGGCTCTCAGCAGCAGGGCTCTGCCCCAATCCCATTTCTGACCAGTACTGGCTACATGTTGTGCACTGCAGTGGCTGGTGAGTGCAGGCAGGCACCTGGCGGAGACCAGCTGTGTGTCTTCTCTGTCTCCCACCCATTAGCCTTTTACATGCTACCTCTTTTGCTGTCATCTCTCTGCTTTGCCCCTTCATCCCCTCCAGCCTTGCTGCTCTTCCATATCCCCTCCAGTGAGGTGCGTCCACCTGGTGCTGTGCAGAGAACCTGGCTCTGGTCAGAATATTAAGTTGACCAACAGCCTACTCAGTAGGCTCCTTCCTTCCCCCCACTGCCTCTGTGGCCCGAGAAAGCCCAAGATCCTCTGCCCCAGGGCACAAGCCAGGGAGAGCTGAGCCCTGCCTGTGCCAATGCCCTGCACAGCAATGGCGTGGAGAAGCCTCTCTGCCCCTTAGCTAAGTTCGGGAGCGGCCGGAGGGAATGAGTTTCTAGACTGTTCCTGCCCCAACCCTGCAGGCTCCACAGTAGTTTCCAGGGCAGGAGGTTAACAACCTCTTCACCATCCACCCTAGGTCCTACTCCCAGGGAATGTGGGACTGCTCCATCCTCTAGGCAACTTCCCCTGCTGAGCCACCTGTTTGGCTAGGTTTGCTAAAGCCCCTGTCCTTGGGATCCCTGGGCCCTGTTGCACACTCCATCCTTATGGCTTAACCCCTTCCTGTCTGCGCTGTAAAGGGGAGTGCAGAGATGACTAAGTCATGTTCATGGCCAGCGGTAGTCGGGAGTGGGGTATTACTTGACTTGCAACATTGTGTGGTCAGCCAGCTGCTTCCAGCCATGGGGCAGGGGACAGGAGGAGAGAAAAAAGAAGAGATGAGCTCTGCAAAGACATGGGCTAGGTTATCCCTCCCCTTCCCTTCCTACAGCTGGAAGCAGCTCCCATCTCTGACCTGCCACACAGAGCCAACAGGTTGCTAGTGGCCACTTTATGGTGTGAACCTTGACAGAAATCTGGGAGGAAGGAATGCGACCTTGCATGTTCTCCACTCATGTGTTGCATCAGGAAGACGTTGCACCAGGTACCAGGTGATGGGGAGGGTCTATCCCAGGGGCCCAGCTAGGCATGAAAAGTGGAGAGAGCCAGGCTGGGAGGGCTAGGTCAGTTGGTTTATGGGAATGTGTGTGCATGTCATGCCTCCCTGTGTGAGTCCTAAAGCCTTAAAGATAAAAAATTAAATAATAATAATCCAACTATGCCGTATTTCTTTTTTTAATGGGGTATCAGTCAACAAGATGTTAATTTGAACATTTGTACTGATCACTGCTAAACTCACCTGAATGTGAGTAATTTTAGCTGGTGTCCCATAGGGAAACAACATAGGGAAATATGGACACCCTAGGCAGAAATACATCTAACATGGCTGAGGCTATGTCTACACTATGGGGCTTTATTGGAAAAAGGTACGCAAATTGCACTCCACAATTTGCGTACCTTTTTCTGATTTTTTTTTAAGAAGAGGCTTTTCCAAAATTTGGCCTGTCTACACTGAGCCAAAAAAGCAGAAGAGCAGATGCATTCCCTGGACATGGCAGAGTATTTCCAGGATACCTCTGCTATCCAGGAAAAACCGCGTAGTCTAGACATAGCCTGATTCTGATCTCCACTGAAGTCAATGGAGTTTGAGTAGTGGTGGAGCTGGCATAAGAATTAGAATCAGTTTCCTTGTCTCCACCAGGGTTATTGAGGGATGCAGTTTCAGACAGACCTTGCTATGGATTTTAAAAAGAAAAGAAGCTATCTCCAGTTGTTTTTCGGAGCATACATGATACACAAAAGCAGCTGTAATGTGCCCCCATGCTTTCAGCATTGTTTTGATATGAAAACATATATCAGTGTAGTTGTTTAAAGCTTTCTGCACATGTGTAATCTGAGCTGGTGAATAATGGAATATTTGAGTTCACTGAAAATTCAGAAAAATGGAACATTTGAAACAAAAAGTAATTTTGAACTAAAAAACTGAAATATTTTGACTTTTTCTTTTTTTTTTTTTTTTACTAAAATAATTCGGTAGAAACAACATGTGCTTTCAAAACATTTCACAAAAAATGTCCAAGAAATTTCACCCAACTGTTGCATATTGGCTTTGCATGGGTCTTGGCGCCATATTGAAAATTTCAATTTCAGATGTGAGTTTACTTTTATGATGTGAGTTTAATTTTATGTGCTTTTCTTGGACAGTTATTTTTTAAGCACTGAAGATTCCCCAAGAGGAAGACAGCTGCATAGGTAAGTAATACTCCAAGGAAAATTTACAATAGCCCTAAAACATGTACTATAAACTAGAAAAATTCTATGTGCCTGACCTGGTGCTTTTGCAGCTTTAGTCATCTGCATTTGAGTGAAATGAGTGCAGAGTAGGTATAGACTGCTGCCAAGCAAAATTATAATTGTTTAAAGTGCATTTTATGTAATATGAAATATAAACAATACACAGAAAAATTAACAATATTTTAAAATATTTCACCTTTTTTCTATTTAACCAGAGAACTGGTTGAAATTTTTGCCATTTGAAGCATGCAGTGAAATGTCAGTACTTTAGATACTGAGATCAAACTGAGAAGTGCGAGGTTTAAAAAAAATCCCCAAAAGGTTTCCCTTTCTTTTTCATGATCATTATTACCAAATCTGAGTGACAGGATTTTATACACACTTTTGCATGGAGATAAATGACAGCAGAAATTGCAAGGAGCAGAGAATCAGCCTGCTTATTACTAAAGAGAATTTATTTTATGTTCAACAATTGCCAATCATATTTATGTAAATATAATATACAATTAAAAATTAGGCAAACTCCAAATGCAGTGTTGTAATACACATGTATTTTTTAGACTGGTGTATTGTACAAAAAGCTTTCTTAATGTGGCTAAAATGATATTTACAACTTTCATCCTAAACTTTGTGATCAAACTGCCTCACCTGTGCAGGCACCCCAGTTCTAAAACCTACAATTCTGTCTGTACCTAATTCTCATTAATTTCTGACATTTATTCTTATTACCTTTAATAATTAAGATCCCAGTCCTGTAAGATGCTTCATGCAGGTTTAGAAGATCTCATTGACAGAAAAGCTTGCAGGGTTATAGCTTAATAGAGCAACTAAAAACATGTCATATCCAGCAGAAGAATGGAGATCAGAAAGATATTTAATGATTGTTTGGTGGGCCTATGACATCACTTAATGAATTTGCTATATTACCAAATAAAACTCTTCTGACGTTTGCAACCAATTTTGTTCTCAGTGTATCAACAGTTGGACTACTGAACCGCCAGTGTCTTTCATGCAACTTCATGAAAGATCAATGCACATACTTCAGTGCAAAGTTTAGTCCTATGAACAAGTATTTTTTACTACATTGCAAAGGTAAGTAAAATGTATTGTTCAAAATACTGTTTACAATAGTGCCTTATTTGTGAAAATAATATAATCCTATCTTCATCTAAGTAGAGGTTTGCTAGATACATGCAGACACAGGTTTCCTCTGCTAGAACTGGAGTTAGCTGGTACCCTGACAGAATTTCCTTGCTTTCGTTTATAAACTTTTCTGTGGAGTTCATTGCTGTAGTATCTGAGTGATGCAAAAACAGATGTATTTAGTTCACTTGCAGAACCAGGAAACTTAGGTTAATCCAAATGGATTTTTTTCTAATTTTTTAAAAAACTGAAAAGTTTTAAAAAACCATTTCAGCTCCAAAAAATATTTTGATTGTGTTTTTTTAAAGAATTAGTAATTCTTAAATAAAATTGAAATAAAGTAATTTCAAATGGAAAAAATCAAAATCTTGATTTTTAATAACATGAAAACTAAACCGAGACTTTTTCAGAACATTTGGGGGTTTGTTATGACCATTCAGCAATTAAAAATATTACATGTAATTAAAAATATTAATTGTGATTAATCACACTGTTAAACAATAATAGAATACCATTTATTTAAATAGTTTTGGATGTTTCCTACTTTTTCAAATATAGTAATTGCAGTTACAACACAGAACACTCAGGGTATATCTACACTTGCACCCTAGTTCAAACTAGGGATGCAAATGCAGGCATTTGAAATAGTCAATGAAGCGGGGATTTAAATATCCCACACTTCATTAGCAAGATCTCGCTGGCACGCTAGTTCAAATCACAGCTGATTCGAACCAGGAAGTGTACTCCTCAAAAAATGAATAGTAACATTAGTTCGAACCAAGGGGTTTGGTTCAAACTAACGCGTCCCGGTGATCACTTCCTGGTTCAAATCAGCTGTGATTCAAACTAGCGCACCGGCGAGATCTTGCTAATGAAGTGCGGGATATTTAAATCCCCGCTTCATTGACTATTTCGAATGCCTGCATTTGCATCCCTAGGTTCGAACTAGGATGCAAGTGTAACCATACCCTATGTGCACAATGCTCACTTTATATTCATTTTAGACCAGAAGCTTTACCTGAAATTTCTTAACTCAACTGATTTTTGTTTTCCTTCATTTAAATCATAGCTCTGGGGTGGGACTGGGGATGAGGGGTTCAGTATGCAGGCTGCTCCAGGAAGAGAGGACTTCCCCAACCCTGTCTCAGCACAGCAGGTTGGTGCCAGGTGAGAAGCACCTCTCCATGGTTGTTGTGGCTACAGCAGGCAAAGCCAGGGGAGGGATGCATGTCCATTGGCTGGGACAGGTCTGGGTTTGTCTGTCCACAACACTCCTCAGCCAGGTTGCAGACTGTATACTTTCCCCTCACTCCTTTATGAAAGTGAACAGCCAACACAGTTTCCATATTAATGGGATGGGGAAGGTGCAGCCCTCCCCTGCTTTAGGGATTGAAGGCCTATGGCTGAGGTAGTCCTAGATGTGGGATGCATGCCCCCAGATAGTCCCTTTCATCTGTCTGTTGATTCTGGGTTTTTTTTCTGTATTGTTTTATACATCCCCAAATGTACTATGTATATCAGCCCCCCTCCAACCAAACCTTTTCCCTGCTTTAAGTTATGATAAGAGGTAGCCACATACCAAATTTGGTGGTCATAAATCATACCCTTTTAGGAGGAGTTCTTGGACAGACAGACTTGCTCGCTTGTTTGCTCACAAAAAACAACAAAATAAATAGTATGTTTCACTTCACCCCATTAAGTACTGTAATGGAATCATGAAAGTTGAACTTACAACTGTAGATTTAAGTACACATTCAATTGCACTTGGAACATAAATAAATTGCACTACCATCTACAAAAGTGCCCTGCAAATAAACACCTGTTCTCACTGTCAGGTGACATTGTAAGTAAGAAGCTAGCCGCATTATGTTCTATAAATTTAAACAAACTTGTTTATTATTGTGACTGACTAAACAAGAAGTAGGACTGGGTGGACTTGTAGGCTCGAAAGTTGTATATTATTTTGGTTTTGAGTGCAGTTCCGTAACAAAAAAATCTGCATTTGTAGGTTGCAACTTCATGATAAAGTGATCATTATGTTGTTACTTGTATGAGGTGAATTGAAAAATACTATTTCTTTTGTTTATCATTTTTACAGTGCAAGTATTTGTAATAAAATATAAAGTGAACACTTTACACTTGCTTTCTGTGTTGCAATTTAAATAAATATATTTGAAAATGTAGGGAAAACATCCAAAATATTAAATACATTTTATTGGTTTTCTATAATTTAATATTGTGATAAAACTTCAATTAATCATAATTACTTTTTTAAAAAAGTATTATTTATTTAGTTAATCACACGAGTTATCTGTGATTAATCAATAGCACCAGTTTGTTTTGTTTTTTCTCTTTGCTTTTACATAAATTGCCCAAAGTCCCACAGGAAGTCATAGGCAAAACTAAGAACACAGATCTACTGAATTCCATTCCTTACCACAAGGCCGCCTCGCATTTTTTTTTTTTTTACTCTTTCCTGTTTCAAAATGTATCTTTCAGACAAAAATGCTATGTGCAGTGGTTAAAAGCATTTCCCCTTCCCACCACTAGTCCTCTCTCTGTTTTCTTAGTCTGCAAACTCTTCAGAGAAAGGACTGTAGATCAGATTCTGCTGAGAGTTATACCACTCAAGATTATGAGTAATTTAAGTATTTAAAGCTTCTTGAGTTCCACATTAGGCTAACAGACAACAGTATTTGGTTTCACGTCTTCCTATGTGTTTATACAACATTTATTAAAATGGGTTACAGACCCTGCTGTTTTCTGTCCATGGGCACCACCTCAATATAGTAAACAGCACTTTAATCAGTGAATCTGACATTTAACTATAATACCTTTTCTGTGAGAAAAATAGGATACCAAAGGTGTTTCTTAATCATGGAACTATTTCATATATTGTGATATTTGTAATACACTTTTGTATGTCTGGATCACAAAGTGATTATTGTCATCTCCATGTTCACCTTCCTTCAAATACTGAGGTCTCTTCTATTTGTTGAAGTTTGGAACAACTCATAAACAGTTTCTACTTTAATTATTTTTTGTACTTTTCTCCCACTACAAAAATAGGGCCAGGCGTTCCAGTTGTTAGCGTGCACAGTACGAGTAACCCTGGAAGTGAGTAAGCACCATTCCACAAGAATCCCTTATTGTAATCTTTGTTTTAGCATAAGTAAAAAAAAAATACGCAATTCATTTCCATAAACCTGTCTTAATTACATTCTAGCAATAAACATGGCTGGGAGTGATAAGAGAAAAAATTAGTCAAGTAACTGGAACATTCCCAGGATTTCTCAGATACATGTTATGCTAGATGCATATCTTTCATCTACTATTTACACTTGAATTAATTAGGTGCCAGGATGTTCTTCATCCCTTTCTCTCACTATGTAAATTATGTTTCTATTATGTCATATTTTCTGGAGTCTTAAAATGTTTTTAAAGTTATAATCCAATTATTTTTGATTAAAGTACAGACCTCCCTGGTCTGATCATCAATTTTTACTTACAATAAGCCAAGTACTGCTCTAATATGCTGGTGCAAATCCAGCATGCATTCACTGACATTTTAAATAGGAATTCCAAGAGTAGATTCCTTGTGAGAGAGGCTCCGTTACTGCTATGTTTCACGGTTTGCTAATTATGCCCTATATTATGGACTGGTTTGCTGCCCTGACAATACAAAGAAGCCACAGATATCAGACAGTGTAAAACTACGATAGCAGTTTGGCTAACTCTCCAGTCCTACACAGCATCCCTTCACTTTGGGAATCTACAGCACTGGCACCCAGCACTAATTAGACCAGCCTCAGAATGCTCTAACTGCTGCTGGTACAGGCCAGTGCAAGCCAGCGAAAATTATTCTCAAATTCCCAGAGCTACAAAGGTGGCTTAAAGCCCCTCTCCTAGTCTGGGCCAAGAAAATCTCACCCACAGCAGAGGATCTGGCTATACATCTTCAAAGTGTCATACTGATGAGACTTTTCAAATACATAATAGATTTACAGCATGTTGATAACTATACTAATCTATTTTAAGGGCATGTCTCCACTTCCGTGAAGATTGATGCTGCAGAGTTTGATTTAGTGGGACTAGTAAAGACCCAGTAAATCAAATGTTGTGGGTTCCCCCATCGACTCCAGTATTCCTCACAGTTGTTAGGGGTAAGGGAAGTTAACAAGAGAAGTTTCTCCTGTTGACTTCCCACTGGGGATGCCGGAGAAATTCAGCTTAAAGTCAACTCCAGCTATATTATTTATATAGCTGGAGTTGCATATCTTAAGCCAATCTTCTTCATGAGTGTAGGTCTGGCCTTAGTTAAGGAAAAACTAAATACTGACCTTTCTCCTTCATATTTTCAATATTACTGGTTATTATAGTTGTTAAACTGTATACTGCAGAAACCCTAAAAATGGCCAGGGGGCTAAGTATATCACTTAAGGTAAATTCATTAACTTCATCAGTGGAACTTCTAGATATTTATGGGAGTAGAATTTACCTCTTTGTGATTTGTTTCCAAAATTCCCATTTGTGAAGAATTAAAGCATAAATATGAGTAGGATTTATGTGGAATATTATGGAAAAAAGACAAGGCAGTAGGTCTAGATTGTTTACCATTAACAACAACAATAAAAAAAACAATAATGAGATGCAATTTATTTGTAATGTTTCAGTGCAAGATTAGATAAACCCCTTCTATTAATAAAAGTGTAAGAGTGTGATTAAAGATTACTTCCAATTATTATAGCCTAACACTATAATTATAACATTTTGGTTGACTGCCCAGAATTAACATTCAGTTAGATTATCCCTTGTTGCCCTAAATTAGATGTATGATTTCAAAAATTCACATGAAGGGAACGAGATTGGAGAGTAAAAAAGAGCAATAGAATCTTTCATCCAAATGCAAAAGAGTTGTTTCAAATCTGGCTTCAGCTTTGAATCCAAATTGTGCCATGACTCCGCACTAAAATGTAGGAGAGGAAGGCATACACAGAGGTAGTGACCAAGTAAGGGTGTTCTGGGTAATTTTCTTGCACTGGATAGACAGATACTAAGGAGGCCATGCTCCTTAATCCTGCTGGTGACAGGAACATTATATAATCTCTAAGTCTTCTCTCACTGCCTACTGTCAGACATCCATTTTGACAGGAATTGTATACCTGCCTTCTTGGATACACAGCATTTCTCATCATCGTACATCCACCCAAACTCCCTGGGTGTATCAGATATGCTAATATCTGCATTAAACCTGGGTCTGAAATGGAGTGGATAGTGAAGGTATGAGGCTGGGTATTGCTCTTCCTTCCTAGCCACAAACCACAAGGAAAATTTTAACCTTGATGTTTAATGAAGGCAAAACTTGTTGAATCCAGAAAGAGACTGGAAAATCATAATACCCCATAATACCTTGTGAATTAAGCTGGTAGTCTGGCATTTGAATTGCAAAGTAGGTGTTTAAAGAAAGAAACTATAAAAATGTTTAACATTGCATTCTGGTCTCTTTCCCTTTAAGTATTGGTACCTTGATTTCTTTCTTTTATGGTGATTCATTGTATCTTCCACCCTGATTCATCCTGGTTTTTTTTCCTACAGAATTTTACATATTGGAAAACAATGCTGTGTTGAAAGAAGCTATTTTAAAGAAAAAGATTTTCCAAACAGAAATTAAAATGCTTCACATTGAGGACTATGGTAATTTTAGTAAAATGTTCCTTTAACACAGAAAATAACCACTTTCTTCATATCTACTATTTTCAATCTGTGTAAATACCAGCCTTTAATGGTTTGCTTTTTTCTTAAAGAACTTCCTCTGCAGTTGTCATTTCCAAAGGATTTCACAGATCGAAACCAGTATGCTGTTCTGTTAATAATGTAAGTATCTATTTAGGGTCAATAAAATAATAAAAGTAGGTAAATGGGCATATAAAGAGAAGATGTGTTTCTCTGTTTTCAGTTGTAAAATATACATTGGGGGTAAGTGGAGGGAAAATATCACTTTCCTTATGACATAACTTTTGAGTTGATAATCCCAAAAGCTTTGTTATCAGGAAGATGCTGTTTTCTGTCTTGTCTGATAAAAAAACAGTGCTTTATAAATTGTCAATATAAGCATGGTTCAAGATATCCATAGCTATACCTGAGAGCCCATATCTTTATGTGGTGTAATCTAAAGTAGCTTCACTAGCTTCAGTGGAGCTGTGCCTGTTTCCACCAGCAGAGACTCTAAAGCTTTTGGGGAGTTTTGTACACTTTTTTTTTCTGCTAAACATAGAAATTTGTACTGCCTAGGAGTCAGGTTAAGACTTCTACAGACCATCTGTTTTGGGAATAGCAGAGAGAAGATAAAATACTGAATAACCAATGTTGGCGCCTTTATGGGATTTGACCCACCGTCCAATGAGTCAGTGGAAAGACTAGAAGTAGACAGATGGACTCCCTGGCAGCCTGTGCTTTTCCTGTGGAAGAGATAAAGTAGCTGTGTTTCTTTCAGACACAGCCTCCTTCTGGTCACTCATGCACACGTTGTGCATGTATCTGGAGGGAAGCAGGTCCATCACACCCCCAATCCATCATGATATGTCAGTGGTGATCAATACCTCTATTTTCATTAGATACCCTCCATTTTTGCCCAAGGAGAGAGAGCTACAGTCTTGTGCCTGCTGCATGTGCGGAAGTCATAAAATAGGGGTTCCTGGTACATATAATCTCCTCTCTCCATATACCCAAACTGGAGCAGCGGTAATTTGTCCCTGGATTTCTAATTAGCCATATTTGTCTTTCTTCAAATATCAGTAGTTACTAACTGATTTATCATTGGTAAAAAAGGGTCCTATTAGAATACTCAGATTCATTTTCTTCAGTATTCCCTCTATATATTCCCCGTGGGAGCCCCACAGACTATGTTTCAAAGTGGTTACCAAACAAGAAAACCATGTGTCTAAAACCTGATTTAAAACCTTGTATCACTTACAGTCTTGGGATAGATTTTCCATCAATATTTTATATAAGGAATTAACAATGTGACTCCGATTAAAATGTATGGAGTTAAATCCCTGTGCAATGTATTGGAAATATAATCCCTGCTGAGCAGTAGAATAATATACATTAAACTACTGTCTTCTGTTTAATGAAAATCTCCAAAGATACTTATAGTTATATATACAAGGCTTAATTTGCAAGCATGAGCCTCTAAATAAATTGTTCGGAATTCCTGCATTTGAGCTTTCAGTCCCATTCTTATGCATTAGTAGGTAAACTGGCAGTAAGTGCTGATTTCAGTGCCCAATATGTCATTTGGACATGTCATTTAAGTGCCTACATTTGAAAACTGGACTCCTGAGCTGTCTTTCAGGTGGACTAGTGGATGGATCTCTTCTTTTAATGCCTGATGTAAAATGTGGCTTCTTCAGAGAGCAGAAGATAGGAATTTTATATATACAATAATTGTTATTGCATATGACTGAGCTTATTTATATTATAGTTGTTCTTGGAGGTCAAGGGGTAAACACATTTAACACAAGCACAATTGATATTGTATGCAATTGGTATTGGTATTATATTGTATGCTCTTGGGAAAATTTGATTTTTTGGTAAATAGGGGAACTCAGGGACTTTCAGGTAACTTGCTTAAAAAGTGACTTAAAAAGCTGAGAAAATAAATATTCTTAAACATATATTTAATTCATGTGCAACAAGTTAATACAAATTTGAGGACAGCAAAAGGGAAAGTGCTATTATAACTAAGCATTATTCACATATTTAAATACATATGTCTGGACAGAGAGAGTTTTCAAATGTTTTCTTTTGAAGAAGTTCAGCATGTAAGAGTGGTATTGAGGCAGGGTTTGCATGCTAGATAGGCATGGTGTCAGGGTTAGAGATCTGTAGGTCTCCAATGATACCTTAAATGTGATGGGACAGTTACGTCTATGAAGTGATTATTTTGTGGTGTTTGCAAATGGGAGGAAAAGGACCTTAGCAACAAATACACATTTTTTGTCTTTCCGTCTCTGGGATATTGAATTTCCACTTCTCTTCATTGAAACCCCTTCTTTGGCAGTGCTGAGAGTTAGTGGTAACACAAGTTATTTTTAGAAGTCCCTTTACATGGCAATGAAAAATCAATATTGAAGATCTGACAGGGAAGACCTTCTGTATTGCATTTAATGTGACTCATCTCTCCGACAACTTGACGAGAAAGAGGTGATATTTCTCAGTCCAGCTTGTTAAAACTTCACACTTTACCAAATTCACCTCTTTTTTAGAATTAGAGAAGGCCCAAAATGAGATCTTTGAATGCAGAAGACAATGTAGATTCTGTTCGTGAGATAATTGCAGCACTGAGGCCGGGTTTTTATATAGACTTTGGATAGTTCCAGTCCCTGAGGCCAAGAGTGTTTGGAAGCCTGTAAGCAAGCTAGGTATTTTGTCCATCCAAACAACTTCAAAATTGACATCTTGCTTCTTTTCATTGCCAGAAGTACCACCTCCAAAAAGCAGTACTGTACTTCCAGGAAGGACATCAGGCTGTTTCAGGTAACACTGACTGGCTGATTGTATGATGTCATTTCCCAGACATTCTACCTTCTGAAAGTGGTACTTCTGTGACTGACTTAGGGTCACTTTGTGCCTTCTGCACACATATTAGAAGTGTCCATACAATGGTTATTTTAGTGGTAGGTCATCAGAAGAACCATTAATACTACTGAACAGACACATTTATTCCTTTGTCTGTGGTCTCAAAGAGGAAATCTAACCACCAAGCTATCTAGGAATTCAAAAGGGAAAAAGGAATGTTCTCTCTAATCCCCAGTAATGATGTTTAGTGTTATCTGTTTTTGTTTCTTTGCAAAGCAAATGGCCTTTCTGGTCCTGATCCAGTGAACGACTAAGATGTCATTAGAATTATATTTTTGCTGTAGATATGAATTGGTTTAGAGTATTTATACCAATAGCATTGCAGAATAAAGGTGAATTTAAGAAAAGTGAGAGAAAGAAAGAGAATGGGGAAAGGAGCATGTGAGAGGGAATGCAAGAGTTGTCCTCTTTATTGTGTCTCTAGGGACAGGATTTCAAAAAGTTTAGATGCATGATTAAGGTCATGTCTTCACAACATGGAAGATAGATGTTGCCCTGGTTGATCTTCCAGAGTTTGATTTAGCGGGTCTAATAAAGACCTGCTAAATCAAACTCAGAGAGCTCACTTGTTGGCACCAGTAATCTTGCTTCTCACAAGGAGCAAGAGAAGTTGACAGCAGCATTTGCTTCCATCGACCTCCTGCTGTGGAGGTAGCTGGAGTTGCATATCTTAATTTGACCTACTCATGTAGTATAGACCTATGCACATAGGATACTAATGCTTCACAGCCTTATTACTTGGGCAGGGGGCATGTGGCATGTTTGCCACGCCATGAAGTCTACTTCAGCTATTGTGCTGTAGCAGTCTCTACAGAGCTGCTCCATTATTTCTGTAGGGGATTAGAACCCAGCAAGTCAAACATATGACTAGTACCTGGTCCAGCTCTTCTTGGTACTGGTGACTGTCATTACTGGCTCAAAAAAAAGTATGTTGCACTGGACTCCAAATTAGATTGTAAACCTTTGTTAATGCAGACCATCTTTTATGCTGTGTTTGTATTGTGCATGACTTAGTAAAATTCCTATTCCAAAGTCATCTAATAAACTGGAAATCATAAGACTTTAGATATTATTATTGCTGTCACAAACATCCCATCCAACTTTGGTCATATCACCTAATTTCTCTGGCCAAACTTTAGTGCCTAACACAAGTATTTCTAAACTTAAGCACCCAGGTTTGAAAAGTTTGGCCTTAAATATTTAAGGCCCTGCTCCTGCAACTGACTCTGTGCTGCTAAACTCCTCAATCTGAGCAGAATTCCACTAAATTCAGTAAAGTTCCACACATTACAGAGCCCAGCCTCAGAGAGTCTATTCCAGGATCAGGACCTAAATTTCCTTAGATGTGAAATTACAGTAAGGGTCACTGTCATCCTAAGGGTGGGGAAACTTAACTAATCAATGTCTGTAAAGCACATTGAGACCATCAGACAGAAGTGCAAAGCACTGTTGTTCAAATTAATATTGGATCGGAACACCAGGCTATCTAGCAGTCGCATAGGCCTCTCACAGTTGCAAGTTGTCACTCTAACTAGTCCTATTTCTCTCTCTTGAATTGTGATGCATATGGCATAAGTGACTAAATAGATAACACTGTCCACTCTTCCACTTGCACCTCCTAAATTACTAATACATTTCACACTCCATTTCCTTCAAATATACATACACCATAGCCTATGGATTAGAGAGGGGTATAATAATTGCCTTCAAGTGTGGTTATTACCTCTTTCCTATATAATTAGGATCAAAGTTTAAATTTCAGATTCTTGATTTTTTCATTATGGTTCATCTTACTCGTTAAAAAAGTTGGACGATACAGTCCTTCTTAATACACAGGAAATGATTAAGTGGAGTACAGACTAAGACATTTAATGTGGGTAATAAAATGAGAGGTGATCATCATTCTTTATTTCTTCTTGAACATAATTAACCTCATTCTTTCAAAATCTGTAGATAATGCATCTCAAATGTCAGCATTCATTATGTAATGTAATTTAAAACTACAAACTGTAAGTGGAATTAGTAGAACCAAAAGAAAGATTCTTCTAAATTCAGGAAAAAAATTATCAGGCAATGTATTCCTAAGTAAACATGGAATGTCTTCACCCTTCTAGAAGTATTGCATAGTTTTTATGTATTTGCTTATACTTCTGTAATTGAGGCTAGGTCTACAATAGAGCCGGAATGTAGACTTACAGTATGCAACTACAGCTACATAGAAAATGTAGCTGGAGTCAGCTTACCTTAAGATGAGCTTGGCATTGTCCCCACTGCGGGAGACTGACAGGAGCAAATGCTCCCATCTTCTTTCCTCACTCTTCGTGACTGCAAGAAGTAGAGGTACCAGCCGGAGCTGCCCTCAGCGTTCAATTTATGGGTCTATTCTAGAACTGCTAAATTGAATGCTAGAACATTGATTACCAGTGCAGCAAGTGGAGACGTGCCCGTAGAAGAAACTCTGTCTCCAATATTAAAATGGTGCCAGACCAGGCCTCACTCAAGCCAACTGAGTACATCTATACATCACAAGGATCTGACACATGCATCCCAGACCAAAGGATGGAAAGTGGCAATTTTTCAAACAGAGCAGGTACAGTGGTGGAGAAGAATGACTCAACAAATGTAAATAGTAGCAGAAATTTAGGGAGATATAGCTTAACTAATGGTATTTGTCTAAGACCTTCAGCATCGTAGCACTTTTGCATTAATAGTTCTCTTGTAAAATGTTCATTTATTGCAAACGATGTTATTAGATTAATCAGTGTCTGCTGCAAATGATGAAACAGTGCATTGCCACAGGGTGCAGTATAAAATTTCAGGGTAGAGTCCACCTTTTTTATTACAACCTGTTTAGAACAGGACATCCCAGAAGTCCTTTTCATCTGGCTACATTTGAAGTTATTTTGAGGGTCAGTTTTGTGAAAATCATTCTAAATGAACTGTCTATATAACTCTTGTGTGTTTTTCATGCTTTCCTGCCAGCTAGTTCTTTCATTCCTTCCCCCCTTGGAATGAAAACGATCCTCTGTTCTTTTATTTGTAGTGTTGTATTGTGGAAGACTTATGAAAATCTTGCTCTTTTTAGTCTTCTGGGAGTTTCTTCTTTTTCTAAATGTCTTGTTAGTTACAATAGCCTGGCACAGGCCACATAGGAGCTGAGATACAAGTAAGAAGCTTTCCTCAGCTTGTTTCACTGACAACAGCAGCTCTATGCTATGGGGAATGCAAGGGCTCCTCTTCAGGAACCTGGACTCCAAAAATGGGATGGGGAGAAGAACCACAACCTTTCCTCCAATGAGGCAGGGCAGTGCTGCATCTTCAATACTCAGAGGTGTGGCTTAAAAGCTGCAATCTGGTCTTCAGTATTTTTTCCTTTCTGAAGGACTATCTGTATTTCATTTCCATTTCTCCCATGATTCCATTTTGATAATGTCAATTTTTCTGATGGTGCCCCCTTCCTCCACCTCCCCACCCGGTGTTAAATGCATTCGTTTTCACAGTTGCAAATGCATTGTCTCCTTTTTAGCTAGTAACCGTTCCTAGCAAGGAAAATGAGGGATAGGATGGAGTGAGTGCTTGACATTCCGTGACACCGATGCTTGGGAATGATAGGGGTATCTGCTCTCTCAGTATCAGTGAAGGGTCTGATTGGCAGCAGGGCCACATGAGATATTGCTGACACAAAATGAATATGTGGTGAATTTTACCTTCATGTCATTTCCGCAAAATATTTGTTTTTCTTTCTATATGTTTTCCCCATTTTCAAAAAAGATGGTTTTATCACTGATGTAATTTTCTACCCCATGGAGGGAATTTATCTTCCGAGCTGTAGTTTCCCTCACTAATTCATATTTGCTGTTCTAAGACTTTTCCACATTCTGCACCAGATTCATGAGCCAGTATTGGGAGAGAGTTTCTATTGTGTTGCAGAAGTCCATGGCTAGGCACTATGATAACATTAATAAATAATAATAATAGCCACTGTGATAAGCACTACATATTCCCCTCCAAACTCTAATGAGAGCCAAAGCTTTAGCTCCCAGATGAAAAGATTCTTCTCCTTTCAGTAATATACCAAAGAGATGATGAGCTGCCTCTTTCTCCAGACAGTCTGAAGTGTATGTGACTGAATTGCAAGAGGCATACAAATTACCCACTAAGGTCAATGATATTGGTATATTATTGATAGCTTCTGTCTATTTAAATGGCATCTCAATGGTGAACTTCAGCCGTGTTTCTGAATCATTCTCAGCCTTGCTATCACTGCAGACTCATAAGATGCATGTTGTCAGTACTGAAGACACAGATGTGGTGGATTTGAACTTCATAAAAAATGAGCAGATTCAGGTGCTGTTCTGGTATAAGTAGAAAAAATAAAATTAAGAATTATTAGATGATTCCTTCACTTGAACGCCACCGCTCCTGATGCATTGCTGAAAATACAGTAACAGTTGCAAGATGAAGTTCCTAGAAGACATAGGCATGTAATTGGATATTGCCCTTATGAGTGTGTGTTTTGATTTCGCTGATGTGAAATATATGTAATGCTGTGCCTGTTACCAAGTTGACTTGTATCTCTGCATGCTGTGATGAGGTAGGGTGCAAGGAAGCTTATGTTCATGGCCCTGGGTCTTAGTCCCTATTGCCTACCAACCAAGGGGTGGGGGAGATCGTGAAGGGAGCCTCTGTATCCTGTAAATGGGCACAGCAGTGGAAGATACTGAGTGCAGCTGCAGAGCTCCGTTCCTGCAGTGCTCTTGGCATGCTGCATTTGAGCAGGTTAATAACAACAAGAAGTTGATTGTATGAAGAGATGGGCATAAATCAAGATCTTGGATCCAAATACTGCTGCGCTTTGGGAAAAACTGGATTGCAATACAAATTGTGCAGCTCCAGCCTGCCTCTAATTGTGAAGTGTGCAGTATTGGATCTGATCCCACCTACATTATGGCTAGGTGCAGTTTCTATCTGCCTCAGTCCTTTTATGTATCCCTCCAAATGTGAGTAGCGACAATGGATAGAAAAGTCTATGCATCAGGAAAAGGTGTGGCACAAAGTGAATTCTCCATTTTATTGAAGTGGATTGTGTGTTCATGCTGGCAGATGGCTTCTTTTTCATACCATAGCCCTGTCTGGGTTTGGATACAGTCCACCCATGTCAAATCCAGAGACATTTGATAGAAAAATATTTGAAAAGGGACACACAAACATGATCCATTCTTGTGCCCCAAGTCACATTTACCCCTATGTAGAGGTCTGGCACAGCACGTAGGCCTTGTCTATACTTACCCGGAAATCGAAGCTCTGGAGATTGATTTTCCAGGGTTCAGTGTAGTGGGTCTAGGAAGAACCTGCTAAATTGACGCTGATGGTGCCCTGTGAACCCTGGTACTCCATGGGCTCATGAGGCCTAAGGGAAGTTGAAATGGGGATGCCACAAAAATTTGACTTAAAGTACACTGACTCCAGCTATGCTCTTGTCTTAGCTGGAGTTGTATATCTTAAGTAAGCTTAGACCTGGCCTTAACCTCACTTTAGTCCTATTCTAAAGCTATAAGTGGGACTTAAATGATTCAGAGGATATGTCCTACTCCTCTTCAAAGGGGTGAATTACAGCCCAAGTTATTAATATAATTTATGTTAGTAGCCGTTGGAAACTCCAAAGCCCTTGCCTGACTCATTGAGATTTTTGCCACATGCCTCAGGGGGGGTATGTCTACACTACAGTGCTAATTCGAACTAACTTAGTTCGAATTAGTTAATTCGAACTAAGCTAATTCGAACTAACGCGTCTAGAACTAAAAACTAGTTCGAATTAGCGTTTTGCTAATTCGAACTAGCATGTCCACATTAAGTGGACCCTGAACCGGGGTTAAGGATGGCCGGAAGCAGTGCCGGCAGAGCATCAGAGGAGGACTTAGAGCGTGGAGATGCTGTCTCAGGCTAGCCGAGGGCTGCGCTTAAAGGGTCCCGACCCCCACCCCGGACAGTCAGTTCTCAGGGTGCCCTGCTTGCAAAGCAGTCCTGGCTTGGATTTCCCGGAGTACCCACACTGGGCACATCACACCACTCGGCCATCAGCCCGGCTGCACTTGCCGAAGGCTGCCATCTGGGGAGAGGGGGCAATTGGGGGGCTGCAGGAGAGCTTCCACCCCCAGAAGCCCACAGAGCCAGCCCAGTCCTCCCCATCGGGGGCTCGTGCCCCATTCCTCCCTCACCTCCTTCCACTTACCCTTCCCTAGCCCCTTTTCTTGATGTACAAAATAAAGGACAATTGTGTTCAAAAATGGAATCTGTCTTTATTGAACAAAACTGGGGGAGACTGGGAAAAGGAGGTGGGAGAGGAGAAGAGAGAGGCAGGAAGAGGCAGGGAGAGGGGAGGGCAACTAAAATGATCAGGGGTTGGGAACAGGTCCATATGAAGAGAGGCTAAAGAGACTGGGACTTTTCAGCTTAGAAAAGAGGAGACGGAGGGGGGACAGGATAGAGGTCTCTAAAAGCAGGAGTTGGGTGGAGAGGGTGCATACAGAAAAGTTCTTCATTAGTTCCCATAATAGAAGGACTAGAGGACACCAAAGGAAAGGAATGGGTAGCACGCTTCAAACTAGCAAAGCAAAGAGTCAACCTGTGGAACTCCTTGCTGCAGGAGGCTGTGAAGGCTACAACTAGAACAGAGTTTAAAGGGAAGTGAGATCAAGTCATGGAGGCTGGGTCCATGGAGTGGTATTAGCCAGGGGGTAGGAGTGGTGTCCCTGCCCAAGGTTTGTGGAAGGCTGGAGAGGGATGGCACGAGACAAATGGCTTGGTCACTGTCTTTGTTCCATCCCCTCCAGGATTCCTAGGGTTGGCCGCTGTTGGCAGACAGGCTACTGGGCTAGATGGACCTTTGGTCTGACCCAAGACGGCCATTGTAAGCTCAGGGCTCAGGGTCGGGGGTCTCAGTGGACCATGCTGATTTTCATGCAAACCTGCTCCTGGGTGGCCACTCTCCTGGCAGCTCTCCTGCCCTAGCTGGCCACTTTCCTGTGCCTAGTGCAGAGATCGTGGATGAGGTCCACGATGTCTGCACTAGCCCAGGCGGGTGCCCGCCTCTTGCGGTCCCGGGCAAGTTCCCGGGAGCCGCCAGCCTGGTCCCAGGAAGAGGAGGAGGGCTGGGGGGCATCGGGTGGGTGGCTCGATCCGTGCCAGGTGCAGGGTCTGCTGGCTGGGTGCTGGCAGGCTTGCACCTGGCACGGGCACCGTAGCCAGCCCGTGCCCCTTTAAGGGGTCCGGGGCCGGGAGGGCGGCAGAAGAGTTTCCCTGGTGGTGCCCAGAGTGGCCACCAGGGAAATCTGGGGAGGGCTAGCCTCCCACTAGTTCGAATTAAGGGGCTACACAGCCCTTAATTCGAACTAGTAAGTTCGAACTAGGCTTAATCCTCGAGGAATGAGGATTAACTAGTTCGAACTAAGCGCTCCGTTAGTTCGAATTAAATTCGAACTAACGGAGCGCTAGTGTAGCGCCTATGAAAGTTAGTTCGAACTAACGTCTGTTAGTTCGAACTAACTTTGTAGTGTAGACATACCCTGGGAGTGATGCTAAGTGTCCATTAAAAACCACTTGTATAGGTTTCCTTGAAATGCAGTAATACATGTCAAAGCAACCCATTAAAAATACACTGCAAGACATCTGGGATTTTAAGTCTGATGCTAAGAAAACTCTGCCATTTCCTACCAAAAAACAAGCTTCAGGGGGAAAGAGCAGTTTTACCAACTCATAGTTTTATCATCAATCTCACTTTTTTTTTAAGCTTCTGAAAAACGTGATTATATTTGAACCTCGGGCCTTTTGGTTTCAGAGTCAAGCTTTAAAATGTGGCCCACATGAATCAAAGAACTCAAAAAACAAGAATCTTATTTTTTTTTTAATCTCATGATTTTTATGTAATCATTTTTGGGGGCCTGACTCTTGATTTTTGAAAATATGGGTGGGAAATTATGAAATAGTTAAAAATAATCAAGAACAGATGAGAGAGTCATACTTAGCTAAGTGAAGGCTTCTACAGAAAACTTTCTGACTAAGAACATTTGGGGTAAGACTTCAAAAACTCACCATTGTTCTAAATCTGATTCTATTAAAGTCAACAGTAAAAATTTCATGGGAACAGTTAGGCCAACTGCAAATGCTTTTGAAAAATCCTTTCTAAATGTTAAATATAGATAGGAAGAGCTGCTCAGTGCCTGTTACTTTTGTACTTCAATTAATGGAAAAAGTGAAATACTGCCAAGATAGTGGTATTTTGTTACCTAGATTATATGACATTAGGCAGAGTTTCATGTTTACTGTTTCATGGTTAGTGGTACCATATGGTAAAACCTCTTTTCAAAATATGCAATAGTTTTAAGAATTCAGTTGTTTTCTCAAGACACAAAAGAACAAAAAACCTAAGGTGATTTATTGACATGTCAGTTAAAAATAGTTTATCCAGAGCTTTGTTTCTAAAATTACAGTTACATAAATATGGTAGGTCCTATGTAAATTTGAAAACAGATTTATTTATTATGTACATACTAATTAACATGCTGTTTGAAAGAGTACTTTGCAGCTGAACTGTCAGCAAAAATAAAACCAATTAATCAGCCAGAGGTACACATGACACAACAGTGATTGAAATTGCTGTAGGTTGTTTTTTCCCTATTTCTATAACTCTTTCAAGTTTAGAAAAAAAAACAGCAAAATAATTTCTACTTCCATCCTTCTTTCACCCTAGAATATTCCCAGAGACATTGTCCAATCTAATTTCCATACTGCCTATACAGACACTTTTACATTTTAATTTGCATTCAACTGGCAGATGCAGTCTGCACAGAAGCATTTTGAATTTTATACAACTTCATGGTAGCCTGCTTTCTTATTCTGTGTTTCTCTTTGGGAAAAAAATGACAAGGCTCTTTAAAAAAAAACAAAAAAACCTGACATTTTGTTTTCATTGGAATGAAAAAAAGTAAACTTACCTTCAATGGAAAATGCTAGTCAGCACCCTGGAAACTTCTTTCCTCCTATTCTTTTCCATCTTTTCTACTGTAAAACCTTTATTTTATAACGGAAAAACAACATCAACAAAAACAGCTTAGCACTCATGCCTGCATTCTTTTGTTGCTAGAAACATTGACAGTGAAAAATAATTTCCCTCAAAACATACTTAATTTTCCTCTTCAATCTTCTTCACAAAAATCTATTCTAGGATGTGATAACACAGATATTTTTGTTATTGTCAGGCTGCTATGATGAGTTTTTCCTTCTGTCACTCTATAGGATCTTAACAAGTTCTAGAATGAAATTTCCAGAATTCAAATAACCAGAAGGCATAATGTTAATTTCAGGATCACTGTATGAAAAGAATGTCGTTCAGTTTCACATCTCTTTTCGGCAAAAATTATCTAAGTATCCCACCTACTGCACCACATTATAGTCATAGTGGGTTTGCTTCGTGTTGTTCAACAAATTATTTTGCTTACTGCTACCATGAGGGATAAAATCACTGGTTAACGTGATGGTATAGATTAACTTGACAATAATTCAACTGGGTTGCGCAAACTGACTGAACTCTGCTGCCTCAGTTAAATAAAATATTGAAGAACTGCAAAGTGTATCATGTTGTCAATAGTCTGTGTTTGTGTCTGGTGTGTTGGTATTTACAGTGATGAAGCTCCAGGCAGCCAGTTGGTTACAGATAAGTTTCACATTGACTGGGATTCGGTGCTTGTCAACTCTGATAATGTCATCGTAGCTCGATTTGATGGCAGAGGGAGTGGATTTCAAGGCCTTAAAATTCTACAGGGAGTACATCGTTCCTTAGGTTCAGTGGAAGTGAAGGACCAAATAGCAGCTATAGAGTACGTATGTGCAAACTTTTCTTCTATTTTAATCCACCTTCACTTGATTAATAGACACACTTAACAGCACATTTCCAGCTATGGCTAGTCTCCATTTGCAGAATGAAATATGCTAAATGCTTATCTTTAGTGCAGTAGCACGTTTCAAAACATTAGGCTTTTCATTGCAAAGTGTGATTCAATGAATAAAAAATCAAAGGGAAAAATGTTTTGGATTGATGTTCCTCTTTAATAAAGTTGTCCTTCCAGGCCTAATCTAAATATGTAATCTAATCTAGTTTACATATTTTCTAGCTTCCTTGGAAAAATTACTCCTGGCATAATATACAGTGCTTCATTTCAAACAAGATAGAATGTCTTAAACATATAGGGTCAGATTCCACTCTCCCTTACATCACTGTAGATCAGCAGTGACTTCATTAGGTCACCAGACTTACAATAATACTAATGCAAGCAGAATTTAACCAAAGTTTTATTACGCTCCTATTTACATCATCGGTTTTAGCATGAGTAACTCCATTACCTACAACAGAATTATTGCAGATTTATACCAATTTAAGCAGAGAATCAGGCTCCACTATATTTTTACATGTAAAAATACTCAATAACACATTTTTTATTAAAGGACCACTCCTAGATAGGTTATTCTCATTGATTGAGCGGTATTTTAGAGATGGATGGATTATCACCTGTAATCATGTAGTAAGTATGGTGATGTATATTTGCACAGTTTTAGAATGGCATACTTTACATTTCTGAAAGTTGTCTGTAATGAAAATGTTATCTGAAAGGTTGGTGGGGTTGCAAACATGTTGAGGCTGAGTGAAGGACCCTCTCCTCCATATGAAAGGAGAAAGAATTGCCTCACAGGCTATTCAAAGGAACAGCATGATTCTCCCTATCTCCCTGCCTTCCCATTCACTTGCTGCCACACACTGACAGATTTACAGGGCAGGGAGAGGGGCCATGCTCACATCCACAACTGGGACATGGATGGAACTAAGTACTTTAATTGGCTCCACATTGTAAATTGAAGATTTCTTCTTAATCAGAATTCTGTATTCATGAGTTCAGAGTCATTGCCCTGTTTTATTTGGTTTCTCTGTGGGTGCACCACTTGCATGGGCTGTATGCAAGGGGGCCCAGAGTTTTCTTCCTTTCTTGGTACTTTTCAAACCCAGTTTTCCCATGGTCTGTAGAGACTCTTCTACATATTATCCTTATGGAAGCATAGCTGATAAATTACCTCTGTGTGAGTATTCATAATTTCTTCCTTCATGGAGAGTTGGGATCTGAAAGCAAACAACAAGACTTCACGAAAATAACACCTTTCATTGTTTTTATTTGAACTCTTAAAAGTCAGTTTCTCACTTAGTGATAGAAATGTAGCCGTGTTAGTCTGGTGTAGCTGAAACAAAATACAGGACTATGTAGCACTTTAAAGACTAACAAGATGGTTTATTAGATGATGAGCTTTCGTGGGCCAGACCCACTTCCTCAGATCAAATAGTGGAAGAAAATAGTGGATATCCTTTGGTATATATGGTTGTGACTATTTACTTCCACTATTTGATCTGAGGAAATGGGTCTGGCCCATGAAAGCTCATCATCTAATAAACCATCTTGTTAGTCTTTAAAGTGCTACATAGTCCTGTATTTTGTTTCAGTTTCTCACTTAGTTTATCATAATTCTTTCTACAAATAATCCCATCCACACAACTGACTCTCCAGCATGTAACATTTCCCTTTTTCTTACAGATCATTACTGAAACAGCCATTCATAGATCCTAACCGGCTGAGCATATTTGGAAAGGTAACTGGCAAAAATAGCAGGAGGACATTGTCAGTTATTAAATCATTTGTTGCAAACACATTTTTATGTATGTCTCCAATAACTATTTTAAAATAAAATTAAAACCATATTTACATTATTTAATACTGATTATACTTTTCCTTATAGTGAACAATTAGCATCTAGCAAGTCAGGTTCACTTTCAGGTTCTTACTGTTGCAAAATTTGCCTGCCAGGTACTGCAAGGAAAATATTAACTGTTCAGGGAAAAACCCAGTTTTTCCATTGGAAGTTTAAAATAAATGCGTGGAAACAATTTGTTTACACTGGAGCGGAAAGTTGACCTAAGATACCCAACTCCAGCTATGTGAATTATGTAGCTGGAGTCGATGTATTTTAAAATGCCATCTACACAGCTGTGCTCCCATTGGCTTCCCTTACTCCTTGCAGAATGAGGCATACCGGACACCAGTGGGTCCTGTCCCAGTGTTTGATTTACGGGTCTTCATTATACCTGCAAAATTGAACTCTAGAAGATAGACCTCCAGAAGGTTGATCTTCTCGCTAGTCTTGACGTGCTAAGGTGCCATAGGACTACTATTTGATTTTGTCATAGTTTCTGCAAATGCTCATTTTTTGCACAATTTAAATTCTAGTCCATATTGAAGTTGACAGTGCCCCTTTAATACACAATTTATATGCAGACATTTTTAGCATTTTTGAGTTATTTGAGATAAGATCCCAGAGCACTGAGTAGCATCCTTTTTTGTGCCAATTGTTAGAAGTCTCCTCTTTGCTGTTTTGTCAGCTGTTTAGCTGAGTTATATCCTTTTGCCTCTGGCATCTTAAAAGCCCAGGCAAAGGTTTAACCTTTAGCAAAAAGTTAAAGAGAATTTTAATTATTTCGCTTGAAACTAGCTTTTAGAAGTGTAACGCAAGACAAGTTGTATCTTTTGGAAAGTGACATTTGTTTCTTTGTGATATTTATTTTTAAAATGTTATCTTGAAAATGTCAATATTTTGTGTCTTTAGAAGTTTAAAATTTCACAGTGGAAACAACAAACAAACCATCACTGCTCACATATACAGGCAAAATGCTTATCAGTTATTGAAGCAGTATGCATTCGATATGAAACTCCAAAATTCTAGTAATCCCCTCTCCTCCTGTCTTGCTATGGGGCCATAGGCAAGGCTTTTAATCTCTGTATCTCACTTTGGCTGTCAGATGGGATAATATTTACATCCTTGGAGCTAGCATTGTGGCAATTAGTTAATGGTTATGCAGCCTAGTGAAAATAAAGTGCTATTTTTACTGTTTCAAGTGCAGCATTATCTTCACCTCCAAACACACAAGCTCCTACTGTATTGAGCTAAAGAAGATATTGCTGTCAAAAGTTCACTAGCATTTGAGTTTATACTCAGTCTGTAGGCCAGCCACAGAAAGGAAAACATTTTCAACTTGATCTTTTTGGGAATTTTCCAACAAGATGTTTAGTTAGAAAATTCAGACCCATCCATTGAAATGTTTCACAGCATGAGTCAGGGAAGTCAGCTGCTCCATTTTGTTTCATGAACTGAAATGGTTTAATTTTTTTCCTAATTAGATTAGATTAGATTAGATTAGATTAGATTAGATTAGATTAGATTAGATTAGATTAGATTAGATTAGAGTTCCTGATTTGTTTTAATTTCCTTTCAGGGGTGAATGTCTAGCCTTTGTCTGAAACGGAGAGAAATGCTTTTTAAAAATTTCACAGTTTCCAACAGAATGGGCTTTCTATGTGTCAACTATCTGTATTTCCCTCTAATGAAATATAAGCATAACTGATGTTGTCCATTTGAAGACAGAGTTGCACACCTCTCTTGTCCATTTTCAATGTGCCCTCTCATCGCAGTATCTGATGTATGCACACAAGCATGTAACCCTCTATCTTTTACCACATATACATACACTCCCTCTCTCAAAGTGTGCCGGAGTCTGTCTTTTAGCATGACATGCAGTCATACAAGCACCCTTCATAGTAGTAGGATAATTCAATTGCATCTGATTTAAGTAATATTTCATTTATATTCTTTAAATTTGTATTTGATATTTCTGAAAAGTGCCCCCAATGGGCCTTTACTACTTCAGTAAGAGGGAAAGTAGAAGACCTAAATATTATCTGTCCAAACCAACAATGTGATGAGGAGAGAACTGCAAAATGGCATAGACTTGAGCAGTCTTCTACATGTCTTCATAGAGTCACGACCATTGTTGGTGCGGTGCGTTTCAATCCACTAGAGAACAACTATGATGTTCTTTCAAAAAACATTGTTACCAGAAGAGTTTATGCGCATATTGGCTGATAGTGCTGCAAAGGGAAGATTTTGAAGGTAGAACAATAAAGAGGAAATATTGGCAAATTAGAAAAACTTCAAATCAGTTTAGAATTTGGAGGTGTTTATTGCCACTCAGTTTAACTTAAACATTTCAAAGCTTTTGAGGTTTATCCATCAGTAATAAAAATAGAGAAAATCCCCACATAGCCAGTTAGAAATAGAAAAACTGCTAAATATTGCTAGGCATATTTGACTCTACTATTGTAAGTTCATTTTGCCCTCAAACATATGAAATATGGACCATACACATTTTTTGTCATTATAAACATGACGGCTGCGTCTAAACTGGCAAGTTTTTCCACAAAAGCACTTGCTTTTGCGGAAAAACTTACCAGCTGTCTACACTGGCCGCTTGAATTTCTGCAAAAGCACTGAGGTTCTATTGTCCAAAATCAGTGCTTCTTGAGCAAATGCTTTGATGTTCCCATTTGAGCAAAAGCCCTTTTTCAGAAATGTTTTTGCGCAAGAGGGCCAGTGTAGACAGCTAAAAACTGTTTTGCGCAAAAAAGCCCCCGATGGCGAAAATGGCGATCGGGGCTTTCTTGCGCAAAACCGCGTCTAGATTGACACGGACGCTTTTCCGCAAAAAGTGCTTTTGTGGAAAAGCGTCCATGCCAATCTAGGCACTCTTTTCCACAAATGCTTTTAACAGAAAAACTTTTCCGTTAAAAGCATTTGCGGAAAATCATGCCAGTCTAGACATAGCCTACAAGTTTTATGCTCTGATTAAGGAAATGAATAGAAGATGCCTTTTGCAGGAAGAGTAAGAGGATTTTGTGGATTACCTATGTTGATCGCAGCCCAGCTGGGCACACACATCTTGTCCTGGAGCTCTTCTGCACACTTGAATGTAACATGCTTTTGAGCTACTCCGAACAAAGACTTGACAAATTCTTCAATATAAACTACTAGGAGTAATAATAAAAACAGCTGGAATTTCAAGAGGGCATACCAATGTCTATCAGGCAGGCCACCAAAACTATCTTGCTCACCTGCAGGAAAGTTACAAATCTTACTGATGAAGGGCACCAGAGGAGTCTCTTTGAACTGGTATATACCAAACAATTGTGGTATATAGTTTACAACTTTCCATCATGGAAATTGAAAATAAGTTTGAAAGTCTGACTGTGTAGCTAACAGGGATGTGGAAAAAGTGGTACTGGAGGTGAAACCACAGAAATTTAACTTAAGAACAGGAAGTCCAGATTCTTAAATCATAAAATACCAACTAAATATTGTATAACCATTGAGAGAAACTATACATGTTATATGTATGTCTTGGGAATCCTAACTGGAAGAAAAGGCACAGACCCAGAGAAAAAATATTCCCAATAGAACTAAACTGGGTTCTTAATGAAGGCATAGTATAAATTGTGAATAAGTTGACAATGCCTATGTAGCATTAAAATTGTTCTGTGAAACTACTGCAAAAGGTACAAGCAGAATATTAAACAAGCAGCCAAGAAAAAGAACCTGGAGGCAGAAAAAGTGTTACTGTTCCGTTCATCTTTTTGAATTATACTAGTTACTGGCACCTACATCAACATTCTGTGTAAGCCAAAATCTTTTACTGTGTGTGGGCAGTTTTGTGTTGTCTTCAGCAATTTAGGCTAGGGTTTCTTTGAGAATTGGGCACCTAATTCTTAGACTCCTTTGAAAATCTCAGTTTTATTCTGTATTTTCTCCTTTGTAACTGGTTTACGTTGATAAGGCTATGAACCCCAGAACACATTTTCTAATTTATCTAATTTATCTCTTTTTCCTTAATTAAGAGTTAATGTTGTTTCACAAATGCTCTGGATAGTCCAGAAATATTTTTTTTATTAACAATTTTAGCAATGAAGAAAAGGATACAGAATCTCAGATCAGTAAGGCCTAGAGCCAGGGGTTCTCAAACGTCATTGCACTATGGCCCTCTTCTGACAACAAAAATTACTACATGACCCCAGGAGAAGGGACCAAAACCTGAACCTGTCTGAGCACCACCACCAAGTGTCAGAGCACTACCACCAAGTATCGGGGACCTGCAACCTGAGCCTTGTCACCCAGAACTGAAGCCCTCAGTCTTTAGCTTTGTCCCTGTATGGTACAGCTTAAGCTTTGGCCTCTGGCCCCAGCAAATCTAACACCTGCTCTGGCAACCCCAGTACCAAAGGGTTGTGACTCATTTTGGGGTCCTGACTCCGATTTGGAGAACCACTGGTCTAGATGAACCCTGGCCAACTGACTCCATTCCTGTTTCATTGGTTAGCGCCTTTCTGCTATATATAAATATTTTCCGAAGGGCAATATTCTAATAACAATAGAAAAGAAAGAGAACAGCCCTTCTAAGAGAAACGTGATGAATATGGTAAAAGTATTAATTCTGGACTGCAGGGCTTTGAACTCCATCTTTTCAGACTCTGGAGTAAGTCTACAAGTATTTCATATAGTCAAATTCATCACAAAAAAACCATGATAGACAGTCTTAAATAATTACTAGAGTTCATACGTTTCTTCTGCATCCCACCCCATCCCACCAGTAAAGGACTGATCTTGCTGCCGCTCTGTGTAGGCTCTTCCTGAGAGCTGCTTGATCACATGCTACTAGAGCCACAGAAATGCAGAGCATTGAGCTCACTGACCAAATTTCTTCTAGCCATAAATACTTTGGTCAAGGCCAGTGGGATATATATCACCAGAGAGTCTCCTGTACACAAGGGTGATCTCTGTTCCATTTAAGGCAACACTTGTGCTAGTTTCTGGAGGGCAAAGTGATTGCTGAATTCTAGACAATGCAACCCCTTTTCAGGGGAAACTTGGCAATGCTTCAGGCAGAAACCTCCTCTGAGGAATCCATCTGTAAAGACTGCCATTTCAGAGACAGCACAGGTAACAGCTCCTCCTTTCTTCCTTAGCCTCAATCTAAAGCTGCAGTGTTCACCCAGAGTACACCTCTTTATTGACATGTAGAGAGATGTACATCTTTTAGAGAGATGTAGATTAAGCACATTGAAATTGCTAATGAAGCAGGGATTTAAATATCCCGTGCTTCATTAGCATAAACATGGCTGCCACTCTTTTTTTTTTTAATGGAGCTTTTTCAAAAAAACCCAGCAGTTTAGATGCAGATCTGCTGAAAATAAAGCCTTTTTCAACAAATCCCATAAACCTCATTTTTTGAGGAATACAGGATCTGTCGAAAAAGGGTTTATTTTTGACAGATCCACATCTATACTGCCGGGTTTTTTTTCCAAAAAGCTCCATTTTGGAAAAAAAAGCTGCAGCCATGTTTATGCTAATGAAGCTAATGAGATATTTAAATCCTTGCTTCATTAGCAACTTTGACGTGCTTGATTTGCATCCCTCTGTCGACAGTCTAGACATAGCCCCAGTAATAAGCAAAAATTCACAAAAATTCACAAAAATTCTCCCATCTATGTACTGTCTCTGAGACACTTATCTTCAATTTTTCTGTTTGTGCAGACTAGCCCACAGTCTGCAGAAGAGCTGGCTGGCGCTACAAAGAGACTATGGTATCTTAAATTAAAATATACCTCATCTTATTCTTACTATTAAACAATTATAAATTATAATATGTTTTAAAGCCTCAGGCTTCATAGCAAGACAGAACTACCACACCCTTTTCACTGTTCAGAGGCTTTTAATTCATGCTAAAGCAATAGTTGTAGGTATAAATATAGTGGAATGGCATGACAAAAGTAGCAAGATACTCGTTAACTTAATCTGAGTTAAGGAACAATGAACAAGAACAAACAGCAATCATGTTATCTGGTTTAATAGGGGTATGGTGGATACATCGCATCAATGATTTTGAAATCCAATGAAAGACTCTTTAAATGTGGAGCTGTTATTGCACCAATTACAGACATGAAGTTGTATGGTGAGTATGCCCCATCCTTCCCATTTTATGCAGTTATTTGTTTAAAAATATCTATACAGCAGATCTGTAAGTCAGGTTAACTAAGATTAGATAGCATAATTGTGCTGTATTAATGCTAGGCAAACTGGATATACGTAGGACAAGAAGCAGTGGGCTTCCCTTGTAGCAAGGGAGGTTTAGATTGGACATTAGGAAAAACTTCCTATCTGTCGGGGTCGTTAAAAACTGGAATACATTGCCTAGGGAAGTTGTGGAATCTCCATCACTAGAGATATTTAAGAGCAGTTTGGATAGACATCTGTCAAGGATAATCTTGACAGTGCTTCGTTCTGCCAGTTCTAGGATTCTCTGATTCCAGTGTTAAAATGAAGGTAATCATTGACTGGAGCAGTTAAGCAAAGGATGTGGTGTATTTTCCATCACTAAAGGTCTTTAATATTTTTCAAAAGAAATTAAGTGGTTTATGTGTCAAATTCTTAATATCAGCTGAGGTTGGGTAAGTAAATCTCTTATACCCCTTTAAATAGCCCATCCTAAATCAAGATTGGATGTCTTTCTAGCAGCACATATGAGGTGAAATCCTGGCCCTGTTTAAGTCAATGTGACTTCAATTGGTCCAGGATTCTACCATGTTTTATTTTAATCACGAGATATTGGGCTCAGTGCAAAAACTGTTGGATAAAGTTATGTGACTTGAATTATGCAAAGGTCAGACTAGATGATTATAATGCTCCCTCTTGGCCCTAAAGTGTATTAATTTCTTCTCATGATGAAGATGCTTGCCATCTTTATGGCTTAACAACCTTCTCCTGGCTTCTAACCAGAAATGAAGATTTAAAAAAAATTGAATTTGTCTTGTTTAACTCTGAATTCCCTGTTTTCTTTTGTAGCATCGGCTTTTTCAGAAAGATATCTCGGCATTCCATCTAAAGACGAAAATACGTATCAAGTAAGTTAGTTTAATGAGTAATTTTAATTTTTTTTTTTAATTTTTAAAATAAACTGCAATTATGTTGTATGTGCTCATTTTTAATAGACATCCAGTGTCCTGCACAATATTCATGGTTTAAAAGAGGAGAATTTGCTAATAATTCATGGGACAGCTGATAGTAAGTATTTAAAAATTCAATTAAATTTGCAATTATATGTAATACAGAGGCACTCAAAGAATGTAACAAGCATGCAAAATTTTACATTGATAATCTTTTTTCTCCCTTTTAGTAGAATTGACCAGTCAAAGAGATCAGATTGTCCATTTCAGCCACCTAATGTAAATCTAAATGGATGACATTTTCCTTTGCTACATATTTGTAACTCTTAGCTGCTTTATGTTCTAATTTGTTTAAATCTCTTGAAGCATGATGTTGCTAGTGAAAAGCACTGAATCAATTATTAATAAGATGACATACATTTTTAATGGTCTTTTAAATTAATCCCGATTTTGCAATGGAAAGTATAATATATGTCAGTGTAATCAATGATAAACAATATCTTTCAGTAAATTAACCCCTTTGGCTGCTTAATTCAAATGTAATAATGGGGAATCCTTAAATTATTTAGGGCTAGATTGTAATTTGTTCATGAGTGGAGTTTAGTAAACACTGTTGTAACACATGCCCAAGTGAAACCAGAACCAGGCCCACCACCTGCAATTAAAATTTGTGGGTGTCAGGCAGCCGAGATTTTCACCTGTATTGGTTGACAAGAAACTTTCTTTTAGTATATTTTTCTGATCATGGAAAGAGATAAACAGTGACTTGGATTCCTGGTCCATTTAGGGGACTAAAATAAATGTTATGCCTGGCACAACCTACCTACATCCCATACATGTTTGTCCTGCTCCTCTCAGAGCAGGTGGATGTGAACAAGTAGTAATGGATAGAGCCAATGTGCAGGTCAGCCCAGCAGAACTGGGATGGGAGACTTGGAATTTGCTGCTGATATAGGCCAGCAGCAAAGTATTACCCCTCTATCTCCGAGACCAAGGGGGAATTAGGGAGGGAATGAGAAGTGTCTGAGCAGCACAGTGCCTTTCAGAGACGACTCCTGGGTTTGAGCAGATAATGGACCTTCTTGCTCTGGACTGTGCCTAATAATATCGTCCAGCCCATCAGTTTCATGTTTGCTCTGAAAGAAGCAAATACAAGCCTGGTCACAGAGCTGCAAATCTGTACCCCATGAAGTTTAGGTTATTGAAATAACATTATAAAAGGCCCATTACCTAAATGAACCCAGTCTCTTCCAATCCTGCACAAACAATAGAAAATCTGACATACCTTAATTTAATCTACTGACAAACATTAATTGCATTTGAACACACCAGTGCTTTTCACCTTTCAACTGTATCCGTCCTTGCTAAAGAACAGATGAAAAACAAAAATCTCTGCTTAGTGTCCAGAAGGTATTTTGTATTGCAATGCTATCCGTCGCTATAGCACTATTGTTATTTGCTACATTATGCATCTCAGGTACAGTCGGAAAAGATATGTCTACACTGCTGTCAATGGTGGGACTGGGGCATTACTCAAGCTAATTTTCGTCTAGCTAGCTCAGATAACAAGTGTCATAAATCCACAACAATACAGGCTGTAAACAGTGTGGGCTGTATAAACGGATCCTGGATGGGACCCTGAGTATATACTCAAGCAGCCAGCCCATGCTGCTACAGCTTCATTGCTATTTTTATTTTGGCTGGTGAGCTAAAATTAAATTGGGAGTGTATAAATGTTCTGCAGTCAAGCTTCTGATTGCAGTGTAGATAGAGCTTAATCAACTGCAAATCTGGTAGCAGTTTGCCACATAACTCCAACCAAAAAGTTTCTTTATCTAAGAGGAAAATAAATAAATACAAATAATATATAAGTACTATAATCATGTTGTTCACTAATATTTAGATGTCATTGTTTTGTAGCTAAAGTCCACTTCCAACACTCAGCAGAACTAATTAAACATCTGATAAAAGCTGGAGTTAATTACACTATGCAGGTATGTAATGCTTAGGTGTCTCACCAGTGTATTATTCAGTGTTTAATTGCATTTTGCTTTTTCTCACCTGTGGGGCTCTTTGGATGACTTGTGCCCCCCGCAGCCTCCAGTATGCAGTAGGCCCATCAGTGATTGCACTTAGAATGCCATCTAACCCCTTGTCCTGATAGTTTGTAAAGAAGCCAAAGAAGGATCTTTGTGATGCTTCCATAGGACTCCCAAGTCTCAAGTTAATGCATGACGACTTACCTGTGGTCTCTGTCCTGTGATTGGATCACAGTTCATAAAAGAATGGGTCAAAACCACTATCTCACATTTAAAATGCTTTAGTAAAGTCCAAATATATTTCACCCAAGGCAGGGGTTCCCATACTGTGGGCTGTGGTGGTCACAGATGATGCATGAGGCACCGGCTGGTCACTCCGTACTGATTTTTCCTCCTTAATTTCAACTGCTAACTTCTGTGACAAGCAATTAAAAATATTGCAGTGGGGTTGCTCTCCCTCAGTGTCTGGGTTGCAGGCGGATGTAGTTTAAGGGAGTAGCTTGAGGAACGGCAGTAGAACAGAGTGTAATTTAGGGAATACAGCTGCTGGTCACCAGCTCCAGAGGAGGCCTATGCTGCTATGTAATGGCTCTGCCTGCAGTGGGTTGGATTTTTAGTGAGTACTTGGCCCATTCATTCAAATACCCCTATCACAATGATACAGCACATACACTAGTGAGACTTGTCCACATAAGAAAATGCTGTGGTTGCCACGGGGATGTACCGAGAATCATAAATGGGAAGGATGAGGAGAGGAGAGACTCATAGTAGTGAATGGCGAAGGGAAGAGACACGGTGTGTGAGAATACAAATGGTACAGGAGGCAGTCTTCTGGATTGTAACTGAGGAGGTGATGATCACCGAGACTACAAATAGAAGGCATAGGAAGCAGCCACAAAACACTGTCTATTTAGATGTGGTTCATTCAGTGGGAGTATTTCAGAACCTCAGATCTAGAGCATTCACTTTCTTTACCAAGATGCAATCCCCTCCTCCCTGGCTGCAGAAGGCCCCATAAAAGGACAGCTGCGCTAAGAGTAAAAGTGTTTGTTAGCAGACCCCCTGCACAAAGAGAAGGGAAAGGGAAGTGGGCAAGGTATTTTGGGGGCATAGATTGTGCTTTATTTTTATACAATAACTAGCACATTGTGGCATCTAATGGAGACAAGAATTATATGATTATATGCCACCCACAGGTAAAGACTCTGCATTCTGTACTCCAAGCACTGGGATGGAGAATTCTGTGGAGAATTCTGTGGAACATTCGTTCTGAATCCAAATCAAATGAATTTTGATTTAAATTATATTACTTTTCTTGAGACCATAAAACTCAAGTCATGTGTTCATCCTGTTGTTCACTAAAAAGCTTTGAAAGTCAGATGGAAGAAAATTAGATCCTGAAATATCTGAACTGATTTTTAAGACTATTTACTTTTTCCTTTTCCTTTGCTAGATCTACCCAGATGAAGGTCATAACATTGCATCGGAGAAAAGCAAATATCACCTTTACAGCACAATCCTTGGGTTTTTTAGTGCTTGTTTAAAGGAGGAAGCACCAATTTTACCACAGGAACCTGAAGAGGATGAGTGAGGAAGCCTGTTTGTACAGTACTGAAGGAGACTTACTTGGAGGCTCGATAAAACTTTAAATAAAAGTGACTGTAAGATTGCAGATTCTGCAGAAGCTCAAGGGCAGCTAAAGGATATAACAGTGGAACAGCACATTTAGAGACACTGAGCTAACAAACTGGAATTTAAGTCCAAACATATTACTGAGGGACAAAGCCTATATCTTTGTGGAAGGACAACGGTTGATTACAGCTTCCTGGACAAACTTAGTTTTGCATAAGTGTAGAGTTAGTGCATGTTTATTATGTTAAGCCTCACTGTTTGTTCTGTAAGTAGTTGCTCTGTTTTTAAGTTAAATGCACATCTTTATCCATCTTTGCATTACGCACTACCAATCATAAATATTCAGGCCACTTATATTTTAAAGGGTGAGTTGCAATCTAACACTTTACTATAACATTACAATAAGTGCAATTCTTTCCCTCTCTATTAAACATAGGAAAACACTGAGTTGATAAAGGATGGTGATATTTTCTATATTTTTTGTTTAAAGGGAAGATATTGTCCAGTGGGTCATATAACATAAGTATAGAAACAGTTTTGATTTTTTGTTTGCCTTGTTTTAATTTCAGACATTTATTATTGTTATTGCACCTATTGATAAGCAGTAAGGGCATTTGGGGGAGTGCACTCTTGGTCTTTATGTATATACACAAGACTTCCTAACCAGAAAAACATTGTATGCTTGAACAATTTTTCAAGCCATAATTAACAGCTATGTTTTAACAATGTCTGCAATTGAAATACTTCCCCAGTCCAAAATGTATCCTTTCCATAAGAAATGTTTGGGTTGTGTTTTGGTATTGTTTATAGTAGTTAATAGTTTGCTGGTTACACTCTAATTTTAGAATATGCTACTTTGTCAGATGTAAATTAGATACATAAATATTAAATTATAGTTTCAGATAAAGAAATTTTATTAACAATATAATGCCACTGAGTAATACTTTACCCTAAGAAAGATATCTTTGCTTAGATTCCATTCCAATTTTCATAGAGGTAGCAGGTAACTAGAACAGTCTGTCTGTTTTTATTTGGTATTCCACAACTGTTCATTGTCTGTTATAAGAAGGATTTACATTCAACAGAGTTACAAAGAAATGAAGTATTTTTCATTCCCAGCCAAGAAAGCTCCTCATAAATGAAGTTTTGTTATTTTATTCAGATGAAGATGCCAAAATGCATCCATTTATTTGTCACGGTGAATTACAACACTAGAAATTGATACTATGAAATGAACAAACCAGTCAACATCGGTCATCAGAACATTAACATCAACAACTGAAGTCATACATGATGTTCATTTAATATTAGGTATCTTCCAAAAGGTATCTGAAGGCTCTTGACAAATGCTGTGCAACTCACATAAATACATATGTATTTTTTTCTCTGAATAATATTTATTAATGATTTTCTACATGATTAGGGTTTCATTTCTTGCAAGATTTACATTAAAGTAATCAACATAATTTTTGGAAAGTAACTTATGCTATTTGAAATGCAAAGTTTTACATATTTTATGAAGAATTAAATTTTTTAAGGTACATTGAAATTCATTTGAAGCTTTTAAAGCAGTATTTTCCTCTGAAATACTTTCTTGCTTGAGTTTTTTTATGATGCAAATAATTAAGTTGTCTGAAAGATATGGTTTTATGGGGCACTTCAAAGTAATTGTCTATTAATGTTTAGTGTTTACCTTGTTTTACTAGCAATTTTTATCTATTTTCAGTTACTTTAATACACTTTTAATGTGTAACGACAGCTTGTCTGGGTCCCAGTGTTACTGCAAAGTCTGTCTGCAAGTGGAGGATATGGCGACACTGTTCTGCATTAAGATAAGATGTTATAAAAAATCTGAGTGCATCAATTTCATCAGCAGCAACAAGCAAGAAATCAACAACAAACCTACCAAGTCTGCTACAACAGGAGCAGCACTTTGACTTATTAAACAATTGAGATTTGTTCTTGTAAATTTACCAGACTAATTCCTTTGTCATTTTCCTCTGATATGCTTCCAGGAACCAAATTTTCTTGATCAAACATAACGGGTGAAATCCTGGCTCCACTGAAGTCAATGGAAATTTTGCCACTGATTTCAGTAGGGCCAGGTTTCCACACAATAAGTACACACAGAAGGTCTGCTTCTAGATGTACAAACAAGTACACTGTTGACCTCATCTGTATGGCATCAGTCTGCATCTGCCATCTGCATATGGTCATGCACTCTCAACACATGCCTGCTTTTTATTTATGAGCTAGCAGGCCTGCATTCTGATACCCACCAATACATTCAATATTTTTCTTATTAAGCCACAAATACAAACATTTCCACCGACTTTTCTTTATAATAGTCTAACAATCAGACATAGGGTGAGAGTCAGACCCTGGAGAACATTTTCTGGCTTAAAAATGAAATGATTATCTACTAGTTCAATTTGGGTATTGCATTCCACATTATTTTATTTCTGGTTGTTTGTTTGTTTGTTTGTTTGTTGTTGAATCAAATGTTTCTTTGTGGTTAGCTTTGATCATGCTAATGAGATTCAGATGTAGTTTAATCTTCTGAACATGGTCAGAACTACGCTGGGCCCTATAGTTTTCTATAGGCAAAAACAGGTATCGTTATTTAAAAAGAAGTGTGATGGTAAGTAAATGCATTATTATTACTCATTTGTATTTCAGTAGCAGCTAATGGTGACAGTCAGGCACTATAACCCAACTGTAGTAAGTACTGCATACATGACTGGCCCAGAGAGCTTGCAGTCTAAATATTCCATCCATTTCTAACCTCTAAGGAACTATTGTTAAGTCCCCAAAAAACAACTACTAAATTCATCTTCCTTTGATAATGTGACCTGTTTTTAGGCCATACCTGCTCTTTTGGGAAGGCTAGAAAATCAAAAGCTAAATATTTACTCTCCAACAGTTTATAATTCTGAACCTTCAAAATTCATTCCTAATCTTCTCTCTTCTACCTATAATATTGGGACTTGCAAGACTCATAAGAATAATGGATCAGATTGTGATATCAATTATACATTGAGAAATACCATTTATACCCGTGGAATTTTTCCTGATTACACTGCCTAATAGAGATCAGAATCTGGCCAGTTTAATTTAATTCTATATATTTATTGAAATATATGCTTTAATTTTAACACAGTCAGGGAAAGGGATTGTTTAGGAGAAACCTAATCAGTATATGCTACATGTAGCCTGCTGTTATCGTAATTTGCTATTTTTCTTTTAGACTCGGGCACCCACTACTTATTCTATTGCAGGCATCTTTCAATCTCCTCATAGGTGTGAGAGTTGAGTGTGACTCTGATCAGAGATTCAGCTTGCAAATATAATCTCATAGACTCATGTAATGAGTCTGTGCCTTGCCAGAGAGAAGGGCTGTCATTTGATTCAAAGACTTCCCAAAAGGGGATTTGGTAGTGTTGGTTTTGATTTGGTAGAATTAATTAAATGTGCAAAGCTCTTGCTCTGTAATTGAATATCCTTTACTGCAGTTTATTAGGCATGTTGAAAGTTCCTGAAACCTAGAATAATGATTGAAAGAGAAGATGAAGCAGGAGCAAACTTGTATTTCCTCTGCCAGTCCCTTTTTGGACAGCTAGAAGCACCAATTCATTTTATGTCTGCTTTGTGTAACTCCTGCTGGCTGCCATTCATTTCCAGGGAAGAGAGAACTTTACTAGCATTGTTAATTGGAGATATTCCCACAGAAAACCCTTTTAGGCACATAGGGAACACTCCTCTTTTCTTTAATTAAGTCCAAGTTGGTTAAGTAGTATGTATCAGACCTGACTCCATCATGTATTATACCTTGGATTCTACCAACAAGCTATCAGAATCCTTCATCAATTCTGCTTTGGTGATCGAGGTAAGTGCCTATATTATTGAAGAAGACTTAGATATGTTGATTTCTGTGGCACTACACTGATTTACATCACCTGAGAATCTGGCCTAGCAAATATAATAGTACTGTAGTCTTCAGATATATGCTGCTATTTTACCACTAGAATATCTAACCCACTGTCTATATTTGCAGAACGTTCAAGACTTTTTCTATGGAAATACTTTAGAAAGACAAATTTCTGCCTTTATATAAGTTTGAATCAACCAAAATTGATTCAATTATTGTAGTCTTTGAGGACATAAATGGAATATGTAGTTCCTGTTTTGTGACACTTCCAGTGCTGAAAGCCCAGAGTAACATGTAATGATAAAACAACAAGCAAAAGAAACCCCTCTTTCATAAGATGAAACAGAAAGGATCACAAGAAGAAGGCTTAGAAACCTAAAAAATGCAATAGTGTAATGGTTTTCAATCTTTTCTCATTTGCAGACCCCTAAGCAATTCTGAATGGAGATATGGAACCTTCTGAAAATAGACATAGTGTGCAGAGCCCAGGGAGTCTGCAAAACTACAGATTTAAAACCATTTTTTTATTACTCAAACTGGAGTCTTGTTTACAAGAAGCAAGAAAACTCTGCTGTTAAAACTTATGTATTTCCCTGCTTTCAAGGAACATATGCTTCAGGATATGATCTTCTCTAAGCAGAGTCTATATCTCTTCCAAAACACTTAAGATATAATCCCCAATGGAATCAGTGGAGCCATGTAAATTGAGAGTAGACGAGGAGCTTTCCTGTTGTTTTCTGTGTACTGTTGTTTTTGACAATTTTAATCTTTACCATTGTAACTCTATAGTCTTGTTGTCTACGTAGGCAGTATTGAAAACACTTCTAATCTCCTCTACTCAAAGCATCTTGTGCTAATGCGTTTTATGGATTAATTGTGCATAATTTGCTGTCTTTCAATTTTATTTAATGCTTCCTTGCCATTATTTATTATTTGTATTACATTAGTGCCTAGAGGCCTTAACTAAGATCAAGGTCTATTTTGCTCAGAGCTTTGCTTACAGTGCGTACGAACATACAATTCACTTTTCAAATAGCTTACCTATTAAACAGGAGTGATAGAAAGTGGGAGAAAAGAAGTATTATCCCCATTTTACAGTATGGGAACAATTTCAAAGAGATATTAAATGACTTGTTTGAAATTGCCCAGGGAGTCTGTTGGAGAAAACAAATGAACAATTTAGCTACTGTATATTATTGGTCCTGTATTCATCAGCAAGTGCCCAGAGCACCAGCATAAAGTGATTCTGAGCATTAGCCTAAGCCTTCAGAGACCTAGGTTTAACCCTTGGTCTGCTACAGACTTCCTGTGTGTAGCCCAGTAGTGCTCTGGGAGAGGTTCCTCCTCCTTTGAGTCAGAGGGTGGCCACTCCAACCCACTATGTGACTACTCAATTTTTGGGGGAAATGAGCCATGCTGGCCATTTACCTTAAGTCAGTCCACAGGCCCTGATTCTTGGTGAGGCAACAAGTAACAATTCGCAGGCCCAGGCCCTCGTTCAGGGCGGGGCAGCAAACACAAACAGTCACAAGTCCAATTGGAAACACAGTCAGATATCCTTGCTCAGGTGGGGCTCTGGCAAATGCAGGCTATCATTATAGAACAGCCAAGGGGGGAGACTGCCACCCAGAATGGGGTAGCAGGGGGAATGCAGTCCTGCCCACTCCATTGTGTCCCAGCTCAGGGCCCTACAGCAGCAGAGCAGTCTGCTACCAGGTCAGCGAGGATCCTCACCATAACACGCTGACCCTGAATCAGGCCAACTACAGGTGGCTATCCCCGGGCTGCTTCCATCTCTCCCTCTCAGCGCATGCTGGCTCCCACGCAGGTCTATTGTTCTCTCTAGGGCTGGAATGTCTGGCCAGGTAAGCACCTCCTACAGGTCATAGTCCAACTGGGAGCCTAGCAGTCCAGGCCAGTCCTCAGCTTCCCTCAGGTCCAGATCCCCACTTGGGTGTGCTGGGGGGGGGGGCGGGGGGCGGCTTCTGGTTCCTCTGGCAGCTGGGAGCTGACTGGCCTTTTAAGCTGGCCTTTTATAGTCCTAGCCCCTCCTCCTGGCTTCTGGTCAGGTGGTGCGCTGGGGCCAGGCACAGCCCACCAGGGCTCTGCGAGAGGTTCCTCCCCCTCTGGGTCAGTGGGCAGCCACTCCGACCCACTATACTGTGCAACATGTGGCAAGTCACCTAGGCCTAGATGCCAAATACTTTTGAAGATCACAGATTTTTTCATCTGTAAGATGGAGACAACAGCACTTCCCTATGTTTCAGGGAGTCGTGAGGCATATGCACTGACTCTGTGGGTACTCTGAGGCTGCAGCACCCACAGGGAAAAAATTGGTGGGTGCTGAGCATGCACCAGTAAGCCCTGTGTATCAATGCTAGCCCCTGCCTCTCCTCACCTCCAGCCCACCATAGTCAGCTGTTCTGCAGCATTTTGGAGGCTCAGGCAGAAGGGAGTAGGAAGGAAAGTGGATGCAGTGTGCTCAGGGGAGGGGACAGACCTGAGTGTGAAGAGGCAGGGGAAGGGTTGAGCAGGGGCAGAAAAGGCAGAGCAGAGTGGGACCTTCAGGGAAGGGTTAGAGTAGGGACAGAGCTAGGGGCAGTCACCCCTCAGCACTTTTGAAAGTCAGCACCTGTGTTATAAAGATTAATACATTAAAGAAGCATAAAAAGCCACCACATACTAAATCACTTACTACAACTGTCCTATTGAGTAATTGAAGAAGGTTACACCTGAAAAGAAGACTAATATTGCATTCAGAGTTATGCAATACTTACATCAGGAGCTGTGTATGAGAAGTCTAAAAATAACACCCCTCACACACAGAGATAGCCCTACAGAAATCCCTTTTCTTTTAGCCTAAGAAAAAATCTAAGGTGTTTAATCAAACCATTGTAGTGAGTGGCTAGCTATGTATTTCAGATGAAAGATGAACTGGCAGAAACAAAATAATTGGCCCACCAACTGCAAAATGGACCAGAGAAATTGGAAAGTGAAATATAACCCCAAAGAGAATTTACACAGTGGCTATATGTTTTGCTCCTGTTAACACGTAAGGTTTTGATAAAATGGCAGAGCCCTTCCAAATTCTTAAGGAAGACAAGTGTGGTAGCTGTGCCCACTAGTAAACTCAGCAGTCAGACCTGGAATGTAATATGTTTCACAAATGGATCTAGGGTAGAATCCTAGAGGAAGCTGATGGCACTGGAAATTCTGGAAGATGTGGTGATACAGAAATGGACGAGTGTAGTTCAGAGATGGAGTAGTGCAGCTTTTTTCCCCTGGAAATTATAGAATCAAAGGGAAAAAGGCAAATCCTATCACGGTGTGTACCTTCGTTTGTGGTGAGAGAAGGGAAAACCATGTTATTTGCCATGAACTGTCACTTCCAAAAAACCTCCCTTCGAATTAATAAGCAATGTAATTGTTTACTATAGCATGGGACAGCAGCCTTCAAAGAAGAAGTGTAGGCAATGCTTGATATGAGAGACAATAATGCTTCAAAATGGTCTAAACTATCCCAATAGCTTTGGAACCAGAGAAAGATAGAGCAATATAGTACTATGTAGATTTCCATGTTTTAAAAGGATACAGTGATTAAAAAATAGCAACTGTTACATAAGCTCAACCCTTGACATAAGTGACTTAGGCCAAGGCAAGTGCCATTGTTGCAGCAGTAAAAGGAATACACTGCATTTAAAATTACAGATGATTTCCACCAGTTGACTTTCCTTCCTTTTTTGACTCCATGGATCACTGGCTACCTTCCAGGGGTTAATGGATATTTTTGATGGACTGCAAATGGTAGGCAAGAGCCCATGTGAACACCACAGTCATTAATTGTACCACCCTGTGAGATGAGCCTCTTGAGCAAATAGAGAAAGTAGTCCATGGTTCCAAAAAGTGAGGTTAACAGTACGCCCAAAGGAATGCTTCAGGATGCACAAAGAGGAACATACTGAAGAGACATACCAGCAGGAGATCGATGACACCTCAAATAGAAAATGTACAAGTTATCTGAAAAAGTCCAGTGCCACATATGAAGAAACAAATAAGCTCCTCTGTGGGTGTTACAAGTTGACAGGGGAGGTTTATTCTACGTGGTTGAACACTGGCAGCACCCTTTGAATTAATCAAAGCAGAATACATGAAAAAAGTGGACTGCACAAAGGCATTTGACCCTGCTTTCCAGCCATTAAAAATGAACATTTGTGCCCATGCAGCACTGCATACTCTTGATTTAGCAGCTAGATTTTCATGGTTCAAGCACATGGCTCTGGATTGAGCTGAGAGGAGGATTATTAAAGGAAAGAGTAAAACAGCCACCAGGGCTATCAGATCAGAAAGCTTTTCCAAAAGGAATCCAGCTGTGTCCCTACAGAGAGAAAATCCTTAGCTGTTCTTACACTTACCTTCCAAAAAGAACTATGAAGCATGGCACATAAATCAAGCATACAGTGACATATGTATATTGCGTAACTGCATATGTATTAGAGTCTGTTACTATTGTTGGGTAGTGCTGCACTACACACACAGCCTTTGTCACTTTCTGGAATGCCAGTATTTGTAGAGTAAGCTGCTATTCAGTATAAGTAAGGATACTGGAACTTCTTCCTGTATGGTAGAAAAAACATTAGGTGGGAGGGTGTTTTACCTACCTCAATGCATGACAGTGGGGATGAAATGAGAAAGTTGCCTTCTTTATTATATAGTAATACTACGTTTGCTGACCTGAGCAATGCAAGGTAATATTCCCATATGGATTGGGGGAGGAGAGCTTCAGCCCCCCCCCGTCCTCCCTTTCCTCCCTAAAGGGTTCCTGGGAATTGAGAGGCTGGGGATGAAGGGTTCAATAAGCAGGCTGCCCAAAGCAGAAAGGACTAACCCAGGGTATGTCTACACTACCCCCCTAGTTTGAACTAGGGGGGGTAATGTAGTCATACGAAGTTGCAAATGAAGCCCGGGATTGGAATTTCCTGGGCTTCATTTGCGTAAAGCCGGCCAGCGCCATTTTTAAATACTGGCTAGTTTGGACCCCGTGCCGCGCGGCTACTCGCGGCACGGACTAGCTAGTTCAGATTAGGCTTCCTATACATTCCATGAGGCGTACATCTAGTTTGGATTAGGAAGCCTAATCCAAACTAGCTAGTCCGTGCCGTGTGTAGCTGCGCGGCACAGGGTCCGAACTAGCCGACATTTAAAAATGGCTCCGGCTGGCTTTACGCAAATGAAGCCCGGGAAATTCAAATCCCGGGCTTCATTTGCAACTCCGTATGAGTACATTACCCCCCCTAGTTCGAACTAGGGGGGTAGTGTAGACATACCCCCAGTCCTTTCTTACTGCAGCAGCTTGGGACCATGTGAGAAGTGCTTCTCCATGGCCGCTGCAGCTCCAGTGGACTCATCTGGGAGAGGGGTGAATGGCCCCTGGCTGGGGCCGGGTCAAGTACATCTGCCTCCAGCACATCCCAATCAGAGTGAAGAATGCAGCAAACTGTGCACTTCCCCTTTGATCCCTGATGAAAAAGACCAACCAGCAATGTCCCCATATGAATTGGGGGGCAGCTTCAGTCCTCTTGCCCCCTCCCTAAAGGGGACTTGGACAAAGGAGGCTCGGGGCTGGGACAATCCCAGATGGGCACCTCTAGCTAGTCCTTTTCACCTGTCTGGTGATCTGTCTCTTTTCTTTATGGTATTATGAAAAACAATCCCATTCCAGGCACATCCCATTTTCCTGACACAACCAAACTCTTATCCTGCTTTACATTATGGTAAGAGGAAGCTGTGTACCAAATTTGGTGGTCCTAGCTCTTACCATTGAGAAGGCCGTGAACAAAAAGACAGATAGACACAAATATATAGTAGATATGTTAATTGAATGGGGCAGGGCTCAAAATGTTGAGACAGACTTCTGCAAGAGTTCTTCACTCTTTAGGCTACATCTACATTGGCAAGATTTTGCGCAAATACTTTTAATGCAAGAGTTTTTGTGTTAAAGTATTTGTACAAGAGAGCGTCTACAAAGGCATGTGCTTTTGCGCAAGAGCCCATTTAGCCATCGGGCTTTCTTGCACAAGGAATTTATGTTGCCTGTCTACACTGGCCTCTTTCGCAAGAACACTTGTGCAAGAGGGCTTATTCCTGAGCAGGAATGTCATAGTTCTTGCACAAGAAGCACTGATTTCTTACATTAGAAAGTCAGTGTTCTTGTGCAAGAACTCGCGGCCAGTATAGACAGGCGCCAATGTAGACATAGCCTCAGAGTAAACAACACAACATTCCACTTCGTTCTAGAAAACAGGTCCCCTTAATTAATTTTTGCATTTGGTATTATTTTTTTATCCACAGAAGGCATTATTGCAACTACACTGTCCTTTGCATCTACACTCTCATGTCGACAAAGCGGCTTGCTTTGTCGACAGAACTGGATGTAGACTAGATGCTCTTTGTTGACAGAAGCTTTGTTGACAGTATCTGTTGACAAAGCCTCTATCATAAAAAGCCTGTAGTCTAGATGTACCCTCACATATTAAAAATTATCTTCAAAGACTGTTGAGGTTTACAGCGTAATTCATACAAAAAATTAAAAAATTCTAAAAGTGTGCCATGCCTCTACCAGCTTAATTGAGTCAAAATTTAATATAGAATCACAGAATCATAGGGCTAGAAGAGACCTCAAGAGGACATCAAGTCTAGCTAAAGCAGGACCAACCCCAACTAAATCATCCCAGCCAGCGATTTGTCAAGCCGGGATGTAAAAACCTCTAGGTATGGAGATTCCACCACCTCCTTAGGTAACCCATTCCAGTATTTCACCACACAACTCGTGAAATAGTTTTTTCCTAATATCCAACCTACACCTCCCTCATTGTAAATTGAGACCATTGCTCCTTGTTCTGCCATCCGTCACTACTGAGAACAGCCTATCTCCATCCTTTTTGGAACTTCCCTTCAGGGAATTGAAGGCTGCTATCAAATCCCCCTCACTCTTCTCTTCTGCAGACTAAATAAGCCCAAATCCCTCAACCTCTCCTCGTAGCTCATGTGCTCCAGCCTCCTAATTATTTTGGTTGCCCTCCGCTGGACCCTTTCCAATGCATCCACATCCTTTCTGTAGTGGGGTGGGGAGCACAACTGGACACAATACTCCAGATGTTGCCTCACCAGAGCCAAATAAAGGGTAATAATCACTTCTCTAGATCTGCTGGAAATGCTCTTCCTAATGCATCCTAATATGCCATTAGCCTTCTTGGCTACAAGGGCACACTGTTGACTCCTATCCAGCTTCTCAGCTACTGTTATCCCCGGGTCCTTTTCTGCTGAATTACTACTTAGCCAGTCTGTTACCAGCCTATAACAAGGCTTGGGATTCTTACATCCAAAGTGCAGAACTCTGCACTTGTCCTTGTTGAACCTCATCAAATTTCTTTTCACCTAATCCTCTATTTGTCTAGGTCACTCTGGACCCAATCCGTGCCCTCCAACATATCTACCTCTCCCTGTAGTTCAGTGTCATCTGCAAACTTGCTGGGGGTGCTCTCCATCCCCTCATCCAGGTCATTAATAAAGATGTTGAACAAAACTGTCCTTAGAACCTATTCTTGGGGTACTCCACTTGACACCAACTGCCAAACCAGACACTGAGACATTGATCACTACCCGACAATCTATCCAGCTTTCTATCCATCTTACAGTCCATTTATCCAATCCATACTTCCTTAATTTTCTGGGAAGAATATTGTGGGAGACTGTATCAAAAGATTTGCTAAAGTCAACCCCCCCCCCGCCCATCACTACCCTTCTCATTTTTGACACAGTATTAATCACCTGCTTTGGTGAAGAAAGGCACCAGGCAATGTGTTATGATGGGCAGCAAATCCAAACCCCAGCAGACTGGTACAGTGTATTTGAGGCAAGCAACTTTCACTGGGAATGCACTAGAGGTACCCGACCAAAAGAAGAGCAGTGTAGGTCTCTGAACAAAGAGGACTGCCACTGTGCTCATCCACCAAGCATGGCTACAGGTTCTTCGGAGTGCTGTAGGTAACTGTTTCAGAAGCTTCTGAAGAGTGCCACCAATGCCCTTTCAAGCCCACTGTAGGATGTCCATGATATTCAACATAAATTTGTGAACAGTCCCCATAACTGCAACTTGAGGCCAGGTTCAGGGAACCCTTGTGATTCATGGAATCGCTATTTGTGGTCCCACATATTTGTGGGTGTCTCCTCTCCCAGCCTGGGGGAAAAGCAGGGGGCCAGAGTGGCGGCAAACTCAGTGCAGCTCTAGGCCCCTGGTTCCCTGTAGTATGAGCCATCATGAGTCCTCCACAGCACCCAACAGCTACAGTGAGTTTACCATGGCTCCCGGCCAAACAGTGAGGTCTCTGTAGCTCCTGGCCCCCGCGGTGAATTCAGAAGCTGCAGCTCCCAGTATTTGAATGTTTTGCAATTCATGGTGATGAGAGGGATGCATTCACTGCGAATGATGAGGATTTCTTGTACTCTTGGCTTTATTTGGACCCCTCCGCCCCAAAACAAGCCAGAAAAATCTATCCACAGACTCCAAAAGGGCAGTGTAAAAAGTACTATGTTCCTGCTAACAGTTCAGAATGTCTGTTTGCTCACCCAGCACCTTGTTCAGCAGTGCTGTGAACTAGCAGAATAAGCAACAGTCTTTGAAATTACCCGCATAGGATAAAGGCCAAAAAAATGCCTGGATCTCTTTGGTCGCACAACCTGCTCATACGGTTCCTTGCAGTTTAGAATAGCAAGGTAGTAAGCCCTGATAACAATATGTAAACACACCTGCTAGGGAAAATGTGTTCTGTGATTGACCATCTACCTCAAGAGTAATTTCAGGCAAGTATTGTGGCAGGTCAAACTGCATTACAACCACCCTGGATGCAGCTGAGAAGTCAGCTTGCTTTACGGCTACAAGGACTGAAATATGCTCTCTCTCTCGGCAGCAATCATCAAGAAGCACGAGAAATGGCCAAAATACCACTGATGACCTTCCTTGCAATGGGCTTTAGTTCTTTGCATTCTCGGATGTGTCCTCATGCTCTCAAGGATTGAAAGACTTTCTGCTTCCTTGTTATCCACATGCCTGTGAATAAAAGGTGTTTCACTGGATCACAGCAACACAGAGCGCTGACCCAGTCCAGTTTCTAACCTACTACATCAGGAGGGACCCAAAAACCAGACAAGGAAAACCATCTGCCACCGCAACATGGCTATCTTCAAGAAACACCATTTTTGAGGTACTTTACATGCAGCAGAATAAGCTGCATCTCTGCATCCAACATACAGAAATGAGTATGCTCGCCAATGTGCCTCATACAGCTGCATGAATGGGGACCTGTAACAAAGTACCATGCAAGATGGCCCCTACTGGTGGCCAATAATAGGCATATGGAGAGCAGACGATGAAGGGGAGTCCATTATTGCTATTTATTTGTGTTCTGTTCAACCTCGTTAAAACTGGTGGGTGTAGCACCTGCCCCGTATTTGGGCCAAATGTAAGAAACAATTAATCCGTATTATGAAACAATGGAGGTCTCACCCAAAACAAGACCACAGGCTGGAGTAGAAACTGAGACATGTGGACCAATGGGGGGGGGGGTAACAAACATAGGAGGCGAGCATGTTTTGTGTGAGGTTTCTATAAAGCCGGGAAAACACCAGAGAAACTGAGAGAGCTGCTGCAGAATACAAAAATACAGCCAGCACAAGACTTGGGAACCTGGCCCTGAGGGGGGAAAAAACTAATTCCTAGCAAAAGAGCTTTTGAGCTAAGAGCTGGCTAAAAAGGGTCTTGAAATGATGAACAAGTAAAGGAGCGACGGCTCACAGATTATCAATGTTAGTCTGTAATTTTAAAAACAATTAGAAGTCCTGTGACACATTAGGGTACGTCTATGCCTCCTGGGATGAGGTTTACCTGGGAGGTCGACAAATGCCTTTGATGTCGACCCCCGCGCGTCCAGACTACCGTGCTGTGCTGACAAACAGCTGATCGGCACAGCGCAGCAACCATTTAAATTTAAATGAAGCGGCGATTATTTAAATCACCGCTTCATTTTCCTATGTCTGGTAACCTAATCTACATGCCTCTGGCGACAGAGGTATGTAGTCTAGACGTACCCTTAGAGAATAACATATATATTATATCATGAACTTTCATGAATAAAACCCACTTCATCAGATGACTTGGAGTGGAAATTACAGAATCCAGAGTTTGTATAACAGCAAAATCAGTTACCTGTCAATTGCAGGACCAGTGTTAATGAAGCTAATTGAGTGAGACCCATTCATAGCTATTGATGTGCAGTTAACCAGTTAATATATTTATTCACATCCTAGTTGATAGTAACAAACTTGTAAATGAATTCCAGTTCAGCAGTATCCCTCTGTAGCTGGGTGATAACATTCCTTTGTAGAAGAATGGCTACTTTTAAGTTCATTATTTACTGTCCAGGGAGGTTAAAATATTCCCCTACAGGTTTACATGTGTTACCAATCCTGATGTCTGATTTGTGTCCATTAATCTTTTGTCACAGATTCTGTCTGGTTTGGCCAATATACAATAAAACCTGTGTTATCCGGCACGCTTGGGAATTAGGGCATTCCGATTATCTAAAATTCCAGTTATCTGAGGGTCTCATCAACCTAGGAAAAACCAATGGCCACTAATAGTAAAACTCAAGTTTTTAATATTGATAGTTTTGTAGTGTGAGGCAGTTGGTCTCACATTTCTATTTTGAGTTAAAGATGATTAGTACTTCTTAAATAAAAAATCGTTAAGCCAATCATGGTAAACCAAGCCAGGCCTGTGCACCTGAAGATGTGACAGTATTATGGCTGTGGGCAATGCTGGATAACAAAGGTTTCAGTGTACTTGACAGAGGGGCATTTCTGGCATCTGATGGCAAATATCACATTAGCAGATGTGCAGTTATATGAGCCCCTGATATTGTGGCTTACATGGTTAGGTCCTGTGATGATGTTGCTTGTATATATGTGTGGCCAGAGTTAGTAATGGGGTTTGTTACAAGGGTAGATTCTTGGTTGAGTGTATACTAGGTGTGATGTATGGCTACTGGAAAGGATTTGCATCAGGTTAGGGAGGTGAGTGGTCTATAAGTGAAGATTGACATGTTTCCCAGGGTCTATGAGAGTGAGATTCATTTTCCAGGATAGGATGTAGATTGTCAGTGATGTGCTGGAGGGGTGTAAGCCGGGAGCTTTAGGTGATGACCAGTGGTGTTCTGTTGTTTTCCTTGTTAGACTATCCTGAAGTACATGACTTCTGGGTATTTGTCTGGTTCTGTAAAGATATAAATATATAAAATAAGTATGTTTCCTCACTTCCCCAGGGGGATATTTAAGTTTTAAGAATGCTTAATAAAGATCTTGTGGGTGTTTATCTCTGTCTATGGTATTGAGCACATATGGTCATATCTTAAGGCTTGGCTGTACTTTCCTGGTTGGAAACTAGAGGCGTGTAGGTAAGACTAGTGGTCAGTTGGTCTCCATATAGGATGGTGTTTATCATTTATTTGTACTGTAGCATCAGGGAAGTGGATCTCTTGTTCAGACTGAGGTTGATAGTGGGGTAGAAGATGTCATATATATGGAGCTATATATCTATCTCATAGAACTGGAAGGGACCTAGAGAGGTTATCAAGTCCAGTCCACTGCTCTCACAGCAGGACCAAGTACCATCCCAGGCAGATTTGCCCCAGGTCCCTAAATGGCCCCTCAAGGGCTGAACTCATAACCGTGAGTTTAGCAGGCCAATGCTCAAACCACTGCACTATCCTTCTACCTATGTTAGCATATGGACCAATGGGAAGGAAACTTTTTAAGAATTTCACAGGGCTTCAATATATTTGTTAGTGTCTAAGGGGCCACAGGACTGCTCATTATAAACGAAGGAGAAGTTACACACTTTATACAGTAACCGGAGAGTTTCAAGAGCCTTGTCCTTATGGCTGCATACGACCCAGCTGCAGGGTAAATGTCTGCAAACTGCAGCTACTCCTGGTTCTGGGAGTAGAGTGGAGGGGTAACTTTTCCCCCTAGGACTTGGGGAAACCTGCCGTTTAACCTCTGGTGGATCATTTGAGAGGCTATTGACCATGCCCAGGACTGGAAAAGTTGGTGGTTGGAAGTGGCCCAGGGAGACAGTCCCAAAAACACTCTGAGGTTTTTAACTGCCACTGCCGTTCATAGAGTCAGATGCCTGTGGCAGACCCCTGTGGAGCAAGAAGACCTGAGCTCCCCATCCACCCACTCTCTTGTGCAGGTGGCAAAAACCTATTCTTCCCTGCCCATCACACACTGATAAGAATTTAGAGAGATACTATAAACAAAACATCTCTCAAGTTTGCAAATAGTGCATGTAGCATAAAAACATAAGAGCGGCTGTACTGGGTCAGACCAAAGGCCCATCTAGCCCAGTAGCCTGTCTGCCGACAGTGGCCAGCACCAGGTGCCCCAAAGAGGGTGGACCGAAGACAATGATCAAGCAGTTTGTCTCCTGCCATCCATCTCCAGCCTCTGACAAACAGAGGCCAGGGACACCATTTCTATCCCCTGGCTAATAGCCTTTTATGGACCTAACCTCCATGAAATTATCTAGCTTCTCTTTAAAGCTTCTCTTTAGCCATCATACATAACCTGGTTTTCCTGTCAGTATTGTCCTCCTCATCCTTTTCCACACCAGCTTGGTGCCTTTTGTCATAAGACCATAAACTCTTTGGAGCATGGACTCACTTTTATACCATGGATGTGAGAATCAGATTGGGGTCTCTGAACAGTACTGAAGTGCAAATAATGATATTAATCTAAATCCACAGTACAGGAAGTCCCCGGGTTACGTACAAGATAGGGACTGTAGGTTTGTTCTTAAGTTGAATTTGTATGTAAGTCAGAACTAGTACATATTGTAAGGGAAACTCTAGCCAAACATTTCTCCAGAGCTCAGTTTTATTCTCCCACACCTCACTTCCCTCAGTCCTTTATTCTCAAGCTGAGGTGTCTGCTGAGACAAGCCGCTCCGTGTCTCCCTGGTCTGCTGGATGGGGCGGGGGGACGCTAGCTTCGTGTCTCCCTGGTCTGCTGGGGGGAAGCAGGTATTGCGGGGTTGCCTCACCCCGTTTGTAAGTAGGGATCCGATGTAAGTCGGATCCATGTAACCCGGGGACTGCCTGTAGTTCAGCTGATGACAGCTGATGTCAGCTGAGTTGCTTTGGGTATTCACTGGTGTAATTGCAAGCAGGATCTGACTCATAATTCTTTCTAGTCTAACTCTGATTCCTCTGAAGAACCTTATAATGTTCCTCATGCTGTTATTGGATTGAGTACCTTTAGGAGGGCCAACTGAAAATCCATACAAGGATAGCTGTAGTGTTCCAAGCTCCAAGACAGTTAGGAGTTAACTTCTGAACAGGTCATGGTACATAAGAGCTTTTTATGTAAGTGTCACAGAGTAAAGATTCTTAGGATTCCATCAACAAGTGTCTATGTTTGTCAGTCTTCTACTATATAAGAAACATAAAACCCTCTCTGCACCAAGCTTGCTCTACAAAAGAACTGAAGGGTTAAGGATCTACCATGAGAGACCCTTTTAGTCCATGAGCAAGTTAAAAAAAACCTCTCCTACTATCTCCAGTAAGAGTTGTATTTTTACAAATGAGAAAGTCAGAGTAAGGCCTGGAATATTCCAAACTCAAGAAATGGTGTGATAAATGTGATTTTTAAATGTGAAATATTTTCCTGCACTCTAAACCCTAATGTCTAATCCGTCTGAATAGCTAACTTAAACAAAAGCAAAGTAATTGATATCTGTTCAACGTGTCATCCTTAGTTCCCCTGCTGTGATCACAGAGTGAGAATGAAACCCTGGGAAGATAAGAGGGATATATCACAAAATACGGAGGTACAAAACTGCATTATAAAAATATACCTACCAAGCAATTAGGAAGGCAACTCCACATGTAATATAATGGTGAAATTCAAGTGCACATAATAGGATCTTGACTGATACTTTCTACAGCAAATGCCTAAAAGTTATTGGAGCTCACAGAAGTGCTCAATTTTTAGTTAACTCCCATTTTTGGTTTTAGGTTTTGTGCTGAGAAGTCACTTTTGTGAGAGCTTTTGATATTTTCAATCACAATTACCCTTTGTGATTATTAAGAATTGCCTGGCAATAATTAAATAGTAGCATATTTCATGGCTTATTCCACAAAAACATTGATTTTTATCCTTTGAACCATAGTTTCAGCTCACTCTGTTGAAACCGTGCATATGCTGAGTATGAGTTCAGCAATTACAGAATTGTATTTGCTTTGAACTGACTGTGGAGGCAATGCCCTCACTTAGCCCACCCTATTTGTACTTCGCTAGGGTGTCATAACAAAATATATCAAAGACAGGATCTGCAAATGGTCATTCCCCCGAAAGAAAGAGAAAGAATTCATTGCAATAGGAAAATAGGACATTTCTCTGCTAGCTAGAGGTATTTGCTAATCCTGAATATCAGATATTGAGGGCATGTCTACAAAGACTAGGGGAAACCTAAGTATTTAGACCTATTTCTGACTTTCAGGTCTAGAAAAAATGACTTAGGGATGCCCCATTGGGTTCAGGTTTGTTTAACCTCCCACCTTATCTAAATGAAGCCTGTGCAAATGTTACCATGCATGACCACCAAATGTCACTGAAGTTTAGTTCATTCAACTGCAGCATGGTCATGTTTTATATGCCCTTTATTATAGCATAAAACTGATTAACATGCCATTGAACATAGATTTAAATCTTTCAAAACATTAAAAAACCCCAGCATATATCTGGACAGTCTCTGGTTGCTAGAGTGAGAGCCAGGCAGAGAGCAAAAGCTGTAAGCTATTTGTGACATTTAACAGCCGTATTAACATCCCTAATTGTAAATGACAGGACAATTAAGGCTGAAAAAAATATCCCAACAAAGTGGCTTGAGCAATTACAATTGTTCCATTAAAGCAAAAGAACGCATTCAATTTAATGGGAGTAAAAATTCTTTTGCTGAGGTTGTCCAAGTAAATTGATTGTCCAAATTACCAATGTCCCATTTAAATGGCTAAGACTATATGCTGCAATGTATTAGCTGACACACATGACTATTAAAGAGATGCATATCACATCACCATAACCTCTACTGAGTTTAATGACGATTCTGGTTCCACAAGCGCAGAGTATGATAGATATGCTGCTGATGTTGCTGCAAGATGAAGTGTTGTCTCCATTGGTCTTTGTGCATGAGAGACCTCTTTGGGGCAATGATAGATATTTGAAAAATGAAAATTAGTTTTTAAATTCAAGGAAGGATAACAATAGTCATTTGTGAGATACTCATTTGTAAAGACCGAATAACGGGATAAAGTGTAAGAAGGAAACATGGTCTCAAGGTAACAGGAATAGCTTAAGAATTTAGAGATATAAGAGCAGTTCCCAGCCTTAACACAGACTTACCGTGTGACCATTGGTAAAACACCACGGGACTGCATCAAAGCCCTATGAAGTGAATGGGATGCCTCTTGTAGACTTACAGCAGTTCCTTAACTGAGGTCTTCATCTGTTAATGAGGCTAATAACAGGGATATTGTGAGGACATACTAATTAATGAAGAAGTGGTGAACATCTAGGCTGCGTCTACACTGGCATGATTTTGCGCAAATACTTTTAACGGAAGTCTATACTGGTATGTGCCTTTGTGCAAAAGATTTGCTTTTGCGCAAAAGCATCTGTGCCAGTGTAGACGCTTTCTTGCCCAAGAAATCTCTGATGGCCATTTTAGCCATCGGGCTTTCTTGCACAAGAAATTAACATTGCTGTCTACACTGGCCCTCTTGCACAAGAATACTTGCACAAGAGGGCTTATCCCTGAGCGGGAGCGTCAGAGTATTTGTGCAAGAACCACTGATTTTGTAAATTAAAAAGTCAGTGTTCTTGTGCAAATACTCGTGGCCAGTGTAGACAGGCGGCAAGATTTTGCACAAAAGCAGTCGCTTTTGTGCAAAATCTTGCCAATGTAGACACAGCCCTACTGTGATATGGGAAGGCATAGCAGGAGACACTTAAAAATATATCACAACCAGAAAGGTGCATTAAACTGTATTTGTCCACTTCTTTTCTTTGTCTTGTTGATGAACAGAAAAGCATGGACAACAGGGAAGTTGGGAAAAATTGTGATACCTTCTACCCTGCAGTACCTCTGCAAAGCCCTCTGTGGAACTTACATTTCCATGGTGTGACAGTCAGCCGAGGAGGAAAAGAGTTTGGGCACAGCTGTTTTACAGAATATGCTTCCAAAGGACTGAGCCCTACCTTACATGTGGCATCCTGCCATGACTTTTCTGTCTGAAAAAGGAAAGAGGCTCCAGGCAGAATGAGCACACAGGGAGTTTGGACTGAGAGAGGGTTTGGCAGTGAAAGAGAGGAAGACAACACAATTAGTTGTTAGTGAATTACACTAAAGTAAATCTGTTTAATTAAAAAAAAATCAACAAAAATCCTGAGCTTACAACTTGATGATAAAGCCAAATGGCCCTGTTTTCAAGTTTCAGCCCACTTCCAGACCTCCTCTAGCTCTTCTTCCTGTATGATGTGAATAATGTGCAAGCCCCCTGGTGAAGGAGAAACAGTCCTAACAGAGAGTGAAGTTTCAAATGAACTGGTGCTCCAGTAAACTTATCAGCTGGTTGACATCCAAGAGTTCTGCAAAAACTTGTGTGGGATGCAGCTGAGATCCTCTCATCATTATGCAATCTCTTGTTGAAATCAGCTACTTTAGGAGAAGACTGGGTAGTAGCAACTATTATGCCACTCTTTGGGGAGAAAAAGTGCTATGTGTGAGCCTTGGCCATTACAGATTGGGAGTCTGATTCTATTAACACCAACTTCACCCCTATATGACTTCACTGATATTCCTTGTGGTATCAGTGACTGGAAAATCAGACCCTCTATTTCAAGTGACACATTACACTTGGTTTCATAACAAAAATCAAAATAGCAGCCTGAATCACCAATGTGTCAGTCCAGTTTTTTGGCCAGAAGTAATTGAATTAGTATGAACCCTAGAGCTGCTTCGACATATTCATATCATATGTCCTATTTCATTTTAAAAGTATAATGAAACCCAACCAATACTAGGTTCAGTTCCAAGAGGCTAATAATATCTTTCCAGACTTGTGAGTTGAAACATGGTCTGGTGGTCAGAGGCCCTTAGAGCTGGTTTCAGTTTTACTACAAATATCCTTTGTGATCTTCACTTACTCTCTCTGGGTATGCTTCTTAAACATCTAACCTTTGAGGCTTTGTGCCTCCTTTTCCTATCTAGAAAACGGGATAATAATCCTACCTTTTGCCCTCTCCTTTGTTGTCTTGTTCATTTAGATTGCAAGTTTGCGTGTCTTCTGCTGCTTGGTGGAACAGTGTTTAGCCCAACCTGGTTCCAGTCTCAGTTGGAGCTTTTAGCCACTACCCTAATAGAAATAATGATAACAATAATAATCTTTTCTGTTTTCATTGGTCTATGGCTTCATGTTGGTTGTTTCTGCACCAAAACTTCGCATATTTCTTCCAAAATTATGAAGTGTTGAAAGATGTTATCAACATATCTCAGAAGGTCAACTCTTATCTGCAGAGGTGAAAATGTTATTTCACCAAGTACTGCAAAAGAAGTGGACCATCTAATTTATGTGACTCTCTTCAGGTGAATGAAATGACATTTACAATATGTAATCATTTAAAAATACTTACACCATGAAATTGCAAAGTTCTGTTAGAGACCATAAATAATGAAAACTTCAGTTATAGGATTAAATACGGTGACTAATACGGAAAATACCCATAGAATGAGCATTGAAATAGATGTTTTGAGGGGATAAAACAGAAATTTCCAGTATGACCTGTCACCTAGATCTGAACTCATTATTTTACAAGGCAAAGAAATATATTAGAATCCCTTTGGGTGAATGGCTATGCCTGAAAGGAGGCGATTAATTTTTAGTAAGATGTTAATGTAAAAAATTACGTTGACCTTTATGATTAACTTTTCAATATGTTTACACTTAAAACTCATTGAAGTTAAAAATAAGCCAAACCAATCTGAAAAACTTTGAAAAACTCTAGTTATGTCAGATTTGAGAAAGAGCCCCTAAGTACAAGTTGTCTCGTGCAAGATACCGTACCATACACCGACATTTAAGCAGCCGCTTAGTTCCATTGCTTTAAAGTTCGACATATGCTTTTGGTTGAGTTGGGGCTTCAGTTTAGTTTCAGGTGCAAGCCCAGACCCATTTTAAGAGGTAGTTTCAGAATAAAAAGTCCCGGTGATTATCAAAGGGTTGGATTCAAAGCCCACTGTAGTCAGTGGGAAGCTTTCCATTCAATTCAACGGGCTTTGAATGAGGCCTAACGTTCTTTGGAACTGTCACACTAATGCTTATAGGAAAAGTCGAGTAACAACACTTCACCTGTACAGAAGTAATGTGTTGCTCTCTTTTTCAAAGTAACGGAAGAAGACTCTAGTACTTCTCTTTGAAGGATTGGAAGTAACTTCATGATGTTTGCCCAGTGTACTGTCCCAGTCTGAGTATGCTAGAAGAGAGCAGGGAGAGGCTCAGGGCTTTAAGTGAACTGCCTGCTGACAAACACTGTACACACTCTGAAGAGATTTGATGGATACAATGATAGTTTACTCACTGAACTAAAAGGCAAATGATGTTTTATGAGAGACACTAATTTGTCGGGTGACTTATTGTCACTGAAACTCAGAGATATTTCTTTTCCCATCTACTATCACACATGAGTTTTCTGTCCAAACAGAAATTGTGCCGCCTACTCCAAAGTACAATTTACACAGAGTGGATGGAATTAACTTTTCTTAATTTGTGCAGCCCGGTAATGCCATGTGAGCTAGGTGGCCAAGATCTGGCCCAGTACAGCAGATGTGCTGGAGGCTGTTCTGTCTTTGGCTGATGATCTCCCCTGTCTCAGCTGTCCTTGGTTGTACATAACATTGGTTTAAAGCCATTTTTCCCACCCCAGATAGCTACTCTTCTACTTAACATAGCTCAACCAGTCTGGAGAAGCTGAGCCACTATAGCCAATGAAATTACAGAGAGAATTTAGCTAGGCAGAATTTAGGTCCAAAGCATTTGCCTTTATCACATCATAAAGTTCTTAATGTATCACAGTATTTGGTTTTGACATTTTATATTATAACACAATAAAAAGAGCAGCTAACCACTACGACTTCCATTTGCTTATATTATAATGTATGGAACAAGGCAATCTGCTCACAGCATTGCAAAACAACTATTGAAGAAACTGAGGTGTTTACAAAATGTAATGCCACAAAGTGTTGTGGAATATTATGATTACAGAATTCTCTTGTTATATTAATTACATTCATGCAAGCTGAAGAATAAAAGGCCAGCATCAAAGAGGGCATCTACCAACTTCAGGGCTCCATCATAGTTTTGGATGAGCCAGACGGGGCATGAAGGCACCATGCCTAGTTAGCATGGTGTCATACTGCCCCAGGAGCAGGCTGGGATGTAGACTGTGAGGCAGAGAGTTGGTCTGGTAAACAGTGCTCCCACAAAGCCAATTCTCTCTCATCTTCTCATCCAACCCCCTTCTTGATCACTCCTGACAGATAGTGTGGGGAAAACAGAACCCTTGCTAAGACTGCTCTGCTGTGGTTAGTTTGTGTCAAGGAATAGCGACACCTGGTACACCCATACTTCCCTTAGTGGGCACACACGATAGGCTGTGCTCTGAGACTCAGGGTTTCAATACCAACAAGCTATTTTTGTGCTTTCTACAATTTCATGAAATAGCAGCAGTCCAGATCTCACTGGCAAACATGTGACCAGCTGAATGATCAGGAGAATGACAGCTTAAATGCCTGAAAAAAGAAATTTCTCCTTTGTGCTCTATTCATTGGCAGCAGGTAGCCATTAGTCATGACTGAGGTGTCTGCTGCCTTTGAAGCCTCACATCTCACTAAGGCTGTTTAAATAAGATTTGTTTTAGCTTGAACCTGTGGCAGCACCAATGCAATGTAATGGAGACTTCAAATGCTTCTGCTGTAGCTCTCAGCTGCTTAGCTACCACGAAGGACTCTTTAAAAGAGTTTCTAACTGGGAATATAGATTAAAATTACATATAGGTAACTGTGGTTTTACTTGTCAACATTTAGGGCTACTACAGAAGGCAAGAGGCAGATATAGAGGAAGGAGGTAAGAACAGGTATGAACAGGACTCAAACAGGGCAGTCTTGCATTCACCCCAACTGTAGTGACCTGTGACTCTGTAATCACTATCACTATAGTAGTTACATTTCATAGGGTGCAGGATTTAGCTAGTAGTTTACAAAACCCAAACCAAGATCTTTAGTCACAAATACAGTGCCTCCACCAGAGCCAGTTTCTTCTCAGATGTAAATAAGTGTAACTGCACGAATGTGACAATGAAGCTAAGAGTTATACCCGTTGAGGATCAAGCCCAAAAAATCTAAGGGAAAACTTAGCCATGTTCAATGAAGAACTAGTGAGCGTACGTCTACACTGCATCCCTAGTTCGAACTAGGGATGCAAATGGAGACAACCAAAGTAGTTAATGAAGCTGTGATTCGAACTAGCGCGCTGGCGAGATCATGTTAATGGAGCGCGGGATATTTAAATCCCCGCTTCATTAACTACTTCGGTTGTCTCCATTTGCATCCCTAGTTCGATCTAGGGATGCAGTGTAGACGTACCCTGAGTCTTGATCTTTGTGCAGAAATATTACATGGTGCCTCTACTGTACTCCTGAAGAGGGAAAGGAAACATTAATGTGTGAACTTAACATCTGAAGGTTACAGCTTTGTGCTTGGTTTTCCTCATATCTTAGCCTGACCTCTGCCATTTGTTCTGGAGAAACTTTATATTTCTTGGCAGTTGTAACCACTCTTAACAAAGACTAAAATTTTTCTGTGCATGTATTTTACAGATAACCACCCTGTTTGTGTTCTTAGTGCATTCCTTTTCCTTTCTCGTTTGACACTTTTATCCCCGGGGCAGTGAGACAAACAGCAAAGGGTTGCTATGAGGTTGGGGCTGCACTGAAAGTTTTCTTCACTCTGCAAGCTTCAACCACCTTCTCCTGTACTTACATATTTTAAATTATCCTTTTAACAAACTATTCCAAGAATGAGGACATCTGGAAAGACGGGGCCCATTGGAGTGAATGGGATTTTTGTCATTGACTTCAGTGGGGTCAGTAGCTTTGTGATTCCAGCTGCTACTTTCATTGAGCCCAATTTGTTACTTTAAGCCACCGCAAACTAGCATCTGTAAAATGCTTCCACATCCCTGCACAGTTCCAGCTAGGTAGAGGAAATACCAGGATCTTAATATATGGTTGAGAAGATGGTGCAAAGAAAAGGGCTGATATTTGGCTTGAAACCCCCTCTTGGAGTTTGCCAGTCCTAGAACACTGCTCTGAGCTGCTAGAGGTTCCTACCTAATGGACTGCAATACTGGCTACCAGAGCCCTCTGCCACCATTTTCCAGCATACATACAAACAGACATGAGGATAGAAATGCACTAGAAATCCCTGCTAGTCCATAGTAATTCAGTTTCCTGTGGGCTGTAATCCTTTGGTCTAATTTTGGTTGTTGAGTTTAGTGTGTGGGTGCCTGGGTGGCACTTATGATATACAAGTGACCAGACAGATGATCTGGTGGTCTTCTCTGGCTATAACAGTGCTGTAGCACTCACCTCCAGACTCATCCTCAGCACACAATCTGCCTGGGAATGTGCCAGGGAGAGAGCAGGAGTTGGGATAAATTGTGAATGGTAGGAGGCGGGGTATTGGGTGATTTGTTAAAGTTTAATATCTATAAGTTAATCATAAGCCCAGTCTCCAGATTCTATTTCCCTAGACCAAATAAAGTCCCCCCTTTGTCATATTATTATTTGGAGGGATTTTATTGTTTCCTGTGCTCTCGGTTTTATAGTCCTTACCAGCAGGGGTAGCATTATTTATTTTTCCTAGGGACAGCACAGCAAGGCTTGGGTAGAGGTAGCAAGAATCACAAAAAAGAACCTAGAACCATTCAACGGGAGGGAGCAGCCACTCCAAGTAGCAAATACCACAGAGAAGACTTGAATTACCTCTCAACGGGATACAAATATCAGGGAACGTTTTGGGGACAAAGGACCCTAAACAAAGGAAATTGTCTCCATTTCAATCAAAAGGGATCCAGAGTCCTAGCATGTAAATTAAATAAGGGATTGGAGAAGTATTTAAACTAAGAGTTGCAGGAGGAGTGAAGGCGCATGTAAATCTGACACATCTGTTAAGACCTTTGGTAATGCAATGGTACCTGTGTATCCAGTTAAATTCAGGGCGTGTCTTAACAACTGATTTAGAACAGGTGAAGAACACTGAAGTACTTTCCATAATCATAAAGCTTTCTTATCTCCCTTCATGTGGCAATCTGAAAAGCAACATTAAGGTTGATGTTCAAGTTCGTCATCTATGCAGGGCTGGTCGTAAGCAATTGGAGGCCCTGGGTTGCCAGATGGTTTCAAAAATTTGTCAAGCAAAAAAACAGAACAAAAAAATGCCAGGGAAAAAATTTGTCGAGCAAAAAAAAAAAGGCCAAGGAGTAGTAACCAGGGAAACCTGGGGAGAGGATTCAGCTCTGTCGGCAGCCCCTTGAAAATGGTGACCCTAAGACTGGCTCTGGTGACATAGAACAAATCCAGGCAATCTTCCTGGAGAAGGATCTTGGAGGGCAGCAGTTCACTAGCTATTCCATGGGTCGGATGTCTTCTCCACTCAGATAAGGAAGCATCCTTCATGATCAGAGTTATATCACTCATGTGAGGTTCTGATGTGAGCTGCTGCATTCCATATATTACATGGCAGGGTGAAGCCAGGAGGATGGTTGATTATTGATCCTCCTGTCTTCCTGCAGCCTCCACCACTTGTCTTTTAGTGACAATTCTCAGGTGTTTAGAGCTTTGACTGCTAATCAGAAGGGGTTCCTTGATTTGAGGCAGCAATGCAAGTGCATTGGAGTGCTTAATATATGGGTGAATCAGGAGCAGTGACTCTGAAGTCATATTTTGATAATATTGGTGCCCTCTGTATGGGTATGTCTACACTACAAAGTTAATTCGAACTAACAGATGTTAGTTCGAATTAACTTTGATAGGCGCTACACTAGCACTCCGCTAGTTCGAACTTAATTCGAACTAGTGGAGCGCTTAATTCGAACTAGGTAAACCTCATTTTACGAGGACTAAAGCCTAGTTCGAATTAGCTAGTTCGAATTAAGGGCTGTGTAGCCACTTAATTCGAACTAGCGGGAGGCTTGCCCTCCCCAGCTTTCCCTGGTGGCCACTTTGGGCACCACCAGGAAAACTCATCTGCCCCCCTCCCGGCCCCGGTGCCCTTAAAGGGGCACGGGCTGGCTACAGTGCCCGTGCCAGGTGCAAGCCTGCCAGCACCCAGCCAGCAGACCCTGCACCTGGCATGACTCGAGCCAGCCACCCTCTGCCACCCAGCCCTCCACCTCTTCTTGGGACCAGGCTGGCGGCTCCCGGGAGCCTGCCCGGGTCCGCAAGAGGTGGCCACCCGCCTAGTCTAGAGCGGAGATTGTGGACCTCATCCACGACGACTGCACTAGGCACAGGAAAGTGGCCGTCTAGGGCAGGATAGCTGCCAGCCTGGCCAGCCGGGAGCAGGTTGGCTTGAAAATCAAAGTGGTCCACTGAGACCCCCAACCCTGAGCCCTGAGCTTAGAATGTCCGTACTGGGTCAGACCAAAGGTCCATCTAGCCTAGTAGCCTGTCTGCCGACAGCGGCCAACACTAGGGACCCTGGAGGGGATGGACCGAAACAATGACCAAGCCATTTGTCTTATACCATCCATCTCCAGCCTTCCACAAACAGAGACCAGGGACACCATTTCTACCCCCTGGCTAATACCTCTCCTTGGACCCAGCCTCCATGACTTGATCTCACTTCCCTTTAAACCTCTGTTCTAGTTCTAGCCTTCACAGCCTCCTGCAGCAAGGAGTTCCACAGGTTGACTATTTGCTTTGTGAAGAAGAACTTTATTAGTTTGAAGCCTGCTACCCATTCATTTCATTTGGTGTCCTCTAGTCCTTCTATTATAGGAACTAATGAAAAACTTTTCTTTATGTACCCTCTCCACATCACTCATGCTTTTATAGACCTCTATCATATCCCCCCTCAGTCTCCTCTTTTCTAAGCTGAGAAGTCCCAGTCTCTTTAGCCTCTCCTCATATGGGACCTGTTCCAACCCCCTGATCATTTTAGTTGCCCTCCCCTCTCCCACCCTCTCTCTTCCCCTCTCCCACCTCCTTTTCCCAGTTTCCCCGAGTTTTGCTCAATAAAGAGAGTTTCTATTTTTGAACACACGTCCTTTATTTTGTACATCAGGAAGGGGGGCTTGGGAGGGGTAAGTGGAAGGAGGTGAGGGAGGAATGGGGTACGAGCCCCCGATGGGGAGGACTGGGGTGGCTCTGTGGGCTTCTCGGGGTGGAAGCTCTCCTGAAGCCCCTTGATTGACCCCCCCCCTCCGGATGGCAGCCTGTGGCAAGTGTAGCCGGGCTGATGGCCGAGTGCTGTGATGTGCCGAGTGTGGGCACTCAGGGCACTCGAAGCCAGGACTGCTTTGCAAGTGGGGAACCGTGAGAACTGTCTGTCCGGGGTGGGGGTTGGGTCCCTTTAAGCACAGCCCTCGGCTAGCCTGAGGCAGCAGCTCCATACTCTAAGTCCTAATCTGATTCCCTGCCGGCACTGCTTCCAGCCATCCTTAACCTCTGTTCAGGGTCCACTCAGTGTGGACATGCTAGTTCGAATTAGCAAAACACTAATTCGAACTAATTTTTTAGTCTAGATGAACTAGTTCGAATTAACTTAGTTCGAATTAACTAATTCGAACAAAGTTAGTTCGAATTAGTGCTGTAGTGTAGACATACCCTATAAGAATAGTGCTAAAAATGCAGGAGGATGGGGAGCCAAAATAGCAGCGGTGACTTTGGCACTCCTGTGACAATGTCCCTAGCAGCATTCAATCGCACATGAACCGCTTACATTTATAGGCTACCTACACATATGTGGCAGTTACAAAGATGTGAACATCTGCTGCCCAAGTGGTCCTGGCTGGTGGATCAAATTGTCCCTCGCCTTTGTCTGGGCAGCAAGATGCTTCCGATAGCTGGGATATGCATGGCTGCAATCCAAAAATTGATAGGATAACAAGCCTTGTGGATAAGGGAGAAGCGGTGGATGTCATATACCTAGACTTTAGTAAGGCATTTGATACGGTCTCACATGATATTCTTATTGATAAACTAGGCAAATATAACTTAGATAGGGCCACGATAAGGTGGGTGCATAATTGGCTGGATAACCGTAGTCAGAGAGTTGTTGTTAACGGTTCTACATCCTGCTGGAAAGGGATAACAAGTGGAGTTCCTCAAGGGTCTGTTTTGGGACCCGTACTGTTCAATATCTTCATCAATGATGTAGATATTGGGATAGAGAGTACGCTTATTAAGTTTGCAGATGATACCAAACAGGGTGGGGTTGCAACTTCTTTGGAGGATAGGGACATAATTCAAAATGACCTTAGCAAGTTAGAGAAATGGTCAGAGGTAAACAGGATGAGGTTTAATAAAGAGAAATGCAAAGTGCTCCACTTAGGAAGGAACAATCAGTTCCATACATACAAGATGGGAAGCGACTGTCTAGGAAGGAGCATGGCGGAAATAGATCTAGGGGTCATAGTGGACCACAAGTTGAATATGAGTCAACAGTGTGATGCTGTTGCAAAAAAAGGAAATATGATTCTAGGTTGTATCAACAGGTGTGTTGTAAGCAAAACTCGTGAAGTTATTCTGCCGCTCTACTCTGCACTAGTTAGGCCTCAGCTGGAGTACTGTGTCCAGTTCTGGGCGCCACATTTCAAGAAAGATGTGGAGAAATTGGAAAGGGTACAGAGAAGAGCGACAAGAATGATTAAAGGTTTAGAGAACATGACCTATGAAGCCAGGCTTCATTAACTGGGCTTGTTTAGTTTGGAAAAAAGAAGATTAAGGTGGGACATGATAGCGGTTTTCAAATATCTAAAAGGGTGTCACAAGGAGGAAGGAGAAAATTTGTTCCTCTTGGTTTCTGAGGACAGGACAAGGAGTAATGGGCTTTAAGTGCAGCAGGGGAGGTTTAGATTGGACATTAGGAAAAAATTCCTAACTGTCAGGGTGGTCAAATATTGGAATAAATTGCCAAGGGAGGTGGTTGAATCTCCCTCTCTGGAGATATTTAAGAAGAGGTTAGATAGACATCTGTCAGGGATGGTGTAGACGGAGCTTGGTCCTGCCTTGAGGGCAGGGGGCTGGACCCGATGACCTCTTGAGGTCCCTTCCAGTCCTATTATTCTATGATTCTATGAAAACCACGCCAAGCTGTTTTGGAAACTCCTCAGTGTGGCAACTGGAATGTCTGGGTCAGACAGCTGGGAGCTGAGCTATGGAGAGAGAAGGGGCCAAAGTTGAGCTGGGGAGCAAGCCAAGCCAGTTAGAAAGAACCAGAGAAGCAGCCCAAAGAGCAGGTCAATGCTGGGAGTAGAGCCGCATGACCAGCCCAGAGAATAAACCGGAGCTGGGAGCAGAGGTGCAACTGCCAGAATCACAGAGGCCAGAGGGGGCTGGAGGCAGAGCAGCAACAGTGATGAAGCAGAGTGGAGCCAAAGCTGAGGCTGGAGCATTCCGGAGCCGGATGCAGTGAGCAGCTGGGGAGAGCAAGGGAGGTCACTGGACAGAAGGCCCAGTTGTAAGGCAGAACTGATATATTCATGTAAAATGTGAACAATGAGATTGAATGTCAAGGTAAAATATCTACTGTGAGATTACCCTGTGAACATCTGTAAAGTGTCTATGTGCATGTTATAGGACTGATGTTATTTATATGTATGAGGTTATTTACCCATTGAAATGTATGTAGATCTAAATATATGCAAAATACTGCCTCATTTCAAAATGGATTCCAAAAACTCCATTTTGAAATAATAGCACTTTCTCTGGTCATCCATTTTAGAAATATAGATCTGTTACATCTACAGGTAGCTGTTAGAGTTTGAAAATAATAACTCACCTGCCTGTTGTAATTTGAATATAACATGAATATTAATAAGCCATGTGTCAACCAATAGTTTTAAACCACGCCTGGAGAGCATTTCCTATGAGCCAATCACCTTTGAGTGGAACACTTATGAATATGTATGAACCTTGAGTATTTAAGCCTCTGCCACGCAGCAGTTGCTGCTGCGTCGGGTCGCATCGGGTTCTTGTTCCGTCGGGATAGGCTCTAGGCTAGATTAGAGAGAGAGAGTGTGTTTATCATTCTTGTCCTAGGTGTATGAAAGAGGCCTTGTAAAGAGATTTTTTTTAAGGGACGCTGGCGCAAGGCCATTCTTCACTCTTTTAAATGTTAATTTAGTTATTTCCAGGGTTAGATCTGACGTAAGGTCAGATCTACTCACTTAGGATAGGTAATTAGGTTAGTTAGCTTAGTATTTTAGTTAGGTTAGTTCTCGTCGTCGAGTCTGTACGGCAGGTTGCGTCGGTCACCGCATGTCGGCCGTCCTTGTGCTTGTTCGTCGGGCTTGTTGCGATTTAGAATAAGGTTTTATTTTTAGGTTAAGCTTAGGGTAGGTTAGGATAGAGTCTAGCTTCTATTGCCTGATCCTGCTGCTCCGAATCGCGGAGAAGAGGTGTCGAGGACCAGAAGCTTCGCGGAAGGCGAACCAACTGTCATCGCTCTCCATCTGCACTTCGAGGGATCTCCTTAGCTGTCCCTCTCCTGCGGCTTCTAATTAGCCAAGGGATCGTAGGTCACTAAGCATAGGGATCATCCGACGAGGGACGCCTGGCAGTTCCTCCTTGAAGGCTTTCAATAAGCCCAAGGGTTGTAGGTCGCCAACACCACCTCAAGCGCCCTTTTCGTCGCCGCAGACTCTGTAAGTAGGTATAGGGACTTGGAGGGACTTCCCTTCCTTGACCATGTAGTATAAGAGGGGACTGCCCCCTTCCATGTTCATTAGAGGTATATTTGTTAAATATTATGTTAAACAATATAGTCTTGTGGTTTTCAGTAAAATCCCGGTCTTAAGTTTTATTTCACGCGCCCTATTAATCTAAGATCTGATACTCTCCGGTGATCAGATACGGTTGGGGGTCACACACCTGACATACCATCCCTAGCGGATGAGCTCAGTTACTAGGTGACTGTCGGGAGTAGTGTCCATAAGACCTTCTCCATTATGTTCAAAGAGATACAGCTAACACGGTGCAGGAAGAAGCCAACAGCCAAGAGACCTTGCAGGCCACACTTGGAGGGGGGAAACCATAGTCCCCAGGTGGAGGAGGGGGATGACACCGGGAAGAAGGATCCTGGCACCTAGGGTATGTCTACACTACATGGCTCCATCGACAGAGCCATGTACATTACCTTTGTAGACATAGGAAAATGAAGCAGTGATTTAAATAATCGCTGATTCATTTAAATTAAAATGGCTGCCGCGCTGTGCCGATCAGCTGTTTGTCGGCACAGCGCTGTAGTCTGGATGCTCCGCGGTTGACATCAAAAGCATTTGTCAACCTCTCCAGTAAACCTCATCCCACGAGACATACCGGGGAGGTCGACAAATGCCTTTGATGTCGACAGTGGAGCATCCAGACTACAGCATTGTGCCGACAAACAGCTGATCGGCACAGCGCGGCAGCCATTTTAATTTAAATGAAGCGGCGATTATTTAAATTGCTGCTTCATTTTCCTGTTTCTATTAAGGTAATTTACACGGCTCTGTCGATGGAGCCTAGGGCTACGTCTAGACTGCCATGATTTTCCAGAAATGCTTTTAACGGAAAAGTTTTCCGTTAAAAGCATTTTCGGAACAGAGCGTCTAGATTGGCAAGGACACTTTTCCGCAAAAGCACTTTTTGCAGAAAAGTGTCCGTGGCCAATCTAGATGCGCTTTTCCGCAAAAAAGCCCCAATCGACATTTTCGTGATCAGGGCTTTATTTCGGAAAACACACCTCAGCTATCTACACTGGCCCTTTTGCGCAAAAGTTTTGCGCAAAAGAAACTTTTGCCCAAATGGGAGCAGCATAGTATTTCCACAAAAAGCACTGATTTCTTACAATAGGAAGTCACTGCTTTTGCGGAAATTCAAGGAGCCAGTGTAGACAGCTGGCAAGTTTTTCCGGAAAAGCAGCTGATTTTCCGGAAAAACTGGCCAGTCTAGACATAGCCATGTAGTGTAGACATACCCCTAGAGCCCAAAGGTGCATGGATACCATCAGAACAAGTGACTCAAAGAATTCCTGCAGCACAGCCAGGGCCTGGAAAGGAGGCCTTGGACGTGTGAAGAACTTCCCTTCCATACCAGAGACTGCTGTTTGCGATGTCCCCTGCCACAGAGAAAGGTCATATGTTTCCTTTCCTGAAAAAAATGTATTTGTATTTGAAAGGAGAAAGATTGTCTGCTTTCTGATAAAGAGAAATGACTGAGCAACTAATGTACTACAGATTGCATGAAATTTAATTCAAGGCCCCATGTGGGCCAAAGCGTTAACTAATTTGTCTAATGAGACCATTTCAGATTGAGTAGAAAAAAAAAACAGAGACTCTAAAAAAGGAGCCTCCTTTTAGTTTTACTGCCAGTGATTCAAATGTGGGCTTCCTACTTAAGGAAGGTAACAGAGGTCCATAAATGTATCATACAAGCACATACTGGCCATGTTTCCAACTTGCGTATATTGTCAGAACTTTACTGACATCAGTGGGTATGTGCCAGTTTACATTATCTAAACATCTGTTCCAGAAACACTAAATGTGGTGCATATTCAACCTCATTGTGCCAGCCTGCAGTTCCTAAAAAACCTTCTTTTTGTACTAAAATGAGAAAGTTCACTTAGTTTTGGGATTAGAAAATTTTGAAGGTCTTTCATATAAGCTACGTCTAAACTGCATCCCTTTGCTGAGAGAGGGATGCAAATCATGCACTTTGGAAGTGCAAATGAGCCCGGGATTTAAATATCCCGGACTACATTTGCATACTCATCTTCCGACCGCTGTACCGATTAGGCTCAGTGTCGAAAATGAAAGTAATGTGTAGCCGTGGCTCTGCCGACAGATGAAATGAGAGATAGTGTCTATTCAGTGTGGACTCTATCTTTCAAAAAAGCAGATCACTTTTTTGATGTGCTTTGGAAGTGTGGACACTCTCTTTCGGAAGAAGTTTTTTTGGAAGATCTTTTCTGGAAAGGCTTCTTCAGAAAGAAGCCTGCAGTCTAGACATAGCCTCAATATTCTCCTTTCCAAACTAAACAAGCCCAATTCATTCAGTCTTCCTTCACAGGTCATGTTCTTTAGACTTTTAATCGTTCTTGTGCTCTTCTCTGGACCTTCTCCAATTTCTCCACAGCTTTCTTGAAATGTGGTGCTCAGAACTGGACACAGTAGTCCAATCGAGACCTAATCAGAGCAAAGTAGAGCACAAGAATGACTTATGGCATCTTGCTCACAACACTCCTGTCAATGCCTCCCAGAGTCATGTTTGCTATTTTTGCAACAGCATCACACTGTTGGCTCATATTTAGCTTGTGGTCCACTATGACCCCTTGATCCTTTTCTGCCATACTCTTTTCTAGACAGTTGCTTCCCATTGTGTATGTGTGAAACTGATTATTCCTTCCTAAGTGGAGCACTTTGCATTTGTCCTTATTAAACTTCATCCTATTTACCTCAGATCATTTCTTCAATTTGTCCAGATCATTTTGAATTATGACCCTGTCCTCCAAACCAGTTGCCAAGCTCCATCCCAGCTTGGCATCATCTGCAAACTTCATAAGCATATTCTCCATGCCAATATCTAAATTGTTGATGAAAATATTGAACAGAACCAGTCCCAAAACAGACCCCTGCGGAACTCCACTTGTTATGCCCTTCCAGGAGGATTGTGAAACATTAACAACCACTCTCTGAGAATGGTTATCCAGACAGTTATGCTCCCACCTTATAGTAGCTCCATGAAAGTTGTAGTTGCCTATTTTATTGATAAGATGATCACGTGAGATCGCCTTAAATACCTTATTACAGTCTAGGTATACCACGTCCACTGCTTCTCCCTTATCCACCAGACTTGTTATCCTATCAAAAAAAGCTGTCAGATTGGTTTGACATGATTTATTCTTTACAAATCCATGCTGGCTGTTACCTGTCATCTTATTATCTTCCAGGTGTTTGCCGATGAATTCCTTAAATACTTGCTCCATTATCTTTCCTGGCACAGAAGTTAAACTGACTGGTCTGTAGTTTCCTGGGTTGTTCTTATTTCCCTTTTTATAGATGGGCACTATATTTGCCCTTTTCTAGTCTTCTGAAATCCTTCCTGTCTTTTGTGATTTTTCAAAGGAAGGCATCAGGCATTGCTGTTTTTTGGGTCCCTTTACCCCAAATGACTGCTATCTGTTAGCTACACTGCTAAATTGAAAAAAATGTGAGAAGGCATATAATGTAATATTTTGAGTCTCTCATTCTGGTGAAACCTAAAGAGATATGCTAATACATTGCCCTTTGCTTTGCTGGGCATTCTAAGCTTCAAACAACCTACTTAATCATTTATAATCCCTGAAGCAACAGATACAATGAGCCAGATTCCCTGGGCAGCATGGCCACTTTGTACTTTGGCATAATTTCTCCCTTAAATTGTGCCAGACCAAAGGAAATCGTCTGAGTGATTTTATAGTGGTACAGAGCCAACACAGGGGTTTTGACCAAACTACCCCTTACCTTACAGCTGGTGTAACAGGGAAAGGGGTGTCTCGGTGTCACACTGAATGGTTGTCACATTGTCAACCCCTATTGACCTTTGCAGACTGGCACAATTTAGAGCTGTCCAAATACAGAGAAAAGAGACTGGCTTTGCACAGTGTAACAAGAAGAACTGGGAAGCTTTAGCAGACCTCTTTTCCTGCATGCTGACCTTTATTCTCTACAGTTTCGCTAAACCTAGGTTCTCTATAATGTTATTTTAATGACTTTGGCCAATCATTTATTCATATTAGTAAGGATTGCTCATAAGATTATTCCCCTAAGATTCAATAGGTTTGCTTATGTAAGTACGGGGGTCGGGGGAGGAGGGCGGAGGGAGAGGGACACACTAGGTAGGAGGGGTGTCAATCAAATTCCTTCTCATTCATATGTGAGCTCATGATTTTTCAGCCATCCTGCACTCAAAATGCTCTAATCACTTTTTTTTCAAGCACTACAGTTCAACACAAAAGTCTGCATAGAGAGAGACAGAAACAGTGTAAATACAACCCATCCTGCTCCAGGTTGTCTTTTCTGAAATAAAAGGCCCGATTTGCAGGAAAGATTTCTTTCAGGTCCTCATTCCATATAGAGTAGACCTGGTTCGTGATAAAACCCTCTTTGATCCAGTATGTGACCCAGTACTGGAACCCAGATGGAGTATTATCAAACAACTTTAATTTATACTTGATGGGAAGCTCGTCCTAACAGAAATCACCCCCACTTCTGCCATTCAAACAAGCCCTCAAACTCTCTGGCTGTGTCTAGATTGGCCAGTTTTTCCAGAAAATCAGCTGCTTTTCCGGAAAAACTTGCCAGCTGTCTACACTGGCCACTTGAATTTCCGCAAAAGCACTGACTTCCTACTGTAAGAAATCAGTGCTTTTTGCAGAAATACTATGCTGCTCCCGTTCGGGCAAAACGCAAAGCTTTTGTGCAAAAGGGCCAGTGTAGACAGCTCAGATTTGTTTTCCGCAAAAAAGCCCCGATCGCGAAAATGGCTTTTGCGGAAAATGGCTTTTGCAGAAAAGTGTCTGTGCCAATCTAGACGCTCTGTTCCAAAAATGCTTTTAATGGAAAACTTTTCCGTTAAAAGCATTTCCGGAAAATCATGCCAGTCTAGACACAGCCTCCAAGTTCAGCCCCAGAAGCACACTGCACAGTGACCAGACCACAACACCTCAAAGTAGCACTGGACCCTGCCAAAGAAAAGTACAAAAAAGATGCCAAAATGCAAGAGAACCTCCACTGCTGCAGTAACCAACATTCCCCACAACACACTTTTTGAGATCCATGTGTCCTACATGGGAGGCTGTTGTAAGTTGTGATGTACTTCATCCAGTGCACCCTGCGGGGCCGACACCCACCATGGGCCCTAGGGTAAGTGTGTGAGGGACTGTCTCTGTGCCCTGGAAGGGGAGGGACCTCTGGCAGAAGGTTGGGGCAGGGCAGCCAGCCCTCAGCACTGCTCGGACCACAGCGCTGGCCCCTCCCATACCGCAGAGCCCATTGGAGTGTGTGAAGCAGCACTCTGGTACTCTGCCAATTCAAAGGGGCTTGGGGCTCTGGCCGCCGCCGCCGCTGCTGCTGAAATAACAGTGGTGGCAGCTGGGATCTGCCCCCTGTTGGCAGATCTGAGTGCACCCACTGCCCCGATAACATCTCTGAGTCTTTTATGGTTGTCCTCTGCGAGTTCATTCAGGAGTGCAATGTTTGTCTGGTTTGACCCACAAACACCGCATTGCCTGTGGATGAACACATTTCACCAACTGATTGTTCTAAGTCTGACTTCGTCATTCTCATCCTCAAAGAAAAACTGTGCACATTCAAGAGACGAGCATGGGAGCTTTCATTCATAACTTTGATCGACACTACAAATCATAGGCTAAATAGAGACACTGGATTTATGGCTTATTACAAAAATGTATGGCCTATTAACAATCCTCCTCCCAGTTGCTCTCGCCCTTTTTTTCACCTTTATGTCCAGGTGTTCATGGGCCATTTCCCCTTGAATGGTCCCTTGAAATATGTGTTAACTGGGTATGCAAAATAATCCATTCCAGGCTGCATTTATGTGTGACACCCTGAATACATTTCCCACACAGGAAGAAGAGTTCTGTGGATAGCTTGTCTCTGTCCTCTCAACAGGAGACGGTCCAATATTACTACACCCACCTTGCCTCTCTATTATCTTCAACCAAATGGCTACAACAACATTGCACAGAATTAGAACAAGGAGACTTGTGGCACTTTAAGGACTAACAAATGTATTTGGACATAAGCTTTTATGGGCTGAAGCTCATGAAAACTTATGCCCAAATACATTTGTTAGTGTTAAAGGTGCCATAAGACTCCTAGTTGTTTCTGGTTATCCCTCTGAAACTGTACATAGAGAACAACATAGTCATAAGGGTGTGTCTAGACTACAGGGTTTTTTCGAAAAAAGTGGCTTTTTAAAAAAAAAAAAAAAACTTCCCCTGCATCTAGACTGCAACTGCGTTCTTTCAAAAGTAAATTGAAAGAATGCCGCAGTTTTTTCGATTACAGTAAACCTCATTTTACTAGGAATAATGATTTTTTGAAAGTACTCTTTTGAACAAAGTGCTATTGAATGCAAACTGTGCTTTTTCGAAATACAGCATCTAGACGCTCTTTAGAAAAAGCAGCTCGCTTTTTTTGAAAAATCTGCTTGTAGTCTAGATGCTCTCTTTCGAAAGAAGCTTGTAGTCTAGACGTAGCCTATGTCTGTAAATTGGACCCATATCCCATCCTATTTCTTTTTGTCTTCTTCAGCATAGCACCTGTTCCATCATGTCTCAACATTTTAGGGGTGCCTGTAATAATGAATAATCACCTAAATTACCACTTTGATGCAATTTGCAAGCAGTGTCTTGTTACTCACAAATATCAGAAATCTTTCCAGATGTACATGTATTGCATTTGATAATGTGGGTGAATTTAATTTAGGCCTTTCAAAGTTAGTAAATATGTGTGAACAGTACTGAAATGTATTAACAATTCACCTTGGTCAGTAATATTTGTTTTATTGTCCAGTTTGTTTAGCTCTGCAGTTACTCAAAGGCATGTGCAAATCCCCAATAGGGAGAAGCAAAATCAAGTATTGTACCCCAAAGGAGATTTTTGATTGGCACCCTTGACTTTCCTTTTATGTCAATGGGGTTTTATGGGAGTGAAGCCTGTACCCAACTTTTAGATGTGGAAAAGAAAGAGCCTTTGTAAACATGGGCATTGACAACCTCTGTGGGCCCCAGGGCAAGACGGAGAGAGAACCCTGTCTCTGCACTCGACAGCCAGCCCTCCATACCACTCAGAGCACACCACCACCCTCCCACCAGGCCTCAGTACAACCCAGAGCACAGCAACCCCCATCCTTCACAGTTGCCTGGAGCGCATAGTGCAGTACTCTGGCAACAATTTAAAGGGCCTGGCGCTCCAGCCGGCAGTAGGAGTGGTGGTGGCCAGGAGCCCTAAGCCTCTTTTAATTGCCGGGTCCCAGGGCAATAGCCCCCTTTGCCCTCTCCATGTTGGCGGGCCTGTTTATAAATGAGGCTCTGTACACCACATGCCTTTTCTTGAACAATAAAATAAAGTTACATACCCTAGAGCGCTAGTGATTTCTGACACCAGGCAACTGTGAAGCTCACTTATAAGATGACTTGAGGTTTCTCTCTGCCTCATGAAATCTGCAGGGCATAGAGAGGTGCCATCCTGACACTTATGACAGCCCTTCACTGCAAAGGACACAAGAGGGCATGTCTGACGTGTGAATTTGAACTATCCTCACTGCCTTACAGACCCCTGGATGCCAGAATGCCCCCCTCCCACCGGGGTTGTGGGCAGGCATGAGGTTGTTTAACTAGGGCCAGTTGTATACAGTATTGTACACAAAAATGAAACAGTCTGGATAGGAAAAAAATATCTGCAAATTAGTTGGTGTGTATGCAGCAGTACAAATAACTACATTTAATTAAACTAAGATTTTAATTAAGTTTATATGAAAGTAAAAAATCTAGGTAATGAAATATTGTTTAGTACCTTGATTTGTTCAATTTCATTTTATTGATTTGCATGATGTGATTTATAGAGAATCAGCTGCTCTCGCAAGTAGTAATAATAATACAATAAATCAAAACTAGATGAGACAAACTGGAAGTTAATCTAACATTAAATAACTGGAAATGTTTCCTATTCCGTAAAAAATAGAGTGAAAAAACACTGAAGCATGCTGCAAACTGGATCCTCCATCATGCCATTCCATTGTGATAAAACATTATTAGAGCAAAATCTTGATGTTTTCAAGAACCCTTATAGTATATTGTTTATCAGTTATGCAGTAAAGTGAGGCCAACACATTATTAAAGTGCAGATTTTAAATTGGACTTTAAAACATCCTTTTGTGTTACATGCCAAAGTAAATCAGGCAACTACTGTGGCATTTGTGTACATATGGACATGGTGTACACAATTAAAGTTACCACCTGGCCAGTATTTGACCAGCCCGGATGGAATTTTTTATGGCTTTACCACTTGCCAGAAAAATAATTTAATTGTCAAGGTTTTATTTTTTTAATGTGGGTCTAAAGAAGGAAGGTGCTGGGGTCTTGGCATTTAAAAGGTGTCACTCTTACCAGTGCTTTCAAGCTGTTGCCCTGTGGGTACCTGTGTTCCCATAAGCTGTGTGCTTGCATGGTCACTCAGGAGAGATTCACTTGCTGCCAGTTGATGGGCAGAGTGCTCGCAGCTAGGTTTGTGTTTCTGCTGGTGGGGCACGCTCATGTGTTGCACATGGATGAAAAAGATTAGAAGGAACATTGGCTGGTACCGAAGAAGGGATTATTAGCAGGGTCTTCTCTGGGGAAGGTGCGGGGCAGGCTATAGTTTTGGAATGCTTTCTCCCCTTGTTGGTCTGAATTGCTTCACATCACACAAGCTTATTTCTAAACAGCACAATTTATATGGCGACCGTTGCCTCACAAGCCACCCTACAATCCCTGAGGGTGCGTCTGCACTGTACCCATTGCTCAAAATAAGCTATGCAATTTGAGGTATGCAAATTACATAGTTTATTTTGACCAAATATATATAGTTTCATGAGCTTGCATGGGCAAAACCCACTTCTTCAGATGATCTAGAGCGGAGGAAAAAACGCTGCTTTGCCATATATGACAAAGTGGTCTTTGCACATGAAAGCTTATGCCCAAATAAGTCTGTTAATATTTAAGGTGCCATAGGACTCCACATTGTTATTCCCATTTTATAGACAGGGAATAGAAGGATGAAGTGATTTATTCAAGGGCCTACAAAAAGTGTGGGAGAAGCTGTGTTTCCATTTCCAAAGTTCCAGGATGATGCCTTCACCATTGGTTGAAATTTAATCTTTTCCCTCAGTAACTTTGAACCTAAGAGAAGGTGATATTGTGTTAATTTAGATGGACTATTTGGGATAACAGTATGAATATAACCCATTCACTGTCCAACATTAATATTTTAATTATATCTGGAGTTTAGTGAACAGAGATCTCAGCCTGCTTTGTACTAAAGCAAATTCACTATAAAATTCATGCCAAAGGATAGCAATGTACTAAGTGAAACACATAAAAGGAAAAGACACACAATGTGGTACAGAGCACTGAAACTGATAGATTTGGATTGCTTTGCATACACGATACATTTCAAAGTTCCTTATTTTGGAGACAGTGAATATAGGCTAACATCTCTTATTCAGTAAAACACCTTATTGGTGGAAAGCCTTATTGGTCTTCAGTTCTTAACTGAGGATGATAGTCATGTTCCCGCTTTACACAAAATAGAGAGCCACAGAGGTCTGAGCAGAGACAGAATAGTAAAGATAGGGGAAATATGATCTTTCTGATGTTTTTAGCACACAGGACTTTGCTTAGTTACAGACAGATGCTTTAGGGGGTTGCAAATTGACCATTACAGCTATTGCTCTGTGGTTTACTTCTCCAGGCAGGGACATCATCTAGTTGATCTAGTCAGTTCCCTCTCCTTCCCTTGTCCTTCTCAGGCTCAGTGGGGCATTCACCCTGTACAATTGATTTCAACTGGGTGGAAAGGTGAGGAAGGGAGATAGGACAGGAGAATGATGGGAGCTCATGAAGGAGGAGAAGAAAGAACAGGATCTCACATATACTGAGTTGGGATCCTTGTTGGTATGGTGATTAATGGTCAAAGCATCTTCACTGGAATATTGAAGTCTGGAATCACATTGTAGTGATTGCGTTCCTCTGTTCTGCTTGTTTACCAGTCATAATCTTAACACAGTCTTTGTGTAGTGATGGTAGATCCTTTCTTTTTAAATTAATTTGGGTTTTTGTCTCCTAGTCCTAATGGAGGGACACAAACTGTGACGAGCACAGAGGAATTCATCTATCTAGACTGCAAGTGTAACACTAACAGAACCCAGTCATCACAGTCAAACCTGGAATCTATGGAGTTTAGTGTATGTGTAACCCCATATGACCCTTTACTGCAAGAGCTTAAACCAAACAGGTCTCTAGCTAAGACTTTAAGGAGACTCATTAATCTGTAAGTGGCCTCATTGCCACTAGCTGGGACAGAGCATCACACGCAGGAAGTGCATGGATTTCATAGTTCCCCTACCTGAGGAAACACATCACATGCTCAGGGACTTCTCAATGATATCCCAGATGAGCCTTCGCTTCTAACACTAATGGGGGGCAGAGCAGCACACCCAGCATGTGGGATACACAAGCAGCATTCAAAGAGTGTCAGAAACTGAATGATATGCACTGCAAATGGCTTATGGTGTTTAGATCTGAACAGGCCAAGTAACTCCCATGGATTTCAATGGGACTAGTTAGGTCAGCTCTGTACCATGTTTAAAAATCCCACCCATACACTCCATGAAAGAGCATATTATATGCAACTCACTCTTCACCAATAGCTATTTTGAACTGACACTCCTGTGATCGTCTATTCTTGGTGTGCGGTGGTTAAAAAGGCTTGCAATTGTTATGCACATACACTGTAGTTGCTTTCTATGGTTTCACAAGAAAGAAGTAATCCCAGTTTCATTGACAAAACAAAGATGCCTAATTAGTGGTGACAGTAAGCTAACTCTCTAGAGAAAATGTAACTGCTGTGTGTGTACTGTTTCTAATTTTTACTCAGCTGTGAGTCAGAGCTGAAACACTTGCTATCCCCGAGCATAGAAACAATCCCCACAGGTAAGCATGTAACTCATTTTTCTCAGGAAAGCAAAAAAGCTACTGTTCAATTTCTGCCTTTAGATACATGTTTTCCTAAGTCAAAAAAGGTGGGGAGGAGACCTTTCAGAAGAGCCATTGCCCACAAACTGTAGACTTTGATAATCCGTAGATGTTCTGACTGACACAAGCTCACCGGTGCTATTAATATGCTCATAAAAATATTAACATATTCCACAGGCAAAATGGATTGTTGATTAAAGACATTAAAAATAAAAGAGACACCAGGATGCTTCCTAAACACAGAAATGAAGACCTTTTTGGTTTCACTACATCTGAAGCACAAGAAAATTCCTCTATTTATGAAAGATCAATGCACACTTCTTTCTAAATGCTTTTCCTTTTCCTTTTCAGTGAAAGGACAGGTTTTGAGCATAGTGTAAACAGTGTTATACTAATGTAGGTTTATTATTTAATAGCTTTTTGGTGGCCAATATGGTACTAGCCCTGTTCACAGTATGTAAACATTTTCATTTTAAACTGCTGTTGAAAGTCTCAGAATAAAGGTCAAGGTCTAATTGAAGTTCTAAGATGCGAGTTTTCCCACACCAAGGTTGAAGTTATATATATATTTTCAACATTCAGCCCCTGAAATTTTTATACATTTCCCTGCTAGACTGAAGAGCTAGTTTGATCACATTTCTGTTTTTCATGGAGGAGCTTATAGATTGTAATCAAGGCACCCCTTAACCTTCTTTTTTTATATACAGTACTAAACTGTTTGAATTCCTTTAGTTTTCAGAGTTGCTTCTTCCCAGGAGAAAGTAACCCATTATTTACATCTAGCCATATTACAATTCATATTGTGAAGTTGGTCCTGAAGTTGTAAACACTAGGGAGTTAGGGTTGCTTTCCTTATTATTTCACTCATTAAAATATTCTGTGAAGCAATTAGTGATGTTTGTTTTTGTTTTGATTATTACAGTTTATAAGATTTAAATACTTTGGTGGATGAGTTAAGTTGTTTTCTGAGTGTAGTCAAGGATGGAAACATAATAGAATAAATTACATGAGATAGGCAAAGTTTATCTTTTGCTTAGAGAGATTGTTTATTTGCAAAGGCTGAAATACTTCACTTTCATATTTGTTTTCCAAGGTCAAATAAGACATTCTGTCAAAATTCAGAGTTTTTTACTTTTAATGAAAGCTACTCTGTATGCAGCACACAATAGAAAGGATGCCCAGAGGCAAAGACATGGGACCAGACACCTCCCTTATTCTGGGTTTCACACTTTATTGATATCTGCAGAATTTTTTCTGATTGACATTACTATAAGAGCATCACTTTACTGATTTGAGACCAAATATGAATTCCTTGCTCACTCTGCTTATCAAGGCTCAAGACTTCAGTGGGGCTACTTGATAAATAACTGATCACTTAGCTGAAGATTCCTTAGAACCTGACTCTGTCATCCTTAGTCACATGACAGTAGACTGCCACTGCCCAGACTCAGCTGCTTTGGCCTTGGACAAATCACTTGGGCCCAGATTCTCAAAGGCATGTAAGTGCCTAATTCCCATTGGAATCAACGAACAAGGTGCTTTGAGGCTGTGGACCTTGGTCTATCTGTGCGTCACTTCTCCACCTGCTAAAGAGAGATAAAATCACTGCCCTGTCTCACAAGAGTGTTATGAGAATAAATACATGAACGAATGTAAAGTGCTCAGTTGCTATGGTAATAGAAGTACATAAAATACGTTACAAGCTTGGGTGATTATCTCTATTGCTGTTTCTAATTAGGAATATTATAAATAATTCTGAAAAGTTGTAGGTATTCCATTTTTATTTAGGCAAGCGCCCCAATGCTCTTGCTTCAATGGGTGTTTTGCCCGAGTAAGAAGTTAAGGGATTGGCCCATTTTAATTCCGCTATTTAATGAAACAATCTGGAGGTAGAACAGGTGGCCTACTATAAACATAGTCAAATACCTTCTTTTTAATGAACTCTCAGAACTAGCCTATGGTATTTCATCTTGGTGACTGCCCACAACTACATTAATAAAGCCTGGTATGTCGTAAGTCATTCATTTTAAAAATCTCTCTACGTGTAGAATAGGGAAATAAACTCCTAAAGGAGAAAATAATTATTGTATCAGCAAGTGGACATTGATACACTCCCCCTTTTCTTATCTGTGTTTATAAATTTTACAATAATACATATTTTGTAGCGGTCTCTGTAATTTAGCTATTGAGGACTTTCAGCTTCTTGACTGCCTACCAGAGCTGAGTGAAACATATGCAACAAATAGCTTATCTAATAAATGTAATGGTTCTTTTTTTGCTCACAGAATGTCCAAGGGCAGATATAGGTCCTTTAATTTCTTTGTTCAATAGCTAGTCAATTTTTTCTTCGTTAGTCAATAGAAATATTTGAAAATTGAGTTTCACTTCAGTCCTCTGTTTAATCAGATAAGTCACACCTTATTTCTGCCCCCTGATGGGAAAAGTGTGCAAGCAATTAATGAAATCTCTCTTACCTTGTGCCCTTAACCCTTAGTTTCCGTATGAACTCATGACAGTGATTTGGAAGTTCACATTGCACAAACATTGTTTTGCAAAAGAAAACACTTGAAAATACCACAGGCATGGCCCAGGTGAACTGATTTATAAATGCAAAATCATATTCATGGACAATGTTTGGCGCTATTCTCACAGCTCTAGTCCTGAGGTGTGTCATGGTAGATAGTGAAGTAAGCATATTTCAATTGTATGGAATAATTAACCATTTTAAAAGGAATCTTCTAGCATTATCCTTCCTATGAGCACAGATGGCACGGTGTGCGTACTTAAGCATTACTGCTGCCAGGGAATCTTATTAATGATTAAGCAAGCAATATAAGGAGCAAGGAAGGCATGGAAATAACATGCTGATTGAAACAGAAACATTGTAGCTCAAGTTATATTAAAAGCCCATTTATGTAATGGGAATGCAGGCTGCTCTGTATTTCCTCAGGAATTATCTAATACCTTGGATGAGTGAGGCATCTGAGGCCTGTCATCACTGAATGCTCATCAAGTGTTAAATGTTAACCCACTATATGCAACCACATTGTTGCACTAAGAAAAATGCTGCAAAAATGTCCACACTGGTGCTGTATATGGTTATGACAAACAATAGAACTATCTGGGCAATACTGTTATCATAGCACTACCAACTGTGTCAGGATATGTTTGCATTCCCAAGGTGTTGTGCAACATCTTGTCTGCCCGCTGAGGGGATGCGGGAGGCCATGCTGTAGGCCTGAGAAATGCATGTCTCTGTAGAACCTATGCTGGTGTGGTGGTGTTCTGTTACATGCCAAACAGACAGCTATTGCTGTGAAGTACCTAGCAGGTACCCAGAGTTGTGAGGTACATTGCTACTTCCTATCCTTAGTATGAGGAAGCCTTGCTGCAACTGTCAGGCATTTGACTTGGTAAGGAAGGACATTTTGAATTAAAAAAACCTCCACAGAACAATATAAAACAAACATAGAACAAGGTAAATGGATTAAAAATTGGCTACAAGGTCTCAAAATGTAACTATAAATTGGAACGCATCATTGAGCAGGTCTGGTTCTAGTGTGGTCCCACAAAGGTCAGTTCTTGGCTCTATGCTATTTAACATCTTTATCATTGACCTGGAAACAAACATAAAATCATCATTGTGCAAGATAGCTAGTGACCCAAAAATTGAGTGGTAAATAATAAAGAGGACAGAGGTCACTGATCAGAGAAATCTCTTGTTAAACTGATACATAAAAATGGTGGCACTTGGCATACACGTAAACCACATGTGTTTTAATATGGCTAACTGTAAAGATATATATATGTGGAAACAAAGCGAGTAGGTCATACATTCAGGGTGGGGGACTTAATGCTGGGAAGTGGAGACTCTCAAAAAGACTGTAGGAAGTTGTGAATATGACCTCTGATGAGACTCTGTGGTCAAAAGAGCTAATGTGATTCTGGGATGCATAAACAGGAATTTTGAGTAGGAGTAGAGATTTTACCTTTGTATTTGGCACTGGTGTGACAACTGCTGGAATACATTGTTCATTTCTAGTGCCCACAACTCAAGAGGTATGTTCATAAATTGGAGACTGTTAAAAAAGTGCCATATGAATAATTAAAGGAAAACATGCTTTATTCTGATAGACTTGAAGAGTCTCAGAGGGATAGCTGTGTTAGTTTGTAACTGAAAAAATTTAAAAAAATGTAGATGGTATCATGAGCTTTCATGGGCACAACCTGAAGAAGTGGGTTGTGCCCACAAAATCTCATGATACCATCTCCATTTGTTAATCTCTGAGGGTATGTCTATACTACAGAGTTTTGTCGAAAAAACTGATGTTTTCCTGACAAAACTTGAAGAATGTCCACACTGCAATTGCATTCTTTCTCAAGTAAATCAAAAGAACAGAGGGCTTTTTCTGACAGCGGTAATCCTCATTCTACGAGGAAGAAGCCTGTTTACAAAAGAGCTCTTTCAGAAAAAGGTGTATGTGGAGGGGGAGGAGGGGATTTTTCGGAAGAAGAGGCCTCCAGAAAAAAGCACAGTGCCCTGGTGGCCACTCCATACAAAGCTTATTAAAGAAGCTTATAAATCATATGGTTATGCTCATAAATCATATGGTTATGCTTATAAATCATATGGCTATTGCTCTCTTAATTGCTAGCAAATATAGATCTTAAAAATGGTTACAAAGAAAATAAAGATAGAAAATAGAAATAATGGTACCAAGTGATAGCTTAATCTTTAAAGAGCTCTAAGTCTATGTGTACACTTAAGACAAAGGACCACATCAAGGTACAATTTTTACCCCCCTTCTGTGCCTCTCGACTCCAGCGGGTCAAGCCAGCAGGTCCCTCCCTCAATTCCTAAGAAAGATGAATACGAGGTGGGCGTCCCTGTGGAACCTCGGGAGGTCAAACACATAACCCGACCAGCAGATAGATGGTAGATTGACACTCAGAGTAAATGTGCTGCTGTACCCATCTTTATACCCATAGGGGCCCATATCCTCTTTTTTTATCTGTGATGCCAAATGGTGCTGGTCTGTCTTTTGTGACACCAGTTCTTACAAGCAAGTTTTAACTTAATTTACACTTGTAAGAGAGATAACTAAATTGTAAGTACTGGACATTTTTTTTTCACTGGGCGAGAGATTTCTCCCCCCGCGGACGGCTGTGTGTTCGTATCAATATGGGCTTCAGTCAAGGGCACTCCTCGACAGCGTTTGGGTCAGCAATTATTGTGTCTCTGTTTACAGCCATTCACAGTCACAGCAGCAGCCTGCATATCTGGGCCTTCTGTACAAGGCTTACTGCTCTGTGTGCCCTGCATGCTCCAGGCAAGCAAACATGGATGTTACAGGGGGGGTTCCTGTCTGGCTACACCTCGAGGTCCCTTTCATCATCTGGCCAGAGGTCTCAGCGGAGGAGGAGCTGGAAGACCAGGGACAGCCGGAGGTGGAGGTGGAGGAGGAGGAGACAGGCACTGTGACCCTCTCCCTGGAGCCGGTGCAAGGGAGCCAGTACATCTCTGAGGCTGCCTCAGACTCCTGGGAGGGATCTTCAGGTGACAGGTCTCACTTTCACACACACAAAGCGGGGGAGAGGGATACACAGGGGGTGGGGTGTGGGTGTCACTCAGGCTGCTTGGGCTGGACATCGTGCTGCGGTCCATGCAACCATGTGCTGTGTTACTGTGCGGCACATGGATGCAGCAGTCAGCCCCTGAGCACGTGTTCTGGCGGGCTCAGGGGAAACCACACATGTCCTGCCACGGGGTGAGGGGATGCCCCAGCTGGAAGCATTCTAGCCACAAGGATGCAGGCACGACCCCACACAGACCGAGGAGTGCCGTACACAGCACACGGGCATGCCTGCATGTGCAAGGCAACAACCGCACCCATAGACAGCCCAGCGAGCCAAACCTGTGTGTGCAGACCACTGGGAGGCCCAGGCGGCTCCTGGCTCCTCTGCTGCCCATGAGGGGATGCCACTGTGGCTGGACTCTTCCCTTGGCTCTTTGTCTGTGGGCTGGGGTGGTGGGGGGGGAAGCGGGCAGTATGGTCCTGTGGCCATGTCCGGGTCCCTGAGAGACAGGGCCTGCTATGCAGGCCCCACATGGCCTTGCACCTGGGACATCCCTCTCCACTGGGCTGTGGACTGTTGGTCACTGCTCACAGTGTGGGGCATGGCCTCAGGGACAGTGTCTGCAGGGATGACTGACCGCCTCTCCCTCTTGTTTGTTCTCCACAGCCGGACCAGCCGGGAATGAGGGCTGAGCCACATCACTGCAACCACCTGCCACTTTCTGGGGAACCCGAGCACTCGGCAGGGTGCACAAGGACCTGATGCGCCAGCATATCAGTGTCCTTTGTGACAACCACCAGACCCTGGTGCACAAAGTCCGTGCCAACTTGGAGTGGCAGGACCATGCCTGGGACCAGTTGATGCAGTGGTGTGACAATATGTGTGCCATCATGTCCACCATGATGGCACACCCAGCTGATGCCACTGCTTCTGGCTTCAATCTTCCTGCCCCCCCTGCTATGCCCGTTCTCCCTCCATCTGCCCCCATGTCATGCATCTACTCCCTCCCCGAGCAATGCTCAAGCCCCCTCCCCAAGTGATGCTTATGGCCCCTCTCTCTGCCCGCCTGCCAACCCTGACCCTGCTCTAGGCCCCCTCCTGTCCACCTCTGGTACTCCACAGACCCTCACAATCCCAACGAGGTCCCCGTACCCAAGGTGGCACATCGAGCTACCCCCGCCCTCTCCCAGTTCTGGGTCCCGCTCCCAGTGACGAGTCCCCTTCCCCCCCAGTTATGAGCCCCACTTCCCTTGCCCACCTTTTCTGAATCTTTCATTAATACAGACTGCATTTTTTTAAAAAAACAAACTGGTGTGTTTATTGGGCGGTCAAGGAAAGGGAGGGGTTGTGGTAGGGAAGGGATAGGGCTGCAAGGCAGAGCCCCCTAGGGAGGAGGCCCTGGGGAGAGTTACTGGGGTCCTTGAGAGAACCTCTCCATCAGGGCCTCCCTGATGTGCACCCTGGCCTGATAGGCCTGGCAGATGGTAGCTGTCTGCAGCTGTTGGAAGGCTTGCCCATCGTGGCTGGCATCTGCCCCCACACCTAAGGAGGAAGGCCTCTCCCTTCCTCTCCTCAGTGTTGTAGAGGACACAACATGCTGCTGCAACCTCAGGGATGTTGTGCTCCCCCATGTTGAGGTAGGTCAGCAGGCATTGGAAACGTGTCCTGAGGTGGCCAAAGGTGCACTCCACCTGGATCCAGGCCTGGTTCAGATGGGCATTGAATTGGTCCCTGCTGGGATCCAGGTGGCCAGTATAAGGCTTCATGAGCCATGGTATGAGGGGTTAGGCCGCATCCTCCACGATGCACAATGGCATCTGCATGTCCCCAACCACAAAGTCACGGCGGGAGAAGAGTGTGCCCGCCTCCAGCTTCCTGTATAGGCTAGAATTCCTGAACACTTGGGCATCATGTGCCCTGCCCAACCACCATACAAAAATGTCTGTAAAGTGTCCCCGGTGGTCGACCACGTCTGCAGCACCATGGAGAAGTAGTCCTTTCCATTGATGTACTAAGCCGCTTGATGTTGAGGTGCACAGATCGAGATGTGGGTCCCATCAATCGCTCTCCCACAGTTCAGGAACCCCAGGGCAGCAAATCCGGCCATAGTCGTGTCCAGGTCTCCCACACGGCTGCCCCTCTGCAGCAGGATAGAGTTGATGGCTCTCACAACCTCCAGAAGGAGACAAAGAAACACACAAAAGAGAGAATGAGAGAGGTCGTTCCTGAGCCTTTGGGACGTGCCAGCCTTGCTCCCCTCTCCAGGCCCCCAAACACCCCAGATCTTTAGCTCATTGCCATATTTGGGGTCGGGAAGGAATTTTCCTCCAGTTTAGATTGGCAGAGGCCCTGGAGGTTTTTCGCCTTCCTCTGTAGGATGGGGTACAGATTACAGCTGGAGGATTCTCTGCATCTTGGGGTCTTCAAAGTATTTGAAGGCTTCAGTATCTGAGATATAGGTGAGAGGACTATTCTAGGAGGAGGTGGGTGAGATTCTGTGGCCTGCATTGTGCAGGGGGTCAGCCTAGATGATCATAATGGTCCCTTCTGACCTTAAAGTCTATGAGTCTATGAGAAGCCACTTCCCATGAGGCTTTCCTCTTCCCCCACAGTCCCCAGTCCCCCCTCCCACAGGTCCCCATTATGCAACAGTCGCCCCAGTTCTTCATGCAGGGCCTGCAGCCCGAAAGCTCCTTACCTCCATGAGGCAGGCCCTGACGGTGGACTTCCCCACGTCAAACTGGTTGCTCACCAACCTGTAGCTGGCAGGAATGGCAAGCTTCCAGAGGGCGAGTGTGACCTGCTTCTCCAGGGGGATGGTGGGCCACAGGTGGTTTCACGTCTCCAGAGAGTGGGGGGGTGGGGTGGGGGGGGGGCAGCCAGGCACACAGCTCCAAAAAGATGGCCTTCTGCAGGCGGAAATGTTGGAGCCATTGCTTGGCATCCCACCACTCCATGACTAGCCAGTCCCACCAGTCCGAACTGGTGTTGAGCCTCCAGAAACACACTTCCAATGGGGGGGGGGTGCAGTTGCCAGAGTGGAGCAGCCACAGAGCGAGCCCCCAGAACTTGGGGTCTAGGTTGTGCAGGAGCAGGACGGCATCTGGCAGAAAGTGATGCAAAAACTACAGTATGGCAGTGTGGGGCCATTGCAGGCCCAGGGGCGGCTCCAGCTCCATGATACAAAGGAAAAAGTTGTCCAAAAAAGAACAGGGCAACCACAGCAGGCACTGCTAACACTTTGCTGTCCCTCGAAGAGGTACACAAGCATGTAGCAGAGAAACGGCTGTCCAGGAGGGTCCCTTTAGGCACATGTCTCTGCAGGCTCCAGCACCAGCACGCGGACGCAACTGATGACCTAAAACCCTGCCTGAAGTGGTTCTGGGTGATAGTTTATGTGCGAGAGCATCCAAAGAGTCTGGACATTCTCTTTTGCAAAAGTGTATCACTTTTTCGATACACTTTTGTGTGTGGACATGCTCTTCTGCAAGAAGTTTTTTTTTGGGAAGATCTCTTTCGAAAAAACGTCTTGCACAAAAAGCCTGCAGTGTAGAAGTAGTCTAAAGGTGCTACAGGACCATGGATTGTTTTTTGTTATGGTTCTGCAGCACCTTAGAGACTGTGTTGTTGCTTTCAGATTTGAAGAGTTTAGTCTATTTAGCTTAACAAAGAGAAGGTGAAGGGATGAAATGATTATTGTCCAGGGGTGGGCAACAGGGGGGTCGAGGGTTCTGGGCAACCCAGCCCCAGCACTTCCTCTCATAATTAGCTGTGGGCTAGCTGAGGGGAGGGGGGAAGGTGGGCAATGCCCAGCTCAGTTTCCCCCCCTCCTGAAAGCAGCTTCCTGGGGGGTGGGGGCAAGCAGCCCAGTCCTGGGCCCACCCCCTGCAAGGAATCACCAGAGGAATGGGCAGCCCAACTCTAGCCTCCCCCCAGCAAGGAGCTGCCACCACCCCAATCTCTCAGCTCCCCCCCCCCCATCCTGAGCTCCCTCTTGCCCTGAATCCTGCACCCCTGGCTTACGCCAGTCCCCCCTTACTTCCTACCCCTTGCCCTGATTCCTGTACCACAGGGTCATGCACTTTATCAACTAACCCGTGATTTAGTATTTTTTCTTGTATAACAATTTAATATAAGTGTGTTAGTAACTGGTGGGTGCCACTGTGGTGAACATCAAATAAGCACACATGATGTCAATATGGATGTACAAGACAACACTCCTCTCACGGATGGGACACCTTAGAGGGAACATTGCCGGAGGCTGAATGTGCCCTTTGAGCAGGACTAGCCCTCCCAGTCTTGTGAAACCCTGCTCCATCTGCCCTCCCTTAACCCACCACCTTCCAGAGCCTGATGAACACTCACGGTTGCCCCGCCTTCCCTCTCCCAAATACTCATCCTTACTGCTGGACTGCATGATTGCCTCCCCACCCACACAGTACTGGAGCAGGGGGTGGTACAGAGTGGCCGGAGTGTCCCCTATCCCCGTGTTGAGTGGGTGGAGTGAGGGGTTCCAGTGCTGACATGACCGGCAGCATGGCACAGCCTCAGGCAGGGGGTCTTGTGCACACTCTGGCACAAAGGGAATAGCAAGCACAAGGAGGCCCGGGGTGGAGCATGGCCTGGGACATAGGCTGTTTAGGGAAGAAAATCTCCTAACCAGCACCCGTGACTGCTGTCAGATCCTGGCCCAAAGAGTGCATCCTTGGACTGCTCCCAACAAGTACTTTTGCCAAATCTTCTATGTCTTTGTGAGTCACCATAGTAACCCCAATTGGATCACCAATGCTCCGACTTTCAGCAAAACTACTTATTAGCTCTTATCAAAATATTTCTAGTCATGACAACGTGTCGGAGGCACTTAGTACCAAAGTCACTATTCATTCTTCCATCCTTATAATTGGATCTCTTTCTGTCCCAACCTCTCAGTCGCAAACTGCAAGTCTGCAGCACACAGGCCTTGCCTCATAAAGGCCTTAGCTTTTCCTAGCTCTGTCTTGGTTGGTTTTTCAGTTAGCAGTGACTGTACATACAAGGAGGCTGACTGCAGCACGGTCAAGTTCTGGGGTGCATACAGGAGTATCAAATTCTGGGGTAACACTAAGCGTGTTTCAGCTTGTTTTCATGTGGGCAAGCTGGTTAATCATTGCCCCTAGCAGTACAGTCAATGAGGTGTTTACACCCACTCTCGGGGCATAAATTTTAGGTGACCCAGCCTACCCTTTGCATTCCTGCTTGACGATGGGCTTATTTCAATAGGCATCAACCAGAAAAGAGGCAGCTTAACTACATGATGAGCAAGTGCAGAATGGTGGAGGACTTTTGGGGTACTGAAAGCAAGATGGTGCGGCTCACTGACTGGTTTGCACTGCATTGTGTTTAATGATCAACATAGGTTTAAGACATGTTGTGTGCATCTCAGTATTCCTGAGGATCAGTGGGAGTATCACAGGATGGAATGGATTGCCGATGTTGTTTTGGGGTGTGCTTAAAAAGCCAACCACCTGGTAGGGTCATTGAGTCTGTAACAGCAAATGTCTGACGGAATACCATGAGTGTGTGTATGCTGAAGCTTCCCGGGGAGTACTGTAGCTAATGCGTCATGTTATATGGCACATTGCCCTGCTTTTGGAAGTCAAATGAAGTGTTTATATATACACTGAAGAGACAAACATGACTTTACTTGTATTGAAATTCATTTATGCTAGAAATGTGGCATACCAGCTGCCCAAACATGGCACAAATGTGTGACAACATAAGACAAATCAAAACATTAAGCCACGTAACTAAAAAGAACATTCTCCAGGTACTGTCTTCTCGTTCCCCTGCATTGCAGCAAGTTTAGATTATAGCTGCTGCTGGGGAGCGATTGCATGGCTGAAAGACTGGCTCCTGGACTGGCTCGTCTAGGCATTCTTGAGCCTGGAGGAGATGGTAATACTGAGTCTTCCACTTGTTCCAGAATTGGACTTTTAGGGTACGTCTAAACTACATGCCTCCGTCGACGTGGACAAAGAAGTTTAAAACAGGTTTACCTGTGCCGATCAAGAAAGGCTTCTTTGTCGACGCGGCGCGCCCAGACTGCCCCGATCTGCCGACAAACAGCTGATCGGCAGAGCGGGGCAGCCATTTAAATTTAAATGAAGCCGCGATTAGTTTAATCCCGGCTTCATTTCCCTCTGCCGATCTGGCTAATCTACATGCCTCCGTCGACGGAGGCATATAGTCTAGTCACACCCTTAGGTTCCTGAAGCCAGACCAGATTGGCCACTAAAGTGCAGCAGAGCTAAGGCAGGCTCCCTACTTGCTCTGACACCATGTTGCTCCTGGAAGCTTCTAGCATATCCTGCCCTACGGCCCGAGGTTTGGGGAGGGGCAAATGGTCTCCACGTGCTAACCTCTTTCCTAACCAATGACACCATGGTGCCCATTACCTGGAAACTGCAGGCAGGGGCAGCACATGGAGCAATGAGCATTGAGCAGTGCGGGTCAGGGCAGCTGCCTGAGGTAAACGCTGCCTGGCCAGAACTTATACCCCTGACCCCCTGCCACACCCCAGCCTTGAGGCTTCTCCCAGAGCCCACAACCACACCCACTCCTGCATCCTCAACCCCCTTCTCCAGCCTTGATACCCCCAACCCACTCCACATCCCTTCTGCAGCCCAACCTGATGCCCCAAATCCTGAACCCCCCCGTCACAACCAAACTCCCTCTCAGAGTGCTCATTCTCTCCTGCACCAAGCCAAGAGCCTGTAACCCCTCCCATATGCCAACCCTCTGTCCCATCCCCATGAAAGTGAGTGGGGTGGGTAGGGAGCGACAGAGAAAATGGGAATGGAGTGAGCAGGGTGGGCCTCATAGGAGGGGCAGGGCAGGGCAGGGGTGAGGCAAGGGTGTTTGAATTAGGGTGATTAGACAGTTGGCAACCCTACATTGGGGTGAATCCCTGGGGAGGAGGCATATAACTTATGGATTCTCCCTCTTTCTTCCCCCCGGCTCATGAGGATGCTTTGTAAGGCCTCAATATTTATTGGCAAATGTTAAGCACACAAACTGATGAAAAAGTATCTCCACTGATGGTAATCAAAGTTTACAATCAGGCAAAGTAAAAAATAAAAAAAGTGAGTGAGGATGTATTAGAATTTGATTTAAGATATTTACTTTGTACATTTTGACGTGTGGTGTTGACAATTTATGTTTTAGCAGTTGTAAAGGCTTAACTTTTTAATCTCAGTGTTTACTGCCGTTAACTAATTACCCACATTTTCTGACCTTCCCATAATTCACATAAATGTAAAAATTTATATCAGTGCAAGGCTCCAAAATGCTTTAAAAGAACCATAAATATTATCTACCAGAATTACATATTGTTTTAAAGAATTGAGTTTTGCCAATCTTGCTCATAGTCTTTCAAACATAGATTCACAGATTCTAAGGTGCAATCGGACTGATATGACCATCTTATCTGACCTCCTGTATAAGACAGGCCATATCATTTCCCCAAAATAATTCCTAGAGCATAACAGCCAAAACATCCTCCATCTTGATTTACAATTTGTCAATGATGGAGCATTCACTGCAAATCTTGGTAAATTGCTTCAGTAGTTAGTTGCAAATGGCCTCTTAATAGGCCTGCCAGATGGCATCCATGCAAGGCTGCTTGAAGGCCCTGATGACTCGGCTTGCCTCTGCTCCCCACTCTGGCAGAATTGCCTCCCCTTTTCTCTCAAAAATATTGTGAAGGACAAAATGTGGCCACCATGTGTGGGATGTTCTGCTCCCCCACAGCCTGCCAGGTGAGGAGGCATCTGTACTGTGCCTTCAAATAGCTGAAGGCATCCTCCAATACCATGGGGAGCCTGCCATTGTGCCATTTCACTAGAATGGCCAAGGTGGCTGGTGTAGGGCTTCATGAGCCAACACAAGAGAGGGTAGGCCATGTCCCCGACCATGCACTTGGGTATGTCCACGTCCCCAAACCTGATAGTGCAGTCGGGGAAAAGTGTGCCAATGTGCAGCTCCTCGAACATGCTCGAGTTGCAGAAGACACAGACATCGTATGCTTTCCCCAACCACTTGATGTATATGTCCATGAACTCACGTCAGTGGTCCATGACAACCTGCAGGACAATCGAGAAGTACTCCTTCTGATGGGGTACAGAAGCCCAGTGGTCAGGGGCCCAGATGGGGATGTGGGTGCTGTCAATAGTCCCCCCCCCCCGTAGTTTGGGAAGCCAATGTCAGCAAAGCCAGTGATGATGGAATCCACATCACTGAGGTTGATGGCCTGCACTACCTGTAGAAGGAGAAAAACAAACAAACAGAGAATCTCAGGGTGGCCATAGCCCTTGGGAGGTCCCCGAGCCTCCCCCTCCTCCACACACACCAAAAGCACCCCACACTTACCCCATCCCCCTGCAGGGCTTTGTGAAGGCGGGACTGAAAATTCTCCCAGGGACTGGGCTTGCACCACCACCATCCCCCTCCGACTCCCCTTTCCCAGGGAACCCCATTTCAGCAGATGACCTTACTCCTGGGAAGATAACCTGCATGACCAGGCTCTGACAGTCTATCTGCCCGTGCTGAATTGGTTCCCAATGGCTCAGTAATTACCTGTTTCTGAAGGGGGATGGGGGGGGTCTCATGTGAGTGGCCCATCACCTGTGGGCAGGGTGAGCCACTCTCAGAGCTCCAGAAAGGTCTCCTTCCTCATCTGGAAATTCTGGAGCCACTACTGGTTGCCCACTGCTCCGTGACAATCTGGTCCCACCCATCGGAACTGGTGTCCAGATGCCAGAGGTGGTGGTGCATGGTGTGCAGGGGAAGGTGTGCGGGATCCAGCAGCATGAGCCACACTGCAGAGAGCTAATGAGGGTCTCCAAGATGATCAGAGGGTTGGGTGCCTGCAGGACCTGGGAGGCAGCCTGCAGAAGCTGCTGCATGAGGTGTTGAACAGGGTTCCCCTTTATGCAAGAGCCTCAGATAGCCTCTGATAGATAGATAGAACTGAGTGCTGTCCTGATGCTCTGCCTGAAGTGGTTCCTTAAATGCGAGTTAGCATCCAGTCAGTATGGACACTATTTCAAAATAGCTCAGCACTATTTTGATGAGCATTTGGTGTTTAGTCACACTATTTTGAAATAAGCTATTTGGAATAGCCTGACTGTTTGGAGCCCTTTTTAAAAACAGGTGTCACATTAGCTCTCTTCCAGTCATTTGCACAGTGTTTGGATTGCTGTAACTTGCATGGCTCGGGAGTGTCTTTTTCACACCGCGGATTAATGTAAATAACATCAGCTTAAGCAGTAGTGTAGACCAGTGCTCAAACTCTGTTGTGACACTCCTTTTTCTGACCATTTCCCAAACTGTTGTGAGATAAACACTGGGGCTACATCTACACTGGCATGATTTTGTGCAAATATTTTTAACGCAAGAGTTTTTGCATTAAAGTATTTGCACAAGAGAGCGTCTACACTGGCATGTGCCTTTGCGCAAGAGATGTGCTTTTGCGCAAAAGCATCCGTGCCTATGTAGATGCTCTCTTGTGCAAGAAAGCTCCAACATGCAAGTGAGTGCAAGAACAGTTGCACAAGAGGGCTTATCCCTGAGCAGGAGCATCAGAGTATTTGCGCAAGAAGCACTGATTTCACACATTAGAACGTCAGTGTTCTTGCACAAGTACTTGTGGTCAGTGTAGACAGGTGGCAAGCTTGTGAACAAAAGCAACCGCTTTTGTGCAAAATCTTGCCAATGTAGACACAGCCAGGCATTTTCTTGTCCTCTTGCTGGCTCATGTAACAAATGCCATAGCAAAGTAATTTTCTACTAACACCAAACAAATACATTTATTAGAACACGGCAACCAGACTAGCTCTAAACTTACACTCTCATTTTTAGAGTCCTGAGCGGATATAAACAAATAGTGTCCTCCACAGTATAATAAACTGTCCTAATTAGGCTAAATCCAGGTAAGCTGGTCATATTAATTAAGACCTATGTTATCTAGTAGCCAGTGAGTTTAAGACACCCAAAAGAGAGAATTCTCTGAGGGTGAGTGCTAAGCACTTTCTGAAATTCAGACCTGTATAAGATATCTCAAGTCAGGCACCCATACAGCTGGGACATTGATGAAAATGTAGGAAATTGACTTTCAGTATAAATAATAAACCTTGAAATACACTGTTGCTAAACAACAGAGGCAATTGGTTAGCTTAAATACAATGTATGAAATTGGAAATTGCTTTGCATATGGCCAAGACAATTTAGCAAAAGAGTGGAAAGATTAAAAACAAAAACCCTATGAGATCTATCTTAAATAAGAATGAGCTGTCAAAAAATTATTTCTTTTTCTTTTTTGCATGGCCCTTCAGGAGACAGAACAAAAGACAAATTGTGTGAATATTCACCCTAATTTTAATGAGCTATCTCCAGTCCAAATGGTTGATAATGGCAAGGCCTTTTCAGTTTCACCATGGAGGGTGGAGGCAGGGGATAAATGAAGCTATTTTTTTATTATACTAGTACCTTAAAGCAATTTTCTCTAGCAGTGTATGCAAAGGAGTCATAGCAAAAGAGGTTATTTACGGACATCTATGCAAAGTATATTTTTTGTTGGTGGTGGCAGAGCGGCTGTCTGATAATGATTTAATTACTTTATCTGGACTGCAAGTAAAATAATTTTAGTAGTGAAAAGAGCTCCCCCCAGCCCCCAAAACACTACCTCCATTGGAACTATCAGGGGTAAAGATTGTCACACAGCCAGTCAGTATAAGTAAACCATGTCGCATCTCAGAGGCTATTGCTTCAGGCAGGTATCATGTCAACAACAGTCCAGGTCTCTGGTGGGATAAAGAATGCAGGGCTATGAAAAGAAAAAAACAAAGATAGCACTGATTCACCAAACCATTGGTGTGATGGGCAATGTATGCTTAATGTCACAGTGTTTAAGCGTGAATTACATCTGTTTCTAAAATGTAGGAATGTCATATTGTGTAGAATCCAAACCCCCCAGTCACTCTTCAGTATTGTGAAGAGGATGTTGTGACTTTTAGCACTGACAAGGGTGATTTGTTAGTCATATTAACAAATATGATGATTTGCTGGTTAACGCTGATAATAAGGAGAGGGAAGGTGTAAATACTAAAATCTGTTGAGATGGAACATCTGTCAACTTTCTGAGAAGACACCAAACTGATGCTGTTTTTCATGCCAGAAACATTATCTGTCACACTCATGCCTGGAAAGCACTACACTACACTACATTGACCTAAAACTTAGAAAACAGTATCCTGAAAGCCAGTGACTATTACACAATAGAGAAAGGCACAAGGAGTTGTGTCTTGTAAGCAGACAGGATGACTATACTCCATTACTGGCTTTTTCCACTGGTTTGCTGAACAGCTTCTCTGGCTCTGGAAATGGTTTGTTTTATCACTTCACTGATCTATACATCAGATTTTTCCAGTGTAAAATGGGGCTGATAATATCTAGCTCCCAAAGGAGTTATAACAGCCGCAGAGGGCTCTGATGTGCAAAAACAAGAGCGTTGTAAGTGCTATCTGTATTATGTCTCTATAATCTATTATAGTAATCAGTACCATATATCGAGTCACTCCTCCTGGATGCAGGAAAATAGAGTAACTTTGTATTATATGGTAGAATTTGCTCAAACTGTGCACATTTCGTGTGAGTTCACTGGTACTCCTGGATTAAGTGCTGTCAAATGACTAGTAGGTGGATTTTAAAGGAATGAAGGGCTCTATAAATAGTTTTAAAGCAAGCATACTTTCACCTTTAAGAATTCAAACCTTTATGCTTCTTCCTTCAAGCTACATGATGACCTGGTTCTTTTAGGAGACTTTATGCAACGTGCTGATGAAGCTGATATCTATTCACTTAATATATTTTTAAAAGTGCCAGTCCAGAAAATCAGCATACATTTGATCTAGGCAGAATGTCAAATTATGGCAAAGGAAAGAGGACTGGTGGAAATGTAAAAGCAGTCAAATTTCAAGATGCAGCAGACAGAGACTATTTTAAAATATTTTATGATGGGCTGAAGGCAATCTATGAGCCATCCAATGCTGGCTCTACCAGTGTGCTCTGCCAATGGCAGTCCTTTGATTACAGATAGTACTAAAATACTCAAATACCGGCTGAACATTTTCACAATGTATTAAATCCAGGCATCACATTTTGACAGCAGCATTCTTGAAGAGTTTCCTCACTGGACTAATGATTCAGGACTGGTTATGCTGCCAGCTCTTGATGAGGTACAAAAAGCTGTCAAGTGGATGAAATCTGGAAAGACACCTGGTAATGATGTGATCCCCTCAGAGATTTACAAAACTGGTAGTGGCCCGTTTTGATGCTCTGGCTCACCCATTTATTCATCATCTGAGGAAAACTGCAAGTTCCACAGGATATCATAGATGTCCTGATGAACCCATTGTGAAAGGACCAAATTATATCAATGAATTTTCTTTAAGACAGCCGATTCTTCAAAGTACTTTTCACAGTCTCTTTCCATTCACCATGTCAAAAGTCTTCACCAGGTTGGTGAAATTCATGGAGAGATCTTGAGTTGCTCTCTAAATTTTCCTTGTATTTGCCTGGCTATGAATGCTATTTCAACAGTGCCTCAATCAACACAAAATCTTTCAGGAGTGATGCCATTTATGAACATATGAAATTATAGCTGATTGTGGAGGATTTGAGCCAGATATCAACAGCATTGAGATGCCCCAGTGGTCATCATAGCATGCACAGTTACCTTTCCTCTTGTATATATGTAGACAATAGAAAGACATTAGTATCTTTGACATATCAATTGGTACAAAAGCAAAGGTATATTCTTGCTCTTTAGCATCTACTTTTTCATGATGCTGTTAGTTGCTGTCAAGGATTGCATGATGGGCATACCCATTCATTTCTGAACTGACAGTAGCATTTGCAACCTCCAAAGACTTCCCACTCACACCAAAGTGTTCACTACAACTATCTGTGACCTCCTGTTTCCTGATGTGTGTGCATTCTTGGTTCAGTCAAAGAGGCACAGGAATTTTTTGATCATTTTGCTACCTCTGCATATGTTTTGGATTTATTCTGAGTCTCAAGAAGACAGAGAATATGTCTCAGTCTGTCTAGAAAGAGCCCAGCACACCAGTGGTTACTTGTGCTGATACTGTCCTTAAGGATATTGACAGGTTCTGCTACCTTGAAAGCGTGCTCTCTTCCAGCATACATTTTGATGACCGTGTAATGGCTTAACTAGCCAAATCTGCCTTCAGACGATTTACTAAACATTCATGGAACAGCTATTGTGTTAATATCATATGAAGGTAGATGTTTATCAGGCAGTTGTCCTTACTATCTTTCTGCATGGTTCAGCATCATGGACTATATATCACAGCCAAATTATAAAACTTGATCAGTTCCATACACCCTGCCTCAGGAAGGTTGCCCATCTGAATTGTTGGAATACAATTCTAAATATAGAGGGCCTTCAGCTGTGTGGCCTTATGGGCATACAAGCAATACTTATGGACAAACAGTTTCATTGGATTTGTTAAGTTATGAGGATGGATAACACATAGATACCAAAGATGATCTTCTATGGCCAGTTTGTGTGCGGAAATCAGTATAAGCTATATATATATTTAGGATATCTTAAAGGGAATGTGAAGTCTTGTGGCATATTTCTCAGTGATCTGGGAATAATAACGCAGGACAGGCTGTTCTGGCAACACATGATTCCACAGGCTTATGGATGCTTTGAGAGTCAACATATCCAGACATGAGAAAAGTGTAGGATTCAAAAAGAGGTCATAGAGCCCGCAGATGGTGGATTTTTTTGTGATATCTGCAATGAGATTTGACAATCAATGATTGGCTTAGTCACTCACCAGCAGCATCTTAGAACTTGAGATCCATTGATCGATGGCTCAGTCCATCATCATCGTTATCATTATCACATAAAAATCAATCCTCTCAATCAATGGGCATTGACTGATTCACCAGGTGGAAAGTAATAAATAAATCCTCATCTCCTAAAATGAGTTGTATGAAGTAGTAAATAAAGCATGTGCTTTTCCCTAAAATATATACCTACATAGAATAATCATTATATGAAGTCCGATTTAGCAAAGTAATTAACCACAGGCCTAACAAAAGGTGAAAAAAAGTGGTATGGGCTTCGGTTGAACTGTTAATGTTAAAAATTAGATACATATGTAAGTATCTTCCTGAAACCATATTATAAACATATTATTACACATTTTGGCCTGTGTTCAGATCTGGGATAAATGGTTGTAAATACAAAGAAGATGGACTTCATTCCACCAGAACTGGCTTTGGCCTTTTATGGTTGAAGTTTTACCATGTGATTCAGATGTCAATGGCAATATCCGTCACTTCTATATCCACTTAGGGCCCAGACCTTCAAGTATATCATCTCCGAATCAATCATCATTATCATTTAATAACATCTTTTGCCCATGCTTTACAGCAGTGGCACGTATTATGAGGCAGCACAGAGAGCGTTTTACATTTTAAAGGGGCTGTATTGTAATATCCCATCACGTTTCCCCATGCACCTGAATCTCATTTTCAGTGCACCAAAAGTTCTTTCAATTACAGATGTAACAGATGAAGTGCTGCATTATAATGACATTCCTCTGGAGTTTGGGGAATTGGAACAAGAGGCTTTAGTGACTTCAGTGGGATCTAAAGGGAGATAAGCACTGACAGCTGCAAATGGAAAAAAATAGGATTTCAGTTTTAGTAAAATTGTCCCTAATAGGAAAAATTTGGCTCTCACTTGCACCAATTTATACCCAGAATAATCATACTGACTTAAGAAGAGTTATTCTGGATTTACACTGGTAGAACTGGAAGAAGGATTTATCCCATGGAGCTGTAATACAAAGCTTTATAATTCCAATACCCCCATTAAGAGCAAAGGAGCACATTTGTTCTATTTTTGACAGTAGAAAATCTTGCTCCCAGAAACAGAACTGACTTTTGTTTTAAATTGCTGTCGCTTCAGTGATAACAATCGGCCTCCAAATATGGGAGCCTCTCGCTTTCCTGTACTCTACACTGGGTCTGAAAAGGCAATGACAGATGAAAGCTGTCCACTGGGAATGGAACAGTGGTAGCTTGTGACTTTTGACAGGTGAAGCACCAATCACAAAATAGAGATGGCCGCAGGCATAATATAATAGCTATTAAAAGCTCACCTTATTTAAGGGGAAAACAGCAGGCGAACTTGGGAGCTTAAGCCACACAGTGGTTACCTGGGGTAGAGTGAGGGACAGTGGAAAAGAAAGGCCTGAGGCTTGGCAGCGCATAGCCCATCCTATAAGGAAAGGGCTTGGGGAGGCCAAGGATGTTGCCTCCCGCTCCTCCCATCCTTGTAGCCTGCAAATCTCCTGCAGCCCTGACTTAACTTTTACAATCCTTCCATGGACTCTCCAGCAAGAGGTTATCAAAGCAAGACCCACCTATAGTGGCTCACCTATGTGTTAAATTGCCATGGTAACAAGGCACTATTAGCTATGCCAAGATCTGGGCCTCATTCAGCACTCCATGCTTCAAACTTTCTGCCCTTGAGCTACACAATTAAGAGAGTGAGTTGTGACATTTAAATCAAATCAAAGTTTGCACTTTAGTCTCTCTCTATTTTTTTAGCTGAATAAAAAAAGAATGTGCAAAATGTATTTTGTAAAATTTGGCAATGTTTGGTTTGGCTATACCTCACTTGGGCTTGGTCTACCAGACAGGTCAGTTTAAGGTTCACAACTCCAGCTACACAAAATGCATAGCTGGAGTTGGCTTACCCAAAGTGGAGCTGTGGCAGCATCCACACAGCAGGAGGCCAAAGGAAGAACACACTCATGTCTTACTCCTTGCAGAAGGACGAGTACCAGACGTCTGTGGGGGCTATCTTCAGCATTCGATTTACTGGTCTACATTAGCCCTCCAGAGGGTTGATCTTCTCACTAGTGTAGACATGCCCTTGATGAATTGCCAGTGTACAGCAGCATCAGAATAAAAAGCTAGGCTAGGAGAAGATTATATATGGAGTCCAAGACAGCTGCTTAAAAGAGGCAGAATGAGTGCAAGATCTTTCTGAATAGTGATGAGAAAATACAAGTGAGTTGGAGAGATAATGGGGGAGAAAATTGGTTTAGATTGGGTCACTGAACGGGGGTCAGTCAAAGGCCCATCTCTTTTCAGAGTAATTGTAAAGAAGGTATATATCTGGATTGTTGATTAGGGTGAGACCTGGTGACAATGCTTTTGTTTCTTAAAATAAAATACATAAGGGGGGAAATGGTTTGTTATTAAAGCTGGTTGGAAATTTTACTTAATTTTTCATTAACATTTGAGGAGAGCATATCTATTAATGGAAGTTTTCAGATTTTTATCCAAAAAAATCCCTCCAAAATCATTTTTTTAAGTTTTCATTTTTCTAGCAAAAACTTTTGGTTTAAACAGAAAATGTAATGATAAAACTGCCTTTTTACCCCAAAAAATGCTGACACACAATTTTGGTCAAATCTGTTTTTGATTATGAACGTGAGTATGAAAACAGGAACTATGTTCCTAAGTGATCATGTTCATTTACTCTTTATTCCTAATCTGAAGTTATGATCCTCTGATCATGACAGCAACAAGCATTTCCACAGGAATAATGAACACTAATACTGACGGACCTGGTACCAGCTCATGCTAAGGCCTCTAGGTCTCAGTGAACACTGACAAATGCAGAGCCGGATGTCAGCAAGGGATCCCAAAGCTGCTTAGCCCTAAAGGACAAACTCCTTTTGTTTTACTAGTTAATAAATGTTTGGTTGGTTTAATATAGGAATGGCTACAAGCTTTGTCTTTTGGTGAGAGACCCAGGGGCTATGTCTACACTACAAGGTTTTTGTGCAAAAACCCGTGGAGCATCCACACCTCAAGTGTGTTTTTGTGCAAAAACAAACAAAAAAAAATACAGCACATCGACAGAACAGAGGGCTTTTGCCGGTAGAGTTATTCCTCTCCCCACAAGGAATAACTTATTTTTGCACAAGAGTTCTCCCTTACCCCTATAGAATCCAGTGATAGGTGTTCTCTAAAGAAAGGGAGACGGCCATTGATGTGTTCTTCCTTTGGTCTTATGTCTCTCTTAAAATGGAGAAGGAAAATCATATTTGCTGTCTCCACAACCCCTTTTCTATCATTCACATAGGTTCACCTGCCTTAATTTTGCATGAAACTGTCAGATGCTGTATTAGAAGACCCTTAGATGGTATTCATTATCTTAGGCAAACAGCTCAGAGGCTGTTCTCTTCAAGTACCAGCCCGGATAAGCCTTTGACTGAGGATCTGTGAACTTTATGCTCCAGATTCTTGAGGACTTCATTTTAATACCTAATTTTGGAAGTGGCATGGGATTGGTCCCACTCTTATTCACACTAACTCCTTCTTACATAAGCAATGCTATTGACTTCCATGAGACCACACCTGTAAAAAGTACTATGCAAAATGAGCCAGGGGGCTCACAGTCAGAACCTTTAGCCCTGATTCCTGTACCAAATTATTTGATGTCAATAGGCCAATTGTCCTTTGGTTTCATGCCATAATCAGTCCACGTGGACAGAAAGCCTCCCTTCTTTGCAGATTAATTTTTGGCTATTATTTCTTCACCTAACACAGCACTATCCATCCCATCAGACTCTTTGCCATCAGTCTGGGAAGCAGTTGGCTCTTAAATTGAACTGCAAGATATCTCACTGGTGACTTTTAGATAAAACTTCCCCAGTGGACATTTGGTACATGGATGAGGAAGTACCTACAGTGGTAAAGACATCTTTCAAAACAACACTCCCATTGCTTCAAAAACTAATTGGAATCTTTATAAACAACAAAACCACTTTTCCTGCTGTTGTGGGATAGGATTAATATGTGAATGATTATAGTCCCTCGTGCTCATGTCTGCTATGTACTTGTAAAGTGCTGCCTATTCTTTTTCCTCTTAACATCCGGGGGGGAAAGAAAGATGACAGATCATATGTATAAAATGTCTTCTGGAAAGGTAGAAAGCAACAAACGTGTCCAAAAAATGCAGCCAAATGAAGATAAGAGGTGGCATGAGACCTTTTCATTTAAAAGATTTATCATGTAGTCACTTCACAGTGATGCTTTTGAGGATGACGGCACTCTATCAGATGCCTAGAATCCGGCACAAGATGGTGTGCCATTGAAGAATGTACAACTCGTCCCATCTGCTTGAGTATTCTATCCAAATATGCCTAAAAATAGAACTAACCTGAATGGCAAGAATGAAAATGATCATCAAAACATCTATGCAAAAGTGACAAAAGTAGGAAGCTTTTAAACACTCCCTATATGATTATATAATCAGGTCAATAGATGATCATGACTTACCCAAACTCATTAGCTACTTCATCTTATTGTAGTAACTCTCCCCATCTATTGTAGTAATTCTCCCCATCTATTCCCTCCCTGATATTTTGTTATGTCAACTCATTACATTACATACAAAAATAGAGTTAAGTTATTTGGAGAAAGCACTATGAGAAGGAATTAGCAGGGACTTGAGAATATTAACAACAATATATTACTACTATTTTATACTTTACACCAGGGGAGAATAACATTAGACAGTCCAAGTTACTAAGGGTCTAAAATATACATTAATGACTAAATTCATTAAAACCTTTAGTAAGGCTTCATCAACCAAAAATATCTGTTTATGTGCCACCAACTATAAATGTGAGCTTTAATCTCCCTGAAGACACATTCCATCATATGGAAAGACACATTTTGGCATCATCATAAATACCAAAGGTTTTTATCTCTAGGTTTTATAACACTTGTGGCCAGATTCTCTAGAAGCACAGAAAGTTACAAATTACACCTGTCTATCCCTGTGAGACTCCATGCCACTTAGGACGATGCCATCTCCGGAGTTCCTGCGGAGGCTGAGAAGTTTTTAATTTTGCTTCCCACAGCTGGATTGAGAATTGCATCCCATAGCTGGCTTGGTCATATCTCCTTCCTTTCCAGAGGTGTCTAATTTTTAGTGCAAAAAGTGTCCAGTGTAGGTGTTCATATTTTTAAAGGATCATGAATAATTGGAGAGGAAGAAGAAAAGAATCATAAAAATGATCTGATGAATGAAGAAAATCCCTCAGAGAGAGAGACACTGAAAGAGATTGACACGTTTAACTTATCAAAAAGAAGATTGAGAAATGTCTTGATTATATTGTCTAGTTACTTTTATGTGGAGAAAATACTGGGTACTACAGATCGCATTAATCTAGTATAGAAAGACAATGAGTGGAAGCTGAAGCCAGACAAATTAAATTAGAAATTAGCCCCCATGAAACCAATTAACCATTGGAACAAACCAGGAAGAAAAGTGGTGGTTTATCTGTCTTTTGTATCTTCAACTCATGACTAGCTGCTTTTCTGAAAGACATGCTTTAGCAAACACATTATATTTTAATCAGACACAAGTGACTGAGCACAATAAAAGGAATAAATTGGGTGAAATTTAATGCCTTGTATTAGACAGGAAATCAGACTAAATGATCTAATGATCCATTCTGGCCTTAAAATCTATACATCTAAAATTTCTAAGCCCTTACCATTGCATTGGCAGAGCCTGCAACAATCTTTTCTCACTGTGGAACTTCTGCCAGGATTTTGCCAATGAGGAGAAATACCAGGTACTGAATCCATGGGAGCCTCTTAGAAAACCATATGCTCATTAGTGAGTTTTAGGATTAAAGCACAGTATGGGTGCTCACAACAAAAGTTATGTCCTTGTATTAAAAAGCAAGTGAATGAACAAATGTAACACATGGCTAGCATTGGTCCTGGGCTAGCTTGAATGTGTGGGAAATGGAGCTTTTGGAGAAAAAGTTCATTGGGCCCTATATTCTAATCCCACTTCTGAACCACTGTGCATGTTCAAGGCATTTTACTCCCTGATCATATATGAGCCCAGGGATTTATTCTTCCAAACATGGGACCAGTGTATTAGTAATACAATCCAGCCCTTTAATACTGCCCCTCAGTTGCACAAAATACCCAGAACGATCTTCTGTGTACTTAAATATATTAGATACATTTTGGATCTGTCAGCCTTCACAACATCTCTTTAGGCTAGCCATTGGAATTGACAACTACTGACTCTTTTGGTCATATAAATGGAAGAGAGGTCAACAGACCAAACAATAAAGCAGCTGAGGTAGCTACAGATGAATCAATAGCAATGTTTGCTTTAAATTCCTTTGGACACAGGATGCAGAAACCTTTGATGATATTTTTCCTTCCAATTTAGGGATGCTTTCAAACTTAAACATGCACATACCTGTTCCTCTGAAGCTGATGTCTCAATCAGAACATTTTTTATTTACTTAAGGCCCTTATGCTGGAACACTGAAATCAATGAGGCCAAGTCTACACTATGCGGTAGATTGACGCTGCTGTGGTTGACCAGCAAGGATTTGATTTAGTGATTCTAGTGAAGACCCACTAATTAGAACTGAGAGGGCACCCCAAGGAGTAACAGAAGCCAATGCGAGTGTTTACGCCCGTCAACCTCCCTCTGTATGGACTGTGATTTAAGATACATTGACTACAGCTATGTAATTAATGTAACAGGAGTTGCGTATCTTAAGTCGAGTTTCCCCTTTAGTGTAGATCAGGCCTGAGTGTTCTGCTATTGACCCAATGAAAGCAAGATTAGTCCATAAGCAAAAAACACTCTTATCTCTTTCAATCCTCCAGCATCCTCTATCAATTCCCGTAGGATAGTAGTTGTACCTTAATTTGCCTCAGTAGGCCAGCCATATTTATTCAATAATATAGATATTTTTACTAATTCTCTACAATAGAAGAGTCCTTATCCTATGACCTGGTATAGAATATTAGCTCCTAATACCTGCCTATGCACTATGCTGTAAATAAGGACTACAATTCTATGTTAAATCTGCAAAAAAACCTTCAAAATTATAAGGCTCCAATCCTACAAAGTGGTCTTCTGGTGCTTAACTTCATAGTTTGTGAAAGCTCTTCTTGATTTCAATGTGACCACACACAGTGCATATAGTTAACACGTATCTATTGGATTGGAGCCTGCATCTCTATTAAGTTTAAGACCAGGTTCTTTCTCAATTCCTCAGCTTCACAAACACCTCTGATAAGCAGTACTTTTCCTAACAGACCCAGGTCATTTTGCCACTTCTTGCTTCACTAAAACTTGGCATTCAAGTGTAATGCTGCAGCTCCTGTTTCTCTCCATTCCAGACCCCTCAGTGGAGCAATCTGATAAACAGTATGTACCCATATCACATCAGTCAACTGGAAAAAAAAACAATTTGCAAAAATCAATTCCATTTCTTCTCACAGGATGTTAATGGTAAGATTATAGTTTTATCACTTTTTCAAAGGGCAAAATTGCAGTTTAATTTAGCTGCATTTTTTGTAACCAGATTTAAATGAAAGAGAATCTGGAAAGTGCTGTTCCTAATAATAAGGAGTTACTGTCCTTATTGGATGGAGCCTTAGTATTTTCATTTTCTTTCTGGGGAGATTCGTGTGAAGAAAGCCAATACCTATGTGCAGTTCTGCTGTGAGTGTCACTACCAGTAAGATCTCAATAGCTTAAAGTCTGTTCTTTTAAGTGGCTATGCGTGCAGTATACATTTAGAATTAAGAGGGCAGTAATTTTTTCTCTGGATGGATACTGGGAATATGTGAATGTGTGTTTGCTAAATGTAATTGCAATGTGTTTGTGTGTGTGAGGGGATATACTCTGCAGAGTTTTTTTGGAAAAATGGCTGTTTCTCCAAAAAAAAAAAAACTTCACTTACATCCACACTGCAATTGTGTTCTTTCAAAAAAAATAAAAAAAACAGATGGGTTTTCCTAACACTGGTAAACCTCTTTCTATGAGGAAGAAGCCTTTTTCTGAAAAAGCTCTTTCAGAAAAAGGCGTGTGTGGATGGGGAAGAGGAAGTTCTTTTGAAAGAAGAGGAAAGAGGAAAAAGCACTGACGCCCTGGTGGCCATTCTGTCCATAGAAATCACAGCTTAAAGGCAAAATAGCCTCCATTCAGTGTGGAAGCCATCTTCTGAAAAAGCAGATTGCTTTTTTGATGCACTTTGGCAGTGTGGACGTGCTCTTTCAGAAGAAGTTTTTTTTGGAAGATCTACTCTGGAAAAGCTTCTTCTGAAAGAAGCCTGCAGTCTAGACATAGCCCGAGAGAGAAAGAGAAATGGTTCAGCTTTCTGAGTGTTTCTTGACTTTATTCATATATTTCAGTATTACATTAATTTAATATATACTTCGCTGAGCACATATGCTGTTATTGGTGGGCGTCCACACTAAATAAATGCCTCTGAAAATCCTGTCTCTTCTGGAGGGAAGCTTTCCAATATACTACAGTATGGTCAATTGGCAAATTAAGCTCTGCAAACTCAGGGGCTACGTCTACACTGGCCCCTTTTCCGGAAGGGGCATGTAAATTTCACGAGTCGTCGTAGGGAAATCCGCAGGGGATTTAAATATCCCCCGCGGCATTTAAATAAAAATGTCCGCCGCTTTTTTCCGGCTTTTAAAAAAGCCGGAAAAGAGCGTCTAGACTGGCCCCGATCCTCCGGAAAAAGTGCCCTTTTCCGGAGGCTCTTATTCTTTGAAGTAAGAATAAGAGCCTCCGGAAAAGGGCACTTTTTCCGGAGGATCGGGGCCAGTCTAGACGCTCTTTTCCGGCTTTTTTAAAAGCCGGAAAAAAGCGGCGGACATTTTTATTTAAATGCCGCGGGGGATATTTAAATCCCCCGCGGATTTCCCTACGACGACTCGTGAAATTTACATGCCCCTTCCGGAAAAGGGGCCAGTGTAGACGTAGCCAGGAAGTCTTTTGCATCAAGTTTTCACTCATGTAGAACCAGGTGTGTTACCATGGATTTGTCATAAAGGCACGAATTCTTTTCCTGAATATACAGATGTCAATGAGATATTAAAACTAATCATTAGAGATGTGTCTAGACTACAGGGTTTTGTCGACAAAAGTTCACTTTTGTCAACAAAAATATACCTGCATCTACACTACCACTGAATTCTGTCAACAGTAAGTCGACAGAACGCGGCAGTTTTGTCAACGGCAGTAAACCTCATTCTATGAGGAATAACACCTTTTTTCGACAGTTATGTTGAAAAAAGGTGCTATTGAATCCACACTGCTTTTTCAAAAGAGAGCGTCTAGACCAGTGGTCCCCAACCTTTTGAGGTTGTCGGGCGCCAGGGGGCGTGGCCGTTTGCCCGCTGGGTGCCCGGGGCCGGCGCTCCCCCCCCCCCCGCCGAGTGCCGCGCGCCCGGGGCCGGCACTCCTCCCCCCCCCGCCGAGGGCCGCGCACCCAGGGCCGGCACTCCCCCCTGCCGAGTGCCACGCGCCCGGCGCTCCCCCCGCCAAGCGCGCTCCCTCCACAAGCGCCCGTGCGCCATGTGCCCGGGGCCAGGCCAGCCCCGAGCACCTGGCGGGCGCATTGAAATGCCCCCGCGGGCGCCATGGCACCCGCGGGCACTGTGTTGGGGACCACGGGTCTAGACTGTTGAAAAAGCGGCTTGCTTTGTCAACAGAACTGGCTGAAGTCTAGTCACTCTTTTTCGACAGAGGCTTTATTGACAGTATCTGTCAACAAAAAGCCTCTGTCAACAAAAGCCTGTAGTCTAGACGTACCCTAGAATTCTAAATGGCATATCTGAGACTTACTTTGATGGTGCCTCCAGTGTCTTGTTGGATTGCAACATCAGTTGAGATTCTGCTGGTAGCTGTACACATAAACCTGTCATTTACTTCAATGAGAATTCATGGGGAGGGTAGAATGGCAGGTTCTGGGCCTGTGTTTGGGTTCTGCTAGTGGCCCATTTGCCTGAGTAACCCTTACATACCATGACAAAGGTCTCAATGGAAGTGAACCAAGAGGAAGGCTATAGAAATTAATTGGTACCCTTGTCACAATAGATTTTCACCCACAAGAATGGAAGATATTTAAGCTGGAGTCTAAATTTAATCAAGACATATGCTTAAGTAGCTCCTGACTCTGAGCCAGATACCAACAATTTATTCATTATTTTACTCAGATGTAAGGTAGTCAGCACCAGTTGCATGTTCAGGAATTGCTACTAAATAATTATTTACAGTCACATTTGTTTTGCTAATTCACTGTTGCCTACATGGTCCTCTCTCTGAAACACCTGTTGCAATAAAGTGACTAATTTCATTATAGTAACACTGAAATTATAGTTTAATTACACTTTGGTGATGCAATAACTAATTAACCCTTTGGTTTAATAATTTGTATAAGATTTAGAATTCACACACATTAGCTATATTGTATTTACACTTTCACCATTTTCACTCACATACTTTTACCTTCTAATTAGTTGTTTTGGTGGAAATTACAGACTTTAAATAAAAGCATGAGTAACAAAATTACAATCACTATATCACAAAGTCAAATCTATAGTTGTGTGACATTTCTGAATTTTTTTGTTCTATATTATTAATTTCATCACAGTACTGTACATTTATTTTCTGGATTTTTTTCAAATCTGTAAAACAGCAAACCGTAAATGTTCGCTCCCTTTTTTTTTTTTTTTTTGAAACCTAAAGATATATTTTTCCATATTATTTATGAGCTCAGCTGGCTTCATAAAGATGAAGATTATTACTGGTACTCTTTTCATTTCCAGGGAAGGATACTGAAGGAATGCCTGACATTATCCAAGAGTAGTATTTCAGGGAAGTATTACACATTTTAATTTTGATCTGCAGCATATCTCTAACTCAGCCACATGCAGCATGTGGGCTAATTTATGTAAATTAGTTTATATTTTTACTGCTTTCTTAAGAAATTTCTCTTGTCACATCACACTATCTCTATACTTGGAACTGGGGATGTGTTTCTCAGCTCACGTAGACATACGTATGATATCTCTGATTGAGGAAGAGCACTAAAAAGAGTAGTGTGGTTTTAGTAACAAGGGCAGGAGTGAACGGTGGCACAGACTAGCTGCCCTGAGTACAAACTCATCCAGGCACTCTGAGTCTATCCTTGGTGCTGCTAGCCCATGCCTCTGCTCACTGTTTTCTAAGCTACCATGGCTATCCTTCTATTTGTAATGCACTAGCTAGATCTGAGCTTGTGTGATTTTCTTCTTAGATGAATCGCACTCAATGCTCCAAGTGTAAACATAGCCTCAGAAATACTTCATACCATGCACTTACAGAACACAGGGCTGAGCAAAACATGTACACATTACCAGTGGTGCTGGACTACTTTTTAGAGTGGGGCTGCTGAGCTGTGTCCCCCCTCTACCCAATCCTATTGGCTTCCTTCTCTGTCCTCCAGAACTGGGACGGGGAGCAAGGTCATGACTCTGAGAGAGGGAAAATGCAGATGGGGGCATAGCTGGGTGCAGAGCCAGCAGATGATCCCCCAGGAGGCAGTGAAGCCTCCAGCCACTGGATTTGGGATATGGGACTGGTGGGTGGGTCCCAGGGTACAACTAGGGTTGCTGCAGCACATCCTGAATCCCCTAGTTCCCATGCCTATGTACATTACAGGGTAGGCCCACTGGTCAGTGAGGAGGGAGAAACAGTAACAGGAAACTTGGAAATGGCAGAGTTTCTTAATGACTTCTTTGTTTCGGTCTTCACCGAGAAGTCTGAAGGAATGCCTAACATAGTGAATGCTAGTGGGAAGGAGGTAGGTTTAGAAAATAACATAAAAAAAGAACAAGTTAAAAATCACCTAGAAAAGTTAGATGCCAGCAAGTCACCAGGGCCTGATGAAATGCATCCTAGAACACTCAAGGAGCTGATAGAGGAGGTATCTGAGCCTCTAGCTATCATCTTTGGAAAATCATGAGAGACAGGAGAGATTCCAGAAGATTGGAAAAGGGCAAATATAGTGCCCATTTATAAAAAGGGAAATAAGAACAACCCAGGAAACTACACAACAATTAGTTTAACTTCTGTGCCAGGGAAGATAATGGAGCAAGTAATTAAGGAAATCATCTGTAAACACTTGAAAGGTGGCAAGGTGATAGGGAACAGCCAGCATGGATTTGTAAAGAATAAATCATGTCAAATCAATCTGATAGCTTTCTCTTATAGGATAACAAGTCTTGTGGATAAGGGAGAAGCAGTGGATGTGGTATTCCTAGACTTTAGTAAGGCGTTTGATATGGTCTCGCATGATATTCTTATCAATAAACTAGGCAAATATAACTTAGATGGGGCTACTATAAGGTGGGTGCATAACTGGCTGGATAACCATTCTCAGAGAATAGTTATTAATGGTCCACAATCCTGCTGGAAAGGTATAAGAAGTGGGGTTACGCAGGGGTCTGTTTTGGGACCAGCTCTGTTCAATATCTTCATCAACGATTTAGATATTGGCATAGAAAGTACTCTTATTAAGTTTGCAGATGATACCAAGCTGGGAGGGATTGCGACTGCTCTGGGGGATAGGGTCATAATTCAAAATGATCTGGGCAAATTGGAGAAATGGTCTGAGGTAAACAGGATGAAGGTTAATAAAGACAAACGTAAAGTGCTCCACTTAGGAAGGAACAATAAGTTTCACACATACAGAATGGGAAGCGACTGTCTAGGAAGGAGTACGGCAGAAAGGGATCTAGGGGTTATAGTGGACCACAATCTGAATATGAGTCAGCAGTCTGATGTTGTTTCAAAAAAAGCAAACATCATTCTGGGATGCATTAACAGGTGTGTTGTGAGCAAGACACAAGAAGTCATTCTTCCGCTGTACTCTGAGCTGGTTAGGCCTCAGTTGGAATATTGTGTCCAGTTCTGGGCACCACATTTTAAGAAAGATGTGGAGAAATTGGAGAGGGTCCAGAGAAGAGTAACAAGAATGATTAAAGATCTGGAGAACATGACCTATGAAGGAAGGCTGAAAGAATTGGGTTTGTTTAGTTTAGAAAAGAGAAGACTGAGGGGGGACATGATACCCGTTTTCTGGTATCTAAAAGGGTGTCATAAGGAGGAGGGAGAAAACTTGTTCACCTTGGCCTCTGAGGATAGAACAAGAAGCAATGGGCTTAAACTGCAGCAAGGGAGGTTTGGGTTGGACATTAGGAAAAGGTTGCTAACTGTCAGGGTAGTCAAACACTGGAATAAATTGCCCAGGGAGGTTGTGGAATCCCCATCTCTGGAGATATATTTAAGAGTAGGTTAGATAAATGTCTCTCAAGGATGGTCTAGACAGTATTTGATCCATGGGGACAGGGGACTGGACTCGATGACCTCTCGAGGTCCCTTCCAGTCCTAGTATTCTATGATTCTATAAGAGTATAACAGATATACAGACATAGATATAGATGTTAAGCATACAGTCAGAGAACAGAAGCAGTTGTGGGGAAGGAGGAGAGAAAGAGCAACAATTCCCACTTTGGCAAATTGTGGTTCTGTGGCAGTTTTCAGCAACATTTTTTTCAGGTTTTAGATACATTTTTCAGAAAGGACAAGCATTGATAAGCTTTCTTTTGTTCTTTTCTGGCAATGCTTCTATTTGTGCAGAGACAGCACGTGCCAAAACTGGCTGCAAAAAATAGTCCCCTTTTCATAAACCAAAAATGTGAGAACAGGATTGTGTTCAATAGGCAACTTGCTTTTAATTTATTATATTTTGGTATTTGGACCTTGACAGATCTTTTAGGCACAAAACAAAAAAATAACAAAAAATGCACACCCCAATGATAAGTCTACACTGCAGAGTTTTTTTTGGAAAAACAGACTTTTTCTGAAAAAACTTCACGTACATCCACATTGTAATTGTGTTCTTTCAAAAAAAAAAAATGAAAGGAGAGAGGAGTTTTTCTGACATTGGTAAACCTCTTTCTATGAGGAAGAAGCCTTTTTCCAAAAAAGCTCTTTTGAAAAAAGGCATGTGTGGATGGGGAAGAGGGCGTTCTTTCAAAACAAGAGGAAAGAGGAAAAAGCACAGGAGCTCTGGTGGCCACTCAGTCCATAGTAATCACAGCTTAAATGCAGGATAGCGTCCATTCAGTGTGGACGCTATATTTCAAAAAAGTAGATCTCCTTTTCAATGGGCTTTTGCTGTGTAGATGCGCTCTTTCGGAAGAAGTCTTTTCGAAAGATCTCTATTGAATAGATCTCAATAAAGACAAAATTACCTACTAAAATTGCTCTTACAACACAGCATCATCAATAGTAGAAAATCAAGGAATTTATCCATGCACAATCTACAGTAAAACTCCAATAGTCCGACATCCAGCTGTCCGGCACTCCTGATAATCCGGCATCAACTGGAACCCGGAACTGCTCAGGTCATCCACTCTGACAGCCGAGCCGCTGTGAGCCACATGCATGCTCATGGACCACGCTGTTCCGCTTACAGTCCCCAGTGTGCACAGCATCCAGCTTGCACATGCTAGCAGCCAGCTGCTGAGCACAGGCAGCTGCTTCGGGACCCAGACATAAGGTTGGGGGAGAAAGGGGATTTGTTGACAGCAGGGAAGGGAGGTGTTTGGCTCTGAGGAAGGGAAGGGGAGGTGAGGGGGGCTGGGTTGCACATGGTGTCCCAGCCAGCTCATTGAAAAGCCAGCCACTCAGCACAAGTGCCCCAGTACCTGGAAGGAGATGCACAGCTGTACCAGCAGCTCCAGGACCCGAGCATAAGGTGTGTGTGTGGGAGGGAGGGGGTTGGATTTGGAGTATGCCTCCTTATAGTACCTCCTGGTACTCCGGCATATTCAATAATCCGGCATCACCTAAGTCCCAAAGGTGCTGAATTATCAGAAGTGTACTGCATTTGGTAAGGTTCCATAACACTGATTTTTGGGGAGGCCACTAGAAAAAGAACAAGGTCAAAAAGAAACAAACAATCTTGTTTCTCACTCATGTATTAGGGAGAGAAAGGAGACAGTATGGTATGAGTAATATAACCTCTGATATTCTCAACTTCATTAAACTGAATGGCTTTCTCCTTTTTTCCAGACGAAGCAAATATGTCCCCTTCCCCATCCTTTGCAGATGGCTAACCATTTCTACCCAGGTTTAGAGTTATATTCTGGCAATCTACAAGTCTTCTGCAATACCCCTCCGCAAAGTAAATACTCACTGCGGCTAGGACTCAATGTATATGCATACCCTTCCTTAGGAAAGTACCCATCAAGGCCATTTGTAACCCAGACACCTGGTCCTCAGTTCACACTTTCTCTCAGCATTTTGACTTAATGCACAGTTCTGGAACAGCTATTCTATGCTCTGTACTAAATCTGCTTCTTCAGCATCCTCTTCCACATTGAAGTACTAGTTGGGAATCTCCTTAGATAGAGCATCCATAGGAACAATAACTTGAAGGAGGTTAAACTACTTACCTTGTATATTAACCGAGGTTCTGCAAGATGTTTTATCCCTCCTTTCCATTCTACTTTGGAATCCTACCATGGTCTGAAGTTGGGAAAGAAGTGGATCGAAATGCCACATGAGCAGTTATAAGGTGCAGAAATGAATCCACAGATGTGTCTAACAAAAATGTCTCCAGGCAACAGCACATGGGCAACATACAAATCCTTACATGGAGCACCCATGACTATAAACTCTCCTAAAGAATTCTACTTACAAGGCAAGTGACCTCTTCTAATTTCTGGGATTTTTTTCCCCTGCTACTAAGATGACTATTCTCAGGCAGAGACATTCTCAGGTAGAGTCATTGTTAAGATGTAGCTGTGCTAAGCAAACAAATGGCCTATCACACTGTCATAACATATGTGTTTGAATTTTAAATGTAGGGTTTTTACTTTACCATCTGGTTCACTGGATGGTGTGGATGAGTAACACTCTCTATCCACTATAACAGTGTTTCTCAACCAGTAGTACGAGTACCTTTAGGGGTACTCGAGAATAATCTGGGGGGGTGCATCAACACAACTGAAATTTGGTAAAAACTGAATTTTTGTTTTAAGTTTTACAGCATTTTATTATTTTTATACTTTTTACACCCAAAAATGTCATTGCCCGCCCAGCTTCAATTAAGTTGTTCAAACAAATGTGTTGCAATGGTAGAAAAAAAATTGTGTCTGCAGCATATAGGTATTGGGGATACTTATAATACTTTTTTTTTAAAGGGTACTTTATAAAAAAAGCTTGAGAAACACTGCACTATAACATACACTAAGGAACAAGAGATCTTTCTTGAGATATTCTGGGTAAGCTAAAAATCAAAAGGATAATGTTGATTGATATGCAAACTATGCAGCCTAAACTGGGAAAGCCTATTCCCTCATTTTCTCTTGGAAAATGCAATTTAGTCTACTGTAACCAGGCTTTCCAAGAGATAAATGTTTCAAAATGATTAATATCTCTAGCAGAAAATTATAGTGGTAATTTGTGTAGAGAATGCTACCAGTAATGCAATTCTGTTCAGAAGGATTTTTTTTCATAAAGGAGAAGGGTAGATTATGACATCTAGTTAATCCTTTACATATTTTAATGTGAAGCACTATATTTAAATTCCAGTCTTGCTTTAAAATGAATAACTTTGTATTCCCAGCCTTGTAAATCCAAAAGGTGATGATTTAAGTGAAAAAGTGACAGTTTTGTATAGGATGAAACTTTAAAATCCTGTCAATGGAAGAATATTCTGAGTTCTTAACATTTTAATTTTTTCCCTAAAAAGAAAACCTTGTCAAAGTTGGTGGAAGCCTAGATAAAGGGTTCAGAGAGTTCCCTGTTTTTAGCTCAAACAATGCTAACCCTAAACCTTTCATACACAGTTAATGGATGGAGGACATTGCACATAATGATATTTGATTGAATATATGACCAAACCAAAACAAACATCATCAGAAAGTCAAATAAGCACTTTCAGGCACAGTCAGGGTGTGTCTAGACTATGGGGGTTTTTCGGAAAAAGTGGCCTTTTTTCAAAAAACTTCCTCTGCATCTAGACTGCTGTAGCATTCTTTCAGAAGTAAATTTTTAAAAGGCACTATTTAATGCAAGCTGTGCTTTTTCAAAAGAGAGCATCCAGACTGCCTGGGTGCTCACTTTCAAAAAAGTGGCTTGCTTTTTCGAAAGCACTAGTTGTAGTCTAGATGCTCTTTTTTGAAAAAGCCTTTTTCGAACGAGGTTTGCAGTCTAGATGTAGCCTCAATGAAAAGTGTTTCTTCTGCATCCAGAAAGATGGCCAGGGCCTTTAGCTTGGTTTTTTTTGCTTGTTTGTTTGTTTGTTTTTTTGTAAACAATAGGTTTGTTTCATTAGATGTTGAAGACTGATTGACTAAGATGGGTACATTCTCATCTGAGTTAAAGAGCTACAGTATACATTTGTCAAAGAAAAGGCAGATGCCCTTTGCAAAGAATTTATCAACAGTAACAAATATTAAGGTAATAGACTACAGAGTTTTTCTTTCAGATTGTTATTTTCATTAATATTTAATGATACAAATACAAATTCAAAAGAGCATGCACTTATAATGCCAGCAGGAGGTGCCAAACTGGGAGAACTCTGGGACTTAATGCAAGAGCCTCTACTTCTTGACCTAAAAGCCAGCTGGCGCTCAGCAGAAGACTATAGAGAAGACTCATTCTCTCTCTCTGTAACTGGTCTAAGTATCACGATGTGGAACAGTGAACCACACCCAATAGGCATGTGGGTTACACATTCAGCACAATTATTCTCAAACACAAGAAACATAAAAGTAATACTGCACAATCCAGACGCCCTATGCAGAGCAGTACTCCCATTTATGAGTCTTTGTTTCAATATATGGCCTGGATGAAAAGCTTTCACTAAAGGCAGACTGAGATGGTTGGGGAAACAGTATTTGCAGAGTGTTTTCCATACTTTATGGAGCTCAGGAAGAATATCTCTATGCTAACCTTAGTTTACAGTGTGTCAAAGCTGCCTCCACGGTACACTATTTTTCCTAGCCTCTTCAATGTTACTATTTTTTAAATGTTGTAGTCATTAGATTGTATACATACAAATGCTCATTCTCAGGGCTCGACAAATAATACAATCTAGTCACCCGTGACGAGTAGATTGCAACCCAGAAGAGCCGGGTTCGGGCAATTTGTGCATGCGCAGAACGATCTGTGCATGCGCAGAACAATCTGTGCATGCGCAGATTGCCGGACAGTGCGGCTGGTGAGAAGGGCTTGCTGCAGTTCGGCGAGCCTGCTCATTCTATATTACCACTTACTATCTGAGTTTCTTTTTAGTTTAAAAAGATTTGCACTATACATTTTACTTTAATTAGCCCTAACTTGCCTGCACAGGAAAGTAAGGGAGTAGGCCCTCCCTCTGGGTCTGTAGCAAGCCTACCCAGATCACTTTCAAGTCTGCCATTTACTATGGATGCAGCATGGTCACTGCTTCCTCCTCAGGAGCTAACATTCAAAATGGGCTCTGTGCCAGCTGCATGTTGACCACTTGAGATGGCCAGGTGTGAGGTATGAAGAGTAGGCTGAGCCTTGAAAATGAATGAAATTCTTTACTAATCTTTTCTCCTCTGAGGCATATGGGTGGAATTGTGACTTTTTGAGTGACAATTATTTCCTAGGGCTCCTGCTTGGAGGTGGGGAGTGCAGAAGAATAGATACTTTCTGCCTAGGGCTGAGACTGAAGTTACTAATACGCATGTCATTTGTAGAGCATCTTTTATTTTATGCCAACACAATCAATTGCTACGGATATTAAGTCACTGGCGAAGGTTATGATGTCATCTGAGGGATAAACCACACAAGTATCTCAGTAATTCCCTGTTTCAATGCAATTATCCCTATTGATAAAACAAAACCGGAAGAACAGACCAAAAATAAAAACTCTTATGTACACCCACTAAAGAAAAAAATCAGATTCATACTGATATTTTATACAATTTTAAATTATCTTTTTTTCCCATATAAGTGCTGTAAAATGTGGTCTGAATTTCCACCAAACCCTCACATTAACCTTGACTCCTAGCTGGTATTCTTAGAAGAAAGCCAACAGGTGATTGACCCCCGTAGCATGGGAGGTCTTCTAGATGGAGAAGCCATTTAATAAGACCAGCTAGCAGATAGTGCCTTTACTCTCTTCATTGATCCCTACTGAAACAATTCCCTTTAACCTTACCAGAAGTTGTGAGCTTTCTTGACACACATGAACCTCTTTAATCTAGCAACCGTGAGAAATAGGCTGTCAGGTTATGGAATTTTCTGGGCCAGGGGTGTTTGCCATAAGGAAGGATAAACAAAATCTATTGGGGTGTTTCTCAAAGTGGCTCATGGATCCACTCTGAGAAAGATGCCAACAGGCTGCTCCAGTTTGTTTATTTACTGATGCTGCAGCCATGCTTCCTGTGGCTCCCCTGGATTGCAAACAGCAAACTGAAGCCAAAGGGAGATGTGAGGCTCTGTGTGGCACCGGTAAATAAACAAACTGGAGCAGCCTGTTGACAGCTGTCTCCGCGGACCACTTTGAGAAACACTGACCTATTGCTGAAGGTTTTGTATATATAAACCATTATAGAATATAATGTATAAAATGTCATAAGAAATTCTTAATGCACTGTATTTAAACTCTTATTAAGTGTAGAGGTGCAGGGCCTGGGAGAGAGAGAGGGTATAGGAGAGAGATGGGGGCTGGGAAGAGTTGGCACTCACCTCACATTAGCACCCTGATCTGTTCAAGTGCTGTACTGTCTCTTTAAAAGCCTTTTTGGCTACCCTACCTAGCCCTTCAGCTGAGTCCTGCTCCTGTGTGAAATTACAACCCCTTGCAGGGTACACCTCTCAGAGAGGCCCATCCTGGTTCCCTTTGTAGAGTGTCTCTGAACCCAGTCTGTTCTCTCAATTTGTTGCCCCACTCTGATCAAGCATGGTGCCTCCAGAACTTTTCCTCCTGGAGACAATTCCTTTTGCCTTTAGCTCAGGGCTTTATCTTCTAGTTCATAGTCTCTAAGCAACTCTCCCCATGGAGCCACTCCTTCAGGCTAGTCTGTTACCCCTGCTCTGTGCGCTGCCCCCAGCCTAGGCTATAACTGCCCTGATGCTGGTGCTTCTTATGAAGTGCTTCTTAGCCCCTGATTGGCTAGTTTCTTCCTAGCTTCTCTAGGCAGCTTGGAGGACTTCTCTTTGGCCCTTTCTAGCTGAAAGACCTGGTGTGCCTCATTACAGACAGCCATGTGGGGGTCCGCACCTCGAGTGTTGCAAGATCACAGACTAAGGAGGGTCAAGTGTATTCATTCCACAATTTGTATTTCTCAAGTCTCATAGGGTACGTCTACACTACAGCGCTAGTTCGAACTAACTTAGTTCGAATTAGTTAATTCGAACTAAGCTAGTTCGAACTAGCGCATCTAGAACTAAAAACTAGTTCGAATTAGCGTTTTGCTAGTTCGAACTAGCGCGTCCACACTGATTGGACGCAGGGGGGCATTTAAGGGCAGCTGAAACCGGTTCTGGCAGGGCATCAGGTCAGCAGTTGCTTTGTGTGGCTGCTGTCTGAGGCTATCTGAGGCTCGTGCTTAAAGGGACCCCCCCTGGACAGCCGGTTCTCAGCTTTTCCTGCTTGCTTGCCAACCTCGCCGAGGGACAGCAAAGCGTTGGTCTCTGTGCCTGTCTGTGTCGGTGCTTCCCTTCGGGGGGGACTGCCGCAGGTGGCAACATGGAGCCACGGCTCACCCTGCACCTTCTGGTGCACGTTCTGGACTTGCTGCTGCAAGCCTGCCAGCAATGGCTCGAGGCTGCCTGGCACCACCTGGGGAACGTCAGCCCCCTGCCTCTCCGCCTGGCCGCCCTGGGGGCCGTGGAGGAGCCGCGGCGGCGCCCCGGCACCGGCGTGCCCCGCCGCATCTGGCGTCTGGACACCAGCAGCGACTGGTGGGACCGCATCGTCCTGGAGCGCTGGGACGACCGACAGTGGACCCAGAACTTTAGGATGAGGAGGGACACCTTCCTGGAGCTCTGCGAGTGGCTCGCCCCTGCCCTGCAAAGAAGGGACACTCACATGAGGCCCGCCATCCCCCTCCAGAAGCGGGTGGCCATCGCCCTCTGGAAGCTCTCCACGCCGGACAGCTACCGATCCGTCGGGAACCAGTTCGGCGTGGGGAGATCCACTGTCGGAGCAGTGCTCATGCAGGTACGGCGCTCGTCGGCCACCGAGCCGGGGGGGAGGGGGGCTGCGAGGAGGGGATGGGCCGCCCCAGGGACAAAGGGGGGGGCGGGAGGAGGCGAAAGCGCCCCGCACCGGAGGGGTCGGGCTGTCCCGGCCGTACTACACGCCGCCAGGGGGGTTGCTTCCGGGAGTGGGGCGTGGGGCACTGCCAGGGCACGCACGCTCCCAGCCACCCGGGCGCCCCACTGATTGACGCTTTGCTGTGTCTCTCTCCGCAGGTGGTCAAGGCCATCAACTGGATGCTGCTCCGCAGGGTGGTCCGCCTCGCCGACCTGGACGCCGTCATCCGGGGATTCGGCGCCCTCGGCTTCCCCAACTGCGGGGGGCCATCGACGGGACGCACATCCCCATCCGTGCCCCGGAACACCAGGTGTCCCGGTACGTGAACCGCAAGGGGTACTTCTCCGCCATCCTGCAGGCCGTGTGTGACCACCGGGGACAGTTCACGGACATAAATGTGGGCTGGTCCGGCAAAGCACACGACGCACGGGTGTACCGGAACTCCTCCGTGTGCCAGCGGCTGCAGGACGGGACCTTCTTCCCCGACTGCCACATCAGGGTCGGGGACGTGGACATGCCCGTCTGCCTGGTGGGGAATGCCGCCTACCCACTGCAGCCGTGGCTCATGAAGCCCTACACGGGGCACCTCAATCCCTCCCGCCAGGCCTTCAATAACAAGCTGAGCAGGGCCCGCATCGTGGTAGAGGGGGCCTTCGGGCGACTGAAAGCCCGCTTTCGATGCCTCCTCACCCGTCTGGACCTGGCCGAGCACAACATCCCTCCCGTGGTGGCGGCATGTTGTGTGCTCCACAATTTGTGTGAGCGGAAGGGGGAGGCTTTCTTGCCAGCCTGGATGGCTGAGGCTGACCGCATGGCTGGACACTATGGTCAGCCCCGCACTGCCGCCGTCCGGGAAGCCCAGCGGGGGGCCATCCGGATCCGGGAAGCCCTGCGGGAGAGCTTCCAGGTGGAGGAGGAGGAGGACTGACCTCTCCCTGCATGCCCCACCGGGGCCTTCTTCCACCCTACCCCCCCCCTTCCCCTTTCCCCTCCCTACCTACTGTCAAATAAAGACACCTGTTTTTCCAACAAAAACGTCTGTTTATTTCACAGAACTGGGGTGGGGGAGGGAGGAATGAAGGTGGGAGAAGGGAGGGGGAAACCGGGGACGAGGGAGCTGGAAGGGGAGGGGAGGGAAGGGAGGAAGGGAAAGGAAAGCTCAGGGGTGGGAGTCCGGCTGCCTCTCCCGTCTCGCCACACTGCGGGTCCGGGGGCGTCGGTGGGGAATGGTTGTGGAGGGGGGGGCAGAGAGGACAGGGGGTGTGGAGGAAGCAGGAGCGGAAGCAGGAGGAGCAGGGGGAGCAAGAGGGGGAGCAAGAGGGGGAGCAAGAGGGGGAGCAGGGGGGGGAGGAGGAAATGGGAAGCGGTCCAGCAGGCTCTGGAGGTGGCCTCGCAGGGCACGGCCCTGCTCCTCCAGGGCCTCCAGACTCCTCTGGTGCAGCCTGAGGTCCTCCTGGACCCAGTGGTCCTGGAGACCGAGCTGTCGGTCCAGGAACCAGAGATGCCGCCTCTGGTAGTCCTCCTGGTTCCTGGCTGTCCTGCTTGCCCGGGCGCGGGCGGCTGCTGCAGGCGGTGTGGTGCGCCCTGCAGGCCCTGGTGCTGCAGCTGTGGTGCAAGAAGACCAGCGGTCAATGACCCCAGGGGCCCAGGTGTGTGAAACCCAGCTCCCTTCTGCAAGGCCAGGGCCCCTGCAGGATCCCCAGCTGCTGCTCCGTGGTGGGCAAGGCCCAGGCGCACGGTCCCGGGGCTCCCTCTCGCCCCAGCCCCCCGTACACATAAGGGGAACACGAGGGTACTCACAGGTGGACGCCTCCCCGGCCTCTGATGATGCAGGCGAGTGGCTCTGTGGGGTGCCTCGGGGGTCCCGGGTCCTGGGAAGGCTGGCGGCAGGCTCCTGGCTCTCAGAGCCCTCCTCCTCCTCCTCCGTGTCCAGGAGCGGTCCCTCTGCCCCGGGGTCAATCACGTCCCGGGGGGCAGGGACGGCATGAGGCCCCAGGATGCGGTCCAGGGCATGGAAGTGGGGGCAGGCCTCCGGGTCAGCCCCTGGCAGGCAGGCCCGGGAGTAGGACTGCCGCAAGTCTTTAATCTTGCAGCGCACCTGCTCCCGGCTGCGCTGGTGGCCCCTGGCGGCCAGGCTGGCAGCCATGCGTCCGTAGACGGCCGCGTTCCGGTGGCTAGTGCGGAGATCGTGGACATTTGAGGCTTCGCCCCAAACCTCGATGAGGTCCACGATCTCCGCACTTGACCAGGCGGGCGCCCGCCTTTTGCGCCCCCGGGCAGGCTCCCGGGAGCCGCCAGGCTGGTCGTGGGGAGCAGTGGAGGGCTGGGAGCCCTCGGATGGCTGGCTCATGGTGTGGCAGGTGCAGGCTGTGCAGGTACGGGTGCTTGCAGCCTTGCAACTGGCACAAAGTGAGTAGCCAGCCCGTGGCCCTTTAAGGGCTCCGGGGCCGGGAGGGGGGCAATAGAGTTTCCCTGGTGTTGGCCAGAGTGGCCACCAGGGAAACCTGGGAAGCCTTAGCCTCCCACTAGTTCGAACTAAAGGGCTACACAGCCCTTAGTTCGAACTAGCTAGTTCGAACTAGGCGTTAGTCCTCGTAAAATGAGGTTTACCTAGTTCGAACTAAGCGCTCCGTTAGTTCGAATTAAGTTCGAACTAACGGAGCGCTAGTGTAGCGCCTAGGAAAGTTAGTTCGAACTAACGTCCGTTAGTTCGAACTAACTTTCTAGTGTAGACATACCCATAGCTATTTAAATCTTTTGAGGTCTGTTTTAATAGGTGGAGGCGGAGAGAGTGTTGTTTCACTGAGGAAGGGAGTGGAATTATGTTAACTTCATGAGCAATATAGGAGAAATTTCTGATATTTTGCATGGTCAGTCAAATAATTGCAAAGTTCTGAGATTCACTTGATGTTTTGTATAATAGAATCATTTCTAGATAAACTGTTCAGTGTTGTTTTTTTAATACATGTCTTGGAGATACTAGGGGGAGAACAGTTTGTAGATTAGTTGTACCCAGTTTTGCTTGCTACTCTTGGGCTATGTCTACACTGCAGTGCTATTTTGGGCCCAAAATAGCTATTCTGTGTCTTTTGAGCATGTCCGTTGTTTTGAAATATAAGATGCTCGCTATTCCAATGTCCTTGCAAACCTCATTCCATGAGGAGTAAGGGACATTTTGGAATAGCGATTTATTTTGAAATAAGTATTGTGTAGATAGCACCAAATTTCAAAATGAGCAATTTTGAAATGGACTTGAAATAAGCTACACAATTGCCGAAGCTTAAGTTGCGTAGCTTATTTTGAGCTATGGGTGCAGTCTAGATACACTCTGCGTGTGCACTGCTATTGTATAATCATGATGTAAAGAGAGAAGTCCTTAAGCCAAACCTTCAGCATGTTTATACCAGCATTCTCCCAGATGACAGAGTCATAGTCTGTAATTTCTTCACTTCAATATAATGCCAGTAAAATGATACCAATTTACACCTGCTGAGGATCTGTTCCTCCATGTAGTGAAAGTAACCTAAGGGATTAGTAATCTTCCTAACATCTTCAGCTGTGAAGACTGAAGCAAAGAATACATATACTTTCTCCACAATTACCTTATGATCTTTGGGTGCTCCTTTAGGATCTTGATCAGCCAGTGGCTTCACTGGTGGTTTAGCAGGATTCTTGCTTGTTATGTATTTTAAATCCATTTTGCTATTACTTTTGAGTTTTTGGCTAGCTGGTCTTCAAACTCTTTTTTGACTTTATTTATTATATTTCTACATTTAATTTGACATTTTCCTCATTAGGATTTAACTTCCACATTTAAATGATGCCTTTTAATCTCTCACCACTTCTTTTACTTGGTTGTTAAGCCACAATGGCACTTTTTTGGTTCTTTTACTCTGTTTTTAAATTTGGGGTATACCTGTAAGTTGGGCCTCTTTATGGTATCTTTGAAAAGTCTCAATACAGCTTACAGGGATTTAACTTTTGGCATGGTACCTTTTAATTTCTGTTTAACTAACCTCCTCATTTTTGTATAGTTCCCCTTTTTCACATTAAATGCCACAGTGTTGGGTTGTTGTGGTGTTTTTTCCACCACAGGGAAAATTTTTATTACATTACAATCACTGTTTCCAAGCAACCCAGTCATATTTACCTCCTGGACCAAATCCTGTGCTCCACTAAGGACTACCTTAGTGTAAATAAAAGAAGAATCATACCTATATTGTTTACTGTTCCCTATTACATCTGTCCTTTTCATCATGAGCACCCTGTTTCATCTTTAAAATGTCTGTGCTAAAGCAATACCCCTACTTGTCACAAAGCAGCACTTTTGGTGGCTGCATATGATTTTCTGGGATAACCTAATTAAATAGATGGGGTCATCCCTTACACAGGACCAGAACAATCTATTCTTTCCTCATATTCCTCTTCAAGGGGGCATTTGTTCTCCCATGCTATTTTCTTAGCTTGCTTTTGTGAATTGTAAACTCTAGTCAATTATAAACATAACAAAACAAACAAACAAACCCCAAACAGCAACAAAATCCAGAGATGAATCACAATGCACAATCCTCTCGGCTCTTCTGAGTCAAGAAGATCTTAAGAAGTGTAGAAAAGAGAACATATGAACAAAAGAATGCCCGTACTGGGTCAGACTAAAGGTTTATGTAGTCCAGTATCCTGTCTTCCAACAGTGACCAATGCCAGGTGCCCTGGAGGGAATGAACAAACCATAATCATCAAGTGATCCATTCCCTGTCACTCATTCCAAGCTTCTGACAGACAGCAGCTAGGGATGCCATCCCTGCCCATTCTGGCTAAAAGCCATTGATGGACCTCTCCTTCGTGAATTTATCTAGTTCTTTTTTTTAACCCTGTTATAGTTTTGGCCTTCACAACATCCTTTGGCAAAGAGTTTCATAGCCTGACTGTGCATTATGTGGGGAAAAATACTTCCTTTTGTTGGTTTTAAACCTACTGCCTATTAATTTCATGTGGTGAATCCCTAGTTCTTGTGTTATGAGAAAGAGTAAATGGAACTTCCTAATCTACTTTCTCTACACCAATTATGATTTTATAGGCCTCAAACATATACTCCTTTAGTCATCTCTTTTCCTAGCTAAAAAGTCCCAATCCTATTATTCTCCCCTGATGCAGAAGCTGTTCCACATGTATAATTATTTTTGTTGCCCTTTTCTGAACCTATTCCAATACTAATACAACTTTTTTTAAGAGGTAGTGACCGCATCTGAACATGGTATTCAAAATGTGGGCATACCATGAATTTATAGAGGCAATATGATATTTTCTATCTTATTCTCTGTCACTTTCTTAATGATTCACAGTATTCTGTTCACTTTTTTGACTGCAAGATTGTGTATGTATCTTTGTCAATGGCATTTCTGGAGGACTATTATAACCATATTCCTTTCTGCACTCTGCTATCAGTGGGAGTGTATTTACCATATTCCATAGGGTTTAGAGAACTGAAATCCAGAAAGGATTACGTAGGCTGATACCTTGTATATCACAAGAAAATAAAGTTCACCCAGTTGTTCCTATAGTGAATCCACTAACTTGTGTTAGACTAAAACATTTCAGTTCTGAGGAGAATAAACTATTACGATCCAGAGTCAAAGAACAGGAGATGAGTGAGATGCTACCGAAATTTCAAAAGAGAACAGCTAAGCCTAATATCCTTGATCAATTTTTCATCTTCTTTAGCAATTCCTTCCAAAGCAATGGCGGCTGTCACAAATCAAACAATAAATACCCAACTTGGAGAAGTTAAATCTTTGGAATAGGAATATTTGAGCATGTATGCTTTTATTTATTGAGAGTAGATTGTGAGGTATGCTTTAGTTACCTATGTCTTTTGCGTTATACTCTGTCTAATGTGCAATGTTAGAGGGATGTCCTCATTTTATTAATTCCATAACCTGTGAAGAAATAATTGTCATGGCTTTGGTAGCTAGTAAAGAGATGTGGTTGAAAATGGGAAAACTGCATTTTTTTGTTGCAGATCTGTTCCCATAAATGTTAATAGTGCTATTCATCATTGTTATGCACACTTGCAAGACAACTATTGCAATAGTATCTGGAAACACTTCAAATATACAGGAAACACTAATGTTTCCAATATATTAATACATACTCTGTTTCTCCCAGAGCAACTGAACCAGATAGCCTGAAAGGACCAGAAATGAGAGATTTGAGGTCCAGTGAAAACACTAAGGCAAAATCCATAGCTTGCATAACTCAGCATAGGGAATTTATGAAAGCCAATGATCTGATTATCATTGTTACAGGTAACCTATAGGAATAACAGAATATGAAGCAAAGGGGCCTTTAAGAAATATAGCATCCATGTCCTTGGACAAATGATTTGTGTAGTTTCTTACCAACTCAGCAGTGTTCCTCTCCACATGCAGGCTAGCTCTATTCCAAGAAAGTGTTCTGGAACCTTACATGGGATTCACCTACCTGAGATTAACTAACCAGGTTTCTTCAGTCAGGTGCACAGACTATTGTGGTGATTTCACAACAAAGAGAATAGTCAAATAAGTGTGGTCCTTAATGAAGGGTTCAGTACATTTACCTCCTAAGATCACAGCAATTTAAAAAAAAACAGTAAAAAGACATCTGTGGACTGACACGATGATCTATTGCATTCCCACAAATTTGCCATTGAAGTAACTGGAAGTAGCATGCACATATCCAGTGCGATAAAAAAGGCCCCAAGATTTTCTGCAAGCAGCTTGCTCTTTAGCTAATGCCTTCCCTCTATCAGCCTCCCCCAATAATTAGATTAATTACAATTGCATTATCCATCACATTTTCTCTATAAGTTCTATTGCTCAAATGCAAAAATGAAGTCACCCAGCTTGCCACAGACCTACTTAACACAACTAACTAGTTTGAATAGAGAATTTATGCTTTTATATGCTCCATTTATGTTCCCACAAATCTTGGAAACTAAATTGGGTACACTGAGTTACATGTCAGCAGCCTAAAACTCACGTGAGAATAAGATTACTAGATACTTGTTTATGGCAGAGACAGTCCACTCCCCATTCTTTTCTGACAAAACAAGATGTGAATCAATTTTTGACTGTAAGCTGTTCTTTATAGAAATACTTTTCAAGATTCATCCAAGCTCTGGTATATCTGAAGAAATCAATCCAGTTAAAATCATGTCAAATAGCACCTTTCAAGGTAACTGCCTTACTTCATTCTCTTTCTGCCTTTGCCTTCCAAAATCCCAAGCCCTTCCAACAAATAAAAAGGAGTAAAATCATAAAAGGAAAGAAAATAGGTTCGTTATTAAAATGTCCATTATAAATTCTGGGCATGTTGGTTGCGTGCATTTTTTTATTATTTTATTTTTCCTCAGGCAGTAAAGGTAAATTAATGTGTTTGTGACATTTCTGCAATTCCATCTTTGAATGAGACTTATGCCATATATTGCATTATAAATACTGACTTACATTAAGTCCCATGTGTGCCTCTCATGTAGAAATGAAATAGACAGTATAGTCATTATTCAACTTAATTTGCAATATTTATTACCCATGGTGGATATGAATGTGTTCATTACATTCACAATAAATGACCTCTGGGTTTCTGCGATATGTATTGTGTTAAGAAAAATTTGTAAGAAGTAAATAGAATACCTCTCTTTTGCTTCGTACATTCTCTGTTTCTCTATTCATTCTACTGTATCTTTACTGAAATACAGACTGAACTGATTTTGAATTAAGAGATCCGATCATTCCATTGTGCAAAAAATATCTTTGCATAAACACTGCATACAACTTTGTGCACAAATGCAAGCATCTGAACAGCACTATTGACACTCTGATGATATGTCTACACTACATAGAAGATCAACGTTATCACGTTAGCATCAATATTCCACGATTTGATTTAGCGGATCTAGTATAAACCTGCTAAATCAAACTCAGAAGGCTCCTCTCCCAGTGCAAGTACTCCTGCTCTTCATGAGGAGTAAAGGAAGCCGATGGCTGCGTTTGCTCCTGTCTCCCTCTCGCTGTGTGGACAGTGTGGAAACAATCTAAGCTACATCTACACTAGCTACATAATTAACATATCTTAATTCAGCCTTCTGCTGCAGTGTAGTCCAGGCCTCAGGAAGACATCCGTCTCAGTTGTGTATTAAATACAGAGACAATGTGTGTGGCAGGACAGATAATGAGAATTGTTCTTGCCCCATAGTAAAAGCTGGCTGCAAGCCACTTAAACACACTACTGCTGGATATGGAGCCATGGCATGAAGAATCAGTACATCTCACTGGTTAATTTTTAAAACAAGGATTCCTGGGCTGACATCGCTGGGAGGCTCAGTTAACCAAATTCTGTGTAATCACGGAACAGGGCTATGTGAATCCAGAAGGAATGAGCAGAAGGAAAACATTTGCATGGAGGGTGCAGAGAAAATGATCACTATGTTATTCTTCCAGTGAGTGAAGCCTAGGAAATGTTCTCTACAGGCCGGGGGCAAATGGCTCGAATGATAAATGTTGTGTGTCACTCTTCTTACAATTGTGCATAGTCTCTGGTTTCCAGTATGCAGCACATAACTCCAAGAGGTCTGTAGCTTCTTTAGGTTGCACTTCCTGTGGGTCCCATTTGACAGGTCTGATCATCAATGCTCACTGACGACTTCAAAGATTCACAATAACCTCAATTGGCATTGGAACAAGCTCTCTGTGTCCTATTGGGGTAAGCATGCTGTGTTGGCCTCTTTCCTTAAAGGCATGTCCACTTTCTGGTATGAAATAGTAGGGTACATCTACAGAGGGATGTAAATTAGGCACTTGGAAATTGCAAATGAAGCAGGGATTTGAATTTCCCGTGCTTCATTTGCATAATCGTGTCATGGCGCGCTTTCAAAAAAGCGCTATTTTGAAAGTAAAACAGCAGTCTAGACGTGATTCTTTCAAAAATTGAAGCCTTTTTCGAAAGATCCTGTAAACCTCATTTTTTGAGGTTTACAGGATCTTTCGAAAAAGCCTTCTCTTTTGTTCTATGCTCTATTCAGAATTGCACAATAAGAAAAAGGAGCAAAAAACAAAAGGCTAATGGCAGGAGCAGTGATTTCAATAAAGTTTCACTTTTATTCAAATAATTTCAGAGCTAATTAGCATTGCTGATTTAGAAACTATCTGTGGTATTTATCATTATTATTGATACTAGTTTAGCATGTAAAGGACTCAGCTGTGTCTGGGGCTCCATTGTACATATGCATTGCAAGAGACAGTCCTGGCCCCAAGGAAATTATAATCTAAATAGAAAAGGAAGTCAAAGAGTGGGAGAAAGGTGGTATTAATATTCCCAGTTTACAGGTGGGGACCTGAGGCATGGAGAGATCAAAGTATTTGCTCAAGGTCACAGAAGAAGTCTGTGGGATAACTGAAAAGTGAACCCAGAGACCAAGTCTAGTGCCTTAGCTATGAAACCAGCCTTCCTCTCATTTTTGCTATAGCCTGAGTGATTTTTGCTGTAAAGTCCCACCCTACCACTTCCATGAGGAAGGAAAGGGATTATGTCTTATAGGCACAAGCTCTGCCTGGGGGAATGTGCAGTGAGATGATGCAGTATGATTCCCAAAACAATGGTGTGTGCTGTGTCCTGGGGACATATGAACTTCACTCTGTACATACCTGTGGCCAATATCTTGGCAGGTCCTTGAACAAGCTTCCCCCAGGGGAGGGTGAAATCTCATTATTCTTTGCTACCTGCCTTAATGGATTAAAACAAAAGTGAACGTTCAAAGAAACACACTTGGCTATGTCTAGACTGGCATGATTTTCCGCAAATGCTTTTAACTGAAAAGTTTTTCCGTTAAAAGCATTTGTGGAAAACAGCGTCTAGATTGGCATGGATGCTTTTCTGCAAAAGCACTTTTTGCGGAAAAGCGTCCATGCCAATCTAGACGCGATTTTGCTCAAGAAAGCCCCGATTGCCATTTTTGCCATCGGGGCTTTTTTGCGCAAAACAATACCGCGTTGTCTACACTGGCCCTCTAGAGCAAATGGCTTTTGCCCGAACGGGAGCAGTATAGCATTTCCGCAAGAACACTGACAATCTTACATGAGATCGTCAGTGTTCTTGCGGAAATTCAAGCGGCCAGTGTAGACAGCTGGCAAGTTTTTCCGCAAAAGCAGCTGCTCTTGTGGAAAAACTTGCCAGTCTAGATGCAGCCACTTGTGTTTGAAAACAATTGACCACATGGGATCAGGAGACAAATCTTAGTTTCCTAGAACATGTAAGCAGTCTCCTTGCAGTTGGTGGGACTATGGACCAGATCTAGGGGCTCATTTAAGTTAATAGCAGCCAGCAGGATTTGTCTGAACATTTGCTGTCTCTCCTCCCTCATTAATTCCATCATAGAAATGTTTGCATGTCAGAGTGGGAGATTTCCTAATTACTGAGCTGTGTTATGACATCGATCTGTACAGCCTTAGATGATGGAAAAGGCCTCTTCCTAAGTAGGCCAATTCATTTCCTGGGTTATTAGCCCAAGAATTGCTTTAATTTCCTAAATGCTTCTCTATACTGCTTTTGCCTTAACTTCTTTTTCTTGACAAATTATTAATTCCTTAGGCAAGGCTAAAGTCAAATTAAGCTACGCAATTTCAGTTACATCAATTGCTTAGCTTAAGTCGAAATAGCTTAATTCAGCTTTTGGCGCTGTCAACACAGCAGGCAGTCAAAGGAAGAACACTATTCCTTTGACTTCCCTTACTCCTTGTGAAATGAGGGTTACCATGAGTCAGAGTAAGAAGTCCTCCAGCTTGACATTATTTCAAAATAAAGGTTTGTAGTGTAGATATGCACTGTATTTTTGTGTAAGAACGTGCCAGTGTAGACGTAGCCTATGAGTATAGGAAGCAGAGGAAATATCATGTGGTGACTTAGAATAACAAGCAGTTGCTACTGGTGGAATAAGAATAGCAAATATACAAAGCAACAACAATTAAAAATAGTTTGTGAGCAGTCACTAAGCTGCTATTGATTCAGATATGGTGAAATTCACCCCGGGAGATGGCTTAGCACAGAACTTATTTTTTATTATTATTTTTACTGCTGAAGTGACTAGAGGATGTAACTGAGATTGAGGCTCTGTTTTACTGGTGCTGTACATGCATATAGTAAGAGAATCCCTGCTCCAAGTGTTTAGAGACCAAAATGGAGGTGACAACCAAAGAGTGTGGAAAAAGGATCCCATTGAGGCAAAGAGATTTATAGCCAGACTTCAATAGTTACTGGATAGTGGTCTATGTGACTTACCCAAGTGCACAAAAGAATTTTTTAAATGACCCATGAATTGAACTCAGATCTCCTGAATCCCAACCAAGTACGTTTACCATAAATTGACTCCAGTTGTTTTCATTGATAATAAAAAGTGTACAGTCATTGCTTTTCACAGTATGTAGGTACAGGCTGAACCTCTCTCACCTGGCACCCTGGGGTCCAGACCATTTTCGAACGAAAGAGCTTTCTGGATCTTGGGAGGTCAGTATTTTCTAGCAGCATTACCTACACTTCTGCTGCTTACAGTGCTTTTAATGGACATTTAGGAGTAAATTAGAGCTAAATAACAGCACAGAACCCTGAGAACTAGGACTGGTGGCTATAAACAAACTTTATGGAACCACGGGAAACTCAGCCACACCCATGAAAAGTGGACATCTGGCTAACTAAAATCATTCTGGACAATGGATGTTTCTGTATAAGAGAGTCCTGGACAAGAGAAGTTCAACCTGTATTTCAAATGCTTCTTATCCAATGTTGAAACAATGTTATTTCATACTCAGATTAGTTTTCAGCTAATTTCCTAGTTATATTATGTAGGTTGTTTGTCTTTTTTTTAAAGAGGCGGTTCTCAAGATGCTGGTGGGCTCAAGCTGCTTTGTTTATCTAAAAGATCTATAGCCATGAAGTCTTGCGGCTCCCATTGTCTCCAGTTTGCCGTTTCCTGCTGGAAAATGGCAAACCAGAGTCAATGGAAACCGTGAGGCTCTGTGACTATGGAGCTTTTAGGTAAATAAACCAGTGAGGTCCCACTAGCAGCTTTCCTGAAGTAGGCTCGTGGAACAGTTTGAGACCAACTGTTTTAACAACTTAAAATTGCATTTACTTTAAATTAAAACAGAGCCAAGAAAAAATTGTCTGTGGGAGATTGTCATTATTTAGATGTCTGACAAAATATGATAGAATACATTTTACTTAATTACATGTGTTCTTATTACCAATACAGACAAACTATCTAGACTGTCAAACAACAAATGCTAATGCACTCTGATTTGTTTTTGCCCTGTGAAGCCTGTCAAGGCACTTGTCAAGTGATAAACTCCCCTCCCTCTCCATTTTAAACCCTATTTGTAATCAGTAATTGCCCATTACTGTTCTCTGTTCCCTTTAATAACTCATGGTGTGTTTTAAATCAAGAACATTGTTATATCTCCCAGCTTTCTTGGATCATTTTTGAAAATCAAATATTTGGCTGTTACTTTACACAAAGTAAAGGCCTAATCCCCTGATCAAATGAAAGCTCCTCCTTTGATCAGGAAAAGTAGTCAGAGAGTGGAGTTAACAAAGAATTCTTTAAAGACGAATGTCACTCTGAAGGAGGAGCAGCTAGAGGTAGAAGAATCAGATGTTTGATATGGAAAAGACATGAGCTCATCCAGTCCATTTCCTCCTAATGTAACAAAGCTCCTCAAAGTGCATTTTGCCCACTCAGACTGTAAGACTCCCAAGGTATGGGGCTTCCACCACTTCCTTTGTTAGATTTCAATCCCTGTTGTTGCAGAGAAGTCTACCTTTTTCTTATGTTTTGTTTATACAAGGACCTCTGTGCTAGACAGGGAGGCCGACAAACCTGCCAGGCCCCTAGGCAAGGCGAGGGAGGACTAGCTTCTTGCTCTCAGAAGGGCTAGGGCCTTGGAGAGAAGGGCAGGAGTAGAGGTAGCCAGCCCTCAGTGCTGCCTAGACCATGCCTCACCTTCTCTGTATTCTGGTAGCCATTTAAAGGTCCTTGAGCACTGGTTGATGCTGCTGCTATAGTAGGAATTTTGAATCACTAGGGCAACTGTCTCCTTTGTCCATTCCCCCGCTGGTAGGCCTGATCCTAGACTTTCTCCTCCCAACTATCAACCCACTGTTGTATAACTTCACATACCACATTTATCTCTTTGCAAGCAAATGCAGCTCCTTAGGTGCTTATGGGAGGCATGGGTCATCATGTGATCATTCACATCAGACTCCCCATCAGTACCTTGCTCTGGCTACACAAGTTAATGACTCAACCAGTGAACCCAATTGGGTGATAAATCCTGGTCTCATCCCACCTGAAGCATTTTAATAGAGCAACTATTACCTTTGTGTGACATGGATCAATGCCTCTGGGTATGCAGCCCATAACTGCATTGACCTTTTTTTTCCCACTGCCATATGAATTGCAAACTCATGTCAAGAGTTGCTCTATAAAATGTTGTCCCAGGAAATGAATAGCTGAATGATAAAGGTTGGGGAAAGTGAGGTTATGGTCAATATTACCATATTATTTCACATTTCCTTCTCAGCTTTCCCTTCAAAGATTTTAAACAATTTTCAAATGTGTACAAACTCAATATTTATTTTATTTGCCCAGAATATAGGAAATCTGTGTCACAACCTGGAAAGGGAATTAGAATCAGCACCTGAAGTCCGGAGATCTGCACAGTGGACCATCCTCTGAGAATCTGCTGATTAATGATAATGAAGAATTTCAATTTGGCTGAGCACTCAGTAGTTTAGATGTATCTTTTCAACTGGAAATTGCATGAGATCAACTGCAACAAACTTTCCTGGTTTCCTCAAAGCTAGAAATAAATCAAGAAGAAGCATTGTTCCCAGGAGAGCATATCAGTAATTTTGTCTTATTAAAGCAGAAACAAGAGAACACCAATACCTGCAAATAAAGATTCTAAATTATGATAGTCAAGGTTCAGAATTGGTTTATATTTTAGATACAGGTCTATGCTTATTGTTCTTAATTCATATGAAGTTAAAAAACCCTGATAAACTATGTGAGATATGGGTCTCTGAGACAAAATAGCAAAGTGCAGGCCGAATGAGCCATTTTCAGATAGTACCTATCTAGGCCCCAGAGGGTGGTGTGCCAATGCACACAATAGGAAACTTAAGGAAAGAGGGTTTTGCATAGTGAAATACATACAACGGAGAACAGAGCCCTTAGCCAATCAAAAGTATCCCTTGGCTTCTGCAGCCCACATATACCTGTAAGATGCAGAGGATTTAAACCCAGCCAGTTGTTTCAGAAAGAAATTAACAGGTCTAAGACAGCATTTTTTTCTTAAACTCACATACACACAAATATATAAAGGCCTGTGTACTGGAGAGCAGACTGTCATAAAAGATGGAAGGGAGTGCACCTTCTCCACAGAACAATCACAACACTTACCCTCAAAGAACCTTGCATGTCATATCCATGACCATTCACTGTACTGAATATTTTCAGAGAGAGAGCTACTGAGCTACTTTAGCCAGGAAGTTCTCCAAAGCATAATTCTGATTTACAAATGAAAATAATGTTAATTCCCCTACTGTACCTGAAATGCTGCCAAAGACAAATCTACTCCTTTTCTGCTGGAGGTCTGGCATGGCCATCCTTACCCATATCCCAGAACCTAACCAAAAAAGCCATTCCATCAGGGCTCATCCACATCCACAAATGTGATATATGCCATCAAGTGCCAGCAATGCCCCTCTGCCAGGTGTATTGGACAAACAGGACAGTCTCTATGACAAAGGATTAATGGACACAAATGAGACATCATGAATGGTAAAACTTATAAACCTGTAGAGGAACACTTTAACCTCTCTGGACATTCAGTAATAGATTAGAAAGTAGCTGTCTTTCTATAAAAGAATTAAAACCAATTACTAACAAAGACAGCTGAACTGGAATTAATTTGCAAATCCAACATTATCAATTTAGGACTGAATGGGTAAACGCAATTTCCGTTCTCTGGATATTCACGTGTCCACAGCGAATGCTGTGAATGACCCAGATTTTTGCTGCATCACTGGATCTTAATGTCTGCCTCCCCACCTCTACCTATCCCTGTTCTGTGACTACACTTCCTCCGGAGAAGGAGTTTCTGAATTTACCATATAAGTCTACAGCAGTGTTTCCCAACATTTTTTGGCCAACGAATTTGAAGGAACCCCACCAGGAAAATTGGTTGAGCAAAAAAAAAAAAAAAAGCGAGGGTATGTCTACACTACAAAGTTAGTTCGAACTAACGGACGTTAGTTCGAACTAACTTTCATAGGCACTACACTAGCGCTCTGTTAGTTCAAATTTAATTTGAATTAACGGAGCGCTTAGTTCGAACTAGGAAAACCTCATTCCACGAGGATTAAGCCTAGTTCGAACTAGCTAGTTCAAATTAAGGGGTGTGTAGCCTCTTAATTCGAACTAGTGGGAGGCTAACCCTCCCCAGGTTTCCCTGGTGGCCACTCTGGCCAACACCAGGGAAACTCTTCTGCCCCCCTCCCGGCCCCGGACCTCTTAAAGGGGCATGTGCTGGCTACGGTGCCCGTGCCAGGTGCAAGCCTGCCAGCACCCAGCCAGCAGACCCTGCACCGGGCAAGGATCGAGCCACCCACCCGATGCCCCCCAGACCTCCCCCTCTTCCCGGGACCAGGCTGGCGGCTCCCGGGAGCTTGCCCGGGACCGCAAGAGGCGGGCACCCGCCTGGGCTAGTGCAGACATCGTGGACCTTGTCCACGATCTCCACACAAGGCTCAGGAAAGTGGCCGTCTAGGGCAGGAGAGCTGCCAGCCTGGCCACCCAGGAGCAGGTGTGCAACAGAATCAAGGGGGTCCAGTGAGCCCCCCGACCCTGAGCCCTGAGCTTACAATGGCTGTACTGGGTCATAACAAAGGTTCATCTAGCCCAGTAACCCGTCTGCCGACAGCGGCCAACCCTAGGGACCCTGGAGGGGATGGACCGAAGACAGTGACCAAGCCATTTGTCTCGTGCCATCCCTCTCCAGCCTTCCACAAACCTTGGGCAGGGACACCACTCCTATCCCCTGGCTAATACCACTCCATGGACCCATCCTCCATGACTTGATCTCACTTCCCTTTAAACTCTGTTCTAGTTCAAACCTTCACAGCCTCCTGCAGCAAGGAGTTCCACAGATTTACTCTTTGCTTTGTGAAGAACAACTTTCTGTTACTAGTTTGAAGCCTGCTTCCCATTCCTTTCCTTTGGTGTCCTCTAGTCCTTCTTTATGGGAACTAATTAAGAAATTTTCTGTATGCACCCTCTCCACCCCACTCATGCTTTTAGAGACCTCTATCCTGTCCCCCCTCCGTCTCCTCTTTTCTAAGCTGAAAAGTCCCAGTCTCTTTAGCCTCTCTTCATATGGGACCTGTTCCAAACCCGTGATCATTTTAGTTGCCCTCCCCTCTCCCAGCCTCTCTCTTCTCCTCTCCCACCTCCTTTTCCCAGTCTCCCCCAGTTTTGTTCAATAAAGACAGATTCCATTTTGGAAGACACGTTATCTTTATTTTCTACATCAAGAGGAGGGGCTGGGTAAGTGGAAGGTGTTGAGGGAGGAATGGGCATGGTAGGTGGGAAGATCCTTGAAAGTCTTTTTATATGTGTCCTATGGACTCCTTTTAATGGATTATGGCTTGATATTTAAAGTTATGGAGCTTCTACAGCTGTCACTGAAATAAATGTAAATTATATATGCTGAATGCCTCCAAAAACCCCCAACCCTCTAATTATTTAGTACTCAAGTGCCCCATTTGACCAATGAGATATTACTAGTCAAGTTATTTAAACTAAAAAGAAGGGAATAGAGAAAGCAGAAGAGACCTTAAGTGAATTTCTGCTCCCTCAGAAGTCAATGGGAGTTTTACCCTTAGCTTCAGTATAGCTAGCATATTACTCCTGGAGTATAAAAATGGTTGACAGGAATATATCACTTCCAGATATAGACTTGAGAAGGATGCAATTATCTTTTGAACATTAGCCACAAGATACAGAGAGGCTTGCTCATGAAAGAGGGTTACTGACACTGGAGAAAATGAAATGGATCTAAATGAGAAGATGGCTTGGTGAACTCAGAGGTCAGGGCGTTTTACTTCAATAGACCTGAAGAAATGTAACAGAACAGAAGTTGGCCTGGAGTTAATTTTAGGGTTTTTTTCTACATTGGACTAAATAGCAACATATGAGCAGAAGAGAAAGAGAGGTTATATATTAAATGCACAATGTGGCAAAGCATTGTTCTCATTTTAAATGTTTTATATACTTCATAAGTTCTGATGATTTTCAGCATGTACAAAAATCCCAATCTCACAGAAATTCATGTTGCAGAAGGTAATTTTATCCAATTCATAAATCTTAATATCAAAGATTCTGAGTTCCCAGTTATCCAGATATCCATTACAGAAAGGATAATAAAGTACAGTGGTAAATGTTTGAATTGATCCTATTTTAATGTTGCACTCTAGAGGTGACAAAATACCATACATAAAATCTCATATCAATCTTGTTTTGATGTCAAAACAACGATGATCCAAAACATTATGCATACTCAAGGATGAGAGCCTAAAATCATAAACCATAAAATGTATCATTAGAGGTTATATTTTTCACAAATGTCAGCTATTGTATTCTTTCACGGTGCCTCTGCCAAAGCAAAGTGAAGGATCTAAGATTTAAAAAAATCCTTATTTTTCTCTGTCTTGTTTTCCTTTTTATATTATCTTAAAGCAAACTATTAATTATTATTTATTTATGTTTTGCAGAACTGATTTTGAGATTCAATACTTAAAACGATAAATAAAAAGAACCCTGCTTTTATTTGATATGCCACTGGATTTTCAAAATGAATTTCTTTGTAGAAGATAAGGCAGCTAGACTTTGATTCAAGATGTGGAATGTTATAATTATCTTATGCCACTATGAGGATAAAAAGTATATGTTAGTCTAGTTTCTCTCCGAAACTGGCACTCTGCAGCGTAGAGAAAGAAAAACCCTGAGATTTTAAATTGTATGGTCTTAACACACTGATATTTAGAGATAAAAAGTAATAGAAGCTAAGGACTGAGCCAGAGATAGGGCTAAAAAATGTAACAGGGACATGGGGACAGGTTCTGCTGGACCTTTGTTACCCTGAATGGGTTTGTTCATTCACATATTGACCGTCACTTGACTGGAGGGATGAGCCACTGAAGATCCACCTGAGGAGCATCACCATTGACAGTAGGAGATGGGAATGGAGAGAGTGGAGGTTTGCCCCTACCAGACAGGAGGTACTCAAGAAAAGTCAGTGTACATGGTTACACCTCAAAAATAGTTGCCGGGGTTTGTGGGCAACAATATACTATAATCAAAGCCCAAAGCACAAAGATGTGCCTTTTAACATCAAGGAAGTTTGAGAAGTACATTTACATGTTTCATATTTCTCAATGTCTGGTTTCTAACTTGTATGGGGTATAGGCTAGTAATATTATAAACAGATTTCTGACCCTCAGTTTTCTTAAGTGGGAGAGATATAAAGATATCAAACAGAAGAGAGTACAGGTGCACATATGGAATTCAATCCTCCATTAACCACACAAAATCCTCCCTATTGACTTTATTGAGTTCCGATAGTATACATTTTTAATCTCTATTAAATCTATTTTAGCTTTAGGGCTTTGCTTATCCTCATTAAAGCTGCAGTTTGTATTCTAAAATCATAGATTTGTTTTGAGTAGCTATAAATTGTAACCCCAGCATATGAAAACAAATTAGGCCTTGTTTTGGCTTACAATTTCAGCCTCTTTCTATAGGTCCTTGACTTAGTCTACCACTGGAAGCATTTCATGATATGACTGGAGGAAGAGAAGAGACTCAAGTAGACCCACAGATTAAGACCATGATATTACTGTAATTACTGTTTCTTTGCAGGATTCAAATTTCTGGGTTGGTACCATGTTGCTTTTCACTAACATTTCAGAATTGTTATACACATTTAACTATCTACATGTAAAAGTATAGTTGCTGCTTTACATTAGCCATGCAAGGAAAAAAGGTTTGTCTTCTATATTACATGTGTAGGAACCTTTACTATTTCCCAGAAATAGATATATTTATTTAATACATACAATATAGACAGTTTTATGGTATGAGATAGAAATCTGTCTTCCAGCATAAAATCTATAACATATATCCAAAACCACAGTCTATGTGAAATCCACAAGAGGAAAGAGATTTTAAAAAGCCACTCCTTATCTTCAGCAAAGATCTTCTATCAGACAGCTAACCTGTCTTTCACTTTACCATGTTATAATTTGCTGTGTCAATAAAATGATACTTAGTTCAACAAATTAATAAATTTAACAGATGGTTTTGCATTATTTTTTTAGGCAGGCAGCACTCTACATTTTAACACAGTCTACAAGTAGTCCCTGCATACAGCTCAAATGAACAAAACAGTCATTCCCAAAAGAACACCAAATGCAGAGATTGCTTCCAATGGCATTACTATAATCACACTGAAACGTCCATTCTACCCAAAAAAATAAAGGAGAAGAAAAACAGGACAGATGTTTTAATTTGTTAGGTATGTCGCATTTACCAGGTACTACTGAAAAATCACTTATTTATAATTTTTTGCTCCAAGTGATTGCCAGCTCGAGATGTGTGTCTCATCATCATGAGTGACTCAGCAGGAATCCCTGCATCAGTATCAAACAAACAATAACATAATGCAAGGTATTCAACAAAACGAGCAGTTAATTTTTCAGTCAAAAAGCTAGATAGAAGGAATTAGGTTTGTTATGCTCAAACAATGGGCCAAGTCTTCAGCTGCACAAAGTGTGATGTGGGAGACACACTTATAGCTTCCTAATTTTGAGGCTGGTTCTACACTGGCATACATCAGAGCAGCGCTGGGCTGCACTAAGATGCAGTTACTAGGGTTCCCAAGTTATGGTGCAACACACACATTCTCGTGAACACTGGTAAACATAGGGAGGAATTGTACTGTGATGCCAATTCAACACTTTAAAAATCACGAGCAACAATTATGAAATTAGCTTAAAATCATAAAGTTTTTTAAAACATTATTATTTTTTCCTCCGTTTTTTGAGCTTATAATGTGCACTGATGTACATTTTAAAACCTCTGAGAATGCAAAACTCTCTGATTTTGAATGAAAGTTAAGATGTTCACCAAATCACATGAATCCAAGAGGCAGGGGCTTTAAGAGAAACATCAGATAGCTTGAAATTACAATTCTATATATGTCTAAAATGCAGTTCCTCTAGGGAAAAAAATCATGAGATTATAAATAGAGCCCTGCACGAATAAAAATTGGTATTTGCATCCACATCTGTAAGAATGATCTGCAGATATCCACATCTGCAGATGAAGCTATCCGCAGATATAAAGTGAATATCTACTAATTTGCAGTTTTATAGATACAAAATTTGTATCTGCATTCACATCTGTATCCGCAAAAATGAGCTGTGGATATCTGCATCCACATCTGCAGATGCGAATACCTATAGTTATAAAGTGGTTATCTGTGAATTTGCAGGGCTCTAACTATAAAACCTCTGTCTCAGATGGTATCTTCCAAACACAATCCATTCCATATAAGTTATGCAATGAAAGCACAGACAATCTTTTTATGCGGCTTGCTGAAAATACCACACCACCTATACTGCTTGGATTTCATGTAATAAGTGGAGTGTGAGGAAGAAACTAAACTATTTTGTTCAGAATGTTATATGAAAGACTGAGTGTTACTTCCAATCCTTGAAAACTGGAAATGATGTCCTACTAACTAAAGCATTTTTGACAAATAAAATAATGAAATATAAAAGTTATCCTGAAAACTGCATAATCTTTGAAAATGTCTGTTATAAACCTAATATTCCCTTCATTAATTCATCACCTCTGACTGAGGAACAAGCAAGGAAGAGGACCTATGAGACCCACAAAGTTTAAGAATTAAAGAAAGCACTGGGAATATGAAAATATAAAATATTTATCTAAAAAATTACTTATTTATTTATTTTACCAATTATTAATGTTCTTAGGTCATTTGTGTCCTTCTGTGGCTATTTCTAAAGGAGCAGTAAATACCTGTTTTCTTTTATTGTGCAATGTTAGAGACTGAGTATGAGGCTTAGTATGCAATATGTGAAAATATCTAAAACTGTGCAACATTCAGAATAATAGACTAACATTTCCAGAAACAGGAGGGGACAGAGGTGTCTTAAACTTCAAGGCCATGTCTACACTAGGAGATTATCTCACATTTACTAAGTTCAATTTCTGGGCACCTGATTTTACAAATTCAAAGTTCTGTGTCCTCACTATGGGGAAGCATCGAATGTCATCTGAAATAGCATATCCCTATTAAAGGAGCCTGCCTCAGACTTAGAGCCCCAGGAAGCAGTCTGGGGAGTATGACAGGAGGGTGGATACTTCCGGTGTCTGCCTGGTTCAGCAAATTGCGATGGATACTTACAGGGGCTCCTCACCACACCTGTGTCCCACAAGGCATTCCTCCACTCCCTTCCCCCTTTTGGGACAGGAAAGGGACACAGTGTGTGTGTGCCTTGTCATGCTCTGGTTGCCTGCACAGATGCCACAGCACTGTGACCATGGAAACGGAGCTCCTGCAAAGCAGTGCCATGCTCATGGCTCTCATGCTGTGCTTCATGGTGCAGTACTTCGACAGTGCCCATATGTTGCTCCACCAGGAACAGGACAAGGAGCATGAACCCCAGCATGCGCCACAGACCCTGTCCAGCCAAGTCCCGGTGCTCCTGCTACTATGCACACTCCTCAATCCCCCATACACAGTGGAATGCTGCTTCTGATGGAAAGAGATGAGGTCTGACTGGCGGGACCACATCATCATGCAGGGATGGGATGATCAGCAGTGGCTACACAACTTCTGCATGCACAAGGCCACCTTCCTGGAACTCTGCAAGTGGTTCACCCCTGCCTTCAGGCAACGGGACACCCAATGGAGACCCACCATCTCTGTGCAGAAGTGCATGGCCATTGCCCTCTGGAAGCTTGCCACATTACCTAACCCCAATTGTAGCTAGAGAAGGTTAGAAAACTAATCAGAAGTGCCCTCCCAGGGGTCATCAGAATCCTTGGAGGCATTCTGGGAAGGGGAACTGGCTCTTGGGCATTGTCACCTGGTTTGCCTCCTCCTCCTTCATGTGTTCATCCTCCTCCTCTGCCACCCCGCCCTCCTACAGGCTGACACCATGTGCCTTGGCTGGACTCAATGACCACAGTAGCAGGAGGTGACCAGCTCCTTCCTAGAATGGCATCCAGCTGTTCACAATAGTGGTAGGTGTGAGGTGCTGTCCCAGTGAGTCTGTTCTGCTCCCTGGACTTCTGGCAGGCCTGGCACAGCTCTTTTATTTTTAGCCTGCACTGCTCCAGGTTCCTGGTATGGTCTTTCTCTGCCAGGCTGGTGAAGAGGTCCGCATTCCTTTTCTTGGTCCACAGTTCCTGGAAGTTGGTCTCTTCCTCCACACCTCAATGAGGTCTAAGATCTCCCTAGGACTCCAGGATGGAGCTTTTCAATGGAGGCTGTGGGAGCAGAAGTGCTGGCAATCGTCAGCATGTTTGACGGGATGTTGAGGGTGCTCATGTCTCTGTGTTCCAGTCACTCACACAGGGCTCACAAAGCTGGTCATGTGGGTCAGGCTCTTCCGTAGTTCCCAGGACTTACAGAGCTCCATGGAAAGGGGGAGCAGTGGAGATGCTAGGTGTGGCCAGAGCAGTCAAAGTGGACAGATGTGGGAAACCTCTGCAGTCCAATTAGTAGGAATTAGTGGCACCAGAGCATCCACAATAACATTATTTTGGACTTACAAATTTGGGAAAACTGTTATTCCTCATGAAAAGCAGGACTACCAAATTCTAATTCCACAGATCCTTATTCTGGAATAGCAGACTCAGTTATATGAATGCATTGCTTACAAAATCAACCTTGGGGAGGAGGGCTAATTTCAGACTAAGGTCTTAGTGTAGACCAGGCCCAAGTGACCTGGGCTTTTGGGGTTAGGCTATGTGAAAAACAGTTACTTTAAATGGTTGAAGAAAATCTCTAGAATACATAATTTTTAACAGCATGGCAAATTTAGACACATAAACTTTTCTGAACTTTTGAGAAGATAAACATTTAAATTTAAACTAAAAGCTTATGAAATTAAGAGAAAAATCAGTGTTCAGATCATACAGATTTCTTTTTAATGCAAAGACATGTCCTAGTCCATTTGGCCCCTGTTTGACCAGGACCATTTTCCTGGTCTGAAGGAATTTTCTTCACTTGAAAATCAGTTCAGTTAAACCTAGGAAATTGTGATTTTCCTTAAATCTCACTTATTGATTTTCTCTCAAAGCAAAAATAGTTTTAACTTGAAAGCAGCATTTATGTCAGACAGTTGCTCAGTCATTATCAAGAAGCCATTTTGTATGTTCTTAATACTGTGAAGGTAATACTTGATCTTTAAATGAATGTGTAATAATTTACTTATATTTCTGAAGGCAACATTCAGACTTTTAAGTAAGACTTTATTTAGTCTTCATCAAAAAAATTAAATACACTGGAAAAATAATTGATGAAAGGAAATTTCCAATTTTAGTTCAGGTTAAGTATGGACTAAAGTGTTTTCCTGAATCATTATTTCAATATTGGGATGTGATTTTCAAAGGCACAATACCACCAGAGCTCACTGAAAAAAGAATCAATGGACATTTAGTGTCCCTTTTCCATTGCTAAAGGATACTGCAAAATAAAGGCACAAAACCATGCCTTTAATCTACTTTTAATTACTAAGGAAATGTTTAAGTTTTAACTACTAGGATTGTCTATATATTTTCCTAGTTCAGAAGAAAAAGTTATCTGTGTCATCACTTTTATGTGGTTTGAAAAATTATTGCAAGTCTGGCCTCCTGGGGTCTATTCCCCACATTGTCACAGATTCACTGAGTGACCTTGAGCAAGTCCTTCAACAGCTCCATGGCCCACTTTTTGCAGCTGCTTTTTACCTGCCTCACAGGGATGTTGTAAGGCTTCATTGCTATTTGAAGCTATATTATTAATGTTTGTAAAGGACTTTGAAATCCTGAGATGAAAAGCAAAATGCAAGTCCAAAGCATTATTATCAGTGTAATAATTCCAAACTCCCTAATATAAACAGGTGGTTGTAACAAATTATTTTCTGACACAATTAATTCCCATGTTCTGGTTGGGCTGGAATCTTGAAATTCAGTTATAGTCATCCATTATTGGCTGCTGAGAACAGGAAATATACCTAATGCTATATATGACCTTTTCATTACAGGTGACTAAAAGGTCTTTGTAAAATTTCAGAAGGTAACTGTTCAAGTGCCCTTCCATATACATTTCACACACATTCCCCCCAAGATCAATTTCATTAGTGTATAGTTGCCTTGGGAATGAAGCTTTCAATTGTGAGGAATGAATTCTGAGCTCAACAGTTCCACTGATTGGATTTTAGTCAAGACATTTCCCATAAATCAGGTAACCAACCTCTTCTTGTCACTTCCAGGCCTGAGACTTTAGGAGCTCTTGTTCCCAAAAATGGGGTAGTGTTAGTAGCAGTGATGACCCCATTACAACCCTAAGATTAAGCATTGTAAGAGTTCCAACGAATATGCCCATGCAGGCATTGAATCCCTTGATGTGTTCAACCATGAATGACATTCATAGGTAGGGCTAATGAAAGAAACAGGGACCTTTACTCCCAGTTGCCTGGGGTAAAATAAGTCAATTAAATAAAGCTGTAAAGAGAAGTGGACAAATAAAATGAAAACTTCCAAACCACAGTCAGTGATCATGACACCTTTCGATTCTTGCTCAACTTGAATCCCACTGATCCCATGGTAGCAAAAACAAATGCTGAAATAGTCCTTCCCAAGTAGGACCAGAGAGATGATGAGACTTCTACATTCAAGCACTTCCCTGCTCAGAGCAATACTTGTCTCAGAGTGTGTCTAGACTGCAGGGTTTTTTCGAAAAAACGTCACCTGAGTCTAGACTGCAGCCACGTCCTTTCAAAAGTAAATCAAAAGAACGTGGCAGTCTTTTTGATCATGGGAAACCTCATTTTACGAGGAATAACACTTTTTTTCTAAAGTACTCTTTCGATAAAAGGCACTATTGAATGCAAACTGTGTTTTTTTGAAAGACAGCATCTAGACTCTCTTTCGAAAAAGTGACTTGCTTTTTCGAAAAATCTGCTTGTACTCTAGACGCTCTCTTTTGAAAGAGGCTCGTAGTCTAGACGTAGCCTCAGATGAAAGTGCCTCATTCAGGGCCCTCCTTTGCTTAGCCTAAATTCCAGGAGATTCCCTTGTAATGCTTAGGACAAGAGATCAGACGGCTCCCATATTTACTTCTGTCCCCAAATTACCTGAATTTTAAAGGGAAGACATTCATCTCCCATAAAAAAGTGTTCTGATCAGTCCTAAACCTACAGCAGCTTAATTAACTGCTGCAATACAAAAAGGCCTCTTTCTAAGTCAATTACAATAACTTCAACCCTAGTTCAGCAAAACACATTTAAACACATGCTTAACATTAAACATTTGGGAATTAAGCATGTGCTTAAATAATTTGCCACAGATGTGATTATTTTCATGCTTAAAGTTAAGCAACTGCTTTTCCGAATAAGTTTTTATTGAGAAGATGATCACAAAAATCATTTTGATGTCAGTCTGCTTTGCTTGGGAAGCCATTTTGCTCATGGGAGTTTGTTTGTTTCATAGGTTCATAGATTTTAAAGCCAGAAGGGACCATGAGATCATCTAGTTCGTCCTCCAGTAACAGGCCATTAATTCTCCACCCAGATATCCCTATTTTAAGACCAAACACATCAATCAGATTAAAATGTTTCAGTCATCAGGCAATCAAATTGTTTGCCACAGGCAGAGGATAGGAGAGACACAGGTGAAGCAATGTCTGAGGTCCCTGCAATGGCAGGGAATAGCAGGTGAGATATGCATAGATGACCTCAGCACATGAACCATGCCCCTGGACATTAGGGTTCATTTTAAGTTATTCATGAAAGAAATATCTGCTAACTTTGCTCAATCAGATACTTAACAAAAGATCAGGATAAACAGAGAGGTTCACACATATCAGTCTCTGGAAGACAGTCTTGCAGCAATTAATCTGTCTCAAAATGCAAATTTAAATTGACATATTTATCCTATGCTTGTTTAGGACAAAGGATTAATACACCTTATTCATCTTATCTATTTTTCAAAATAGAGAAACATGTATACACACACAACAACAACCCAGATGTTAATAAACCAAACAGTATAAATAGAATCAGGTAATTCATACATAAATTCCTTAACTGACCATGTATCCTGTTTCAGACAATTCTTACACATGCAAAGTACAGAGGTTTTTGAAAGTTTAACTACTACTATATTTCTGCAGCAAAACTTAATATAAGTGCAAAGCACCTGGGAGAATGGTTCTTTCAAGTCTTTTATTGGATATTGGCTAACACAGCAAATTGACCTGAAGAAAATTATTTTCCGACACCAAATCTGGTTATCAGTATGATCTTGACCATGTAAACAAATCAGGAATGGGGCATCTAAAAAAGAGGATCCTGTCCTCTGTACCTCCTAAGAACATTGGTGTATGGAAAATGCGACCACTGGTGCATCCACATCACCTTTAGGAGGAACATGCAGAGTTGCATCCAAGGACTGCTGTAGAGATTAGGCATTAGTGGAGACCAGAGCAGAAGGATCCTGCATTCTTCTGATTCTTCTTTAAGAAGGTATCAATCTTGTTTTAAAGATTCCAGCAATGGTAAGTGCATGACCTCTTCGATAGTCTGCTCCAATGTTTAATTACCCTCACAGATAGGAAATGCATTTTACTTCAAGGTTGTATTTATCTAATTTCATCTTCTAGCTATGGCTTTTCTTACACTTTATTTACCAAGGTTAAAACCCCTCTTGCTATCAGAAGTCTTTTCCACAAGTAAGTTGCTTTTCAACCTCTTCTTCAATAAGATGAATAAAATGAGCTCCTTAAGCTTCACATCATATGACTTGTTTTTAAGCCTGTGAGTCACTCCTTTCAAAGGAGTATTTCGCATCCGTCTTGAAGTCTTACCAGTGCTATGTATAGTGGCAAGCTCACTACTCTATTTCTATATAACAGTCCCCCTTTTTATGCACTCAAGGGTTTTGCATTGGCCCTTTTTGCCAAAGCATGGCACTGAACGCTCATGGTGAGGTGATTAGCTATGGAAACACCTATAACTTTCTCTAGGCCAGTTTTCCCAAATGGAGTCTCTGTAGGTATCACCAGCATGTTTCTCAAAAATATTACCTGCATTTGGCTGTATTAAAATGCATTGTCTTGGCCTGCAACTGTTTAATCAGATTAATCATATCACTGCCCAACCTATGCTTCTCATTATTTGCTACCAACAGTTTGTATAATCTGAAAATCATCATCATCATCAACAACAACCATGGGCTCAATGCCCATTGGTGTCCGATGCCTCCCTTACTATTTCCTTCCATCTCTCCTGGTCTAGTGTGGAGTGGCTTAGTTTCTGTAGACTGGCTCTGCACCAATCTATTATATCATCTACCCATTCTCTGGGGGGTCTACCTCTCCTATTCAGACCATCCATTATGATGAATACCAGGGTCTTAACTTTTTGCTCATCATTCATTCAGCAGATATGCCGGAATAACTGTAACTTTCATTATATAACCATCTGCAGTAGGTTCTCTTTCGGCTGTATCTTCCTATTTAATTCCTCATTAGTAACCTTCTGCATCCATCCTATTCTCGGGATCTTTCTATAACAGCTCCTCTTGAATGCCAATATCCTTCTCTTCGAATCTTTAGTTATCACCCATGTCTCACAGCTGTACAACATGCTGCTAAAGACACACATTGTCAAGATGCTCAGCTTTGCTCCTGAGGGTTGGATAGCTCAGTGGTTTGAGCATTGGCTTGCTAAACCCAGGGTTGTGAGCTCAATCTTTGAAGGGACCATTTAGGAATCTGGGGCAAATCTGTCGGGGTGGTACTTGGTCTTGCCTTGGGGGCAGGGGACTGGATGCAAAGTCCTTTCCAGCCTCTATAAGATAACTAATCACTTTACTTTTCCAGTTCATAGCCATCACCTTCAGACTCGCTCTTGCATTTGCTGTTCTAGCCGCTATTTCCTCTTTACTTTTCCAGTTCATAGCCATCACCTTCAGACTCACTCTTGCATTCGCTATTCTAATTGCTATTTCCTCTTTACAGTCTAGATCACGTCATGTTGCTCCCCAAATACCTGAACTTCTCAGCGTTCTCTAGTTTGATCCCATCTACACTGATCTTCTTTCCTAGTTCCTTATCTCCAAATGCCAAATACTAACCAGCAAAGATTTTCCATCACTCTCTGAAGCAGTGTTTCTCAATGTGGGCCATAGGACTGCTTTGAGAAAGCTGCTAGTGGGTCCTCACCACTTTGTTTACCTAAAGGCTGCGAAGCCACAGAGCTTCACGGCTCCCACTGGCTCCAGTTTTCTGTTCCCAGCCAAGGGGATCTGTGGGAAGCAGCATGGCCCAGGTTACCACTTCCCATGGCTCCCCTTGACTAGAAACAGCGAACAAGAAACTATGGGAGCTGTGAGTCTCCATGGCTATAGAGCTTTTAGATAAAGAAAGTGACGTGGGCCCACCGGCGGTTTTTCCAAAGGGGCCCATGGTCCACTTTAAGAAACACTGATCTACCCTTATTGATAGAAACATAAAACAGTTTTGGATGAAGAAACTGTCCCTGGAGAACACCCACTTAGAGACAATCTAGTCATTGATATGTACCCAATAACTACTTTATGAGCTCTTGTCAGTGAGACAATTTTTGATCTATTCAAGATGTGCCTTGTCAGAGCCATATAATGCAATTTGTTAATCGAGATATCATATGACATGAGTCAAATGCCTTGGAGAAATCTAAGTATAATATGTCAACAGAATTGTCTTAAAAAAACAGACCTGCAATTCCATCAAAAAATAAGAACAATTTTTAACAGATAGGTAAGAAGATCTACATTCCATGAAAGCACGTATACATACAATTACAAATAGTGTTCCTTATATTCTCCCATGTGCAGGTTCTCATATGTATGATCCATCCTGGGTGGTTCACATATATTAATACCACTATTGTCCATTTATCACCCTTGCCATTTGTGAAGTCCTCCCAGTATCCCTCTATCCTTACTATTGTAACACGTCAGCACTTTTTATCATGATCAGATATAAGCCCGTGAAGGACAAAACATAGCTGTAATTAAATGGCAAAAATCTACATTAACAGAGTTAAAACTACTTGGTGATATCTCATGCTTTTGCAGAATGCTGAGCAAAACTCAACGTAGGAAATGTGGAGTTCTCCTTCTGGCATTTGCAGGGTTTGCTGAGCCATCGAACAGCATCTTCATTGGCACAAGGAAGGGTCCTAACTTCCCCAGGAAATCTGACACTCATTGACAACATCTGCCATTGATTGATGGAGACCACAATGTCAAAGTGGGTTGGCACAGAGACCCCTTCTGTAAAGGCCGACTGTGTGTATTGCTTGTCCTGTTTAGAACCTGTTTAGCAAAGCCCAAAGGTGATGTGGCAGGTCAAATCCAGGTGGTCAAACTGTTGAATCAGTGGCAAGGAAACAGTTCCAAATGTCTTTAGCCAATCACTCACCTGCACTGTAAGATTGCTGTTGAGAGATTCTGATCTGGTAGTTGAGACCACAATGGATGTGCTTATGTAAATCATGCTATGGGGGTGACTGAAAATGTCCGCATATGGTGGGAGACCATGATTGTCATGTCACTTTTCCACCGGTCTGTCTGTGGAATCTCTGCCTTGAACATGTAGAGGAGTTACATTTCTCAGAACTGGTAGCCATAGAACAGGAGTGGGGCACAGGGCTCCTGTGATGATCCAAGTATTCAAATTCATTTTTAAGACCAACCTATTTAGTGGGAGGAGAATGACAACACACAAGCACAGCACCAAGGCAGATGCAATCTTAACTACCAGGCAGATGCAATCTTAACTCTGATCTCTTTCAGAAATGCTTCAAAACACCCTATTAACACACACAACTTTACTCTGCCAATCACAGTTGCTGAAATGGTCCCCTCATTTTACAACCATTCACTCTCATCCAAAGGAGTTAATCTAACACTACTAAAGGTTTTTGTGTGTACTACTTTTATCAATGTTAGCCAATATTTACCGATCTGATAAAATGTAATCTTTTTTAACTAGGTACAAGGCAGGAGAAGAAAAAAATATTGGGGAAGAGTTGGGAACATCTAAGGATGTGTCTACATAGCAGGGTTTAACTCAAAATAAGCTACGCAAATTGAGCTATGTCAACTGCGTAGTTTATTTTGAAATAGGTTATTTCAAAATTGCGAGTGTCTACACAGCACTTCTTTAAAAATAGAGCACTCTTTCTCTGACTTCCCTTACTCCTTGTACGATGAGGGTTACCAGAGTTGGAGTAAGAAGTCCTCCAGCTTGACTGTATTTTGACATTATTTCAAAATAACTGCCTGCTGTGTAGATACAGACTAAGTTATTTCAAAATAATGTTGATATGTAAATGAACCCTAAATGATTACTAATGCTAACCTGTACTCCGAAGAGGCACATCAAATTTCAAAGCAATCCAATTAACTATTTGGATTTTAGAGTTCCTACAAAAGTCAGGCTTTAAAGCATATTAAATGTCAGGAATGGAAATCTTTTAGACACTTTTCTGTATTAGTGCAACTGCTATTTAAAAATGTGCATTGTCTTAAATACTGTTCTCAGTTTGGATACCCCAAAGATTTAATGAGTGCAATACACCACACTATATAAAACTTGAAAGACTAAGGTCATGGTGATCAAAACTGATAAAAAAGTTTGATGGATAGTTCTGGGCAAATAAAAGCTGTTTTGATGGATTTCTCTGTAATCCCAGGCTGAAATGACTACTAATTTGAGTCACTACTCTACTTTGCATCCTTCTGAGAGACCCCAGGTTTTGAAGAACTTCAACTAGTATGTTGATTTTAGAGGATTAAGAAAGGCCAGCCTTTAAATAGAAGTCAAGAAGGAACCTTAACTACAATTGAGTTCCAGCACTACTATAATTAACTTGTGCTCATCTCTTATAACTTTTATAGAGGCAGAAGTCTGTTCCTTCAATGTGAATCTAACCTGTCACCTACCTGATAGTGTTAAGCGTTAAATTCCTCATGGAAGGTAGATCCATCAATACTAATTAGCCAGGATGGGTAGGAATGACATCCCTAGCCTCTGTCATAGGATGGGAATGGATGACAGGAGAGGGATCACTTGATGAATCCCTGTTGTGTTCACTTCCTCTGGGGCATCTGGCATTGTCGATGTTCAGAAGACAGAATACTGAACTCGATGGACCTTTAGTCTGATGCCATATGGCCATTCTTATGCTCTTATGCAGCAAAACACAGAAGCTCTCATTGAAACCAATGGGACTTAAGCAAGTATTTGAGTGCTTTGCTGAATCAGGGCTTTCATGCATGATATATGATTCAGATAAAAGCATCTTTTATTGATTACAGGCTACACTCTGTAGTTATAATAACGGCACTAAATAACGTGAAGCATTAAAGAATTGGAATTCACCAAGAAAGGACAAAGTGCACCACAGAATCCAGTGTTGATGGTCATACTGGCCTGAAGGGCAGGATTAGCTGACAACTAATGAAACATATATATAGTCGTTTTGATCCCTTTAAAAAGAGGTACTCGCATACAAAGAATTTGTCATGTATAGACTACGTCCACAAATGGAAAACCTTAAAAAGGGAAACCAATTGACCTTTGCTTCCCAGCCATTTACCAATAAATCTACTAAATATATATCTGACATATGGTTCTTTAGCACTCTGAAATTACGAAAATCTGTCCAAAAAGGTTTTTTGAGACATTGTGAGAGTAAACAGATGAGCAGACAATAAAAATAGCAGCTGGGTACAATATGAGAGGCTGGTGAGTTAAAAGCTGATTGATTGTACTAATTCCATAGAAGTTTGATAAAAATCCTCTGCCAATCATCCTGAAAAAACTGTGAATAAGGAGAAGTGGGAGGCGGAAGTCTTACTTGACCTCAACAGTTGACTCTCTCCTTTCCAAACCATTGGATTATATTCTTATCACTATAAATGTCAGACTCCATAAAAAATCCTCACAAAGTGACGACTTCTGAAATTTCCTAAGAGTCTGATAAAATAAATTTAACAGTAAAATCAACCAAATTCTTTACTGCCTGTTAAGAAAGGGCTCTGCAATGCTTTTTCTGTTCTTTTCATCTGCTTATATAACCTTTAACATTTAATGTAAGATGTTTAGATACCCTTGGCTGGCTGAAGCAGTCTCCCAGCTGGTCAAAGCAGTCCCCCACCTGTGGTGTGGACACAGTGGGACCCAGCCAGCCAGAGTAGTCCTCCCTCCTGCAGTGTGGCATGGCTAAAGCAATCCCTGATCTGCAGCCTGGTGGGACATCCATGGCACAGCATGGAATGGGATGCTGGAGCAGTTCCCTGCTTGTGACATGGTGCAGCAGGACCCCAAGTGTCCAGAGCAGTCCCTCACCTGCAGCATGGTGTGGCATAGCAAGACTCTGCACAACCAGAACAATCCTCTGCCCCTGGTGTGGTACAGTTGGACCCTGTCTGGCTGAGGCAGTCCCCTATCTGCAGAATGACAGGATGTCATCTGGTTGTAGCAGTCCCCCACCCATGGCATAGCGTAGCATGGTGGGAGCCTACTCAACTGGAGCAGTCCTCTGCCAGTGTTGCGGTGGGATCTGGCCAGCCATAGTACTCCCCCGCTTGTTTTGCAGTGTGGTGGGACCTCGGATGGTCAGAGCAGTTCCTAGCTGCAGCATGGTAGGACCCCAGCCAGCTGGAGGAGTCCCCTGCAGAGGTCCAGGATGGTGGACCCCCCTGTCAGTGACAGGCTGGTTGGACCCTAGCCATATGGTTACCCAAATGATTACAATTATATTGTTTAACCAGTTAACTTTTTTAAATGGATACTTACATCCCTAGTCAGCACCACAGCCTGGAGCTACTAGGGTCCCTTTCGACTGGGTAGCTGAGCTTAGGGCGGGAAGTTGCTAAGCTGGCCCAGGAAATAGGGTTGGGTATGCTTAGGGGCTCAGACATCCAATGAGGGTCAGGCCCACACTTGCCAGCAGAAAGTGCATGTATTTTATTTTCTTGCTCAGCATTGTGAGACTCCGCTGGCTCCTGCTGACATCCACTGCCACAACAGCTGACAGTATCCTATCATCAGGCTGGCCCCATCTATTGCCTTTCACCCCAAACCTTTCCTTTTTTGGGGATACCCCAGATTGGGGGCCCTCTTGCCTCTAGCACAGGTGACACCCTGTGACTCTCCCTTGCCATCCAGCACTGGGGTCCCCTCCCAACACCAGATTTCACCCATATAAAAATGTTAAGAGGGCCCATACAGTCTGATTTGTCCTAGACCCTGCACTCCCCTAGAGATGGCCCTACCAACTAGGATAGAAAAAAGAGTGTGGAAATAGTACAAATGTGTGGCATTTAAAAAAATATATATTGCTATACAGTTTCCCATTTTTTACTGTCTTTAGTAATGATATATAGCTTTAATTTGGAATATATTTTTACTGTGTAGAAGATCACTCATACTAGAGCTTCCAGACACAGCATTTCTGACATTGCTTTGGATTCCAAGATCTTAGGCTGCGATCCTTCCTACATTTGTACAATACACAATGCACGCTTATCTCTACATGGCTCTCAAGGCAAAATATATTATAATAATTATAAAAAGTGATAGAATTCCTGATTACATTCAGTTGTTGAGATACCCACAGGCTTATGAAAAGTTTCCTACTATCCCTGAGGCATTTTATGAAGAATTTTATTTGCTAAACTATAGACCTATTTAATCACAAACAATGTTATTGGACCAATGAGAATGTGGAAAACAGTGATCCAAATTTTCCTTTATGGTGCATGAAAACAGGATTAAAACCAAGTCATTATTACCTTTTCCTGAAGGTGGATGAACATTCTGTATTTGCAGACAAAATGTTCTTATAATTGGTCCATTCAACCTTGAACAATTAAACAAATCATTCTTGACATTTTCCATATACTGGTTAGCTTTGCACTTTCCTGGAACTCCACATGCTGTGCAAATCCTCTGAAAACCAAATACAGTCATCAAATGATGGGCCAAATTCAACACTGTGCTAAATGGGCAAGTAATAATACCAGCTGCATTTCTATAGACTTTTTCCATTCAACTTTGTGAATATTTTTAAACAAGCATCAACTAAATTCATCTTTTGATGTACTCCGTGTAAACATATTAACCCCCTTTTATATACATCTCACATGCAGACTTGGAGGTAACTTTTCTCTCTTTCATCTTTTTTAAAGGCCTTGATTTAGCAAAATGCATGAGCATACGCTTAACTTTCAGCAATTTCCCTGGGATTCAAAGGCATTTCTCTGATGCTTTAATGTTAATTATGTGTTTAAATATGCATGTGCTTAAATAAACAAAATATTGGACTGAAGCCCAAAAGACCTTTCCTGAGTCTTAATATAGATTCCGTTCCCCAATCCAGAACACACCTGACTATGCAAGTATCCCAATGGTGATCACTCTTCATTCAAGTGAACCATTTCCTTTTTCTTCTGTTTTTGAGCACACTCTGGTACCTACCCTCCATGTAAAAAGATGGGGGAAACAAAATCCTTTCCCCTGTATCTTGAACATGCCTTGGTTTGCAGTCCCTAATGCCTCATGATCCCTGAAAATGATCATGTGATGCATGATATATAGAGCAACCAAGCCTATATTTTGTACCCTTCTATTACTGGTTCCCATTGATACTCCTTTAATCACGTTTCCATGATGCCTATTATATCAATAGGCTTATTTAATAGGAATCACTCTAGTTCATCCATCTTATTATTCAGACTTCAAGCACTGGTATATAAGCACTTTAAAACTTGTCACTTTTTAGCTGTCTGCCATTGCATGATATAATTGAATGAGACTCTTTTTAATTTAACTATTTCTCATCAGATCCTGCCTCTATTTTACCATTTTCCATCCTCTTCTCCTTACTAGAACATAGAGAATCTCTATTCATAGATCCTTTCCTTAGTGATGTCTCTGTCTGAAAAATGTGCTCTTTCACTCCTGAGGGCTTTCTGGCTCTATGGCCATTTCTGTTTTGAGTGCCAGCAATTTGGTTGGATTCTGGTTTAGGGGGAGCCCATCCTTCTTGTATAGTTCCCCATTTCCCAAAAGTTACCCTCTCCCCTCTATGCCATCTTCTCATCCACAGATTGAGATCCTTCAGTTGTGCCTAACTGACCCTGGCTGGAAGCATGCAGGTCCTGGATTTACCTAGACACCTAAATTTGGGCTCCACAACCTCTCTCCTACCATTCTCTATTTCACTGGATATACATGTACTGTGACCACTGGCTCTTCCCCAGGACTACACATAAATCTATCTAGGTGTCTCAAGAGATCCACAACCTGCACTCCAAGCAGGCAAGTCAACATGTGGTTCTCCTGGTTATTGCAAACTGTGCTAACTTTGTTTCTAATAATTGAATTCCCCATAACTATTACCTGTCTCTTCCTAATAACTGGAATTCCCTCCCTGGAAAGGTATCCTCAGTGTGAGAGGTACCACATCATCATCTGGAAGGAAGGTCTCAACTATGGGCTCTGGTTGAGCAAAGAACTAAAGCATAACATGTAAGAATGATGCTAAAGTCAATGAGGCTACTGACATGCTTAATTATTATGCTCAACTTTGGCCTTGATGCCAACTTTAACTTAAAAAACTTAACTTAAAAAACCCAGAAGCTTCAGGGGATAGCTGAGTTCGTCTGTTATAGAAAAAAAACAACAATTAAAAAAAAATTTCAGTATCTACCCACTTAAATAAGGACTTCACCATTGATCTCTTTAATATCATCATATTCCTCTTATATCATTAATTATAGAATAGGAGCAAGAACAATGTAGCAGAATAGAACACTGATTTAATTCCATTTTTATATCTATTTCAAGTTATTTTACCTTTGAGAGAAAAACAGATTATAAATTCTGCATGCTTGGTCTACAATAAAAAATAAATTATCTCACTTAAAAATTAACAATTAAGTAATGAAACATTGAATGACCATATTAGTTTGATAATAGGTGCCATGGGACTTGTATATAAGGAAGGAATGCTACAACCAACAAAAACTAATTTCAGTCAAACATTCTCTATTATTTATACAAAATACGGCTTTTGAGCTTCCTTTTGGATTCATCTCCTCACCAATGTAGCTTTGAAATCAATACATGGTACCAAACTCAGGTTCATTCTAATGTGCACTTAAAACAACTTTAAATGGAAAAAGTAAGACTTTACAGAGAATTCTATTGGTTTACATTTTTACCTCTAATGATTGTTGATGCTTAGCCAGAGTTTATCAATAGCTATGATAGTCTTAACTTTTTTTATAGTGAACCCCTGCATTATAGACAGAAAGGACTGGTCATTACTGGATACCTGAACAGGTATTAAAATTAGGGCTGTTTCATAGAGTGTTCCCTCAGCTACCTTGGTCTCTTATTCACAACATACACAGCATTTCCCCATGTGAGCCTTTAATCTTTATATTGCATCTTTATTTGCAGCAAATAGCACAGGAATATGTCCAAAGGCACCCTCCACCCAGCTTCCTTTACCACATCCAGCTACCTCTTGGAGCTATCTCCTTGCTGGGAGCCCCAGGCAAAATTGAGCAAGGGTTTCAGCCAGAACCGTCCCATGGGCTGGGAGTTTGAGACCCTTGCTCTCATGTATCTCTTAGTCATGTTAATGTTTACATGGATGACAATAAAAATAACACGTTTCTCTTCGTGAATCTCATGAAGTGAGTTGCAGCTCACCAAAGCTTATTTGATATTAAAATTTTAGCCTTTTAGGTGCCACCAGACTCCTTGTTGTTATTGCTGAAACAAACCAGCATGGCTACTTCTGAAACTTGTCATCTTAAAACTACTCATATGAATTAGAATTATGCACGTGTAAGAATTTGAGTCTAGATGTTTCAAGCTATTTAGACACTGCCGTGCTAATGCCTTTTGATTTAGGATCCCAAATCTCATATGCAAATGAGATTTATGGATTTAGGCACCTTTATCTCTTTTAAGTCATTCCCAAACCACTTACACATTACAACACTGTACACTGCAGTGTCTAAGTACATTTAAAAACCTAGACCTCGGTCCTTGTTCTGCAACATCTGTAAAATGATAAATACTCATTAAGTGAAATCCTGGGCCCACTATAATCAGGTGAAGTTTTAACACTAGCATCAGTATGCCAGAGTAAGTACATAAGAAAGGCCATACTGGGTCAGACCAAAGGCCTATTTAGCTCAGTATCCTGTCTTCCAACAGTGGCCAATGCTAGATGCACCATTTGGAGTGAACAGAACAAGGAATCAAGTGATCCCTCTCCTGTAATCCATTTCCAACCTCTGATAAACAGGCTAGGGACACAATTCTTACCCATCCTGACTAATAGCCATTGATGGACCTAACCTCCGTGAATTTATCTAGTTCTTTTTTAACCAGAATGTCACTCACAATGAACAAAAATTTACAAATATTTTAATATAGTGTTGTCAGTGGATAATATTAGCATTCTAAACACTTGCATTTTCATTAAAACAGATAAAAAATCAACATAGCTGGTATCCTTGGAGATGCAGACATCATTGGACTAAAAGATATTTCCATATGCTTTCTAATATATGTATGTGATGAAAATTTTTCACAGAGTGTTAATCTATTCCTGATGCTAACTGACAAATATTATTTTTGGCACAAATGTAGAAATAGTCTGTTACCTGTGATACTACATAACATTTTTTCCTCTTTGCAAACATTTCTTGAGCCACACAATTGTAGCTTAAAAAAAGAATACAATTATGCAGTTAGAATTAATTATTTAAATACATGTTTTCTCAGACTCACTGTTTAATTACAAAAGGGGTGTTTGCTAAATATGAAGAAGCTGACGAACAAAGGAACTATTTTATTTTCCTTTCATACCATTGTAAAAATTGATAAGTCCACTAAGTTACAGAAAACAAAACATAACCAAACCAAAACCTATGACAGAGCTGGTGTGGAGTGCAAGGCAGCAAGATTTTGTGTGTAAATGGGGAGATTTTGCCCCCTAAACTGAAAATGCTCTCCCACATCTCAATTCCTCTGGAAATTGAGGCTCTTAGTTAAAGTGTGCCGACACAGGATATCTAGAGATCTTTCAACGTTTGAAAATCATTGCCTCTATTCCTGCAGATTCTATAATATGCTGGAAGTTTTATAAGTGACCAATATATGTAATTAAGATATTATTTGGTGTAAAAAAGGCTTTGAAAAGGTAAGCAGCTCTTTGAATTGAGAAGTTTGGTTTTAGTTCTCATTTAATCAGATGAATCAAAATGTTGCCTTGCTAAGACCATAATCTTAGCATTTGAGAAATCAGATTTGTCTGTGGTCTTCTCTGTTATTCCTTGATGTGGATCACTGGGTTCTAGAAATCACATTTCAACTGCTCGTTTCATGTATAAAGTAATAAAAGTGAGATACAAATTTTAAACTGGGATGTTGAGATTATTAAAATGCCATTTGATTAGAAATCTTTTTTTTTCTCGTTTCCAGTGACATGTTTAAGTTTTTAAAGGAAAAATATTTAAAATCTTTTTTTCCCCATTTTTCAAAAGATATGTTCTCTATATAGGTTTTTAATCTTTTTGCTAATTCTTTCATCTCTCTCCTTTGTTGTTCCCCTTTCAAGTGGCAAAGTGGAAAAAAAATGGAACAGGGCATACATTTGGGATGTGGAGGATGGAATAAATGGAGCGAGACAAAAGAAAGAAATCCAAAACAGGAAAAAGACCTTTAGAAAATAAATAAACACCAATTAGAAATCTCCAGCAACAGGATGAATGTCCCACCATATATCTGATATTTATTGAAACCAGTGGAAAGAAATTTTTAAGCTTATCAATTTCTTATGTCTGAAAGTCAGATTTTGCATTTTACTTAAAATAGGCCTGGGCAAAAGACCCTCTGCCAGATTTAGCCCACTAAGCCAGTGGATCTGGCCTGAGGAGACTCCCTTGCTTGCTCTGCCCCTGCACGCCTCTCAGAAAGGTGGCTGATGGACAGTTTGTGTTTCACAAACTGTAAGCCGGGAGAGGAGGGGGGCGTGGTGCTTCATGGCTGCTCCCGTCCCCAGCAAAATCCCATTGGCTGGTTTCTGGCCAATGGACTCTCCCTGTTTGAAAAACAAGCAGTGTGCAAAGCACCACTCCCCCCTCCCCTCAGGCTCTTATTCACAAAGCACATGGCCCTGCAGTCTGTGTGGGAGCAGGGCAGGCTCCTACCTGAGAAATGTGCTGGGCACCTGGCCAGGAGTCTCCCTAGTAAGTCTGCCTCTGGTACCCCAGCAGCTGCCTCCCCTCCAGCTCTCTGCCCCCCACTGCTATCTCTCATCCCACATAAGCCAAAACCATCTGCCCCCTCCTAAGCCCATACTCCCTCCCAGACCCTGCACCCCATTCCCTTGCCTCAGATCAAAATCCCCTCCTGCCCTGGGTCACAGCCCAAACCCCTGTATCCTCTCCTATACCACAGACCCCTGCTGTAGGTCACAAACCCCTCCTACCATAGGTCACAACCCAACCCCTGCTCCCCAATCCCATGTCCAAGGTCACAACTGCCTCCTTCAACTAAACTCCCTCCCAGACCTTATAGGTCCTCTATACCTGAATCCCAGACAGCCTCTGCAGACCAGATCTGGCCCACCAAGCTGGTTGACTCGGCCCACAGCTGCCTGCTACTCCCTCACCTCCAGGCCAACTGAGACCTGGGGATAGGAGCGCTGGCAGTTTTCTCTAGGTGCTGGGTGGGGGGGAGGGAGGGCAAGGACTTCACGTGCTTCCCCTGCCCCAAAGCTAACCAGGATCTGTGGGTGGGGGGAGCATCAGAAACCTCCTGGCTCTGGCCCTTCCACATGCAGCCCCATCCCTTCTGGGATGGACCGCAACCACTTAAGAAATTTGTGAAGTGGCCTCCCTTCAAAAATTATTGCCTACCCCTGCAATATTGTAAACCCTTACAATAGTCTTTGCCAAGAGGATGTGTGAGTCACCAAATTTCAAGATACATTATTTACCGTTTCTGATGTACATGTTAAATAGTTCATTCTCACTGTGTATAGTGTCACCTCATCCTCCCTAGTTTCAGACAATCACATGATATGTACAATTTAATCCCTAGTTTTGTTCTACTATGGAAAGCTTCTAGCACAATCTTAAATGTATTATGGAGTGACATGGCAACTCTACATCACTAAGGTTGAAACAACACTCCTGTTCTAAAGGATGGGGGTTTTACTTTCTTTCCCTTTCCTGGCAACTTATCCCAAAACAACTAAAGAGGCCAAATTGCAAAACTAAAGGTTAAGCCAGTAGCTGGAGTTGGTCAAAGAAAGTGAATGGATAATTATTGCATGACAATTGAAAATGGTTTGGACACCTTAACTAAACATGACCAGATTGCTTAACAAAAATGCAGCTGGAAGCATTTTTGCATGGAGGAGAAGATGCAATATATGTATCGTTTTTAAAAATATTTAGTTAGGTACTAATTATATTAACTGTACCATTTACAGTATTATCCTTTCCAATATTATTTTTGTATGAAAACTGTCTATTATTTTCTTCATGTTGTGTATGTCAAAGGACCTTTTTCTTCACACATATATTTCACCACAAATAAGCCTAGGGATGTCTCTAGACTAATTCTGCCTTCATCTCCGAGTTTATGCGATATCTTCTTAATCTATCCGTTATATATTTCTAGTCAGCAATCACCAACATTATCTAGGGAAACAAAATATTTGGGGCTTCTTATGATAAATGGAAACAAAAGGAGAATACTACCATATGTGGCTGTCTCAGAAGATAAATACAATGTTTTGAACAGTAACATTTAGTGACCTCAAAACCCTTATGGCTGTTTAGATGTCTTAGAGATGACTGAACATGTCCCTCTTCGTTGGTGCTTGCGAAATGTGATGCAGAGTAGGAATACTTACATTTGGGTAAATGGATATATAATTTAGAAATGTTATTTGGCTATAATATTCTAGGTCCAATCATTGTTTTTAGTTAGAGTTTATATTCATGTTTCAGTACTTTAACATACCCACTGTTAGCAGATGAATGAAAACATAATTCCGAATTAAATATCAGAGCTACATTATCTTGGGAAGACCAACCTGTTTAATGACAATGAAGACTCAAACAGATAAAAGCAATCCTAGTGAGGACAAAATTATCTCTTTCTCATTATTACTGACACCTAGGATGGAGCAGGATGTGACAAAGATAAAGTAGTCAGTAACTAGTTTTTTTAGGTTTAGTAAAATAGAGTATGGAATACAACCGCATCTGCTCTAATCCCACTGACAGAGACCAGAAACTTCAGGATCTCTACCAAGCATTTATAAACCTCAACTACCACCCGGAGAAATAAAAAAGCAAATTGAAAGAGCCAGACGAATACCTAGAAACCATCTACTTCAAGACAGACCCAAGAAAACCAACAATAGAACACCACTTGTCATCACCAACAGCCCCCAACTTAAACCTGTCCAACACATTATCAATAAACTACAGCCTATACTGGAACAGGATACTAAACTCCAAGAGGCTCTTGGAGACAGACCTATTGTCTCCTATGGACAACCACCTAACCTCAAGATGATTCTTACCAACAACCACAGGACATACCACACTAATACCAACCCTGGTACCTTCCCTTGCAACAAACCCCGTTGCCAACTTTGTCCACATATTCACTCTGCTGATACCATTATTGGACCTAACCAAGCGAGTTATAAGATCAAGAATACATATTCCTGCGCATCCAGAAATATAATTTATGCTATCATGTGCCAAAAGTGTCCGTCTTCTTTGTACATTGGACAAACTTTGCCAAAGGATCAATGCCCACAAAACAGATATTAGACAGGATCACAAAGAAAAAACAGTTTCTTGCCATTTCAACCAGAAAGGACACTGTCTCAACAACTTAATTACCTGCATCCTGCTTCAGAAGCCTTTTAAATCTGCACTTGAAAGGGAATCCTCTGAACTGTCATTCATGCTAAAATTCGACACTCTACATGTCGGTCTCAACAAAGACCCTAACTATCTTACCCATTACAAAGATAGCTTCCCCAATTATCACCTCTAATACCATTAGCTCACAGACATTTATCTTTCCCCACATCTAATACCATTAGCTCACAGACATTTACCTTCCCCCCACCCCCGCATCCCCCTTCTGTTCTGAAATGTGATTTGTCCTTTTCATATGTGTTCATTTTTTTAATTGTATCCTTTGGTATATATGGTTGTGACTATTTTCTTCCACTGTTTGATCTGAGGAAGTGGGTCTGGCCCACGAAAGCTCATCATATAAGAAACCATCTTGTTAGTCTTTAAAGTGCTACATAGTCCTGTATTTTGAAACAATTCTCAAATGGTGCAAACAGCCATAAACATTGGCTGAAGTCAAACTAACATTTTAGCATTATGTTTGGCATCACTGATACTGCAGAAATTTTGGTAGGTATCATAGCATGTTATAAAGTCAGGAGATCAATAAAACAAGCATGTTTTTCTATTTAATAGGATAAAACTCTGGACTAATGTTAGCCATGGACTAAGCACATGCAACTCCATCGACTTTGGTAGAGTTGTGGTCATTTACAAAGTTGAATTTAGCCCCAAGTGGATTAATTTTATCAGCTAAAGAAGGTAAAGCAGTGCCTGTACTGCAGCTGGATCAGTCATGTCTCACTGACACACAACCCTTTGCATCTGACACAGTTATTGATTTTGCATGTTGTTATTCTGCCAAATGCAACCAGTTGTTGTCTTGTAGGCAGTAATCCCTATTGTTATTTCATAGACAGAAAATCAGTCCATCAATCTTATTTCACAACAGGCTCTGTGTTTCAGCCAGAGACATTGCTCTTATCTTCTCCCTCGGCTTCTGAAACACTATCAGATTATGCACAATTACATAAGAGACTGGACTAGCTGGAAGCAGAAAGGCCCATAACAGTTGTGTGTCGTATGTTGTAGAGATAAAAGCACCACCCATTCGCCCCAGTATGTCCTTATTTTGATCTGACAAGTGCTGAAAACTCCAGCCTTCTATCCAGCAAAATACATTTAGTTAGTCCTACAAACTGCACTTCGTAACTTCAAACCTTTTTGGACAGTAGAGGACAACAGAGCATGATTATTCCTAGGAATATCATTGGATTTTCCGATAAATAAAGGCGGTAAATTTGTCATGGGTATGAGTTCCATAATAAAACATATTTTACTAATTAATTTTATTTGTAACAAAGGCTGTTCAACTTTATCACTTTCATGAACAACTTAATTAAAATGCTTTATGCCATCAGTTTTCCTTTTTTAAAAACATTTTAAGATAAACTTTTCACCTCCATTTTTGCCTGGACAAACTAATTCCTTTTGATTCTGATCCTGCACTAGAATCCCCTATCTCATACCTTACCAAAGCATGTCCATGAAGCGCTCCTGTGTCACGGGTTCACCACTGGGTTCTGGGATCCTTACAAGTGAAATCTGATGCAAAGTCAGAGCCTTAATAATGAACATTAATGTCTGGTTTGGCTGACATCCTAGAAGATCATGTGTGTCATCTGGAATTCTTTGTCGCTAGACCTCCACGAGGGCAGAACCAGCAATCATCTCCATGCACTATCCCAAATGCTCCCCAGTTTCGGAAGATATGTATATGTGGGAGAGTCTAGAACCTGAATCAGCTAGTATTCTTTCAGGATACATCTATACTGCACATTTATTTTGAAATAAGCAATTTCAGAAGATATCTTCCAAAATAGCTTATTTTGAAGTAGTGTGTCTACACACAGGGCCAGCTCTAGGCACCAGCAAAGGAAGCACATGCTTGGAGTGGCACATTTTCAAGGGCGGCATTCCGGCCTGCAGGAGGAGCAGAGGGGGGTGGGCTCTGCGGAGGCCATCCAGAGCTGGGAGCCCCGTGCCCAGCTGCTCGGAGCCTGCGCCTGGCCCTGGGGCACTGGGAGCTCTGCACGTGCAGCCCTGAGGCACGGCCCCTGCTGGGACGCTTCCTAGAGGGCAGCGCAGGGCTGGAGACACTGAGCCTGGTGGCCTCTTTTTCACCTTCAAGTGAGTGCAGCCCCCTCCTGCCCATGTGTCCCCCCCACCCGCAACCCCCCTCCTGTGAAGCCCCCACAACTCCCCCTTCCCCACCTCCCGCCCATGGCTGCCCCCCGCCTGTGTACCTCCCCTGGCCAGCCACCCCCATGCATGTATTCTCTCCCCTGCAACTCCCCTCCTTATGAACCCCCCCTTGCCCAGCTGTCCCCCACCCCCACCCCCACCGCCACGTGTGTGCCCCTGCCCACTGTCCCGTGACCCTCCCTGCTACCTCCCCCCTCGCTTGTCCTCCTGCTCAGCCTCTGCCCAGCAAACCCACACCCCACCTCCTGGCCCACTGCAACCCTACTGGGACCCCGTTTACTCTTCTCCCCCTTCCCACCCTGCTAACTACCTGGATCCCCATCTCCTGTCTGGCTCTCTAAATAATCCCTCTCTCCCCCACTCTTGTGAGGCCCTGGACCCTCCCCCCCCCCACATACACACACCTGCCCAGGAACCCATCCCCTTTGTCCTGTGTCCTAACAACCTCACCCCTGCCTGGGACCCAAGTGATTCTCCCTAATCCTTTGTCTGAGGAAGGGGAACTCAGCTGTTCCCAGTGCCGTGTCCCCAAGTCCCTTCCTGTTTGGGGCAGGAGAGCTTTATTAAAATTGGAATTGTGATCCCATTTAAATAGGTTTTGTTTTAAATAATATACCTTTAAAATTAAATTAAAAATTGTTATGGTCTAAATGTGTAATAACCTATTTAAATAACTTATGAATTGAATTTAAAAGTTAAATAGAACATGTGTCCTGTCAACTTTTAAAGAAATTCTACCAGTTCACTAGCGTAAGTTGATGTGTAAGCACCAGGAACTAGTTTACATCAGCAGTAGCTTCTTCTGTAGGTGAAGCGAAAATGTTTTTATCACTTTGGTTTATTAAGCTAGTTCAGTTCAATGATTAATTCATTCACCATTGCAAAACTGAGAGTTGACAAAGCAGAAAAACTTGTTTTCCTCTTCTCTCAGTAAAAAACTGGTTATGAGAGTGTTCTAACATCTTGAAGAACATGATGACTAGAATCAATTTGTTAAATTCACTGTGGATATTTCCTTTGTTTAATAAATTAAATTTAGATGTGAAATGTGTTTGGATACTTTTTTGTTATGCGTCCTTCACATTTAAGGTAGTTTTATTTCATACAAAAATTAAATGCTGGTTTTGTTTATTTAAAATTGAATTTGAGTCCAGACAGAAGTAGATGCAAATCGTATGATTTAAAAAAAGTAGCCACCACTTAGCAAATAATAAATGGGGTAAAACATGTCTCTTAAATGTTCCTATTACTGTATACACCATTTTGTAATAGAATAAAAATGTAAAAATTAATAATCTGATTACATGTAAGTTACACAATTATTTGGGCATTTATTCAGCTGTACTGAGTATATTCTCCTGGTCACCAAATTTGGCATAAAGGTTATATTTAGTTGTAATGTAAAACATGTCAACATGTTATAAAGGTTGCTAATCAATAAGACTCAACCATCCTTTAGGAAAATATTTAAAAAATATAATTTAAATGATTAATTGCTCATTTAAACCAAGGTTTTCTGCTTGTCAGTTTAAATCATGATTCAAATTAGCGATTTAAATCAAAACTATTTAAATCAATCCACCCTGCTTCAGAGGCTGTTTGGTCCGTCCCTGAAGGAGAAAGCACAGGGCTGTGCTCATGGAATAGGTTCTAGGCTAGTGAGGTTTTACTGTTTGGTGCCTGTCTTGTTCTGGACAGTTGAGCTGGGGAGTTGAAACAAAAGTTCTCTTAATCCCTTTGAACGTTCTCATTGTATAGTGAGTCTGATTCTTATGTGTTGGGGTTGGAATCTGAGGGTATGTCTACACTACCCCACTAGTTCAAACTAGCGGGGTAATGTAGGCATACCGCACTTGCAAATGAAGCCCGGGATTTGAATTTCCCGGGCTTCATTTGCATAAGCGGGGAGCCGCCATTTTTAAAACCCCGCTGGTTCGAACCCCGTGCAGCGCGGCTACACGGGGCACGAACTAGGTAGTTCGAACTAGGCTTCCTAGTTCGAACTACCGTTACGCCTCATGAAATGAGGAGTTACAATAGTTTGAACTAGGAAGCCTAGTCCGAGCTACCTAGTTCATGCCCCGTGTAGCCGCGCTGCACGGGGCTCAAACCAGCGGGGTTTTAAAAATGGCGGCTCCCCGCTTATGCAAATGAAGCCCGGGAAATTCAAATCCCGGGCTTCATTTGCAAGTGCGGTATGCCTACATTACCCTCCTAGTTCGAACTTGCGGTGTAGTGTAGACATACCCTGAATGATTATAAGGCTTCTAATAATAAAATCCCTTTGCAGAGTGAGGAGTGGGACCGGGACTCCAGCACTAAGTGACGTGAACAGCTGCATGCTTTGGTAGTCTTTAACTGATTGCTGTGGATGAACCTGCCCTCCCATTGTCCTCACATGGGGAGTCCCTGGCACTCTCCTAGGAGATGAAAATGCCCCGGGGTTTGGGCTCCCCCCAGAGAAGGCACCCCATCCCCCACGAAGCCACATGAGCTGCATTTGTGCGTGCACCCCCAGCAAGCTGTGCAAGCTGCATTTGCGTGCCCACCCTCCCCGGACAAAAAAGGGGGGGGACAAAAAATGTTTTGCTTGGGGTGGCAAAAAATCTAGAGCTGGCCCTGTCTACACACCAAACGTGCATTGAAATAGTGCTTAGCTATTTCGAAATAGTGCATCCACACTGACTGGATGCTAACACGCACTTAAGGCCACCCAGAACCACTTCAGGCAGGGCATCAGGTCAGTAGTTACTTAACCTCAAGCAGCAGCCACACAATCTGAGGCTCTAATTTATAGGGACCCCCCTGTACAGCAGTATCTCAGACTTTTTCCCTTTGCCTATCTCCTCAAGGGACAGCAAAGCCTTTTCTTCTGCCTGCTGTGGTTGCCATTGTGGACACCTCAGTTTGCCAGACATGGAGCCGGAGCTGCCTCAGGGCAGTCTACAGCTATTGCAGCTTATGCTGCAACTCATACAGCAGTTTCTGCAGGTTGCAGCCTAGGCACTGCAGGAACCCAACTCTCAGGTCCCCTGGGAGACCCTTGGAGATCCCCTGGGAGCTCTCTGGAGGCACAGCTCATGCATCTGGATCCTACTCACACTTTCCTGCACACTGTGCTCCGCTGCCTCTGACATCTGGACACCTGTGCAGACTGGTGGAATGAGATTGTCATGGAGTGGTGGGGAGACCAGCAATGGCTCCAGAATTTCCGGATGAGGAAGAACACATTTCTGGTGCTCTGTGAGTGGCTTGACCCTGCCTTCAGGCAATGGGACACTCACATGAGACCCTCCATCCTCCTCTAGAAGCGTGTCACTATCGCCTTCTAGAATCTCGCCAAGCCAGACAGCTGCTAAACCGTCAGGAACCATTTCAGCATGGGGAGATTGAACATCAGGGCCGTGCTTATGCAGGTATGGCATTCTAAGGCTATTGTTCAATGTTGGGGGTGGACTGCAGGAATGGGGTGCCCTAGGGAAAGGAAGATGGGACAGTGCAAGCCCCCTCCCTGGGAGTTTTTTTCAGTCCCACTCTCACAAAGCCTTGCCAGGGGATGAGGTTTGTGTGTGGGAGGGGGACAGGAGGTGGTCTGGGAGACCTCCCAAGGACCCTGCACGCCTGTGAATCTGTTTGTCTCCTGCAGGTGGTGTGTCATCAATACCATCCTGTTGCGCAGGGTCATCCACCTCAGTGACGTTGATGCCATTGATTTTGCCAACATGGGCTTCCCCAATTGTGCGGGGCTGGGTTTGCTATTGATGGCACACATAGCCCATTTGGGTCCGAGACCACGGTACATCTCTCTTCATCAACCAACAGGGATACTTTCCAATTGCTCTGTAGGTCGCCATGGACCACCAGGACCAGTTCACTGACATCTGTATCGGGTGGTTGGGGAAGGCACACAATGCACGTGTCTTTTGAAACTCTAGTGTGTTCCAGAAGCTTCATGCCAGAACTTTTCCCCCCAACTGCACCATCAGAGTCGGGGATGTGGACATGCCCATCTGCATGGTGGGGGACACGGCCTACCCTCACTTGCCTTGGCTCATGAAGCCAAACACTGGCCACCTCAACCCCTCTCGGGAACACTACAATTCCAGTCCCAGCAAGGCCCGCATGGTCGTGGAGGGCACCTTCAATCATTTGAAGGCACTATTCAGATGCCTCCTCACCCAGCTGGACCTCAGGGAGTGCAACATCCCACATGTGGTGGCTACGTGTTGTGTGCTCCACAATATTTGCAAAAGGAAGGGGGAGGCATTCCTTCCAGAGTGGGGGGTAGAGGCTAACCACATCAGCAGGGCCTTTGAACAGCTGTGCATAGCTGCCATCCAGCAGGCCCATCAGAGAGCTGTGTATATCTAGGAGACCCTAAGGAACAGTTTCACAGGGCACCAGTGACACTTTCCCTTGGGCCTCCCCACAGGAACCTGTTCATTGCTCCTCGCTGCCTTTCCTCCCACACCCCTCTTTTCCTCCCTTCCCCCCTACTCTGCTAAGACAATAAAAAAGTTTGTTTTGGAAAAAATAACAGCTCTGTTTCTCTTTATTTGTTTCAAAGAAATTGGGGAGAGACTGGGGAAAGAACCTGGGAGAGGGTGGAGAAAGGGGAGAGGAGGGACTATGAGAACTTTGGAGGAGGGAGCTGGAAGGGGGAGGAGGGATAAGGAGAGGCTCAGGGCTGGGGCTGAGTGGCGCCTGGCTGTGGTGATCCCACCGCCACGGATGCAGGGCCCATAGCAGCCATGGGGTGGGAGGTGTTGGGGGAGAAGTGGGAGAAATTGGAGTGGAAGCAGGAGAGGAAGTGGGAGGAGCAGCTAAAGCAAGAGCAGGAGTGGGAGCAGAAGCAGGAATAGACATCATGCAGGCATTGAGGGAATACCTGGCCATGCATATGGTGCTGCCCTGCTCCAGCAGCTCCCACCAGATGTCTCACCACAGCTGGATGTCTTCCTGGAGCCTGCAATTGATTGTCTGCTCCAGGGATTGGAGTGCCGCGAGGTGCTCCCTCTGGAACTCATCCATGGGTTTACAGCACCTGCAGCACCTTTGGGTTCAGGAGGCTGTCCCAGGTGGCGTCGACTGCCCCCTTCTTGCAGCTGGTGTGACATGGAGAATAAAGAGAGATGGTCAGTCATCCCACAGGACACTGTGCCTGAAACCTAGCACACACCTGTAAGCTGAGAGTGACAGTTCTCAGCTCAATTGAAGGCGACGTGCTTGGAGCACGGCCACGTGTGCTCTGGCCAGTAGACCCATTCCTACAAGGACCCAGATGTCTCTGGGAATGGATGCTGCCCCGAGAGTGCGGGCATACCCATGTGCGGGACTGCTGAGAGAGAGAGAGTGTGTGTGTGTGTGCGTGCGCGCATGCGCCCCTGGCAGGCACTTGGGAGCTGACTGTGGGTTGGAGCAACAGAGTCACTCATTTGCCAAGTTTTGAGGCAGTGGCAGCTGCAGGATGGCTCAGGACTGTCTGGGCCTCTTGCTTGCCATAAGGCCTTACTGCTGAGGCTGCAGCTTTAAAGGCTCCAGGGAAAAGGAGGGAATATAGAGTTTGGCTGAGTGTGGCCAGAGTGGTCAGCAGGGCATCTTGGGAAGGGCTAGAGGCCCCTTATTTTGAAATAACTGCATCTGCCCTGTCTAGACAGATCCTATTTTGAAATAACTATTTCAAAACGCGTTATTCCTCGTAGGCTTACAAATTTTAGAAAAAAATGCCCATTATTTTGAAATAATTTCTAAATAATGCTGTTGCTGTGTAGATGTTCGCATAGTTATTTTGGAATAACGACCATTATTCTAAATAACTTTGCTGTGTAAATATACCCTCAGAGGCCACAGGGAGATTCAGAAAAGCCAATCACCATGATGACTACAGAAAGTTTAAAATTATCATTTCTACAGTTGATCAGCCAAATTCAGCACTTTGTTTTTAATCAGTGAGCTTTTCTCCAGCTTATACTGAACCTTGAGTATGAATAGCCATATCTCCTCTTCACTGCTCTTCAATTACATTTAATCTTATTTAGGATCTAGCCTCTCTCTACTTTCTATTACACTTATCCTACAACTGTTAAGTACTATGTGTTCCCTCATATATATTGTGCACCCCCCCACACACACACACCAGGTTGAAAGGTTCGCATATAAATATTCATACGTGTGCATACATACACATTGCAGGTCATGAATGGCAATATCTGAAGGAATAAGATCACCTCATCTGAACAAAATATTCATATACTTGTTCACAGAAAATATGACCAGGCAATTAGTTATTGGTGAACAGATTGGCAACTAATTTTTCCTGAATTGTTCCTAAGACTCCCAAATATGAAATATCACATAAATCATTATTCCGACATTTGATCGGATCTGTAGTTGTTTCATTGCAGGATATTTTTTCCCCTCATTACAAAAGTGTCTTGTACTTAGAAATCCAAAATAGATTGCTGGAGCATTGCTACCCTGAAATATGTTCTGACAAAATACTTAATAAAGGTTAGAAAAGAAATGATGCACAGAGCTTCCAAACAGATATTTGCCAAATACCAGCAAAAATATCAGTGTCAGTTTAATTGTAGTAAGTACTAATGATTTTCTCATCATGTAGCTTGTGCCTATGCAGTGAAAGCTACTTTCTTGCTGATCTTCTTTAATGGAAATGATGTTTGTATGTTGATGAGTACTTCTTATACACTATATAAATATACTGACTTGTCAAGCCTCTAAATGCCAGTAAGTAGGAACACTATATTCTTTTTATGAAATTCAATAACAGAACAATCTATCCCTCAAATCAGGCTATAAATACACAAATAATGTTCTTTAATTACCAATAGAAGCAGCTATTGTTGTCTCTATTGAACAGCCTCTTTACATGTCCACATGAGGGGTAGCTCAGTAATTTGAGCACTGGCCTGCAAAACCCACGGTTATGAACTCAATCCTTGAGTAGGCCATTTAGGCATCTGGGGTAAATCTCTCAGGGATGGTACTTGGTTCTCCCATGAGGGCAGGGGACTGGACTGCACTCAATGACCTCTCAAGGTCCCTTCCAGTTCTGTGAGGTGTGTGTGTGTGTATGTCATGTTCTGGTGTAAAGGAATACCATATATGGATGGTATAAAGATTCAAAGAGCAGACATACAGTTTGAAGGAAGACATAGAAAAAATTCTATGGAAGATTATCTGAAACATAATATTTAGACCTGAAGATGAAGAATAGAATGCTGGTAGTAGCTCTTTCTTATAGCTGAAATCAAGACTTCCTGGTGGATACTTCTACTACTATTCAGAAAGGTTTGCTGAAGTTGTGACTGGAACAAATGTCTGCTTTGGAAAACTGTAAGTAAGAATTATATTTGGTAATTTATTCATCATTTTTTGTCAGTTGTCACCCAATATCTACCTTCATGAACCCAGGTGTGACAAGTGTTTGTATACAAATATGCTGGCTCCAGCAAGCTATTTGTACTGAAGTCACATTGATTTACATTATTGATTTCATTTCAGCCTCAATGACCAATTATTCAAGCTGCTTTCATTTGAAATCTGTGACATCTCTATTTCTTCCTTTTTTATGTAGTTCCAATGCATGAAAATGAAGTCTACTGTGATGAAATAATGCCACTGAAAAGGATGACAAAATAAGCTTTATATATACACTGAAGGTCATGTTTAAATATTTACAGAAAGGATTTAACTACGCTCATAATTCAACCTTGAGATTCAGACCTATGATTGATAACAAGTTTTACTTTAGAAAGTGGTTCAGTTTTTCCAACTTGAGGCGTTTATGTTTTCCTGCAGTGCATAAATCAAGTGGTACATGTTTGTTTCACTATGTAATGCTCACTGATGACACCATGCTGTCTGAGCTACATGGCATTACTTCTGACCAGCTAAATGATTGCTCATTTGCCAGGTGCCCTAACTCAGTGGAACTAATCTAGCTCCAGACAGATGGATGGTGTTTGTGGCAGGGGTACAGTGATAGGATTTGGGGATTGTTCTGCTCTACAGGACTCCTTGTTATATAGTTTGCAGGAAGGCTATGCTGCAAGGATTTGCCACCATATGGGTTCTTGGTCCATTATAAGAATATTAAAATACCCATACTGGATCAGGCCAGGGTCCATCCAGCCCAGAATCCTATCTTTCAACAGCAGCCACTACCAGATGCTTCAGAGGGAATGAAGAGAACAGGGCAGTGATCTCGTGATTTCTCCTCATTTGGAACCATACTCAAACATTCCTGTTCCTTTTGGTGTATTGTTTTACAATTCTCATTTATCTTTTTTAAGATGGGATGACCAGAACTGCAGACACTATTCATAATGGATGTATATAGAATCTATCCCATTCCCAGATGTTCCTAATATTGTTTTCTTACTGCTGCTGCTGCACATTGAGCAGACATTTTCAGAGAACTATCTATGATGAATCCAATATATCTCGAGTGCTAACAAGTCATAGCTTCTTCAAGAGATATGACCCCCTCTTCAAAAAAGACCATTTCCAATTGAAGCATTCCAGCCAGGACTTTGTCAAACCAGGCCTACTTCTACATATGGAGATTCCAGCACCTCCTTAGGCAATCCAGTCCAGTGCCTCACTACACTTCTAGAGAAGTAGTTTTCCCTCATATCCAACCTAGATCTCCTCCACTGCAATTTGAGACCATTAATTCTTTTTCTGTCATCTGCCACTGCTGAATATAGCTATCAAGTAATTCAGATCTCATTATTTTATATGTATAATAGAGATAATATTGTTCCAATGTGCATTGCTTTGCACTTATAAACACTGATGTTCATCTGCCATGTTGGTGACCAATCACTGAGATCAGTAAGAACCCTTCACAGCTTTTCAGTCAGCTATTGACTTTATCTGGAGTAGTTTTGTATCATCTGCAGACTTTGCTACCTGTTTGTCTCCTTTTTCTAGATCACTTATGAATATGTTGAACAGCACAGATTCTAGTGCAGTATTCTGTATAAAGACAGAGCTCTGGATGAATGGGCAACCATATTCCTCTATTAGCAGAGTATGTCTACTAGCAAGGTTTGGATGTAGTAATGGCAATAATTCCTTATCCAGGTTCCTTGAGATTCGCAGTGCAAAGCCCTGCTATCAACTGTTCTAGTGTGCTAATGGGAATCCATTAAGGAAGTTCATAGAGTAATGAAAAATAAACAAGAAGAAACTGAGAGGTGTTGTTCTTTGGAGAATTGAGTTGATAGAGGCATTTGAATGCAGCAATGAAATCTCATTACCTTATAACAGAAAGTGTATAATGCAACTGGAATTGTGTTTTATATAGGTGTGATCCCATATCCTTACATTGCATCTTTAAATGTTAGAATTCTATCCATTAGATCTGCGAGGGGATTCAAGATGGAGGAGCCTAGACTCTGTTTTTTCCCCTCAGTGAGATTTTATATAAAACTCTTCTTTATTTCCTTAGTCTAGGAATTAAAGCCATTTTAATTTAAAGTTTAATTTTTTAGCCATTTAAAGTTAATACCTTCTTACCATGTATGGAAAGCATACAGGTGAGTCTTAAAATGTTCTATTCAGACACATGTCCAAATATATCCCAAACACTTTGAGGATGGGAACATTCATCTGAGATAGAAATCTCACTAGGGTGAGTTTCAGATCCCCTGCTCCCAACTTTCCTGCACAAACTCAGCACATAGACAGGAATTATTAGCATGGACAACAGCCTTCTTAATGTAGCTGAAGCTGAACCTCTCCCTTTTTTCTTTTTAAATAATGAGGCAAACTAGGGATGCAAAGAAGATCACCTGTAATGTTTACTGTGGGGATTTTGCTAAAGATATGAGAGAGTGATGCCCCAAATAATCTAGATGATAGCTTAAAATCAGCTGAGACAAATCCCAGATACACTAAATATGACCCTTCGAGGATACATCTACAACACTGACAGTTGATTGGACTTGAGCAGGATGTACAGGGATTCAGAGAAAAAGTAAAACAAAGTCTGTAGCCAGGCTAAGTAGCATTTTATTTCCTCACTGTTCTCCTGTGATCTTGTTTCCTTTCATGTTTCTGTTGTTCGCTGTCGTTATATTCTCCCTTCAGTACCATAGTGCTGAAAGCTGACAAGACTGTACTTATAACAACTCTCACCACTCACTTCTGGGGGAAAAAAAAGGAGATACCAAAACTGTGTATCTGTTGATCCATAGTGTGTGATAATCTTGGGGTATTTTGAGTGCTTGTAAAGCCTAATTAATGCTTTTAAGGTGCTTGGATTCCTCATGTAGGGAAGCCACAGTAGAATCATACTAATATACTGTCTTCATGACTATAAACTAGGGATGTAAGCAACTAGTCAACTAATCAGCTATCCAATAAGCAAAGGCTTATCAGATAGTCAACCAGTGACTCAATTAGTCAGTCCTTCCCTTGCTGCTTGAGTCCCCAGAGAGAGGCAGCCAGGGGGGAGCAGGATCCAGTGCTGGGGGGAGCTGGTTTAAAAGCTGGTTCCCCCCAGCACCATCTCCGTGGGGAAAAGGGGTAAGGGCACAGCGGGGAACTGGCAATGCTTCCGCCTTTGAAATGTAGCAAGAGCAGGAGCATCGTGGGGAGCCTGGGGTGAGCTGTGGACTCAAACAATCCCCCTCTGGCCCTGCGCTCCCTTCTTTTGAAATGTACAAGAGCCCCAGGAGAGATTTGTATGAGTCCTCTGCCTGCAGTGCTTCCCAAGGCACTTCCACCTCTTGCTACATTTCAAGGGTGGAGGCGCCCTTATCGACTAATCGAATAGTCAATGAAAATTACAATGACTATTTGATTGGTTGATTAATCTAAATGTAACATCCTTATTATAAACATAACCATTTGAAACTCATCTTATGAGATCATAGAATCGGAAGAGACCTCAGGAGGTCATCAAGTCCAGCCCCCTGCCCAAAGCAGAACCAATCCCAACTAAATCAACCCAGCCAGGGCTTTGTCAATCTGAGACTTAAAAACCTCTGGGGATGCAGATTCCACCACTTCCCTAGGTAACCCATTCCAGTGCTTCACCACCCTCCTGGTAAAATAGTTTTTTCTACTATCCAACCTAGACCTCCCGCACTGTTACTTGAGACCATTGTTCCTTGTTCTGCCATCCGTCACTACTGAGAACAGCCTTTCTCCATCCTCTTTGGAACCTCCCTTCAGGAATTTGAAGGCTGCTATCAAATTCCCCCTCACTCTTCTCTTCTGCAGACTAAATAAGCCCAAATCCCTCAGCTTCTCCTCATAGGTCAAGTTCTCCAGCCCCTCTCCAATCGTTTTGGTTGCCCTCAATTGGACTGTCTCCAACTGCATCTACATGTTTTCTGTAGTGGAGGGCCCAGAATTAGACTAATATTCCAGATGTGGCCTCACCAGTGCTGAATAAAGGGGAATAATCACTTCTCTAGATCTGCTGGCAATGTTCCTCCTAATGCACCCTAATATGCCATTAGCCTTCTTGCTACAAGGGCACACTGTTGACTCATATCCAGTTTCTCATCCATTTTAATCCCCAGGTCCTTTTCTGCTGAACTGCTACCTAGTCAGTCGGGCCTCAAACTGTAACAATGCTTTGGATTCTTCCACCCCAAGTGCAGGACTCTCCACTTGTCCTTGTTGAACATCATCAGATTTCTTTTGGCCCAATGTCTATCTGGCAGCAGCATACTATATAATAAAATCAGACAGCAGCATCTAGATTATTTTAAGTCGAATACTAGAATAGTGCCCTGCAATATCCACTTCAATATGTTTGTATCCAGATAGCAACATGGTGTTCTCTCTTCTTTTTTTTTTTTAAATGGTAATACTTAGTTTCTTTACTTCAGCTGTTCTTACACATAATTCATTTCACCCCCTTCCCTATTTTTTAAGAGATTCCCTTAATCATAGACCTTTCCTCACTAATACTCAGCAGTACTCTGTATGGCTATGTCTCTACTACCAGGTTATTCCAAAATAAGTATTTTGAAATAATAACTCCTGAAATAACTCTTTTGAAATCAGCTTATTCCTCTTCATAAGCAAGAATTGTTATTTTGGAAATAGCAAGCCCATTATTTCAAAACAATAGTTTTGGTAGCGTGGACGCTTGCCTTGTTATTTCGAAATAAGGGGAGTTTTTTCAAAATAACTCCCCCGTGTAGACATGTCTTATATTTACTTTCAATTTACTATACATTTTCCTCTATCAGGTTTGAGTGTCTATTCTAATCTGAGAAGAAATTAGTCTAACAACCCCATAATCTCTGAAAATAAATGCAAAGAACTGGTATTATTTATTTCTACTGAGGCTTCAAAGTAAGCAGTCCCCTATCTGGGCATGGTTAAACACCAGCTGAGGTTTTAACCCTGATGGTGGAGACAATTTCCATTTCTCCCTCCCAAAAGTATCTCTCCCCTATAATAAATCTGCTTCTGTCTCAGCACTGTCACTTATAGCTGCTCCCCAAGTGTTGCTCAGTGCTAGCTGATTTGCAATTTATTCACTGATTTCACATTTCAGTATTTAAACCCTGCCTTGATTGACCAGATGGGAGGGTAACAATGTTTAGAGTATGTCAGTGAGCTTTATCATAAAGGCATAGTCAAATCTTAGCAATTAATTATAGACAGTGCTCCATCTTTAGTTAAGGCTTCAATCTAGTTTTATTACAAAACTTATTTTTAGCATCCCATAACTATGTCTAAGAAAGCTAATGCTGTATGACAAATTGCCAACTTTATTAATAAGACAAAGGACATCGTGAAAATGAGACCTGAAGAAAATTGGTCAAATTCTTGCTATATGGTTGGTAGTTAACAACCCTGAATTAAAGGATGCAAGCTACTCCAATTATTTTTCAATGATTTTGTGCCCTTATAAGATAGCTTTTAAAATGTTTTGAATTTTTATGTTGAAAATATTGTGTTTATTCTGATTGCTTGTTTTCTGTACAATCATTTTTTTAACATTTTCATTTCTTAAAATATACTTGAAAAGTTAATGTATCTAACCACTTTTGTGACCACTTTGCTAAAAAAAATGTTGAATGAGCATATCTCAAACTTTATTGCAGGCAAGTATCAGAGGGATAGCCATGTTGGTCTGAATCTGCATAAACAATGAGAAGTCCTGTGGCACCTTATAGACTAACAGATAAGCATAAGCCTTTGTGGGCAAAGACCCACTTTGTCAGATGCATGTAGTGGAAATTCCAGAGGCCGGTATATACAGGCACATGAAAAGAAAAAAGTACCAATCAAGAGGAAGGCCAGAGATAACGAGGTCAATTCAATAAGGAAGGATGTGGCCCATTTCTAGCAGCTGATATAGAGGTGTGAACACCAAGAGAGAAGAAACTGCTTTTGTAGATGGCTAGCCATTCACAGTCTTTGTTTAATCCTGAATTGATAGTGTCAGATTTGCAAATGAATTGTAGCTTTGCAGTTTCTCTTTGGAGTCTATTCTGAAGGGTTTTTTTGCTGCAGAATGGCTACTTTTAAATCTGCTACTGTGTGTCCAGGGAGACTGAAGTGTTCTCCTACAGGTTTTTGTATTTTACCATTCCTGATATCTGATTTGTGTCTGTTTATTCTTTTACACAGGGACTGTCCAGTTTGGCCGATGTGTATGGCAGAGGGGCATTGCTGGCACATGATGGCATATATTACATTGGTAAATGTGCAGGTGAATGAGCCCATAATGGTGTGGCTGATGTGGTTAGAACCTGTGATCGTGTCACTGGTATAGATATGTGGGCAGAACCGGTACCAAGCTTTGTTGCATGGATTGGTTCCTGAGTTAGAGTTATTATGGTGCGGTGTATAGTTGCTGGTGAGCACTTGCCTCAGGGTATCTGAAGGTCTCCCAAGGTCTGTGAGAGAGAGGGATCATTGCCCAAGATGAGTAGTAGATCACTGATGATGTGTTGGAGAGGTTTCAGCTGGAGACTGTAGTTGATGGCCAGTGGTGTTCTGTTATTTTCTTAGTTAGGCCTGTTTTGTAGCAGGAGGCTTCTGGATACACATCTGTCTCTGTCAATCTGTTTCTTCACTTCCTCAGGCTTTTTTCTCCAGTAGCATAATACTTTATAAAGAATATGATGTGTACTTGGGGCCACACTTGGAAGATGGTACGATGGATAATTGTGTTTTTGAATGATAAAAGGCAAAATATTGCTGTTTCTGGTCTGTTGAACTGGAAAATACCTGCTTTGGTGTTGTGAAGTATAGGTGGTGGTTATTAGTGTGTTGTGAGCATGTTTACGTCATAAGCAAAACATTATCATGTAAAATGGGTATGAATTGGTTTCTGGTTTATAGATAAGGACTTGGCAAGGATCTTTGAATATTGAGGTTCCATCCTTTTTAATTGCTGATTTCCATACTTTTATAAGAATAGATAATGAAATGTGTCTTTAGTATTAATACTTTTTTTTACTGGCAGATGTTAATAGCTGCCTATCAAGCAGCTTTGATCTACAGGGAATTTCACACATGAAGTGAAGATGCTGGGTGTACTTAGCACCCTTCATTCAGACTCAGTGCAATTAAATATCCATTTGAACAGTTTTTGGCTAGACTACAGAGCTTTTCGAGGACACCACTGGTATCCCAGAAAACCTCTGCTGTGTCTAAGGATCACGTCTGCTTTTCTGAAAAAATTTTCAGAAAAGCAGATGCTTTTTTTTGGCATCTCTTTAAGCCTTGGCATGTTCCAAAAGAGGGTTTTTTTTCCTCAATGTTTGGCCCCGTGTAGATGGGCCAAATGCCAGAAATGCCTATTCATAAGAAAAGTGGGAAAAGATACGTGAATCGCGGTTTGCTATTTGCGTATCTTTTTCTGACTTTTCTTTGTAGTGTAGACACAGCCTTAGTTGGAACAAGAGAAACCACCACCCAAGTCACAGAACAGCCAAGGTCTGGGCAGAAGCAAAGCTCTGTGTGTTGAGGGGGTTTCCTAGGGCCTAAAGGCAGACATAGGGGCTGGGTACTGATTGACTACCCCTGCGTTTGTGTGGTCAGAAGGAGAAAGCAACCAGAAGTCCAGAGAGAGTCCAAAAGAAGCATTAGCATGCACAGCACCAAGAGGGAACAGAGCTCTTTGGGCACAGGACTCATTGGAAAATATAGACCTGGACATCTTAACCAAAAAGGGATCTATGTCGGTTGTTCCAATTGTATCCAGGGAAACAGAACTTTTTGTACATTCTGTGAAAATAAACATGATTGCACTAGAGAAATAGCAATTCTTACAAATTAATTTCTCTTCCTAAAGGAAACCACCTGGCAAAGCCCTAGGTACTGGATAACGTTTATGCCAACAAGAATCAATATGTTTCAGTCTTGATGTTAAAGAACAGCATTAAGTTAAAGGTAACAAAGGATTGGTTTGTTTTTTCAACCTTCTCAGGAGTTCCACAGGTTGATTACACTGTATGAAAAAAAATACTTGCTTTTGTTTTAAATCTGCTGCCAATTAATTTTGTTTGGTGACCCCTAGTTTTTGTGGTATGAGAAGCAAAATACATATACTTATTTACCTTCTCCACAACAGTCATAATTTTATAGACCTCTACAGCTACCTTTATTTGTTTCCTTTCTAAACAAAAGTCCCATTCTTATTAAGTTTACGTCATATGGAAGTTGTTCCATGCCTCCCAATCATTTTTGTTACCCTTTTCTGAACCTATACCAATATATCATATTTGAGATGGGGAACCTACCTCTTCATGTAGTACTGTATTTAAGATATGGGCATAACATGGATTTATATGGAAGCAATATGCTATTTTCTGTTTTATATTATCTATATTTCTCTTAATGGCTACCAAAATCCTGTTTGTGTGTGTTTGTTTTATTGATGCTGCACATTGTGGGGATGTTTTCAGAGAATGTCAATGTCAATAAGAGTTGAAGTCCTGATTCAAGGCACATCTAGACTACCCTCAGCTTCCAAAAAAGGTATGCAAATTAGGTGTGAATTTGCATATCTTCTTCCGATTCCCTTTTTGGAAGAGGTTTTTATTTTTTTTTTTAAAAAGCAGTCTAAACGGGGTTTTTTGTGTGCAAAACCCCCCTTTTTCAATCGAACCCTGTAAACCTCATTTTTTAAGGAATAAGGTTTCTTTAAAAAAAGGGGGGGTTTGTATAAAAAAACCCATCTAGACTGTTTTTTTCTGAAAAAAAAACCCTCTTCTGAAAAAGGGATTGGAAGAAGATATGCAAATTAATGCCTAATTTGCATATAGTCTTTCAGAAGCCAAGGGTAGTGTAGATGTGCCCTTAAAGAATATAGAAGTTAATGGTGACACTTTCACTGGCAAAAGTGTTTTGGATCAGACCTCAAATGAGAGCACAAAGGAAACAGTGGGAGTTAGATGCCTAATACTTCCTTTGAACTGAAAATGGGGGGATAAGAGGCAACCACCACCCCTACCAAGGGAAGCAAAAGCAAGTTTGGTAGGGGTGGTGGTTGCCTCTCTTATTCCCCCATCTTCAGTTCTCTGCTTAGCCATTGGCTGGGCTGAGGGCCAGACGATCCATTGGAGAGTGCCTTACCTGCTTTCTTATTTAAGCTAAACCAGGCTTTTTAAAATTCATCTTAGTATACGTCTACCCAGAGCATGAGAGTGAGCTTCCCATCCAAGGTCAACAGACCCAGTAGATATCAGGATAACGCTCTGAAAATAGGTGTATGGACCATGCTTTGAAGTGCCAGATTAGGCTCTGGAGCATAGGGAGGGAGTGGGCTTCAGAACCCAAGCATTGTGGCTCTCTGGAGAGCTTGGATTCTGAAGTACACCCCCACCCCTCCCTACATTTCAGAGTCCATGCTGCATTTCAAAGAGCTGTCTGTACAGCTATTTTTAGAATGCTAGCGAGCACCACTAGCCTGTATTTGACGAGACAGGATAGGAGGCTCGCTGTTCTGGGCTGCAGGGACATACTCTTACTCCCCAGTTAACTGCTATCATACACAGGTAGAAAAATCTTGGGGTCAGCTCATTTTTAAAGAGATACTATCACTCTGAAACATTGTCATTTCAAAAGGTTAAAACAGTTCAGTAGTTTCAAGTACAACACATACCCCTGAGTCCTTCTGCCAAGTTTTCTTGTTACTGCATTTTCTCTCTCTCTCTTTTTTTTTAGTGTGTGAAAGACCCGTACAAGTAACAGTGGAAGCTGACAATAATAAATCAGTGGAACGAAGTACATGGAAACTACTGACAAATGCACAACATAAACAATCTGGAAAAATCCCAGACAATGCACTTTTTGTAATCTACTTCAGTTAAAGTAATCTTAGGTGTTGCTTGTACCATTAATAGGAATAACATTACTAAGCAGATATGTAATCTTAAGTTAACAATTCTCCTTTAAAACAGTTAATACATGCATTTCCTAGTTTCCAACTTCATTTTAATATCAAAATAACATCATGATATCATTAGAGGATTAAAATGGTAATTCATAAGATGCCCTTCCATTCACAGCATTAAAAAGGCAGATTATTATACACTTAAAATATTTTGTTAATTGTCAGTGCCCCAAAGTTCTAGACTTCAATCCTGCAAGTCTAACAGAAAGAAGTCAGCTTTCCATAGGAGAAATTCAGATAGAAAGAACTCAATAGTTGACAGATGTTGGAAGATGTTGGAAGCAAGTCTACTTGTCCCTCAGGCTATTAGTCTTCTAGCAGAAATTGCTAGTGTGAGGCAGAAACCAGCAGAGATAAGAGGTAGTGAAGTTTGCTGGTAATTCCATTGGGGTCATATCCACATACCGTTTACTGGATGATCACAATGTGGCATTTGTTGAATATTTGAAGGCAACAACTTGGCTGCCTCCCTTTTTCATTATGGAAATTAGATTCTGGAATCCAACTTGGAAAAGCTAAAATGAACCAGTGCTCAATTCTGGGATGCCTTACACATACGTTATTAATCATAGAGTTGGAAGAGACCTCAGGAGGTCATCGAGTCCAATCCCAACTAAATCACCCCAGCCAGGGCTTTGTCATGCCGGAACTTAAAAATATCTAGGGTTGGAGATTCCACCACTCCCTGGGTAACCAATTCCAGTGCTTCACCATCCTTGTAGTGAAATAGTTTTTCCTAATATTCCACCGAGACCTCCCACACTTCAACTTGAGACCATTGCTCCTCGCTCTGCCAACTGTCAACGCTGAGAACAGCCTCTCTCCATCCCTAAATCTGCTGGAAATGCTCCTACTATGCCTTTAGCCTTCTTGGCTTGAGGGCACACTGTTGTGGGCTCATATCCAGCTTCTCATCCCCAGGTCCTTTTCTGCAGAACATCCTGCAGTGGAACTTTTCTGAGTAGGGATTTATCCTGTGAGCTGTAGAGCCCACAGTGGTACATGAAATGCATGCTCAAGTCAGGGGTCAGTGCCATAGTGAGCAGTCAATCCCAACTTCAGGTGGCTGCAGCTGTCCTTGTGAGAAGAGACAGAGCTCTGTGATCTCACAGAGGGTCAGACCTCCCTTCCTAGAGTATAGGTGCCTTGCTCCAAGCCCTGCTGACAGGGGGCAGCAACAGCGTGGTATGTGGCTGCCTGGATTAAGAGGCAACCTCCAAACAGTGCTCCAAGCAGCAGGAAGAGGCCCCCAGATTAAGGATGTGCTTCTGCCCCCTGCCTGGATCAAGTGATGACCACTACTCAGGCATTGGATGGCTGGGTGCTTTTCCTGACTGCCATCACTCTCCTGCCCATGGCTATTGGTGCTGTCCTGTGGGATGAGATGGACATGCAGTTGTATGCAAGAGCTGCCAGGGCTTTGGCACATGTGCAGTAACCCAGCTGGCTGCATGTCCACATGTATCCTGACATGTGCCTACCATGTGCACAATTCTTGGGGGTGCCCCTGCCTGTGAGTGTGACTCACGGGACCTGGCAATACATGTTTTTACTCGGTCCTTTGTCAGGCAAAACTAATATTGACTCAAGTTTTCCTTAACAAACTTCAAGAGTTGGCTTCCAAAAGTGAAATAAAGGAAATTCAGAGTATAAAATAGCATGTTGCATTGAGCAATAGATCACTGCTCTCCTATACTGCATTTACTTTGGACCTGATTTTCAGAGGTGCAGTGTTCCCCTTCAGCTACTATTGACTCCAATGCTACTTGTGGGTGGTCAGGACTGAAATTGATCATGCTCTCAAATCAATAACCATTGCTGGATAAAATATGGCCAGTCCACATCTACTGGCGCAGTAGTTAGTTTGCAAGACGTATTGTATAATTACAGTGTAATTGACCAGATTTTCAGAGCAGCTTCTAAAATTGAAGGTGCAATTGTTGTGCTTAAATTGTTCTGTGCAGAATTTTTATGCCTGGATAGCAGCATGAGCAAAGGCTTGGATTTATTAAAACAAAATGTAGGCTCAGTCTCTCAAAGTGCTGAGTGTTGTCTAGGATCAGCTGAGAGTTCTATACTCCTAAGGTCAAGCCGATCAAAGAGCTCACATCATTCCTCAGGTTATGTTAATTAGCTGAATTATTTGTCTGCCTGCGTGCAGGTTGTGTGGGTCTGTTTTTCTGCATTCAGATCTTGGCCAAAATAAACTACAGGCAGTCCCCGGGTTACGTACAAGATAGGGACTGTAGGTTTGTTCTTAAGTTGAATCTGTATGTAAGTCGGAACTGGCGTCCAGATTCAGACACTGCTGAAACTGGCCGCCAGTTCTGACTTACATACAGAATCAACTTAAGAACCCCAGGCGTCCCCAAGTCAGCTGCTGCTGAAACTGATCAGCAGCTGATTCCAGGAAGCCCGGGGCAGAGCAACTCTGCCTGGGGCTTCCTGTAGTCAGCGCTGGTCAGTTTCAGCAGAAGCTGACTTGGGGACGCCTGGGGCAGAGCAGCTGGGGTGCTACTGGACCAACCCAGCAGCACCCCATCTGCTCTGCCCCAGACGTCCTGATTCAGCCGCTGCTGAAACTGACCAGCAGCGGCTGAATCAGGACCTGGGGCAGAGCAGCTGGGGTGCTGCCGGGTTGGTCCAGTAGTGCCCACGGGCGCTGCAGGACCAATCGGCAGCGCCCCAGCTGCTCTGCCCCAGAGTCCAAAACAAAAGCCTGGTCTGCTGGGTGGGGGGAGCACACTAGCTGCCCCCCCCCCCAGCAGACCAGGGACACGGGGAGCAGAGCCGCAGCGGCAGCGGGGTGCCGCGCCTCTGAGGCTTTGCTCTGGCAAAGCCTCAGAGGCGAGGGACCCCGCCACGGCTGCGGCTTCAGTCTGGGTGCCTGTGGTCTGCTGGGGACGGTCCCCAGCAGACCACAGGCACCCGGACTGAAGCCGCAGCCGCGGAGGGTCCCGCGCCTCTGAGGCTTTGCCAGAGCAAAGCCTCAGAGGCGCAGGGAACCGCCGCTGCTGCCGCTCCAGTCTGGGTGCCTGTGGTCTGCTGGGGACGGTCCCCAGCAGACCACAGGCACCCGGACTGAAGCCGCAGCCGTGGGGGGGTCCCGCGCCTCTGAGGCTTTGCTCTGGCAAAGCCTCAGAGGCGCGGGACCCCCCCGCGGCTGCGGCTGCGGCTTCAGTCCGGGTGCCTGTGGTCTGCTGGGGACCGTCCCCAGCAGACCACAGGCACCGGGTCTCAAGGGGCAGCAGCAGCGGTTCCCGCGCTTCTGAGGCTTTGCTCTGGCAAAGCCTCAGAAGCGCGGGAACCCGCCCGGTGCCCCTGGTCTGCTGGAGACGGTCTCCAGCAGACCAGGGGCACCAGAGCAGCTTACGAACGGGGCTTTCTCGCCCCGACTTCCGGGGCGAGAAAGCTCCGTTCGTAAGTGCGGATCCGACATAAGTCGGATCCGCGTAAGTCGGGGACTGCCTGTTTACATGTTGATAATTGGACACGTGAAGAATTATAGCTTCAGTGGGAAAGACTGCTTTCAAAGTCTGGCCCATTAAATGCAGTTAGCAAGACAATAAATGAGCATCTATAGTGAATATTATCATTCTTATGTAATTTATCAACACCAGACATTCTTACCAGGACAAAAGCACCAAATTTGCATCAATGTTGCCATAGTTGCTGGACTAGCTCCCATGCTGGTCCTCTTGCCCTTACCTCTCTTGAGGTGGAATTACATGATTCCTACACGCTTAGGCCATGTCTACATAGAAGATCAACACTACTATGGTCGATCTTCCAGGGTTTGATTTAGCAGGTCTAATGAAGTGTCTCATTGATTATCCTCATTTTAGCAAGCTTCTGTGATGCCTATTATATCAATATCTTCATTCAATATGAGGCATTGTAGTTCACCCCTCTTATTATTTGGACTTCTAGCTTTTGTATATAAGCACTTTAAAAACTTGTCACTATTTAGCTGTCTGCCATTACCTGTTGTGATTGAATGGCACCCTTTTTCATTTGACTCTTTTTCATCTTATCTTACTGATTCTACCCATATTTTAACATTTTCCATCCTCTCCTCTTTACTTGATATTTTGAGAGATCTGCAACCTTTGCACCAATCAGGCCAAGACACTATATGGCTTTCTTGGTCATTGCAGACCCAGCTGTCTATGTTTCAAATGACTGAATCCCCCATTACTAACACTTGCCTTTTCTTATTGACTAAACTTCCCTTTCCTAGGGTACGTTGACGGAGGCATGTAGATTAGTTTATTCAAAAAAGGGAAATGAAGCCACGATTTAAATAATCGTGGTTTCATTTAAATTTACATAGCTGTTTGTCGGCTCAGCGCGCTAGTCTGGACACTTCCCTGCCGACATAAAAGCCCTTTATCGACTTCCCTGGTAAACCTCATCCTACGAGGCGTAACGGGGAGGTCGATAAAGGGCTTTCAGGTCGGCGCGGGAGCGTCCAGACTAGCGCACTGAGCCAACAAACAGCTGATCAGCTGTTTGTCAGCTCAGCGTGGTAGCCATGTAAATTTAAATGAAGCCGTGATTATTTAAATTGCGGCTTCATTTCCCTTTGCTGATCTGTCTAATCTACATGCCTCCATCAACATGCCTAGAGAGGCATCCTAATGCAAGAGGATACCACAACATCATCTGGAAAGAGTCCCAACTATGGGATCATTTCTCTCTAGAAGTATGAGCCAGAGTGACAGAAGCTGGGTTAAGAATCTTAGCCACGGTTCCAGTGATGGCAGAACTAACAGGATGCCTTGAAAAATATGTGACAGAAACCAGCAATTGCAGAGGCTAATGATTCTGAAGAGTAGGTAGGCAGATATGTAGAGATATGCTAAAAGCCAATTTACTGTAGGTGCCAATGATGATACTTTAATGTGAATATGAAATTACTTCCTTTTAAACAGGCCCACTGATGGGGAGGGGAGGAGGGAAAGAGGTCAGTTGCCCTGGTACCCAGCAATTCAAAGGAGCCAGGGGTTCTGGCTGCTGGCGCTGGCACAGCAAAAGCAGTGGTGGCCCGAGCTTTTAAATCACCACTGGAGCACCACACTGAATTATCTGGCTGCACACTCGCAGCATTGCTAAGGGCTATATGAGGCTCACCACGCTCTAGGCCAGGGGTGTCCAAACTTTTTTCAAAGAGGGCCAGATTTGAAGAAGTGAACATGCGTGAGGGCCGTCCCCGCACTCTCAGCCCCAAGGCGGAGGGCCGGTGGGGTCGGAGGCGGGCGGAGAGCGCAGGGCACGCCGGCCTCACGGCAGCCCGGGGCCAAGGCAAACCCGCAGCCGAGTGGAGGAGTGGGGCTGCGGACGTGCCCTACAGGGCAGGCTCTAGGACCACGGAGGCCATGGGAGGCAGCGGCGGCGGCACGGCCGGAAGTGGCGCGCTGGGTGCGCCAGTTTAAAAGAGCACCGGGGAGCCAGGAGAGGGGGAGGAAGCGGGGGCCGTATTAAACCGGAACACGGGCTGCAATTGGCCCGCGGGCCGGACTTTGGACATGCCTGCTCTAGGCAGAGCTGTCCTTGGCCCCGCCTCTTCTGCTCTCTCTCAGCTCCCTGGCATTTAAAGCCTTTATAGCTTAGAAACACAAGGAGACAGCAATGGATACTCTGCGTAGTAGCTACATAGTCTCAATTATGGCAAAGGGAGAGAGTTTGGACCTTAGGACAAAGACCAAGTAGCCTTCATAAGTGAAGAGTCCCGTGACAAAATCCTGATAGCAAAATAGTAGTTATGAATAGTACTTCAGACTTGAATTACATTCTACTGCTTGCATCAGCAATGGTCAGCTAATTTTTGATGGAAAAGGATTTAAGAGAGACAACTTTGATATTTCAGATCCCAATTTGTGCTTACAGAGGTGTCAATTAAATAACAACATTAATTCATCCTTTTGACTTATAAATTGAGCAAACCTGACCTAGAATTTAAGAAAGAGAAAATAAGGCAGCTCATGAGATTTAGCTTCATAGTCAGTTTTATTACCTTGGCTGCTATTAAACTGAAAAGTGGTGAGAGCTTTAATCCTGAATGAGGGTTTTTTTTCACAGAACAGATAGAAATATCAGTCCTGGTGTATTATCTAGTGTGAATTTTGGTGTCTACTTTCCATTAATATGATAATGCTTCGACTTCTTTCAAGTCCTGAGACCATTATTAATGGAAAATGCTTAAATAGGTTTTAGAAAGGCTGTAAGCATTGTTATTTGAATTTGCCATGGTAACAGGAAGTCATTATGCTACTTCACTCCCATTTTTGCCAAAGTTTATTCTCTTTTCTTTGTATTTAAAAAACAGATATGTGATATAAGGGGAATGTATTTGGAAAGGTTTCCCCTTTTTTAAATTTTCTGAGTTTTTACAATTGAGATACCACTAAGTAAAAACAAGAAGGAATGAAAACAGTATCAAAAATGCACAGTGATCAGACATATAAATATTTTCATTAACATGAGCATTAAAATATTTCACAATGCTAATTATTTGGGAAGTACATGACACTTTGTAATGAATCATGTCATTAACAATTGTTACTGCTGTATAGTTGTTTACTCTACACATCTTCCATCTTCCATTTTTCTACATCTAGATTCTAGTTCTGCTGCTAAGATGTGATCTAAAACTTTCTGAAATCAGTGGAAAGATTCCCATTAAGTATAGAGTTCTTAAGATGAGGAATAGGAAAGCTCCTTTTAACTTTAGCAGCACCAAGAGGATCAGGAAACAAATGTGGGGCAATTCTTCCTAATTACAGCAATAACAACATTGCAACACAAAGACAAAAAATGGTATATGAGATTTCTGTGGATTGTAACTGCAAACATTCCACCATTGTTCTTCAAATATTGGAACAGTAGTGCCTAGAAACCCTCACCAATATAGGGGTCATCTTTGTAATAGCTAACTGTGTTATACTCTACTAACTCCACCTGTGCAACACGATTCCTTCTAGTTCTCTTCAGGTTGTAACACTAAGTCTTCACTCAGCCTTTTTTAGGGTTAATAGAAGAGCTCTCATTGACTCCAACAGGAGTTGGACCAGGCCTTTAATTCCTCATGCTTTTTTTGAGGCACCACAGCATGACTACTTGACAGATTGGAGCAATCCCCTATTTCAAACTATCAATAAATTACTCACTGTAATTTGACAATTAATATTTTGGTACCTGAGAGGTGCAAAATTTAAATAAAATTGCCACAATGAAATATGACAAATCTATTAACTGACTCAATCTTAAAAAAAGAGTACAATTATATTCACCTTGCTCATGATCATATTAATTCCTTTAATTGAAACCATATCAAGGTAACCTGTCTGGGATTTTTTTTAACTCATGTTAAAAGACAGCTTGTAATAAGATCCTCACTGCTGGTTCTCTATAATTAAGTAACAAAAAGCCTGATTTGATGACATTGAGCATTCAATTTAAACTCACAAAAGGTAAGAAATTTAGAGATAATGCTCAAAATCTATCCTTTAATGTAGCACCTCTGAAAATCAGGCTCTTGGCATTTCAAGTTATGCAGCCAATAACTAAGCCAAAATTATTGGATACTTAGACATCTTGCTTTAATCTCTTTAGGCTATGCTGAGGGTTGGTAGAAGTGGCTGTATCTCCACTGATTTCAATGGATTTTGTGCACACAGTCTCAACTGTGCTCTCTTCATCTTATTTTTCTCATGTGTAAAATGATATTTACATATTTAATATCTACCTGCCTCACACAAGAATCGTAAGGAAGATCAATGACCACACAATAATTTAGTAATACATAACAATCTATAGATGTTTAAATTTAACAAACACTTTCTTAAATTACTGTACCTTAATATTATGTTGCTAGTGTTTTCTATTTCTTATAGTTAGTCCCTAACAAACAAACAAAAAAAAGAACAGCATAGGTCATTTAAAGGGAAACAAATTCTTACATCTATGCTTTCACCATCTGTCTGCCCTTTGTATGAACTGAAAAAAAAGAGGCAATTTAACAGTAAACAGTAAGATGCAAATGTTCTAAATACATAAATACATTCTTTGAATACCACAGCCTACATCTGCCATGTTTTGAGGCATAAGGTTTTTTTTTCCTCAGTCTCTTTGTGAAACTGTTGTGAGTTAGACATTTGTACAGACCTGAATGATCAAACTTCTTTTTGGTGTAGTAAGTGTGCATTGCAGGCTAGCACAGGCACTGACCCAATGGGTGTTCCAGGGCTGCCACACACATGGAAAAAAATAATGGTTACTCAGTACCCACTGGCAGTCAAGTCCTTCCCTCACCCCTAGTGTCTTTTACCTGCCCGTGGGCCCTGCCAATCAACTTCTCTCCTGCCACGCCCAGCACCCTCTGGCCACTGGTAATCAGCTGTTCAACAGAATGCAAAGAGTGGAGGGAGAGACTCAGGGGCAGGAAGAGGCAGGAAAGGGGCAGAATGGGACGGTGCAGGGTGGGATTGGGCATCTGAGAGAAAAAGTGGAGTGGGGGAAGGGCCTGGGGCAGAGAGGGGAGGAGGATTAAGCATCTCCTGGGAACTCTCAAAGTTGGTGCTCCTTTCTCCTACCTTACCTCTGGTCCATGGTACCACCACCCCCATCACCCCAGATCCAATACACCTGTGTTTTCCATTGACATGACACACTGGGTTTTGTATCAGTGTTTTCCTGCAACTATTTTCTGCTATTAATATTAAAGTAAACAGGTGGGCCTAAGGCTATCTGTGAGAGAGAGTGTGGCATACTGCATTGCTAAGCTTTTATGGGGCTCCAAAACCTATTCACTACTGCCCACATGAACATCTCTTCCTCCACTAATGAACAGGCCTGATTATTCCTTTGTGCCAACCTGCAATTCTTCTGTAATATGTCGTTTTTCAGGCAGTTACACATCTGCTTAACCATCTGTGGTGGCATAGCTGATGTTGCATGGCACAAACAAACCTGTGGCTTTGTATGCTCTGCAGGGACCCATCATCATATACACTGCAGCTGCACTTTGATTACACCTGTTTGTGAACATACTGGAAGAGTCTCAGATTTAAAATTTGCCTTGCACTTTGGTTCCATGCATTAATGAAGTGTTCCATTTATTCCATTTAAAGGTGTGTTTTGATCCTGCTCTTGTATCTCACACATAACCACACACTCTTTAAGTAGGTAAATTTTGGCCAGATCATCCTCTGTATGTGGATTACTCCTTTATAAGCTTGCACTGTTTTTTTTTATTAGTTTCCACCTTTGCCCATAACAGACTAGTGCTATTTACACATACACTAAAGCCCAGTCCTTGCCTTGTAGACAGAACAGGATGGGTAAAATGTATGGTCACAAAATGTGGCTCTCTCACATTATTCATGTGTCTTAGCACATCCATAAAGGTCTATACCAACACACTTCCTCCTGATCCTGGTTGGCCTCATAACAGCACAATTCTTGTTTACCAGAGTGCATACACTTTCCATTCTCCCGTCCCAGTCTTTAGTCCTTTAGTAAAAAAAAGTACATACTCTTACCCTGGATAAGTAATGGCAAATATCAAGTTTGAATGAAGCATCCTATATCAAAAACATCCAATGCTCTTATATGTTCTTTTTGAAACCCATAGCATACAGAGGAATACAGCAAGCAAGTCAATGTTATCAACAAACGTTCTTCGGTATTAAATATTTCATTCATTCTAGAATCTGTAGACATCTTAAAAATAGGCTTAATGTCACTGCCTAGGAATGAGCTGAAAAGCCAGCAGCAGATTGAGGTTCCGATAGAGAATCTACCTGTGATACTAGCAGCTGGAGTGTCAGTCATCCTCCCTATTCCTTTTGTCCATGAAAACACAACCTAAATATTTCATGGAGAGCATGATTACATCTGACAAAACCCTGAGTGAGCAGCAGCAATGTTCTAATTTATTTCCGCCTTCTAAATATGCTGCAATATAAACTCATAAGGACATGCATGATTGTCAGATGGTGTCAAAGCACATATAGTCCACCCTCTGGCCACTGAACATTTTTCTCTACAGGATATGTGCTAGTGCCTTTTCCCAGATATTTTTACATGTCTCAAGGGATAAGGAACCCACAGCTTTCCACAAGAGACTATTGCCATCTGAGCAATGGAAAGTGCCGGGAAAGCCGGGGTTGCACTTTGCATCGGACTCACAATCTGGGTGGGATTTATTGAGCTGAGCAGGGAATGAGCTGGGAATTTATTGAGCTGAGATACTTCAACTTCTGCCCCTTCTCAGCTGAGTCACCATGTAGTTAAGCATTGTTGATGATGATAATGATGGGGTAAATTGCTATGGTTCCTTAATCAGAACTAAAAAAGTACTGTGAATAACAACTTTCCAAAGGGGACTCGGAGGAAGAGTGTGATGGTCACGCACTTGATCAGTGGCAAAGTCAAGAATAGAGCTAATTTCTCCACATTCCTAGCATAGTCCAAACCACTGGCTCATTCTGTCTCATAATATGAGTTTCTTTTTACAATTTTATCTCCAGAGTAGCAATTCTCCTTTCCTTATTTAACCTAGACTGTACTTTGGTATAACTTTTGGCACTCAGAGGTGTCAATTATCCATACCCCTGATGGACATATGTTAAACCAACCCAAGTGTCAGTGTAGACAGAACTAAGTTAGTGGAGAGTTTCTGCTGTTGACATAGCTACTGCCTCTTATGGATGGTGAAGTAATTAAGCCAATGGGAGAACTCTCTCTCATTGGCTTAGAAAATCTTCAGTAGAAGTGCTACAGAGGCACTATTGCAGCTGAATCATATTACAGCTTCTAGTGTAGAAGTAGCCTGTGATTGCTATCCTCTGAAGCCCTCACGTGACAGCAAACCTTAGACTGTTCAAAAGACCTACATTTTGCTGGAGCCCATCAACAATCCACCCTTAATTTCTCCAGAGGAGCATAATATGAGTCAACACACGCTTCCTCTCAGTATTTGCCTAGAGACCCATACTTACATATTTCATGGAGCAACATAGTGTGAAAAACTAAGCAATTCCTTATCTGAAAAAATTGCTTTTCAGGGGAAGATCCCAATTTAGAGTAAATCAGAAGAGCTGCAATGATTTTAATGGAGCTCTACTCAGTTACATCAGCTGAGAATCTGGCCACAGTGTTTATTTTGGTAGCTACCTATCACTCTTTAAGGATAAGCCATTACCTTAAGCAAGAATTTTTTCAATTTCTTCTTTATTGTTAATAGAATATGGCAAGATTTTGCTTCTGGAGGAATTTAATATGTATATGGATTCCAACGTTCTTCCTATGGCTTCAGTTTTTCAGATTTATTAGAAAGTCTTTTATGTGTCCTAAAATGTTTCCAAGCTGAGCCATAATAGCAGCATCATATTCAAAATGATGATATTTTATGGCATATCTGTTACTGAGCTGTCAGTAGCAGATCTCTGACTATTTTGTAGTTTCATTTGTGTTTAAAATTTACCTTTGTCATTAACTACAGGCTGTATAAATTCACAAGTATCCATTAAAGACTATAACCCCAGGCAAGCTCCGTGAAGCCCTTCTTTAATTCATCTCCTGAGAGTATGCTTTCTCTGTACTTGAGGTATTGGTATTTTTATTCAATCATTTTTCATCTAATATTCTTGATTTGTTAGCCTCCCTCTTGATTAATTAGATACATTTAATTTTAAGTAGATGGCTTCTTGGTGCAGTTCTCTTAGCCAAATGTAGGCTTTTGTTATAAAACCTGAATGTAGATGGAGTACAGACATTTTATTTAGCATGGAAGAATCTTTTGGTAGCACACAGTGTGCAAAGGCGCTTTGATAAAGTTTTAGATCTGGGGGTCACTAAGGTTCAGTGCTGTTAACCTCAGACAGTTGTTTGCTACAATGAAAACAATTCTGTACCATAAAGATATGGATCTTTTTTCCCCCTCTAGCAGAACATTCCAGTGAGAAATGTAATGAATTCTTCAAAGAGTTCATAGCAAGACTCAGAATATTACAGCAATATTTTTAACACTCTACTCCTGCCAGTAACTGTTTCTGATGTTACTGCTAATGAGTGAGTTTCATAAAAGAAATATCTGCAGTATTTAATACAATGGGCATGCTCCTCAATAGCAAGTGTGGGTGAAAAGGGCATGTTAAAAATAGAACTTCCTCCCCCCAGTTGTTGCCCAACTTCCAAAGTGTCCAAAATAGAAGTTGCTTTTAGAGAAAGGCTGACATTTCCTATATGGGCTTTGTATCCTTTTCTCCACTCCAGTGGCTCAAAGCAGCCCTTTATTTGGCTTAACTGGCAGTCAAACAAGTCCTCTTCTAAAGGGTGATCCTCTGGTGCCAAAAATCCATCATAATACACAGCTCTAATATCTTTGGGTATGTCTACACTACAGAATTTTGTCAGAAAAATGACCATTTTTCTGACATAACTTGAGGAACGTCCACACTGCAATTGCATTCTTCCACAAGAAAATCGAAAGAACAGAGTTTTTACGGTATTGGTAATCCTCATTCTACGAGGAAGAAGCCTTTTTGCAAAACAGCTCTTTCACAAAAAGGCTTGTTTGGACGGGGAAGAGGGAGTTTTTTCGGAAGAAGAGGCAAGAGGAAAAAGCACAGGTGCCCTGGTGGCCATTCCATCCATAGCAATCACAGCTTGCATGCTAAAGAGCATCCATTCAATCTGGACGCTCTCTTTCAAAAAAGCAGATCACTTTTTTGATGCACTTTTGAAGTGTGGATGCTCTCTTTTGGAAGAAGATTTTTTGGAAGATCTCTTTAAAAAAAAAAAAAAAAAAAAAAAAAGCTTCTTCCGAAAGAAGCCTGCAGTCTAGATGTAGCTTTCTACATCAGCCCTATTCCCGTGAAGGCTGTGGCCATGGGGAAGGAGAGCTTAATCAAAATGTCAATGTGTATACATGATCCCAGCAGCCATAATGAAACAATCCCCTGGCAAATGTTCCTTACGTTTGGCATACATCTCTCACCTTTTACCTGACGAACCAATTGTATCACTTGTATGACACACATGGTATTTATCCATAAACAGTACCATGTTTCTATAGAAGCTTGTGAAGATTACAATCATGAGGAGATATAAGTAGAGGTAATATGTAAGAAATCATGTGTTAATGTGGAACGTATGCTTTATGCGCTTGGAGTAGAAATTACTCGCTAGGACATAATGTGTTTCAAGATAACTTGTTCAAACAACAGTGAGTTTGTCAATCTTTCTTAGTGAGCCAGCCAGGTACTGAAAGATTCTATGATGTATCCTTCCCATATCCTAGAACAGTCAATGAAAAACCATCAAATACATTATCAAATGATCAAAACCACTAGGTGAAAAGGAGCATTGTAGAAGGCAGGTGATCATCCTGGCTATGAATAATCACAAAAGGTTGTTTTAGTATCACAATGGGTAGGAAAAGGCACTGAGGATTTATTCATTGAAAGATCAGGTGGCTTTCATGAACATTTAGAGCCTAATTATTGTGAAACTGGAAAGTTCTGCCACACTGTCCAATTTTTGGGTAGGGGGCAAAGGTGACCTCCTTCTTGCCAGCTATTCTGAAATTATATTTCATAGCAGTTAGTGTCACACACATTTTTACAATAAAAACTTCTGGGCTAGGCCTACTGAGAAAATACAGATTGGATAAAAACAGCATTATTAAAATCAATTGGATATTGTGTGGTGTGCACCACTGCCTTCTAACGTATAGACTCAGAATCATTCAAAGGTAGCGTAAGCCCTATACATCTAACTGTTTAGCTCAGTGATTTTCAAATTTAGGGTCGTGACCCAGTACTGGGTCGCGGAATGCCAGGCACTGGGTCGCCATGCTGCAGGGTGACCAAGTAACCAGCAGGGGTGCTATAGCAGCCTTCCTCCCTGTCCTGACACTGCAGAGCCTGCTGTACTCCAGAAGTGGCCATCAGCTCTGGTCCAGCTCCTAGGTGGGGCTGGATGGGGCTGCCTGCACTGCCTCCACCCTGGGCATCAACTCTGGGGACAAGTGCCTATGGGCAAAAGCAGCTCCGAGAGCCACTTGTGCACCTCTGCCTGTGAACCAGACTTGTTGCTGGACATTTCTGGGATGCAGCACAGTCTATGGTGCCAGGACAGGCAGGAAGCCTGCCTTAGCACCACTGCTGCACTGCTAACTGGGAGTTAGCGGAGGAAACTCCCTGCCACAGCCCTGAACCTCTCCAATCCCAGAGCCCCCTCCTATAGTTCAAACACCTCATCGCTATTCCACCCCAGACAGGATCCGCACCACACTGAAACCCACTCCCATCCCAATCAGCACCCTGAACCTTTCAGCCCCGCCCCCCAGCCTGGAACCCTCCTATTATAGTCCAAAACCCTCATCCTACCCTATCTCTGAGCCTGCACACATAGATAGAGCCCTCTCCTCCCGCCACAAAACAACCCCATCTTAGCCTCATCCCATAGTCCTCACTTTGTCAAAAGACACGGACATCAACAATTTTCTTCAACTGGGTTGCGAGGAAAAAAGTTTGAAAACCACTGATTTAGCTAACATGGTAGAAGCACAAATGTGTTTTGCTTATATCATTACTTTTACCATGATGCCGCAAACCAAGTAGTTATGGCATGCAGCACTGTGACTACTGTGAAATCCTAGAGACCTGTAGATTGTTTCAGCACTCAATTGCATTATGAGGGGAATAGTATCTTCCCCCAAAAGCTTCCAATCTAAGTGCCTCTTGTTTTGTTCCAATAGTTCTTTAAAAATAAATTTCTTGTCTCTACTAATTTTATGGTTGGAATTTCATTAGTGTCATTATTTCAACAACTGTGAGTTGGGTTTTTTTTTTTTTTAAAAAGCTTACATAAAGAAGAGACAGAAGTGAATCAAAGGAAAATATTAAATACTAAAATTGCAAATTATCAGCAAACATCTTACAATCTCTTTCTCACCTCCTTATGAAATGAACACTAGTGTCTGCTTGGCGATGCACTATGGAAGGCTTCCAAGTTCAAAGTTAGTCTCTCTTTTTACTTCTATATGCCTTTCTCTCCTATTTTGACAAGTATTCTGTAGGTTTGTGATTATCTTGGTGGCATCAAGAGGCCATTAAAGCAAATCAGACCTGCTGGTGTCTGATACTCCTCCTTTTGTGACTAGTAAGGGAAGTCAACAGGAGCATTTGATTCCATTGTCCTCCTGCAGTGAGGATGCCACCAAGGCACAGCATAAGGTAAGCCGACTCCAGCTACGCATTTTACATAGCTGGAGTTGTGAACCTTAAAACACCCTTTCTGGTCTATTGTAGACCAATCCTGGAAAAAAAAAAGGAAGGAGAGCCTGAAATGTGAATATGGAGAGTTATCCCAAAGAATTCCAGGTGATGTTTTAGGGATCATCCAGACCAGTAATGGGTTCTGTAACTATCTTCCCTATATCTAAGGGGGCCTGAACACTATGCTGCTGTGGCTCAGATGCCTGACACCAGTAGCCAACCCACAAGAACCAAGTCTTTATGAAGCCTAAATACTCTTCTCAGGGTGACTCAAACAGCCTTTCCAGTCCCGAGTTTCTCTAAATCCATCCTTCTCAAGTTCAAGACATTTGGACAGTCCCCCTCTGATTCATCATCCCTATAGGTGTGAAACCAGCCCCCTCAGTTACCCATTCAATCCCTGCCCCCCCCCCCCCCCCCCACTCCACACAGGTCGTACTCCACAGAGATATGCTTAGGGTAAAAATAAACAGCTAAAAATAAACTAAATAAAATATTTAGTAGAAAAAACACATATTCAAAGATGAAATAATAAAAGAGAAGCAAACAAAAACAAGTAAACACTACAACTCAACCTTAGGCTTTATATTTCCACATTAGATAAAATCCCATTTCCAATTTAGGTTATTTATGGCCTTTTCAGTTTTTCAAAATATCCCCCAGCCATACAGATGGTCCCAGCTGCCCATCTTTGATATTGTCCCTCATATTCTGATAAAAGCATAATTTCCTAACCTCCTTTTTAAAGAGTTCTTCTCCCACCACCTCCTTCCTTGCACGAAAGTCATGCTTATTTGGAGGGGGGGAATTTGCTTTCTATTTGACCCACAATTTGTCCAATATGGGTAAAAAACACAAAGATGGACTGTCTTCTTTGATCTTCCACTACTACAGAACTGTGCCTTGTAAACATTGCTGGTGCTATAGAAAGGCCTGAAAATGTCTGTGTGTCAATAATTTGGTGGGTCAGAAGTATGGAAATACAACAGCCTTTAAAAAGCAAGTGTTATGAACCAATCCATAATAGAAAGAGAGTATTACATAGCCTAGGAGTAACTTTTTAACAAGAACGTCCAGATGAATCTGTTATATATATATCCCGGATTCTTTAATTTCCACTCCAACTCATCTGATGAAATGGATTTTACCCATGAAAGCTCATGACCTAATAAATCTGTTAGTCTATAAAATGCAACAGGACTCCTCATTGTTTTTACTATTCAGTGCTGTTGGATCTAAAATTAAATGGAAAACCCATTTTTCTTCTTTACTAGGAAGGAAGTATATTAACCCTTGACCATAAAGCTGTTTAGGTATCCTGCAATAGCACCTGTCAGGAGCAATTTTGAACTTCTAAGAGAAGGATAATGTTGTAAGAAGCTTCCCTGAAACAGGAAGGGTAGGAGAAATTGAAAGGAGGGAATCTTTTTTAATTGTATCACATGGCCCCTTTCTCTTATTCCTAGGACTCATATGCCTGAAGTAATGAGAGTTCAATGATCAACGAAATATAGGCTAGCCTGTTTTCAAACAAAAGAATGTTTTCTCCTTGCCCATTGGACAACTCTCAATCCTCAGTCTTGTATTAGGAAAGATGAGGAGGAAGGAGCAGAGACATTTGACTCAACTGGATCTGAATTATTTTTTTCTTGTATTTGGATTGAAATGAAGACAGATATAGTCAGTATTTCCTGTAACCTGTATTCCTGGGTGGCCACTCAGGAGAAATTCAAATGAACACCAATAGCTAGGTGTTATTTCTACTAGTGATGCACATCTACATATACCTTGTTGTACATAAAACATTTATTCTTCAAATGGATGGAAAATATTAGAGGGAACATTGTAGTTAGTCTGATGGTTTTAATGCTGACATTTTTGAGATGAGAAATAAGATGAAGAGTAAAGTATAAATTGCCTCTAATAATGAAAGAGTAGGAGGCCTCCTTCTAGCAGTAGGCTATAACCCCCTTGATTAGGCAGCTGTAGATTATCTTTCCTTTAATTTTGCTAAAGGCTCATTCATGTTGCTACTGAAAGTACCAAAGCCTTCAAAAAGGAGATCCTTCAACTTCAATTCTGGTGTCTGCAGTCAGTAAAATTAAATGCTGTCATGCATACCTCCTCAAGGTAAAATCAATGCAAATGCTCTGGACAAATAGCCAGAAGCTCTGAATGCATACTTCTTCACATTTTTGTTCTTCCATTAATATTGCATTTGCCAGTATCTTTATGTCATCAAACAGATCTTGTATGCATATTGCCATTTACCCCACAGATGAAACTGGTACAGGCAGTCCCCGGGTTACGTACAAGATAGGGACTGTAGGTTTGTTCTTAAGTTGAATTTGTATGTAAGTCGGAACTGGTACATATTGTAGGGGAAACTCTAGCCAAACATTTTTTTTAGTTTTGGATAGCATAGGGAAAGGTTAACTCCCCTCTAATGTTTGTTTTGCTGTCTGTTCCCCTGTTCAGAAGATTTCACATCTATTTCTGTCCCTGTGACAAACTCAGGACTAAAGGAGTAACTCATCAAATACCAAACAGCTCTGCACCATGCTTTGAGCTAATAGCTTTATTTCCACACACCACCCAGGGTTCTAGGATGAGGGTCCTTTTTTTGCTAACAAAATGAGGCCAGCACTTTGTTTGTTTTGGTGGAGTCTTTGTTTGCCCAGGGAGCCCAGCATGTATAGGGGGAGGAGGGGCGGAGAGGCTGCTTTTGTCTGCTGTTCGGCAGCCTGTTGCTCAGGGGAGGGGGCAGCCTGTTGCTGGCAGGAGGGGGGGGGGGCAGCGGGCGTGGGGAGGCACTTTTCCTCTGCCCGGCAGCTCTGCGGGACCCCAGTCGGAGCCGGCCCGAGGAGGAGGAGGATCCTAGGACCCAGGTGAGCGAGCCCCGGGAATGCTGCTGCACATGTGCGGGAGTTGCCTCACCCCGTTCGTATCTAGGGATCCGACGTAAGTCGGATCCACGTAAGTCGGGGACTGCCTGTAATGGTCAATCACTGCCTGGTACTTAATCGCTCTAATTCCATGAGAAGGAGGAAACCAAAACCTTTCTCCCGAGGTCACCAATCTTCTTCCTTTTTTGGTCAAGAGGAGCTGAATGGGCTTAAACAAAGCAACTCTTTTAATGGCAACAATAACCACCAGAGAATGTGGCACAGGATGAGTATGAAAACATGAAAACTTCATAATAATACAATTTGTCTGAATTCTTATATATGGATCTCGGAGAAGCAGCAATAGCCTGAAGAGTCTGTACAAGTTACTAAAGATCATCCAGTATGATCAAATCCTATAAGTGGGCAACAAAATGGCAAATGAAATTCAATGTTGATAAATGTAAAGTAATGCATATTGGAAAAAAATAACCCCAACAATATATACACAATATGATGAGGACTAATTTGGCTACAACTACTTAAGTGAGAGACTGTGGAGTCATTGTGGATAGTTGTCTGAAAACATCCACTCAGTGTGCAGCAGCAGTCAAAAACACAAATAGAATATTAGGAGTCATTAAAAAGGGAAATATCTTATTGCCTCTATATAAAACCATGGTGCACCCACATCTTGAATACTGCATACAGATGTGATCACCTCATTTCAAAAAAGATATATTGACATTAGAAAATGTTCAGAAAAGAGCAACAAAAGTGATTAGGGGTTTGGAACGGGTCCCATATGAAGAGAGATTAAAAAGACTTGGACTTTTCAGCTTAGAAAAGAGGACACAAAGGGGGGATATGATAAATTTCTATAAAATTATGACTCGTATGGAAAAAGTGAATAAGGAAAAGTTGTTTACTTATTCCCATAATATAAGAACTAGTGGTCACCAAATGAAAATAGGCAGCAGGTTTAAAACAAACAAAAGGAATTTTTTCTTCAGTTAGCACACAGTCAAACTGTGGAACTCCTTGCCAGAGGATGTGGTAAAGGCTAAAACTTTAACAGGGTTCGAAAAAGAGCTAGATAGATTCATGGAGGTTAGGTCCATCAATGGCTATTAGCCAACATGGGTAAGGAATGGCATCCCTAGCCTCTGTTTCTTTGGAGGTGGGTAACAGGGGAGGAATCACATGAGGATTACGTATTGTGATCCTTCCCTCTGGAGCATCTGGTATTGACCACTGTGGGCAGACAGAATACTGGGCTAGATTGACCCAGTATGGCCATTCCTATGTTCTATTCTTGGAAGAAGCACCAATAATATTGAACACAGAATGTGACATTTCCACAGCAACTGAAGGTAAGTTCAAAGTGGATAACTTATGATACACTGCATTATGTAACTGCAAAGTGCTCTCAGAAGGAGTCAGTGCAGAAGTAACACCCACATGCTTGTCCAGGCATAAATCAGGATAAAAATCTGTATCCACCTGTTCTTGCTCAAAAAGTATGAGGTACCACTGTCTGAGGGGCAGATAGCAAAGAATCTTCTGCCACTGTATCCTCGTAGTCAGACCACCATATCTACATCCACAAAGCAGATGATTTAAAAGTTCTTGTGGTGAAATCATTAATGTTACAGAGCTCAAGACTGCCAGTCTCTCTAACAGCTGAGATCAGGGAACATATCAATAGGAGGTGATGTAACCATCACCAGGCAGATTTGAACATGGGACCTCTGGAGCTTAGTGTAGGAGCCTCTATAGCTTGAGCTGTAAAAACCTGCTGGCTCTCAGCTTAGGCTGTAGAGCTTCCTTGTTCTTATCACTTGCTATAGGTGGTCTAAGTGCCACTACATGGAACAGTGAAACACACCCACTAGGTGTGTGGGTTACAGTGAAACAAACTTTCCAAAAGACTGAGGAAATCCAGACTTAAGTGGCACAAATTTGTACAGTTCGGGTCTTTTAATGCTTCCTTTGTCCTCTGTCTGAAGATTCATCCTCAGATCTTCTGTGAGAACAATGATACTTGGCGGTATAGAGATATACCAGTTGAGAAGGATCTACCTGCTTCTTCTTAGTATATACACATCATTCCTCAAGAGGCACATGACCAGGATATATCCCCAGATTTGGTCTACTGGTTGGAAGAAGCTTCTTGGCTTGTGCTGGGTATTGAAAAGGAGTACAGTGAGAACACTGATTCATGCCTCCCAACCCCATCTGCCTGCTGATACTGTAGGAATCTGAGGAAGAGTCAAAGATAGATCTGGAGAATGACTCACAATATCTTCCGCTCCACCCCTCTTTTCAGATAAAGATTCTTTGTGGATCTGATAGCACTGGAGCAAGAACAGAACACTTTGCTGTCCTGCAAAGTTAGAAAATGCCAAATCTGGAGACAGAGGCACTGTGCTGCAACCCTTGGCCGTTTAATAAAATATGGAACAGATGTAGGTTTTAGAGATGGAACCATATCTGGGGCAGATTTATGTGACAAGTCTATCACATAGGATCTAACACTGTTAGCAGTGGCCATCTCCTCCTTCACCTTTTTATTCAGAACCGATGGCATAATTCTAGATTCCTTAATAGTCAACTGGACAGAAGATAACTCCAGTGCCTTTACTGTAACAGCATGGTCTCATGAACCAAAAACAGGAGATTAGTAACTTTGTTGGTTCTATCTCCAGGACCTTTTAAACACCTTCATCTGGCAAGATGAAGCAACTCAAAGCCAAAACAGATCCTTTAATCTTTGGATCAGACTACCTTACAGAACCTGATGGTTTAGCAGCAAAAACTTCTTCAACTAGAAACACCATGCTCTGGATGTAAAATTCCTGCAAACACCACACCCTGAAGGAGAGTTGCTTTCTCTGAGGTACTTAAGGTGTCACTGGATAGTAGAGAGTAGAAACACCCATATCTGACAGACTGAAGCAATGCACTTCCATCTGGTGCAGCAGTTGGAAAGAACCAAGGAATAGGGGACACAGCACTCCCTTATGTAGCCTCATGCTCACTACTTCCGGAAACTGAGACTATGTCTACACTCACGGCTTCTTGCGCAAGTCTGGCCATTCTTGCGCAAGAATCTGCAGAGCGTCCACACTGCCCATCCGCTCTTGTGCAAGGAAATTTACATTATGGCATGGTAAGAGAGGGCTCCTTGCACAAGAATTATGCTCTTTTTTATCAGGTGTAAGCCCTCTTGTGCAGGAGCTCTTGTGCAAGAGGGCAGTGTGGACACTCAGCAGGGATTTCTTGCGCAAGAAAGCCCTATGGCTAAAATGGCCATCGGAGCTTTCTTGCACAAGAGAGTGTCCACACTGCCATGGGAGCTCATGCGCAAAAGCACAGCTCGCACGTGGCAGTGTGGACGTTTTCTTATGCAAGGATTCTTGCTGAAGAACCCTTGCGCAAGATGTTCTTGCACCAGAATCCGCCCGTGTAGACATAGCCTGGGGGAAGAGGTGGGAAAGAATGCATATGTGCTCTAATGAACACTACTTGGAGAAGGTTCTACCATTTGGATGCACTGAATGGCACTTAATCCACAAGGGGGAACATGCAGAGCCACTTGAAGAAGAAAATAAGCAGTTGTTTGGTTGGAGGTATTGTCATGGATCAAATATCAGATAAGACAGAGAAACCAAGAAGTGGGAATAGGGAATGTTGGACCCTCATGGCAAGATGTTAGCGGTGACGTGCCATGAGGTTCTGTACTAGAAATAGCATTATAGCTCAAAATTATTTGGAAAAGGGGGTGTGCTGGGAGTCTAGCCACTTTGAAGTTAATGACAAAACTCCCACTAGCTTCGATGGGGCTATGATTTCCCCCTAGGCTAATAACAGTGTAATTAAAAAATTTGACCAGACTTGAGAAACATCTTCATTCTGAAAGGATTTTGCACATTAACAAAAATGAATTTGCATATTAATGGAAATGGGCCAAATTCACCCCTGCTACAATTCCATTGAAACCAGTGGGGTTTCAGTAGAATGAAATTGACACAGTATCCTATTCAGACTTGAGGATGTTAAAAGGAATATTTTGTCAGCCGCTAAATAATGTGGAAAGGTTACACTGCGGGGTTAGTCATATGCTAATGAAAGAAAGCCAAGTGTCCTTCTCATAGGTTTTGCTGTGGAATAGATTCTGATCACTGTTACCCCAATATTAATCTATAGAAACTCCATTAGTTTTATTCTGGATTACCCAAATGTGTGATGCAGAACAGAATCTTGACATTTGCAAATAAGAGTCCCTTTGTTTCATTAGTATTTTTCAGGCAAAACATTCCATTTTTTTCCAGTCTCGCTAGAAAAATGATTTGCACATAGATATAGTTAACTATTATCTTTTAAATTCAAGAAAAGAGAAATGATATATGTGACAATATGATAAAAAAGCCACACTCTAGTTATTATTCTTTGTAATGTGAATTATCTGGAAAAGAATTTTACTATAATTTCATGTTATTAAACACAATATATCACTATCATTTAGGTATATGTGATGATTTATCATAGACAATATATCTAGACACATGATTGGTCTTCTGTCTATAGACTCAGTCAAGGTTTTGCTGAATATGTCCCTAGATTACCTTTAAATATAATTATGGAGTTTGGTTATAGTGAGGTAAAAAATAGGCTAAATGGCAGTGTGAATTTGAAAGACCGTGTGTTTAGAAATGAGATGAGGAAATAGGGACCAGAATTTAAATGCATTTTTCTCACACTTTAAGAAACACAAGGGTCAAAGAAATCTAAATAATTTTAATGTTGATGTTTTATGCACACAAGTAAAGCTTAGTAACAAAGCTGAGAAAACAAGAGGGAGATTAATTTGAGCAAGGGAGAAATTTATTGTGTGCAGCTGAGAAACCTTTTCTTTTCCTGTGTCTTAAGATAGATGGAATTTTGTATTTCTAAATCAGTATAATAATCCTACTTTATCTAACCTTTCAAAACTGTGGCTTATTATTAGGGCTAAAAGAATACTGCAAAGTCTACCTTTTCTGAATTATAAAAAGTCAACTCTGCACAATCAGTTCAAAGACTGGCACTGGGTCAATGGCTGCTTGTTTTTCTTGGAGTTTCAATTCTTAGATTTTAATTTTTGCTTCAAGCATAACCTTACTCAGGATTTCCGATTTCTGTGAACTTCATTCCACGAAGAATAATTCCCATTGTGCCATTTTTTAAACACATAGTAAGAGACAGTCAGTGCCCTAAAATGTACACACTAAATAGAAAAGACAGATGAAGAAAGAAGAGGGCAAAATAGTCTTAGAGACATGAAGTTACTTGCCCAACATCACACACCAGGTCAGTGGCAGAGTCAGAAAGAGACCCAGGCTATTCGAGCCACAATGCAGTGCCCAAGCAAAAGAAATAGATGATGTAAATTTGAGATTGAAAGAAGTTCAAACAATGCAAAAGCACCATAGGCTTCCAGATAGGGCAGGAAAAGTAAAAAGACCATGGCTTCCTCCTCAGAGTGGAGTGAGATGCAAAGAGGCTACGTAGAGTAAGTAGTCTGAGGGTCTGATCCTGAAAACTTTTAGTACTTGGCATAATGCATGGACTTCAGTGAAGCTGCTCATAGCGCCAACATTTAAGTCCAGGAGTAAATATCTGGAGAAGTACTACTTATGTTTGAATGAGGTAAGTACATATTCCGCCAGCAGGAGAATACAAACAGCTTCCATTGAAGCTCATAGGAGTTGCACAAATATTTTCCAGAGTATTATGGGAGCCCACAAGGAAGCTCTGAAGGAGTGCTTCTTTCCACACAGCACAGTTATTTCAAAATAACTGATGTTATTTCAAAATAACAATGCGAGTGTCTACACAGCAATTCCATTATTTCAAAATGAATTCGAAATAATGGATAGCTTATTCTGATTTCTGTAAACTTCATTCCACGAAGAATAACTCCTCTTCTGAAATAGAAGTAGTGTGGATGCTCTATTGCTGCTGTTTCCAAATAGCTCCTCCCCAGGGCCATTTTATGTAATTACTCCCCAGTGCTTCCTAGTGCTCTAAATCGAGATAGTGTGTCCACATTAGTGGAGCCTACCTTGGACTAATATTGAGGCTTCCCTGTAGTGTAGATGCTCTATTTCAGAATGTAACTTACTTCAGAATATATCTTCCAGAATAGCTTATTCTGAAATAAGCACGCTATGTAAACGTATCCTAGGTGAATACATGGTGTCAAAGACATTGGGAGATTTTCAACCTGATTGTACCTCTGCCACTGACTCACTTACACCCATGTACTAGAGGCAGGGAAAGCAGGGAGGAGGCATGCACTTCAGATGGGGCACAGATGATCCAGCAAGGAATACCCCACTGATAGAAGAATTGTCTGCTGGGCACATATGACAATGTTAGAGCCCTTTTATGTTACTCAAGTGATGTAAAGAAGCAATAACCTAGTTTAGGAATATGGTCCATAGAATTCTTCCTCCTTTCCCTCTTAGATACGGCTCATTAATAATCAGGTAAATTAGATACAGAGTTGTTCAGTCAGTAATTAATATCGAGTCCATAACAAAGGCAAAATTAGGAATGTATCTTTTAATCATGCTTTTCTTTTCTTTTTAGAATAGTTATGCAGAATACTCTGCTGAGGCATGCTGATAGAGAGAAATAATGAGAGTAATCTGATACATTTCAAACAGCTGTTTCAGGGAGATATGTTTATTTCTTTAGATGCTCTCGAACACACATACAAGTTATAGAACTTCCTGTTGTTCCTGTGCTTCAAGATCAGATGTTTATCCACACCAGGAAAATAAAAGCACTTCTGTGACTCTGAATGACATTATTCTTAGTACAGGAATTCATAATGACTGAGCTGCTAACTTTTAACAAGTCCTGGGTAGATTTAAAGAATTACAAACATATTCCTCTATGGAAGAATAAGCACTTTGGCCTGCTGTGTCATTAGCTAACTCTCTGGGGGGTTGTTTGTTACCAAAGGTGGCTTGTGATACTTGATAGGTAAGGTACAAGTCACAAAACAGTTAGCTCCAGTCCTGCCCAAAGTACAATTTAATCTGTGAAAAGCTTCCCTTATTTACAGTGAAGAACAGGCAGGACCCATGAGCCAGATCTGCCTCTGCCATTGCTACCCAGGCCAGTGTGGAGACCAGAGCATGAGGCAGGTCCAGAGTTCAGCAGACCTCCTCACATACTTGCATGGCATCCACCTTGTAGAGCAAACTTTTGGGTCCTGGGTCATCATATTAAGGTGCTAGCAGGCCACAAGATGTTTTGTTCACTGTTCCTGGCCAATGGGAGCTGTGGGAAGGGGCACGGGCCTGACCATCACTTCCCACAGCTCCCATCAACTAGGAATAGTGAACAGTGGCCACTGAGAGCTACAAGCAGCCATGTCTCATGGCCTGCCAGCAGCCTACCCTGACAAGACATGACCCAAAGTTTGAAAACCTCTGTTGTAGAGGAGTGAGTCAGGAAGGTGCAGAGAGCAGGCCCCATCCCTTACCCCCAGCAACATTCCACATTCTCATATACTACATTCTTCAAACTTTACAGCATTGCATTTTGCTACTGGAAAGAGAGAGATGGTGATAAAAATCACAATTTATCCTTAAATCTGTACCTATCAGATAAACTAAATAGATTATGGAAAATGTATACAGCCTTTGGGAATTCATGGTTATGCTAAGCCTCATTTGCCTATGATAGTTACAGTTGTCACCCCAATGACCAGACAATGACTTCAGAGAAGGCACAACCATCCCTCATTATCAGGAGAGGGTGGTAGTTGAGGAGCTGAGTTTATATGGTGATAAATGATTTTTTTGTGGCTGATCTCTGTATCTTTAATGTTTGTCTTCGATCGGATCAGTATTGTTGTTGTGTTTTCTGCAGTACCTGAAGAAGAGAGGCATCTTGGATGGAGTGGAGATTGAATCCAGACTAGATGAGGCTGCTGGAGTACCAAAGGGCTGATCTAAACCTCATGGAAGTCAATAGTCATCTTGCAAATGGCTTCACCTGGCTTTAGATCAGGCCCTAAGAAAATAGCCTTGGTTGGAAGAGTGTTATTCACAAAATATTAGCAAACAGCTATTTTTGAACACAACTAGCTCTAATGTTTTTGGAAACTTTTAATTGGATATATTCTCAACATTCCCTGGACCCATGTTGGCATTCATCAATGGGATATGGTCCACAAATTAGTAGGCTTTAGTAAATTTATTTTGTTTTGAACTGAGTTTCCGTAGCCTACAGTAACTCTCTCACCTGCTCCTATACTCCTGCTCTTTTGACAATAAAGCTTTTATTCATTGAAGTATCTAATTTAAACAGTTTTTGTGTTACTTTGTAAGTTGTGACCAGTAGAAAAACACAGAGACTCAAAATGTTTCCTCAAAACATGCATCATTTAATTTATAGATAGGAACAAATAAATAAGATAAAAGGGTTAAACAATGAAGCCTATATGCATCTTGTCTTATCTAAAGTTTTGCATTTCCCTCAAAGCCTAGGCTAGCCAAACTCATCCAAGGTACTCCACATCTGTGGACCATGGTTCTGAGTACTTCCCTATTGATATGACTTCTCCATGAGCTAAGGGCTTCAAGTTTTTATCTGCTATAGACTTCTCTTCCACATACCAGCTGAAGGCCCCTTCCACTGTCCCAAGTTAAGGGAGTTGGGCTCAGCTTGGTCAGAGAGAAAATATGTTGACGACATCTGTATTGTCAGTTAAGTGCTACTGATTAGGTTATATTAAACCACTGTTTCCCTTCTTGGGGCCTTGTTGTGAGCTCTTACAAAAGTTTACATTTTGAACTCATTTATCAGATACCATAACAATGAAATAAACATAAAATCCATAATTCATCAAATGATGCAGAGATATTTGACTTTCTTCAAAGGTATCTTCAAATTAATGTTGAATTATAACATATTACTAATTTGCTCCATTAATCAATATGCAGTCAAGACCCAACTGGGTAGAGACTCAGATAGTGTAAATTGTCATAGACCCATTGATTTCCTGGTAATTAAGAAAGGTCCACTGAAAGCTTCAGGTCTAGGATACTGACATCCTCTAGGCATCTCACCATTAGTTGTATTTGCATATAAAATTTTGTGACATTGATAAATTCTGGAGCGTACATTAGAGGATACTCATGAGCAAGAATTGTTGATGATAGAAACATTGTAGTTAAGCTTAATATTGAAGTCCATGAACTTGGATTAGTAAGACGTACTAACAATGAGGGTTTCTTTGATGTGATACTATAATATGAGGAAAAATGCATAATTTGATTTTCAAAGATTAGTAGGTGAAGGAAGATTTAAATTGAATACTAATATAGTTTGGGATGCCTCAAGGAAGCAACTTACTTCATGTTAAATTCCAATTTTAAATTAGCAAGATGTTTCATCTGTCAGATGAACATAATGGAAATGTAGGATTTTTTTCCTACACAGAACAAGTGCAATACCTACCTTTTTTTCTACACAGCCTATATTATTATCATGACATTCAGTGGCACCTGGATTAAATGTGATTCAATATGTGGCACTGTTTTTTTTTTCTTCCCTTCCCATTACAAATTCCAAATAGGACTTAGAGGTGCAGTGACGAAGTATTGCAATGAGGGCTATCCTTATAGTATGATGGGGTAAAAGGAAGTGGAAAGCTCTTAAAAGAAAAACTGTTCTGACATTGCTGTTACCTCTTTCATGTTTTCAATATGTTTTTGTTTTCTCTCCAAGAAACTCATAGAGTTCTGATAAACTATGGATGAGCATCTATAGTTGACTCTGAACCATGCAGCCATGCCCAATACATTTCACCCATCACTAGTGAAGACTAGTCCAAGAATACTTGTTGAAGTAAACAAAATTAGATGTGTACAAGCTAACAATGAGTCAACAATGTGACGCTGTTACAAAATAAGCAAACATCTTTCTGGGATGCATTAACAGGAGTTCTGTGAACAGGTCACAAGAAAATTTCTTCCACTCTACTCTGTGCTGATTAGGCCTCAACTAGAGTATTGTGTCCATTTCTGGGCATCAGATTTCAGGACAGATGTGGAGAAATTGGAGACAGTCCAGAGAAGAACAAAAATGATTAAAGGTCTATAAACACGACCTATGATGGAAGACTGAAATAATTAGGTTTGTTAAGTCTGGCAAAGAGAAGACTAAGAGGGGACATGATAACAGCTTTCAAGTATCGAAAAATGTGCTTAAAAAGAGGAGGGAGAAAAATTATTCTCCTTAACATCTAATGATAGGACAAGAAGCAATAGGCTTAAATTGCTGCAAGGGAGATTTAGGTTGGATATTGGGAAAAAACTTCCTGTGCTTAAGCAATAGAATAAATTACCTAGAGAGGTTGTGGATTCTTCACCTTTGGAGTGATTTAAGAGCAGGTTGGACAGACATACATCACAGGTGCTTGGTCCTGCCATAAGGGCAGGGGACTGAACCTGATAACCTCTCTAGTCCCTTTCAGTTTTAGCATTCTATAATTCTCCCTCTTTCTTCCTTTTTATTCCTCTGATGATGAACAAGGCATATTTATTTCCATCATCTAAATGTTAGTGTGCAGGAAAGGAAATAGAAACTGTTTGCTATTGCTTGCGAATAGTCTCTAAACAGAATTTATGGAAGGACCCCACCTCACTTGATTCAGTAGGTGGGACAACATACTATAGCTCAGTGGTTCTCACTGGGATGCAGAAGTGTTAAATAGGGTACATCAACTATGGGGAGGAGGTGGGCAGCCCTTGGTGGGGAAAGAACAGATTACGAACTATTTAGAAAGCTAACCATACACAAATCCATGGGACTGGATTTAATGCAGCCGAGGGTACTGAGGGAGTTGGAAAATGTCCTTGCAGAGCCTTTGGCCTTTATCTTTGAAAACTCGATGAGATTGGGAGAGATCCCGGATAATTGGAAAAAGGCAATTGTAGTGCCTATCTTTAAAAAGGGAAGAAGGACAATCCAGGGAACTACAGACCAGTCAACCTTACCTCAGTCCCTGGAAAAATCATGGAGGGGATCCTCAAAGAATCCATTCTGAAGCAGTTAGAAGAGGGGAAAGTGATCAGGAATAGTCAACATGGATTCACCAACGGTAAATCATGCCTGACCACTTTGATTAGCATCTATGATGAGGTAACTGGCTCTGTGGATATGGGAAAGTCAGTGGATGTGATATACCTTGACTTTAGCAAAGCTTTTGATACGGTCTCCCACAATATTCTTGCCAGAAGTTTATGGGGTATGGATTGGATAAATGGACTGTAAGATGGCTAGAAAGCTGGCTAGACTGTCAGGCCCAATGGATAGTGATCAATGGCTCAATGTCAGGTTGGCGGTCGGTTTCTAGCGGAGTGTCCCAATGATCAGTTCCAGGGCTGGTTTTGTTCAAGATTTTTATTAATTTCCTGGATGAGGGGATGGATTGCCCGCTCAGCAAATTTGTAGATGACACTAAGCTAGGGGAAGAGGTATATATGCTGGAGGGCAGGGATAGGGTCCAGAGTGACCTAGACAGATTAGAGGATTGAGCCAAAAGAAATCTGATGATGTTCAACAAGAACAAGTGTAGAGTCCTGCACTTGGGACGGAAGAATCCAAAGCATTGTTACAGGCTGGGGACCAACTGGCTAAGTAGTAATTAAGCAGAAAAGGACCTGGGGAGTACAGTGAATAAGAAGCTGTATATGAATCAAGTGTGCCCTTGTAACCAAGAAAGCTAATGGCATATTAGGATGTTGCATTAGGAGGACCATTGCCAGCAGATCTAGAAAAGTGATTATTTCCCTTTATTCGGTTCTGGTAAGGCCACATCTGGAGTATTATGTCCAGTTCTGGGCTCCCTACTATAGAAAGGATGTGGACGCATTGGAGAGGGTCCATCAGAGAGTAACCAAAATGATTCGGAGGCTGGAGCACATGACCTATGAGGAGAGGCTGAGGGATTTGGGTTTCTTTAGTCTGCAGAAGAGAAGAGTGAGGGGGGATTTGATAGCAGCCTTCAAATTCCTAAAACGAGGTTCCAAAGAGGCTGTTCTCAGTAGTGACGGATGGCAGAACAAGGAGCAATGGTCTCAAGTTACAGTGGGTGAGGTCTAGGTTGGATATTAGGAAAAAAACTATTTCACTAGGAGGGTGGTGAAGTTTTACAATGGCTTACCTAGGGAGGTGGTGGAGGTTTTTAAGTCTTGGTTTGACAAAGCCTGGCTGGGATCATTTAGTTGGGATTGATCCTGCCTTGGGCAGGGGGCTGGACTTGATGACCTCCTGAGGTCTCTTTCAGCTCTATGATTCTAACTCATCTTGACAGTTGCCTATTTTTACAACAGGCTACATTAAAAGCCCTAACAAAGTCAGCACAAACTAAAATTTCATACAGACAATGTTTATCCTGTTATGTAGTGTAGTACACATAGAAATATAAGTACAATATTTATATTCCAATTGGTTTATTTCATATGGTAAAATGATCCAATAAATAATTTTTCAGTAATAGTGTGCTGTGACACATTTGTATTTTTATGGAAGACAAATCGGGCTCTTGAAAGGGGGACAGTAGTTTGAAAAGGTTGAGAACTACTGGTTCGGTTAAATACACTGGCCTGCCATTTGTCAATAATTAATGGTTTTCATCTTGAAAATTTAACCCTTTTCATTTGAGAGTTACCTAAAGCTAGATTAGAGGGACCTAATTCAAAACCCACTGAACTCATTGAAAAGAAACATTATTGGGGTTTTTTCTAGGCACTGGACCATGTCCTTAATACAATGGATTGTAGTGGAGTACCATGATATATTCAAACCTCAATAATGACTCCAGAAAATGTATCATGTAAACCACCACAATAATATAATCTATTATTTTAATCTAAGGGATTTAATTTAAGGGATTAAGTGGAACCCATATACAAAACAGTGATTTTACCACAGACAAGCATGTAAAAGGTCAACATTTAACTATTATTACCACATATAACAGCAACATTTTAATTTCCTCTCATATAACAACTATTTTTCCTAGAGGAACAGATTAATCCTTTGCTATCCAATGACATCATTCACTCCCAGCAGCCACTGGAGAAAAGCAGGTGATGGAAATATGGAATAGTGCATATGGATTAAACAGTTTTACTGCCATGCAAAACAGAATTGGGAGCTCTTCTCATTTACATCTCTAGCTTAGATTTTAATGTTTTGTGAGATAATGGATTAGCCATTTTATTTTGATATCTGCCTTAGTGATTCCTGCAGAATGCTACTAAAGTTAGTGAGGCTACATGGGTGCGATAACAGAACTTTGCACATTGCAACATATCTCAGGTTCCATTCCATAAGGCCATATCCTCATCTGGTGTTAATCACTAAGGATCTGTCTACACTACAGCATTATTTCAAAATATCTTATTTCAAAATAGTTATTTCGAAATAGCTTATTTCGAAATAATGCGTCTACACACAAAATGCATTTCAAAATAGCATTTTGCTATTTCAAAATAGTGTGTCCACACTGATAAGACACTGAATCACATTTAAAGCCAGCCGGAACTGTGGCTGCTGCCTGAGGATATCTGAGACCTTTGCTTAAAGGGATCCCCCTCTCCCCCCGGACAGCAGGATCTAAGATTTCCCTGCTTGCTTGCCTACCTCACTGGGGGACAGCAAAGCATTTTTTTTCTCTGTGTGCTCTGGTTGCCCTCACTCAGGACACCACAGTACTCTGCAGCATGGAGCTGGAGCCGCTCCTGGGCACTCTGGTGCTTTTCCTGGACGTGTTGCTGCGAGCCTGTTCTGCAGGCAGTAACAGTCTCCCTGGTGTGCCCCATGGGGGGGCTTGTGCCTCATTCCTTCCTGACATCCTTCCACTTACCCCTCCCTAACTCCCCTTCCTGCTGTACAATAAAAGACACTGGTGTTCATTACAACAAAGCCTCTTTATTGAACAAAACTGGCGTGGGGGAGAATGAAACTGAGGTGAGACTGGGGAAAGAAGGTGGGAGAGGGGAGGGGGAAACCTGGGAGGAGGGAGCTGGCAGTCGGAGGTAAGGGGAGGAAGGGGGAGGAGAAGCTCAGGGCTCAGTGTTGGTGATCTCACTGGCCCAACTGTCTCCCAGCACTGTGGGTGCAGGGGCCTCAACATCCCTGGGGGTTTGGGGAGGGTGGGGAGGAAGAAGAAGGAGTGGGAGGAAGGAGGAGTGGGAGGAGGAGTGGTAGCTGGAGAAGCAGCAGGGGCTGGGGCAGCAGGAGGCAGCAAGCTCTGCCCCAGGGTCAATGACCACCTGGGGGGCATGGACCATCCTGCCCCCCAGGATGCGGTCCAGGGCATCCAAATGGGGCAGCTCTCTGGGTCTTCCCTGGTTGGGAGCTGCCCCCTGTGGCCCTAGCATACACCTGCCACAGCTCCTTGATTTTCATCAGAACCTGCTCCTGGGTTCAGATGTGGCCTTTGGTGGTGAGGCTGCCAGCCGTCTGCCTGTAGATGGCCACGTTCCTCCATCTAGTGTGGCGATCATGGACGTTGGAGGCATACCCCCCCAAACCTCAGTCAGGTCCATGATCTCTGCACTGGATCAGGAAGGTGCCCGCCTTCTCTGGCCCCTGGCAGGCTCCTGGGAACTGGCAGACTAGCCTGGGGAACAGTGGAGGGCTGGCTGGCACTGGCTGCCTGGCTCATGCTGGGGCCACTGGGTCAGGTGCTGCGACTGCTGGCTCTGGGCTGGCAGGCTTGGAGCTGGCACAGGCACTATGTCCAGAGTCTACCCCTTTTAGGGCTCCGGGGAGGGAGGGAGAGGGAGAGGAGTTTTCTTGGTTGTGCCCAGAGTGGCCACCAGGGCACCCTGGGAAGGGCTGGAGGCCCCTTATTTCGAAATAAGTGACTACACAGCGCTTATTTTGAAATAGCAATTTTGAAATTGGGGCTATTCTTCAAGGAATGAGGTTTACCAATTTCGAAATAAGCCCTCTGCTATTTCGATTTAATTTCAAAATAGCGATTTGGCTGTGTAGATGCCGGTAAAGTTATTTAGAAATAACGGCTGTTATTTCGAAATAACTGTGCTGTGTAGACATACCGTAAGCTTCATTAATTTCAATGGTGTTGCATTGATTTATACCAGCCTCGGCTACAGCCTTCTGATTTGAATATCTTTAATATTTAGCAACCTTCCTTCAACAGAATTGAATTCTGCAATCATTGAGGCAAATTCATCTTTGGTATAAACTCACTGAAGTAAATGGAGATACATGAGGCATGAGTTTGACCATTTAATACAAAGAAATAGAATGCTTTTATAATCTATTCTGTTCTATATGGACTGATATACTGCATTCATCATCATCATCATCATATCTGATTACTACAGAGCAATGCATTCAGTCTAGGATGTTTTTTCTCTCATTCTCTTCTCGAGGGGAGAGGGTGTTTAGTGAGGTTGTCTTGTTTTGACAGGATTTTATTCATTTATTTTCATTAAATATACATATTGCTTTTAATTTATGATAGAGTAGGAAAGATAAAAACAAATGTGCCTTGTAATTGCAGCGGAAGGTGGTTTGGTTTGTAATTGTCCTTCATTCCTCTAGGAGTTTGTTCCAGAGTCTCAAACCAGCCCTTGAAAATGTTCTAACTCCTGCACAAGATGAGCTTTACCCTTACTGTAGGGAGGTTCTTTGTGCCAAGACCTTGAACTAAATTTGAAATTCTATGGGAACCCTTAGCCTGGAGGATAAGTCTGATATGTTCGCAATAAACCAGGTTGCTGAACAGATGTGCTGCAGCATTCTGTACTAATTGGCATTTCCTGTGTTGAAGATTTCATCCCCAGGTATGTTCTATTGATATACTACAGCCAAGAGGTGACAAAAACTAAAATCGGGTCACTACCAATATGGGAGAGATTATCTTATTTAACTGGAGAGGACAGGTGCATTCATGAGCAGTACTTCTTTATGAGATCTCAACATCAGTGAGGAAATTAAGTGTAGTCTTACAGTTAGACCAAATTGGCCAATAGTGGATCTGTACTTTCAACCAAAGAAGGGCTACAGTGTGTCTTAAAACTCTCCAAAATACTTTTCCCAACAATATTACCTTCATTTTGCTCAGTTTCAGTTTCAAACAGCTGTTCTTCTCCATGAATTGATCTCATTAAAGCACTGTGCAGTTTTGGTAGGTAGGGAGTGGTCATACTCAGTGAAGTATAAGTAAAAGTGTGTGTGGCACTTGAGTCCATGTTGTCCATCCATTTTACCAAGTGACTGCATGTAGATTCAGAATAGGATCAGAGAGAGAATTACTCCTTGTGGGGGGGATCTACAGGTGAGATACAGTTTTCTACAACTACTTGCAGTATGTATGCCTCCAGGAAGAACTCAAATCATATAAGCATATTACATATGACTCCTTCCTCAAGTAAGACAAGAATATCTCACAGTCAACAGTGTCAAATACTACCAACAGGTTCAGGAGAATGAGAGTGGATGTCCACAATCTATCCATAGGTAGATCTTCTATCCATGCCTTTAAGTGGCCTCAATCCCATGTCCTGCCATGAATCTGTTGTGTCATATCTACCTTCAATTAATTAATTTTGTAATTGGAGAGTAAGTAGCTTCTACATGGACCTTAGTCAGGAATGGGAAGTTTGTCAGTTGGTAGTAGATGGCTAGAATCTATGTAACCAGGATGGGTGTCTTCAGTATTGAAGGAAGAGGGAAAGAGTTGTCCTCTGAATGATGCCTTGACTATCATGGTCTGAATGGCCTCAATGTGTTATAACTCTCTTTCCTATGTCAGGAAAAACATTGGTTAGAATCACGATTCTTGAGCGGAGCCTTCTTCCGGATGTCTAGGACTTCTTGGGTAACTATACTGAATTCTGGGTATGCAAGTAGGATGTTGGTGGTGTGGATAGGTGAGGAGCTTCAGGGGGTAGCCGAGTTAGTCTGTTACAGAAAAAAAACAGCAAGCAAATGGTCTGGTAGCACTTTATAGACTTAACAGAACATGTAGTTGGTATCAGAAGTGGGCTGTGCCCACAAAAGCTCATACAACCATCTACACACTTTGTTAGTCTATAAAGTGCTACCAGACCATTTGATTTGCTTGCTGTTTTTTTTTCTGGATAGGTGAAAATATCCATACTGCTTGAAAACTCTTCACAGAGGTGTGTGCTCATTTTAGTCAAGTAGAATAATAGTTCTTGATAGCACTTGGTGCTTCGTTCTGATGCAGGTTATAGACATTCAAGACTGATGTATCAGTAATCGTGCTGGATAGCTCTTGGGGTTTCTACCTGAGTAAGTCAACCCAAGCTCTGCTATGAATAGCATAGCCGGAGTCAATGCAGCTTAGGTTGATTTATCCCAATCTTCTCTACACTATGTTGATGGGAGACACTCTCCAGTCAACTTACCTTAATCTTCTCAGGGAGCTGGAGTGCTGAGATTAACCAGAGAGCACTCTGCAGTTGATTTAGTGGGTCCTCACATCAATTGCAGCAGCATCAATCTCACTAGAGTGGGATTTGTCATATTCTGTGGTAGTTGATAGTAATGTTGTCTTGGACTGTAATACAGTCTCATCAAACGCTTTAAAGAATTTGTGATGGTTCCTCCCATCTGTATCAGCACTTGAATTTCTGTCTCCTTCTCTTCATCCAGTACAGGATGTCAAAATCAAAGAGATCTGGATGGGTTCTGGAATGGGAATGTTGATTCGGGGGACAGCTATTGATGACTGAGGCTAGTGTAAAGTGATAATGAGTCACTAGATTGTCACGGTCTCCTCCCACAAGAGGGTGCTGCTTCCTTTATTAGGCTTTGGAATTTGCTGGAGTCCATGAGTCATTGGTCTTTCTTATTACTGTAAGGTCTCTGACCACTTTTAATAAGGTGATATCCAGTTCAGCATGGTAGATGGATTATGATGTCTTCTATTCTGATCATCAGATCCATAGTGAAACTGGCTGTGTGGGTTGAAGCAGAGCTGACCCATGAAACTCCCAGGGAGGAACTCAAATGCCTAGTCATTTCTATTTGTTTTCTGCCAAAGATTTCTGTCTTCATTTGACAATATTTTCTTGGATGATGTAAATGTTTAAGAGACCTGAAAATTATTCTACTTATTGATTTTCCTTCATACTTAACAGATAAAATCAATAGGATGTGAAGATGAGGCTCCATTAAAATGATTTCTGGTATCATCAGTTTTGCCTGAAGTTTCCACAATAATGACCCTTGTCTTACTTTTCAGAGGTCATTTAAACAAAGGGTCACAGTAAAATTGTATATCCCTTTTGTGTTGACATATAATTTGTTGTTCTTTTTGGGATGCTTTATTCAGCTCATTAAATTTTTCCACAATGATGCAAGCACAATTTATTCAGTTAAAAGCACAGAAGATCAAGAGACAAAGTAACTACATTATTTTGGTGCAAATGTTTAAATAACTAAACTGTCTTTGTTTCTCAAACAAATTACTGTTTTAGTCCACTACAAAAAAGAGCATAATATCAATGGCTGTCAGAACGATTACATAGTGTTGCGTAGTTGCCAAAAGTACTCATGCCCCTTTGTGAAATATTGCCTTCTGCTAAGCTGTATTTATGACTGTCGAAGCACACTTAACAGTAAAAGCTACACAAGCTTCTTTAATGAAATAGTTTACCTACAATGATATTTTCCAGAAAAATCCCTGAAAATAATTTGATTATCAGCTACTCATCCAAAGCTGGAACACTTTATGGTTAATGGCATTTTGAGGGTTTTACTTTACATATGTATTTCAAAGGTGAAATTCACCCTTATAGAGAGGAACAGCATGAGAGGCCTATGAGTCTCTTAAGTCCTGTTATCCTCGTCTCCCCTCTTCAACACCATTTTTTCTATTTGTGACCCTCGTACTCTCTATCATAGTTTGTAAATTCTCTCTAGGTAGGGGACCGTGTCTTATCCTGTTTAGAGCAGCACCTACAACTCTGTGAGATGCTTGAAATAGACAATTACGGTTTTGCTAAGTGAGTGAAAACTGGTTAGTGGACAAGACCATCAGCCTAGGTTTTTGCATTCTCTGCTATCACTCAGAGCAGGGGTGGATATAGGGCAGGGCAAGTGGGGCGGCCGCCCCGGGCCCCGTGCTTCAAAAAGCCGTGCACATGCGCCGTGGCGCCACCACGCATGCACGTGGCGCCACAGCGCATACATCGTGGCAAAGGGGGGCCTCGCGAAATTGTGCTACCCTGGGCCCCACAAAATGGTCATCTGCCCCGACTCAGAGTGCAAAGGGTAACTGCAGCTACCGTCTGCTTTCCTCTGTATTTTTATCTCTGCCTCAACATCTGTCCTGGTGTAATTTAGAAAAAAAAAAAAGGTATCTGCTCAGTATCATATTACCGTTTGATGACAGAATTCTGCTTTTATGCAGAAAAAGGCATCAAGACAAATGGCTGTTTTCTAGGAGTAAGTTTAACCAAAGAAATGTTGAGATTCAGGCAGATGATCCCCAGAGATATTAGTGAGAATCAATTTGGAATTTTTGAATGACCTTCTTTCCTATACTGTCTTTGTGGAAGTTCCTTCTCCCTAGTCAATCAAAATATGTTTTCAGTCTTTTCAAGGTGATTGTGGGAGCTTTGAATCTACCACTAGCAAAAAATCATTTAAGTCCTCAAATTTCTATTAGTTGGAAGTATGATTTTGTAGACCTATTTTTTCTCAAAAATGTTATAGTCTTTTATGACTAGCATAATGGTGCACTTACAAGAGACGGGAATGGATTGAGGTCAGGGGGCTCTTTTAAAACCTATGTCTTTTTTGTTCTTTAGACTGAAATGTCTTGGACATAGTTTAAAAAAAAAACAACTAAGTGAAATTCTTGAATGAAGTCCAAAGTAGCAATTATGGGCCAAATTCTTGTCTGGTGTAAACTGGTGCAGCTCCATTGGTTGTGTAGCGTGTGATTTGTAGGAGACATGAGCGGTCATCTGACAGAATTTCTCCTAAGAGAAAAGCTAGGAACAAATATAAAATACAGGAGGAGAAAGAGGAAAGAAAAGAGAAAATAACAAGGGAAATAACATACACAATTTCTTCTCTGGTGATCATGTTCATTTCATATTGCCATATTCAATTTCCAACCTCTGTTTTAGGGGCTGTTTTCAAGGGCATGAGATACTGATTTCTATTAAAATACTGTGCCCTTTTTCCTTTTTGGATTAGTGAGAAGAAAGGTGCATTTATTATTATGTCTGACCACTGTTTGAATCTTAGCATCTTGTGAGATATTTAATAAAATGGAATCCAAGTTAATTGAGTCTTGCAGAACCAGATCTATCTGCTGGCTGTTTCTCCCTACTATTCCACTAGTGATTGCTTCTCTCTTTTTGCCTATATTTTCCCTCCCTGTGTCAGAATGATTCAGATTGTTTATTACTCTTGAAATTGTCCTTCATGTCATAAATACCAATGCAGATAATCAAAATCTCACACAGCACTTTGTGCAGGGCAGTGCAAAAATTGGTTATTATTGCCAGGGGACAGTGTGCTTAAAAATAAAATCCTAATTCTTCATGATGTTTTTCCGGATTTAAAGTAATTTTCCAAGGGCCATAGCATACTCTCTGGCATTGAAAGCACTGCGAAAAGAGTACAGGGTGAGAGAGTTTCCTTTGAACGTTCTCCTCACTGGGAAGGGCTAGAGGGTTCACAGAGAGAGAAGGCACAGAGGTCATCAAGCCATGTGGATCTGCAGTGAAATTAAACAAAAAAGCTACAGTGGGATTGCCCTTGAAAGCTGTCATCTATCCAATGGCATCAAAGTCATTTCCATCAGTGAACAGTGCACTCTCTTCAGCCTAAGGGGAAATGACAATACAGAGCAGAAATTAATTGCTGCTTTAAGGAGGAGCTTTAGATCCTTTTGGTTTCGGAAGAAATCACATCATGTAGCATGACTGTTTTCAGTTTCTGTCCTCTCTCCACCACAGCCTGGATCCCTTCTTCTATGGAGAGGGGGATCGTGTTTCATTAAGTCTGCTTCCATATTCTTCCAGAAAAGCCACAAAAGAAATGGAAAGCTGGTCTTCAGGTTACAGCACTAGCTGGAGATCTCAGGCAAATTAGTGTCAATTACAGACTCCACTATGCAGTAATGCCATCTGAAGCCAGTTCACTCTCCACTATGGTAAAGAAAACCACCTTTTTGCTTTGGATTATCTACTATACTATCAGCTGTGACAAATAGCCAAGGCACCAACCCAGCCAGAGTCAGTAAGTACCATACTGCAGTATAGGCAACCAAAGTATTCAAAAATCACCCTTCCTCTGCCCCTCCAAATCTGATTGGTTTAAATATCATAAGATAAACAACATTTGGGATTATTTCTATTTGCCTTCTGGCTTTGGAGCCTTCAGGGTGCACTCAGGTCATGTTTCCAAGCTTTTCTCTCCAATGTTGGAGGATAAAAATTTATTTCAAAAACCCAAACTGGATATTCTCATCAAATTACAGTACCTAGTTCTAGGAACCATCGCTTTGCAAGTTAATACCAGATATCTTGAAATTTGTGATAAAATCATGAGAGTTAACCTCTGTCTTCAGGAAGTGGTTGGTGAGAATAGGTTAAAAAAGTAAAGATAAAAAGGTACTGATACTATAGAACCTCTGTCTGTATTACTTAGTGTGTAGGCTATTTGGAGCAGGGACAGTTTTTTTGTTCTCTGTTTGTACAGCATGTAGCAAATAAGAGCCCCATTTTGGACCAGGTTCCTAGGTACTCACAATATACATAATATTAACCTTTTTAACATTAAATGTAGAGAACTTCTGCGACCTCATGCCCATGTGGGCAACCTAGACTAATGAATGGGCCTCCTGAGTAACCCTCCTTCATCTCAATGGGCCTCAAGAATGTCATAACTAAAATAGCCTCCCTGGATAGGCTAGTTTTGCTAACTGCACTTGCATTGCTAGAGTTTTCCAGGTGTGCCAACTGAGCCATAGCAGTGTTTTGGATGCAGAGAGAGCACATGGCTCTTGCAGTCAATGTTGTGTGCAATCATCACACACCTAACTTCATGTGCCCTTGCTTTACATCCATGTCATTTTAGTAATACCAGCAGGAAATAAATGGCACGGGTGGAAACCAGTGGAATCTGGAAACCCTAGGTTTGGGCAATAGTAAACAAAATGTCACACAGGCCACACACAGAACCTCCATGGGCTGCACCAGGCCACACATAGAACCTCTAAGGGCTGCACAAGGCCCATAGGCCACAGGCTCCCCACCTCTGAATCACAGGAATATGAACCTGAGTACACAGGTCCTGAGGCATTTCTCAGGCCAAAACCAGCAGGAAGTCGCTCACCTGAGTAACCAAAGAAAGGAACCAGTAAAGTGCCAGCTCATAGAGGGCCCCTGCCCCAAAGCTCCTCTTTGGGGGAAGCATCTAGCATCGCACATTGTCTAAGGAGTTCTATATAAACAACACAGAAGTTGTCTTGGCAACCAGAGGCCTGACCTACTCCATGTTCCTACTCCTATGCCTTACCCCGATACTGTTCCCAGCTCTCTCCCCTTACTTGAACCGGCCTCTTCTCTGACCTTTGGCTCTAACTAATAGGTATGAATCCCGTTCTGAAAACTAGGCCTTCCCACTCAGTCATTGCATTTAGGACACAAAAGAAAATTAAAATCCTATGGTTTTTCACACATAATTTTTTCAAGAAAAATAAACTCCTTCATCTTTTATATATGCTATCTTCCCTTTCAAATATTCAAAAGGATACCTTGTCAACAATTCTGTTTAATAGTCAGCATGGTAACATATTGATAGACTACTGTAAATAATACAGTTCATAAATAACCATAACCCTTTTAGAAAAGTCTGAGCAGCATTAATGGAAAGAAGGGGGGATGAGATTTACGAGGTATAGGTATCCTTGAAACAATATCCCAAGGAGTTTTAGTAACTTGATTATATTGTACCTAGAATCTTAAAATATAGTAAGGCAATTGATTATGTCATTGTTAAAATAAAACACCAATTAAAATAATGTTTTAAAGCTATCTGAACTACCCCAACAATAATGGATAGAAAGGAATGATCCAAATACAAAAATCAATGGAATTGAGTAAATAAATAAAAATCAGCAATGCCAGCGGACACATAAATAACATCTCAGAAATCTATCTGAAATTAACTGCTGCACTCTATTCCTTTGTACCAGGAATGCAACATTGAAGCATCTGTGCATAAAAATTCATGAATGATGTACTCACAGTAAATATAAATTCAGTGGACTCAAAGCTTCAAGGTGCTCCAAACATGAAAAGTGATAAGCACCTCCAACTCACAGCTGGAGGTGTGCAGGCTGGATTCTGCCAAAATTCCAATGCAACTGAACTCAATGATGATTAGATCTTTCATAGGTTTCTCAAATGCACCTGGACAGATATTGTATTCACTGGAGTCAAAGGGAGTTTTACTGTTGACCTTAATAGGAACAGATGAGCTCTCCAGTATAAAACCTCAAGTTCAATCAAACACTACAGTGACAATATACAAAGTATTCAATAATCAAACTTTGTTTAGTTCATATTCTGACTGCTCTCCCCTTTCTGGCTATGTAATGAAAACTAAGTAATGAAAGAATATATTATATAGACTCCAAGTTACCATAATCCTCTGCATTAGGGCCATACCGACCTCTTTATAGGAAAAACTTAGCACAGTGACCAGAAAATTCAAAGGCCTATGTTCTCAAAGAGAGTTTGGCATCTGAACACATTTGATGATGTGGGCCCAATATTTCAACTCAAACTTCCCTTTGCATTCCTCTCCTCAAGCCCTCTACAGAACCAGCCCAGGGAAGACAATCTGCTGCCCCCAGCAAACCTGCTGGTATCCAGAGGTCCACGCAGAAACGCCATAGATATCAGGGACTTGCAGAAGATGGGATCTTTCATAACTAATCATAACTTGCATCCACATTACCCCTGCTCCAATTCACTCCCTTGAGGCATCAAAGCTCTCTTGAAACTGTGTTCCTCTGAGCTCCCAAAGAGCTGGTGATCCAAGCTCCTCACTTGACAAGGATGCAGACAGGGGATCCTGTGGAAAATGATGACAGCCATGAAATACTTACAGATGTGATGGAGGGTGAAACTGTGGAAAGCAGCTGTTTGCTGATTCTGTTGTCTTGTGCTCCCCCGACTTACAGAGCGGTGGCAGAGGTACTGGGCTATGAGATCATGCCTTGTCAGCTGTCATCAATCCCTCCAGTCCCTGCCAATTTCTACCAAGTGTTGTTTCCCTTCCCTTGCATTAATCAGACGAGAGCACAGAGGCCTAAGAAGTGGATGTGGCAGGAACATTACCCATACAGGAAGATCAGCCGTTCACCTAGAGTGATGGAATAATTGATCATATACTGTGGAAAATGACAACTGAGGCAGGGGATGTTTGATGCTAGGGCAAAGAAAACCCTAGAGCCAGCATTGACTCTCTAAATGGGCCACAACACTGCAAAGAACACACGATGCCTAGCACACACAAAGAGACTGCAAAGCCTTTGTCTTTGTTCCAGTAAACAAAGCATTCTAAACTGTCAGGTGTCCAAAGACACCTATGCATGGCGGTACTGTGTAACTGCTTCAATAGCTTGTGAGTTGATTAAATTACTTAATAGCTTCCTTTGCTACCAAGAAAGCTTAATCTTTCCCCTACCTGGCAGGACAAAACACAATCCCAATCCAAACACTTCTGCTTTGTTTATCATACCATCTGTTTATTCTTTCCAGCACTTCACAGGTGCTGATGACCCTAATTTTGTGACACAGCAGGACAGATTCATACTTTTCTAGGTCGTTCGTGTGTGTGTGTGTGTGTGTGTGTGTGTGTGTGTGTGTGTGTGTGTGTGGTCAAAAATAAGTTATTTCTTAAAGTTATTTCTGCTTGTCATTGCCCTTAATGGAATTATTGGTTGTTTGATTGTACTCATAATAAAAATCCTATCATTAGCCAGCACTGTCCTTCTCATGCAATTTCAATAAAAGGGTAACTGTAGGCTTCACATTAGGTCTCAGTGGGTTGCATTAGGCCCCGAAGCCACATTTGGGAAACCTTTGCTCTCATAAATTGAATACAGTAAAATCTATAGCCCTTGAAAATGAATGTGAGGGCTCCCTGTGCAGGAATCACATACACTGCTGAACTAATTAGAGAAAATAAGGATAGATTTAGTACAAAATAGAACAGGCATGGATAATGGCTGGTTACAGGGATGGGCAAACTTCCAGAAGAATAAAGGCTCAATGAGGTCTATCAATGGACAGCTGACAAATGTAGACTCCTTACTTTATAAATTCCTTCTTGATTCAGTCAGGATAATATTAAATAATAAATGATAGGGCAGGGCAAGACCTTGGTTCAGTAACACAGGAGCCAAGAAAGAGGCCTTACTGATAACTGTGTGATTGTGTACGTTAGGATACATGGAGGCACTGGCTACAGACGGCAAGCCAAAGGGGAGTAATGGAAGATCTTAATAAGAAATGTCTTGGTACAAAGACTCCCTGAAAACTAATGTACATACTGACCTAGGTTCAGGACCATGTCGGAATTGACAGCATGAAGGATAGTAAGTAAGCCCCCCTTCCGTAAGATGAGGGGTGGTATCTAGGCAACAAAGGGTAGCAACCTGGTACGTAAAGAAATGATGTAAGTTGTTTGTACCTGTCTATAAAAGGACACTGCAGAGGGTGCTCTCCGGCCGACCTTGGTATTCACACCTCTAGATCAGCTACTAGAAGTGGGCCTCATCCTCCCTGATTGGATCCACCTGGTCATCTCTAGTCTGATTCTGGCCTACATATTTATACCTGCCTCTGGTAATTTCCACTACATGCATCTGATGAAGTGGGTCTTTGCCCACAATAGCTTATGCTCCAACACTTTGGTTAGCCTATAAGGTGCCACAGGTCTCCTCGCCACTTTTTAAAACCCTTATTCTGAGGGGATGAGTCAGAGACCATGCTGACCCTTGTAGCCAATGATGTAGGTATAGACAGAATCACGTTGTAAGAAGGCTGTGAAGGCTAGGACTATAATAGAGTTTAAAAAGAAGCTAGATAATTTCATGGAGGTTAGGTCCATAAAAGGCTTTTAGCCAGGGGATAAAATGGTGTCCTTGGCCTCTGTTTGTCAGAGGCTGGAGAGGGATGGCAGGAGACAAGTCGCTTGATCATTGTCTTTGGTCCACCCTCTCTGGGGCACCTGGTGCTGGCCACTGTCGGCAGACAGGATACTGGGCTAGATGGACCTTTGGTCTGACCCAGTACGGCCATTCTTATGTAAGAAGGAGATGCCTAGAATGGGAAAACTGAGCTCCCTCTGAGAGACTCCAGCAGGAACCACTCTCTACTGATGATCAAGGCATTGAAAGACCCATCAGATCCTAACACTGTTGTCAAAGAGGTGAGTATTTGAAAAGTTGTGCATAGGTCTGTATAGAATATCTATTTACTTGGGCAATCATAACTTTAACTGTAACTTTAATACAACTTTGGTTTTTGTATGTTCCTAGAGACTCTAAATTTGAAGCAAGTAACGGAGGTAACTTTCTCTCTGCTAAGCTTTAATCTGTAGTTGCCGGAGCCAAACCCATAATAGTGTCACACCACATTACAAAATGTACTTTAAATAAATTAAAGGCTACACTCTTTCACAAGAGTTTTTGATCTCCCTTCCTCCCCTAAGCCATAAAGCAAAATTCACCTCATTCAGCCAGTCCCCTTAAGGTTCAGTCATTCTGACTACATCACTGTGCAGTAGTTAAACTAGCTGCAGTGAGAGTTGTTGGTGTAAATCCTGTAAATATATCATAAATCTATTCTAATTACTTTTATGGAGTCACTCCTGATTTACACTGAGAGAAGAATCAGACCCAAAATATCTAACACTGAAAAGCTTTGTCTGATTCTGGATGGGAACATCTTCAGGTTCACCGAACATTTCCATCAAAATAATTCATGGGAGCTATTTCATTAATTATGTTGAAAGAAAACAAATAATATACTGTGACTTTGTTAATATTGTGTCTGCATAGAAACCACCCATGATAATTTAATATGTAGTGCTGAGTAATAACTTACGAGAGAATTGCTTTCAGCTTAAGTGCCAGAACTGCTTAGCTTTTCATTGAGGCTATTGCATGTAAACCTCTCATAAAATAATGTGATGTGCAGTGGCCACAATCATATATATCAATTTATTGAAGAGTTCAGTGAGCTGGAACTGATCACTTTAGTAAATGTTTTCAACAGGTAATTTGTTACTGCAATTCATTCAAGATATTTTGGGCCTTGATAGATTCTTATATTTTAGCTAATTTGAGCAGACTAATCCGTGTTCAAATTATCTCAGAGAAACTCAGTGATAAGCAAACAGAACAGTGCCAAGAAATGTATGGGCTGTCTTCAAATTAAGACCTGTAGAAGAAGAGTGTGACATCATTCAACTGCTTACATATTTTATGGAATATTAGGTGCTCAGATCCTGAAGCTTGACCTGAACATAATGTTCCATATTCAGGCTGTTAAGTTTGAGTGATCATGAGATTAGCAGCTGTATAGCTAGATAGATGGTTCTGCATTTTCCATGACCTTTTAGTGACATATCTATGCTTTGATATGAGAAATGAGCCCAGGTGAAGACGTTGAACAGTCTTGTAAATCAATTAATAAGATGATAGGTTTTAAACTATATGTTTTCTTGTACTACTTCAATAAGAATAGGTTTACTCTGTTGCAAGAACTACAGTTATTGTGGGATTCACTAGGGCAAGCTTCAGTTATCTAACATGTTACAACAGACGGTAGGTATAAATTCAAGTGAACCATTGGAAGATCTTCTCATTAGTAGCACCAAGATTCTAGGTGTTTCTGGGAACACCTAGCATTGGCCACTGTCAAAAGACAGGATCCAGACCTTTGGTCTGAACCTGTCATGATCATGAGGGTTAGCCAGCAGCCTGGGGACTAAGGGGTTAACTGTACCTAACTCAGGTAGAGTTGGCCAATAGGAATGTAGGTAGGAATTTCAACCTAGGACAAAGGAATTTTTGGGATTCCCTCCTTTTGTCTCTTGAGTAGTTTCTCTCCAGCTATTGAAGGGGACAGGATGTCTCCCTCTAAGAAAACACTCTTCACAGTCTGTAAGTAAGATAAAGTTTAGATAAATTTGTTAGGTTTTATTGTTTTATGGTTTGGAAAATGGGATCTAGTGTCTGTGCATTTAAAAATGGATTTTGCTCTCCTTTGTAACTAAGTTTCTGGCCGATGGTAAATTTCTCCTCCATGAGTATATTATTTTGTTACTGTTCCATCTAGTCATTATGCTTGCACCAGAAATATTGTGGTGATAATAAAAGTTATTTCTCTTTTCTTTTTATTAACCTGGTATTGGTTAATGGTTGTGTCCTAGTTTGTTACTTTAGGGGTGAGATTTCCCAAGTAGTCTCTCCCTGATTTCTTTATTAATATTTGGGTAATGGCAGCAGAGTTTTTATCCCCAAAATCTAGGCTGTTAAGATTTGGTGGGGAAGTTTTATACCAAAGCCTGGTAGATAAGGTTTTGGGGTACTTTTGCTGGCCCCCACTTCTGCATTTATCGTGCCAGAGTGGGGAAGGAGCCATGACAGACCCAGTATAGCCTTCCTTATGTTCATGTTTCTTATGGTCCTAACCAAGCACTAAAGAAGGCCCATCATATTGAGGTGATGCTGAAAAACAAATGTCTTCAAAATATCTCTCAGAATATAGAGGAAAAAAGAACTTTACAGAAGGCTTGAAGACAGAAGCCAATCACTAAATCAAGCAGTCAGATGAACTGACTATCTCCCAGGGACAGTGTGCACTGCTGTTCATAATTCATCGACAATGCTTAGGTCCTGGTAATAGGCATTACAACTGCCCTCAGAGTGTGACAGATTGCTAATTTTGTTAGGGTGGTAAGAGAATATCATATCTGAAATGGTCCTCTTTTGGGCACCATTGTATATCTATATAGACAAAAGACAATGGGCCAAATTCTCTGCTGGTATGAACTGGAAGAACTCCGGAAGTTAATGTAGCTTCATCAATTTACACCAGTAGAGAAGCTGGCCCATTGCTCTGATGGCATGTTGCAAAGCACACCATTTCTGACACTCTGACTGGTGAAAATGGTTCTTTATTGCAGTGTTACTTTATAAACCAATAAAATTCAAAAATGTTTTAATGGCTACATTCTGCAATGGGGAAGTTGAGAGCCAAGCTCACTACTGTACGCATATTCTAAAACACATAATTAAAGCACTCTCCTGGTGACAGTCTCCACAGTTCATTATCTAGAATCATGGCTGTCGGGCAAAAGATCTGTGAACATTTTCATAATTCCCTCAAAGCCAATAAATATCCAAGTCTTTTTCTGTGAGAGCAAGCTCTATTCCTCAACATTTCTTGATCCAGAATCTTCAACATATTGAAAAGCATCTTGTAATATATGTAATGGTTATCTGAGCAGTAAGTAGCCCTCCACGTTATGAATTATGCTTATGGAAAATGACATTGGTGTCATTTTTTACTCTAGCCTAATGAAACAGCATAGACACACCGGAAGATATACAGAAGTTCTTTGAAGAAGATACGTTTAAAACCTTGGTGCTAAACTGGTCCCACTACTGCACATTATTACTTTGAAAAGTATTCCATTAAAACTAATATGTATCTGTGGGAAGGTACTTAATGGCTCCATGGATATTGCTAGATTACCAGTTCTCATCCTGCGCATATGATGTTGTGGAGTTTGGGAATGTAAAGAGGTACACATCTCTGGCAGGCTATTTTATTTTTATTGTGGCTTTATGTGGCTTCTTAGTGCTTAGCAGATAAAGATCAAGTGGACAAAGTGCAGGCGAGAAGAGGAGAATGAATGGAATTTAGCACCTGGACATGTGGTTGAGCACAACAATATCATCCATCCATAGACAACATCTGGATTTTATGAGTAAGGGGGGGAGGGAGGGGAACCAAACAAAAGTACCTTAGATACTTCTACAGGCAGATTTGTAAAGGAATTATTTTGATGACTCAGTGGATAAAGCACCTACAGAGACTGTTCAAAAAATGTTATGTTCCATTTCAAAGGTCAAACACCATATAGTATTTAAAAAAAAATCAGACTCTTCTCTCCTTGTTGAAGTGTTATATGTGAGCTACTAACTACAACTGCTCTGCTACCTTTTCCCAGGGGAAGTGTGTCAGAACCATTCATTTCAGTAAAGAAACAGGCTTCTTTTGCTCTTGCTTACAAATCTGAATAGCACTTACATAGCTGTTTCTTCCTCCCTCATACTTTCTAACCTTTTCAAATATTTTTAACTATGCTGGGACACTAACCCAAACATTTGAATTTGTGTCACCAGACCTTTTTTTAACTGTATGCTAAAAACAGTAATGTGCAAGTTTTGCTTTTAAAGATATATTTGGGCAACATGCAGAGAACTGAGAATTTATTGGCTTTATTACAAAGAAAATTGCATTGGCAATCACTGATACTAATAGGAAATGACATGGAATTACACTAAGATAAATGATCGTTCTTGCTAACTAGCAAATGTTCTGTTTTGTGAGGTAGAGCATTCCAGAATAGACAGACAAAGTACAAAGGCAAAATGGAGGCACTTTCTGAAGTAATTAACAGGTAGGCAAAGAAGATAAAATTGACAAATAATGAAATGTGAGTGAATAAGAGATTGTGATTGGGGAACATGATGCTGTTGTCATCTGCCTCTTTCACGTTTACCTTATAGGTGTCTTCTCTTTATTAATCACAAAGATTCAGTAGATGCAACTTCAAATCTGTTGGGATGGTTATAAGACCAAAATACAAGCTAGAAACTCTCGACAGGGGATGTAGTATGTATTAATTTATGTCCAAAGTGAAAACTCAGAGGACAGTAGTAGCTGTATCCCTATCTAACTGGAGGATGAATATCAAATAGAGCATAGGGGCCACAGTAGGCTCAAGGAAGTGAGGGTTATGTCCTGTATCAATGCTAATGAATCCAACTCCATATTTTCCAAGGAATCAACTATTTGGTTGAATTAGCAGAGCCACATACATATCCACATACATATCAGAGAAGTAAAGGGCGATATACCATCCTGCCTCCATACAGCAGAATTCTCGAAGGCAGATCACTTCTTAAACCAAATGAACACTCATATACTCAATAGGCACCCTTTCTATGGCCATTTACACTGCATTATAGCTGACTTGCAGCCAGACAGAGATTCCCCTAGGCTGTGTCTACATTGGCACCCTTTTCCGGAAAAGGGATGCTAATGAGACCAGTCAGAATTGCAAATGCCGTGCGGGATTTAAATATCCCCCGCGGCATTTGCATGAACATGGCTGCCGCTTTTTTCCGGCTCGGGGTTTTGCCGGAGAAAAGCGCCAGTCTAGACGGGATCTTGCGGAAAATAAGCCCTTTTCTGCAAGATCCCTTATTCCTACTTGCAAGTAGGAATAAGGGATCTTGCGGAAAAGGCCTTATTTTCCACAAGATCCCGTCTAGACTGGCGCTTTTCTCCGGCAAAACCCGAAGCCGGAAAAAAGCGGCAGCCATGTTCATGCAAATGCTGAGGGGGATATTTAAATCCCCAGCGGCATTTGCAATTCCAACTGGTCTCATTAGCATCCCTTTTCCGGAAAAGGGTGCCAATGTAGACACAGCCCTAGTGTAAAATAAAATACCAATGCAATGTAAAGCCATCAAATTGGTTCCACTGTTTCCCTTATAGTTTTATTGTGATGGAACCATAATGGGCTGTTTTCCACAAAGCCTCACTTAATAAGTGGCCCATCAGGGGACATCGCTGCGAGAGCATAATATAGAGCAGCATCCAGGTTGCTCTAATGTTCTCCGATGATGGGGGAGCAGCAATCAGTTTTTTAGTGGCTCCCCCACCTCTGCTGCACACAGGAGAAACTGGGCAATATCTCTGCAATTTCAGTCTCTGATCCAGAAGAGCTTTACCCTCTCATTATTGGTTGTTCAGATTAAACTCAGAATCGGTCACAGGACATTATACATGATCCTTTTCTTCTTTGCCTTTGCTCCATTTAGTTTAGATTTTTTTTTTTAGCTCCTAGATCCCACAGTGCACTAAAAAAGGCCATCATTTTTGGCTGCCATGCGAGAGCTTTTCTTTTGAGAACACTACACAACACAACCTGAATGGAAAGCGAAAGTCACATCGCTTCATTTGAGTAGATTTTCTCTTCATGTTACACACCAGTCCCCACTGTAGAAATGCTTCCCATTCTGTCTCTGAGCCCTGGTGAATGACACGGATCATATTTACAGTCAGAGCAATGCTGAATTTATCATTTTATCTTAGTTCCCCGCTCTCTGCTGTGACACAGGTATGATGAGCACACAGTAGTTTCTCTTTTGCTCCTCCAAAAAAAAAAAAAAAAAAAAAACCAAACCCCAAAATAAAACAAAATGGTAGTGGAGAAGCGGAGAAGTTCCCAAATCAAGGGCTGAATCTTATTCTTTTTGCAGTCTTGCATATGGAAATCAAATCTGCCACTATATTAATTTTCACTTTTAGGTCCTGAAAAAATGCAAATACGTCTATCAGGATGCTAAAGGCTCTATGTGTGCTTGTGTGTATACAGCATATGGAATATGAGATGATGTGTTCTGGCATAAAGGACTTAATGGCATGAGTTTGCGATGGCAACATTTATGAACAAAGATGCCAGCTGTTTTTAATGCAGGACAGGCCATGTAACTGACAATTTATTTACTGTTGATTTTTCTTTTTCAAATTTACAGTAAACACATTTTCTGCTGCTAAGATATTGCAAAAATATAACACTTCTTTATGAATCTTTTAATCATATTTTTTGATCAACAAAACTAATGCAAACTAGGTCTCAGTTTTTACTGCATTGCACCTGAGCAGATTCCTTCTGAATTCAGGGGGACTCTGTGGGAGTCCAGCTGTAGGTTTCATCTTTCACGACTGAGTTAAAAATATAAAAATGTGCACAAAATCAACTGTGACCAGGCATGTAAAGGATGCCTTTCCCCCATCTCTCTGAACCTACGGTACTATTTTGCACTGCAAAACAAAATGGCTGCGTCTAGACTGGCAAGTTTTTCCACAAAAGCAGATGCTTTTTCAGAAAAACTTGCCAGCTGTCTACACCGGCCGCTTGAATTTCCGCAAGAACACTGATGATCTCATGTAAGATTGTCAGTGTTCTTGCAGAAATGCTATATTGCTCCCGTTCAGGCAAAACCCCTTTTCCAGAAATACTTTTGTACAAAAGGGCCAGTGTAGATAGCTGAAAACTGTTTTGCACAAAACCTTGTCTAGATTGGCACGGACGCTTTTCTGCAAAAAGTGCTTTTGTGCAAAAGCGTCAGTGCCAATCTAGACGCTCTTTTCCGCGAATGCTTTTAACGGAAAAACTTTTCCGTTAAAAGCATTTGTGGAAAATCATGCCAGTCTAGACGTAGCCAATATGTGCTGGTTATCAAAAATAATCTGAGTGTAATTTTTTTCCATTTCCCATTTGTCAATTACAATGACTGGCAAATTCTGGGTTCTTTATTTTCATTACTTGTTCTCATAATCAGGTTAGGTATTTGTTGTTTGAAAGTCATCTGGCTTTAAGTTCAACAAAAGCTGGCTTCTTTTAACAAGTCTTTTGTGAACTTCTAGGACAACTGATTTTTTAAAGTAAATGAACAGAAAAGTTGTCTTGTGTTCTTCGTTATTATGTAAAACTAACTGTCTTCAAGAGCAAATGATTCTCATCCTATGTCTCAGATAGTCTACTAGGGTCTGGCCTAATATAATCCAATTGTTAATCCTGATTTTGTGACACGGTGTTTAGAATACAGCAGACTATTTCAGTACAGCAGATACACCAGTTTGTTATTATAGAACAATCATGCTGCCATAAAAAATATAGTGATTTGCCTTCTTCAAACATTGCACTTACAAATTAGAACTACAAAGAGAAAGAGGAGGACTTGTGGAGAAAGTAGACTAAAGCTATCATTTAAAGCTCAGGTTGGCATTTTTCAGTATTACTGAACATTTGATTAAACCCCCTTGTCTAGTTCTATCCCCATAATGCTAATAGCATTTTTAAATTGATAAGGATAGCTTATTATTTTAATACTCTCAACATTTTAATTCCTCACTTAAGTATAGTGCTCTGTTCCACCATGAGAAGGTGGAATATGCTCTTATGCTAAACTGTATTAGAATGACTAGGAATGCATTTCCATTATAAAACTCATTAAAAGGAACAATTGGTGAAATTCTGAACCCCATACTGAGCAAAACTCAGAAAAATCCATAGGGCTAGAATATCACTACTTGTCTTTTCATTATTAATTATTATTATTGTATTGTTTGGGACTAAGTAATAATAGGTTATCTTTGAACATCAACCTTTTGAAGAAAAAATAATGGTGCATTCTCTTTTTATACAAACAGTGATATGGAAATAGCATTTTAATGTCTGTTGTCTGAGCTTTTTAATTTGATTACTTTGTTTAACAGCTACTTTCATACCCTGAGTGACTGCTTAATTCTGATAAAGGCTTTTCTCCTTACACTGTTTTTTGTCTCATGGTCTTTCTTTTCCCCATTTCCATAAATTCTTGAGGCTTCAGCATCCTTGGAATAGACTATGATGGATAAACTCTGCAAACTTCTGCAAAGGAATAAAGTATCTTCCAACCTCTTTCAAAAGGCTTATAATAAATTCACTTGTCTTTGACTCTTTTCATAAGCGCCCCAGCAATATTTATTCTGATCTAAATTGGCCATATTAATTTATCATTACTGCATCTTAGCTATTTATTAACCTAAGACACAATCAGATTTTAGAGGAAAAGGGAATTTTTTTAGAGAAATCCATGTAATTAAATATACTCTAAGCTCCCAGTCTGCAACTGTTTTACCAAGTTGATGTGCCTGATACTTTATTCAAGAGATGATGCAACATATATCTCTAGTAGCAGCAGATTTTTTTCCGTCTCATATAATATTGGACTGTCAGGATTTCAGGAGTATCCCTGCTCCTCTTTCTATTTCCCCCCTCCCTCTTAACACTTGTCCCTCCTGAATCTTTAACGGCTCCCAGTGGAGCAGGTTACTGTTTGCTGTCTGTGGAAAATGTCAAACCAGATAATTTAGCCCTGCCTGCATGGCAGTTCATCATGAAGGAATTATACGAGCAGTAAAAGGCTTCATCAAGCTCCTGTGTACATTCCCTTGAACAAGCCTCTTTTCCACAAACATACACAGATAGTTCCTGTGCTGGCCCCAAACAGGTGGTTACCAATTTATAAATGACTCCTCTTCTCCCTATCCATTCCCATCTTGACTGGTCTGTTAGGCCTTTGTTGTCTTGAAAGCCCTCTGGTTCACAGTCCCATAATCCACACAGTGGAATGTCATGAATGTCAACAGAATTCGGCGGTAGTGAAGACTCAGGTATAGTTTTATAGACAAAAGTAGACTTTTGTCAACAAAACCCTGTAGTCTAGACCAGTGGTCCCCAATCTTTAGAGGCTGCTGGGCGCCAGGAGGTGTGGCTGTTCGCCTGCCGGGCGCCAGGGGGTGGTGACACATGCACGCCCGGGGGCAGCCCCCCTCCATAGCCGCATGCTCGGGGGGTGGGACCCCCCCCATAGCCACGCTCCCGTGGCCGGTGCTCCTCCCAAGCGCCGCGTGCCGGCGCCCCCTCCAAATGCTGTGCGCCCGGGGCCGGCGCCCCCCCCCCAAGTGCCGCACGCCCGGAGCCGGCACTCCCCCCCCAAGCACCGCATGCCCAGTTCGCGAGCGGCAAATTCGTGGTGCTCCCGGGGCCAGTACTTACCATGCGCCTGGGCCGGCTCTGGCACCATGCATGCACCACGTGCCCAGGGCCAGGCCAGCCCCGAGCACTTGGCGGGCACTGTGTTGGGGACCACTGGTCTAGACACACCATCAGAGAGAGCCAGATGCTCATTTGGGTTACACTGAATTTAACTGATTTCTAAAGCTGTGCCCCTTTGCACCAGCTGAGGATATGATCTTGATTCTATACATTTTCAAACTTGACTTGGGATTTTGGGTGTCCAGCTAGAAACAACTTAAAGGGGCTTCTTTTTCATAGGGAGGTACAGTTGCCAATTTTCTAATCACACAAAAACAGAACAACTTTTGCCCTACCTTTTTGCAAGGCCCTACTCTTGCTCTGCCCCTTCTCCGAGGCTCTGCCCCTCCATTCACTCCAATCCCCTACCACCATTTCTAGATTTCCCCCCACCCTAATGCCCCATTCACTGGGTTAGGGCAGGGATTGGGAATGCACCAAGGGGGTGAGGGTTCCAGCTGGGGTACAAGCTATGGGGTGGAATGAGGGATGAAGGGTTGGAACGTGGGGTTTTGCAGAGTCTGGGTGAGGCCAGAAATGGGGGAGCTGGGGTGCACAAGGAGGCTCTAGGGATGGGGTAAAGGGTTGGAGTGTTGGAGGGGGGATGAGGGCTGCAGTGAGACATACAGGCTCTGGGTGCCTCTAGGCTGAGGCAGAGGGTTGGAATGTGGAATTGTGCAAGGGGCAGACTCTGGGAGGGAGGGGACTCTGGTCTGGGCAGGGATTTGGGATACAGGAGTGTATTCCAAGAGCAGGGTCCTGGTGGCACTTACCATGGCTTCCAGAAGCAGCCAACAGGTCCCCAATGTGAAAGCAGGCTCTTTGCTGGCCAGGCCTCTCGCGCGTATTGCCATCCAAGCAAAAGGTCAACTTCCCCTTGATGAAAACCCTTACACTATTTAACTTAAAGATCAGCGACAAACAGGAACCAAAACCAGACCCAAAAAGTTCGTGCTGGTTGTGCTGACTGTGCCATGCCCAATAAGGCAGAAAAGGAAAAACAGGAAACCATCTCACCCCCTTACTCCTGTCACTTAACAGACAGGGTCTGCTAGCCTATCCCAAAAAGCGCGCAAAAGCTTTCTCTATAAAACAGCTTCCCCTCCTGCATCAAATTGAGGAATCTTGAATAAACACTGGATGGCGGAATATGAGCCAGGTCCGAGGACTGATCACCCGAGGGCCACCTCCCGCTCACCGAACCAAACGAGTTCCTTTAGAGCGTAACATATACCAAACATAACGAATACCAAATATGTTGTTGTTGTAGTTTGTGTCTGTTAAATGTAAGTATTTTTATCTGAAATTGTTTAGAGGTATTGTTAAGTAGTAGTGTTAAGAGTTTTAGATAAATGATTAGTCTTATAAGTAAGACTGATGTAAATGTAACTGTTAATAATCCCTAGTCCCTTGTTAACAACTATTGGGATTTAGAGAAACCTCAAAGAATTTTCTTCACTGTATTGCATTTTGCTTATTGGACATTCTAATACTTATTTGGTGCCTACGTATGTAAGAAATTGATAAAATAATAATTTATATGTAGAAGCCCTTTAATAAAAGTTTAAAAGATATTTAGTAATAGTTTGCCTGTTTCTGTGCCTCCCTGGGACTAGCCACATTTCCAAACCTTTTACTTTAAACCACACCCAAGACCTGTACATGTAGGGCAACTCCATGTGCTGCACTCTGCCTGTAGGAGCCCCCCTGCACAACCATTGGTTGTGGTTCTCAGCCAATAGGAGCTGTGGAGACAACGCTAGAGGTGGGGCAACACATGGAGCCTTCCTGTGCCTATGGGCTACGGGACCTTATGGGCACTTCCAGGAGTCATGTGGATACAGGACACTTAGGGAGCCTGCCTTAGCCATAGGTCCCTATTATGCTGCCAATCAGAGCAGCCAGGGTCCATTTTTGACCGGCATTCCAGTAACAAAAACCAGATGCTTGACAACCTTAGAGGGAGGAGTAGTTTCTGTAAAATCAGCCCCCCTCCCCCCCGATCTCCTCTTAAGAGGTGAAATCCCGATCCTATTCCAGCCTATGTGACTTTGGCCACGGACTTTGTTACGGCTGAGTTTTCATGCAAAGTATCTCAGATTGGTCACTCATTTAATCAGTCATAACTACCTGGCTTGCTAAATTGAAGTGGACAAAAGTATCAAAATAAGAAAAGGGGCAGGTCATAACAAGAGAAGATTTTGCATGTCCAACAGGTTCACGCAACCCACAAGAAAAGCTCTTAACTGCTCATTAGGTCCCCTCTGGACCCAGGCTGATTGCATATAGTTCTAAAAATTAAATGTGACATTTAAATTATGAAAGTGTATGAAGATAAAATGCAAAATGTGAAGAGCTTTAATTGGGAAATCAAAACTGAGATGGCATCTATATTCTCTCTCATTCAAAAATGTCACTTTTCTAATTTGCCACTATAAATTGTATTATTATATGTAAATAATCTCATTAACCCCTATGCTCCATCTTTTTATCCCCTATTACAAAGAAAAGCAGAATGGCAGGGGGGGAAAACCCACACTAGGGTATAATAGTATGAGGTGAAGCATGATATTCTAATGAGCCAAGAATCTTAAGTGACACATTATTATTGGAGTTGAATAAGGATAACAAATGAATGTCCAATATAAAACCACTCTAAAAATAAAGAACACCACCACAATACTACTATAGAAACCTTCCCAGTCAATCTTTGTTTTAAGGCTTTCCATTGTTGTAACTGGTATGGGAAGGAATCCATGTATTTTGTGTGCGCCAGCACATTTGGATATCGGGTGATGGGTGGAATTTCTTCTGTGCGGAAAAGACTTACATTTTGTGGTAGCTACTGTGTTATTTTACTTTCAATTATTATATTTTTAAGAAAAAGTATTCTGAATCCAATGAAGACATTGTTAACTCCGTGATCATTCTCTTTCTTTCCAAGTCAGATGCAATTCTGGAGAAGTAATAAGGAAATTGACAAAGAAATTCTCTTTTAAAAAATAAATGATCTGTGATAGGAGCCAAGTAATAAGAATTCTGTTCAATTCCTAGAAACCATTTTGGTTCCTTATGGCATGATTAACCCTCTTCACTTCCCCTTACACACTATGGTTTATAGTTGTAACAAAGTGTTTGTCAAAACTGACATTTTTTCATATTGGTTACCAATTTAAAACAAAAAACGTAATTTTTCTTAGCGGTAAAGATTTAGCAGCATATATGTTCAACAAGCAGGGTTGCCAGATGGTTTCAACAAAAATACCGGACACACTTCACATTACATCACAATCTACATTACATCTTATTTAGAAAATACCAGACATTTATATTTTCTCAATTTGTTTCCTGAACAGAAAGCTCAAATACTGGATGTCCAGTTCAAAATCACACACCTGGAAACCCTATCAACGAGCACATTTACCTGGTGTTGCTTGAGTCCTTAAGAAGGATTCAGGGCAGGGGGCTGCGGGTGTAGGGGTGCATGAGTCAGTGTTGGGGTGAGAAGGGCCTCTGGGCAAGAGGCTCTGTTTGTGTGCGTGCGCGCATGTGCACATGAGCTGCTTCCCCTTCCAGTCCCGAGCAAGAGCAAAGTGCACAGCTCATTCATCCCCTGTGCTCCTGGACCGGAGTGCAGAATGCAGTAAACTGTGCACTTTTCCCTTGCTCCCTGGAGAAGGGAAACAGCCAGAAACATCCCTGTATGAATCTAAGCGTGGCGCTTCAGCCCACCCCCAAACTCCTCTGCCCTCCCAAAAGGGTGCTTGACAGGTAGGAGGCTCAGGGCTGGGGCAGTCCTGGATGGTCTTGTGGCCACTTATCCAGCCAGCCCTTTTCACTTGCCTGATGATTCTGTCTCTTTTCTGAATGCTTTTAGGAGATGCAATCCCATTCCAAGCACACCACATTTTTCTGACCCAACCAAACCCTTATGTTGCCTAATGTTATGATAACAGGAAGCTGTCTACCGAATTTGGTGGTCCTATCTCTGACCGTTTAAGATAAGTTCTTGAACAAACCGACAGGCAAACTCTCTCAAATAGATAGTTGATAAGAAATCGCTAGACTCTTTCCAGGGGAGTAAGCTTGTTTTTGAACAACAAGGGAATCATTGCCTTGAAATAACCTCTAATGATGTACTCATTTTGCAGAGTCCACTTTTGGTTTAGAAAGGCTTTCATTTACATAAGAATAACAATCACTCCTGGAACATAAATTCATTGAGGACTCTGCCATATATATATATATAAAAGAGAGAGACAGACAGACCAACAGACAGAGAGAATTAGAGCGAGAGAGAGGACATGCCATCTACTGGGTACTTATGTGACATTATTCAGGATACCTGAGCATTTTAGGGATATAAACCAATTAATCGCTAAGCACAGCTGTAAGCACAACGCTTACCAGTATGCTTACTGGTTAACCAGTCCTTGCCAGTTAATTGCTGGTGACAAGCCACACTAACTGGAGCAGTCCCGGCTGCAATGAAGCCGAGCAGCAGTATCCCAGTCATGGCAGAACCCCATGGCTGTGGCAGAGCATTTCATAACTTTATCCTCACAATTGCCCTGTGAACTACTATCTCCCTTTTCCTGATGGCGAACGAAGGCACAGAGAAGATTAACTGACTTGCCTGAGGTCACACAGGAAAAAACGTTTTGTACCCCGGGGAGCAGAGTGGATTGTTAAGAGTTATTATTTAAAACCAACCATTCAGTTGTACTATCGATATGTGCATACGCCTCTGTTAAGTAACAGTCTGATTCCATTGCACTTGTACACAGACCCGCTGAAAGAGAAGGGGGCCCAAAGAGGGCAGTTGGCCCAAGGCCCACTGATTAAAAGGAGCAGAAGTGATAACTGGAGCCCATAACCTTTAAATCACTTCCAGACAGTGTTCTGAGTGGTTTGGTCTACTAGTTGCTTACATCCCTACTTAAGTCCACAGAGAAGGGAAATGTTTCTTGTATTCAAGACACCAGGCTGAGACTTGGGAGAGCTGGGTTTGAGTCCTGGGTCTGTTAGAGGTATCCAGGGTGACCTTGTGCAAGTTTTTGAATTCTCTGGCTACATCTAGACTGGCATGATTTTCCGCAAATGCTTTTAACGGAAAATTAAAACCAGGCTTCTAGATCACTCGTTTATTATTGATGTTATGGTAGCGCATAGGAGCCCCAACCATGGACCAGGAACCCATTGTGTAAGGTGCTGTATAAATACTGAATAAGAAAAGTACCCTGACCCAAGGAGCTTACAGTCTTGATTTAAGAAAAAAATAAGTGAAGCCTGGCAGACAGAAGGGGAGAGCAAAAGGAAACAGTGTGACAGTATTAGTAAGTGAGATAGGCTGTGCTCTCCAAACACTACATGGCATTTATGAAATCAACATTTCTACAGCACATGTTGGATATTAAGGCTAGAAATATTTAGGTAAAAGTAAAACTGGTAAACCATTGGGGGTTTTTAATTCCGAGAAAAAAATTATCAATGATAAAATTCTTCCCCCATCTCACGTGTACAAAAAAATCTCTAAAAGCCTTTCAAATGTATTTTATTTCCCCTCCCTCCAAAAGTTAATTTCTATGTGAAACATTGATTACAGCATGATGTGTATCACTACCTCCCTAACAGTGAGGAAGTCATGGGGATTTTGAGATCAATCTTGAGCTCCTAACTCCAGAATTCCCTTCCATTGAAGCTAAAGTAAACGTTAGCAAAGTTTGCCTAAACAAAGGACAGTTCAGCTGTTAGTGACCAGCAAAGACTTGCAAGTTAGGTCTTCCAAACATTCTAGTCCCTCACAATTCATTGTAGAGGTTGAAACTCTCTAGTTTAGCACCCTTTGGACCTGACCAGTGCTGAACCAGAGAATTTGCCAGTCCAGAGGAGGTCAGTATTGTTTAGCAGCATTGCCAACTCTTCCATGCTCACTGGGTTCTTAGAACAAAATACAGGACTATGTAGCACTTTAAAGACTAACAAGATGGTTTATTAGATGATGAGCTTTCGTGGGCCAGACCCACTTCCTCAGATCAAATAGTGGAAGAAAATAGTCACAGCCATATATACCAAAGGATACAATTTTAAAAAAAGTGAACACATATGAAAAGGACAAATCACATTTCAGAACAGAAGGAGGATGCGGGGGGGGAGGGAAGGAAGGTGAATACCTGTGAGTTAATGATATTAGAGGTGGGGAAGGGTAGCTGTCTGTGAGTTAATAGCGTTAAAGGTGATAATTAGGGAAGCTATCTTTGTAATGGGTAAGATAGCTGGAGTCTTTGTTCAGGCCTCCGCGGAGAGTGTCGAATTTTAGCATGAATGCCAGTTCAGAGGATTCTCTTTCAAGTGCAGATTTGAATGTCTTCTGAAGTAGGATGCAGGTGAGTAGGTCATTGAGACAGTGGTTCTTAGAAGATATTTAAGGGTAAATTAGAGTAAAAAACAGCAAAGAACATCGAGAACCAGGACTGGTGACTGTAAACAAACTTTATAGGACCATGGAAAATTAGGCCACACCTATGATAAGTGGCTAATTGAAATCATGCTGGACCTTAGATGTTGCCAGATTAGAGATTCAATCTGTAAATGACTACAGGTTGCACTTCTCAAATCCAGGACCGGCATGACCACAGATGTTCCTGGATCAGAGAGCTCTGGGGCAGGAGGGCCAGCATAGCCCCGTGAGTCTGCTAGCAGTAGGGCTACAGCAGGATGGAGCACAAGTGAGACTGTCTGCCATTAGGCAGTGGGGCTGCGACAACAGCCCAAGATGGGAAGCCTGGCCAGGCCATGTCATCCTGGGAGGTGGTGAGGCTGTAGCACTGATTGGCAGCATGATTGGGACTGCCTACCACCTTGTAGCAGGGCCGGGGTTGTGGACACAGCAGCCCAAGAGGGGAAGCCAGCCATGGCAAGCCAGTAGAATCAGACCAGCCACATGCCTCTTGGCAGTGGGATTGGAGTTGCAGCAGCCTGATTGGGCAATGTGCCATTTGGCAGTGGGGCTAGGGCTACCCAACTAGCCGGCAGCGGACCTGGGGCTGGTGTCAGAGGATCTCCCATTGTCTGGCAAATCCCCTCATCTGGGATCAGTCAGGTCCTGAGTGTGCCGCAGAGGTCCATCCTGTACCTACGCTTCTGATTCTGGAAGCTGACCGATGCGGACAGACCCACGTTGTCACACACTGGCCCATTAACTTCACTGGAGTTCTGAATGGGGGTCAGAGTCTGCCCTTAGCAATTAGGCTTAAATGTAATAATTTGATTTAGTGATTTTTGTAATGAATAAATTACAGATAACTCCAGGAGGATATTTCAGTATGGTTTCAAATTAGCAAAGGTATAAGTGTCTTTAATACAGTAGCAAAACGGATGCAGGAAGATATTTAGCATGATTCCACACTTACTTGCCTAATTAGTAGTTTGTAGCTTTAACAATGAAGGACAGTGAATGTAATGTGTTCCTTTCAAAATATAAATTGTTTTTATTGATTTAAAATGTTGCCAGCCTACTGAGTCTCAATTTGCAAAAAATAGTTAATTTCCTTCAACACAAGTTTTATGCCCACATTGATTGCTGATATTTTTGTTATGTGTGATTGGGATGCATATGTGGATTCTAAATCCCAGATTTTTAATAACACTTGTCCACAGAGTTCCGTTTGCAAGCTTGAATGGAGGATCTCTGCCATTCTAAGAGATACATTATATATTGAAATAAGCTCAGAGAAAACATGGATCCTTTATCTTCTGTGTACCCAATGTTAAACACAATTGCTATAAGATAGAATTTGCAGATGTGTCTATTGGAAGTATATTCCTGAACATCTATGTCATTTTTGAAAAAAAATATGACTTAGGCTCTTTTGAAAATTCTACATTATTATTATTGTTATTATTAACAAGAAGTTTCAGACGGGTAGCCAAGTTAGTCTGAAACAGGAAAAATTTAACAACAAATAGTCTGGTAGCACTTTAAAGACTAACATAACGTGTAGATGGTATCATGAGCTTTCGTAGGCACAGCCCATTTCTTCAAATCTGAAGTGGGCTGTGCCCACGAAAGCTCATGATACCATCTACACATTTTGTTAGTCTTTAAAATGCTACCAGACTATTTGTTGTTTTTAAAACAACAATGAAGCATTGAAATGACCTGTTCTCCCAGCTGTAAAAGTGGTCAATGGAAGCAACTGCTACTGACCTGCCCCCTGTATATGGGCAATAGTAAGATTTGATTTTTACCAGCAGATGTCGGTAAACATCAAGTTCATTCTACAGACACAAATTACAATATTTCCATCAATAAAGATAAACAATACGTATAGAAAACTAAGAAAAATGCTGCTTCAGAACATAAGAGATTGATTTATGCATACTTATTTTTGTGTGTTTTGAAATATGATGTTGACAATTTGTGTGTTTTAAGGATGGTAAAGCTTTTACTTTTAGCAGCTCAATGCTTTAATATTTTTCTGACCTGCCTAGAATTCCCCATGACTTTGCAATTTTAAAAAAAAATTCTTGAAACTATTCGTATTGTCCATCAAAAGTACATTAAAAAAATTGAGCTATGCCAAGCCTGGCTACATGATTTTTTAACCCTGAGTCAGGTCACATGACAGAGGCTAAACAATAAAAAGTCACATTTTACTCCTCTGTATCATGTATTCATTCACAAACCATATGTCATCCCTTTTCCCAAATGGTAATCAGAAGACCAAATGTAGCTCCTGGTCAGCCCATGGACTGATCTGCAATAAAACCAACCATGTTATGGCTTACTGGCTTGCACCCTAAGCCAGTCAATAACCAGTGCTTGTAAAGGAGGCTACCGTGGTTCTAGGACAACTCCTCATACTCTCCACTGTTGGGTTTAACTATCCTGAATCAATTTCTCCCTCATCCAAGTATGGGAGAAGGCTACCTCTTCCCGCTTAAATTTACAGCAGCTGAGGATCTAGCTCATCGTTTTTTCATTATCGCTGTAAAGCCAGAGCTGTCTTCTAAAACTTTTTAAGTTTTTAAACTTTCCTTCCTAGTGAAACAAATATGTGAATGAGGGGAGAAAACGGATGAAAGAATATGTTCATTCCTGTGATAAAGATTCACAATAAGATGAAAACTGTACAATGTTACCCTATTTGAATGACAGATTTAGGCTGTAATCTCATAGTCCTTCTTGAATGTCAAACTCTATAGCACAATTATTCATCTGGGGAATTTAATAGTGAAGAATGAAAACCCTGTGAGAATATATTTATATATGGCACATATCCCTAGAACAAGAGTTGAAAGAGAAAACAGAATTGGATATTGTGACAGAGTGGTCCATCATTTGATATACCATACCATCACTCAAGCCTACTCCTTTTTCAAATTTCCAGTGGTGGTTCCCCTCACAAATTATGGCTGCTTGAATCTGGTGTTTATATCCTTTCCATCAAACATTGAGCTAGTCCAGTGCATGCTTGTTGGGACATGAACGTTGACAAGCCACATTTTCTAAAGCACCATCTGAATCCACAGTATTCCACCTAGAATCTCTCCCTCCCCTGAAAGTTATCCTGGTCTTTTCAATCCCCAAATAATGCATTAACTAGCTGAGATGAGAAAATATAACTGATTGGAAATAAACTCTCTTTTATGGCTTATCCACTGCTAATGAGTTAAACAAAACAAAACCAAAAACTCCCCTGCAGTCTTAAACAGTGGGTCTGATTCTGGAGGAGCACTTTGAGACCAGGGGAGGTTGTACACTTTGCCTGGCTCCATCCATTTATTCTGTTTGCAGTCAGCTTCTATTTTTATTTGAAGATTGATTGTGACCTGGCCAGTTCAGCCACGGAAAGGGGAAATCCCCTGTGCTCCTTTTGCCTTTATTCTTCTATGCCACCTCTCTGGAGCATAGGTAGAAATAGGTAGGGATAAATCAGGCATTGCACAATTGCTACTTCCCTTTCACCTCACCCTCTTAGAAGCTGAGCAGGAAGGCCCTGATCCTCAAAAGATTCCCCTAAGATGACTAATTCTCAATGGGAAGTGACGGGGGGAGGGTAAAGCCAAAGCTGATTGGATGTGGGACTGGGAGGACAAAGAGAGAGAGAGAGAATTTTCTACTAGGTGAAAGGGAGCCTCTCTGATGAACAATTTCACCCCAACTATGCACAATTAATTTTACTCCATGCAGAGTGCTTGCATTCTGCTCCCCACCTCCTATTCAGCTTTCCTTTCCTTTTTAAAATGTGGAGAACCATAATTTTAATCCTGTTCTTCAATAGCTCAGTCTTGAGTTTGTGCTGAGAACACTCTGACATATATGTGGCTGCATTTCCCATTACATAGTTACCAAATGAGTAACTGCTGCCTGGAGACCTATTGTACTAAAAGTTCTGTTTATTTCATTTTCTGACATCTATTTTTGGCTTTTTTGTTGTTGTTGCCATTTTGTTTCTTTTTTATAGAAGCATATTTGTTATTCTATTGAACCACTGGGCACTCTTTTTGTCATTCATTCCCTATGGAAGACATAATTCTTGATGCAGCTGGGTTTTCATGTGTAATTTACACATTCACGCATTTTAGTAATTGGAAAAGCTTTATAAATTGTAGGCTTCTCAGCCTTGGACTACACTTTGCAGTGTGGTGACATGAAGTGTAACCGTGCCATATAACATTACACAAAACAACAACAAATGTAAGATGTCTCAAACTGTATTGATACAACATATTTGTCTACCAGTACAATATCCGTAAGCCTGGTGCTCTGCTTTTTGTACTGAGTCCTGATGGAATATAGGCTCCAAGTGAAACACTTTATTTTGACAATTTTGTTATCTTCCCTAATAAATTAGCCCCTCTAACTCTGACCTTCCACTTCCCTGTGGAGATTCCAAAATATAAAATCCCCAAATGAGCAGTAGTCAGTTTTTCCAAACCTGGTGCCTAAAGTTAGCCTTTTTATCCAAATGTACACACCTAACTAGAAGTGAACTTTTTTTCATATAGGATGAACACTGATTTCCCACTGAAATCAATGGGAAAAGTAGGAACTCAGTTAATATGAGTTATTTTTTATTTCGAAGCCCACAGATCAATTTCATCAAGCAGGCAAGATGTTATTGTTACATATCAGGCACATCTGCGCAAACCAGACTACTACAGGTTAATGTGAATCAGAAACCACTCACAAATTTTAGATAAGCCCTTCATTATCTGATGAAATTTTCATTCTCTGCACTCTTCATTCTCTCATGTCACAGTAGTTGAACTAAATGCTGATCTGTTAACACTATGCTGGAAGAAACACCATTGATTTGACTGGATTTGGCCTGACTTCAGTGCTGTAATTTGCGCAACTCAATATTTTAAAAAATGCTTGTGCCAAAAACAACAAAAAGAAAACCTGCTGTGAGTTATGTCCCCATCAGCATGGTTGGTTGAGTGCTCTCAAGTGACTTTGGTTTGAGAAACCCACTTATGTGTGTGACAATAAACAGAATATATGTGCATGAGAACATATGGTCCCTTTTAGAACTCTTCCCAGAATACAAAATGCATCTATCCTTTGTTTCATGTTCAAAATGTCATTTGGTTTACTTACTAATTCTTGATGTACATCCAACCTACTTTCACCCATTTTGCATTATGAACAACAAAGCATGCAACTAAGATATCTACTTCATTTTTTATTATTGACTTCAACATGTAAAATCTTCATAAAACATACATTGTTGAAAGAATCACTATAGTCTCACAAGAATGTGATGTATGGAATTCTGTTTACTAAAATGCCACTCACATACCATCATCCATCTTCATAAAGCTTATTTTTGCATTTATATAGCTTACACATCTAAATAATGAGGTGTAACAACTGGAAGAAGGCAACCAGGTGTACAAGTATTTTGTTATGAACTAAAATACAGATGGATGAAATCCCAAATCCAACAAGTTAATGGCAAAAGTCCATTGATTTCAGAGGGTCCAAGATTTCACCAGCCACAAATGTGCACATTATTAAACCACATCACACAGAAAAGTATAGATGTCTAATGTATTTTCAACCCCTACCTGATTCATATCCCTAGTAGGCTGTCTGAAGATTGGTAGACATCCAAGATTCCCTGTTTCTTAAATGGCTCCTGCTCTTTTCTGAAGGATTTCCTCAGCTGAAAAGTGAAATAGCTCCAGACAACAAGGAATTTTCAAACAGGGTACATCTACACCACACACTTATTTCAGAAAAAAACTATTTTGAAATTTATATTTTGAAATAACTTTTTTCAAAATAGCGCATCTACACAGAAAATGCCCATCAAAAAAGCACTAAATTATTTCAAAATAGAGCATCCATTGGATGCTGAATGGCATTTATGGCCATCCAAATGTAATTCAGGCAGGGCATCAGGGCAGGAGTCACTTCCCATAGCATTAGTCCTCATAAAATGAGGGTAACAGATTTTGGAATAAGGCTTGCTGTGTAGATACTCACTTTGTTATTTCAAAAATAATGCTGCTGGGTAGACATGCCCACAGATCTTTCCAGGAAATTTGAAAGGTTCGCATTAGACAGGGGTGAATAGTGGAAAAGAATCCTTCAATATTCCATTGAGTTTTTTTATTTCCTCAATACTTTTGCTTCTGCCAGGCTTCCGGGGCTTATTCACCAAATATTTGAGCATCGGAGTTTGCCTGGCCAGATGTTTGCAGAAATATACTTCAGTGTTTTGTGGAAAAATACTCAAATCAGTAGCGTTGATATGGTTAAATCATTGTGTGATCACCCTCCACCTTTGTGGATAACAAGAGGGTAGGGCTGCCCTAGCATAAAAGGCTTTACAAGTCAGAGGAGAAATGACCAGGGAGAGCTAACAACCAGGGGAGTCAGTAAGAGAGAGACCTAATAAAAGAGATGAGAGGACTTACCCCCTGAGGCGAAGGAGGAGAAGTAATGTACCCTCAAGGCTAGGGGGTCTCCAGCCTTTGTTCCCAGGAGGAAAATAGAGTAGTAGTGGTTGGAGATTCTTCTGAGAGGAACAGAGGTATGCTTCCTGCCATGGGCCCATATCTGAGATGTTATGGAAGTATTGTCGAAGTTCATCTGGCCCTCTGGCTACTATCCCATGCTACTCATCCACGTGGCACTAATGATACTGCAAGGTATCATCCCAAGAAGATCAGGAGTGACTACAGGATTCTGGGAGTATGGTGAGGGAGTTTGGAATGCAGCTGGTATTCTCTCCAGGTCCAGGGTAGGGGCCCAAGCAAAGACAGATGCATCCTGTAGGTGAATGCCTGGCTGCAAAGATGGTGTCACCGGGGGGCTCTGGGTTCCTTGACCATGGTGTGCTGTTCCAGAAAGAAAGATGGAAGCAGCAATGGAGTCCACCAATCAAGGAAGAAGACAAAATTATTTGGACAGAGTTTAGCTAACCTAGTGAGGAGTTCTTTAAACTAGGTTTGATGGGGACAAGTGACCCAAGGCCACAGATAAGTCAAACACATGGAGACCTGAGAGACAGTTCTGAAACTGGGAAGAGCATGGCCTGTAACAGAAATAAAGAAGAAATAAGACAGAACCGGTTGGGAAAAGCAAATCAGAATTTTAATTGCCTGCATACTAATGTGAGAAGTATGGGGAATAAGCAAGAAGAACTTGAAATGCTAGTAAATAAACATGCCATGAGTGCAGAGGACTAGACTTGATGACCTCTAGAGGTTCCTTCCAGTTCTGTGATAGTATGATACATACAAATAATTACAGCTATGCAGTGCAGCTTGAATTCTAAATGGTCATAATCAATTCCTAACATAAGTAATTAAAAAATACAATAAATCTATACTTTCAAATGACAATATATTGTCAAAAATTACCATGTACTCATAATGAAAAAAATGAGGCTAAATTAATCAAATAAACCATGGATGTTCACAAGTTTCTCAACTCAAGTTCTCACCCCTGTGTGAGTTCTTCATTTTGCTAGTTGATCTGAATTATTTTGCAGAAATGACACATGTAATGTAAAAAGAACTACCAAGACAGCTTTATTTCTGTGAAATGATGTTGTTTACAAAGCTCAGGACAAAGAATGTGAGAGACCAAGATAAAGAATGGTCAGTCAAATGAATCTAGCAAAGGTATGAGCTCTCAAAAGAAATCAAATGAATCCAGAGCCTCGTCCCCTTCATAGCATGTTTCAAAATGGTATTCCTATCATAACTTGACTGAATGTATATAGCTCAGCCAAACCTCCAGTAAAGAAGGAAAGGAGAAGAGCAGAAGAATGAGCGAAGTCTGTTGGCAACTGCTCTGCAAATCTAATTTAAAAACTATGGCAATGGATACTAGAGAGGATCTTTTTTTATATACTTATATAAAGACTTCAGTCCTTTTGAAGTTTGTCAGTAAGTATAAGGTGGGGGAGGTGAAGGAAGTGGGGAGAGAGATAGTTTTGCACTATATACTACACGCCATTTAGCATCACACACAAAATACACTGAATAATAAGGTTATGGTTTTAGCAATAACAATATACAACCTCCACTCTTCTTAGTTAGTTTGTTGTACCACTTAGTTAAAAAAAAAACCTCTCATTATTATGGGCTTAACCTTGCCCTGAGTTGTGCAGAAGTAAAGTACTAGGGTAGGAGTTTATTAGGATGGAAAGAGAAGACATAGGTCAGAGGAGCATCCCTGCACCCTCCATGGCAGAACATCTACCCCAAAAGATCTAGGAAGGAGAAATGGCTTCTGAGTCAGATGCTATACTATATGTTGTAGGGAATCATCGGATACCTAGAGTCCCTCTACTCTTGGGCAACTTCTATAGCACAGTTAGCAACATGGGGATTTCTAGGAAAGTCCAATGCACCTTTTTAAAAAACTCTTTTTAAAAAGTGAAGGTAACAAGCATGCTTGAAATTCTGGTTCTGTGAAGACATTTTGCACATGCAAATATATTTAATTTTACTGTACCTTTAAAAATAAATTGCTGAACTCATTCTTTTTTTCAAATTATGATGTTAAAAGAGTAGACTTCTGCCAAACAAATTCATTTAATGTCAATTTCAAGCTTTGTGTGTTTTGTTTAAAATAAAATTAAAGGAAATTTCAAAATGAAAATTAATTTTGAATCAAGACATCTTTTTGAAAGTATCAAAATAAATGTTTTGGTTTTGGTATTGTTTTCATTTTTAGGTTTTTTACCCCTGCCAAAATCTCCATGAAGTCACAAAGGGCATAGCTACACAGAAGGGCTAAAGCCAACATAAGGAATGCAACCTGAGCTATGTCAATTGCATAGCTTAAATCGAAATAGCTTATTTTGGCTTTTGGTGCTGTCTACACAGCAGGAAGTCTGAGAAAGAGCACTCTTCCCCTGACTTCCCTTACTCCTCGTACAATGAGGATTATAAGAGTCAGATGTAGAAATCCTCCAGCTTGACTTTATTTTGATACAGGCAGTCCCCGGGTTACGTACAAGATAGGGACTGTAGGATTGTTCTTAAGTTGAATTTGTATGTAAGTCGGAACTGGTACATATTGTAGGGGAAACTCTAGCCAAACATTTTTTTTAGTTTTGGATAGCATAGGGAAAGGTTAACTCCCCTCTAATGTTTGTTTTGCTGTCTGTTCCCCTGTTCAGAAGATTTCACATCTATTTCTGTCCCTGTGACAAACTCAGGACTAAAGGAGTAACTCATCAAATACCAAACAGCTCTGCACCATGCTTTGAGCTAATAGCTTTATTTCCACACACCACCCAGGGTTCTAGGAGGAGGGTCCTTTTTTTGCTAACACAATGAGGCCAGCACTTTGTTTGTTTTGGTGGAGTCTTTGTTTGCCCAGGGAGCCCAACACATATAGGGGGAGGAGGGGCGGAGAGGCTGCTTTTGTCTGCTGTTGCTCAGGGGAGGGGGCAGCCTGTTGCTGGCAGGGAGGGGAGGGGGAGGCGTGCAGGATGCGAGGCCGCCGCGGGGGGGGGGGCAGCGGGCGTGGGGAGGCACTTTTCCTCAGCCCGGCAGCTCTGCGGGATCCCTGTCCCTGTGGCCAGCTGCTGCAGGCAGAGGCCAGTTGGAGCCGGCCGAAGAGGAGGAGGAGGTGGATTCTAGGACCCAGGTGAGCGAGCCCCGGGGATGCTGCTGTGCTCCAGGAGCCCGGCATGTATAGAGGGGAGGAGGGGCAGAGAGGCTGCTTTTGTCTGCTGTTCGGCAGCCTGTTGCTCAGGGGAGGGGGCAGCGGGTGTGGGGAGGCACTTTTCCTCTGCCCGGCAGCTCTGCGGGGCTCCAGTCAGAGCCGGCCCGAGGAGGAGGAGGATCCTAGGACCCAGGTGAGCGAGCTCCGGGAATGCTGCTGCGCATGTGCGGGAGTTGCCTCACCCGTTCGTATCTAGGGATCCGACGTAAGTCGGATCCACGTAAGTCGGGGACTGCCTGTATTATGTAAAAATAACTGTTTGTAGTAAAGATGCAGACTATGTTATTTCGGAACAACTGACATTATTCTGAAGTAACAGTGCTGTGTAGATGTACTCAAAATGTTTCTCTGTCACTGATTAGGTTGAAAAAAAAATTCACCCAGCAATAATTTTTCAGCATTTCCACAGCTAAGTCTTAGGTCCTTAATGTGAGACCAGTAGAATGATCATAGCTTTGTGTCCTTGAGAAGACCAAGTCAATGGGGATACTCATGTGAGCACATGTTCACCCACATTAATAAGGGCTTCATATTAATAAGAACACCACAAACGCCTGCACTGTGATCAGGATTCGTGACCTTTGATTCTAAAACCTCAAGCTTCTGTCTATTGTGCTAAAGAAGCTCTTTAATTAGTTCAGCAGCTAACAGAACTAGTCTAATGAGTAGATCTGAGCTATTCCAGCAGGTAGGAAGCAGTGAGGGATATATACAAATGAGCTCCTCAGCCTGCCTCCCACTATTCCCTACCTGCAGCCATTTCAATACACCTTCATTTTGTGCTACACAAAGTGTGATACAGAGTGTCTGCCTCTATGGACGAAAGAAAACAAAAGCTATCCACAATATAAACCATCTTCCTAAACTATGTGGCTCAGGAAGATGAAGTCTGATTAAAAGGAGATTAAATAGGCTTAGCTTGACATATTGAAACAACTGTGTGGGATCCCTAATCTTGTTATCAGCAACATACAAAATTGTCATATCTAACCAGAACTGCTTTTTCTGTCTCTGGTATATGATAAATATTGTTCTACAAAGGGGGAATCTGAAGGTTACAGAATCCTTAGCTACATGAGTTCCCTATTTATGACCATTGTCCTCTCTAGGAGGTGGATTCTACGTATTTTTTTAAAATTTTGATTCTCCCTAGTTGAAGAAATACATGAGGAAAAAAAAGTAATTAATAGCAACATTTCAGGATTTATTCACAGCTATTTCAATTTCTACTCTATCTGCTGAAAAATACTTCAGTAACTTTAGCACAATAAAACAGTTCGAACGGGAGCTGTGAGTGCAATGCTAAAATGTCTGGCTAATGCTCATTCACAGGAAGCCAATATCTTGGCAGTGACTATAGTCTGAATGTTCATACAAAATGATATCACCTCAGCACATCTATGTGGCATTATTATTAATGACACTTTCTGAATTAAAGAATGCAGTAAGCATTTTATTGAGATTTTGACTTGCTTGTGAAACCAGACTGAATAATTATATTATTATATTGGCATCTGCCTTTACCAATCAATGTTAAAAATAACCTAGTTACCAAGAAGGCAAAGGAATGCAATGAAGTTCATATACATTAATTGATGCTTACAGCAATTTTTGTTATTCTTCACTCTGACCTGTCATACCTTATTTATAGTTTAATGCTGAATGAGAAAGAGAAAATCAAATTAGTTGCTTATTGTGAATGTTGCAGAATGTTAGCACAGATTATACTCAAAACTTGAACATATAGTTCATAGTACTGTTCCTGATTTTAGTTGATGAAAGAGTCCACTAGAGAGATGTTTACTGAGCAAAGTCCTCATTGTTTAGGACAAGTATACAAAAAAGTGGTTGAATTATTTTTTGAAAATAAATTAACCATCAAATTTAGCTATTTTTCTCTTTGCAAATTATTTGTGATCTGACCCAGGTTTCTACAAATAGATTTGTTATTTGGAATATTCACCAAATGGTTTGTGACAGTATCTTGCAGCATGTGGAGTGGCCAACAATGGTTTAGTTTTAAATATTTGCTATTCATTTTATAGTGTACATTTGCTCAACAAAAATTCAAATTTGAAGGGCTAAAAATAAAAAAAAGAAAAATGTATAACAATGAATAATTTTGTTCATGTACAAACATCACTGTGTGCACACACTTGAACACAAGTATCTATAAGAAAACAAACATCCCCTAAACATTTCATAGTCTCATGGATTATAAGGCTACAAGAGACCACTGTGATCCTCTAAAATGAGCTGTTATATGACTTGGGCTATAGAATTTCCCTAAATTTTTGTTAGAAAGACATCCAATCGTTAATTAATTCCCATTGATGGAGAATCTCCCAAAGCTCTTTGTAATTTGTTCCACTGGCTAATTATGCTTACTGTTAAACATTTGCATCTTATTTCCTGAATGTCTCTAGTTCCAACTTCCAGCCATTTGATTTTGTTCTATCTCGGTCTGCTATACTGAGAATTCCTTTGTCATATTGGGGGCCAACTAAATATCATTTGTTTAAATACTGTGAACAGAGAACCACAAGGTGAAAAAATAGCCATTCAGGATTCCCAGAAATGTTTCTAAACTCTCTCTGTCCTCTTTTTTCCCCCAGAATAAAACCTGCTGTAGTTTGTATGGCTTTTTTTTCCTTTCAATTTAAGTTATGCCAACAATGTAGTGACAATCACCAAGCTGTCAGACATTTAAGTAGAGGTGATATGGAGATAACAGTTTAAAGATACTCTACAAAAACAAATATACATTGTAAACAAATACTTTTAACAGGAAAATGGCTTATACAGTACTAGGAAATAAAAAACAGAGTTCATTTTTCTCTGCTTAAACTCTCTGGAAAAGTGCTTTCCCTCTTAGCAAGCACTGATGAATCTTCATGGTTTTTCCATATTTGTGAAAATCACTTTAAGTGTTTACCTTCTAGGGAATCATTGTTCAAACAATGTTATTTTCTCCTAAGGACTATAAGGATTCTTTGTGTCCTGATCTGTACAAGAACCAGTGTCAAATCACAATGGGTTTGAATGGCCATACATGAGAGCGGGGACACATAAGTTGTCTCCTTATTGCTCTAAAAAGCTTCATGGATAGTTGTGCTGGGCAAAAGATCAACTTCATGGAGTCTATGTCCTACCCCTATGGGCACAGAGGTAGGAGTGAGTAAGAATGGGTGATGAATGGTTGGGACTTTATATCTCTTTCACAGTATGCCCTCCACCATAGCTGTTCTGGCCTATTGGTTAGAGTCTGGAGTGCTAATCAAAACAATAATCTAACTTGAGCATTTTCATTCCAGAACCAAAGGGTAAAATCCTAGCCCCTCTGGAGTAGATGAAAATTTGCCATTCACTTCAATGAGGTCAGAATTTCACTCAAAGGGTTCAGGGTAATTCTAGGTTTATATTTAGCTGCTACATCCGCTACCAAAAACGGTATAGGCTTTTTATTCCATAGTCGGTAAGGAAAGGGACAGAATTTCTTCCTAGCACTCATGTTTCCCATGAAAAACATGAATCAATTCTACCTTCCTAGGTACTTATTAAGATTCTGTAATGAGTGTGGCACTCACCTCTCACAAACACCCCCTCTGACAGAATGCATTTATTTTCCCAACACCATTGTGAGAAGGAAGTCCCGCATTATCCAATTTTAAGGATGAGAAATCAAGACCCAGAAGGACTAAGTGATTTGCTGAAGACCACTCAGTGAGTTTGTGGCAAAGCAGCAAGTTCTACATGTCTCTCCCCCAAGTCAGCAACCTAAACCTTAGACCATCCTTCCTCTCGCTTCTCCTATTCTCACCTCCTCAATAACACTAATGGACATATTCCTTTTAAGAATTTCCCTAGACAAAGGAGGATGTTTCTAAATGGCAGATTCAGCAACATTTCACTCCAGAAATTAAAGAAATCTGTTTTTTCAAACAGTAAAGGTTCAAGGAGTTCAAATATATTCAGTCAAAAGCCAAGCTCCCTCAGGGAACATTAGATAATATCTTCAAAAGTACCCAGGTTCCATTTTCAAAATAGAATGTGACACTTGGGAACCTAAGTCTTTCATACCTCTGTTAAGTCAATGGCAGTTAAGCACCCAACAGCCATTTGCACCTTAGAAAACCTCCCCCTGAATTTCTTAAAAGCAGGATAAAAAAGTGGGTCAAACAAAAAGAAGTCTCTTTCAAACCAAGAGTAACGCAATAAATACATAACGAGTCATTTTATCTATTGAAAAGGAGAGTGAGAAAGTGCGAAGTCAAACCATCCCAGGTTGTGATCTTGTCAGATCACAGAAGTTAAAGCTGGTCTGTACTTGAATGGTAGATCTTCAAGGAAATCCCAGTGTGGGGCAAAAAGCCGTGTTGATGTCTGGTGCTTCTTTGTGACTCAAATACTGAACTAATGGCCCTGCATGGCAGAAGGATGCAGGCTGCTGTTGGAAGTGCTATCTTCTAAAGTTACATAAACTGAGGTCTAGACCACTTGTGGTCTTCAATAGTTCCATGCACTTTTCACAAGAATAGGCACATTGTCTGTATAAAACATGGTCAAATCCTATTTCCTGTTAATTTTCCCCTTGAACTTCCAACTGAAGATAGTATTTTTACACTTTTTGTACCCCTAATTTTGTGTCATACTGTGGGTTTTGTTATGTAACTGCCACATGAACGTATACATATCCCCATGTACTTATTGACCTTGTTAGAGAAGGAACTATGGCTACTTCTCTAGCAATGTGCAAACCATGGAGTAGCACGGAATAGATAAACAATCACCTTTACATTCTGATACATAAGAATTCTCATTCAATCTTCAATAAAGCTATCTATGTAGAGAAAATTAGAAGAGTACAGGAATAAAACAATACAATTTAACTAAGAAACCTTCTAACTTTATCATAGTTTTAGCACCCATTCAATGAGTAAGTCAGGAAAAAATACAAATCCTGTTTCTGTATCAATAACTAAGACATAACTCCCATCGAGGTATTTCTGCTTCCACCTTTCCTCCAGGTTTCCAGTAGGACAGATGAGTGAATTTAGCACAGTTAATCTAGACACTCACCACAGTTCTCCAAGGTGGCTAGGAATTATCACAGATGAGGAAACTGAGGGAGCAAAAGGCTCTGTGTTATGAACAGTATAAAGGAATATGTTTGCATTCAGGAAAAGATGGACACAGCCCTTGAGCTGAGTGGTCTGCTAGTTTATGAGTGCATTTAGTTTCAGAGTGCACTAACAGCTGAGGAGGGCAGAACAAGGGCAGTGTTTTCAAAACATCTGGCCTGCCCTGACAAAGCTTTATAAATTCCCCTACTTTTAGGAGCAACCATAATTTTCCACTTCTGGTCCCTACTATATGCTCCAATAGCCTTATGGACCAAGACAACACAGAATGTGCACAGTAGTTACTTCAGGTCTCCAGGTTCCTATGCCTGTGCTTCAGCCAAATTGCCCTTCCAGCCAGCCTTATAAGCACGCTTCTTAAAAACTGGTGATTGCCTCTGCCATAGCATCCAGTTCTGCTCCATTACTAGGCCTATCAAGGCTAAATTATCTAACTGGCCAAATCTGATCAGAGAGAGAGAGCTCTTACACAACCATGTGTTAGTAACTTCCCACTGAAGCCAATGTTAGTAGAACTGTAGGTTGAATAAGGGTTCCACAATCAGACTGAATGGAAGAAGAGGAAGAAGAAGGTATAAATCAGCAAGTATTGGAAAACGGTTTCCAAAGAGGAGTGATCAGTGGTTTACAATCAAGTTGGGAGGACATGAAAAGTGGGGTTCTTCAGGGATCAGTTTGGGGTCCAGTTATGTTCAATATTTTCATCAGTTATTTAGATAATGTCAAAGAGTGTACAGGTACAAAGTTTATGGATGATACCAAGATGGGAGGAGTTGCAAATACTTTAGAGGGCAGGATTAAAATTCAAAATTATCTGGACACACTGGAGAAATGGTCTATAGTAAATAGGATGCAATTCAAAAGAACAAATGTAAATGCAAAATACTCTACTTAGGAAGGAACAATTCAAAATGGGAATAACTACCTAGGAAGGAGGATTGTTGAAATTTGAGGGTCAATGTGGATTACTAGGTAAACATGAGTAAACAGTATAATACTGTTTTGTTTTTTTTTAAGAAAATATTTTAGGATGTATTAGCAGAAGCCATGTGAGCAGGACATGAAAAGTAATTCTTCCACTCTACTCTGTGCTGAGTAGGCCTCAGCTAGAATATTGTGTCTAGTTCTAGACAACACATTTCAGAAAAAAAAATGTGGACAAATTGGAGAAAGTCCAGAGAAGAAAATAATTAAAGATCTGGAAATTTGGCCTTCGAGGGAAGATTGGGAGAAAATAGGTCTGTTTGGCCTGAAGAAATGAAGACTTTGAGGAGCCATGGAAATGATTTTCAAATGCACAAAATGTTGCTACAATGAGGAGGGACAAAAATTATTTTCATTAACAGTTTCTACAGGACAAGAAGAAATGGAATTACATTGCAGCAAGGGCAGTTTAGGCTGGACATTAAGAAAACTTTCTAGCTGTCTGGGCAGTTAAGACCTAGAGGAGAAAAAAAGGACTAGGGAGACTGCAGAATCTCTCTCATTGGTAATTTTTAAGACCATATTATAAAGGGATGGGCTAGACACTTAATCTGGCCTTTTATGCAGGGGATTGGATTAGAAGACTTCTCAAGGTCCCTTCCAGTACTGAAGTTCTGTGAATAAGTATGGCAGAATGTGTTCTCAGAGAGCAGTCAAATCTAACTACAGTACATGACTACTATAAGATATCCAGCCACAAGTTAACTTCCAAGAAAAAAATATCCTTTTTGTTTTGCCTGAAAACCTGGAGAGATACTGTATTTACAAACATATTAATTTGCAGCATGGCAAGAATCGCTGCTAAAATGGTGAACTTTTCTAAATGCCATTTAAATGGTACAATGATTTTATTTCTCATTTCTTAACATTACTGTATGTGCATGTTATCCTGATCTGCTGCATTGTGTAAAATCATCTAGCACTTCTATAACCAATCCGTTTGCTATCCATATTTTATTCACTCCTGTTGTCTACAGTTCTTTCTCTGTTACCTGTCCAAGGTTAATCCATGACTTACCCAGAAGCCTAGCAATTCACTTCATCAGTGAAGTGAAAGACGAAGATGAATCTGCTGAAGTGAGTTGCAATTCATGAAAGCTTATGCCATAATAAAATTGTTAATATTTAAAGTGCCACTGGACTCTCTCTCATTGAGCTTGTGAATGAGGCTCTCAAAGGGAAATATAGTTCTCTCAGCCTTGGGAAATTTAAAATTAGACTTCGAGAAACAAGCAAAAGTTGCTTTGTAATGAACAATCTACATCTACATACAGTAGATGACTTCATAAGTATTGTATACCAGTGGTAGAGATAGACAATTGACCTTGAAAGTTATGTTATTTTATTTCATAGGACCCATTTGTGCAACTCTTATTCATGATGCTGAACACTAATTCATATGAACAATCTGATATGGTTGGTATGATAAAAGCCTAAACTAGTACAACACACTGATGATTGGTCTTACAGAGCCCCTCCTGTGCATAGCCACAGAGGCTGTGGGTCTGTAAGAATACGTCTACACAGCAACGTTATTTCGAAAGAACTTAGTCTGTGTTTACACAGCAGGCAGTTATTTCAAAATAATGTCAAAATACTGTCAAGCTGGAGGACTTCTTACTCTGACTCCTGTAACCCTCATTGTATGAGGAGTAAGGGAAGTCAAAGAAATAGTACTCTATTTTGAAATAAGTGCTGTGTAGACACTCCCTATTTTGAAATAAACTACACAATTGACATAACTCAAAATAAGCTATGCAAATTGAGCTAAGTCCTGCTGTGTAGAGGCACCCTAACAGCCCCAGCTAGAAAGCCTAGGCTTAACTATTAATAAATCTCTTATTGAAATATTCCACTGAATTTAATGAGACCACACATTTCAGCAACATAAGCTCATCAAATTGAGACTGAATTATATAATCAGGCCCTGAAATTTATGTTTTTTCCCCCTGGAATATATTTTGATTGTGATTTGTCTATTGGTATCTGTAATATTTTCATTTCCATTCCTCATTTCCCTTGTATTATAGAAATTTAACCAAATTCCCTTTTGCTCATTTCACACTCCTGGGACTCTAATTCTCCTGAAGACCAGTATATTGGCATTACTACTCTATCTGCAGATCCTCATCAGTGTTTTAAACCTGATGGTTTAAAGGAAGAACAAAGAGTTGATATACTAGAAGAAGGCTTTGTGTGATAAATATCTCAGCAGAGTCTGTGACATCTCATTGATCTAAAATTGTATGCACAAAACAGCCCATTTTCCTGAGGTCATCAGAAGGGTAAAGCATTCTCATGACAACACAGTGAAAATGCCATCGTTTTATGTATAGCAATTTTGCAGTACAGTCTACCTCACATTGGCAATTTGTCCAGGAATAAAAGGTAAGTATGCACTTTATGTGTGTATTCCTGTTTGAGGGATTTCACCATCTACATTTCAGTAAAAAGAGTGAACAAGAAGTGGAACCTAAAATAAAAGAGATGAAAGTAGCAGAAGTTGGAAGTTGTGGAAGAATGATGGCAGAGCAGCCAATCCTGCTGTTATTAATGTTAATCTAATGGACAAGATTCTGCCTGGGCAACATGAAGATGTTAAAGAGGGTAAAACCAGCCTTTCATGAATAATTCTCAAGGTTCTTAAATCCCATAGACCTGTAACCTCTTTGGGATTAGCTGGTTTAAAGAAATGAAAGATAAAAATGCAGTTTAAAGTTGAACCCCAAAACAGAAAGTTCTGCCCTGACATTAACATACTGTTTTAAGACTAGTTGTACAACATTTTATCTATAGGTATAACTATACTAGTCCATGCTATGGTTTGTAAAATAACCAACTTTTATTCTTTTTTTGCAGCTTTATTCTTACTTTGACATACAGTAGAATCTCATTAGCCAAGCCTCCATTACCACACCTTTCCAGATTACTGTAATTAAATCACAAGCGCACACATGAATATATTGACTTGCAACCCAGTGATGACAGATCAAGACTTGACACCAGATCCTGACAGCCTGAGCCCCTTTTGCTTATCTGAATTTTTGATTATCTGATCTAGCCTTGTCTCAATGGCTGTGTCTAGACTGCATCCCTTTTCCGTAAAAGGGATGCAAATTAGACATATCGCAATTGCAAATGAAGCGGGGATTTAAATCCCCTCCCCCCGCTTCATTAACATAAAAATGGCTGCCGCTTTTTTCCGGCTCGGAGCCTTGGCGGAAAAAAAGCGCCAGTCTAGACGCGGATCTTTCGGAAAATAAAGCCTTTTCTGAAAGATCCCTTATCCCTCCTAAAATGAGGTATAAGGGATCTTTCGGAAAAGGCTTCATTTTCCGAAAGATCCGCGTCTAGACTGGCGCTTTTTTCCGGCAAGGGTCCGAGCCGGAAAAAAGCGGCAGCCATTTTTATGCTAATGAAGCAGGGGGAGGGGATTTAAATCCCCGCTTCATTTGCAATTGCGATATGTCTAATTTGCATCTCATTTACGGAAAAGGGATGCAGTCTAGACACAGCCAATTAGATTGGCTAAATGGGGATTCCACAGTAACATAAGAACATAAGAACAGCCGTACTGGGTCAGACCAAATGTCCATCTAGCCCAGTATCCTGTCTGCCAACAGTGGCCAGCACCAGGTGCTCCAGAGCGAGTGGACTGAAGACAATGATCAAGCGATTTTTCTCCTGCCATCCCTCTCCAGCCTCTGACAAACAGAGGCCAAGGACACCATTTTATCCCCTGGCTAATAGCCTTTTATGGACCTAACCTCCATGAAATTATCTAGCTTAAAAAAAAGCTGTATATAAAAAAAGCACTTGAACAGGCATAAAATGCATAGCTAGAAAATAAAATGCTGACAAATGTAGACCCTGATAAACTCTTTCTAATTAATGCTAGATAATCCCCTTACTAAGGCAGAAGAGTTACTTTGTATTTGTGTACTTGCAACTTATATGCATGTATACACAGATATATTTTACATCATGTAAACACAGTACATATCCAAATGAATAGCAGGTTGAGAAGTACAAGTGAAGTTTCCCATTTTAATGTATTAGGCAATTTTGAATGAGAACTAACTCCACTGATTCATAATTGATAAGGGCTTAAGGAAACACTGTGATCATTTAGTCAGACCCCCTGCATAAAAGACCATAAGACTTCCCTGCTTCATATTCAATAGCTGTGTATGAACTAGAGCATAGCTTTTAGAAAAAAAATCCAATCTTGATTTAAAAATTTCCACTGATGGAAAATCCAGCTGATGCCTTGGTAAATTGTTCCAATGCTTAGTTACCCTCACCATTAAAAATCTGCACTTTATTCTTTGCCCGAATTTGTACAGCTTCAACTTGCATCCAGGTTCCTACTATACTTTAGTTTGTTAGATTAAACAGCCTGTTATCACATTTCTGTTTCCCAGGAAGGCACATATATTGTATCAAGTCACAGCTTAACCGTCTCTTTGATAGGGAGCTCAATCTTTTTAGTTTAAGTCTTTCACTATAGTATATGTTTCTAATCCTTTAATCATTCTTGTGGCTCTTCTCTGAATCCGCTCCAGTTTTTCCACATGCTTCTTAAAGTGTGGACTTCAAAACCAGCATAATATTTCAATAGTCCTCTCACCTTCACCAAAGAAAGAGGCAATATAGCCTCTCTACTCCAACTCACAATTCTCCTGTTTATTCTTCCAAGAATCACATTAGTACTGCTTTGGCACCTCATATTCTGCTCATTATCCACATAGCTATTTTCAAAAGCGTCTGCTTCCCAAGATAGGGTACCCCATCCTGCAAATACAGCCTGCCACTTTTGGTTCCTAAATGTATTAGCTTACATTTGGTCACTCTGAAATGGACAGTGTTAGTGCCTAGTTTACCAAACAATCCAGTAAAGCTAAATTTAGCCAAACATTTGATTTAGTATTTCTTTTTCTTTTGCTATAATTACAATACATTTTTTCTGAGCAGAGAGAAATAAAGCCACACTTCATGTAGTAAAGTACAGCTCTGTGTAGACATTAGGATTCTAAGATCAAATTACTGCAAATCCTCTAATTTAAACCTTTAATTTTCTCAGATTTACAGCTAGAGGGGTAGCATAATAAGACAGCCAGAGGCACACATACCTATACTGTCAGCAACTTAATTTCTCTTGGTGTAATTTCATAATTAGATTCAATTCTTCAATCAATGAATGATTAACTGTATCATGCTATTTCCTATTACTGGGCCTGGACCATCAGAACAAATTGGGTTTACCTCATTAAGCATCCACCCACCAAGCATAGCATATTACACTCGGCTGAAGCTGATCTAATGGAAATCTTATATCACTTGAATGTCAAGTGTTCGGCAGCCATTTGTCAAGATTCATGGGATGGCAAAATAGCAATATTTATAAAATACACCTCAGGAAAATCTGCCCCTCCCTGCACTAGAACAGGGCTACTCAACTTTGGAAGCCCCAGGGGCGACAACTGGGGGCCACAGCTTAAGTGTGGTTGCATATACATGCAAATATATGCAAATAGCTTCTCTCACACTGACGGGCATGAATACAAAGATTAAGGCAAGACTACACAACACGCAGGCCTCATTTAAGTCAATTCTGCCGACATTAAGAAAATGCAATATTTACCCAATTTCCACCCATATGACAGCACTTTAATGAGCAATGATGGTCTAGGAATTTAACTACTAAAATGCATATCAACAGAAGAATATTATACTGATGACTTTTTTGGTTTGGCTCCCACCCGCAGGCCACTTGTTGAGCCCCATGTAAACCCAAACTCCACCGTGGGCCACAAACAAATGGGCCGCGTGTTGAGTAGCCCTGAGCTAGAAGGATCCACAAATGAACTAGTATTTTAACTCGGTCACATAGGGACAGGTCTGGGCCAAGCAGGAGCAGATGAGTGTGAGACCTGCCTTTGAATCTTACGGTAGCCTCTTCTCATCTCCACTGTAAGGGAACAAGCAGGGACTCTGCACCAGGTATTTCTCCAAACTTTGTGCAGGGGGCAGGAAGTGGATGGTGAGGGGACAGAGGAGTGGGTAGAATTCTAACTCCTTCACCCACTGCATTCTGCTCAACACAGCTTGTGGGAGGGAGTAGCAAACTGTGATGATACCTTCAGATTCGTTCTGAGGAGAACTACAGGGACCATGAAACTATGGGCTACCCCTGGCAGACAGAGCTAGTTGTATAAGCACAAACTAACCCTTAGGGGGCCAGACTTACCAAAGAACTCAGCACCCAGAATAGGCTTTCCACTGTGCGAGACATGTCTGGTGCACTTCGGATGCTGACTTTTTTTTTAATTCTGGACCAGTATTCCTTTGATACAATGGTCCCTCCTAGCTAAATTATTTGGGTATTAAGCACTGTTTAATATATTATTTGGGGCTTTTACTGGCACAATTTGTTATTGGCTTTTTCCCTCTGTATTGAATCTTGTTTTAACAACATCTAAACTCCCCCCCAGATAACAGGTGGTATGCAAATGAGACTGCAAATAAGAAGAAATACATTGAATCGATATTCTACCCTGTTGCAAGTGCTCTGTGGAGTTGCTCCAGACAGAGATTTGGCCCATTCTGACTAACAAGTGAAGATGCAAATAGGATCTATTTTCAGAATCTGTAAAAATAAAAATATTTGTTTCCTGAGTAATGTCAAAATGAACTAAAATTGTGTGTTATAGAAACCATAGTTCTTTGACTGAAGCAGACAGAATGGGTCAGATTCTGCTCTCATTAAGGGCCTGATCTCCTGTGTTCAGTGACAACTGCCATGGCTTATGTCATGGGGTGCAACCCTCACAACCAAACTGGCACATCCTCCTGATCATGCTGAGGATTAGTTTGAGGCTGACGCCCACATCCCTGGCCTGCAGTCGGGGACTGTATCTACACATGCCCATGGATCCTCTCTCAGCTCCCAGAACTGCTATGTCCTCCTTGCCACTCACCATCTGCCTCTCCTCCTTCCAGTGGGAGGGGATCTCTGTCCAACAGTCCAGCCACTTCCTCAGTGGCAAGTGAGAGAGGATGGGGGGGCGGGAGGGGAAGGAAGAGGAAATAAGCCAACCCACTATTCTGGCCCCAACACAGAGATCTGTAAATAGTAGCCATCTGTTAGGGCTGCTCCTGTGTAATCTCTATCAATGCTGCTCTATTTCCCTGGGCCACTTCCTCATGGCCTCAGCACCTTCTTCCTCTTCACTTCAGCACACTCAGGCTATATCTATACTACAGGCTACTTGCACAAGAAGCTTTTTGTGGAAGAGATCTTCTGCAAAAACGTCTTGCACAAGAGGGCGCCCAAATGCAAAAGTGCATCGAAAAAGTGTTGTGCTTTTGTGCAAGAGAGCAGCCACACTACTTGGATGATCTCTCGAAAGAAAGCACTGATAGCTATCTACAGAATGGCCACCAGAGCACTTCTTTCCTGTATTTGTACAAAAAAGAGCCCCGTTGCCTATCCACATACACCTTTTTGCATAAGGACTCTTGCACAAAAAAAGGAGTTATTCCTCATAGAAGGAGGAATACCTACACTGGAAACCCCACCCCCCAGCTTCTTTCATTTTACTTACACAAAAATGCGATTGAGGCTCCGCAGGTTTTTGCACAAAAACGGCTTCTCAGTCCTCCTGGGATGTAGTTCTTACTCTCTAAGGGTATGTCTACACTACCCTCCTAGTCGGAACTAGGAGGGTAATGTAGGCATACTGCACTTGCAAATGAAGCCCGGGATTTGAATTTCCCGGGCTTCATTTGCATAAGCAGGGCGCCACCATTTTTAAAACCCTACTCGTTCGAACCCCATGCAGCGCGGCTACACGGGGCACGAACTAGGCTTCCTAGTTCGAACTACCTAGTTTGTGCCCCGTGTAGCCGCGCTGCACGGGGTTCGAACGAGTAGGGTTTTAAAAATGGCGGCTCCCCGCTTATGCAAATGAAGCCCGGGAAATTCAAATCCCGGGCTTCATTTGCAAGTGCGGTATGCCTACATTACCCCGCTAGTTCGAACTAGCGGGGTAGTGTAGACATACCCTCAGCTCCCCACTGCAACTGACCTACTCTATGATGCAGCTCTCTTCTATATGAAATTGCTAGGCCCTGATGGGCTGTTCTTAGCAGCCCCTGTCCTACTAGCTATTTCCTGAGCAGCCTCCACAGGGCTCCATTAACCTCTTCTCTGCCAGTGCGAGAATGATGTCCCATCAAAATCTGAGACTAGGCCTTTACAACAGTAAAAATTCAGATCAACGCTACTGAAGTTAATGGTATAACTTGGTATGTTCAAAGGCAACAGAGTAGAATTCTGCCCTTGAGATGCCACTAAATTGCTGCTGCTACATCATACTAACAAAGTACAGGTTCAGTTTCCCAGCTCCTGGAGCATGATGGGCCTTCAGCTTACTTTTCCATGAGTTTCTAAAACGTCTGTCTCTGGCGGAGTCTCAGTCCATTGCACATTAGGAATGCAAGAACCAAAAGAGAGTCTAGATTATATTTTTCTAGTTCATTTATAATTAGTTCATTCACTTTGACACCAAAAGCTTTACTAAAGTCAATCCATACCACATCCACTGCTTCCCCCTTTCCACAAGGCTTGTTACCCCATCAAAGAAAGATGTTAGGCTGGTTTGACAGGATTTCTTCTTGGAAAATCCATGTTAACTGTTACGTATCACTTTAAGTGCTTTCAAATAGAATGTCCAACTATTTTCTCTTATATAATTCCCTATTATCCATATTTGCCTGTTTATGGAGATCTTTCCCTTTTCCAGTCCTTTGAAATCTCTCCCATCCTCCACAAGTTCTCAGAGATGTTGCTAATGAATCAGAGATCTCTTCATCCAGTTTCTAGGATGAATTTCATTATGTCCTGCTAACTTGTAGAGATCCAATTTGGCAAAATAATTCTTTACTCGTTCTTCTTCTATTTTAGCAGCACGCAGATCCCAATCACGTTCATTATGTTAGTTGTCCAATCACTGCTAACTTTTATTTGGTGAAAACCAAAATGAAAAAGCCATTTGACACTTTGGCCACTACTGCATTTGCTATTATTTTCTTTACTTCCTCATCGATTCATTGGCCTCTTTTGTCCCTAGTATTCTTCTTACTTCTCATGTATTTGCAAAATTCATTTTGTTACCCTTTATCTTACTAACTAGTTTAACCCCTTTTTGTGCCTTTGCACAAGTTCAGAGGAATTCACATCTGGTTTGGGCTTATGTCCCCATACTGTAATTGTATGTGTGTGTGCTGGGGAGGGGAGGTTAATATTCACCCTTTGTAATTTCGGCTTCTTTCTACTTTTTGTAGGATTCTTTTTTGAATTCCATGTTATTGAAGATCTCTTGGTTAAGCCAAGGTTACCTCTTACCACAGAATTACCCAACCAATGTCCCACAAGAGCATTTCATAAGGCTATCAGCCAATTCAGCAGCATTTTGTCACATTTACATCATTTTAGTTTACACAAGTGTGTAAACAGAGAATGTTGTACATGGGAGCAGCCTATCTAAATATATATGAAACACGCAGAACTTAAAGTATAAATCAATAGGGGGACTTTAAAGCTTATTAAAATATATAGGATTTGTTTGCCCCATACAATGGTTATGTGGCCCTCGTGTGTAATAAGGCTGGGCACCTCTGTCCTACCGGACTTACTATCTTTCGTACGCATTGGAAAAGCTTGCCTTTGTAGGCCATCTGATGACAAAGTTGGAAACTCTCAGTGCCTTGTGGCAAAGCCAAGCAAGTATTGATTATTTAGGAAAAATAACTAGAACAAACAAAATGAGATGAAAAGTGCAAAAATAATCATAATGCTTATGAAAAAGGCAGCTAATTTGATCTAGATTATTCCTTACATAACCTCCCAGATTTTCTTTGTATAAAGTTTACAAACAATATAAAACTAGAGCTATGTTTGAGCTGAAAATTTCAGTGATGTTTGGGCTGTTACTCTAGAGAGAATCTTGGACCATGAAGCTTAGAGATAAGTTTCCCCAAAATTCAGAGGGATTCTCAGCTGGCTTGGGCTTATGTCCCTCTGTCTTAATTTAATGATCTAGCTAATTATTTTCCACGAGACATAAGGGAGCGGTCAACAAAGGATTCCCCTGTTGACTGATCCACGTCTTGACTTGCATGCTGTGCTGATGATCAGCTGAGCCAGCAACGCACATTGGTCATTTTTATTTTAATGAAGCTGGGGATATTTAAATCCCCACTTCATTGACTATGTAGGGTAGCCTATTATACATGCCTGTGTCAGCAGAGGCATGTAGTCTAGACATACCCTCGGTGTGTGGGTTACATATTTCCCCTAGGTGAGGAAGCACGTCCCGAGCTTCAGAGACCCAGTTGAGATCCCGGACGAGCCCCCACTTGTAACCACCACCAGGCGGATTTGAATCTGGGACCTCTGAAGCGGAGTATAGGAGCCTCTATCCTCCAAGCTAAAAGCCAGCTGGCTCCCAGCCCATGCTGTAGAGGTCTCTTGATCTTAACTGTTGCTATGGTCTAGGTACCACTTGCACTGCTTGGTAACCACACTAGGGCTGTGTCTACATTGGCAAAATCTTGCCACCTGTCTACACTGGCCGCGAATACTTGTGCAAGAACACTGATGCGCTAATGTATAAAATCAGTGCTTCTTGCGCAAATACTCTGACGCTCCCACTCAGGGATAAGCCCTCTTGCACAACTGTTCTTGCTCAAGAGTCTAGTGTAGACAGGCAATGTTAATTTCTTGCGCAAGAAAGCCCTATGGCTAAAATGGCCATCAGAGCTTTCCTGCGCAAGAGAGCATCTACACTGGCACGGATGCTTTTGCGCAAAAGCACACCTCTTGCACAAAGGCACATGCCAGTGTAGATGCTCTCTTGCGCAAATACTTTAACACAAAAACTCTTGCGTTAAAAGTATTTGCACAAAATCTTGCCAATGTAGACATAGCCTAGGTGTGTGGGTTACACATGCACAGGCTTGAAATAGCCAAAATGCATTATTCCTCCATTATTTCATACCTTCATTACTAAAGATCAAATCCAGCTCCCGCTGATATCAATAGTTTCCTCAGGAGTTGGATCAGACCTTATGAAAATTAATAAACTCTCATTTTCACTTTCCCTCTTTTGTATTTTGCAAATGCAAAACATTTAAAAATTCTTTATATTCACTGTGCCAAAGAAATGGTAGCTCTGCAGCTTGACATATTGTAATTTGACATATTGAACCCTCCTTGCAAGGCTTCCCTGTATTTTTTTCAGCTTCTTGTCATTGTCTAGTAAATTCTCATAACACTGCTTAGGGCAGAGTGTGTCATCATAGAGCCCAGCAATGGAAAGCCGATCTTCCAGCTGGTTACTTAGTAATGTCCTTAGGCTGTTCAACTTGCAGCCTAAATAGAGCTCAATTTTCCCTGTAATTAAGAAGTGAAGGAATTTACTGGACTACCATGTAGCAGTGTACTCCAGGCTCCTCTCTCTAGCTCCATTTTTAAAATCTTTTAATAAAATGGTTATATCTGCATATGTAGTTAGGGTGAAACAGGTTCCTATATCAACATCAGGTTTAGCAGGCACAGGAAAAATATTACTATCTTATTCCCTTGCATTTTCAATGTATACTTCACTATTCTCTCCTTTAGTGAAAAATAAAAATGGGTGTTAAATTCCCAAATTTATACACTTCCCTTGTACTGTGTAAATTTACTGTGATAATCTGGATTAGTTTTAAAGAATGAAGGCAAACCTGTAAATGAAGAAGCAGAGGCAAAAAATCTGAAGTATATATGCGCTGAAGGGACTAAGAAGATAGTAAGTTAAAAACTGGAAACAAGTGATGCAACCGTGAAGCATCTGGAAGGTTTGTGAATGTGGCCAGACCAAGACAACTGAGGAGGCAGGAGCCAATGTGTGGGAAGACTGTATGATTGGACTCCAAAGCAGGTGAATTCAAAAGAAATCCTGATCATGGGACAAAAGAGTAGTGAGCTTTCAAGATTCCCAGTTATGCAAGGCACCATTCCACATGATACTCAGACACAAATTTCCAGATGCAAATTTTAACTGGAAGAAGCTACTGGGGAGCTAGATGGTAGATACCAAAACCAGGATGTGGTGAGGCATTTTGGAATGTATTCCCATGATGCCATGCAACACAAGGCTGGAATGCTAGAAAGCCAAGCAGTTGTAACTGAGATATGATAAAAAACCAATAGACGCAAGAACAGTTTGGGAAGATGTATGGGATGCTGCTGGACATTTCAGGGATGCTCCAAGATTGACCACATATTGCTCTCTTGGATATAGTTTCTTTTTGTTCTCTGAAAAAAAGGCGAAGATCCCAAATCTGAACTTGCTTAGAGAACTTCACAGATAAGAGCAACTCATTAGCTTGTAACTCTGCTACTGTTAGAACCTGCTTTCAATCCCAGATTTCATTTCTGAATGCAGAAGAGGGAGACGAACAATCCTGGTTTATGACAGGGCTCAATCCAGCCTCCATTTAACTCTGTGGGTATGTCTACACTTGCACCCTAGTTCAAACTAGGGATGCAAATGTAGGCATTTGAAATAGTCAATAAAGCAGGGATTTAAATATCCCACGCTTCATTAGCATGATCTCACCAGTGCGTTACTCCAATCAACAGCTGTTTCAAAATGCGCTGGCGAGATCATGCTAATGAAGCATGGGATATTTAAATTCCAGCTTTATTGACTATTTCAAATACCTACATTTGCATCCCTAGTTCAAACTAGGGTCCAAGTGTAGACATACCATATGGGAATCTACTCTAGAGTTTAGGGATCAGGCCCTACATTTTGGCTTAAAAGAGGTGATTATTGTAGTCAGAGCAGCTTCATTTGGAAGGACATTGACAGAGGATTTGTGATAAGAAGGTAATTCTATTAATTTGGAAGCATTATTAATGTTAACAGGAACTGTAACCACTTTTATCTAAAATATCAGAGCTAGCTAAATTAAATCTAATGATAGGGAAGAAGTTTAATAGGGACAATTTTTTAAAATATCAGGACTCATTTAAGATAATTCTTATGCATGAAATTAGTGCTTGCGAAACACAGAAAATATAAATGCTTTGCATTTGCTTAATAATATGGACATTTTTCAACTTGAAATGCTTGTTTTCTTGTATAATAATAGCATGTTTTATTGAGGCAACTGAACAGTGTCAAGAAATAAGGCTATTTCACGGTAACAGGTATTCTAAGTTGTTATATTTTCACTAAAAGGGAAAAATACAAGTAAATTGTCACTCATAACTGTTAAAACTGTGTGACTTGCTCCTTCCTGAAGAGTTATTTTTAAATCCTAACAAGACGACAATCCACACCTCAGAATGGAAGGTGTGAAAGAAGAAGAGCAGCTAATCTCGGGGGGCAAGTGAAGATTTAAAAAAGCTTTTTGTGGGAAGAAATTGTTCCCTCAGAATCAGCACATAGTAACTCCAGATGCAGAGTACCCCCAACATAAATATAAGCCCAACTGGTTTAATAATAGCAGCTGGTATCAGAAAAAGACAGTTATAGCTGAAGGGAAATTAGAGCCTTGCAGGATACAAAATTTGTATCTGCATTTGTATCCACAAAAATGAGCCCGGGATATCCACATTCACATTCGTGGATGCTCATAGTTATAAAGTGAATATATGCAGATTTGAAGGGCTGTAGGAACGGGAAACATGTGCTTGTTCCAAGGGATGACTGGGATAAAGCCAGACTAGTCTGACTCTCACTCTCTTCCCCAACCTACATGGGAAGTGTGGGGGTTCCTGTTTTATGTGTTGATCCAAAGGTGAGGATCCCACCCCAGAACTCTTCTCCTCTCTGTCAGAGTTGGGGGACCACCCACCATATGTGGTGCCTCAGATACGACAACAGCATACTGGGACCACAAGCCATATCTGGGAGTGAGGGAGGGAATGCTGTAGAAGTGTGGACTGGATCAAGTGTTTCTTCTCTGCAATTTTTCAAGCAACCCCCAGCATTCCTAGTGCAACATGTGCTGCTGCTGTGGGGGAGGTGTGTGTGGGGGGGGTAAGTATAGACCTAGTTCCTCAAAATCTCCATTTTCAGTTATTTTAGCACTGTACCAAAGTTTTCTTAAAGAAGGCAAAAAAGAAATGGTAACTGTAAGCCATCTGTAACTCAGCTAAAATTGAATAAAGTTTTGGGGGAGGGGGGATAATTCTCCCTGGGAAATTTCAAAGGCCTGCTACAAATAATGGAAAAGCTAGCGCTCCTCAAATAAAAGGTCACAAGAATCTTTTAGAATGGGAAGTGTTAAGCAAACTAAATATAGGCTACCAGGTCCCATTATAACAACACTAATTAAAAATAATAATACTATGCTTGTGTTTTGAACTGCAGGCTAAAATAAGCATCATAATTTTAAAAAATATTTTTCACTGAAGGATACAGAAAGCAAACCCAAATATCACTGTGCTGATGACAAAGTTTAATCAAATAGCTCTTAGGACTGAATACAGAGCACAAGGGAAGAGCAAAGGAAAGGAAATTGAAGTGAAGCAGAAAAAAAAGACCAGCAGTAGCTGCTTCACATTCAGGGCCAAAGGAACAAAGCTGGCGAGAGGAAGAACTCACAGTGAATAAACAAATTCCCCCATGCTTTTCTGAGGGGCAAACTTTAAAAAAAATAGGAGAGGAATAATAAAGAAATATTTATGAGCTTTTCTCAAGGGCAAAGAATATAAAATGGCAAGGAAAAATTAAAGGGCAGAAAGAAACACATTAAAATATTTCATTTTACAGAAAATTAAATGAAACACACCGTTCAGAGCAAAAGATTGATTATTTATAACCAGCTTCCCCACACCGCCTTCCTATGGTTGAGGGAATTTTTCCAAGGCTGAGCTTTGTTTCTTTTCCTGTTATTGAATATATTAAATGCATCTCTTTAAAGCCTCAGATGAGATAAATCATTGTAACTCCTTTGAAGTGAATGGAGCTGCACTGATTTACAGCATTTGAGGAGCTTGCCCATAATCTCTAATACACTTTGCACTTAGTTATCACCAATTTCTCCACTTTACTAAACTCTCCCCCAAACCCCTCTCCAGATCTCTTGGCTTTGGTACAGTAATTTGCCCAGCAGAAGGAAAGAGTTGCACCTCCCCAATCCTCCCCAAATTTTAGTTTTATTGTAATCCAAAAAGGAGACATAAACAAACATGTGCAATCATAGCTTAAAATCACAGACGGGAGAGGGAGTGAGGGTGGTATACCTAGCATGTTTTTGTTGTGGTTCAGAAAGCCTCTGAAAGAAGGCATATTTGAGAAGAGTGGGGATTTGATAGCAGCCTTCAACTTCCTGAATGGAGGTTCCCAAGAGAATGGAGAGAGGCTGTTCACATCTGTAGTGACCGATGGCAGAACAAGGAGCAATAGTCTCAAGTTACAGTGACAGAAGTTTAGGTTAGTTTTTCCTAATACCCATTTCACTAGGAGGGTGGTGAAGCACTAGGTTACCTAGGGAGGTGGTGGAATCTGCATCCCTAGAGGTTTTTAAATCTCGGCTTGACAAAGCCCTGGGTTGATTTAGTTAGGATTGGTCCTGACTTAAGCAGGGGGCTGGACTTAATGGCCTCCTGAGGTCTCTTCCAGCTCTATGATTCTATGATGTAGAGTGAGAGGTAGACAGAAGAAAACATGTCCTTCCCTGGCCTTTCTTTCAGGCCAGATTACATTAGTTACTCATGTTCAGTAGAATAGTTCCTAAGCTTACAAATAGATCTACTGGTGGAAACAGGAAAAATAACTGAGTAAAATGCTACTCATCCTCATTAAGTGTATCGTTATATGGCCTTGAAAATAATAACGTACGCCAGACTTGAGATCAAGATCAGCCTCACTCAGTGGATCTCCATATGAAAGTCCAGTTCAAGGCACAGTGGCATTCCTTTCAGTCAATTAGCACTGATATTAATTAGGAATTAAATGATGAATTGACCCTGGGATAACTTTTCACAGGTGAATTTCATGCAGAACACAGCTGTTACCCCCTTGTCCCCTGCCCCAACACCAAAAGTCCCTTGTGAGATTACAGGAGTGCAGCAGTGAAGAATGAGAAATGCAGGAAAGTTGTAAACAGACATACACATATTGCTCAGAACTTTAAGCAACATGCCAATCACTGTTCACTAGAGTTTTCCTCCCCTTTTCTAATAGCTCCCATTCCCTCGACACTACATACAACAAGATTTTCATCTAAAAGAGCAAAGTACAATCCGTTTCTTTTTCTTCTTCTTCTTCTTTTTTTTTTAAACAGAACTGACAAAACAAATCTGTGCATGGTTGATTTTTCAAGGCCTGTGTTTTGTTTACGTTTCAAGAAAAGTGGGAAAATAATGTGAAAGCCTGAGGGGACAGTAGCTTCTGGCATATGCTATTCTTTCACATATTGTAAGTGTAATGGTGCATACCATCTTGAGTGGAGAGAAAAATATAAGACTGTCACTTGAAGTGTCAAAAGGATGTGGCGGCTTTGTTTAATCGAAAGAAACTTTGACCATTTTAGCCAAATTTCATTAGGACAAACTTCTTGGTAATACAGCTAATGCAGTAAGTCATTACAGCATCCAATTTTTCATGTCTGAAAGACATTTGTCACTGTAATACCTAAATAAATCAACAACAGACGCTAGACTATTGCTGACATTCTTATTAACAGCCAGCCATGTGTAATACTCATGGACCAGAACTGCCACATACTGCAACCTGACGAGGAGAAATGAGTCTTTAGAAAATGACAAATGAGTGTGTAGGTGGTATAACTATCTAGCAGAGAGTGCAAGGAAGAACCAGGCTACATAATTAAGATATAAGTATGATTGGGGTTTAAGCTCCTGATCCCTACCCTATCAAAGTGAGTGTTAGAGCACTCCGTATGCACTTCTAACAGGGATGAAGTCATTCTTATTTTGTTGACCTTAATTTATATATGTGACTTGCTTTGGGCCAGTTCCTGACAAGTGACGTGCAACCATTGTAAATCCTCGGCACCTCTCAGGTTATGGTTCTGTTTCTCATGGTTCAAGAGATGCTTACTCATATTCTATACATAATTTTATGTACCTGTAAAGATTTTACAATGCTGTCCTGAGTGCTCATATAGAACGGCCACTGCTTCTAGGGTTCATATGAGGGTGTTTTACAATTGACAATTTAGTACAGTACAAACTGTATATCATTTTCTTCAGATACGTAAAAGAAACAGACCAGACACAGGGCTGTTTTGTTCCAATATAGCTAGCCTGTCCTTTTTTGGCCGGGGGGGGGGGGGGGGGGGGAGAAGGGGGTGGAGGGGCGGGGAAAGAGGATCCTTACAGCTGCAAGATGAGTCTTAATGGGAGACTAAATAAATATTAATGAAGTGAGCACTTAACAGTATATTAACATACCTGCCTTTGTGCTTCCCTATTCAGCTTCCAGATGCACAGAATTGTGTCAGCCCCTTTTATATCCATTACAACAGCTCCATCAATGGCCTTTTTTAAAATTATAACCGAAGCTAAGGTGTTTTGCTTCGGCTTAAGGTTCTTAATGGCTTTATTGGACAAATTTGATGGAGTAAATTGTTCAATAAGAGGAGCAAAGCCATGAAATGTGCATTATGAACATTAAAGTCAGTGTGAACAGAACTCCACACTGACTTTAAATACTGTTGGGACAAAACTCAGCCCTTCACATAAGCAGGGGCTGTTTCTATCCAATCTTTACATGGATGACTTACACTAGTATTCTACAGAAATTGGACAAAACACTGCTTTAGCACTAGGGATCCACTCAGCTCTGATTACACTCACTTCTGAAGGTGCACAGCACCAGGTTGTAGAAAAAACACTTGAAATCAAGGTTGTGGTGGCACAACACACCAAAAGCAGTTATTTTTCATAAGGAGTGGGGAGATGGCCAGGGAACTAGCATGCACATTCATCCAGCACATCCTGGACGGATACTCCTGCTTTCTCTTGAAGAGACCCTGCCTGACACAAAGCTATCCCTGCTAGCACAGTAAATACAAATTGTTGTTCCTTCACCAGTTAGGGGAAAATCAAATATAGTGTGTTTAGGACTTTAAGATATGGAGGTTACTTACTGTAGCAGGAAGTTCTTTGAGATGTGTGGTCCTTAGCTGTATTTCATGCATGGATACCAATGCACTCCATGCACCGAGTCCAAAGATTCTAACCAGCAGTGTCCATTGGCCTGAACTTGCCCAATAGGCCACCTCGTGCTCCTGACCAAGGCCATAAAGAGGCAGAGAGAGTTGCACCATGAATATAACTGCATCTGAAGCAGAAAAAAATGGAAGAGTAGCGGAATATGGATAAGGACCACACATCTCAAAGAACTCCCAGTTACACTAAGAAACCTCCATTTCTTCTTCCAGGGCTGGTCCCTTTGTGTGTTCTTTAGAGTTGACGTGGTCTTTGTCCAGAGTGCATATTAAAAGATCCAAGCCTGTAGACATGGTAGATGACACCTGGCAAACTGTGTCATATGAAGGCACACTACCACATGGCCTAATAGTGATAGGCATGTTCTCACTGTAGTCCTTGGTCTGCAGGAAACCAAAGAAATTAGTCTGCACACCATTTGATAATTTTCTGCGAGATAAAGTTTTTTTGTGGAAACATAGTCCAAAGTCATCCTGATAAAATGTATTATTGTCTTTGTGGGGGGGAGATAAAATAGACCTCTTCTGTTCACTCAAATTTCCCAACACTGCCTGAAATTGGATGAGAAACCCTGTAGCTGACATGGCCTTTTGATGGGAGCACCCTACCTGTCATCTAGATATAGGAAACTATATTGCTCTGATGTCTCATCAGGGCTTCTACCACACTGAAAACTTCTGTGTACTGTCACAGGTCCAAAGGGAGGACTCAGAACTGGAAGTGTTCTTGGACCACCAAAAACCACAAGGCCCTCTTGTGAATGTCTAGATGAAGATACATGTCCTTGGCATCAAGAGTCGTAAACCACATCCCTTCAGAAGATAGGGGATTACTGAAGCTAATATCACCAGCCTGAATATCAACCTGGGGAATAAAGATGCTGAGACACTGAAAATCCTCTGTCTTTTTTTGGGGAACTAGGAAATACAGAGAATAAAACCCTCCCCCTTGATAGCGAGGCAGGATGTGTTTTACTGCCCTTAGTGTCAAAGGGTTTCTACTTCCTGATGAAGAATGACTTTGAGAAAGTGCTCTCAAAAAGGGTTTTGAGAGAAGGAAAAGAGAGGAGCTTTATGGAGTATCTTTGATGTATAATCTCCAAGATCCAGTCGACTACTGTAACCACCTCCACCCAGTGGTGAGAGAAAGGAGTGAAACACAGCCTCCAGACATGATGAGTGAAGGGGTGGGTGGCATCAGTGGCAGTAGGTGAATTTTGACTGATATCAAGAGTGGCCTTTATGCAGGAGGCTGGGAATGGGTCTATCTTGTGGTGATATCCAAATCTAAAAATTGCAGGGCTATTATTACCAGGGCAGTTGTAGATAAGACAGTTCCTGAATCACCAAAACAATATTGTCTTTGGGTAATCTCTCTCTGAAGGGCTAGGCCAGAGGGAACAGAGGGAAGTTGAGGGTACGGGCCCACATCTGTAAAGGGAATTGGTGGATAATCATTTTTATGCTTTTTGGGCTTACTGAGACAGCCAAAGAATCTTTGTTCTGCACCCTTTACTCTCCAGTCTGGGGGAGTTTAATGGAGCCAGTTCTTCATGGTCTGGTCAGGAACATTCACCCAAACTCGGTGGGCTTGTGGAAAAGAGTGAATCGATTATGGACAGTCCTAGATGGGGATCTGTCACTGTATCATAAAAGTGCCTTCTATTTTCATGGGAAGCCATGCAGGAAGAGTCTTTGGGATTAGGTACAGTAGGCTCTGTTTCTAAGTACATCTCTGAGGGGGGCACTATTTGCCCAGCTTGGGAAGGGGTATCTCCATCAGGGGTTTTCTTATGAGATTCTCACAAGTTCTTGGTGGAAACAGATGACAAATACTTCACATTGTGGTAATACATCTTTCCCCAAACAGTAGAGGCCATAACAGTGTACATCATGGTAAAGGAGAAAGATCAAGGGCAGGAGATGCAGTTGTTGAAGCCTGGGGTTCTTAGCAAAGTCCCAGACCATGGGGAAGGAGTTTCAAATCTGGGGAAACAAACTACACTAACTATATTATAAGTGATAACTATACTAAAGCCAAGAAGAATAAAGTATTCACAGTTTTATGTATAGGTTCTATGAGAAGGAACAGGGGGCACTGGGTTCCAATTCATGCCTTGGAATGGTAAAAATAAACTGATGGGACATCAAACCCACCCTCTCTCTTACAAGAGCACAAGGGAGGTCTACTATGCATGTGCCAGCCAATGGACACAGCTTATTAGAATCTTCAGAATCAGGCCCATGTGTACCCCATAGGTATAATTTGCACAGGGACCAGGACTCCAAGAATAAAATCTGCCTGTTAGTAGGATGTTGATAAAAGTTGCATCAGGAATGTGTTTTGCCTGACTATATTAGAGATTGTCTAACAAAAAGCTAAATTGCTTGGGAGGAAGGGAGGAATATTATACTTACACTTTCCTATTAAATGAACACAGAAATGGTGCAACATAAGCGAGCTTATGTGCCTTTCTGACTAATTTACACCTAGCTATTAATCTATGCTACTCTACACAAATACAAATAACTGGTTGGTGTTGGCTCACAAACAGCTCCAAACAAAAGTGTGTGTGGGGGGGGGGGGGGGAAATCAGTCAACCCAAAAAACAAAAACAAAAAAAGTCAAAAATTTTTAGTTAATCAAAAGAAATAATAAGGTTCCATTTTGTTTCTTGGTAGCCTTTTAATAAAAGAAAAGGCATTAGCAGAATCCCAAAGCAGCCAGAAGAGGAGATGGTGCCCTGCATATATCCAATAGCCCAATGATTAGAGGACTCCCCTGTGATGCTGGGGATCCAGCTATGCATCCCTGTTCTGGAGTAGGAACCTGAAGACAGATCTCTCTCCCCTTAGCTGAGTACCCTAACCACTAGCCTTAGGGTATGTCTATAACGGGCTTGGCAGTGTGGACTCTCTGCTTATTTCAAAACAAGGGCTTAAGACCAGGGCTTAAGGTATTTTGGGGGAAGTCACTCCCAGTCACTCCTGTGGAGGCTATTCCACTTTGCATAAGTGACAACTGGACTAGGGATTTTAACTTGACTTTCCCACATCGCCCTTCAAAGCCTTAACTACTGAGCCATTGGGAGAAAGGGAGTCACGAGGTGCAGGCACTGAGAAGGCACCTCCTTCCCTTGTTTTATGCATGGCACCTAAAAACTCTTGTGAATTTAGCCTGAAAAATATATTTTTGCCTACAACTATTCTGATAGTTAGTGGTTAATTAGCATTAAAAAGGCTTGGAATTTTTCAAATATTCCAATAGTGACAAGACTGCAGGGGAGCAAAGAGGAAAAGATGTTGAACTGCTTTCATAGGACATTTGTATATTAAGAACTCCCTCTGGCTTTTCTGAGAGACCCCAGACAGAGTAGAAGAGTGACATGAGGTGTTTGTTATTTTTTGACTTGCTGTAATACCTCAGTAATCCAAGCTGGACTGAGATTCACTGTGCTAGGTAGTAAGACATATCCCTACCCTAAAGAGCTTAAAATCTAAGCAGAAAAGACAGAGACCCAGTATACACCAGATCAGAAGATCAAATTAAAATGTGCAATTCCAGCTATGTAATTTACGTAGCTGGAGTCAATGTATCTTACATCCCTTTTCTGCTCCGTCCTCACAGCGGGAGGCCGACAGAAACAAGTGCTCCTGTTAGTGTTTCTTATGCCTAGTGAGGAGCAGGACAAGTGCCAACATAAGCACCTTTTAAGTTCAATTTAGTGGGTCTATACTAGTCCCGCTAAATCGAACCCCAGAAGATCAACTAAGGCAGTGTCAATCTTCTGTGTAGTTTAGATGTACCCAGAGATAACAGGAAAAGAAGTAGTAGTATTCTGATTTTGCAGCTGTAGTACATAAACCTGAATAAATAAGGAGTTAGTCACCTGGGTCTCAGTTTTAGGCTCCATTGGGATACACTGAACCCTATAAATGCCTAAACTCACTTGGCACTGCAAGAATTTAAGTAAAAGTTTCTTCTTATCTCATGACTGCTTAGTTTGCTTTAAAATCTTTGATGAAGGACCTTTACAAAGACTGCAAAAGTCTAAGAACACTATATCAAGGGATCACTCTTGTTCAAATGCTTGTTGATTCCCTATAAAAATTCTAATAGATTGGTGAGGCATACTTTCCCTTTACAAAAGCAATGTTGACTTTTCCCCAACATGTCACGTTAATGTATAATTCTGTTCCTTGCTACAGAGTTCAGTCAATTGTCTGGTGCTAAAGTTAGGCTTAATAGACTGTAATTGCCATTACTGCTCCTAGACCCTTTTTGAAAAATTGAATGTTACATTAGCTATTCTCCAGACAACTGGTATGGAGGCTATTTTAAGAAATAGGTTACATACCGTAGAGTTACTGGTTCGGCAATTTCCTATTTGTGTCCTTTCAGAATTGTTGGATGACTGCTATCTGATCTTACAGCTGTTTTCTTTATCAGTTTGTTCCATAACCTCGTCTATTGTAACCTCAAACAATTCCTGATATGTCACCTAAAAAGAATGGCTCAAGTGTGTCAATTTCCCCAAAATCCTCTACAGTGAAGATCAACACAAAGAATTCATTTTAACTTCCGGCAATGGCTTTATCTTCCTTGAGTTTTCCTGTTTTCTTGATTCTCCAGTGGTTCCCACTCTTTGACAGGCTCTCTGTTTCTGATGTACTTAAATACAATTTTATGTTCGTATCTTGTAGTTAGTTTTTTATGTCTTAAGCTAGTTGGTCTTCAATTTTTGGATGACCTAATAACACGGATACTAGAGTTTATATTCCTTCCTACGAAGGATGTCCTCCTCCTCCTCTCCCTCCCCATGATTCTTGCCAAAACATCATAGGATACCTAACTCCAAAGAGGGTTAGCAAGCAAAAAATGAGTGCTTCCCTGAAGTTCATTCTTAGGTACCTTGTCTGTGAGCAGAGCCAAAACTCAGTTTTTCTGCGCCTGAGGCAAGCTACTGAACTGCGCCGCCCCTCCCGCCAAAAAAAAAAAAAGATCAAATTCTTATTTTTTTATATTAATTTTATTCATTGCACATGTTGTTAATTGCACATATATTGAGATTGCAAATAGATGATAGTAAAGATACACACAAAATAATATTTTAACTTTCTAATTTTTAATTTTGTGCCCCAAAATGTACTGCGCCTGAGGCAAGTGTCCCACTTGCCACACCCTTGTTGCAGCTCTGCCTGAGGGAAGAATGGGGCCTTGATGACCAGAGAGATGTGTGCTATCTAATCGACAAGCTTAACATGCTTGCTTTTGTGGATTGTATTCTAGGATATCTGCCCTTTCCAATTCATTATATAGGAACTGAGGTTTTGTGTCTCACAATGATTTTTTTAGACACCTAAAAAGTTAGCTCTGGTGATGCTCAACACCAAACTCTGCATCTTGAGGTGCCTAAATATCTTTAAAATTTTGCCCTGAGTTGCTTGCCAAAGGTTACCTTGTAGACCAGAGCTACAAATCAGACACTTGAATGCCACTCCAATACTAATAGGAAAAATAATTCATTTTCTACTGTATCCTACTCAGATTTGCCTTTTAATGGAATAAAAAAAAGACTCTTGAATAGACTGCACGAAAAGCAGGTCTATATACATGGGTATGTTATATAGTATTATGTCCAAGCCAGGAAAAAACCAAAATAATTGCATAGCCATAGGTCTCCATCTCAATCTAGAGCAGTTAGGCACATGTTAACTAGGGGTCAACTGCCCTTGCAATATACATCTCTCACTCTCATTGAGACTGCTGTGAATCATGCCCACAAAGTGACAGGAGAACAGATCCCTTCCTGGCTTGTGAGTGCCAGGGGAAGAACTTTTTATTTATTTAAACTAAACAGGCTCTAAACAGGGACATTTGAAGAATCAGGACACCTGAATAGTTAGCAGAAACCAGTGCCTCTGCTGAGAGTCAGTGACTTTTTATTTAAAAAAAATAAATAAGAAAGCCACTGACATTGTAATAGGTGACATCATGAAATGAGATGAGAATCCAGCCTTAGGTATATAAAATGCCTTTAGACCAATGAAAAGCCCTAGCAGATATCCAGTAGATCACCGTACTGCCAATGTTTATCACTGCATCGGATCTAAAGTCATTAATTCTGTTTTGCCTCTAGTACCACAACCAAACCAAAAAGAACAAAAATGAATGTGTGCAGATGAGCATTATTCCCATAGGTCAATTAGATTACTTAGACACCTCTAGGAGCTGTGCACTACCGACTGCAAAGTATTACATATAATATACCTAACACATGCAATTATAAATTACACAGATAGTAATTTTATACCCTTCACGGAGAAAGAAAAACACAGGGAAATGTACTATCAGATGAGTGAGCAGCAGGAATATCAGTTGATTTTTTCCCCACTAGCTGGCATTTAGCATGCTGCTAGCCTATGAGGCTGCAGACAGGTTCACAGAAAAGTCTTCTCACTTGATGTGAGGGAGAGACAAGAAGATGGAGTTACCCTGACTAATTTACTAGCCAGCAGCCAATACAACAGTTGTCTTATGCAAGGTTGCACCTCAGAGGCTATGAATCTAGACAAGATTCTACTACCAGGGAACCATTCAGGAGCAGGGAAAAGTCATATTTCACTATGTACTCAATTGAAATTAAATTTAAAAAAAAAGACTCAGTCTCTGTCCATCCATTTTCCCACACCTTTTCCACAGATATATTATTGATTGTCTCCCCTCTTCCTCAATGCCATAGATCAGTGTTTCTTAAATTTTTTAAGACTGAGGAACACCAAACATTTTTTTTTTTTATGAAGAACACTAAGGATTTTTTTGTTAAGAAAAAAAAAAAAAAAAAAAAAAAAAAAAGATGGGAGGAGGGGGAGGCGGGGCAGGGAAAGTTATTGACAACAAAAAGGGTCAGAGGAGAAGTTATTAAGGAAAAAAAGGTCACCTGCCCCTTTAATGGCAGCCATTTTGAAATCTGTTGTTTTCTGTGGCACACCTCCGACTGCCTCACGGCACACCAATGTGCTACGGAACATAGTTTAAGAAACACCGCTGTAGATGATTCATCAGTGGCTATTCATTCTTGATACAGGAACTATAGCTCACATTACGCAGTGTTTGGTGCCCTCTGGGGGAGGAAATCTTTGAGCTTTCCTCTGGAATCCTGTATCTGGACAGACGTGGAAAGGGAGGAGTTCCCTCAAACTCATGTTTATTAAGCACTTCATCTCAAGAGGGGGCTCAGGATTTTTAAATAATGTGTAGGACCCTACCAAATTCATGATTCATTTTGGTCAATTTCACAGCTATAGGATTTAAAAAAAAAAAGATAAATTTCATTATTTCAGATATTTAAATCTGAATTTTCACTATTTTATAATTGTGAGGGTCCTGACCCAAAAAAAGGAGTTGAGGGGGTTGCAAGGTTATTGTAGGGAGGGTTGTGGTATTGCTACTCTTATTTCTGTATTGTTACTTGCAGTGGCGCTGCCTGCCAAGCTGGGCAACTGGAGAGAGGCAGCTGCTGGACAGGACTCCAGCTATGAAGGCAAAGCCACTGTCAGCAGCAGTGCAGAAGTAAGGATGGCAGAGTATGATATTGTCACCCTTACTTCTGTGCTGCTCTCTGAAGAGCTGGGCCCTCAGTCAGCAGCCACCACTCTCTGCCCACCCCCCAGCTGTGAAGAGAACAGTGCAGGAGTAAGGGTGGCATGGTATGGTATTGCCACATTTTAGCACTGCTGCTGACATGGCCAGGTGCCTGGCCAACAGCTTCCATTCTCTGGCCACCCAGCTCTGAGGGTAACACAGAAGTAAGGGTGGTAATACCATGATCTGCTAAAATAGACTTACGGCCCTCTTTCCGCTTCCCTTTGTGTCAGAACCACAAACTGAGAAACACCGGTCTCCCCCATGAAATCTGTAGAGTATAGGGTAAAAGCAACAAAAGAACAGATTTACAGTGGGAGACCAGAATTCATGGTCTCAGATGTACTTTTCATGACTGCGAATTTGGTAGGGCCCTAACCCTGAAGGGAGTGCATTCTGGGCAGGGTTATTTGTATAACGTTAATGGTGAATGTTCTTGTGTAAGTTTGAGGGTTTTAAAATATTTTTAAACATAAATCTCTGGCGTAGTGAGTAGGACTGCATTTAATACAATGTTTCACCTTTAGCAATGCTACCTATTGACTTGTCGTAGTCATTTCAGTAGATACTTTATTTTTATTCCCTCATATTGTCATTGTATTTTGCTATGTTACTTTTAAGTGAAGCTGTTCCTGCCTCCATGGGAGTGTTTCATGCTTTCCTTGGAGCAATAAGTAAATCATTTTCCCTTATCTGCTATGCCTATTGCATGGTTAAGGCCACAGTTGTTCTACCAAGGCACCCTAACAGAGATATGTAGTCAGGCCCACCAACTGGAAGGGACAAAGGGCACAAATGCCATAGGACCCAGTGATTCAGACACTCAGGAGTCCTGGCCGCCACTGCTGCTATTACAGCAGTTGGAGTCCTGTGTGATGGGCTGCACAGGTTTGGGTGGCATTGAGGGCTGGTTGCCCCAGCCCCACCCCTTATGCCTGAGGCCCCACCCCTTCTAGGAGCAGGGAGTTCCTCCCACCTTTCCCCAGTGGCCCACTGAGGCTGTCGGTTTGCCTGTATATAGTACATAGCCAGGTGGAAGCACTGGCAACTATTCTATGAACAGAGTTACCGTAGACGGGTGATTAGAAGTTTCCCATGTATCCAGTACCACCACTGGGACCTAACCAGGATGTCCATTATCCTCAAAAACATCTGATGTCCAGGCATGAGGTGAGCACTTGCCTACTTCCAGAGTATCAGGGAAGGAAGAGACAATTACATCAATATCTTGAACCCCTGACTTGTGAAGATGAGAATTCTACTCAGGCTATGTCTACACTAGACTGTTCTTCTGGAAAATTTGCATAGCTTTTTCCGCTTCTTTTTTCGGAAGAGGCTTTTCTGATATTTGGCCCATCTACACTGGGCCAAATGTAGGAAAAAAGTCTTTTCGGAACATCCCTTCTTCATTGTATAGCGAGGTTTACAGGGATGCTGAAAATGCGCATCTGCTCTTCTGAAAAAAGTTTCCTGGACGCAGCAGAGTTTTTCGTGGATACCTGGAAAAACTCTGTAGTGTTGACATAGCCTAAGTGTTCCATCCTCTTTATTATAGTGACTCCAACACAAAAATTATTGTGCTCTCTGTTAGTCATACAAAACAGTACTCTTTCAATTGGGTTACTGCAGTGCTTTAGGTCTTTATTTCAGGATATTGTGGAGGGTAAACTAACCAGAAAGTACCCCATTTTGAGTCATCCCAGAAAAGGGGATTAAAAGAATATCTTTCAAGACAGCTAAAGTAACACTGAATCTGCCACAATTTAGTGTAATGTCATTTACTTACCTTGGAGCAATGCAGAAGTTATTACAATGACTTTGCACAGTTCAAATAGAAGTGAAAGTTACAATACAGCAGATTGGGGAGCATATGTCCATTCCTATTTTTCTGAAGCCAGCTCCAGTCCTTCTGTTATCATTAACTAGCCAAGAATTGCCTTTAGAGCACTCTGTGCAGCTCTTGCTTCATGCAACCCCAATGAGCTCTTCTCTGTGGGGTAACTGGCCTAGAAAAGGAGAATCCTGTATCTTGTACTATATGGAATTTCACCATAGAGCATCAATTCACCAACCAAGTATCCTATTAAAAATATAGAGATTAGTATCACTGGATCATCTTGCCTTATACATTCACTGTAACGTTGAGACACTGTGATTTTAGAGAGCTAATATTGTAAAAGACTTTCTGCTGAAGCTTGTCTAACCTTAAATAATTAAGAGAAATTAAAAAATACACACATTTTTCACACTACTAATTTCAGCTCTGGTCTAATCATGTTCTATTTCTAATGCAAAAATGCTAGCAGATTCATTCAGACTTAGTTACTTTGCTTTCTAATTTGAAACAAAACAACAATCCAATCAAGAATAAGTGTATAGTTAACACAGAAGAGCCCAGTACAACATATGTAATATACTGCTTCTACCTTACCTCCCAAAACTTCCACATTGGCAGACAACCTTAAAAGATTCAAGACTAAAAAAGCCTAACTTAATTGTGGCATTCATCACAAATCACCTCTATCTTCAATTAATAATTTTAATTAAGATAGAAAGGGAGAGAGCTAGTTTATTTTGAAAAAATAACCTACCTTTTTTCTGTAGTTCCCTCCTCCCCTCCCCCCGAAAATCCAGGTAATTTTATGCACATCTTTTTCCTGCTCCAAACAAACACTTCAATCCTCAATTTCCAAAATTAAGTTTTTGTGGCGATAGCCCAGGAGTCGTGAGGAGGCACTGCAGAATAATAAACCTGTTCACATAAATAACAGAGCAAAATAAGTTATATTATAGGTCAGAGTTTGGATGCAATCTTTCAAAATGGTTATTGCAAACATTAACTTAATCTATGTTTGAAAGCTAAGAAACTATCAGGATGAAAGCACATGACATAGGCTTAGGAATTCAATCACAAAAAAGTAAATAAATAAGATCTGAATTTATACTTAAGAACAGAGACAGAATCAGCAAACCAAATCTTCTAAAGCGAGGGATTCCACTGGGCCCATGCTGGCAAATGTTCAAAGATTTGAGTGAGTTAGAGGCAAATAAAGAGATACCCAAGAGGCACACCACAGCTAACTAGGAGTTGCAGGCTGGAAATAAAGCTTCATGTAATACTTGCACATAGAATGAGCCCAGTTCATTAAGGGACAGATCCTTTCCCAAGTGTATAACATTGCATAAGTGGCCTGAACCATATGGAGGCCGAAGGGAAATGGGATGAAGAAGTTGTCACCTCCTGGCTTCTGACAGCACAGCAGAGGTGCTCTCAGGCTGTTACAACTTTAGCCTCAGGGCTGTAGCAGTTCCCACAGCTCCTGTCCCTGCACTTTCTGAGGGCAAAAGTCAGTGGATTTGTTCAGCAGGAGATCCATCAGCCCAGTTCCAGTCCTTCTTTGGCTTCTCTGCCTCACCTAAGCAAGTGTGAATAGGAGGTCTCAGGTGAGCCAGGCTACGCGATGCAGTTGGGGAGGGAGAATCCAAATCCTAGCCTGCTTTTATGACTTTTAGTCCAGGGTATTCCTGTCATATTCCATAGTAAGAAACAAGGTTTCCAAACAAGAGTAAGTGAGGGCTAAATTCTCATTTTGTTGTATGCAGACTGCAGTATCCACACAGAGCCCCACTGTAATCAAACTGCCTGTATGCAATGAATTATAGGATTGGGGGTGAAATGCCTGATCCAGAGAGGGATTCAGTATCTGATGAGAACCTGTAATTCTCATTAATGAGTGTGTGAATTGAGAGTATTCGGCACCAAACAGGGGCCACTCAGCATCTCACAGGATTTGGACCTTAGATTAAAATTTGGTGCCCAGGCTGGGAACATGCTAATGAAGCACGGGATATTTAAATCCCGTGCTTCTTTGCAATTTCGGTCGCCCTCATTAGCCTCCCTAGTTCGAACTAGGGGGCTAGTGTAGACGTACCCTTAGTCCGCACCTACACAGCAGGCAATTATTTCAAAATAACGTAGAAATCCTGTCAAGCTGAAAGACTTTTTACACCAACACCTGTAACCCTCATTGTACGAGGAGTAAGGGAAGTCAGAGGAAGAGTGCTCTATTTCAAAATAGGTGCTGGGTAGATGCTCCCAGTTTTGAAATAAGCTATTTCGAAATAAGCTACGCAGTTGATGTAGCTCAATTTCTGTAGCTTATTTCAAGTTAAGCCCTGCTGTGTAAACGCACCTTTGCTTATTTTCACCAGGCTGTGGGAGGGAGTGGGGTCAGGGCTCAGGCTGGGGGTGGGATGAGGGAGGAGAGGGCCCTAGCAGGGAGTTTTGGTAGGGGAGAGGGTTCCCATATGGGTATGGGCTCTGAGTGGCACAATTCCTAGGGATGGAGGAAGTCTGTGCAGCTCCCAGGAAGCAGCGGGTTGTCCCTCCAGCTCCTAGACAGAAGAGTGGCCATGGAGCTCCATGCACAGCTCTCACCCTCAGGTGCCTGTCCCTCTGCAGCCAACTGGATTTGGAGCATCCAAGTCAGCAGTGCTGACTGGAGCTTCTAGGGTTCCTTTTTGACTGGATGTTTTGTCCAAAACCAGCTGCCGGAAAATCCTACCAAGTAGCCAAGTATTGGCCAGATGCATGGCAAAGGGGGGAACTCTGCTCTGAGGAATCTCTCCTCCTAGCCACTAATTCTGATTGAGTCACTCTGCATGGACTCCTTAGGTCCACTGGCTGAAGTAGCCTGTTTGGGGTTTTTAATATGTACTCTTCTCCTGCAAGGATCCTCCATGTCCACACTGTCCCTATATGTGCTCAGCCCAGCCCCATCTTTCCAATGGGAAGGCATGGCTCTTCATAAGCCACAGAAACTAAGGCTGGAATTATCACTGTCTACTAATGCAAGAAGGGGTATTTGGACAATCTCTTATGTGAAGGAGACAGCCTAAGATGTGCCTGGACTTGCTGGTTGAGGAACCGAACTGAAAGGTAGTTCTTTAAGCCAAAAGGTACCAGACTTCCATTGTCTCTTGTATGATATGAACTAAAATTACAGAACAGAAAATGGCAGGACATACAAACATAACTATACAGATGCACAAAAAAGACAGTTCTGTAGCTAGACCACCTACTCAGTGATGCACGGAATTCAAATTAAAATAGACACATAAAGACAGACCCAGAATGCTACAAAGTTGTTTGGGGAAAAAAAAAGAAAAATAAAGCCTAATTAGGCTAACACCTAATTTCTCAAGGGACATAACATACTACAAGCATAACATACAGTATATGAAATATTAAATTAGCAACTGCGAGTCTACCTGCACCGTAGTATAAGGGGATGTAATGCCCACATGTGGGGATACCTGCATGGCAAGCAAATTCTCTGGGGCTGTTTCTTACTCCTCCTTCTGCACAGGAGGGCAGGGAATCGGGAAAGCCTTGGAGGGAAAAGACTAGTATAGAATACTTGCTCCCTGGAGCAAGAGGAAAATAATCACCATTTGGCTTCTTCTCTGCTTGTAGAATAGCAAAGATACACACAGCCCCCTATTCTGTGCAGATTATAAGATGTCTACCATAGCATTGCCATAAGACAATATGCAGAGTGGAGACTATCAAACAGCAAATTTTGACAACTTTCATATGGAGTATTTGAGTTAAACGTCTAAAAGTAACATATCTTAGTCAACCATTATGTATATTTATAAAAATTGCATTGACCAAAAGGATCCTTACAGTCCCATATCCAAAATCCAGGACTGCATCATATCAGCATTAAACTAGAACATCCATGCAGTCAGCGGAATCAATGAAATCAGCTAGAGTCAGTGAAAGTTAATCATCTGGGAATTCTAAGTAAAGATTACCCACAGCAGCAAAAGAAAACTGATGCCCAGCCAGGCAAAAACCAAAGTCTAAATTTAAAAAAAGCCCAGAGCAGCAGCAAAGGCTGCCCAACCAGGCGTCAAAATAAGAGAGAGCAAAAAGAAATAGATGTTTGCTTTAACCACAAAGATATAAAGTGTAGAAAGTTTAAGCTTCCATCTGTAATCCAAACAGAAGAGCTTGTGCTTACTTTGTGCTACTATTACAAACAAGTCATGGATCAATACATTGCTTGTCCAACTTCACGCTACTTGCTGCTGCTTTGTATGCCTATCGAAAACCAGAAAATACAAAATCTCACCCATGTTTCTTCTGGAGAGTCTCAATACCTAATAGGTAATAACCCTCTCTTGCTTCCTCCAGATCTGTCCTCACATGTAAATAAGCAAAGCTCAATTTGCTTCATTTTCAGAACATCAGTTTGTTCTTCTGACAGAGTTCTGGGATCCCCACCAGGATCATTAACAAAGCCCATTCTTAAGTGGCTGGTGCTCAAGAACTCGGAACTTTGAAAGGTTTGAATTCACTTCCATTTGAAGAATCGAAAACCCCTCACTCTTCTGTCACTCACTGGACAACAAATAACCAGTCAAGAACCAACTTGAAGAGGTCAAATCCTTATTCTTATTTTGGGGCTAGAAATACAAGCTCTCTCTCAGTTTTTCCATGTCTGCTTCCATTTGCAGGATATACAAAGAGATTTTAAATTAAAAAATAATGATTTTGTGTAAAGTTCTTTTCTGAAGCCCCATTCAGATAACCCCGAAAAAGTATGGGAAAGCTTTGGGTCAGTTCTGGTCTTATCTGAGCCCATTTTCCCATCCATAATGCAAAACTAATATTATTACTGAATCAATACTACTGGAACATAATATAAAAAAGAAAAGGGGAACTAAAAAAGGAAACAAAAATTTACAGATGAAAGAAATAGTGCAAAGAGGCAGCCATTTTCTGATACTGTGAACTACTAATTATTTCCAACAGCAATAAAAAAAAAAACCCACAGCAAAATCCTGAAAGTATAGTGTAAGGAATTTGTAACTGAAAAGTGAACCACAAACACTAAAGAAGCAAAAAATTCAAATCTGCTCAGTAAATCAAAACAGTGATGCTGCAATCATAACATGCCTCCCTGTGCCTCAGTTAAAAAAAGCCACCATGCAAAATGGCAGATTTTATTCTTAACTGTGAATTTTTAGTTATATTATACCAAACCCTGAGCCCAGTAAAAATGTTAGGATTTGCCTACTTATTTCCATTACCTGTACTCCTATTTCCTCCCTTTTCTGTAATGATCTGGTTCAGTAATGCAATGTGCATGTAAAATTATTTCCTTTTCCCAGTAACCTGATATCCCATGACTGGAAGCATGGATGACTGGTCTCTTTTGTAAATTTCAGAACTTGAGATTGTAACCACACAGGCCACCAGTATTCAGGCCTATTTTTTTATTGTTTTGAGTGAACATCTACAGGCCTTTATTAGAAAGAAGTTATTCAAAACTATTATTCCCTAACATATAATCAAAACACATCCTTATATGGTTCTTGAACACACAACCTTTCTGTCTCAGTCAGAATGCGAAGCAAAGAGTTCAAACAACTAAGCCATAAAAAAGGGGGAAAAAAACAAGCACCATTGTCAGGGAATACATGCTGAACCAAGTTGCTCCTTACAAGCTTTTGCTGCCTTCAGACTATTACTTCCTGGCATGGGGTGGCTCTGTGGCAGAGTAGTCTCTGTTTCCCTGAGGTTCCCAGAAATAATCCACCCACAAAAAAGTCTTTAAAACAATATGCTCTCTCTTGGGGTCTAATTTATTAAAGATTGTCTGTCTCCAAAAGCAAGCCCCCACAGGTTTACAGTTTTCCACAGCCTTCCTTTCTAGGACATATGATTCAAGTGCCAACCTCCTGAGCCTGCAGGTCATCTCTTTAGATCTGTGTTCGTACAGCCCTTCTCCAGCAATTGTGTCCTATAAATACTAGCCCACAAACTCACCCCTTGAGATCAGGTTTTCACAGCACTGCTTAGAGGTAAAGTGTGTATTAGCTCCCTTCTTCCTCTCATCAGCTCCTCCAGCTCACTCTCTGATTTCATGCAAAGCCTGCTTGGGTCACATGACTCTCAAGTCACAGGAATTATGTTTCCCACTAGGGAAGCAGAGATGGTTGCCTCCTTTCTGGGGTTAAGACCTACTTGCCTTTAAAGGGCCCATCAATCTGTGATATTGTTTAAAAAGACAAACTGTGCTATCATATTGCAGAAACACCTCACCATGAAATGATGCCAGGAGTGAAAAAAAGAGTTAGAAAGAGAAGGTGCAAAGCATTGACAGAAAAGTTTTCTACCAGATATAACTTGCAGTGTCCCTTTCTAGTTACAATCACAATTTATGCTCATGTAACCAACTCTGAGGATAGGAGGTCTACACTACTAAGAACCGTCAGAAAAAGATACGGAAATTGTGAACTGCTTTTTCCACTTTTCTTTCAAAAGAGGCTTTTCAGAAATTTGGCCCGTGTACATGTGACCAAATTTTAGAAAAACCTCCTCTTTCAACATATCCCTTCTTCCTCATTAGGGTTGCCAGGTGTTCAGTTTTCACCTGGACATCCGGTATTTTTGGCCTCTGTCCAGTAAAAAAAAAAAAACAGAAAATACGGGACATGTAAAATGTCTGGTATTTTCTGTTTTTCTCAGATGGAAGGCTGGTGGGGACAGTCTTCCTCTGCGGCATCTAGCAGGGGCAGAGAGAGTGGGGAGCATAGGGATTTAAAGGCGCAGGCACTTTTTTTTAGCTCAACAAGTTTGGGCCCCATTTTTTTGGTTTTGCTCAACCAATTTACCCACCGTGTTCGCTATTTTTTGTGAAAATATCTGGCAACCCTATTCCTCATACACTGACAATTACAGGGATGGTGTTTTGTCCAGAGACAGCTAAGACTTCAAATTGCTTATCCAACAAGAAACTTTATTCTCCCCCCTGCCTCAATTTCCCTACTCCTGGGAAATTCATTCCTTAAATTAAATTAAAATGAAACACTACCATGACCATTTGAAGACATTTCTCTGCTTTCTGGCTGAAATCGCTGCACTAGGGTTTCATTTTTATTCTCATTTGTCTCTCACATGGACTTGTGTGTACAGTTTCATTCTTGTTTTAATTTAAGTTAAATTATAACTGTCATTCCCTACAAGGCAGCCAGATTCTCCTGCTCTATTCCCATTTAGCTCTCTACATCCTTCCCTTATACAGGTAGCTCCTAAGAATGATGGAATTTCATCCCCAGCCTCTATCATATCTTTTGCAGACGGGCGGAAGCCTGGAATCTTTAATCACTTATGTAGTAATTCCTGGCCGGGAAGAACCTAAGTTCCCAGGACAAGAAGAATATTTATTTGTTCAAAATTAGATTAATTCACATTTTCATGTTTTGGTTCAAACACGCAGATGGATGAGACAGTCTCTTGCTCAGCCCACCCTTCCTTCTGCTAATTTGCTTCAGACGTATTGTTCTGTGTGAAAAGACTTGCCTTACACACTTTATTAATAATAGAACAGTAAAATCTGTAAAAAAAAAAAACCCCACAAGTACTGTAGGCTTGTTGTGCATAAGTAACTACTGCCTCAAGCGCCTTTCTTTAAATATATGTATTATATATATTTTTCATTGGGGTTCCAGTCCCTTGTGGTTTTGTGCAATCTCTGAACCATTGCTAAAAGATCTACTTTATATTTATGTTCACTGAATTAATGCATAGTTTTTTCACAGCTTATTTTATACCTTTTATACCTCCTTTCAGTACATTTTACCATCTTGCTACAGTACTTAAAGAATTATTTGTAACCTACATATTTCAAATGGGATAAAGCTTAACAAGACAGAAAAAGAAGTAAAAGAAACACTAGCACCTTGAGATTGTAAAGTTATCTTGGTCAAAATCCAAGTCTAGTGACTGTTCAGTTGTTTATGTGAAAAGAGTTGCTTGGTTCTTACTGAAGAAGTGTCCGTGTCACAATCACCACCACCAGAATTTACAGAATCAAAAAGTAGACTATTCTCTAATGCCTGTATTGCAGTAGCACTCAGGAATTTTGTTCTTTAAGGTCTACAAGACGTGTATCAAGATATTATCCCTGTTCCAAACAGATTACTAGGAAAGAATATACCTGGCCTGCAGGCTTGTCCTCCTGCCACTTCAGGATTTTTCAAAAGCATATATATTATAACGATGATGTACACTCTCATTTTAATAGTCATGAGACATTACACAAAAAATTTGGTTCAATAGTTGCAAGATATCTAATTTTGATGTTTACCTTTTCCCCCTCTACCTTTCAGTGCAAATTTACTAAAATTATGAATGACTTTAAAAACTCCAAAAACTTTCTCATTCAACAATCTCAATACTGTTTTTATCAAAAACATTTTGTGTCTGTTGTTCCACAGGTTCAGTTTCAGTGACTTGCCACTTTGGGGTAAAAAATGTCCTCCAAAAATTCCCAACCAACTCTGTTTTCCACCACTGTTTCTGTTCTCTCTAATTTCCTTTGCATGATTTCTCTCTCCATACTGGTATTTGCAATTTCTTCCAATTACTTTTATTTTGTGAATTCCTTTTGTTAACGGTTCGTTGTTTCTTCCAGATCAATATAGTACATTTACTTTTTGGTATTTTGTTTTCTGTCCACATTACAACATATCCATTGACTTCAAATTAAATTCATTTTAAAAGTAATGTTTCATGAGATTCATTCACTATCCTTGTTGACAGTCGCTACAGAAGGGACAGTGACTCAGTGGAGATTGATTTATTCCTTTACTACTAAAGATGATTCCTAGATTTCTGATTCCATAGATTTCAAAGCCAGAAAAGACCATTGTGGACACCCTGTAGAACACCTAAAACTTCTCTGAAATAATTCCTAGACTATGTCTTTTAGAAAAATGAGATTTGAAGCCTTCTGCACAATGATAGGTAGATCTTTGAGACTAGCCACCACGGATGTACCTATTCTGTGGATGGAGTATTTCAAGTCTCTAAAACAGTTTATCACTTTTCACCACAAACATTAATCCCCGTCATTCCAGAACAGCTTTGTTAAAAGTAGAATTGCACCTGAGAGTCCGGCGGGACACAGCAAAAGTAGATGGGTGCTGTTTAGGAGGGGGGCCGGGCAGGATGACATGGAGATAAGAGAGAAAATTGGCAAATGGGATAAGTATGGACTGAAAGCCAACAGGTGTGGTGAACAAGATGGCGGATTAAATGCTAGATGCAGTGGGACGTGTGTGGAGAAGGATAGGCAGTCTGAAGGAAGAGTGTGTGTTGCTTTGCTAGGAAGGCCACAGCGATGTGGAGAGGCTTACATGGAAGGAAGTTCAAGAACCTAATGACCAAGGAGGAGTAAAAAGGTTTGGAGTGCAGGAAACTTCAAGTCAGGACTCAGAGTGATGCCATCAGGTATCACTGGGAGAGAACTAGAAGGTGAAAGAGTGAAGGGGAAGCAGAGAAAAAGTAAACCAGAGATAAGCATGAGGAAAAACTAGGTAAACTAGGAAGAGCAGCAGAGGTCAGAATGTTACAGTTCCCATGGGAATGCAGCAATCTTTTCATCTGAGGAGCTTTAGGGTAAAGATTTCAAGATGCAAAAAGAGAATCCACTCTCTGCTCTAATAACTAATCCAAGCACTTATAATACATGGAGTGCAAATAAGACAGAAGAAAAAGAAAATATTATTATTCACTCTTTTTAAACTGACAACATAGTTTGACACAAAGTTTGAGCAGGTGCTTACAAGAAAAGACTTATGGATATAAGTAATGGTAGCAATTCAGCATCTTCTACATCCAACCCTCAAAATCATGACTGATGCCATAACTAGCAACTCAGTGTTAACTTACACAAGCAAGACTTGACCTAATGATTAGAAAAGTCACTCTACATTTCTGATAGTTCAGAGTGCTTCATAATTTTGTCAATTTTATTTTTCTACACTAAATCCTAAAAATAAAAAGAGTGACAGGAAATATTGACTTTCTTTCTGTTTACTCTCTACATTAAGAATTTATGTAGGTTTCTTTTCTTTCTTAAATAAAAAGTGTTGTATACATTTTGGCAAAGTGTTGAGAAAAAGGAGCATTTATTTGGCATGCAATGAACAAGTTGGATTGATTCTCAGGGTGGAAGCTGGCTATACGAGTATTCTCAAGCAACACTTGTGGAATAAAGAATTGTTAGAATTGAATAAGGCAGAACTAGACCTTAATTGAACAAACAAAGGCGAAACAAACAGAGAATATTAGCCTCTGTACTTTGGAGCTAGCACTTGGCAGAGTCTATAGAAGATGCTGACTAGCACTAGTGCCAGACAATGAATAGAACTGTCTTTTAGGTCAGTAGTTGGGTATATGCTTACAGCAGGAGTGGGCAATAGAATGGCAGCAGTTTCCCAGGGTTATCCCTGGTGGGACGCTGTTTATATATTTACTTGCACAGCCACAGGTGCCAGCGATCATAGCTCCTGTTGGCCACAGATTTCTGTTCCTGGCCAATGGGAGTGACAGGAAGTGATGTGGACTGGGACACTGCTTCCCTCAACTCCCGTTGTCCGGGAAAGGTGATCAGCAGCCAGCGAGAGCAGCTATTGCTGGTACCTGTGACGGTGAAAATAAATATAATGGGGGCCCACCAGGAGCTAACCCTGGTGAACTGGATTCAGCCAGTGGGCCAGTATTTGCCCACCCTTGGCTTAAATAATTAATTATTTACCTTTGTCTATTCACAGAGAAGATGGATAGGTAGGAGTTGTTCCAATTTAATTATCACCCTTCCTCTATTATTTATTGTACATTAGCATGTACAGCCTACAGCTAACATCAGGGCCCTGTTATACTAGGCACAGCACAAACAAATGACTCTCTGCTGAGAGATGTTTACAATATATTTATTTATTTAAAATATTTTTACCTTGCCTCTCTATTTAAAATATTCAAGGTGGCTTACACATTTTTAAAACACAATATATATCAAAAGTAAAATAAAAGACCTGAGGGGAGGGCCATAAAACCTACTAAGACACATTGAGAGGAGGGATACATACACACATGTGTGTATAAACAAACACGACAGAAAGGAGAGCAAACAGAAGCACGGAGAGGAAAGTGACGTACTTAGTATCACACTGCAGGTCAGTGACAGAGTTGGGAAAAGCACTCAGACTTCCTTACTCTGTTTGAAATTAACACTGTTTTGGTCATAAATGAATGTTGGATACATGTCTTGGATATTTTTCACCACAGACACACGTATGATCAAAATTTCCCTTGCATGAACATTTATGAGCAGTGGTAAATCAAAACTTAGTGTCTAATTCACAAAAGTATCTGTTTTTTTTTAATCTGCCAGCAGCAGTGCACACAGATAAAACCTTAGACATACCAACAGCAGGAGCAGAGGTGATACCACAATTTACTAGTTCAAGTTTGGTTCAGGTGTAGGATCCTGGAAGAGGGCAACCCCAGAGGTTGCACACACAAACTACATATTTGTGACCAAGAAGCATGTCTACTGTGGGCTATTAGTCATGTATTAAATTCATACCTACAGAATCCACTATTATTATTCCTAGTTCACTGATGGGAAACTGAAGCGTGGCGTGTACTTCCCCATCCTATCCAAGGAATGTCACATGGGAAGTCTGTAGCAAAGGCCAGGAACTGCATTCATATAACCCGAGTGTGCGTCTACACTGCAGTGGTTTTTCCAGAATAACAGCTGTTATTCTGAAAAAAAAATACTAGTGTCCACACTGCAATTGCGCTATTTCGACAGACAGTCAAAATAATGGAGGGCTTTTTCTGACGGCTTTAAACCTAATTCTATGAGGAAGAAGCCTTTTTCCGAAAAAGCTTTTTTGGAAAAAAGCATGTGTAGAGAAGAGGTTCTCAAATATGAGTTTGGTATTGAGCTCATGCAAGACCATGAAGGAAGCCTGCAAAAACTACTGCAGAAACTGCAGCATGGCAGTACGGGGCCATTGCATGCCAACAGGCAGCTCCAGCTCCATGGCAAGGAGAGTGCTATGGTGTCCAAAGTGGAAATGCTTTGTTGTTCCTCAGAGAGATAGGCAATCAAGCAGAAAAACCTGAAAAACAGTTGTCCAGGTGGGTCCTGTTGAGCTCAGATAGCCTCAGGCAGCAGCACCTGGAATCAACTGCTGACCTGATGTCCTGCCTGAACTGGTTCCAGATGGCCTTAAATATGAGAAAGCATCCAATCAGTGTGGAAGCTCTCTTTCGAAATATCAAATAGCTATTTTCTTGTGCTTTTTGTGTGGGGATGCTCTATTTCAAAATAAGCTCTTCTGGAAGATCTCTTCCGGAAAAGCTTATTCCAAAAGAAGCTTGCAGTGTAGATGCCCCCTGAGTTTCAGCCAGTGCCTTGCACACTAATCTTCCTCTGATGGAAAATACAAAGAATGAACACTGAAATGCAAAGGTTGCACGGGTCACTTGCCTGCTAAAGTAGCTGAGGCCCTTTGCTTGCTCTGTTGTGAAGTAATCCGATAAAAGAATGGGAAGCGGGCTGAGATGGCATTTCTCAAAAAGCACAAAAATAAGATTCCCGGTTTATTTGAGGTAGGTGGGAATGTATGACTTTCCAATCAGTGCAACCTGTGATGTTACAGTGAAATGTAGTTTCCAATATACGAGTCCTTGAATAACTTTCTAACAGCAGTATTAGCAAATATACTGCTTCTTTTCCTTGGCTGTTTGCAGTACTCACACATAATTTTGCTCTTAGTGGACTGCAATGAAAATTAAATTAGTGATAGAGTCCAATAGGCTCAGTCAATCAACCCCTAAAATATTTTCCTCATTTACTAATTCAGGACTCTACCCCACAAATTGGCTGACAAAATGCAGCTGCTAAAAGCTCCACAAGACTCTTTACCATGGCAGCCAGACTGCCTCCACCAGAGCATTCATCTATAAGCCTTGGCATAGACGAAGGTTATACAAAAACTGATTTAAGAGTCCAATCCCTCACACCAACTTGAGGATGTCTTCAGTCACTTTCCAGCAGTGTTTCTCTGGTTTGGACACCTGTTTCTTCTGAACCTACGAATAATTTATTAATTCCCAGAGAATAACATTAATATCCCATTAATCATTCTCCACTCACGTGTCGACATAACTAATGTTGTAGATGTGTACTACAAGCATAAGAAATGTGAGCTATCATCACAGACTAGAATTGGGCTTCATTAATTATACTCAAAACAATGCAAATTACAGGTAGAACCTCTCTAATTCAGTGCCCTTGAGACCTGACCGGTGCAGAACCAGAGAATTTGCCAAATCATGGGGTCAATTATGGTTAGCAGCATTACCAACATTTTCACTTCTTGCTGGGCTCTTAAAAGACATCTGGGGTAAACTTGAGCTAATTAGCAGCACAGCCCACTGAGAGGGCTGGTGGCCACACCCATAGTAAGTGGACGTTCAACTAACTAAATCATGCTGGATCATGGATGTTGCCAGACCAAAGAGTGCCAGACTAGAGAGGTTCAACCTGTAATTGTGGTTCTAGGAGATGACAGCATAGTCACACAGGTCACAAGAGGAGAGAGACTTGCATAGCATTAGCTCTCTCTCTTCTGAGGAGGAAGAGAGATCAAAGGGCGAGGTCAGACAGTGCACTCTCTGAAACCAAAACTAACAAATCCAAAAGCCACCAAAGAATTTGTCTTTGCTGTGAAAAGTTGAAAGGACTTTTTGAACTAGTGCAGTTAAAAAGACTTTTTTGAGTTTTCAGAATCTTGGCTGGGGTTGCTTTTTAGTCCAGAAGATCATCAGTCATTACTCAGCGGCAATGTTCATGGCATCGGTCATGCCAAAGCACTTAACAGGAAAGACCATGCCATCTTCCTCCACTTTCCTTTAAAATCTTTCTTCGGAGGGATAGGCTTGATTCATGCCTTGTCATCGGATCCCATATAGTGGATGACAAATTTGGACATCAACCTTTTATGTTGCCATTCAAGTTGCTATTTGAACAAGGAAAATCATCCTGTCTAGGTGCGCCCTTCTGAGTGAGTGAGAAGGGTAATTGTACATAGCAGGAGGAATGGGTCTGCTTCTAATGGCATAGCTGGCAACAGCAAGGAGGGCATTTGTATTTTCACTGCTGTCCTGTGTTATAACTCTCTGTTAGCCCAAGACCCTGAACGTCAGACTCACAGTACAGTAATTAACCCTCTCCCCAGCCAGAGATGATAAGGTGTAATTAACAGTCCCAGAAAAGCCTCCTACATGTTGATTATTCATTGAATCTCCTGTATCTCAGAGGATCTGATAGCAAAGGCATGCCTGCCATTGGTTCTCTCTTGACTGGCTGGCCCCACTTTCAGGGGTAACCTAGCTTGTGAGGCACCTCACTACCACCTGCCATTAGCAGGAGGAAGCCTCTCTATGCCTGCTGATGGTCAGCTTCCTGATTCCATTGGTCATAGGCAACACAAGCAGTACCCTGAAGGCCTAGACAGGCACCGCTCTCTCTCTACAGGTTAGCAATATGCGCACTCTAACCCTTTCTGGCCCTTGAGCCCTCCAAGTATCTACTAGAGTGGTAACTTCTGTTCTATTATTCACTACCAGAATTCACAAATTCACGGCTTCCAAAGAAACAGTATACCACAGGCTTCCAATTATACCCCAGATCACCGCTCTGACAGTAATTAGGAGTTTTGGAAACAAAGTTGCATACAAAATAAAACCATAATATGGATTACAGAACCTAGACTTACATCTTACAATGTGTCATGAGGTCTGCTCACCACTAGTGCAGTTCTTCCTAGTCACTCTGGGATGAGCTGATTACCAATCATCTATACTTTTCTTGGCTTTGAATGGAATTTTCCATTATCATAGGAACAGCTGGCCAACATTTTAAATTAGAAAGTGTGAATAAGGATGTAAGGGGCCACTCAGAAAGTGTTCTCTCTTTTTTAACAGTGGTATTTTGTTTTTATTGTGGTCAAAATATTACTGATTTTTAAAAGTAATTTATGTTTTTGATAAGTTTCAGTGGAGAAAAAAACCCCTCATTTTCTGACCCTTAAAAATAAATCCACTGGAAAAGCACAAGCAAGCAGTGACAATGTTTCTCACTTCCACCAAATCAAGGAGAACTTTTCAACAATTTTCAGTCAACAAAAAAATTCACAGAAATTATCACTTTACACACACAATTTCCATTCATTCTCAGCCATGTCTATTATAAAAACATACCCCTTCACTTTCTGTCCTATACTCTTTTGTAGTGTTCTACATTATCAAACTACTTGTAAGCCTCCATAAACTCATAAGGATTGCAAATGCTAGAAATTGCTATCAGATGTAGTAATTCCTTAACTCAATTTTACAGAGGTTTGGGGAGGGTTAATTAGTTAGGGTATGTCTACACTACAGCACTAATTCGAACTAACTTAGTTTGAATTAGTTAATTTGAACTAAGCTCATTCGAATTAGCGCATCTAGACTTAAAACTAGTTCGAATTAGCATTTTGCTAATTCAAACTAGCATGTCCACACTGAGTGGACCCTGAACCGAGGTTAAGGCTGGCTGGAAGCAGTGCCAGCAGGGCATCAGGTTAGGACTTAGAGCGTGGAGCTGCTGTCTCAGGCTAGCCGAGGGATGTGCTTAAAGGGACCCGACCCCCACCCCGGACAGACAGTTCTCAGGGGTTCCCCGCTTGCAAAGCAGTCCTGGCTAGGAGTGCCCTGAGTGCCCACACTCGGCACATCACAACACTCGGACATCAGCCCGGTTGCACTTGCTGCAGGCTGCTATCCGGAGGGGGGGTTAATCAAGGGGCTTCAGGAGAGCTTCCTCCCCAAGGAGCCCGCAGAGCCACCCCAGTCCTCCCCATTGGGGGCTCGTACCCCATTCCTCCTTCACCTCCTTCCACTTACCCCTCCCTAGCCCCCCTTCCTGATGTACAAAATAAAGGAAATGTGTGTTCAAAAATAGAAACTCTCTTTATTGAACAAAACTCGGGGAGACTGGGAAAAGGAGGTGGGAGAGGGGAAGACAGAGGGTGGGAGAGGGGAGAGCAACTAAAATGATCAGGGGTTTGGAACAGGTCCCATATGAATAGAGGCTAAAAAGATTGGGACTTTTCAGCTTAGAAAAGAGGATACTGAGGGGGGATAGGATAGGGGTCTATAAAAGCAGGAATGGTATGGAGAGGGTGCATAAAGAAAAGTTCTTCATTAGTTCCCATAATAGAATGACTAGAGGACACCAAATGAAATGAATGGGTAGCAGCCTTCAAACAAATAAAAGAAAGTTCCTCTTCATAAAGCAAATAGTCAACCTGTGGAACTACTTGCTGCAGGAGGCTGTGAAGGCTAGACCTAGAACAGAGTTTAAAGAGAAGTGAGATAAAGTCATGGAAGTTGGGTCCATAGAGTGGTATTAGCCAGGGGGTAGAAATGGTGTCCCTGGCCTCTGTTTGTGGAATGCTGGAGATGGAAGGCACGAGACAAATGGCTTGGTCATTGTTTCGGTCCATCCCCTCCAGGGTCCTTAGTGTTGGCCACTGTCGGCAGACAGGCTATTGGACTAGATGGACCTTTGGTCTGACCCAGTACGGCCATTCTAAGCTCAGGGCTCAGGATCGGGGGTCTCACTGGACCACCCTGATTTTCATGCACACCTGCTCCTGGGTGGCCAGGCTGGCAGCTATCCTGCCCTAGACGGCCACTTTTCTGTTCCTAGTGCGGAGGTTGTGGATGAGGTCCATGATGTCCGCAATAGACCAGGTGGGCGCCCGCCTCTTGCGGACCTGTGCAGGCTCCTGGGAGCCGGCAGCCTGGTCCCGAGAAGAGGCGGAGGGCTGGGTGGCAGCGGGTGGCTGGCTCGAGCCGTGCCAGGTGCAGGGTCTGCTGGCTGGGTGCTGGCAGGCTTGCACCTGGCACGGGCCCATTCCCCTTTAAGGGCTCCGGGGCCGGGAGGGGGGCAGACGAGTTTCCCTGGTGGTGCCCAGAGTGGCCACCAGGGACAGCTGGGGAGGGCTAGCCTCCCACTAGTTCGAATTAAGTGGCCACGCAGCCCTTAATTCAAACTGCTTAATTTGAACTAGGCGTTAGTCCTCGTAGAATGAGGTTTACCTAGTTCGAATTAAGCGCTCTGCTAGTTCGAATTAAGTTCGAACTAGCGGTTTGTATGTGTAGCGCCTATCAAAGTTAATTCAAACTAACATCTGTTAGTTCAAATTAACTTTGTAGTGTAGACATACCCTTAGAGATTGTAAATGTTTTACATAACCTCAGAAAAAAGAAATAATAATATTTTGACCACAATATTTACTAACAAAAGTAAAGAGACCCAATATTTCATATTTCATCTTCCATTTTAAAATAGAGATCTGTTTGTTTTGCTGCAGTACAATAAAATGGTCTGGATATTGCAATCAGCACTAGCAATCGGGCATTCATAAAGCAAATCTGTGGTAACAAAGCAGATTGTGCACAAAATGGAATTGAAATATGATCTTTCTTTGCTTTCAAGGGCATTATAAACAAACAGAAACAGGTAACCCAAAGAAAAAAACATGTTAAGCTTTTTCATCGTAATACTCAGCTGGATTGGATTCAAACACTTCTTCCATTGTTCAGTTTAACAACATTTAAGATGTTTTCTCCTCCTTTTCTAGTATGAGCCACTTCTGTTTGAAAGTGCTAATGACTACAAAAAGGATAACTGCTTAGTGATGTTCCAATCTTTATTCGATTGCTATTTTCTTCCTGAGAAAGGCATCATATCAAAAAATTGCAGTGTAACTGTTGCTGTAGAATCAGGTAAACAGGTCACTGTAGTCTCCTTACATAAGCTTTCTGTCTGAAGAATGAAACCACACTAACCGATGGGTCAGCTTCTAAGACTCTTAAGAAAAAGAATGGCACCCTGTTGGTTACCACTGAATAGCAGAAGAAATGCTTTTCTTGAGATCATCTTCCCACACAGAATATAAGTGCCTTCCAAGAATTAATCCCACATGGGATGACTAGCAAAACAGTTCTGCTTCTATAAAAAAACATATCGCTAAAAACACTAGTATCTTTGTGCTCCAGTCATGATTTGGAGCCTGATTTGGATCTCAGTTTTCATCATTTTCCATGAGTACAGCTCTAGAGGCATGGCTAAGTTTGCTCCTGAATTACACCAGAGTATAAGCAAGATCAGAATCAAGATGGTGGTATTGAAATAAGACTTCAAGAGAAACATAAACACCAAACAGCTTTTCAAGATGATAATCCAAATGATCTGTGGCTCTCTTGTGAAGAAAACCACATGGAGTGATTAGAAAACAGCTCAATTGTCAGAGCAACACGATTTAACCCCTTATTTGTCTGAACTTGACTGAGATGGAACAAAAGTCTAGCAATTTGAGAGATGGAACACTGTCTTTATATTAAAGAGATTCTATGTGATTCCTTACTTCAAGTGACACAATGTCTCAAGAGAGCTGGAAGGATAGCATTTGAATGGAAGGTTACTATTCTAATGCAGTTGTTACAGCTGGAATCTACTTGCTAATCTGATTAACTGATATGAAGTTCAAGGAACACTATAGGATTCCTCTACAGAATATGGGGGTTGTGAAACTTGTTATGTGATGGGGAGTTTCACAGCATAGGAAGAAATCAGTGGAAAGATAGAGAGCTGGAGTAGGTGCAAGTGTCCATTTTATTGCATAGCACAGAACTCACCAGAACAAACCCAGACTAGCTAGGCTGACCCCAGTGACCTACTCAGTTACCATAACAACAAGATCTATATCTACAACCCAATATACAACATATTCCTCCCCCCTTAATAAAAACATCCCTTTAAGAAAACAAAAACTAATTATGAAATGAGGGTAGAACGCCTCAAGTTCCCAGCTAACTCTGGGGATTATTTTGCCCCATCTGTGAGTTAATCTCAACTAAAGGTCCAGCTGTTGAGGAGGCCTCCTTTCTCTAGGTGGATTACGGCGGACATCCAGCGTTCTCGCACCCGAAGATGTTATGGGTGCAGGCCTGAAACTGGGCTGGGAACTTGAAGTGTGAACAGGTGAGGCTGTTGGATCAGCCTGCTCAGGGAGGAGGTTATTGTTCGCCGCTGGTGGTGATGGAGGAGGAGAGTCAGGAGCATGTGATTCTTGACACGGTAGCTCACCAGCAGTGGGAAGGACAGGCAACTCAACTGGATATGTGCCTTGGGGGCAGGAATAACCTGTCAATAACTGATCTACATGCCGCCACCAGATGAGATCTTTCGCAGTCCGGACAGTATAGGAAACAGGTCCTGTTTGAGCAATAATAGTGGCAGGGACCCATTTAGCTCCAGGAACATAGTTCCGAGCCAAAACTATCTGTCCAGGACTAAAGGTTCGGTCTTTTGCTCTGGATGCACGCCTGATGACTTGACCTTCCTGCTGACGTTGCACAATTTGTCGTGGTTCTGAAGGTTTCAGCAAATCAAAGCACGTGCATAGCTGACGTCCCATCATTAGAAAAGCCGGGGACACTTTGGTTGTAGCGTGAGGAGTGTTTCTGTAGGATAGTAAGAAGGTGTCCAGACTCTTTTGTACGAGTGAATGGTCTCTAACCGATTTCAAAGGTTGTTTCATTGTCTGGACAAACCTTTCAGCCAATCCATTTGTGGCCGGGTGATACGGTGCTGAAGTGATGTGATGGATCCCATTTGCTTTCATAAAATTTCCAAACTCCTGAGACACAAACTGTGGACCGCTGTCACTCACAAGTTGTTCAGGAATACCCAAATGACAGAAGATTCCCCATAATTTTTGGATAGTACTCTCAGCAGTAGTGGAAGGCATTATACAGACTTCTGGCCATTTGGAATGAGCATCTACCACCACCAAAAACATGCTACCTTCAAATGGGCCAGCAAAATCAACATGAATACGTTGCCATGGTTTTTCAGGCCAGTCCCATGGGTGCAGAGGTGCCAATTGAGGTGCATTCCTCACACCCTGGCAAGAAATATGAGCTCTTGCCTTCTTTTCAATGTCACTGTCCAAACCAGGCCACCAAAAATAGCTTTGTGCAATTTCTTTCATGCGCACCATTCCACAGTGACCTGAATGCAATTGCTCTAACATCTGTTGTCTCAGTATTTTTGGAATAATGACACGCATTCCCCACAACAAGCACCCCGAATGGGTTGATAACTCCATTCTCCTGGACATGTAAGGGACAAGATCAGATGAGACCTGAGAGTTCCGTAGAGATGTTCCATGCATCACTAGTTCTATTACTTGGGAGAGTACTGGGTCAACACGAGTTGCTCTCTTAACTTGTGCAGCAGTGATGGGCCTGTTCTCTACCTGCTCAAAGTAAAAGATTTCCTTCTGGCCACTATCTTGATGTTTGACTGGCAAAGGCAGCCTAGAGAGACCATCTGCATTGCCATGTAGAGTGGCTTTCCGATATCTGATCTCATATGTGTGTCCTGAAAGCCACAATGCCCATCGTTGAATACGACTAGCAGCCATTGGTGGAATACCTGAGTGTGGACCAAAAATTGCCGTCAGAGGTCGATGGTCAGTGAGAAGTGTAAACTTCTATCCAAACAGGTACTGGTGAAATTTCCGAATTCCAAAAACGATTCCCAATGCTTCACGTTCAATTTGTGCATAGTTAGTTTCAGCTGTGCTTAAGGTGCGTGAAGCAAAAGCAATTGGTTTCTCCTCTCCTGAGGGCATAACATGTGACAAGACCGCTCCCACTCCATATGGGGAGGCATCACAAGCCAACTGTAAAGGTAAGGATGGATCAAAATGTGTCAGGACCTCTGCATTTAGCAATGCACATTTAGCCTTGTTAAATGCAACATCACAGGCATCAGTCCACTTCCAGACCTTGTTCTGGCCAAGGAGCTCGTGAAGTGGTTTTAATAGTGTGGCTAGCTGTGAAATAAACCTTCCATAATAGTTCAATAGTCCTAGAAATGAGCGAAGTTGACTAACATTTTGAGGGGGTGCAGCTTCCACAATAGCCTTAACTTTTGAAGGGGACTTATGAAGACCAGTAGCATCAATGATGTGTCCCAAATATTCAACAGAGGGCTGAAAGACTGCACACTTATCTTTACGGACTCGTAGGCCATACTCTTCCAGTCTTTGTAGGGTAGCCTCTAAGTTCTTAAGGTGATCCTCCTCATTCCCACCCGTGACCAGGATGTCGTCAAGATAGCACTGAACTCCTGGCAAGCCACACAAGATCTGGTCCATAGCTCTCTGGAACAAGGCTGGGGCAGAAGTTATTCCAAAGGGTAAGCGACAGTAACAATAAAGCCCTTTATGAGTCACAATAGTCAACAGCTCTTGGGATTCCTCATCAACTTGCATCTGTAAATATGCTTGACTCAGATCAATCTTGCTGATCCTTTGTCCCCCAGCCAGGCCCGCAAAGATGTCATCGATGCGAGGAAGGGGGTATTGCTCTGCACATAAAACAGGCTTAACAGTGACCTTAAAATCCCCACAAATCCGAATAGAACCATCTTTCTTCAATATTGGAACTATTGGAGTTGCCCATGGACTATGGGTAACTGGTATTAGGACTCCATTTTTGACTAGGCGCTCCAGGTCTGCTTCAACTTTTGGTCTGATAGCATATGGCACAGTTCTGGCCTTCAGATATTTTGGTTGGCTACCAGGTTTAATGTTCAGTTTCACGGTTATTCCCCTCATACTTCCCAGATCCTCTCCAAAAACAGCAGCATGTCTCTTTAATATATCAGTCACACCTGTTTCTTCTTTAGTCATCCGGTGCACTTCTGCCCAGTCCAGTGGTATCTTCCTAAGCCATGATCTCCCCATTAAGGCTGGGTAATGGCCTTTCACCACAAACAGTGGTAATTCTGCAGTCCGTCCATTTACTTCCACCTTAACATCAGTAGTGCCCAATAGGGGTACTGCTTCTCCTGTATATGTCTTCAAAATGATCTTTGTTGCCTTAAGTGGAAGATGCTTCAACTTTTCCTTATACACTGAGTCTGAGACCAATGAAACTGCTGCACCAGTGTCTACTTCCATACGTACCGGTTTGCCATCCAACAGTGGGGTTACCCAGTATTCATGGGAGCCCCCTTTCAAAGACAAAACATAGCAGGGCACTTCTTCTTCAGACAATGTGTCACTTTGATCATCAGGCATCTGCTCAATGGTATGCAGATTTTCCTTTTTGTTCCGCCAGGCCACAGGCCTCTTTTTCTTTTGTTTGCAGGCACGCTCAATGTGTCCTTTTTTCCCCACACTGTCGACACACTAAGTTCTTACACCAGCATTCTGCTGCATGGTGACCTGTCTTACCACAGCGGTAACATTCCTGGCTCCCCACTGCTTTGTGAGTAGGTTCTTGGGACATTTTATGCACCCCAGGGGGTGCACTAAGATATTGTGCCTCCTGTGTGGCCAGTTCCAGGGAGACCGCAATATCAATGGCCTTCTGTAAGGTGAGCTGAGCTTCTGTTAACAGACACCTCCATATAGCTTTACTGTGCAGGCCACACACTAACCTGTCACGTATGGCATCATTTAACATCTCCTTAAATTCACAGGCTACGTCTACACTGGCCCCTTTTCCGGAAGGGGCATGTAAATTTCATGAGTCGTAGTAGGGAAATGCGCGGGGGATTTAAATATCCCCCGCGGCATTTAAATAAAAATGTCCGCCGCTTTTTTCCGGCTTTTAAAAAAGCCGGAAAAGAGCGTCTACACTGGCCCCGATCCTCCGGAAAAAGTGCCCTTTTCCGGAGGGTCTAAGTAGGAATAAGACCCTCCGGAAAAGGGCACTTTTTCCGGAGGATCGGGGCCAGTGTAGACGCTCTTTTCCGGCTTTTTTAAAAGCCGGAAAAAAGCGGCGGACATTTTTATTTAAATGCCGCGGGGGATATTTAAATCCCCCGCGCATTTCCCTACTACGACTCATGAAATTTACATGCCCCTTCCGGAAAAGGGGCCAGTGTAGACGTAGCCACAGTGTTCAGCAAGCTTTTTCAAATTGGCTACAAATTGTACAATGGTTTCACTTTCTTTTTGGTCTCTGCTATGGAACCTGTACCTTTCTGCAATTACCAGTGGTTTTGGAGCATAATGTGACCCCAGGATTTCCACAATGTCACTGTAAGATTTGGTCTCTGGCTTAACAGGGAGCAGCAAACTGCGTAGCAGAGAATAGGTCTTAGCCCCTACAACACTTAAAAATATTGGCACCTTCTTCTCTTCTTTAATGTCATTTGCAATAACAAAAAGTTCAAAACGCTCAGTATATACGTGCCATTGCTCTACAGTCTCCTCAAAAGGTCCCAGTGGCCCTGTAAGAGTAGCCATGGTTGCTGCACTCCCCCCTTTTTTTTCTTTTCCAGTCTCTGGGCTCCTTGATCTTAGTTTCAGTTTGCACAGGGTAGCAGTCAGTTCTTACCCCCACCTTCCAGAACAGCCAGAAAGAGTTTGTTTTCTTACATTGACTTCTACTTCTTTTGTTGCTGGAGGCAGCACAGGTATCCCACCCTCGTCGCCGCTTGTTATGTCGTGGGGAGTTTCACAGCATAGGAAGAAATCAGTGGAAAGGCAGAGAGCTGGAGTAGGTGCAAGTGTTCATTTTATTGCATAGCACAGAACTCACCAGAACAAGCCCAGACTAGCTGGGCTGACCCCAGTGACCTACTCAGTTACCATAACAACAAGATCTATATCTACAACCTAATATACAACAAAACTGACTTGTCTATAATCCCATAACGATTCTAAATTGGAAGTTGGTCTTAATATATGTATTATCTTGATATTAATACAGAAAGGGACCATATTAGTCAGTCAAACATCCCACGAGAGACCTTTAATCTGAGTGACAGCAGCCTAGAGAGAATAGCTACTTGCTCAATTTAATTCAGCAAATTAGCACTATAGTAAAGCCAGGATGCAGTACAACACTTAGCTGTTAGAAGACAAAGTATTCTTCATCCAATGTGATGAAATAAGGTGCCACTTTTTATTTTATTGAAATGTGTGATAAGTTGATACACATTCAGTCTGGTGCTAACTAGATTCTTTCTATCTTAGGTTTAATATTATCTAGATACACGAAACTGAGTTTAACTATTTAGAACACAGAAGGATATCCGTTTACAAATTATCACACAGTTTGCTGGACTAGTTTAGCTCATCTATGTATTTGTACCAATAGAGTTCAGGTACATCTGTCAAACTATTCAGGGTTACAGGCTGATCTTATTTACATTTATATAAATCCAGAGGTACACTAATTAATTCTATACATTATTTGGGATTTACTCAGGTGTACAAAAAATAAGAATTTCACCTCCTTCTGTACTAAAACTTCAGCAGTAACAGTTTTCCCAAAATTTGGATTTTCTACCATGAAAATCACTTCTAGTCTACATATACCTAAGGTTGAAATGAATATTGCTTTTTTTTAATAAAGAGGGAAAACAAAATGCTGAGAAAGCTTGTCTATCCAGATAATTTCTTTCGCATATTTCTGACTGCCTTAATTCATCTCAGGAAACAAATATATATAATGCCACTTTAAATTTTGGTTCAGACGGGACATTTTGTCAGTCAGATGAGTTATTGTGTCACATTGCATTATCAAATGTAATAGTCAGAGTATGTAATTCACAAAATACTGTCTTCTTGTTCAAAACCAAAAGTGGCATAAACCCATTTATAATTTAAGTAAGTTGCTGGCACTTCATAAAATGGCTTTCCCAGAGAATAATGAGGTAGACTGGTGGGGCAAGAAACATGATAAGTGACTGCACAATATAAGTCATAATGAATAGTGGCTCTGTCCCTGCAAGAAACTGCAGTACCAGAGAACCATGTTATACAGTGTTTTTTATGTCAAGTTATAAATTAAACGTGATCTTTATTTTGAAAGCTTCTGTCACTACAAGATGGGAGCAGAGTATAATGCCACATTCCTTTCCAGGATGTACAAAACATTTAAGTGTCAAATTTTGACTTGTATGAATGGGCATAGATTCACTGACTGAAGTTTTGCAAATTTATATCAGCAAAAAATATTGTCCTAGAGCCCCCTTCCCCCAAAAACATTTGCATTAGATGTAATATTTTAATTAATGACTTCTCCATAACACACATTCTGTCTCTTGCTCTCTGTATTTTTATATTGAAGAAGGAGTGAGTTTGGGGGGAGGGGCAGGGAGATGCTGTCCATGAGAGAAGCAAAGAATATATTCATCTTGATTTATAAAACCACAAGCAATGTCTCTCTCATACTCTAATTGCCTCTGATATTTGTAAATGTACAGTACTAGAAGATTTATCCAGTGTTGCTCAAATCCATAATTCAATTTTTGATTTCTTCATTTGAATCATAGCTCTAGGATGGGGCTGTGGATGGAGGGTTGAGTATGTAGACTGGGCTAACCCAGCCCTCTCTCACTGCAGCAGCTTGGGGCCAGGTGAGAAGTGCCTCTTCATGGCCACTGCAGCTCCAATGAGCATAGCTGGGGATGCATCATCTGCACCCCCACTCCCTGCCCAGCCCAGCCAAGCCCAGACAAGTTGTGCACTTTCCCCTTGCTCCCTGATGAAAGGGAACAGTCTGCAATGTCCCTATATGACTGGGAATGGGGGCAGCTGCAGCCCTCTCCCAAAGGGCACCTGAGGGGTGGGAGGTTCATGTTTGGAACAATTCCGGGGGGGGGGGGGAGGAGCATCCCCTCCAGTCTCTTCACCTGACTGATGATTCTCCTTTGTTTCTATCTGGCTTTATATACCTCCAGTATGCATTGTGGGAGAGGGAGCTTCAGCCCCTCCTCCCTGCTTCACAAATCCAAACCCTAGCATTGCTTTATGTTACGGTAAGAGGGAGCTGTATACAAAATTTGGTGGTTCTAGCTCTCACCATATAGGAGGAATTCTTTTTATGTTTCCCAGTACGAATTGGGAGGGGAAGACTCAGTCTATCTTCCACACCTCCAAACTCCAGTAGGTAATGTAAACATTCACATGTAATCATACACACTCTTTTAAAATGCTAATGTATCCCAGTCTGGATTAGCTAGAGGCTGGTTGGAAAACTTCAGTGAAAAACAGAAACAGTTTGTGGTTCTCCTCTTTTCCCCTGACTAGCTCATGTGTTAGCAAAGGAATTACAGTTACTAATCTACATTTTCCTCTTCAGATGATGTGCAAGATGATGTGTCCTATATTTTAAATTTCAGTGTAAAGCTAGTTTGTCTTCCACCCTGCATTCAATGACTTTCATGCACTCCTATGAAGAGAACAGCCCTCAAATGCATGAAGATGAATAGCCTTTCTCAAGGTAATTTGCAGAACACCACATTTGGATATCAAAAAGTTCCCATCAACTTAAATAGGAGTTATTCCACAGCCTCTGCACCTTTATGTGAACCATGCCATTTAGACTTATTTATGGCTTCATAACACTAAGTTTTCCCTTCTGTATTAGTTTAATTATATCATATTAATAAACCTTGACTTTTAGATAGAAGCTCTAAGAGGCATATTCTCAATAGGATGCATTTGCACAACTCCCCTTAGCACCAGTGGTAGTTATGCATGCACAGAGAGTTAGTAATAGCCTTAGGTTTGTAGCCATTGCTGGCATACTCATTTTTCCTTGAGTGAATTCTTGATCACAGATGCACATGGCTCCCATCTCTGCTTTTGCTACAAATTTTCCTAGGCACAGAATTAAAAATACCAGCTTATGTAAAAGAGAGTATTAATCTAGAAAACACATTTACAAGCACTGCATGGGCAAACCAAAACCTCAATGGGCAGCTAAGGCTGCTGCAGAAGAGAGTTGCAGAGATTTCTTTTCTGTATGTTAGAAAATCTAAGAGGGTCCTGGCAGCGCCAAGCCATGCATATGAAAGTGCCTATAAAGGGTTCTTGACAGGTCTCTACAATGCTAAGGGCTAACATCCCGACAGAACATTTTCAGTTTTGTAGTAGGGCAAGGAACAGAAGCAAGATATTTTGTGCCACAGCTAACGGTTGTAGGAATACTCATTTGGGTCCAATTCTAGCCATTTACTTTAAGGCATTTTGAACCTCACTGGTACTATAAAGGGGCCTTCACCACATTACAGTACAATTTACCAACCCATTTTCAAACTCCTTTGTGCCACCGTGCCTGAATAAAATATAAATGAAAATTCGGGAGGTACAGATGATGTGCTGCAGCTCAGGTCAATTTTCATTACCTAATAACTGTGAAATGCAAAGTTGGGTAGGATCTAATTTTAAGATTAGATATGTGCTAATGTAACCCACTAGTTTTTGAAAAGAGGTTCTGTGTGATAGGGGAGAGAACAAGTACAATCTGACCTTCCTGTTCCTTCACCTCTTTCTAAAATATCCACAGAAGTGAACATTGAAGGGTTTGATATTTTTACACGCATACCAATCTGAGTTAAGTCCAAAATCCCCTAGCAGTGCAAATGTGCAGAGTAGAGGGCAGTTGATAAACATACAGAGCAGAGGGCAGTAGTCGTAGGCTAAGTGATACAGTGCAGTTTTTCCTATCTTCTTTATAGATCCAATAGATCAATCAAATGGTATCCTGGCTAGTTTGGTGGATGTTGTGTCTGAAATAGGGGGTAACAAATGCACTAATTGCTTTGGTGAATTTTTACCCAGTGGTGCTCGCAAAGAGAAGGTTTATTGAATGACCTCCATTCACCCATATGCAAGATGGACATTTGCCCATTATGGATCTGAGCTAGGCCCACTTGCAACTGGTCTTTTCAATACTCACCTGTGGAAAAGCAGATTGCCGGTGACCTTAAACAGGGGCAGGTTAGGTCTCCTTTTCAGAAAAGTCATCTCTGAAAATTGAAAGCATTAATTACTGATGTGGATGGAGTATCTCTACCTTGGCTATGCTCCTTCCTCAGAGACGTTCGAGAATGAAAAGTGGAAATGAGTACTTACTCTTCCTGTCTGAAGTTTTCTCAAGCACAAGGTGCTGAAGCATTGCGCTTTGTCATTCCTTGAGTTCAACACAAATCTATGGCGGGTAATGATCACGTCACCCGAATGTCAACCTTCAGCTCTTCAGCATGCTTCCTTTTGATAGAACCTGGATTCTGTTGTGTCTAAATATCCTCAGTGCCTATTCAAGGCATGGGCAAAATGGTGTGAAAATTGGCTATGAAGCCACTGAGCCAGCAGTTTCAGCCCCATCAAGAGGAAGAGAGCATTAGGGCTAAACTGAGGAAGGGGAGGATATGCCGTTACCTTATTCTAGTGACCTGGAAACAATACACAAAGAGTTGCTCGGTGTCTGTAACTAGAACCACAGAGAGACTGTGCAGCAAACCTGCCTTTCTTCCTAACATTAGAAAAAAGAGTGGATTCTTTCCCCTCCAACTGCCATTTAGCTCCCCAAACCAATTCTATGTTCTCAGGCTTTGAAAGGGGAGGAGTGAATTTCACCTATACTTATCTCTGCCGCTTTTCAGCTAACCACTAGGGAGCAGCACATAGTTAAATCATTTTATAGCTGAATTTAACACCAAGCTAGGTCACTGTCCCTTTCTGGAATTAGTTTAAAACAAGCAATATCAAAACAACACACAAATTTTTCCCTCATGAACAGGTGATTTTGATGACCAATTTGATTTTTGTTTAATTATGCATATAGTCCTTTTTATCATCTGTGCCCTTTATGAAATAAAGCACGTTGTGAATTTTGAGGAATATATCAGGGAATAAATCATAGTATACCTTTATAGGGGACAGGGCTAATTTTGTTGCCTTTTAAACAGGATTACTTGAAAAACACTAACCTTGAGGTTAAGTTATACTTAAGGCACTTTGCAGAAACAATTCCCTCCTTGTATCAGTTCTGTCATTTTTTGTGACCTGAACAGTTTTCCCCTCCCAAAATACATTATTTAGAGATGTGCTAAGATGTGAAAGCTTCTCAAGTGTTAGTTAACAGGAAAAAAGCTAATTGGAAGGGGGGGAGATCAGCAGGTTTTAAGGAGCTCCTTTTGAAAAACGCAGCACTAATATTTCCTTCCAGCTGTACCTCTGACTTCTTATTGAGACTAGCAACATACCAGTAATAAGATGCCAGCATCTTCTACTTCCCTTTTCCCTACATTGCTGAAATATCAAGTGGTACTTCATTGCCCGGGAATCAGCATGCCTCTTAGAAAAGTGGCACTTTCTGAAATATAGTAGTATGTTCAAGTGGGAGGTTCTTTTAGAAATGGAAATTAATGATATGTGGGATAGGAACAAGCCTCATTAAGTGGTAGCTTGAATTGCCTTGTGCTTTCTTGTTTCGGGGTGTGCAGTGGCTTCCTGGTCAGAAATCTAGACACGTCTATTGTCAATTGTACAGAATCTTGGGTGGTCCCACAAAACTATAGCTCTGCAGATAAAGTCAAAACATGCTACAAAGGGGAAAGAAGTGTCCATTGACTCCTCCCCCCCCCAAAAAAAAGTTGTGGTCAGTGCCAAGACTTTACATGCTATAGGGAAAATCATTCAGAGTGCAAAGTTTTCCCAGCAGATAGCAACACTCCATTTTTCTAAGTCTCCACTGATAACATTTGTGACTCTATCCTGAGAAAGTGTAAGGATTTTAAGGGAGGGTCTGAGTCTAACTTGCTTAATAAAATGCCTCAAAGCTTCTACTATAGCCAGCTTGAGGTCAGCTCTCCAGCTGATACAAAACAATATAGTGCCATGGGAGTCAATAAAGATATACCAAATAACATTAGCAGAAAATCTGGCTTTAAGAAAGAACATTGACAAAAGACCTACATGTACAATTGGTGGGTCTCTCTAACTCTAATTATTCTTTATGTATTTACAATAATTATATTTTATTTGCCAACTCAATACAGAAAAGCCATGCAATGCTCTTGGTGCCCTTGGACAATGTGTTTTTTTAAATATGTTAACAAGCAGTTCTCTTGATAAATATAAGAAAAACAAGTTGGCTTCTATCATATGGGTTCCAGATCCTCAAAAATATTTAGGTGCATAGCTTCCATTGAAATCACCTGAATACCTTTGAGGATTTCTACCACAATCACCACAAGACTTACTCTAAAGTAATCTGCATCGTTAGCATATGTTTGCCGATTATGTATATATAATCCACACACCTAGGCTATGTCTAGACTGCAAGCCTCTTTCGAAAGATACTTTCGAAAGAGCCTCTTTCGAAAGAGAGCGTCTAGACTGCACGCGGTACTTTCAAAAAAGCAAGCCGCTTTTTCGAAAGAAAGCACCCAGTGAGTCTGGATGCTCTCTTTCTAAAAAGCCTGTTTGCTTTCAAGAACGCCTTTTTTCAAAAGAGAACTTTCGAAAAAAAGGCATTCTTCCTCATGGAATTAGGTTTACCGCCGTCGAAAGAAAAGCCGCATTCTTTCGATTTAATTTCGAAAGAACGCGGCTGCAGTCTAGACGCAGGTGAAGTTTTTTCGAAAAAAGGCTACTTTTTTCGAAAAAACCCCTGAGTCTGGACACAGCCCCAGTGTGGTTACTGAGCAATACAAGTGATACCTAGACCACAGTAACAGTTAAGTCCATGAGACCACTACAGCATGGGCTAGAAGCCAGGTGGCTTTTAGCTCAGAGGATAGCGGCTCCTATACTAAGCTCCAGAGGTCCCAGGTTCAAATCTGCCTGGTGGTAGTTACATATATACACACATTTAGACTTTGAATGGAAACATTAAAGGACCCAATATTAAAGGTGCTAATGATTTGGGGTGTTCAAACTTGAGACATATTAAAAGGGCCTGGATTTCAGTGGGTGGATGCTCAGTACTTTCTGAAAATTGAACCCCTTCAAGGGGAAACACAATATGAGCTCCCCAAAATCGAGTCACTTAAAAATCAGTTGTTACTTTGAGAATCTTACTCGGGAACTGCAAAAGAATCATTTTTGCTACCCAGCAGAGCGTGCCTTGTCAGCTGCAGCAGCAAAATACTTAAGCAACTCTTTCCTGAGAGCTGGACTTTTCAGTTAGTATTGTCAAACTGTAAGCTGCCTTGTCACTTGACTATAACTGGAAGGCAACTGAAACATCAATATGTGGAGCTTGTGAATTTAATAATGCACACTACTATTACAGTTCATTGTGGTTGACTTTACAAAATCTCAGAAGACTTTGTTGTAAAGGCTGTAATAAAATTATCATTACTTTAAAATAATGCTCAACTACTTCTCTATAAACTGCCCGTACTAGAAGAACCAGACAGTTTTGGTTACCTATATCAGGTATTTTATGTCTTTGAGTTTAACTGTGAGCTTTCTAACAAAATAAGCATTCAACACTGTTTCTTAGGAACCCCCGATCTTTTTTGTTTCCGCTACAATGCTTAAAACTGTCCATGATTAGGCCCTTCGACTAAGCAATGCAAAGATATAATGTAGGGCATCATTTCTTACCCTGTCCGACTTAGATGAAATCAATATTCAGTAATACTGGTAATTCACTACTCCATCTGATAGTGCCCTTGAAATTTTTACAAGACACATGAGAAAGAAAAGGAAAGAATGTAGCAGCCTAAAGAAAGCAGATCATGTTTGTAAAGCTGTATGTAGGTAGAGTCTATTGTCTATGGGAATCCTACTTATAGCATGTCTCCTCATTTCACCAGCATCTAAGGCTGGCATTTTGTCAAATGTGAAATATTGTTTTCCCAGATTCCGAACAGAAAGAATTTTTGATGAAACATATGGAAGTTAGTGATGGGGAAACTTCAGCAAACAACTTTTCCAAACCAAATCTGGACCCTGATATCAGCAATGAGTGGATGAGGTACTCTACCAGGAGCTGAAGAGAGCCTGCTGCAGTTCCTCATGGCCAGAGCATGCACCATACTGCACGGGTGATCCACTGGATTAGGGAGACACATAAGGTCCCTGATAGAACTGGCTGAATGCCACTGCATGGTCACAACAGAGGGGGTCATGGCAGCAGTGGACAGTGCATTTGGTGACAGGCAGCCCAGCAGTAGGAATGTTTATTTAGCCACAGGTTTGGAGGTGGGGGGGGAGTGTTCCCCTGGAATTGGGGAGGAGGAGATGTGCCCTGGCCAAGTTGTCTCACCCTCTCCTACCCATCAGAGCAAGAACACTATTTAGGGATGGAGGAGGAATAAGGGAAGTGGCATGAACCCAGAAGTGGCAGCTGGAAGAGCTAAAGGAGGAAGTTGCAAGCAATCATACATTGCTCCCTGTGAAGGCTGGGTGAGGTGGAGTGAGTGGTGCATAGAGGACCCAAGGAGCTTACTGGACTAAGTGTAACAAATCAAACACCTTTTCTGCAGCTCAGCTAGGAAATGTAGGGAAAAGATTCAATGCAATTTGCAGACCCCCACCCCCATGTAGACAGGAAGATTCTATGGTATGCATCCCCACAGGTAACAAGGGACTTCTTCCCCCAGGGGGGCTTAAAGGGGAAGGTGAGAGGAAGCCTATCCAAATCCCCACAGAAGTGAGTCCACTGCCTTTCTTTCTTGAGGAAACAACCACAGCTCAATGTTGCTGTGGGTCATACCCCAACAAAAGCGGGGAACCTGAGGAAGTTAAGGAGTACAACATAATTTGGGATTCCTACCCAAAGATGGGAAAAGCCCAATATACATGTACAGCAGACACGTGACCACTGCCTGTGTAACAGCAAATCCTTTGTAGAACGTGGCTGTGGATAGGGCACACCTCAGTCAAGTGTGATGAACATGGGCCAGAGAGGGGAATCTTTCCCTGGGGAAGGCACATGGGGTTATTCCAAAGAGGGGAGATGGTTTCCTCCCACCCACAAAGCCTGGGGGAGAGACTGACACCCAGAGAGGACATGCTCTGAGTACCCTTCTCACTGACACAAGTGTCAAATTCATGTGTTCATTCCACAGGGACTCGGTTCAGTGATAAACCAGAATAGGGAGTAGATTTTGGGGGAAGATGGTCCCTCCAGAAGCTGGAGGACAGGGTCAGGACTCCTAATATGGAACACTGAGGAACACTGTGTGGAACACTGAGGAAACATTTCCTTTCCTCATGTAACTAGGCTTAACTTCTTGCTGAGGCTTATCTTATAATTCAGCCTCTTGTAATTTCAACATGCTAAAATACAACCCCAATCCACTTTTAGTTGTTTCTTATATCAGCAAAATAATAGAAATGGTACAAAAACTGTTAGCATATTACTACTGTTAATACAAAGATTAAGCCACTATACACTAATGGCTGTTGTCAATAGTTGTTGCTACAGTGACTTCAGCAGAGCTATGGTGATGTATGGGAGCTGACGATCTGTCCAAAAATATGTTTGAATGCTGTGCTTTGGTCTTATATAAAATCTTATGCTTATAATGTTGCTAATGGAGGGAGTATGCCTTATCCAGCCTTTATTTCTAGCATCAATCCTACTTCATAATCAAATGACAAGAAAGCCATAATTTGATGGTGACAATAAGGCATTAGCACAACAAAGGCAGTACATGTTCTAACACTTATTAAATCAGGGACCAGATTCAAGAAACAAATTGCTGAAATGTATCTAATCTCTTTTACTGATGGCTCTTCACGATGAAGTTAATTGAAATAGCAAAAATTTCTAGACGCTGGAAAAAACAAAAATTAACAAATATTCTAAAACGAAAGGGACACTTATTGATAATGGCATGTTACGAATGTACAAGACCAAGAACATAACAGGAGTGGATGTCTGCAAGAAACACAGCTTCCTTGGTTTCATTTAAATGTGTTTTGTTTCTCCTATAGGACAGCTCCTCAGCAGTAATTAGTATGGCAGGTGGCCAGCCAACTTTGTTTGAAATTTAAAAGTCCCTTCCATTTGCAATGTGTTAAGAAGGCTTTTAATCAGTTCTAATGCATTATCCTATAATTAGAGCTGGGTAGAATTTTCCATCAGATCATTTTTTTCTGAAGGAAAACAATTTCTGAAAAATTGGAAATTTTCTGATAGGAACATCAAAATGAAATATTTAGTTTTGGGACAATTTGATCCAAATTTAAATATTTTGCTTTTTTTTTTAACTGACCTGAAATGGTTTGTTTCAATTAATTCAATATTAACCTGTATTTGGTGCTTTTCCTCCTGGGAGTTGTATTTCAATCCCCATTTTCCCTCATGCAAGCAGAAAGTAAAAATAGACAAGAGTCAGGTAGGCTGCCAGAAAGATGACATTTAAATTTTCCTTGATGGACAAATCCAAATTTTCCCATGAAAATTTTGGTTTGTCAAAGAGCATTTTCCCTTGGAAAACTTTCTAATGGAAAACTTTTAGCCTATTTTTTCTTTTCTTATTATTTTATGCTATGTTGTAACACAAGTGTATACAACTTGCAGATACCCCATGAAATCATCATACACCACAGCATCTATTTCTTCATGTGATCATTTTTAAGCCCCTTCAAAACATCTCACCTATTTTGCTGACACCTTTCCTTGTCAGATTCTTTGTTGATTCCCCTAAGGATTTCTTTAACTTCATTTTTGCATGTCTTTGTGCATATTAAAGTAATAGTCTATTGAAATCAAATCAATCTGTTGCTAATTTAATAATGCAATCTCCATAATTGTATTTTGTGTGATTATGTGATTATGCTTTGTTGATTGATCATATCATTTAGCAGGGAGGATTAATTGAGAGGATTTATAATTTTAAATAGGCACTATGAGCCAAAAAGAAAATTTGTTACTACAGATTTACCTCAGAGTAACTATTCTGAAATCTTAACCATTATGTCAGATTTGCATAGTGAACTTGAAAGCAGAACTAGCCCCTATAATTGTATATATTAAAAAGCCATTTAAAGTTTTTCATTGTCTGTTAGATTATCTTTCAAGTACAGGTTGAAACTCTCTTACCTGGGATTCTCTGGTCGGGCAACAACCATGGCACAGCACAGATGTTGCAGGACCTAAAAGTCCCAGGAGAAGGCCAGTAGCAATGATCCCTGCGGGGCCAGCAGGGCAATGGGCTGCCCACAACGAGCTGATGGTGGGGTTGCCCAGTGTGTGGCATTGGGCCTGCCCAGTGGGATTGGAGACCGGGCGCATGGTTGCCTGGTGGGTTCTGAAGCCCCAGCATGGTGCGTACCGGAAGCTTCAGCATGGCATGCGTGCCTACCAGTGGGTCACGAGCCCATGGCAGTGATGTCTTCCCAGTGGGGTCAACATGGCATGCATGCCTACCAGTGAGTCCCGAGCCCATGGCAACGATGTCTTCCCAGTGGGGTCAACACAGCAGTGGGGCGAGCAGGAGGTGGAGAGCTGGCTTGAAGACCAGCAGCCGGGCCAGGAGAGCCAATGGCATGGGTCCACAAATAACCTCCCCTGGAGCAGCAAAATCCCTCGTCCAAGACTGGTCAGATCCTGAGGGTGCTGGACCAGGGAGATCCAACATGTATTGAATTTGAATCCAAAAGAATAAATTAAATAAAGGCATACTAGCTTCTCACTGGTACAAACCTCTGTTTGCCTCTTGCTTTGCTATTCTCAGAGGAGCTTGGAAGACATTTCAGTATAGTCAACACTCTTTGGTCAAGGGAGCATTTTATTTAAAAAAAACCCACCAAAACCATGAAATATGCCAACATTTTCAAATTAGGCTGTTGTAGCAAAGTCCTCGCTCAGGCCTCTCATCCTGGGACTCCTTCTTCAACCACAAATCAGCCACATACCCTCTCTTGTGCAGTCACCTGTGTCTTCTATTGTCAGTGCCAATTTACCACCACCTTCTATTTACAGAGCTGTGTTCCAGCAGCAAACTCAGTTAACCTCTCCAGCTGGCTGGGGAAGCACACTCAGCCACTCTTTGGTTCCTCCCCTTCAACTTCCCCTCTAATGCTACTCTGGCTACCTTATCTAGCCCTCTGGCTAATGAGGCCCACGGATATTTCCAATTAGCCCTTCAGGCATGGGCTTGCTCAGATGGATTCAATTGCCCTTTTCAGCCAGGCTGGAGTGGCTGAGCTCTGGCTTAGCCAGCAGTCTGTCACACTGCCTATAGTGTGGTTTCTAAGTTCACAGGGCTGTGTCTAGACTGGCCAGTTTTTCCAGAAAATCAGCCACTTTTCCGGAAAAACTTGCCAGCTGTCTACACTGGCCACTTGAATTTCTGCAAAAGCACTGACTTCCTACTATAAGAAATCAGTGCTTTTTGCGGAAATACTATGCTGCTCCTGTTTGGGCAAAACTTTTGCGCAAAAGGGCCAGTGTAGACAGCTGAGATTTGTTTTCCGCAAAAAAACCCCGATCAGCGATCGGGGTTTTTTTGTGGAAAAACGTGTCTAGATTGGCCACGGACGCTTTTCCACAAAAAGTGATTTTGTGGAAAAGCGTCCGTGCCAATCTAGATGCTCTTTTCCGAAAATGCTTTTAACGGAAAACTTTTCCGTTAAAAGCATTTCCGGAAAATCATGCCAGTCTAGACGTAGCCATGTAGTCACCACATTTTCATTACTGAAAGCCTGCTATTTCCATTGACTTTTCTGTTATCACTATTTTATTGACTTATAAAAACAACAAATTGCATAGCTGAAGTCAAAGTAACTTAACTTGACTTTTGGTGCTGTCCACACTGCAGGAAGTCGAAGAGAGAACTTTCTCCCTTCGACCCCTTACTCCTCATGGAAGCAGGACTACCAGCATCGACCAGAGTGCCTCTCTCAGTTTGAATTAGCCTGTCTTCACTTCACCAGCTAATTTGAACACTGGAAGATCAACAGTGGCATCTTCAATCTTCTCTGCAGTGTGGACATACCTGTAATGTTTCACTAGGCTATAGTTTTACTTCCAACCTGAACAAAATATATCACATACATATTACTCCAAAAGTTGTTCTTACCGAAGGACATTCCATACATTTGGCAGGTGCTACACCGCATATACTGAACTATTACATAATGTGATAAGCATCTCTGTATCAGTCCACAGGAGGTAAAAGTCAGATGCACTAACCATCATAGTTTGAATGAGGAAGCACTATAGCAAATTTAAAATTACATTAAACTAGTCTTGAGTATATTTTAAATAGCACACCAAAAATAGTTTTTAGTTACAATTAAGTTAGAACTGTTTAATGCAAAACAAATAAAACTCTTTCAACTCCCAATTATACAATTCAGAATTGCACACACTACTGATCTTAGCATGAGTCCACAAGACTATTAAGGTTCTGCAATGCAAAAATCAGAACCATATTCTCAGCTGACAGAATATCAGCAGAGCTCCACTGAAAATATCTGAACATCTCGCCCCAACTGTACTTTTGAATGACAGAGGAATATGCATACTACTTGGTCTAACAGTGAATAGTTTAAACAGTTTTAAGTATTGATTAAATATATGGTCATATTAAGTGAATTGTAGCGAAATATTTTAAACATGATTAATAATTCACTAGTAGTTACACATATAGCTATTCCATACTAAACAATAAATGAAACAAAAAAATTGAAATAATGGAGTATCAGAGTCAGATGTCCACAGAACTGAATGTTTAACAGAACTATAAGTTTAACATGTCACAAAGCCTTGACTAAAGCAGAGAAATAATTCTTAGCAAATACTTTATTAGAAGGATTTAGCTTCTTTTCGTTCTTGACAACTTTTTAAGGCTATTTGTTATTTAAAAAAATTTCTGTAATACTTAAAAAGTAGAGTTGGTTTCTGGCTTCACTGAAGTTCGGGTCTGGTGGACAGGCTGTTCACCGAGGGTGAGTCCACCTAGCACCCTTACCTCGAAATAAGCTACACTATTTGCACTACGCAAATGGAGTATCTTATTTCAAGTGTATTTCAAAATCGGCTATTTTGAAATTTGGCACATCTACATAGCGCCAAATTTCAAAATAACATGCTATTTTGAGCCACTTTATCACTCTGGATCTGCTTCACTCCTAGGACCATGAGGTTGTCTTCAGGACACCTCCCTCTGGGTATGTCTACACTACAGCGCTAGTTCGAACTAACTTAGTTCGAATTAGTTAATTCGAACTAAGCTAGTTCGAACTAACGCATCTAGAACTAAAAACTAGTTCGAACTAGCATTTTGCTAGTTCGAACTAGCAAGTCCACATTGAGTGGACTCTGAACAGGGCTTAAGGATGGCCGGAAGCAGTGCCGGCAGGGCATAAAAGGAGGACTTAGAGCATGGAGATGCTGTCTCAGGCTAGCCGAGGGCTGCGCTTAAAGGGTCCCGACCCCCACCCCGGACACACAGTTCTAAGGGGTGCCCCGCTTGCAAAGAAGTTCTGGCTTGGAGTGCCCTGAGTGCCCACACTGGGCACATCACACCACTCGGCCATCAGCCCAGCTGCACTTGCCGCAGGCTGCCATCTGGGGAGAGGGAGTAATTGGGGGGCTGCAGGAGAGCTTCCACCCCCAGAAGCCCGCAGAGCCAGCCCAGTCCTCCCCATCGGGGGCTCGTACCCCATTCCTCCCTCACCTCCTTCCACTTACCCTTCCCTAGTCCCCCTTCTTATTGATGTACAAAATAAAGATAACGTTTCTTCCAACATTGACTCTGTCTTTATTGAAAAAAAACTGGGGGAGACTGGGAAAAGGAGGTGGGAGAGGGGAAGAGAAAGGCTGGGAGAGAGGAGGGCAACTAACATGATCAGGGGTTGGGAACAGGTCCCAGATGAAGAAAGGCTACAGAGACTGGGACTGTTCAGCTTAGAAAAGAGGAGACTGAGGGGGGACAGGATAGAGGTCTCTAAAAGCAGGGGTTGGGTGGAGAGGGTGCATTCAGAAAAGTTCTTCCTGAGTTCCCATAAAGAAGGACTAGAGGACACCAAAGGAAAGGAATGGGTAGCAGGCTTGAAACTAGTAAGAGAAAGTTGTTGTTGTTGACAAAGCAAATAGTTAACCTGTGGAACTCCTTGCTGCAGGAGGCTGTGAAGGCTACAACTAGAACAGAGTTTAAAGGGAAGTGAGATAAAGTCATGGAGGTTGGGGCCATGGAGTCCTATTAGCCAGAGGGTAGGAGTGGTGTCCCTGCCCAAAGTTTGTGGAAGGCTGGAGAGGGATGGCACGAGACAAATGGCTTGGTCACTGTCTTCGGTCCATCCCCTCCAGGGTCCCTAGGGTTGGCCGCTGTTGGCAGACAGGCTACTGGGCTAGATGGACCTTTGGTCTGACCCAGGACGGCCATTCTAAGCTCAGGGCTCAGTGTCGGGGGTCTCAGTGGACCCCCTTGATTTTCATGCACACCTACTCCTGGGTGGCCAGGCTGGCAGCTCTCCTGCCCTAGACGGCCACTTTCCTGTGCCTAGTGCAGAGATCGTGGACGAGGTCCACGATGTCCGCACTAGCCCAGGAAGGTGCCCGCCTCTTGCGGTCCAGGGGAAGCTCCCGGGAGCCGCCAGCCTGGTCCCGGCAAGAGGGGGTGGGCTGGGGGGCATCGGGTGGGTGGCTCTGTGCCGTGCCAGGTGCAGGGTCTGCTAGCTGGGTGCTGGCAAGCTTGCACCTGGCACGGGCACCGTAGCCAGCCCGTGCCCCTTTAAGGGGTCCGGGGCCGGGAGGGGGGCATAGAGTTTCCCTGGTGTTGGCCAGAGTGGCCACCAGGGAAACCTGGGGAGGGCTAGCCTCCCACTAGTTCGAACTAAAGGGCTACACAGCCCTTAGTTCGAACTAGCTAGTTCGAACTAGGCGTTAGTCCTCGTAAAATGAGGTTTACCTAGTTCGAACTAAGCGCTCCGCTAGTTCGATTCAAATTCGAACTAGCGGAGCGCTAGTGTAGCACCTATTAAAGTTAGTTCGAACTAACGTCCGTTAGTTCGAACTAACTTTGTAGTGTAGACATACCCTCTGGCAGTGCCCACCACACTGGTCTTTCACCAACTTTTCAGGGCAATCTTAGGGGCAAGTCACAGTCCATAAAGGTCACTCCTCAGTGTGCCTAGGTACGATGCAAGAGAGATGAGTGTGGGACCCAGTCCCTCCCACTACTCTGCTATTCTGGGTCCCAGCTCCAGGTCACTCTGGTAACAGCCTTTCCCTGCTCTCCTTCTCTTCCTTTCTACTGCCTCCTGTTCCCTGGACCACTTCCCTTGTGACCCCTGCACCTCCTAGCCCCTTAATCAAGGCCTGCAGCACAGTGGGTATCAGGATGGAGCCTCTCTCTCCCTTCAACCCCCTGATCCTGTCCAGCACAGCTTTCTCTAAGGTGCTTTCCTGGGAACCAATCCTGCATCTTCTCTTGTCAAGCCCCAACTGCCCACTATTCTGTTAAGATTGCCCACTACTCTGTTGAGCAGCTCCTTATAAACAGAGCTGCCCCAGCAAGCTGCCTTCTCATTGGTTCCTTCAAAGCCCTTCCCTGATTGGCCAGGGCTCTGTGCAGGATCCCACCAGCCTGCTTTAACCCCTTCTGTCCAGAGTGAGGCAGGCACCTAACTACAGACACAAATAACATTTTCCCCCACTCCATGCTTTGTTGGTAGCTAGGTACCATATGCTGGCATAGTTAATGCTCTGTCCTTTGATTATACACAGAGCATCTTGAATATACACGCAAAAGTTTACACCAGTCATATATTTTAAATAATGTTAAAAAAGACACCTATTATAGTAAATCGAATAGATCGCGACTCAGCCGGTAGTGGGCTAACCACATTGTGCTTTAATACATGGAATTAATCTTGTGGTTTTGGTCTACTACTGTAAGAAAGAACTGCCAGACCAAACCATTGCTTAAACGTAGCAGGGAGTTCAGGCTTTTAAATTAAAGACTTGGTTGTTCAATCATCCTGACAAAGGAGCAAAAAGCCACTTGCAGCAAAGCTAATATTTCAGCTCTGGTTGGTGCTGATCTGCAAACCTCACTCACACAGATACCTCTTACTATTGCGAGTATTCCCACTGGCCTCAGTAGGCGTTCCATTGGAATACTTGTGGGAGAGTTACTGTTCTCAACTTTCACAGACAGCGGGAGGGACAACGAATGAATTGTACAAAAACCTGGCCAAGACATATACATCTTAATATGTCACACACGACACAAATGGAATTATATTTTTACCTTTAATTATTTTATCTATAATTATTTTGGGCTCTATCAAGGCAAATGAGGAGCATTTCTAGTGTGTAAACCACTGAAGTCTGTGGTGTCACTGAGATCCGAACCTGGCCCAGCATGTGATTATCAGCAATTGCTGATATACACTGTAAAACTGCTCTTGCAGTTATTCCACATGCAAAGCAGCCACTGATTTCAGCAGGAGGTTTATGTAATGGATGTTTTCACCATTAGGCCCCTGAGGTTAATATTTATCATTCAAACAACAGCAAGGAAGGGATCACTTACTATTGCTTTGAAATATTTAATTGTCAATATATTATTTCCACAGTTACGTGAGCAGCAAAGGAAAATCTATTTTACTGAGGGATTTTGTGTTAATGACTGTATTGCAGTTCAAATGCTCCCCACATTAGAACATGAACGTTGGAATTACTAGTTAAGGAATAGAGGGCATCAATGGCAGATTGGCTAGAATTTCAGAGCTTGGTGAAACTTCAATATGGGTAAATATCTCTTACTATGAAGGAAGTTATTTGAACCACAACATTAGTCTTGTTTCTGTTTTTGTCCCCTTGGCACTATGATTAACTTAAGAATTTAGTTTAATATTTTCCGCGTTCCAAGCACATTAATCGTTCTGAAAAGTTAGTGCATTCATTAACTGTGACAGCTCTGCCTGGCTGATCTCTAAGCAAGTGTCACCAAGGCAACATGCAAGAGAAATTAAACTTTGTAATGCAGAATGCAAATTATATTCAATTTTCTGAGGAAAGATATAGAATGATGGATATTGCAAAGTGCCAGATGCTCACCCAGTCTCACTGGACAAACCATGGAAAAGTGTCTGTCAGGCTTCAGGGGAGGAGTCAAAGACCAGACATTTTGTGTGACATTCCTCTTCCCAACATCACATAGACACCGTGTAGAAAATGGAGATTAACTAATACTATGAAAAGTACCATTGAGTACATCTACACAGTGGCACTATTTCAGGATAACACCCATTATCCCGAAATAATGTTCGGTGCACCTTAACAGCACACCCATTATTTTGAAATACCTTTGATATAACAGGCTTCTTATTCCGACTTCCTCTAAACCTTGTTGCACGAGGATTAAGGAAGACGCCAAAATAGCGATTTATTTCAAAATTAGTGCTGTGAAGACAAATTTCAAAATAAGAGATGCAATTTGCCTAGCTCAGATTGCTTAACTTATTTTGAGGTACACGCTTTGTAGACATACCCTTTCTGTCTCTGTTGTTAATGTGAGCAGAACTACTGATGATTCTATCTTGAGTTTTGCTTTATAGGATATTCACCATATTATCTGGAAGAGGGAGGGCATTTTAAAGCACACAGAGGGACAGCCTTCTATGCAGATGTTCAGGGGTCTGAGACATTTGGCCTTCTGCTTGAAAATCTGTGACCTACACTCTTCAGGAAATACCTTCTGGACCCTATCTACTGGTATATGGCACTGAGCAGGACCTTAACCCCATACATTGGTAGAGTTTCTCTCACTGATAAATCTCTGTTTACATTGCAAAACAATCTTGTTTGCCCGTATAATAAGGGGGTGTGATCTCCTGCCCTGACAGACTGGGAGAGAACCATGACTGTATTCCAGATTGGTTTTGCAAAAGGAATTGATCCAAGTAGATCTGGCCAGCAAGTTGCAGACACAGCATTTCCTCCATCAAAATTTCATCTGACTTCACTCAGGTATGTCTACAGTGTTGTTGGGGGCATGCTGCCTTGCATGGGGTGACTGATACGTGCTAGCTCTGCTCAAACTAGCATGATAAAAATAGTAGTGTAGTGAGGGGTAGCACAAGTGCAACTGCGATTAGCTGCCTGAGTGCATACCCAGGAGATCTAGATGGGCTTAAACACAGGTGGCTCACTTGAGCTGTCATCCACGCTACCCTCAGCTATGCTGCTATTTTTAACATGCTAGCAGCAGCAGAGCTACTGCACATCTGTCTATTTGGACTACAAAGTGTTCTTCCAGCTGCTGTGTAGACATAACCTCAATTGGTTGTTAAAGGTGTGTTATCCCCTTCCTATAGAAGCCTCTGGCTTTTTCTGGGATCCTTTGTGCAGCAATCTAGCCCTAGAGACTACAACTCCCATGATGCCTTGGGGAAAAGGAAAAAAAACCTGTTGCTCTTACCCAGGCAGTACAGGGAGAGAGTTGGTGGGCTCCAATTTGGAGAGAGGAGCCAGATTTTTCAGCCCAGGAGCTGCTGCTGAAAGCAAGAGACTGCTGGTTAGAGACTGCTGAGGCTTTGACCTAGCAGGCTGCTTCAGGGTTGGTGTGATTGTCCCTGGAGAGGAGACCCTGGCTGTGCCTGTGACTGAGAAGAGCCTGCATAGAAGTAACTGTGGCTGTTTGGGAAAGTGCTGCCTGGTCCAAAGACAGGCAGAGTGATCTGCCCAGTGAACCAGAGCTGCTGCTCTGCCTTACCTGGACTGGCTTCCTAACTTGGACTGACACATACAACCTGAACAGGGCTGTCTCCACTCCAGATGCAGACCTTCAAGCGCCCCCATGCAAGCATGGGTCTTGTACTCTGAGATCCAGGGGAGTGCACAATCTGGGGAGGGATCAGTGGTGGCTGTGTAAATGCCAGTTAGACAAGTTTCATTTATTTCTGGGTACTTTGTTAATTGACTTTATTCGGTTTTAGTCTGTTAACCCCTGTTTCTTTAAATGGTTAACTAAAGTTGTGTTGATTCTAATTTAATCAGTTAGATGTACGTTATTTATAATTGTTGTTTTTGGTTTAGACCCAGATTATTAATGGAATAAGTTTATTCCTGGAGATTCCCAAGGTGCACCATAAGTGTGTACAAGGGCTAGCCAGGTGGAGGCACCACCATTGTATATTCTATTAGAAGCAAGGGACTGTGGCAAAGGGTTAGATAGGGGATTCCCAACAATCCAACATCACCACTGGAATAGTCAGGATCTCCTTTAATGTTAAAAACATCATGTGCCCAGGCACACAGGTCAGTGTTGCCTGCTCCCGAGTAACCCAGGGAGGAAAGAGGGGCTACGAGTAGGAGGATTTTCCTTCATGGCTGTTTCAGACCAGTGAGGAGGGTTTTGATGTAGATACAGAATATTTTCTAATGGTCATTTTGTGAAAGGAGAGTGTCTGTCACTATACAGAAACTGTGCCTTCCCTCAGAGACCCACAGCAGTGCTGGGATTCCAGTGTGTCCTCTTCCCTGCACCTTGTAAGTTAGGGCTTGAAACTACTGTAGCCAGAAGTAGGGAGCAAATTAACTTCCCTGCTGTGCGGCTGGATCCAGTCATGGACAGCACCAGGGAACTGGGGATAAGGGAATCTTAGGATATCTTAAAACATTCTTCAACCTAAACATGCCTTCCAACTTCCTATCCCCAGTCTCTCCCACAATCCTTCTGTTGTCCACCTCACTTTTCAATCCTCCCTCTTTGGTGTCCCCTTTCAATTCGTTCATCCCTCCTACAATCCATTAAAACACAGTATTGATCATGACATGCACCTGTTATAAACCCTCTGACTCTGATTGTATGCTGTATCCTCTCACCCTAACCCTGGTCTGTCTTGTCTATTTGTGGGAAGCACTGCATTTTCTAATGTGTCTGTACAGTCAATGGCACAATGGCAAGGTTGTTCCTCAAGAAGCTGTCGCTATATATCAGCGTAATCAATTACAACCCTACGTCATTGATAAGGTGAGTTGATTATTTGACTCACTTAAGCATCCTTTATAGTCGATGCTCTGCTAGGAGCAGACCCCCAAAGGAACATATAAGAGAGGGGTAGGGACAGAGCCATGACCTTATTGTATACGCATGTCAAGTAGCTCTGTCTGAACTCATTGTAGGAATACAGGCAGTCCCCGGGTTACGTACAAGATAGGGACTGTAGGTTTGTTCTTAAGTTGAATTTGTATGTAAGTCGGAACTGGTACATATTGTAGGGGAAACTCTAGCCAAACATTTCTCCAGAGCTCAGTTTTATTCTCCCACACCTCACTTCCCTCAGTCCTTTATTCTCAAGCTCAGGTATCTGCTGAGAAAAGCCGCTCCGCGTCTCCCTGGTCTGCTCGGGGGGAAGCAGCTAGTGCGGGGTTGCCTCACCCCGTTTGTAAGTAGGGATCCAATGTAAGTTGGATCCATGTAACCCAGGGACTGCCTGTATAGGCAACCATTGTCCTGCAGCTGTCATAACTGACACTGGTAAAGGTGTTCACCCCACAGTGCTCTGGAGTAATAATGCCTACTCCTGGATTCTGCTTGCCTAATGCTTTCACATACCCCAAAGCTGAGGGAGTCCACATTTTTGTCCTCTTTTCCTCACAAGAGTAAGGGTTGCATGATCTAGAACTTCAAACTGAAGTATTCCAGTGGCTGGTTAATTGTCTATAAATAGTCTTCCATCTTGGTACTTATAGGGCACCTGTTGCTATTGTATCTGAGCTCCTTACAGTTCCCAATTAAAGAAGGGTGTTGTGAAATGGGCTAATATCTCTGTTTCACAGATAGGGAACTAAGGCACAAACAGTAATTAAGAGACCCAAAGTCTCATAGGAAGGCTATGACCGAGCAAAAAATTGAATTCTAGTCTCCCTTCTCTCAGTCTAATGTCCTAGACACTGAATGATCCTTCCTCTTCCAATAGGTTTCTCCCTCACCTATGAGCTACAGGAAAGGACAATACGTCTAGCAGAGTTCCATCAAATAAAATAGGCCAGACAAGAATAGTCGGAAAGTCTTTTGTAGGTTAGAAAATGAAGTAACCTGGGAAAATTAAAAAGAAACCTCCCTGCAATTTTTTCCAATACCTCATTACTAGATTATTTGCGCAGGTAACTCGTGACTAAAGCTAGATGAATTAATCAATTCATTTTTCTATTAACAATTAAGCTACTGATCTGTTTTGAGGCTCCAGAGCCCTGATAATAAAGCTTGGTGCTTTTTCTCTCTCATAGTTGTAACTGAGGATGAGGATAGAATAATTAGATGATTAATACTTCTCACCCTCATTTGTTGAACACCCCTCAACTGATTGTACCATACTTGTAGATTGAGTTCTAGTATTTATTCCTGGTGAATTCCTGAGATTGAACTTTAAGCATGATATCTGCCCTCAGTTACTTAATTAAGAATGCAGTTATTATCCTTGGACTACAATCACTTAACTTACATAGCACATCCAATAGATATACTTAGGCTACGTTTACACTGCAGCTCTTTTCCGGGATACCAGAGGTATCCTAGGAAAGCTATGCCATGTCCAAGGAACATGTCCGCTTTTCAAAATAACTTTTTTGGAAAAGCAGACGTGTTCTTTCGCCATCCCTGTAAACCTTGTTGTATGAGGAAGAAGGGATGTGCCAAAAGAGGAGGTTTTTCCAAAATTTGGCACCGTATAGACATACCAAATTTTGGAACAGGCTCTTCTGAAAGAAAAGCGGGAAAAGATGTGCAAATTGCAGTTCACAATTTGCGTATCTTTTTCCAACTTTTCTTTGTAGTGTAGACACAGACCCAGGGACACGGGCCGAGTTGCTATTGCTCTGTTGACATGAATGGAACCTGCACTGATTTTCTTCTGCTGAAGATCTGATCCATGAGAAGTTCACTAAAAATGGTAGTTTTTCCATCATAAGTAAATCCATTCAAGTTACGACTTTCATTTTTAGAATAATTGAGAGAGTACTGTTACTTGTTATACTAAAAAGGGACTGTAATTAGTTCTTGTGCTTATTACACTATGACAACTTTAATTCCTGCTACATGGTTAAGAAACAACAACAGATTGAATGATGTATGTCGATTACCCCATTAACAAATCTTAACAGTAGAATAATAATACCATATGGACAGAAGGGACACACCTGTTATTTCATTTGACATTTCATTGTGTCATCAGGAACACATGTAATTAAGGCTTTGTCTAAATGAGGAATTTTCAAGAAAATAAATTCAAATTAATTAACTATAGAAATTTAAGTGGATTCATTAAAACATATTCAATCTTTGGATGAACACTGTTTTTCAGAATTAGGACAGATTTACACTACTGACTTGTATTACTATAACTTCATTTCTCAGGTTAGATTTTTTCTTTATTGATCTAACCCTCCATATCTATTCTGATGGGAGAGCATTGTCCACTAACTTCTTGGGGAGGTGGATTAACTACACCAATAGCTGCCTTGCTGTAGCTTCACTGTATAGGTTATGTCTAGACTGCAAGCCTCCTTCGAAAGAGGCTCTTTCGAAAGATACTTTCGAAAGAGCCTCTTTCGAAAGAGAGCGTCTAGACTGCACGTGGAATTTCGAAAAAGCAAGCCGCTTTTTCGAAAGAAAGCACCCAGTGAGTCTGGATGCTCTCTTTCTAAAAAGCCTGTTTGCTTTCAAGAACGCCTTCTTTCGAAAGAGCACTTTCGAAAGAAGGCGTTCTTCCTCGTGGAATTAGGTTTACCACCGTCGAAAGAAAAGCCGCATTCTTTCGATTTAATTTCGAAAGAACGAGGCTGCAGTCTAGACCCCTGAGTCTGGACACAGTCATTATGTGAAGAAAAGCCCTTAGGGCCTTAGTTTGATTTAGATTTAGTGAATTAAATTAAACCAAATTAAGGCCATTTTAATTCTCTTCACACAGGGTTCTGATGTGGATACATAGAATCATAGAGCTGGAATAACCTCAGAAGGTCATCTAGTCCAGCCCCCTGCTCTAGGCAAGACCAATCCCAACTAAATCAACCCAGCCAGTGCCTTGTCAAGCCGAGACTTAAACACCTCTAGGGATGGAAACTCCACTATTTCCCTAGGTAACCCATTCCACTGCTTCACCACCTTCCTAGTGAAATAGTTTTTCCTAATATCCAACCTGGACCTCTCCCACCACAACTTCAGATAATTGCTCCTTGTTCTGCCATCTGTCACCACTGAGAACAGCCTTTCTCCATCCTCTTTGGAAACTCCCTTCAGGAATTGAAGGCTGCTTTCAAATCCCCCCTCACTCTTTGCTTCTGCAGACTAAACAGATCCAACTCCCTCAGCCTCTCCTCATAGGTCATATGCTCCAGCCCCCTAATCATTTTGGTTGCCTTCCGCTGGATCCTCTCCAATGCATCCACATCCTTTTTGTAGTGGGGGGCCCAGAACTGTACACAATACTAAAGATGTGGCCTCACCAGAGCTGAATAAAGGGGAAAAATGACATCTCTGCATCTGCTGGTAATGCTCCTCTTAATGCAACCTAATATGCCATTAGCCTTCTTGGCTACAAGGACACACTGTTGACTCATATCCAGCTTCTCATCCACTGTAACCGCCAGGTCCTTTTCTGCAGAACTACTACTTAGCTGGTTGGTCCCCAGCCTGTAACAATGCTTGGGATTCTTCCATCCCAAGTGCAGGAATCTGCACTTGTCCTTGTTGAACCTCATCAGATTTCTTGTGGCCCAAGCCTCCAATTTACCTAAGTCACTCTGGACCCTATCTCTGCCCTCAAGCGTATCTACCTCTCATCCTAGCTTAGTGTCATCTGCAAAGTTGCTGAGGGTGCAATTCATCCCCTCATCCTGGTCATTAATAAAGATATTGAACAAAACCGGTCCTAAAATCGAACCTTGGGGCACTCTGCTAGAAACCGACCGCCACCTGACATCGAGCCGTTGATCACTACCCACTGGGCCTGGCCTTTTAGCCAGCTTTCTATCCATCTTACCATTCATTTATCCAATCCATAGTCCCTTAACTTGCTGGCAAGAATATTGTGGGAGACTGTATCAAAAGCCTTGCTAAAATCAAGGTATATCACATCCACTGACTTTCCCATGTCCACAGAGCCAGTTACCTCATCATAGAAGCTAATCAGATTGGTCAGGCACGACTTGCCCTTTGTGAATCCATGCTGACTATTCTAATCACTTTCCTCTCTTCCAAGTGCCTCAAAATGGATTCCTTAAGGATCCCTTCCATGATTTTTCCAGGAACCAAGGCAAGACTGATCGGCCTATAGTTCCCTGGATCGTCCTTCTTCCCTTTTTTGAAGATGGGCACTATATTTGCCTTTTTCCAGTCATCCGGGATCTCTCCCAATCTCCATGATTATTCAAAGATAATGTCCAAAGGCTCCTCAATGACATTTGCCAACTCCCTCAGTACCCTTGGATGCATTAAATCCAGACCCATGGATTTGTGTACGGTTAGATTTTCTAAATAGTTCCTAACCTGTTCTTTACCCAGCAAGGGCTGTCCATCTTCATCCCATCTTGCGTCACTTAGTGCATTAGTCTGGGAGCTGACTTTGTCCGTGAATACAGAGGCAAAGAAAGCATTGAGTACTTCAGCTTTCCCTACATTATCTGTCACTAGGTTACTTCCTTCATCCAGTAGGGGCCCCACACCCTCTCTGATCACCTTCTTCTTGTTAACATGCCTGTAGAAACCTTTCTTGTTATCCTTCACATCCTTAGCCAGTCGCAATTCCACTTGTGCTTTCGCCTTCCTGATAACCCCCCGGCATTCTCGAGCTATACATTTAAACCCCTCCCTGGTTATTTGTCCAAGTTTCCACTTTTTGTAAGCTTCCTTTTTGTGCTTAATTTCACCAAGGATTTCCCCCGTAAGCCAATCCGGTCTCCTACCATGTTTGCCTCTCTTGCTACACGTCGGGATGGTTTCTTTCTGTGCCTTCAATAAGGCTTCTTTAAAATACTGCCAGCTGTCCTGGACTCCTTTCCCCTTCATGTTAGCATCCCAGGGGATTCTACGCATCAGGTCTCTGAGGGAGTCAAAACCTGCTTTTCTGAAGTCCAAGGTGTGTATTTTACTACTCTCTTTTCTTGCTTTGGTCAGGATCCTGAAATCTACCAACTCATGATCACTGCTTCCCAGGTTGTCACCCACCTCTACTTCCCCTATTAGTTCCCCTCTGTTTGTGAGCAGAAGGTCAATCTGCGCATGGTCCCTGGTATAATCCTTCAGCACTTGTGCCAAGAAGTTATCCCCAACATTCTCCAAAAACTTCCTGGCTTGCCTGTGTTGGTTTCCCAACAGATGTCAGGGTGATTAATGTCCCCCACGAGAACCAAGGCCTGCAATCTGGAAACTTCTCTCGGTTGTCTGAAGAAAGTCTCATCTACCTCATCCACCTGATTCACTGGCCTGTGGTAGACACCAACCACAACATCACTGCTTAACTCATAGACTCTCAACAGGTTTTTTTCCCTCTATATACTGGAGTTCAGAGCAATCATTGTGCTCTCTTATGTATAGTGCAACCCCTCCTCCCTTTCTCCCCTGCCTGTTCTTCCTGAACAGTCTATACTCTTCCATGACAGTGCTCTAGTCATGCTAGTCATCCCACAAAGTCTCTGTTATCCCAATTAAATCATATTTCTTGGACTGGGCCAGGGCCTCCAGTTCTTCCTCTTTGTTGCCCAGGCTTCTCGCATTAGTGTACAAATACCTCAGACAACCAGTTGATCGCCCTATCTTCTCCATTCAAATCAGGGGTCCTCCTTTCTTGCTCATTCCTCTTTGCATTTCTTCCCAGTATCCAACTTTCCCACTCCCCTCAGCGTTTTGGTCACTGTCCCGTCCCCGAATGAACCTAGTTTAAAGCCCTCCTCACTAGGTTTGCAAGCATTGAATCAAAGAACTGGAGGGGACTTCGAGAGATCATCAAATCTAGTCCCCAGCATGCATGGCAGGACCAAGCAACATCTAGACCATCCCTAACAGGTGTTTGTCTAACCTGCTCTTTAAAAGACCCAATGATGGAGATTCCACAACCTCCCTAAGCAATTTATTCCAGTGTTTAATCACCCTGACAGTTACAAGTTTTTCCTAATGTCCACCCCAAACCTCCATTGCTGCTCGTCCTATCCTTAGATGTAAAGGAGAATAATTTATCTCCTTCCTCCTTATAACATTATTTTAGGTACTTGAAAGCTGTATTCTTGTCCCCTCTCAATCTTCTCTTTTCCAAATGAAGCAAGCACAATTCCTTCAGCCTTCCCTCATAGGTCATGTTTTCTAGACCTTTCATCATTTTTGTTACTTTTCTCTGGACCTAATTTGTCTACATCTTTCCTGAAATGTGGCACCCAGAACTGGACACAATACTTCAGCTGAGGCCTAATCAGCACAGAGGAAATCAGAAGAATTACTCCTTCTGTCTTGTTTATAACAATCCTGTTAATACATTCCAGAATGATGTTTGGGTTTTTTGTAACAGTATCACACTGATTCATTTTTAGCTCATGGTCCACTGTGACACCCAGATCTCTTTCTGCAGTATGCCTTCCTAGAGAGTCATTTCCCATTTTGTATGTGTGAAATGGATTATTCCTTCCTAAGTGGAGTACTTTGCATTTGTCTTTTTTGAATTTCATCCTATTTACCTCATACCATTTCTCCAGTTTGTCTAGATCATTCTGAATTATAACACTATCCTCCAAAGCACTCCCATCTTGGTATTACCTGAAACCTTTATAAGCATACTCTCTGGTCTGAGTATGGTTTAGCACTGAATAAAGAATGCTGTGGAACACCCCTGAATTAACTCAAAGAGGCATAATTCCCTACCTTAGTGTAGGGGGAGGGACAGACGTGTAAATTACTTCATTCTTCGGCTTTGTCTACACTGTCAGCTAAGAGAATGATTCCCCTGCTTGTGTATACTTAAGGTGTGCCTTCATAGCACCCTAAACTCAAATAATGCAAATTGCATAATGCAAATTGCATATCTTATTTTGAACCTATTTTGAAATAGCTTATTTTTTATATTTGGCGTGTCTACACTGTGCCAAATTTCAAAATAACGTTCTATTTTGAGCCATCCCCTATCCCTCATGCAACAAGTTTTATCAGGATGGAAAAACAGCGCTCCCGTTATTTTGACAAATATTTCAAAGTAACAGGCGGCTTGTGTAGACATGGGGTAGCTATTTTGGGATGGATACCAGAGATATCCTGAAATAGCCATGCAGTGTAGATGTACCCTTAGTTACACTAGGTCTCATTGGGTATCACAAATATAAATAGCAGCATAGCCGTAGCAGCACAGATGACATATTTAAGCTACTCCTTGGCTGATGCTGAGTACAAACCCGCCTGAAAGGAGTCAGTACATATCCAGCATGGATAAGCCATGCCTCCTCTGCCACCAGCCAAGCTCATTCAGCTACACTGCTATATACACTTGAGATAGCACAAGTATGTGAATATGAGCAGGGGTATCGCACATCTAGCTTATAATGTAGACACAGCCTCAAGACACACTTTATTCTTTCCCTTATCATCTGTCCAGCAATTAGAGGATGGAGTCAAGCCTCCCACTCCTTCCCTACTTTTACACTCTGCCCACCACTGATGCTCAAGAAGGGGCTTCAAGTGAACTGCCTAAGCCTCAATCTGACCAGAATGACCAAGAAGAGGAAATAAATGGCCGTCTTGATTTCTCTTATTTCCTTTGCAAGATCAAATAAGAGCTAGGGTCAGTCTAGCTCGCTGTGTATTATCTCTGGTGTTTTTTTTTTAAATCTCACCCCTAGTGACATCAGAGCATAAGTCTGATTGAGTTTTGATGAGATCTGTGCAGCTAAATCACTTGGGATTTAAAGGCAGTGCTTTAGAAACTCCCCAAACAACCATATAAACATTTACACCTAATGCACTATTACTTTTTTTCCTGTCAGAATCTCTATAACTCATAGTTTTCCTTTCTTTTATTGAATTCTACAACTCACAATAACAGTGTAAAAGTTTGATCTAATCTGAACTAATGAACCATACATCATCGAAAGAATGCAAACTTAGTTTGAGGGCGGAGGGGAGAAAATCAATAGCGGCTCAGTGAGCTTCCAAAGTATATTTTTCTTCGTGATGTGCTTTGGATCTCATTTCTCAAAAATGTGGGCAAAGAATTAAAATTCTCCTTTTTTTTTGTAGTGAGGAGATTAGGTTTGGTTTTGTTATATTTATGTTTTACCAAATAAAGTGTAAAGTAGCAATCAAAATGAAAAACAGATCTATAAAATGGAAGCATATGCTCATTATTTGCATTTTAAAATGACCTATATAGTTCATAAAATGTATTTTCTCCTGATGTCTTGGCACATACTAATAAATATAGCTTCATCAGAATTATTAACACACCTTTGAGATATTAAATAAGGATTGCCAAGCTATCAAGATGTCTTAAACTTAATGAAACACTATTACAAACAATGTTCATTTAATATAATTTTTTCTACCTCACTATAGATTAGGAGAGCTGAAAAGTTGTTTGGGAACATTGAAACCTAAAGTGTCTGAGAAAGATTGCTTTTCCATCCATCTTGTTTTTCCTTTAGGTTGTGTCTACACTGGCATGAATTTCCGGAACTGCTTAAAACGGAATACTATTCCGTTTTCTGTTTTTCCGGATAAGGAGCGTCTACATTGGCAGGCTGCTTTTCCGGAAAAGCCCTTTTTCTGGAAAAGCATCTGTGGCCAATGTAGACGCGCTTTTCCGGAAAAAAGCCCCGATTGCCATTTTCGCGATCAGGGCTTTTTTCCAGAAAAGACTACTGGGCTGTCTACACTGGCCCTTTTCCGGACCAGTGTTCCGGAATAAGGACTTATGCCTGAGCAGGAGCAGAATAGTTTTTCCGGAATAGCGGCTGATTTTGTACAGTAGAGCATCGTTGCTTTTCCGGAAATTCAAGGGCCAGTGTAGACAGCTCGCAGCTTATTCCAGAAAAGCGGCTGATTTTCCGGAATAAGTGGCCCAGTATAGACACAGCCTGAAAGTATAATTCAACTCTTAGCACCATTTACTATTTCTCTTATTTCTGAAATGCATCTAATTATAAATATGACAAACAATACATGCATGTATCTTCACATGAGAGTTTCTTTTGAAATCTCCCTCTGTGGATGAACTTGAACTTTGCTAGATGGAAATGGAATACTATGTATCAATTCATCTTCTGTGATGAGTTCCACAAGGCCCTGACCCACGAGTAGGTTTCTGTCACTCATACGGTTTCATAGCTCTTATCGAAATACAAACATCTTTCCCTGTTTTATTTTGAACAATGGGTGGGGGGAGGGGAAGCAGAGTCACAGGGAGACAACTCTCTACCTCATCCTGCTTCTATTGAAGCCAAAGAGTGTTATTGTTGGCTTCACTGAGAGGAGGATTGGGCACTAGAATCAGAGGGAAATCTTTTGCTCAAAGCCATAAGAGCCGGACTGTACTGCCTTTCCCATCTCCTGGTGAGCGGTTATTCACATGGGACCTGGTGCATGAGCTTTAATGAATGGCCACTGCAGGGAGAAAGGTGAGCCCAGGTCTCCCTTGTATTCTCTACCTAGGCTAGGTGTGAGGGGCCTGGCTCCATGCTCTAGAAGGGTTGGAGCCTTGGAGGAGAGGGCAGCCATCACGCCGAGTGCATAGTGCTGTATATCCACAACCAACTCTCAGTGCTGCTCAAAGTGCACCATGGTCATCATTTAAAAGGCCCAGGGCATCAACTAGGAGCCACGGGTCCTTCTGACTCACCAGGCCCTAAGACAGTTGCTCCCTTTCTTCTCCACCTCCATCCTCTGTAGGCAGGTCTGACTTTGTGCACAGAGGGCCAGTAAACAGCATTTTCATAATGAGAGTTTCAGTAGGATTTAACTACTTCATAGACTCTCTGCACAGAAGTGAAATTCATTCTCTGTGAGTTATGCTGCTAGATATGCTGGGGTTTGCTTGGACCAGTGTTTCCCAAATTTCTGTGAGCTGAGTGCCTTTTCAGGAACATGAAACCCACTGCTCTCCTACCCCAACACCTCAAACTGTATCCCTCCCATTTCCACTAGCTCACCATGGATCATTAAACACCTGCCCATCTTCAGTGCCCAGTCCCTCCTACACACATTCTCTATCTGAAACTCTAATAAAGATTTTCATAATAATATCCTTCCTCTTATTTCTTATCTCCTGCCATGGGCAGTGAAATAGTTTACAGTAACACTACTGATATTTAAAGTACCATCTGAGATGAAACCATTGAATGGAGAAGTTGAAGTCCCAAAATGTTCTTTCTGGCTTTCTGCAAACTCAAAAACGCAGGTAGCTATGACTTCAGCTATGTCTACTTCACATGTCAAAAATTTTTAAATGATTTAAGCCGGCATTCAATGCAGATTTTGGGCACCCAACCTGAAACATCTTCAGAAAGATTTGGTTTTCATTCCCTAAAAATTAGACCTTGCTCAAGGTGTCTGAATGTGGGCACCAGAAGTCAATGGTTACTTTTTAAATGCCGGGGAAATAATCTGTAGTTTATAACAGTCCAAGCAGAGGTATGATATAAAATGGATTCCATTTGCTTACTATTGTTGATACCCTGATCAGCCTTTTTTTAAAGTAAGTTTTTGGCCCTATTACAGAAACACAACATTTTTAAAAAAAAAGTCCATGCTGGGTTTAAGACATAATAACCGTGAATTCTGAACCCTAGCACAGTTCTCTTTAGATATTGTTTGAACTAGCTCTGAATGTTTTAACTATTCAGAGCATGAGACCTACAACTTACCAAGTCTCATGAGGCAGTCAATGCTTTCGTCTGAATAAGAGCCTAAGTAAGAAAGTAAGCACACTCACAGTTTTAACTCATCTATTTCCCACTTACACAATTATCATGTAAACTGTACTACCTTGCTCAAGGCTTACTGTAGTATATAAACATCTAGTTAATATAAATGAAGCTTCCTGCAGCATAACAGTCACTCATGAGGAAACTGTATCCAATAAAACAGGCACGCTAAAAGAGTAAACCTTCAGGGAGCTAAAGTTTAATGGGCCATGTGAAACGAGGAGTGTACCCAAACTGATGGGGGGACATTGTTTAATTTATGAACCACAATATTTGCATGCAAACAAGGTCACTCTAAGAACATGGATTTCTATATTTGGCTTCAAGTGAACTGAAAGTTTAATAGCTCCAAAGGGGTAGTCGAGTTAGTCTGTAACAGAAAAAACTTAAAAACAACAAATAATTTTTAAGGTGCTACTAGACTGGTATCATGAGATTTCGTGAGCACAGCCATGAAGTCATCTGAGGAAGTTTTTCCTGTTACAGACTAACTTGACTACCCCTTTGAAGCTACAGGCAGTCCCCGGGTTATGTACAAGATAGGGACTATAGGTTTGTTCTTAAGTTGAATTTGTATGTAAGTCGGAACTGGCTCCAGATTCAGCCGCTGCTGCTGAAACTGACCAGGGGCTGACTACAGGAAGCCCGAGGCAGAGTTGCTCTGCCCCCAGCTTCCTGGAATCAGCCGCTGATCAGTTTCAACAGTGGCTGAATCTGGAGCCTGGGACAGAACAGCTGGGGCGCTGCCGGGTAGGTCCCCCCAGGACCAACCCGGCAGCACCCCAGCTGCTCTAACCCAGGCGTCCACAACAAAAGCCTGGTCTGCTGGGGGAGGGGTGCACTAGCTGCGTCCCCCCCCCCCCCCCCAGCAGACCAGGGAGACCCGGAGCAAAGCCACGGAGGCGGGGTGTCCCGCACCTCCAAGGCTTTGCTCTGGAGCAAAGCCGCAGAGGCGCGGGACCCCGCCGCCTCTGCGGCTTTGCTCCAGGTGTCCCTGGTCTGCTCAGTGTGTCCCTGGTCTGCTGGAAGGGGTCCCCAGAAGACCAGGGACACCCTGAGAAAAGCCGCAGAGGCGGTGGGGTCCCGCACTTCCAAGGCTTTGCTCCCAGCAGACCAGGGACCCCCCCAGCAGACCAGGGACACCCGGCGCAGCTTTTCTCACCCCGGAGGACGTGGTGGCAGGACCACTGCGCGTCTGGGTGGTCCCGCCGCCCGCGAGTTCCAGGGAGAGAAAAGCCCCGTTCGTAAGTGCAGATCCGACATAAGTCGGATCCGCGTAACTCGGGGACTGCCTGTATTAAACTTTCAGTTCACTTCATAGCAAAATTGTGTTAGATTTCCTTGTGGCCATATACCATATATACTCACTCTTAAGTAGACTTTTTATGGAAAAAAATCCCACTGTGAAGAGCAAAGGTTGACTTATGAATGGGCTGCTACCGTCCCTGGATCGAGCACGCCCACAACGCCGACTCTGGGGGGGCCGCCCACCCCACTGCAGTGGACAACCCCTCCATGACTTTATCTCACTTCTCTTTAAACTCTGTTATAGTTCTAACCTTCACAGCCTCCTACAGCAAGGAGTTCCAGAGGTTGACTATTTGCTTTGTGAAGAAGAACTTTCTGTTATTAGTTTGAAGCCTGCTACCCATTCATTTCATTTGGTGTCCTCTAGTCTTTCTTTTATGGGAACTAATGAAGAACTTTTCTTTATGCACCCTCTCCATACCACTCACGCTTTTATAGATCTCTATCATATCCCCCCTCAGCCTCCTCTTTTCTAAGCTGAAAAGTCCCAGTCTCTTTAGCCTCTCTTCATATGGGACCTGTTCCAAACCCCTGATCATTTTAGTTGCCCTCCCCTCTCCCTCTTTCTTCCCCTCTCCCACCTCCTTTTCCCAGTCTTCCCGAGTTTTGTTAAATAAAGAGAGTTTCTATTTTTGACCACACGTGTCCTTTATTTTGTACATCAGGAAGGGGGGCCAGAGAGGGGTAAGTGGAAGGATGTGAGGGAGGAATGGGGTACGAGCCCCCGATGAGGGGGACTGGAGTGGCTCTGCGGGCTCCTCGGGGTGGAAACTCTCCTGCAGCTCCCCGATTGACTCCCCCCCGGATGGCAGCCTGCGGCAAGTGCAGCCGGGCTGGTGGCTGAGTGCTGTGATGTGCCAAGTGTGGGCACTCAGGGCACTCCAAGCCAGGACTGCTTAGCAAGCGGGGAACCCCTGAGAACTGTCTGTCCAGGGTAGGGGTCGGGTCCCTTTAAGCACAGCCCTCGGCTAGCCTGAGACAGCAGCTCCACGCTCTAAGTCCTAATCTGATGCTCTGCCGGCACTGCTTCCGGCCATCCTTAACCTCGGTTCAGGGTCCACTCAATCTGGACATGCTAGTTCGAATTAGCAAAATGCTAATTCGAACTAGTTTTTAGGTCTAGATGCACTAGTTTGAATTAGCTTAGTTCGAATTAACTAATTCAAATTAAGTTAGTTCGAATTAGTGCTGTAGTGTAGACATACCCTTGGTTATTTCAGAATAACATTGGTTATTCCAAAATAATGTTCCCATGTAGACGTACCTTCTGGGAATGGAAAGGGGAAGCATCCAAAGGGTAAACAAAAGATAATGGAAGTTTTCTTCTCCCTTTGCTATCCAACTGGCTGATTTCCTGCTACAACCTTATTTCTGTCCCATGAATAAATATCATCAGCTTTTGTTCACTTATACCAGTTTACTAATCACATCAACATAGAAATCACCTCTGAATTTGGCTCATAAACCTACCTTCAAACAGTTTATGCATATCAGGGAATGGAGGATGCTCACCTTCTGAGATGGATTTCACTTACGCACGATTGGGCACTGTGTTCTTAAATACAGATAGGCCTACCCAGTTCAGAAAGCCTGACAACTCCAACAGTGGGATGATTAAATGTTGATAGGTAGGTCCAAGATTAAAATCTAACGCCATCTAATATAACTCTTTACTGGTGACTGTGGTAACCTGCATTCCTGCTGTACAAAGGCCACTATCAGCCTTTGATCTTACTCAGGAGAACAAGCCAGGTGGAATAAGGTCAGGAGAATTGCCAGGCCCCTGGGCAAGGTGTGTAGGGAGGGTCGGCACCATGAAAGGGCAGGACCTGAGGAAGGAGGGGCGGAGCCTGGCCAGTGAACCCTGAGGGCCTCCTGGACTGCACCATGCCATTCTGTACCCTCCTCTGCCCACCAGTCCTTAGCACCATTTGGGACTCCAGCTCCCACCACTACCATTGTTGATTCGCTGGGCCCCAGGACACTTGCGCCCTTTGTCATTGGGCCTGCTGACAGTCGCACTGTTATCCCAGTTCCAAGTGCCATCTACACAGGCACACAAGGAGTCTTCTTAACCTTATTGCCTCTGGACCTCCACTGTATCTGCTGTGTTGCTGCCATCCATTATCCCAAGTACATTCTACCTGGATCTACCCAGGAAGTTCAGCAGCATCAAGCAGTTAATAGTGCCTGCAAGGTGCTTGTACTACTTTATTTACCGAGGCACATTTTTCTGTTTGAGCATTAGATCCAGCTCATTTACCCAACAAAAAGCCCAACAGCTGCCAGATGTTATGTTATGCTAGTGACTAATTACCAAAGGACACAGCAGCCATATAATTTCTGAAGGTGCGAGAAAAGATTTAAAGACTAGAGTGAACAAGAAGCAGTGTGAATGCAGAATTTCCAGGATATAGAGAAAGAGTGAAAATAATCCTTTGACTGTAGGTTTGGGTTTCATAATATACTTCCACAGAGGGGTAGAATTTGCTTGTTATTGGACAAGGATAAGTTAATGGTTTCCAAGCAGTTTATGTTCAGTTTTGCTTTGAGAGTTCTTGGATCGGCTTGCACCTGAACTTCAAAGGCTGGAAGAGTCAAAACGATGTGGTTCAGAAGTAGCATCCTCCAAACCTTACAAAATGAAAGGTACTGTTCCTTCAGTCTGTCAGGTAACTGATCGATACCTTTCTCCCCAGAAGGCCTCTTACAGCACTTCTTCTCAGGAGCTCACAGGGAAGTACCTTCTCACCACTTTGTCAGTGCCCTTCTGAGCAGCCTAGATTCCTTTTAAGCTCCACCTCCATCTGGAGCACATTGTGGAGGTGGGTCAGGTTGTCTTACCCAGAGTTGCTCTTTAATCTTTCAGTCCTACTGCTGGGCTTATACACCTTGGCTACGTCTAGACTGGCATGATTTTCCGCAAATGCTTTTAACGGAAAAGTTTCCGTTAAAAGCATTTTTGGAAAAGAGCATCTAGATTGGCATGGAAGCTTTTCTGCAAAAGCACTTTTTGCGGAAAAGCATCCGTGGCCAATCTAGATGCTCTTTTCCGCAAAAAAGCCCCGATCGCCATTTTTGCGATCGGGGCTTTTTTGCAGAAAACAAATCTGAGCTGTCTACACTGGTCCTTTTGCGCAAGTTTTTCGGAAAAAGACTTTTGCCCGAATGGGAGCAGCATAGTATTTCCGCAAAAGCACTGACAATCTTACATGAGATTGTCAGTGCTTTAGCGGAAATTCAAGCGGCCAGTGTAGATAGCTGGCAAGTTTTTCCGCAAAAGCAGATAATTTTCTGGAAAAACTGGCCAGTCTAGACACAGCCCTGGTCACCCCAGGTAACATGTGCATTGTCTCTTTTATTGTTTTAATATGTTTTTTACTATCATGCTTCGAATAAATGTGCTTAGAAAAAGCCCGGTGGTAACTTAACATGTGGCACTTACATTCTTCACTGTCTCTAAGGAGAAAAGTAAAGGAGGTCTGTTCAAGTAATCTGATTTTACTGGGGAATTCACACTGTATGTGCGGAGCTGTGCAGCCTGGAAATAATCCAGTCGGAAGGGCGAGAGGTGGGTGTCTGCATGTTTAAAATTACACATTCATAAACGTAGTCCATAATAAAAAGGCTCTCCTGAACCTCAATTTTAAAATGGAATATGAAAATATTAATAGAGTGACATATTCCTTGCACACACTCTTCTACATGGGGCACAGTTCCAATGTCTAATGAAGGTAAATGATGAACAGCTCCTGGGATTTCCTAGGATGCTCCTAACCTCCCAGGAAATGCTTGCTTTGTATCTTGCAAGATCATGAAAAGAACATTTAATATTATAAATTAGCTAGAGAAAACAACTGCAATGTCAGACTTGTTTTAGACAGATTTTTAGATGTTCACAGATAAATGGTACAATGCCTCATCGTACCAGCTGTTGCCTGGTCATTCAAACTGAATATGAAACCCTACTGTTCCTTAATCTTGTACTACTGATATCATTAGGATGATCTTATTTCTCATTCCTTCCCAGCTGGAAAAGTTTATTACCTAATGCAATATTTCATCTGAAAAATGTTTTAAAAGGTGAAAAGGAATAGATGTCTTTTCAAGATCCTGAAAAAGTGTCTTGACAAAGGAGAGTTTGCAAATTCCAATTATATAAATTAACATGAATTAAGTATTTTTCTAAGTGCATGGTGGTATCCATCTTTTAAAGGCAAGGCTTCAACCGGTTTTGGTTCAGAGTCTGTATGGGGATGCTCTGCACACCATGGCAGTTACCAGAAGTATCCTGGATAACTAACAGAGGAGTAACTTGATACATTAATCGGTCATATTGAGGAAATGCCTCATTAAACCATTTACAACTAATATAGTCACATCCCTCCTCTCCTGCTAAACTACTGGTTGTGAGTAGTCTTTGCTGGATTCTGGAGACAGGTCATAGATTGATACAGCCACCATATCTACCTTTGTGCTCAGCACCCAGAGTGCTTGGATTCCAATTTTTTCTTTTTAGCATTTCTTTTACCACCAGCATGTGCCATTACCTTGAATTGTCTCTCAGTGCCCATCTTAAAACTCTAGAGAGGACAACATCATTCCCATTGTTCTGGATTCTCTACTAATGCATGGAGTTTATTTCAAAAAGCTTAAGGGCCTTTCCCTGCATCTCCCATTATTGGAAATGTGAAATTATATGAAAATGTGAGATTTTTGTTTACTACTTGATAAAGAACACATGCTCCTTGGTGTCAGTTAATTAATTACAAAAACTGGAGTACCATAGCAGCATTTTTCTCACCTTTGCTTACACAAATGGAGGCAAGAGTAGTAGTCAGAACAGGGGCTCACTTAGCATTAAGAAGTGAATCACCATTGTAACTGAAAAGTAATCTTTTGCTCTTTTCTTACACCTATCCTCTTTTTCTAAAGTTGCATTTTCACCTCTATTCATTTCTAATACTTAGCATTTAATAACCCTTTATATTGTCAGATAATTGTATAAATAGTAAATAGTTAATGGTAATACCTCTGTTAGGTACATATTCAGAGATGATCAGGAATTTTCATATGAATAGATTTTTCATCAGAAAATGATGATTTGTTGCAACTACAACTGTTTGCATGAAAGGGCCAGTTGACAAATTTCTGATCTGAAGAAGTTCTGACAAAAGTTTTTCAAAATTATTAAAATAAAGTTTCCTTTTTCAGTGTGAAATGACTTATTGTTTAGACATTCTGGTCAATTTGATCATTGTCTCCAGCCAATGGGATCTGGAAGTGATGCAGACCACAAGCAGTCAGACCTGTGGACACGTCTAGCTTGCAGGCTACTTATTAGCCACCCCTTAACTAAAGTGTAGCAATGTCTGGTAGAGGCAAGGCAAGACTCTATATAAATACACACTGAAGTTGAGTGAATGCTGATATCCTGCTAAAAGATACTGTTTGATGTAACAAATAGAAGTATCAGCCTTTATGAACATATAAGAATGGAATTCCTGATTTAAGGACAAATTATGTCCTTTAATTAATATGCAGTTCTCATTATGATTCCCTCATGCATTCAAATGAAGAATGTGGCCCTCATTTTGTCTATGGAATAGCAGTGCTATTGTAGGTAAAGTTGAAACTAGATTACCGCTGAAGAACTGATTTTTTCAAAGCGCTTGAAAATCCATATGCTGACTCAGATTGTTTTGCCAACTTGTATGCCTCTTCGGTTCTAGAGTAGAGGCACAGACACAGAACTGAGATAATGTGAGCAGGGGGTTCCCAAAAATATACCTTCCCTCTTTAAAAAGTGAAGTTATAGTTCTTATAATTTCTTCACACATACCAGTGGCTCAAACTATAACTCTGAACCTCCCAAAACTAATAGCACTCACTCAGGGATGATATCAGCTAGTGTCTGGTACACACTCCCCCTTCGGGGAGGAAATATTTCAAAAGTTATTAAGGTAAAGCTGCAACTCTGAAGCACAAATGAAGGTGATTAGCCAGGTGAACAATTTGATCTGTGCAGCAGGACTGATGCTGTGTTGCAAGCCAGAGTTATCTGCAGACAGCCTGCCATCAGACAAAGTAAATAGGTCGGTTAAAGTGACATACTCTGATTGCTGCCCCCAAGATTTACCCAGATACCGTGAATTTGAGTCCTGGCCTTGGCAGTTTGCTGAGAATGTGTGTTGGATACTTTAGGGCAGGAAACTTTCACTCCTTGGTGGAGAACTATTCTCCCTTTACTTGAAGGATCACAATTTCAAATGCCCCTCTCTTCAGCCAGAGTTCTTTCTTCTCCTGACTGTATGTAAATCTCATTCCTTGCAGATTTCTGGCTTTTTTTCTCCTATTCACACCATTTTCCAGGTTAAGAATTATGTAACAACAATGCAACTATTATCAAGATGCTCCTGTGCCACCGTGATGAAGCACACTGCTTTAGTATTCAACCATTAATGTAGGTGCATTATTCGTGTCCACTTTACCTTTTTCATTTAGGACTGATACAGTCATAGCTCCTGTGAGCCAAAAACTTCAGCTCTTCAGCATAATCTTATGAACAGCATGTGTGTTGCTTGAGATAAAATGGGCTATGCTGGTATTTTTTAGTGCTTCTATCTGAAAGACCAATTTTACAGCTTCCTTTCCTTGTGTGTAGAAAATGTTTAATAGAAATAGATTTAATAGCAAATATTAAAAAATAGTTGGGAAAAATTAATGGCTCATTGTGTGTGTGTATATGTGTGTATATATATATATATATATATATATATATATATATATATATAGGTTTTATAGGGGTCAATGCTCACTTTAATGGATGTTTTTACATATTGTAATTTACAGCCTTTGGTAAATTGTTCCTCTTGTCCCAATGTACAGCAGATGATTTTCTGCATTATGTAACATGGAGACTTGAAGCTAAAACCCATAAATACCATAGCATTCACAAATAGGTAAATTAATCATCTGCCACATATATCAATGTTTGCAGAAAAATGTTAAAACAAACTTAAAATTGTAAAGTCAAGCATTGGAAAGTTAGGAAGTGCCAAAATGAAGATTGCCTGTGCAACTCTAATTTGGCTCTCTCTCTCTCTCTCTCTCACACACACACACATGCACACACACGCACACACACACATATCATGTAATCTTTACATGATCACACACTATTTTCTTAAGGGGACCCCTGCCTCATTCACTGTGCAGGATTAGCACTTCTCTCTGAACAGGCAGAGGTTTATTTATTCTCATCATTCAACATGTGGCCTTATGCCTTATTTCCAAACCATGCAATAAATAGAGAATATATTTCCTCATGGATTTCTCTATGGTACTAGTCATTGTAATATCTGAGTGCTTCTCAACTATTAATTAATTTATAACATACCTGGAAACAGCAAAATCATTTTTCCAAAAACTTTTTCTTAACTAAACCTGAGGCAGCGAGTTGGCATGTAAAATTTCAGCCTCGATTGTCAAATTTTGGCATAGTTGTAACCAACTGAAAAACAAGGTTTGATAATGGGAGGTGTGAGGCAACCTATAGGCTATGGGCATATAGTTACTGTAGCATCTTGCAAATAAGTTATTCAGAAGAACCTAGCCAGTCCCCACAGAGATCCCTGCTACCAGTTCCCTGCCTCTTGAGAGAGTGGGACCCCAGCAATACTCAAACAACAATCACCCACCTACAATAACAGTTACAGACATTCCCACATCCAGGCCCTACCAGGGAGGAGGGGAAGAAGGCTCATTTGGCTTGGGCCTCAGGAGATAAAGGGCCTTGGTAGACATTTTTCTACCAAGTCATTTCCATATTATAATACACCTTGCAGTTATAACAGAGACAACAAAAGAAGCTATATTTACCTGAAAAAAATTGATTTAAATCATTGTGGGACTTGGGTCTTTGCCAATTTTTCAGTCACATCTGAGTTTTCATCTGCGTGACTGGAGATTGGAGTAGCTTCTGTGATTAGTGATTCTACATTATGAAACGTTGTTTACAGTCTTTAAATAGTTTAGAGGTTTTGAAAGTCAAAATTAATTCTGTTACTGTAAAGTGATTTTGATTGGTCTGAGGCTGAGTTTAACCTTTTAATTAGATGTTTATCTCTGCATAGGAGACTTTCATATTCCTGTTTTTTCTTATGTGTCTTTTTATACAATAATCATATCAGGCTCATCTGTAAGCTACCTCTTCATCCAGTTTTAGATTCCCCTTTAAAGGCTTTTGTGATCATAAACTTTTACTTTCTAGTTATGTAATAAACTTTATCTAATTTGGCAATTGCCCCATGTTCATATTCATAACATCACACCAGTTATTAGAGAATTTAAAATAAAGGGAATATGTTAGATGAAATTTCAAAGACTCTGAAATAAGGCTATAAGGATCATTGTAAACAACACCCCCAAACCATTATTATATAATATTCATTGCAAAGTATATACAATTAAAATTTTGAATAACCAATAGCCTTTAGCAAATTTATTTATTGTGTGTTAATGCATTTCAAAAGAAAATTAAAACACAGAAGAATAATCGAAGATTTGAAAGTGGTGCAAGTAAGAGATGGTGAAAGCAACAGAGTGAGCAGTAGTTAAAAGTTTAAAGCCAGTAACATCATTTTTTGTAGAAAAGATGCCTCAGCCATTAGACAATAACTATACTGACAGTGACACTTCCAGTTCTGATTATGAAAACATTGTACCCACATTTCAATGCCACTGCCTCAAAAGGAAGAGGTCATTAAACAAGACACAGAAATGCCAACAGTAGTGATAGATGCAGAATCTACACTAAATTTAGAGACTGTGAGGGCAGAAAATGAGGACCTCAGAGATGCTGTGCAGCAAGAGCAAGAATTTATGACTAGCACAGGACATGGTGTAACAACAGTGGCATCAGAATCTGATATTAGACTTCTTGATAAGAACAATGTTGCTCAAAATGCAATAATTTCTCAAATTTAGTTGTTTTCAGATTCCAAGTAATATTCCAAAAGATGCTGAAAATCATGCTTTCCCCACTCATCTGCTGACAAAAACATTTCCAAATGAAGAGATCTACACAAGAGACTGGCTCTGTTGGAGCAGGGAAAGTACTGTATACCCTGTTTCATTTTTAATGGTAATACTTCAAATGCATCAGTACTGTCTGATCCATCTGGTTGAAGCATCAGTAGAGGTTGGAGGAAGTTGAAAGACTGAATACCTGCACATGAAACTCAGTATTTCATAAGGATAACTATGTTACAGGAAATCAGCTAGTGGAGCAGCACTAGCTGACAGTTCAATTGAAAACTTATTCCTGAGTGAAATACACAGAAACTGATAACGGGGAAAAAACTCCTTGGCTACATCTAGACTGGCATGATTTTCCGCAAATGCTTTTAACGGAAAAGTTTTTCCGTTAAAAGCATTTGTGGAAAAGAGCGTCTAGATTGGCACAGATGCTTTTGCGCAAAAGCACTTTTTGGGGAAAAGCGTCCGTGCCAATCTAGACATGCTTTTGCACAAGAAAGCCCCGATCGCCATTTTCGCCATCAGGGCTTTTTTGTGCAAAACAGTTCTCAGCTGTCTACACTGGCCCTCTTGCACAAAAGCATTTGCTCAAGAGGGTTTTTTCCCGAATGGGAGAATCATTGTATTTGTGGAAGAACACTGACAATCTTACATGAGATCGTCAGTGTTCTTGCGGAAATTCGAGTGGCCAGTGTAGACAGCTGGCAAGTTTTTCCGCAAAAGCGGCCACTTTTGCGGAAAAACTTGCCAGTCTAGACGTAGCCCTTGAGTACATAGTGAATGTCATTCTTTTTCTTTCTGAAAAGGGATTGGCTTTGTTGGGTTCCAGTCAACGTATAGGTGACCATACAAATGGAAACTTTCTTGGTATACTTGAGTTCCTTAGCAAGCATGACCCACTTTTATTAGGCCATGTTATGCGTGTTCATGAATCACAAGAAAGCAGAAAATGCATGCAAGTCCATTATCTGTCTACCAGAATACAAAACAAGTTTATTGAGCTTTATGGGACATTTGTGCAAACAACAATTCTTGAAGTGATACGACATGTGAAGTACTTTTAAATTATTATTGATGCAACTCCAGACTCTTCTCAAAGAACAGATGACCTTGGTTTTTTGATATATTAAAATTGAAGGAAATTCAAAGGTTTCATTGAACAATTCATTTTGTTCAATAATTTCACAAAAAAAACTGGAAAAGAAATCACCGCTTGTGTATTAGAAATTCTGGAAGGCATCAAATTAAATTTTCAAGTCTGCATTGGCCTAACCTATGACAATGGATCTAACAGGGTTTGGAAGTACAACATAGTACAAGCAAAATCCAAACTGTATTTTCTCCAGTTGTGGCAACCACACACTAAATCTTGTCGGTGTTGATTGCACCAAATCATGCAAGGAAGCAGTCCAACAATTGTACAACTCTTCAGTAGCAGTCATCAAATGTGGGAAATTCTGAAGCAGCATCTGCCTGTTTCCCTTCATGGCATGTCAATAATGAGATGGTTAGCGCCAGAGTTCCCTCTAAGCTGTGTGGCAGCACAGCTTCACAGGTGTTTAATCAGCCCTGCCCAGTCAGTCAGCTCCATGCATGAGCCCTGAGCCTCTGATTGGGCGGGACCCGTGAAGCTGTGCTACCACACAACTTAGAGGGAACACTGGTCAGCATGAATTGATGGCATTAAACCAGTTGCGCAGCATTTGGACTCTGTGAAAAAGGTTTTACATGAGCTTGAATCTTTTACTGTCACAGCACAGGGCTCGCACTGAGCTTAAGTCAATACAGAAGTATACACCCAAACTTGAATGCATTTTAATGTCTTCCATGTGGATGAAGCTGCTAAAAATGATCCACAAAACTAATCTTGTAATTGAAGCACGCAATGCTACATTAGATGCTGAGAGGGATAACAATGAATGACTTCTTAAAGATATTCAAAAGATTTGTGATCAATGTGATGCAATCCTGTCTGAGTTCAAATCAGGGACTCAGGGTACAGGCAGTCCCCGGGTTACGTACAAGATAGGGACTGTAGGTTTGTTCTTAAGTTGAATTTGTATGTAAGTCGGAACTGGTACATATTGTAGGGGAAACTCTAGCCAAACATTTTTTTTAGTTTTGGATAGCATAGGGAAAGGTTAACTCCCCTCTAATGTTTGTTTTGCTGTCTGTTCCCCTGTTCAGAAGATTTCACATCTATTTCTGTCCCTGTGACAAACTCAGGACTAAAGGAGTAACTCATCAAATACCAAACAGCTCTGCACCATGCTTTGAGCTAATAGCTTTATTTCCACACACCACCCAGGGTTCTAGGAGGAGGGTCCTTTTTTTGCTAACACAATGAGGCCAGCACTTTGTTTGTTTTGGTGGAGTCTTTGTTTGCCCAGGGAGCCCAGCATGTATAGGGGGAGGAGGGGCGGAGAGGCTGCTTTTGTCTGCTGTTCAGCAGCCTGTTGCTCAGGGGAGGGGGCAGCCTGTTGCTGGCAGGGGGGGAGGGGGGAGGTGTGCAGGATGCGAGGCCGCGGGGGGGGGGGGCAGCGGACGTGGGGAGGCACTTTTCCTCTGCCCGGCAGCTCTGCGGGATCCCTGTCCCTGTGGCCAGCTGCGCAGGCAGAGGCCAGTTGGAGCCGGCCGAAGAGGAGGAGGAGGTGGATTCTAGGACCCAGGTGAGCGAGCCCCAGGGACGCTGCTGCGCTGGCATGTATAGAGGGGAGGAGGGGCAGAGAGGCTGCTTTTGTCTGTTCGGCAGCCTGTTGCTCAGGGGAGGGGGCAGCCTGTTGCTGGCAGGGGGGTGGGGAGGGCAGCGGGCGTGGGGAGGCACTTTTCCTCTGCCCGGCAGCTCTGCGGGACCCCAGTCGGAGCCGGCCCTAGGAGGAGAAGGATCCTAGGACCCAGGTGAGCGAGCCCCAGGAATGTTGCTGCGCATGTGCGGGAGTTGCCTCACCCCGTTCGTATCTAGGGATCCGACGTAAGTCGGATCCACGTAAGTCGGGGACTGCCTGTATTGACAATTCATCTGAGTTTTCTATCAATCGCAGTGCAACATCTCAATCTGATACAGAAAGGCACTGCTGAGTCAATTTTTTTGGCTATTATTGACTCTATCAAATCTGGTCTTACACGCTGATTCAGTCACTGTGACAAATTTGTACCCTTTTTGGATTCCTTTAGGAGTTCAGAGAACTAAGTGATGAAGATCTCTATTCAGCGACTGAATAGTTTCAACAAAGGTACAATAAGGAAATTTCAAGAGATCTCTGTGACGAGATCATCTTCCTGAAACATATACATTCTACCAACTTTAAATTGGACTGCAAGCCAAAAGAACTTCTTCAAGAAATATTCAATCTCGGCCGGATGACTGTATTTCCTAATATCACAATTGCATTACATATTTTTGTCAGTCTCCCTGTATCAGTGGCTTCAGGTGACTTCAGCATATTAAAACAAGTAAAGAATAATCATTGTCCTACAATAGGACAGGAGTGTTTGAATGGGCTTGCAATGCTTAACATTAACAGTAATGTTGCACGTTAATTAGACTTTTCTTCAATCATAAATGAATTTGCACACAATAAAGCCAGAAAAACATTCCTAAAATGAAGAGTATTGCTTGCTATGGAAACTTATAATTAAAGATACATTTTTAATGTACATGCTATTGGTATAATGACTAACTTGTTAATAAATAAATGTCTCGTGTTCATTTTCATATATTCTTTTGGTTTTAGCATGATCTTGTGCATGAGAATTTAGATATGTCAGGGGGCTGGAGCTAGGCTGGGACCACTAAACTCAAAGGATTTGTCTATACAGCAGGGCTTAACTCGAAATAAGCTACACAAATGGAGCTACATCAATTGCGTAACATTTCAAAATAGCTTACTTCGAAATTGGGAGTGTCTACACAGCACTTATTTTGAAATTTCCTCTGACTTCTTACTCCTCATACATTGAGAGTTACAGGAGTTGGAGTAAGAAGTCCTCCAGCTTGACAGTATTTTGACATTATTTCAAAATAGTTCGCATCTACTCTGCAGACTTAAGTTATTTCAAAATAACCCTAGTTATTTCAAAATAATGTTGCTTTGTAGACGTTCCGAAAGTGGCCCAGGCCTCTGTCATTGTTTGAGAGGTCCTGCCTACATCCATTCAATCCTATAGCTGAGTCCTGACCCCACATGAGAATTAAAACATGGAGGGAGGCCTCACTTTTTGGAAGACAGAATTAGACACAGAGATGAATCATCAGTTTGAAAACGGAATGTTTGTGCTAATTAAGTGAATAGGTCAGAAGGCTAAGAAGAGAGCATGTCTGAGCCAATATCGGAGAACACCCAGTTATCTAATTTCCTGTAAATAGTTCCCTAAGGACAAAATAACTTCGGAATATGGAGATGAAGAAAGAAAAAGTGGGATCGTGGGCAGTGTGTAGACAGTGCATGCTGCACAGTGATTGGTTCCTGCAAAGTAGCCAAGCCAAGCCAAAAATACATGCGGAAATGAGATTTGTATACCCCACATTTCCTACCCCACATTTCAATCTGATCAACTGTGCCTAACACTGCCACCTGCAAAATAAAGCTACCTGAGTGACAAAATATTTTCAGGCTGTTTAATGTATTAAAATGGATTGCATTTTTGGTCAGCTCATTGCATAAAAGCTATGATGAAGGACAGCAAGACTACAGGTATGGGAATGATGCTTAATGAAGAACCATTTAAAACGGTGTTCAGTGGGACTCTTCCCAGGGTCAGCGTTCTGCACTGGAACAGGACTGATTTCAAAATCAGTGCCTAGGATTATTTTAGAAAGAAGAATAAGGAGACATAACAGGCATAATGAATATCTAAAATAATTAATGATAGAAAGAGAGCAGTCTGGTTCATTTTTATTACTGTTACAAAAAGAAGCACACAATTAAAAGGCAACAAACTTAAAATCAATAAAAAGAAAGTCCTATAGCTTATAATCAGAAGATGGACCACATTACCACAAGGCATTGAGACAAATATTGTACAAACTTTAATTAAAAAGCATTAAAGATTGCAACATCAGATATTCCCCTTATTCAGAGATGATGTTTGGATAAACTAGAAAGAGCTCCCATTTATCACCAGATAAGGTAAGGAAGTAATGTGGTTCATAGTGTAGCATTGCACAAGTTAGATGCACTATTGTTTTTTTCGCCTTTCACTGGGCAATCCATCAGTGGCTGATTTTGGAGACATGATACCAGCTTACATAAAACATTGGTCTTTTCCAGTTAAGCAGTTTTATTTTTGCTACATTAAAATAACCTCATTTATCACTAATAACCTGACACCTCCTTAGCATAAAAGAAAATAAATAAAAAACTATCCCTCTGGCATAAGATAGAAAATGTGTTGAGAGCCAAAACTGCAGGAAAAAAAAGGAATCACAGCAAGATATGATTGATAAAACAATACTTTAAAAAAAGGCATGTAGAGATTTCTTTTGTCCTTCTCATCTGGGTTTTACAGAACATAAGTAAAGTTTAGGAATAAATTTAATTAGCGATCAGATTGGAATAAAGCTTAATTAAACTTTTAAGGAGAAATCTTATAGGGTATGTCTACACTACAGCGCTAATTCGAACTAACTTAGTTTGAATTAGTTAATTCGAACTAAGCTAATTCGAACTAACGGATCCAGACTAAAAAACTAGTTCGAATTAGCATTTTGCTAATTCGAACTAGCATGTCCACATTAAGTGGACCCTGAACCAGGGTTAAGGATGGCCGGAATCAGAGCCAGCAGGGCATCAGATGAGGACTTAGAGCATGGAGATGCTGTCTCAGGCTAGCCCAGGGCTGTGCTTAAAGGGACCCGACCCCCACCCCGGACAGACAGTTCTCAGGGCTGCCCCACTTGCAAAGCAGTCCTGTCTTGGAGTGCCCTGAGTGCCCACACTGGGCACATCACAGCACTCGGCCATCAGACCGGCTGCACTTGCTGCAGGCTGCCATCTGTGGAGAGGAGGCAACTGGGGGGCTACAGGAGAGCTTCCACCCCCAGAAGCCCACAGAGCCAGCCCAGTCCTCCCCTTCGGGGGCGCGTACCCCATTTCTCACTCAAGGAGAGGTGGGAGAGGGAAGAGAGAGGGTGGGAAAGGGGAGGGCAACTACAATGAGCAGAGGTTTGGAACAGGTCCCATATGAAGAGAGGCTATAGAGACTGGGACTTTTCAGTTTAGAAAAGAGGAGACTGAGGGGGGATAGGATAGAGGTCTCTAAAAGCATGAGTGGGGTGGAGAGGGTGCATCAAGAAAAGTTCTTCATTACTTCCCATAATAGAAGGACTAGAGGACACCAAAGGAAAGGAATGGGTAGCAGGCTTCAAACTAGTAACAGAAAGTTGTTCTTCACAAAGCAAAGAGTCAACCTGTGGAACTCCTTGCTGCAGGAGACTGTGAAGGCTACAACTAGAACAGAGTTTAAAGAGAAGTGAGATAAAGTCATGGAGGTTGGGTCCATGGAGTGGTATTAGCCAGGGGGTAGGAGTAGTGTCCCTGCCCAAAGTTTGTGGAAGGCTGGAGAGGGATGGCACGAGACAAATGGCTTGGTCACTGTCATCGGTCCATCCCCTCCAGGGTCCCTAGGGTTGGCCACTGTCGGCAGACAGGCTACTGGGCTAGATGGACCTTTGGTCTGACCCAGTACGGCCATTGTAAGCTCAGGACTCAGGGTCGGGGGTCTCAGTGGACCACCTTGATTTTCATGCATACCTGCTACTGGGTGGCCAGGCTGGCAGCTCTCCTGCCCTACACAGCCACTTTCCTGTGCCTAGTGCGGAAGTCGTGAATGAGGTCCACGATGTCCGCACTAGACCAGGTGGGTGCCCGCCTCTTGCGGTCCCGGGCAAGCTCCCGGGAGCCACCAGCCTGGTCCTGGGAAGAGGCGAAGGGCTGGGTGGCAGAGGGCGGCTGGCTCGAGCCGTGCCAAGTGCAGGGTCTGCTATCTGGGTGCTGGCAGGCTTGCACCTGGCACGGGCACCGTAGCCAGCCCGTGACCCTTTAACGGGGCCAGGGCCGGGAGGGGGGCAATAGAGTTTCCCTGGTGTTGGCCAGAGTGGCTGCCAGGGAAAGCTGGGGAGGGCTGGCCTCCCACTAGTTCAAATTAAGGGGCTACACACCCCTTAATTCGAACTAGTAAGTTCGAACTAGGATTAGTCCTCGTACAATGAGGTTTACCTAGTTCGAACTAAGCGCTCCGCTAGTTCGAATTAATTTCAAACTAGCGGAGCACTAGTGTAGCGCCTATCAAAGTTAATTCGAACTAATGTCCATTAGTTCGAATTAACTTTGTAGTGTAGACATACCCATACAGAGTAAGGGGAATAATCCAAATATACTCAAACATAAGCCTGTTCATTTATAAGCCAACCCCCCAAACTTACAGGGAAAAAAAATGCTAAAAAGTCACATGTGTTTAGAAACTGACATCAGAGTACAGTAGTCTAGGACCTTATAAACAAGCCAGTGACTTTTTACCATTTTTTCTCTGTAGCAGGTCCAAGACCGCTGCAACTCTGCTTCTAAATGTATCAAGTAAATTTAATTTTTAAAAATCCCTTTTGTGCCTTAAAGGAGAAGCATAATGTACAGATGTCAATCACTTATAACTTTTTCAACACAGTGTTTTATGATAAGAAAACGGTATCATTACAGAGTTTTATATAGCCGCTTGTTCATATATCTTCATTATTTTAGCATGACCATCCTACATTTCAATTGAAAAATCCTAGCAGATTCAAAGTCAAATTACTATAAATGGTGCAGAACTTAAGATCTAAACTGTAGCTAGCTTCAAAGATTGTCTTATATGCATCATCCAGTGTTCTATGGCAAAGCAAATGGCCTTCAATATTACAGTTGGTAAGGAAAATCATGAAAGTTTGAAACATGAGAAAAATTCTCCCACCACAGGCCTAATCAAAAACCTGTTCAAGTCAATGGAATATTTCAACAAGGTTTGGATCAAGATCTGTTTATTTAAAGTCCTTAAGTAAATTACAGGATACTTCTTCACCTTTAAAAAAAACAGTTCTTGGTCCCTGCTTGTGGAGACATTATGGGTGTGTCTATACAGCAAAGTAATTTCAGAATAATGGGCATTATTTTGAAACTAGCCAATTAGCCCGTCATAAGATCGGATTTTCAGGTCTTCTCTCCTGAGCTCTCTCTCTCTCTCTCTCTCCTCCTACTGCCTCTCCCTCCCCTCTCTCAGCTCTCCTCCGCCTCCTGTCCCTCTCTCCGTCTCTTTCTTTCTCATCTCCTCCTCCTGCCTCTCACTCTCACTTTCTCTTCTCCTCCCTCTCTTTCCCCTCTGTCTCTCCCTGCCCCCCTTCCCCTTCCCCTCCCGCTGTGGCGCTCGGCTGAGTGCTGCTTGCTCAGCTGGGCTGCCACGAGGGAGGGGTGTGGTCTGTGATGTACACGGCCAGTGGGCAGGGCCATGTATGTCACCACTCCACCCCCCTTTCCCTTCCTGCCGCGGGGGAGCCCAAATGGCCCGTTGCACTGCTGGCTCCCCCGGCGGCCCAGCTGAGGGGTGTAGCACTCAGCTGAGTGCCACGGTGGGAGGTGAAGGGGGGGTGGTGACATACACGGTGTACAGTGTACATCACCGCCCCGCCCCCTTCCCCTCCCTCCGTGGTAGCTTGGCTGAGTGTTGCGCGCTTAGACGTGCTGCCACGGGGGAGGAGGGACGGGGCGGTGACGTACACGGCCAGGAGGCGGGGCTTTGTATGTCACTGCCTCCTCTTCCCCTCTCCCGTGGCAGCCTGGCTGAGGGGCACAGCACTCAGCGCCACGGTGGGAGAGGAAGGGGGGTCGGTGGCATACTCGGCCACGCCCCCTGGCCGTGTACGTCACTGCCCCACTCTCTTCCCCTCCTGCCGGGGCCTAGCTGAGCGGTGCAGTGCGAACACTGCTCAGCTGGGCCCCGGTCAGGGAGCAAGTGGTGGCAAGCGGCCGTTTGGGGTCCCCGCTCTCCATGCATGGGAGCATCTACACAGCTATTCCACTATTTTGAAATAATTTCAAAATATTGGATGGCTTATTCTGGATTCTGTAAACCTCATTCTACAAAGAATAACGCCTATTCCAAAATAGATATTTCTCAAGGGTCTGTGTAGACAGGGTAAAAGCTGCTATTTCGAAATAGGGGGCCTCCAGCCCTTCCCAGGGTGCCCTTCTGTCTGCTCTTTCCACACTCTCCTCTCCCTCCCCTCCATGCCCCTCCGGAGCCCTTAAAGGTGCAGCCTCTGCAGAAAGGGCCTGTGGCATGCAGCAGGCCTGACAGCCTAGAGCCACCCTTCAGCTGCACCTGCCTTGCTTTTCCCCCAATATCAACCACTCTGCTGCTCCCAGGGAGCAGTCAGACAGATCTCAGGAGCCTGCCAGGGGCTGAAAACCTTCCTGGTCTGGTGCGGAGATCCTGGACCTTATTGAGGTGTGGGGTGACAAGATCAATCTCCAAAATCTCTGCACCAGATGCAGAAATGCAGATGTCTATGGCCAGATGGCTGACAGCCTGGCCAACAAGGGGCACATCCGCACCCAGGAGCAGGTACAGATGAAGGTCAAAGCTCTCTGCCAAGCCAGGAAGGGCAATTCCTGCTCCAGGGCAGAACCCTACACCTGCCCGTAATTTAAAGACCTGGACCACATCCTGAGGGGCAGGGCAGTTGCTCCCCCCCTACTGTGGACTCCGGGCTCGAGACTCCTGTTGTCATCCTTGTGGGAAGAGCGGGAGAGATGAGAAGGAGGAGGTGGAGCATCAGCACCCAACTGACCCTGGAAGAGCCAATACCCCTCCCTGTGGACATGTCCCAGGTGTCGTCCTAGACTGGGGAAGGAACATCATGTGAGTGCCATCACGCTCCCTTCACACAGGAGGTGAAGGAGAAGAGTGGGGAGGGGGGTAGCTGGGTGCTCCTCACTTTGCCCTTGGTGCCCGGGGATTGTGCAGCCGCCTGTGCATGTGGGAGCATGTGACACTCAGGAGCGGCCCTAGAGAAGCTGCCGGCAACTGGCGCTCTAGGCGAAACGCATGATCGGCGCACAATCGGCACCCCCACCTCCAAATCCCTCAATGGCCGTTTAATTTGGTGCCCTAGGCAACCGCCTAGTTTGCGCCTATGGACGGGCCGCCACTGGTGACACTGCTTCTGGGCACATGGCCCCAGGAGACTGCCACAGAAGACACTTGTACTATTGGCCAAGGGTATCTGGAGAGGCCTGCCATGTCCTGTCCTTGGGGTGGGACACCCTATGCGCTGCCTCTAGGAGGAGGTGCAGGACATTGACACACATGAAGCAGTCCCGCACATGGGCATGCCCACACTTTTGGGCAGCCCCCACTCCTGGGGACATCTGGGCCCACGGAGCAAGGCCATGTGCACTCTAGCCAAAGCATGTCGCTTTTGCCTGAGCCGAGAACTGTCACTCTTGGCTCACAGATGAGGGATAGGCTTCGGGCACAGTGTCCTCTGGGATGACTGACCATCTCTTTTTATTCTCTACAGACAGACCAGCTGGGGACAGCCTCACAAAACTGAGTCACCCGCAGGTGCCACAAACCCATGGGCAAGTTCCAGAGGCAGCACCTGGCAGCACTCCAATCCCTGGTGCAGATCATTGACTGTAGGCTCCAGGAGGACATCCAGCTGCGTCTTGAGACCTGGCGGGAGCTGCTGGTGTAGGACCGCTCCCTGTGCACGCCCTCATTGTCAGCATGATGCCTGCTCCTGCTTCAGATTCTGTTCCCACCCGTGCTGTAGATCCCCCTCCCCAACACGCTCCCATGGACACAGAGGACCCCACACCTATGGCAGTGGGATCAGCAGAGTCAGGTGCCATTCCCAGCCACAGCCCTGAGCCTCTCCTCAGTGCTCCTCCCCCTTCCAGTCCCCACCTTCCTCCTCCAAGGTTCTCATGCCCCCTCTCTTTTCCCCTCTCCCAGGTTCTTTCCCCGGTTTCTTTTACTCCAAATAAAAAAATACAGATCATTTAGTTTTTCAAAAAAAAAAGTGTGGTTTATTTTGTCACCAGGAAAGGGAGGAAGAGGGGGAAGAGAGGGGTTACAGGAGGCAAGGCAGTGAGAAGTGAAGCAGAAGCCTCTAGTGGGTTGCCCAGGGGAGTGTGTCACTGGCCCCCCTTCAGGATGTGGACAGCCCCCTGATGGGCCTGTCAGATGGCAGCAGTGCATAGCTGCTATGCCTTGCTGATGTGGTCAGCCTCCACCCCCCACCCTGGCAGAAATGCTTCCCTCTTCCTTCCACATACATTTTGGAGCACACAACATCCTGGGACAATAGCCCAGAATGTGGCATGCTGTACTCCCCGAGGTCCAGCTGGGTGACGAGGCATCTAAATTCTGCCTTCAAGTGGCCGAAGGCACCCTCCATGACCATGCAGACCCTGCTGAGCCTTGCACTGTATCATTCTCGGGGCGGGCTGAAAATGTAACTCCCCGCTGCATTTGCAATTCCGACTCGTCTAATCTGCATCCCTTTTCCAGAAAAGGGGTCCAGTGTAGACACAGCCGAAGTGACTACTGACCTGATGCCCTGCCTGAACTGTTTCTGGGTGGCCTTAAACGTGATTCAGTGTCCAATCAGTGTGGACACTATTTCAAAATAGCCATGCGCTATTTCTATGTGCATTTTGTATGTAGATGCGCGATTTTGAAATAAGCAATTCTGGAAAATCTCTTCTGGAATAGCTTATTCCAAAATAAATGTACAGTGTAGATGTATTGACCTATAAACTGCTGTAGTCAAATGAAAGCTTATGGTTACAAAAGTGTCAGTCCTAAAATGGGTTTTGCCATGATGGAATACATTTAAAAAATATTTATTCTATCATAACACAACTTGTATGGCACACACACTAAAAGAAGAACACATCAATCACTGTTCCTGATATTAGGCAAGAGATTAACTAAAGAGAAGGGGGAAAGACATGAAAAAAATATTGGACTAAATGTAAGTCAAGATAAAAGAGAATTGATTCATAAATAATAAATGTAAATCTCATTATATATCAGGAAGAACCAATCATAACAGATTCTAGATGAGTAAAATGATTAACACCACAAGTTCAAATCACAGATACTGTTACTGAAGATGAATGGGTCAAATTGCCTAGAGATGAGATATTACAAACATGAAAATGTGTGTCCTTGTGGCTAAGATAAAGTAGCACCAAGATACAGTAAGAGCATCTTGTTATCACTCAGTCATTCTTATTGTCATCAGTCACTTATGATGATCAGGGGAAGGATATATAGAAGGTGACAAGGCTTAAAAATGGTCAAATGAGAATTACTAGGCAGCAATGTCATAAAAAAGTCCCTCTTGGATTCATCTCACAGGATTTCTTAATCCCTTAGCTACACTCCATGACCAACTCATGGAATATACGTCCCCCATAAAGTGGAGGTGATTGAAATAACGAATGGTTCCTAATTTTCAGAATTTATTTATAGTTAAATTTATGTGGTATTCCACGGCTATATATCTATGCATTATCAATATAGGCAGATGATTTTAACTGACTCTGGTGTATAGATATAATAATATTTTGTCACTTTATAGCACCTGTCAAACAACAGTCGCAACCCACTGCACAAATATTAACTGAATGCCAGGGTATCCCAATGAAGTTAATGTAAGGATATGTCTTACCTGTCACAGTCACCCTCTGTCGCTGGGTATGGTGTAACAGGCTCTCATCCTTTTGTGCCTCTTGCTCAGTCATTCCAGTCTTGCTGTGGCCTGCTTCACTTTGAAACCCTCTGGTTGGGTCATATGTAGCCCCATCCCTTCCCACCTCATTAGTCCTTGCAACAGAAACCCACTGGTAGAAGATGTACCATCCTCACTGAACTGGTGGGTGAACCTAAGTTGTCCCTTCTCATGGAGTTCCATTCCAGGGTTCTTTTAATAATTAGTCAAGGCCTGGCTATACAGACTATTTGTCCCCCAAACCACTTCCTATGTTGTACTGTCATGGGGCTTAGCCACATCCACTTCTCGGGCTCATCGTGCATCTGAGTTTCTCCCTTGGACTTTTCCACAGGCTACCTGAAGAATTTCTAAGCCCTTTTTGCAACCCAGCTGGTTCTACTACAGGACAGTTTTCTCCACTCACCTGAAGAGCAATTTCTGCCACAGTAGGGCTGTGTCTAGACTACATGCCTCTGTCGTCAGAGGCATGTAGATTAGACACATAGGCAAAGGCAAATGAAGCCGCGATTTAAATGATCGTGGCTTCATTTACATTTACATGCCTGCCGCGCTGAGCCGACAAACAGCTGATCAGCTGTTTGTCTGCTCAGCGCGCTAGTCTGGACGCTCCCCTGCCGACATCAAAGCCCTTTGTCGGCAGCCCCGTTATTCCTCGTGGGATGAGGTTTACCGGGCTGCCGACAAAGGGCTTTGATGTCGGCAGGGGAGCGTCTTGACTAGCGTGCTGAGCGGACAAACAGCTGATCAGCTGTTTGTCGGCTCAGCACAGCAGCCATGTAAATGTAAATGAAGCCGCAATCATTTAAATCGCAGCTTCATTTGCCTTTGCCAAAAAAACAAATCTACATGCCTCTGGCGACAGAGGCATGTAGTTTAGATGTACCCTAGGAGTCTCCCTGGTCCCTCCAAGCCCTTCTACCAACAGAAAGAACCACAGACAGATTCAGTTCTTCCCATTTTCCTTTTTCAAATTGCACTGGGTTCCCTATTGCAGGCCTGCCTACCTTTCCTTACAAAAGGTTTTGTCCATCAGCAGACGTTGGAACCTGGCTCCAACCATACTTATCTCCCTTGAAGGCACCAATCTGCTGTCCTTCCTGGTCAGCTCCCACCTGAGACAGGGTCAGCCCTCTTAACACCTCTTTTCAGGCTTGGATTGGAGGGCATACACTGAACATTCATAGAATCATAGAATAATAGGACTGGAAGGGACCTCAAGAGGTCATCGAGTCCAGCCCCCCACCCTCAAGGCAGGACCAAGCTCCGTCTACACCATCCCTGACAGATGTCTATCCAACCTGTTCTTAAATATCTCCAGAGAGGGAGATTCCACCACCTCCCTTGGCAATTTATTCCAATATTTGACCACCCTCACAGTTAGGAATTTTTTCCTAATGTCCAATCTAAACCTCCCCTGCTGCACTTTAAGCCCATTACTCCTTGTCCTGTCCTCAGAAACCAAGAGGAACACATTTTCTCCTTCCTCCTTGTGACACCCTTTTAGATATTTGAAAACCGCTATCATGTCCCCCCTTAATCTTCTTTTTTCCAAACTAAACAAGCCCAGTTCATGAAGCCTGGCTTCATAGGTCATGTTCTCTAAACCTTTAATCATTCTTGTCGCTCTTCTCTGTACCCTTTCCAATTTCTCCACATCTTTCTTGAAATGTGGCGCCCAGAACTGGACACAGTACTCCAGCTGAGGCCTAACTAGCGCAGAGTAGAGTGGCAGAATGACTTCACAAGTTTTGCTTACAACGCACCTGTTGATACAACCTAGAATCATATTTGCTTTTTTTGCAACAGCATCACACTGTTGACTCATATTCAACTTGTGGTCCACTATGACCCCTAGATCTCTTTCCACCATGCTCCTTCCTAGACAGTCGCTTCCCATCTTGTATGTATGGAACTGATTGTTCCTTCCTAAGTGGAGCACTTTGCATTTCTCTTTATTAAACCTCATCCTGTTTACCTCTGACCATTTCTCTAACTTGCTACGGTCATTTTGAATTATGTCCCTATCCTCCAAAGAAGTCGCAACCCCACCCAGTTTGGTATCATCTGCAAACTTAATAAGCCTACTCTCTATCCCAATATCTACATCATTGATGAAGATATTGAACAGTACGGGTCCCAAAACAGACCCTTGAGGAACTCCACTTGTTATCCCTTTCCAGCAGGATTTAGAACCGTTAACAACAACTCTCTGACTACGGTTATCCAGCCAATTATGCACCCACCTTATCGTGGCCCTATCTAAGTTATATTTGCCTAGTTTATCAATAAGAATATCATGCGAGACCATATCAAATGCCTTACTAAAGTCTAGGTATATGACATCCACCGCTTCTCCCTTATCCACAAGGCTCGTTATCTTATCAAAGAAAGCTATCAGATTAGTTTGGCATGACTTGTTCTTCACAAACCCATGCTGGCTATTCCCTATCACTTTATTACCTTCCAAGTGTTTGCATATGATTTCCTTAATTACCTGCTCCATTATCTTCCCTGGGACAGACGTTAAACTGACCGGTCTGTAGTTTCCTGGGTTGTTCTTATTCCCCTTTTTATAGATGGGCACAATATTTGCCCTTTTCCAGTCTTCTGGAATCTCCCCTGTCTGCCATGATTTTTCAAAGATCATAGCTAAAGGCTCAGATACCTCCTCTATCAGCTCCTTGAGTATCCTGGGATGCATTTCATCAGGACCTGGTGACTTGCTGACATCTAACTTTCCTAAGTGATTTTTAACTTGTTCTTTGTGTATCCTATCTTCTAAACTTACCCTCTCTCTGCTTGTATTCACTACGTTAGGCACACCTCCAGACTTCTCGGTGAAGACCGAAACAAAGAAGTCATTGAGCATCTCCGCCATTTCCAAGTTCCCTGTTACTGCTTCTCCCTCCTCACTAAGCAGTGGGCCTACCCTGTCCTTGGTCTTCCTCTTCCTTTTAATGTATTTATAAAAGGTCTTCTTGTTTCCCTTTATGCCTGTAGCTAGTTTGATCTCATTTTGTGCCTTTGCCTTTCTAATCTTGCCCCTGCATTCCCGTGTTGCTTGCCTATATTCATCCTTTGTTAGTTGTCCTAGTTTCCATTTTTTATATGACTCCTTTTTTATTTTGAGATCGTGCAAGATCTCCTTGTTAAGCCAAGCTGGTCTTTTGCCATATTTTCTATCTTTCCTACACAGCGGAATTGTTTGCTTTTGGGCCCTTAACAACGTCCCTTTGAAATACTTCCAACTCTCCTCAGTTGTTTTTCCCTTCAGTCTTGCTTCCCATGGGACCTTACCTACAAGTTCTCTGAGCTTATCAAAATCTGCCTTCCTGAAATCCATTACCTCAATTGTGCTGGTCTCCCTTCTACCTTTCCTTAAGATCATGAACTCTATTATTTCGTGATCACTGTCCCCCATACTGTCTTCCACTTTCAAGTTCTCAACTAGTTCCTCCCTATTTGTTAAAACCAAATCCAGAACAGCTTCTCCTCTGGTAGCTTTTTCAACCTCCTGAAACAGAAAGTTGTCTCCAGTGCAGTCCAGAAACTTACTGGATAGCCCGTGCCTCGCTGTGTTAGTTTCCCAACATATGTCTAGATAGTTGAAGTCCCCCATCACCACCAAATCTTGGGCTTTGGATAGTTTTGTTAATTGTTTAAAAAAGGCCTCATCCACCTCTTCCACCTGGCTAGGTGGCCTGTAGTAGACTCCTAGCATGATATCATCCTCGTTTTTTACCCCTTTTAGCTTAACCCAGAGACTCTCTACACAGCTATCTCCTACGTTCATCTCCACTTCAGTCCAAGTGTGTACATTTTTAATATACAAGGCAACCCCTCCTCCCTTTTTTCCCTGTCTGTCCTTCCTGAGCAAACCGTACCCCTCCATACCAACATTCCAATCATGCGTCCCATCCCACCAGGTTTCTGTAATACCAATGATATCATAGTTGTATTTATTGGTTAGCAATTCCAGTTCTTCCTGCTTATTACCCATACTTCTCGCATTTGTATATAGGCATCTAAGATACTGATTTGATCTTGCCTCCCTGTTGTGCCTTGACCCTCCTTTCTCCTTGCCATTATAGGCCGTAGTCCCCCCCATTTCCAACCCATCTCCCAGTCCCGCACATTCAGCACTTACCTGTGGGCTTTGCTCACCTGCCCCCGTCGAACCTAGTTTAAAGCCCTCCTCACAAGGTTAGCCAGTCTGTGTCCAAACAAGGCCTTCCCGCTCCTGGAAAGCGGAACTCCATCTCCGCCAAGCAGTCCTTCCTGGAAGAGCACCCCGTGATCAAGGAAGCCGAATCCCTCCTGGTGACACCATCGTCGCAGCCAGGCATTCACCTCCAGGATGCACCTCTCTCTGCCCGGGCTCCTACCTTTGACAGGAAGGATAGAAGAGAATACCACCTGCGCTCCAAACTCCTTCACCCGTACTCCCAAAGCCCTGTAGTCACACTTGATCCGCTCAGTGTCACACCTGGCAGTATCATTTGTGCCCACGTGGATGAGTAGCATGGGGTAGTAGTCAGAGGGCCGGATAATCCTCGACAATGCCTCCGTAACATCTCGGATACGGGCCCCTGGCAGACAGCATACCTCTCGAGATGAACTGTCAGGGTGACAGATGGGTGCCTCCGTTCCCCTCAGAAGAGAGTCTCCAACCACCACTACCCTACGTTTCCTCCTCGCAGTGGTGGCATATACTGTAGCTATAAGGTGAGGTTAGTTGAGATACAGGCTCCCATTAACCCATTCTGGAGTAATGTGAGATTTGTACAATTCACTACAGATATGAATAGCCACTGTTCAGGGAAAGAATATGGATAACTTTATAGCTTGGTAGTTAGGGCACTTACTCATGTTCAAATCTCTGCTTCAATGACTAATAAAAAGTGGTGCAACTTCAGCAGAAGAAAATCCAAGATTTGCCTACCTATGGTTTATATCCTGTGTCTAGAAAAACTGAAGTACTGAAAAGGTCAAACATTTATTAGATCTTCTGGCAGGATTTGGTATGGAAAATTCTATGTTCCATATATTAACATTTTTCAAAATCACTCAGGCTGTGTCTAGACTGGCAAGTTTTTCCACAAAAGCAGCTGCTTTTGCGGAAAAACTTGCCAGCTGTCTACACTGGCCGCTTGAATTTCCGTAAGAACACTGACTTCCTACTGTCTGAAATCAGTGCTTCTTGCGGAAATACTATTCTGCTCCCATTCAGGCAAAAGTCCCTTTTGCGCAAAGCTTTTGCGCAAAAGGGCCAATGTAGACAGTTCAGATTTGTTTTGTGCAAAAAAGCCCCGATCGCAAAAATGGCGATCAGGGCTTTTTTGTACAAAAGCGCGTCTATATTGGCACAGGCGCTTTTCCGCAAAAAGTGCTTTTCCGGAAAAGTGTCCATGCCAATCTAGACGCTCTTTTCCGCAAATGCTTTTAACGGAAAACTTTTCCATTAAAAGCATTTGTGGAAAATCATTCCAATCTAGACGTAGCCTCACAGTATGACGCATTCTGTATGGCAGATCATATCTATATCTCTACATAGTGAACAAGTAATTTTATGTATCTATGTCTATTGACAGAAAGTAGGGAGTTATTAAACTGGAAAGATTCACTTCATGTCTGAAGCAGTAGCTTAATTCTAGGTTCAGCAACCTAGTAATTTACATAACTACAGTAACTCATTTCATTAACAGGTCATTAGGAATACTAGAAAAGAATGTAAGAACCCACAGTTAAACATAGGACATTCAGAGACAAAATGTAAATTATGTGAAACCTTAACAAGCTTCCAAACCACAAATCAAAATATAACATGATTAAAGATTGGAGTCTGTACACATTACTTGTATGGAGTGGTACTGCCTCAAATATTTAGTCCCATTAAGATCAGTTACATTTGTAACATAAATACTACTCAGCATGAAAAGTGTTCAGAACTCAGCCTGAAATTAAGCAAAATTCCTCACAAATATCCTATCTTAACTCTGCATATATATTTCGGTGTCTCTGTAGTGGTATCAGTATAAAGACAACAGATTGAAAGGATTATGTTAGCAGCAAAATGCATTGCTGTTTTATGTAGTTTATCAGAGTGTCAAAAATTTTCAGCATGACAGAGCCCTCCAGTTACATCCTAGCTACTGTAACTAACTTGATACATGGTTAAGAATAACCTTCAACTTGGCTTTGTAATGTGGACTAACTGGGGGTATGTCTATACTACCCTCCTAGTTCGAACTAGGAGGGTAATGTAGGCATACCGCACTTGCAAATGAAGCCCGGGATTTGAATTTCCCGGGCTTCATTTGCATAAGCGGGGAGCCGCCATTTTTTAAAATCCCGCTGGTTCGAACCCCGTGCAGTGCGGCTACACGGGGCTCGAACTAGGTAGTTCGAACTAGGCTTCCTATTCCAAACTACCGGTACACCTCGAGGTAGTGTAGACATACCCAGGAAGAGTAGAAAGTTACCTACTGACAGAAGCAGCCACAGACAAAGGATAGGGCCAAAATTCTTGAGCTAAAATTGCAAGAGTGAGGTGGGACACAGTTTAGAACTGATCTTGGCACAGATAGTATAGAGTCAGGGAAACTATCCTGTACTATACCTGCTGAACTAAGTGTTTTCATATTAATAGGGGCCCAGTCTGTCTCCATTAAAATCAATCCAAATGCATAAATTGTTTCCAATAATCATGGGATGAAATGGCCATCAAAATTATGTGTGAGCTGAAAGTTGGGTATTATGGAGTCCAGTAAAGTTTTCTTTGCTTGTCAGTCTCTGTGTAACTGATGGTGTTAACCATATGAAAGTCAAACAACTTGTACGTATTTAATATTTGATGTACTCAGACTATAAGCAGGTAAAATATAGACAAAAAATAAACGGGCAACACAAAAAATGGTAAGATTTCCTGAAATGTTATCTGAAATTGTGAGCCTTGTTTCCCTCTCATCTAATGATGCTGCACATTGGCCTGAGTCCATAGTTCTTATTCAAATCTACAGAATTAAAGGCACTTTCTCTGGAATAAATGTAGGAAAGGATTCCTAAATTTAATATAGAAAATAACCATACTAGGTAAAATCCTAGAGCTGAATTTCCAGTGCTATGGGTTTGCCTTAGGACATCCTGAGATTTGGGAAAATCCAGAGCTTGATCCAAACTGTAAAATGTAGGAGTTTCTTGAGCCAGGGTTATGGTTCTGCTTTCTTGTTTCTGTCTCTTTCCATTACTTCCAATAGCTCTTTATCTGTAGGATGTTTCAGAACGAAGAGTTATCACTAAAGACAAGCACAGAAATTCCCTTTTCATCACCTTGCCAACTTCTTGAATAGTGGGCCGCTTAAGAATTGTAAAACTAGAACTGATCAGAAAATGGAAAAAACCACCAATATTTCACAGTTTTGATTTCTGACATTGTCATGGTTTTTCATCAAACTTTTCTGACCAGCCTTAATTAAAAGAGACCACTTCTGGGAATCATTATTTAAATGATTGGATTTAGGGAGGTTTTGTCCTGACTCAGCTATAGCTGACCATTGAACTTTTAAAGATATTTTCTTTGCAACACATATCCAGAGGGCATTTTCAATTAAGCTGGAAATATTTACCAGAAAATAGCGAGTGCGGCTCAGCTTTAGGGCTGTAAATTGGTTAAGAATCTTGACGGCTAAGGTATTTCCTCTGAAGATAATGATGGATAGGTTGAAAACTGGAGCATACCATTAACAAGTGATGGACAATGTCTTTTAAGCATGTCACTGGCCATTGAAATTAATCTTATGGTAAAAGATCAAATCTCTATTCGTTTCCAATTTAGAGATGATGACTGAATAAATGTTCAAACAGGACATTTATTTCTCATTTTTTTTACATTAAATGTATTTTAGATGAGGGAATTTTGCTGATGATTATGGCTCATATAGATATGAGAATGATAGAACAGGATAACCCAACAGTATTAGTTTTAGATATTCATGCCCAATATAAGCAGCAAATGACTAATTCCTTGCAAGTTCTAGATTTATTCTATTAAGACGACAAGTTTGACTCTTTGCAGCTTCATGTCAGTTTTCCCATGACATTCACCAACCTGGGCACATCAATTTTTGTACTTATTTTGAATGACTTTAAAGTGGCCTGATTTTTCACAGCGTGGGTCCTCAACACTTCTTGAAAATCTTGTCTGCTAGGATTTCATTAGAGACTTTGGGTGTCTAACTTGAAGCACGGAAAAGAAGTACTTCATTTTCAAAAAATGCTAGGACCCTCTCTTATGAATACAAAGTCACTTTAATATGTCTCAAACTGGGTACCAAAAACCTTTGGCCCACAGGATAACTAGACACTTTCCAAATTTTAGATCACTTGTATTTTGTACAAACCTATGAATCAATAGACACTTGATTGTTCAATCTGCTGTTTGTTACATTATATATAGTTGTCATCAAGTGAATTCATAATAGACTTTTGCCCAGTGACATTTATCAAAACTATCTAAATATCCAAAAAGGAGAATGTTCCATCAAAATGCCATAGACAATGCATAGTGATTTACATGTTGCAATTCTTAGAGTTGGTGATCTATGTAAGAAGGATGATTTAGTCTTCTATTGATGATTTTCTAATGTTTTGGAGGCATGAATTTTGACATACTTTATTTGATTCACATTGCCATTTGTGATTTAGAAGTTATAATCATGTATTGTTTTTTGTCAAAGCCTTAATGTGATGTACAAAGGTGATATCCAAATCATGTGTCATCATGAAAAAGAAAAGGTGCATATCATCCTGCAATGTGGGGTGTGGGGTTTGCTCAAGCAAGAAGGATTTTTATTTTGAATAAATTTGTGCTAATTTTAGCTTTCATTACTCTTATCTGTTCTCTTGAGAGCCTTATATCCTGCTTATCACTACAATCTCTGTATATTTAGTTTCACAAACAAATGTGGTCTCACTGAAGACAATGATAAAACTTTCACCGAGTTCAATGGTAATAGTATTGGCTTAACTCTGAGCATTGTTTAAAATCCTGCTCAAACACGGGGAGTGGTTTGTCCATACATCTGTGTATTTTACTAAATTACTAATGATTGGTTCACCCCATTACCTACCATCTTGCTTAACTAGTATGGTGTTCCTTCACATAAAGAAAACAAATACACTGTTTATCTGCCAGTCAGCAAGGATTTTTGGCAAGCTAGAAGATGTGCTGGCAGATTATTAGTGCAGGCTAGGTCTTCAACATGTGCAGCACCTTATGTTGTAAAAATGAGTTTGCAACTGTTAAATTTCAAACACTTCATTTGTGGCTTAACAAAAAAAAAACCCAAAACAAACAAAAGCCAAGTTTCCCCAGAAATCCATCAATGTTATGTTGTTAGGCTGACTCTGGCATATAGAGAAAGGTCATTTTCTGTAGGACGAGGTTAGTATCCTGAATCAAAGCCTTAGTTAATAAGGAAGCAGTCTTTTTTCTCATAAATTTTACACACACAGAACTGAAATAAAGTTGTGATAGAGACATCCATTCATATATCCAGTATCCTAAAGCCCATTTTATACAAAGTTCTTTATTATCCCAATTCAGGATTTGTCCCCAGATAAACATCACTTATGTAGAATTTCTGTCCTCCTGTATAAATATGAATAAGCTACATAAGGCCCATTCCACTGGCATCTGCTTGACCTAAATAATTGCAAAGCCAATAGGCAGCCAGTTATACCTTAAATACAGTTGCAGGGACAGAGGTAAACTAAGGCTTCTCAAGAGCAGTTGCTTCCAATTATTTCAGTTTTCATATGGCCAAGGCTTTATACTATTTCCAGATGCATTTTGTGAAAGCAAGATGACTTTTTTTTTACTAGAATTCTCACATCTGTGGCAGAACACCTTAAGCTTAGCCCTGAGGTACCTAATGGAAATAGACATTTCCCATATTCCAGGATTAATTTAACAGAAATTGAAACATCACACTCTCCTGCTACCTTATGTCCTTACACTGTATTTTTATGGATTTTATGCTCTTTCTAGAGTATCATAGATGTGCTGGAAACATATGGAAATGGACCCTTGTATTGTAGCATAGAACTCTGGACCAACAGTGACTAAGATACTAAACTAATGTTATTGTCCTTAAAGAAATCTAAATGTCAGCACCAGATGTATCCCTTCTACTGTAATTATCGCAGGAAACTAGAGCAGCCTCTGCTACCTTTTAATTTCACCAAGTCTTAGCAGCATTATAGGAATTCATAAACAGGGAATGTCTCAGCACAAATACTTGCAGTTTCAATTATCCTTTGATCACTTTACAGGGAGCTGTATGGCTGCAAGCATCGTTTTCTTGTCCTAACTTAAGTTATTTGGTGCCAGTTCTGCTATTTTATTTTTAAAACAGCCAGGGGAACCATGAATAATGAAGACAATAATGAAGACATTTGAGCACCTTGGATGGGTAGGAATGGTGTCCCTAGCCTCTGTGGCTGTGTCTACACTGGGCCACTTATTCCGGAAAATCAGCCACTTTTCCAGAATAAGCTGCGAGCTGTCTACGCTGGCCCTTGAATTTCCGAAAAAGCAACGATGCTCTACTGTACAAAATCAGCCACTATTCCGGAAAAACTATTCTGCTCCCGCTCAGGCATAAGTCCTTATTCCGGAACACTGTTCCAGAAAAGGGCCAGTGTAAACAGCCCAGTTGTCTTTTCTGGAAAAAAGCCCCGATCGCGAAAATGGCGATCGGGGCTCTTTTCTGGAAAAGCGCATCTACATTGGCCACAGACGCTTTTCCGGAAAAAGGGCTTTTCCGGAAAAGCAGCCTGCCAATGTAGATGCTCTTTTTCCGGAAATATAACGAAAACTATTCTGTTTTAAGCAATTCCGGAAATTCATGCCAGTGTAGACACAGCCTGTTTGTCAGAGGCTGAGCATGGGTGACAGGAGAAGGATCACATGATAAAAGTGCATGTGTACCCTCAGCACTTTAAATGAAATGGCATGAAAGGAAGCTGGAAGCCAATGGAAGTCTGGTTCAGAAAGCAATACGTCAGGACATTTACCACGTCCCAAGATGTGCCACAATCCACTCCACCTTCCCACAATACATCATGACAGAAGGTGTCCCCTGCACTGGGGGATATATACCCACAGTGCATTTCTCTTGCTGTCAATGATGGTGCCCCCAGTATGGATGTGATCTGCCAACATAGTGTGAACATTGTGTGCTTTTTTTAATGTAGGTTTTTGGGTGTCCATATAAGTGTGGTCACCAAAACTTGGTAGTGTAGATAAGGCTACTGCTCTAATTTCCTTGGCTGCTGCCTCGCCGTGTCTTACCCATACCTCTGGGCCTTGTCCTGATGATGTCCCAGCAACAAACTCCGGGCTCTTTTTCACTCTCCCTAGCTTCTGGCAGCACTGCCCATAGCTATGCAGGGGAGCCAACAGCTTCTGGGGGCCCCTGGGCAAGCGGTGGAGAGGGGCAGCTCCATGCTCCCAGAACAGGAGGGCCTCAGGTGGAATAGGTGGGACTGGGGGGAACCATCCCTCAGCACTGCCTGGACCATGGCATACCCCTCATTCACCCCTCAGAGCTGCCCAAGGAGCACAGCGTAGTGCTCCGCTGGTGATTTAAAGGACATAGGGCTCCAGCCCCAGGCCCCTTTGTATTTCCAAGCCCCATGGCAACTGTCCACTTTGCCCTCCTTCCTCCCCACTTGCCCCCACCCCAATTGGAGGGTCTACAGCCAGGCAAAGCAGCTTGGTGGACCCTTTCCACTGCCCTTTTATGGCACAGGGTGTAGTAAGGCCACAAAACTTCCAGCAGGGGGCTTCAGAGAGTCTAGTATATCCTAAGATAGCACCATACTGAATAGCTGAGCAGAAGAGAAATACACATAAGGCACATAAGTCAAGACTCATTATACAATCCCCAGCATAGTTCTCAACCTGCCACAACCCAAGATGGGACTGAGGCTCAGATTCTCAGCCAATGTAAATTGGCTTTGCTCCCTGGAGCTACATCAATTTACACCCCCAGATAATCTGTTTGTATCAGATACTGATCGCCAATATTTTGGGGAAGGAGTAACAGATCTTATCTTGCTTCCTTTTACGAAAACTGTCTATAAAGAACTTGATCTTTCAAATATTTACAAATAGGATTAACTTGAATCACAGGAGTATTACTATTATTATTTTTATTAGGACAGTATTTAGGGACCAAGTGAGAATGGGGCCCCATTCAGATAGGCAACGTAAAACATGCAATGAAGCAACCTCTGCGTCAGAGAGTTTACATCTAAGATAAGGCACAAAGGGTAGGGAAAGTGACAATGTCTGAGTGGCATGCTGGTTTGCCAACATGTTAGTCCTATGGTTCCATTTTATTTTGTATTTAAATCTTTTGCCTGATATTTTTCCAGAAAGAATTTTGCTAGATGTAAGGACAAATAGGAATATTCAGGCTGAGTTAAATAACTCCTGAGCATAACCACTTGTAGACTCGGACCCTCACTTTTGAAGGAAGATATCAAATTTGGAATAAACCAGAGAGTCTGTGTCATTATTGCAGCTTCATCTTTGTTTCAAGCACTGTATGAATATTTATGATTTGGGACCAACGTGTTTGTATCTCTCACTTTTTTCTCTTTTTACCCTTACTTATTAAGCAATCAAGGTTCCTGAGCTATCCGAGCCCTTAAGCTCATTGACTAAGCTTAATTGTCCAATATAATTAAACATTTCTATCTAGTAAGAAATAAAACATTTCAAAATAATGCCCATTACGGAAAGAGTGTCAGCCTGAAGCAAGTATTCAACCAGCAGCCAAATACCGCACCACAGAAACACTAGCCCAGGAACCTATCCCTGCAACAAATCCCCTTGCCTCCCTTCTTTTGATATGCTATGTGTGTTTACACACAGACAGGGGAAATCTACGTTAGGAAATTATCTCAATAATAACAACTCCTGAAATCATAATTTTGATATAATGTGTCCACACTATGGGGAAGCCTCAAAATTATCCAAGGTAGGCTCCCTTAATGTGGATGTGCTACCTCGACTTGGAGCCCCAGGGAGCTTGGTAGTGTGGATGCTCCACTTGTTATTTCAAAATAAGGGGAATAATTCCCTAGTGGAGACCAGAGTGTACACACACACACACGCGCACACACACACACACACACACACACACAGGAATATTTACACACACACACACACACACACACACACACACACACACACACACACACACACACACACACACAGAGGAATATTTACCTGGCACTACTTGGATCTTTCAGAGCAAGGGGTTGGGGTTGTGAGGCATGCAGGAGTTGGGGTGGGAAGTGAAGAGGGGCTTAGGGCAGAGGGCTGGAGGTGTGCAGGAGTCAGGATTGGGAGGTGTGGGGACTCGGGAAGGCAGGGTGGTGGTGCAGAAGTCAGAGGAGGAGGAGGTCATCAGAGCAACTATGCTTTTCCTGAAAGGCTTTTTTTGAGCAAGAAATCCCTGCAGAGCATCCACACATGCCTTCTCGCACAAGAGCTGTAGCACAAAAAGGAGTTAATTTTTTGTGGGAAAGGAATAACTCTACCAGCAAAAGGCCTCTGTCCTGTTGATTTACTGAATATATTTATTCTGTGCAAAAATGCGCAAAATGCACCTGAGGTGTGGATGCTTTGCTGTTTTTGCGCAAACACAGCCAGTTTTGCGCAAAAACCTTGTAGTGTAGACCTAGTCTGAGGTGGGAGTTGATAATGAGAATTGTGGAGCCAGAGGTTCTCTCTGCATATTTTGACAGCCCATTCCATGATGTGGTCTACTTCTCTAGTGGAGTGTCCTTGTTTGATGAAGGTGGTTTTAAATGTGCTAAATTGTATGTCCCAGGCCTGGGAACTTAATTCATAACTTTGTAAAACACTACAAATCTTAATTATCTTAATGAAGGTACTGGATTTATTATTTATTACAACAATCTATAACACACTAATCCCTCTTTTTTGTCCTAGTATTGCAGAGGTTTTAACAAGCCACTTCCTCCTGAATGGTCTCTTAGAATATGTGATAACTGCTTATACAGTGCTCCTATCAATTTAGTCGTGATAAATGGAACCTTTCCCATACCTGAAGAAGAGTTCTCTGTAGCTCAAAGCCTTACCTTTTTCATCAATAGAAGTATTCCAGTGAAAGAACTACTTTCACGGATATCTTAACCATTTTGCCTGATATCTTAATCAACACTATTATAATCATAAATCTGATATGTTTTTCATTCATGATTAAAGGGTTGTACTGGTTTTAGGAAGAAAAAAATGCTGAAGTATGGGAAAATGTCCTTAAGGGATGTGAGAAAGATGGATTAAAAAAATGAAAGTAGGTGAAAGCAAATGAGAAAGATGTCAGAGGCAGAAATTTAAAAAAACCCACCAAACATGCTGCACTGAGTAAAGAAAATGTCTTAACTAAGGGACAATGAACAATTGTTTTCTTCAGATCAGCAGACATGTCCTTTAGACTTGTATTTTCTTCCATCCAACTGTATACCTGAGTGATAGCTTGATTCTAGATCATAAAAGCAATATTTACTAAATACTATACCCTGTCGGTCAGGGTTTGTAAACATTTGATGTAAAAAGACAACATGCCACATGAAGTCCTAACCATAATACCATATAAAGAGTTAGTGAAAACAATAAAGACATATATGACTAACTCAGAGAGACAGACAAGGGAGAGTGAAATCTGCTCTACAGCCTTTGTTTCCTTTTAGGTCATGTGGTAGAAACAAATGACTTTAGCTCCTAAAGTCCCAGACTAAATCCTTCCTGCTGATGACCCAGGTTGCTTGACTTTACTTGAGATTGGAGAGAGATCTGAAAACTAACTATACTATGTCACTAGTGCTTACAGTGGGACCAAACCCTGCTTCCATTATGTTGGTTCAAATTCATAAATATATGGGAGAATCTAATACTTTGAGCAAAAATTGGTCTGGCAGTATATACATAGCAGACACTTATTTAGATTCATAGAGTTTAAGGCCAGAAGGAACCACCATATCCTCCAATGTGTCCTCCTGTTTAGCACAGGACACCAACATCACCCAATCACTCCCATACAAAACCCAGCAAACAGAAGTCAACCAAAGTATTACAGCCTACAGGGGATTTATCTATTGTGTACCACAGGCAAAATATAGAAGGAACCAACATGCACAGATGCCAGAGGGCCCCACAATATCTGCTGTATTTACTGCCCCAGGTAAATAAGCACTGAAGGTTACCTAAACTTAGTTACTGTGGAATGCCCTAGGGAGAAAAGAAACTCTTGTGGAGAGGAGCTGAGCCAGGAGCTGAGATGGTGAGCTCTCCATGGAACCCATTAGAAAGGGGAACCTGTTTTTAAAAGGTACTCCTAAAAAGAGGAGCCTCCTTGACAGAGGGCTGCAGTGACTGGCATCCAATAGAGCTGGTCTCAGAGAGGCAGTCTCCCAGGCATGGGCTCTCCCTGGAGAAGAGCCACAGTAGATGGACCTCCCCAAACCCAGTAGATGGACCCGATTCCAGAGAAGAACTTTACACCGGTAGAGAGACAACAGCCCTGAAAACAGGGCAGAGGCCAGAATTGAGAGAATCTCAATGGGAGAGTCTGAATAAAGGCAAACTTTGGACTTGGGTGGGAGGGTCAGTTGGATTAAGAATGATCAGGTCACCCAACTAAGAGGATGGAATGAAAGTTTTGTTTATGTTCTGCATTGGATTTTCTGTTAATAAATGGTCCACAATGGTGTCCCTAACACCTAATGGTCTATTTGTACTTTTTGTTACCTTGGGTGAGGGAAAAGTTAAGCAAGAGCTCCCCTGCTATCTCACATCTTCATTCAAGGGATGTACCCACTCAGCCTGGATTGAGGACAATCATTTTTAATTAATGCTATTAACACATGATAAAAACAAAACTACTTTAAAAGTTTATCTTGCAGAAGTGTAACATTTCTTTGGGACCAGCATCCTGATTTCCAAAATGCAGTGTGTCACCACATCTATTTACCTAATCCTCTCCACTGACATTAAAATTGAATTCAGTCTAAACTAGCAAGCCAGAGAATCACTGATGGCTTGATTTCTCGGCCATGTTGGATCTCCAGTGTCCTGACCAATCTGCTTTTGCTCATTTCATAAGTAAGTTGGTGTTGACTGCTGTCAAGCAATGAACACAGGACCAAAAGTTCTGGCATGGGTTGATCTTTGTCAGAGAGTCAAAGGTTCTCAGGCAACTGAAAATGGAGTCAGCACCTTTTCTTACTATATACTACCCAATTTACCAAAATGGTTTCCGGTACCAGAAACAAAGGAAAACAGTAGGAGGCTTTCCAGTACTCAGCGAGATGTGGCAAGACTCAGTTTACAAACAGCTTTTAACAATTCACCTTTAGCCAACGTAGCTCCTCAACCATGAACCAGTGTCATGAACCAGAAAGAGTTTGAATCGATACAACACATTTCTCCTTTTAATGGTGCAAATTGGCACTTGAAAACAGAACTCCAGTCCCTCATTACACTGACTCTACCAGCAAGGCATCCTGGGACAGTGCCATGCCAAACCCAAAGACCATTCTAAAGGCCCAGCTTGCTCCAGTGCTCTCATCCTAATGAAAAACAAGTCGCTGTGTCTGACAAGATTTTTGTGTAAGCTAAAACTGAAATGTATGAATTAATTAAAGCATTTGAGCACTGGAGGGTCTTGTTTATACATGCTGCCTTAGTCACTAGGATCAATCAGCCTTTGCTCTCATGACTAACTACTCATTCAATTATGTACGGTACAACAACATCTCCTCCTAAGTCTAACCTTGTCATATATGGAAAAACTTTAAAATCAACGAATAGTCTAGCAGCACCTTAAAGACTAACAAAACATGTAGATGGTATCATGAGCTTTCATGGGTACAACCCACTTCTTCAGATGTCATCCATTCAGATGTTTTTCTGGTTACAGACTAACTTGGCTGCCCCTCAGCTACCCCTCTGAAGCTTTTATCATATATGTAACCTCCCGTCTCTTCCGTGGTTACTCAGGAGCAGGCAATGCTCACCTGGGGGCCTGATTTTTTTTTACATTAAAGGAGATCCTGAGTACTTGTTGGATAGTTGGGGATCTGCTATACACACCTTTGCTGCAGTCCCTTGCTTCTAAAGGAATATACAATGGTGGTGCCTCCACCTGGCTAGCCCTTATACACACTTAATTGTGTGCCTTGGGAACCTCTAGGAATAAACTTATTTCAGTAATAATCTGGATCTAACTCCAAAACAACAATTATAAATAATATACATTGAATTGATTAAATCAGAATTAACACACCTTTACTTAACCACTTAAAGAAATAGTATTTAACAGGTTAAAATTGAATAAATCAATTAACAAAGTACATAGAAATAAATGAAATTTGTGCCACCATTTATCTCTCTCCCCTCCCCTCGCCACTCAGAATGTGCACTTCTCTGGATGTCGGAGTTTTAGCAGGCTCTCAGCAGCAGGCTCTAGTTTCCACCAGCACCCTGGACTGGAAAAGGCTCCACCCCATCAATCTGGCTCCTCCCCACAAAAGAGAGCCTACCAACTCTCTCCCTGCACTGCCTGGAAGAGAGCAACAGCTTTCCTTCTTTTTTGAAAGGCCTCATGGGAGTTCTAGTCTCCAGGGCTAGATCGCAGCACAAAGGATCCTCCCAGTAAAAGTCAGAGGCCTACATGTATTATTCCTTTTTAACTATCCAATCACTTTTATCATCAGCAAAAATGATGTAGAACTTATTATGGTTTAAAAAAAAAAGTCCTGAGATTAGTGCGCTGTAACACAAGTGTGCGATACATATTTAAGTCTCCTTTTCTCGAGCTTTGCAGTGTCAGGCAGCAATAACAATGAAAAAACAAACAAACAAAGCCCAGCAATCTCGCAAGTAACTCTTCAGCATGAATGGGACACTACACCTCAGCTAGATATAATGACACAGAGCCTAGCCTTCTGGAAATTGGAGCTGTTCCACAAAGTCAGTGGAGCTATTTATACCAGCAGAGGAGCTGGCCTATTATTTTTAGCTGCACATACCCTATTGCAAAAGTATACATATAGCAAAATACCACAATGCCATATTCTCAGCTGTTGTAAACTGGGGTAGCTCCATTGAAGTCTATTGAAATATGCCACGAGGAGTAACGGTAGTTCGAATTAGAGAGCCTAATTCGAACCACCTACTCCGTGCCACATGTAGCCGCGGGCACGAAGTCCGCACTAACGGGGATTTAAAAATGGCGGCGCCCGGCAAGATGCAAATGAAGCCCAGGATATTTAAATCCCAGGCTTCATTTGCAACTTCGAATGCCTACATTAGCCACCCTAGTTCGAACTAGCATACCCTATTACAAAAGTATACCTATAGCAAAATACCATGATGCCATATTCTCAGCTGTTGTAAACTGGGGTAGCTCCATTGAAGTTTATTGAAATATGCCAGTTTAGGACACTTAAGGATTTGATCGAGGGTTTCTAGTATTTACTAAAAAAGAAGAATGGGAAAGAGTAGAAAAGTCTATGAGAGACTTTCTATAGAAAGATAGTTTAATCAGACATGAATAACTGGGCTCCATACAGGGACAGGGATGAAATTCTATGGCCTGTATTATTTAATTCAGCCTACTACTACTAGCTGGTCTCTACTAGCCTGAAAATCTGCTTTGGACAGGCCCATTGACAGGGGAGTGAAAAGGGGACAGCTGCCCCACGTCCCAGTGATTCAAAGGAGCCTGGGAGTCCAGGCGCCCACCACTGCTACTGCAGTAGTGGTGGTGGCCGGATCCTCAGGCCATTTAAATCACTGCAGGATTCCCGCTCTGGGGCTCTAAGGGCTGGGGTTCTCAGTGCCACACTGCCATAAGTCCTACCTCTTCCAAAAACACAGAGCCAGCCCCCCCATCCTCCACTTTGCCCAGGGGCTCATGGAGGCTGTTGGTGGTATAAATAGCTCCACTGACAATTTCTAATTTCCTTTGGCTCAGGCTCCAGGAACATTGGAGGGTCTCCTGGCCCATGAATTATGAACACAGTGGAAGAAGTGAGCTATACATCATGGCCACTGACTCTGTAGGTCCTCCAGGGCTGGAGAACTCATGAGGAAAAAATTATGGGGTGCTCAGCAACCATTGGTGGTCCTGCTGATCAGCTCCTCCTCCCACCCAACATCTCCTTCCCTCCATGGATCAGATGTTCAGAAGCATTCAGGAGGCATTGGGGGAGGAAAGAGGGCAAAGTGAGGGCAGGAAGAGACAGAACAGGGTAGAATAGGGGCAGGGCCCAGTGGGGAAGGGTTGGAATGGGGGTAGAGTCTGGAGCCAAGTAGCATCAGGAATTTAGAAAGTCAGCACTTCTGTTATACATTATTGCAGAGAAATAGTGAATCAAAGCTTTGGGGATATGCTCGGCATAAAATGTACCAAGGCTTTATGAAGGTAAACTTATACGAATGCAACTAACATGTTCATACTTCAATACAGCTTTCTTTCTTTAAAGCTGCTGCAGTAGTTATGAGTGGAAGGGGTGGGAGGGACTGTTTCTGAGATTCAGCAAACCCTCTGGCTATGAAGGGAAGTTTGCTGATCATCTCCAAAAATTTCAGCACTTAGTAACTTTTTGCTACACTGAGGAGCCATAAAAATACTTTTGTTTCTTCTTTCTCTTCGTGGTTATTCCATTCGCATGATTAACAAAGCTCTTAGTCAACTAAACAAACAAACCTAGCCTGCCACTATGAAGAAACAGAAGGCAGGAAAAATAACAAAAGAGGAAAAATCAATGTTCCTTAAATGTTTTTGCAATGAATGAGATCAGATATTTTTACTCATTAAAAAAGCAGAGCCAGATGCACAGAGAAACAACCATCATAGCCTGCTAAATAAAATTTTCGTTGGAAAGGTGAAAGGAAGACAAGAGAAACTAACTAGTTTGCTCTTCTCAGATTTAAGGGCTCAATTCTAAAACACCTTATTCACATAACTAGCTCCACTAGCCTAAATCTAAAATAAACTAAAATTAAATTAAATTAAATGAAAATAAAATACACAGCTTCAGTGGCATTACTCATATATGTGAAAACTTGCAGGATAAAACCAAGCCTCATCAATACAGGATTTCCCAGTATTCAGGAAATCTTCAGTGCAAGAAGTTATAAAGGAATTTTGTGCAATTGGCAAGATCTTCAGCTGGTGTCAGTTGACCTGGCTTCATCAGGCCCCCCAACAATTCTGAGTTTCACAGAACTGCCTCACTTTGATGCCCAAAACACTTTGTCCCATTTGAAGTAGAATATTTCCTGTCTACAGAGGTGTGGAAGGGCCAAATTTGATTGGCATTGTGACCTAGCACATGGGGTTTCAATGCTAATCAAATAGAGCCTACCCACCTGTCCATCTCCCTCTTCAGAGGGCAGAATGGTGTTGTATCATGCAAGCTAGTCAGTAACAAACTTCAACAGGACTTTATTTACCAAAGGTGAAACCTCTTTACAAAGCTGCTGCTGCTCCCCTCTGTAGCTCTCACTCAGGCCTGGCCCATCTCCTCCCCCCTCCTTCCTGTTTCCTGTGCTTCCAGACGCCCAACAACCAGTGCTCCCAGTTCTAATAATTACAAGCAACATCTAAAACACCAAACATGGCTAAATTAGAGTGGTGCTTTGTCTCACTTTACCCACTTCAAAAGCTGGGATTTACAGGACCAGCTCTGAATATGTGATAACTTTACAATCTTATCATGTTTCTAAAATGTAAAGGTTTAATAAGCAGCTGTGTCTTTTCAGAATGTGCTTCCTATAATAGGATGGAGATATACCATCTTATAGAGCTGGAAGGAACTCTTAAGGTCATTGTGTCTAGTCCCCTGCCCTCACAGCAGAACCAAGTACCATCCCTGACAGATTTACCCCAGGTCTCTAAATGGCCCCCTTAAGGATTGAACTTATAACCCTGGGTTTAGCAGGTGAACACACAAACCGCTGAGCTATCCTCCCCTCCTCTGTGCCTATGAAACAAAACTAAAATATGGTATAATATCTGAAGTAACATGTCTTGGAAGAAAGCAATCAGATATTTCTTCCAAGAATGGAGAATGTTAAATATTTAATCATATTCTACTTAAATCAAATAAAACCCTCCCCCCCAGCATATAAAAAATATATGTATTGTTACCTTTTAGGGTTCAAAGGAACATCAAGATTCATAATAAAAGAAAATACAGAAAGATTGTTTTGCCCCTTGCCAAACATGGACATTTGCATTAGTCTGCCTTTGGTAGACGAAGCAGAAGACATGAAGCATAATTAAAAAGAGGGGGTCATAAGTGTGCTTCTTTGTATTAAGTATTTAGCACACATTACAATTTAAGGAGCGAGGGTGCCGGGAAAGGGAGAGAATGTAAAGAGCAAGGCGAGAAGAAATGGAGGTGTGACACGTACTGATGAGCACAGCAGGAGTCCTGGCTAATGTATTCTAATAGAACTGTTAAAACAAATAAATTAAAAAGCCTCCTACTGACTGCTTTCAACAGGAATGGAAATTATGTTCTTTTCTCTCAGAATCTGTTCCTTTTATCCTTCTTTTCTGACCTTTGGTGGATGTGAGTCAGAGCCAACCTTGACAGAGCAATTTCTAGGAGCGATTCAACCCAAAGAACCCTGGCCCTGCTCTGATTTACTGTGGTGTGACTCAGAGGTAACTCTGCTGAAGACAGTGGCGTTTCACCCCAGCAACTGCACTCAGGATTTGGCCAAAATTCTTCACTAAAAAAGCCGACCATCTTCCAAAAGCCTGCCCAGGCTGTACCTTTAGAGAGAGTGGGGCATGCTGTGAAGATGCATCTGAAGCACTAACAAGTGGGACATCCTTTACTTCAGACTCAGTACATGTACTCTGAATATTCTGTTGGGATGTAATAGTATTGGAACCAGTAAATAAGCACTCCCCAGAGGGCAGCAGTAAACGGGTGGCCTGCCCCTTTAAGAGCCAAACACCTAGAACCAGTCCCTTCTGTTCACTAACCAAATGCAGCTGAGACAGGGACAGTTGTTTCCTATGAACTGCTGCAGGAGAGGGGGATACATCAGAAAGAAGTTGCAGGCAGAGATGGACTCCTACATTGGTCTGTGGAGATGGTGGGGAGACCTGTGCGTTGTGGAAAGGCAGGAAGCACCTTCTGGAAGTGTGGTTTTCCTTTAATGAGGCTGTTGGCTTCCTGGATACTAAGGCTATGTCTACACTGGTTGCTTCTTGTGCAAGAACATCTTTACTCATCTTTACTCAAGAACACGTCCACACAGCCATGTGTGAGATGTGCTTTTGCGCAAGAGCATCCATGGCAGCGGGAACACACTCTTGCACAAGAAAGCTCTGATGGCCATTTTATCCATAGGGCTTTCTTGTGCAAGAAACCTCTGTCACGCGTCCACACTGCCCTCTTGCACAAGAGCTCTTGTGCAAGAGGACTTACACCTTAGAAAAGAGCATTGCTCTTGCGCAAGAGGACTTACACCTTAGAAAAGAGCATTGCTCTTGCGCAAGAAGCCCTTTCTTACCACTTTTTACTGTAAATCTTAGTCAAGATCGAGTGGGCAGTGTGGACACTCTGCAGAAGAACAGCCCTTCTTGCGCAATAACCCGCCAGTGTAGACAGAGTCTAAGTGAAGCCTCAAGATAAAGGCTGAGGTCTCATCTGGACTGCGCTAATAACTTCCCAGGCTAGTGAGGAAAGATGCTACTTTACAGGAATGTAATTACATCATGTGCTATACTGTGATACTATTATTGAGTTCACCTGCTTGCTCTGCACTGAAACAAACAACAAACACAGGGTCCTGCAAAGTGGAAAGGGGGTGCTGAATGTTTCCCTAGTGATGCTCAGATACAAAGCTCCAGATTCTCTGCTGTGCTTAGCCTCAGATTGAGTCCCCCCTCTCTTTACTCTCCCTCCCTCCGCCAATTCTTAGGCTAGCGCCTGGATCTGGCATCATTTATAGCAGTTTAGTGGTTGCTACAAACTCTGTAAGATGATAGTGGTACTCCCCAGGCTATCTGCCAAGCAGAGAGTGCAGCAGTGGTCCAAACACATCCCTTACGCCCAGAATGCCTCCTACAACAAGCCAGGAAGGGAAGGCAGCATAGGAATGAACTGTGATGCCTGTACACCTATTTAAGACAGCCACATCCCCCAAGACTTCTCAGCTGGTGTGCTATAGTCATTTCCTTTCCTTATATACATATCACAAAGGGACAAATAAGAGACAATATAGCACAAAAGAAATTCCTACATAGATGGGGATATTCACTTTCAGCTAGAGGTAATAAGAGTTGCAAAATCCCATTATGAGCCACATTTTTTCTGGATGCGCCTGTGTAATGGAAAATAATCTGTGCTACTTTTTGCCTTAAAAAGTAATCAGATTACTCATTGAGATGACATTTTTCAAATTATCCCTTACAGTAATCCTTTACTCTAAAAATAAATCTGATTACATGTAATTCCCTATAGTAATCCATTACTTTAACAGCCCTGAATATGTTTTATCCCCACATAAATATTTTAGTGACACAGAAGTTCAAAAATGAAAACACAATAGAAACAAGAGAGATACCAAAAAACCGTTTTCCCCTACAAAATGTCCAAACTTTTCCCAACTCTGCACATCCACCACTGCCCATTACCTGATCCAACTGGCTTGTTGGTGTTATTACTCCATTCCATATCAATGATTTAGAAGCCCCTTTAATTACAGCTAAAATTATTCATTGAAATTCAAAGCAAAGGCAAAGGGAAACATTGACAACTGACTCACCTCCAACATCTAAAGACCAGATAAAGGGATGTAAAGGAATTGATGCCTTTGGGGGGGAAAATCAGTCTACAGATCAAGATGACAGCTAAGGGACTTTGATATAATTTGGAACTTGTGTCAAGTATCTGAAAGACTCAAACATGAATAGCAATCAAAGCTAAAAATGTTAGCCAGGAACTTCTGGTCTCAGTGGGAAAAATCCTTTACATCAGAGAAAAATATTCACATAAGAACACAAGCAAATGGAAAATATATCATTGTAAACATAAAAAAACTAGGATGAACTTTATTTTTGTCTTGTATTGGCTAAATAAGTGCCTAGAAAAGCTTTGTGGGGGAAAAAGAGAAGATATATTGGTTATGAACAAATTTCTGAATCTCATATCTGCCACTAGAAAATGTGTTGTTTCAGCTATGATCCATGTGCAAGTGAATTTAGTGCTCATGCAATTGAACTAATTGTATAAGAGCTTCAAGAGGTTCATGTCAATTGAAATATATATGACTCTGTGGAATACAGCTGAAATAACTTTGGATTGAATTAGGCATAATGCAGGCCAGCAAGGTTTTCCACAGCTCTTCTAGAGTTCTTCTATCAACCCCCTGACAGACTTAAGAAGTGAAGGGATTTCCAGACCTCCCTGGGCACGGGACAAGCTGACTCTACCAGGAATAAGGAGAAAATCCACAAACTCCAGCGGGACTTGGTCCCTCTTACCTACCAGATAGAGTGGACTGTGGTGCAATGCTCTGCCTGGCCAGATGGGGCACTGTGGCATAGACACATCATTCCTGAAGGGCCTGTATCAGGCTCACCAGTGAGTTACAACAACAGGTAAGCAATATGAGATCAACCAATCAGCTAACTGTGGGTTAGTCAGGACACTAGGGCTATGTCTACACTCGCAGCTTCTTGCATGAGTAATATGCAAATGAGGCTAAGCGTGGAATATCATCGAGCCTCATTTGCAGACCTAATGAGCCACCATTTTTTTCAGAAGAGGCTCTTGCACAAGAAGGAGCGTCTACACTGCCCCTTCTTGTACAAGAAAAACCCTCTTGCGCAACGCCATTACACCTATTACTTTTCAGGAAGAACGGCATTGCGCAAGAGGGTTTTTCTTGTGCAAGAAGGAGCAATGTAGATGCTCCTTCTTGCACAAGAGCCTCTTCTGAAAAAAATGGTGACTCATTAGGTATGCAAATGAGGCTCGGCGAGATTCCACGCTTAACTTCATTTGCATATTACTCATGCAAGAAGCTGCGAGTGTAGACATAGCCTAGGATTTTAGGGCTTTTATCCATGTGCTTGTGAAATGTGTTACAAGATCTTTAATAATTTTCAGAAATAATTAGTAATTTTGTAAAAGCAACAAGGAATCCTGTGGCAACTTATAGACTAACAGATTTATTGGAGCATAAGCTTTCGTGGACAAAGATCAAGATGCATCTGAAGAAGTGGGTCTTCGCCCACAAAAGCTTATGCTCCAATAAATCTGTTAGTCTAAGGTGCCACAGGACTCCTTGTCGCTTTTGCAGATCCAGACTAACACGGCTACCCTTCTGCTAGTGATTTTGTGTGCTCACTTTTTGGTATGCCCAGCTGTGTAAATCTAAAAGGAGATACCTTTCAGAAGATGGAGAACCCAAAATAACGAATCACTTTTGAAAATCTGGGTCCTGGGTTTTACACATAACATCTCCATCAGCATATTGTTTCCCAATTGCTACATGTTGTATCATTGGTTTAATATGAGTTCCAGTGGGGTAGAACCACCTATTTAATTCTCAACCTCACTTCCTGACGTACCTTGAGATTAAAGTGGCCAGATACTCTGATTTTACAAGGACAGTCTGATATTCCTCCCCCCCCCCCCCCGTCCCTCCTTGCCCTATACCCCTTTTTTCACCATTGCTATTCAGTCTCCCTCCCTGAGATTTGTCTCAATTCACAAGTCTCTTACCCCAAAAACATTTTTCCTGGTACTTCCAAAATAATTAGTGGTGAAATTCCAAAATTGGACACACATGTTCCAAGACTGTGGAAATCTAAGGGTATGTCTAAACTACATCCCTTTTTCAATAAAGAGATGTAAATTAGACATATTGACATTGTACATGAAGCTGAGATTTGAATTTCCTTCACTTCATTTGTATAATGGCGGCTGTCAAAAAAACCCTAATTTTTTGAGGGTTACAGGATCTTTTGAAATGGGGCATTTCTGTCGAAAGATCCCCATCTCAACTGCAGTTTTTTTCAAAAAGCAGCTTTTCAAAAAGCGGCTTTTTGAAAAAAAGTCATGACTGCCATTATGCAAATGAAGCATGGGAAATTCAAATCCTGGCTTCATTTGCAATTTTGATATGTCTAATTTACATCCCTTTATCAAGAAAGGGGTATAGTTTAGATATACCCTAAAGGTATAAGTCTTCGCTCCAGGGCATTTTTTTTTAATCAAAGTGTATCGGCTTGGTCTTATGGTACTACATAAGCCATTTGTCACAATGTTGCTATGCTGACCACTTTCTGCATGACAGGCTGGGAGACCATGTCAGAGAGACTATTACCAGTGGATATCAATTCAGATCTAATAACATAGGTGCTTGAGCTAGGCCAGTCTTTTGGTACCTAGGATACTACTTAGTTGCCCGGCTGCAAGATCTTAGCTATAGCACTCTGAATTATTGTTTCTGAAATGTGGTAGAATTTACTTAACCTTGAATTACAGAAAAAACTTCACAGCCTGAAATGCATGGAAAGACATTAAGTCCTCAAGTTGAAATAGGGAGCAAATATATTATTCTCCTACTGCCATTGCATATATAGACTAAGGTTATAAGACCTACATTTCACTCTGCCTGGCCTCACCTCATATAGTTACTCCAGTTTACCAGTTCCTCAGCCATTCTCTACTGCCAACCAGCTCCAGCTCTGTACCACAAATGCTCCAAAGAAAGCCACACCCTTTTCCAGTGCCATGTTCTTCTACTTGTCTCCTCCCTTGCTCCAAGAAGTCCAACAACATCCTTCTCCCTAGTTGATCCTCTCAACACTTTTAACTCTAATATCTCCTTAACTAACTCCTGCTCCACCCTATTCTGGGCTTTAGTGACTGCTGGGCACTCCTCCTTATCCTTCTCCCTTCAGATCACTGGTCCTCTTAAAAATTACATCTCAGTTAAAATATCTACAGGACTGAAATGTTGCCAGTTCCTATTGTCCTTCCTCCATTTTGAAGAAAACATTGTTCTCTCTTTCTTCAGTTCAAGTGCCCGATACACAGAATACATAATATAACTGGATGTATATCTGTTTCCCTGGGAAATTATTTTTAAACTATACAGGTTTGTCATTCAACTTCTATTAAGGAATGGGGATGGTTGTACCCGTTGAAGGCTATGTGAGCTGATCTAAGACAAAGTCCAAAGTATCAATCTGTTGCCTCCCCAACTTGTAACTGATCTGTGCCCTCCAGGGTCAGGAGGATCCATAGAGGATTTGGTCAGCAAGGGGATTCTGACATAAGTAACTGACTCATTTTACAAAATATTCTGCATTTGGGGCTTCTCGGGTTCCTTCAGTTTCCTGCAAGAGAAATGGGGCCTCTTGAATCAATGTAAGTATATTTGCTGTCCACTGCAACAAGTTTTCTCGGTCCTGCAAAACCCAGGAAACATGCTGTGCATTCTTGCATATCTGTTATTTGTTTCTTCACACATATGCAAACCTTTAGTCTAAGCTCTGATCCTTCAAATGCTAATGCATGTGCCATAAGTAGTTCCATTGGTACATTAAACAAGCATATAAGGGAGTGCTAGTGTAACTGCCACCAGGAGGATTTGAATCTGGGACCTCTGAAGCGGAGTATAGGAGCCTCTATCCTCCGAGCTAAAAGCCAGCTGGCTCCTAGCCCATCCTGTAGAGGTCTCTTGGTCTTAACTGTGCCGTGGTCTAGGTACCACTTGCATTGCTCAGTAACCACACTAGGTGTGTGGGCTACATACTTCCCCTAGGTGAGGAAGCACCTCCTGAACTTCTGAGACCCAGTTCAGATCCCAGACGAGCCCCCACTTATGACCACTACCAGGTGGATTTGAACTTGGGATCTCTGAAGCAGAGTATAGGGCCTCTACCCTCTGAGCTAAAAGCCATTTGGCTCCCAGTCCCTGCTGTAGAGGTCTCTTGGTCTTAGCTGTTGCTGTGGTCTAGGTACCACTTGCATTGCTTAGTAACTACACTAGGGCTATGTCTACACTGGAAGCTTTTTGCGCAAGAACATCTTGTGCAAGGGTTCTTGTGCAAGAACCCTTGCACAAGAAAACATCCACACTGCCATATGTGAGCTGTGCTTTTGTGCAAGAGCACCCATGGCAGTGTGGACACTCTTGTGCAAGAAAGCTCTGATGGCCATTTTAGCCATGGGGCTTTTTTGCGCAAGAAATCCCTGCTGAGCATCCACACTGCCCTCCTGCGCAAGAGCTCCTGCGCAAGAGGGCTTGCACCTGTTAAAAAAGAGCATAGCTCTTGCACAAGAAGCCCTCCCTTACCACGCCGTACTGTAAATTTCCTTGTGCAAGAGCAGGCGGGCAGTGTGGATGCTCTGCAGATTCTTGCTCAAGAATGGCCATACTTGCGCAAGAAGCTGCAAGCGTAGACATAGCCTTGGTGAGTGGGTTACACTAGATTAGGGCCTTATAGAGAACTTCTGTAACAAGGGGGTTATCCGTACTTTCTTCCCAGTTCATGTTGTTTCTGATCTCCCCTGTATACTATATCCAAGTCACCTCCAATGGGTCATATCCCCAGTATCCCATCCAGGTAGTTCTGTTAGACTAGGCAATGGAGCTCTTTTACAAGAGGAAGGGAAGAAAATAATGCCTCTCAACAATGGAGAAGGAGAGGAAGGATCAACCTTAGACATTGCCCCACAACATTCATATTTCTAGGCAAGGAGGCCCCAAATAGGTGGATACGGAGCATAAAGTACAGTACAGCCCAATACAGTCTCCTAATCTGGGCTAGATCATATGAATTCAATTCTCACATTCACTAATGTAAAGTGGAGTTTGTTCACTACTTCAAAGCAATCTGATCTCTTCTCTTTATGTGTACAGTAATATTAAATGTGCTCGCTAATGAAAAGACTTCTCAGCATCGCTAGCACAAGCACAATGGGTCTAGTAAATCGCTTTTCACAACATCAGAGCCAAGGATATAAAGTCAGTTCAAATATAAAATAATCATTATGATCGAGTGGAAATGATATGCATTTTCAGAGGGAGGAAATGATTATTAGAATGTATACTGTCTCGAGAATTGTTTTAAAATTAACATGTTGTACTGAAAATGCCAAACCTAATAATAGGCATAATTATAGCCCTTAACCTAGTATTTATTAACCTCTCAAGAGACAGGTTTGGTTCACATATTTCTTCCAAAGAATGAGAGATGTTTGTCCAGTCTCTAACTTTGTATAAAATATAACCTTGATGTTAAGAAGGACATTGTTGGGTCAATTTTGGCTTAATATTAAGAATTTTTTAAAGGTTTAACTTAAAATTAGAAAGGTTTCTGTGATTTCTTTTATTCTATTAGGAAAAAATATTTTTCTATAACTGGAAATATTTCTCTGCCGTGTCTTTATTCCAATTATTGCAAAACAGAGTTAGTCTGTTGTTCAGTATGTTTTCCTTGCCAAAGCTCTGAATGAAATATAATAAATAAGAAAGCACCATAAATGATGAAAAATAAATCAGTTTTAGTAGGATTTGAATTTTAATGATGTGGCTGTTAATAATGCAAGTAAGGAATATTTTTATTATCTGATTTAAACCCAACTGTGTTCCTTTAAAACTAAAAATTTCTGTCATTCCCTACTGTTATGAATTCATACAGATGTGAGTCTTGTTCCAATAATTCTATGGGGTATGTTTTATGAGCTTTCTGAATGATAACTATATCAGCTTCCATATTTCTTATCCATATTATTTTCTGAGATCATTGGTTATTTTTTCTGACTGTTGAATGATGTTGAATTACAAGACTGTAATGAAATAGTATATCATTTTAATATTGAATGGTACATTACCTCTATACCTGAAGAGCAAGCATGTGCACTCAGTCTGAGTAGTAACTTATTTTATATTAAATGAACAGTAACATAGGAAAACCACAGTAAAGTCCTTATGAGAAAGCAAACAACACGCACATCTCCTCTGAGGCAGGCTGAATCACTTTGATCACAGCTGCCTTTGTCCATTTAAAGGTGAAGTACACTAAAAATAAGTCATAGAAAATACACACTATTGTGCAAACACTGCCAAGTGGCATTTAGCTTTTAAAAAATGTTGTGACTGAGCATCACAATGCTAGCTTCCAACAGAGGTGGCTCATACTTCCTGTATACGGAGTCTGAAAAAGTTGTTTAAGGTCACATACAAGTTTATTCAGTGGAAGCTTCGTCCCCAAGGTACAGATTTGGACATATACAAATTATATGCTCCCAGGAGTTCAGCACACAACTACATCAATCTAAATAACCTTTCCAATGCAAGTTATTTCCAACTACCTCTGGCAAGATATGACAATACAGCTGGATTACGTGTCCAGTTCTGTGCACATTTTTCAGGAAAGAGCTGGAAAAGCTCCAGAGAAGAGCAAAAAATATTATTAAAGTTCTAGAAAACAAGACCCATGACAAAAGCTTGATAAAACAGTTTTTTTTAGTCTGGAGAAGAGGAGATATTTCTGAATGATGAGGATAATTAATTACTGGAACATATTATGTAGGGTTTTAAGAACAGCAGAGACACACACCTGTGAGGGATGATACAAGTTATTCTCAGTCCTGCCCAAGTGCAGGAGACTGGATAAGATGACCAATAATATCGCTTCCAGGCCTACATTTCTGTGATTTCTGAGATATAGCAGAGCTGAGTAGGACTATTCACTAGCTCAGGAAATACCTGTCATACTGGGAGCCAGGAATGGGATGAATAAAGAGGCAGAGAAAGAATATGAAAGCAAGGCCAGGAAGAAAGACACTGTATATGGAGCCATTTTCCTTAGACTCTTGAATAGCTCAGATTAAATAAGGACACATACAGAGCTCAAAATATAAACACTGAAAAAAGACCACTGAGGTAAAAGGTGTTGACTGGCAAATTAATAGTGAAATATGTGGATTAACTTAAACAACAAATAGCCCTGCAGCACTTAGAGACTAACAAAAATGTAGATGGTATCATGAGCTTTCATGAGCGCAACCCACTTCTTCAGATGAATGGAATTAAGGTGTCCAGGTAGCAAAACAAATAGAGAAAGACTATGTCTAGACTACAAAGTTTTTCCTGGATACTGGAAGTATCCCAGAAAAAATGTGCTGTGTCCAAGGAATGCATCTGCTCTTCTGACATTTTTTGCAGAAGATCAGATGTGCTCTTTCGGAAGCCCTGTCTTCCTAGTGCCATGAGGAAGAAGGGCTCTTCTGAAAGAGGAGGTTTTTCTGAAATTTGGCCCAGTGTAGATGGGCCAAATTTTGGAAAAACCTCTTCTGATAAAACTATCTAAATTGTGCTCTGATAAAAGTGGCAGTCTAGACATAGCCAAAGAGAGGTGATGGGGAGGGAAAGAGAAGGAAAAAATGGGGGAAAAATTGTCAGAGTGTCCATGCTAAATTAAGCTGATAGAGTGGGTTCTAAGTACTCAACTTCATCTAGCACTAGAATTTCCTCAGAAATGAGAGATATGACTGTACAGATTGGGTATTCTTAAAGGACCAGCCTGAGAAATCGAAAGGTAACGTGCTTATTAAATGAGCATTAGATTTTCTATGGTCGGTCAGTATGGAGCACTCCCTACAGAACAACATAAAAACCAGATGCATTTCCACTGTGAATAATGTCAAGTGGATGGCCTTCATCCTTGTATATCCCAAGAGGACAGAGCCTCCTTGCAGATCAAGTGCTACCTGGACCAATCGCCTCCAGCGAAGTCCTTAACGTGGTCTGGCTGGATATTCATTTTATATCCGTCAGTGACTATCGTATTGTGTCTCTGAAGCTTCTGGTAACCAGGTACTCACCAGCTGTGTAGCAAGATTTGTTGCTGAACACACTTTGTAATTCATGGTTCTTGCATCCTCACTATATTGCCCTTTCCAAGAAAGCTGCTAAAGTGGAATCAGTGTTGATAGACTCACTAGTTAGGCTCATCTATGAATATCTTTATTGGTCATCTTGTTCTGTCACTTCATATGGAGCATCTGTCAAAGTTATGAGTAAAAAATGTTAATTCCTTAGCTTCAGCTTTCCTCAGTTTCTATATTTTTCTGCCTGAGATCCAAAAAAGACCAGTTAAATCTTCTGAAAGGTCTATTCCAGTACCCTATGTAATAGTGGCAAATGTAAAAATTCTAAACATGATCTGAAGCACTTAAAGCCATCTTCCTCCTCAAACAGCTGAAAAGCCTGAATGTTCATCCACGTGCTATGTCTGCAGGAAGGAAGACAAGGCATCACCAATCAAAAGTGAATAATAAGAAAAAAATGCTTTAAATCAAGGATAGGGAATGTTTTTTGGGTTGGAGGGCTGCTGACCCAACAGCAAAATCAGTCAGGGGACAACGTACACAAGTAAGAAGCAAAAGCAAAACAAAACGCCCTCACTGAGGAGGCCCCCGACCGAGAAGGAGGAAGACACTACCCACATTCCCCTTGCACACCATAGCCCAGGTGGGCCCAGGCTAGTACATTTTGTGTGCTCTAGCCCCACAGGGGAACAGTGAGGGAGATGGAGTGCCAGCACAGGCTCCCCAGTCTGAGGGGGAGACCAGAGCCTCAGGGACCAGATCCAGGCAATCCGAGGGCCACCTCCAGACCCTGGGTCTTAGGTTCCCTACTTCTGCTTTAAATTCTCACCAAAAATTCCTAAAAGATGTTTGTGAAATTACAAGAAGATTTAGAAGTGGCACTAAATGATGAAAAGTGAGAGACCTGCTGGGCATAAGATACTTGGTGGGATAAGGCTCCCAACTGAGTTGTCAGTATACAGGGGCATTATCTATATGGAAAGGGAAAAAGGCAAGATGTGTAAGAGTGGTATTATGTGTCAGATGTTTTTATACAATTGGGGTGCCAATGTTTTAATAGTGAAGAGATAACCACAGAATACATTTAGCAAAGCTAAAAGAAATGAAAAGCAAAGGAGAAAGTGCAGTGGGCATCTTCCTCAAACACCGTGGATTGTAGGACAGAAATAATAATAAATTCATATCCCATCCAAAACTACATAATACCATACTCTTGGGGACTTTAACTAGGCCACAACCACATTCTCCAATCGTATTCTGTTCCTAAGAATCAGTGGGCTTTTATAAGTTGTAGCACATACATGACTAAAGTTATTTTCTCATAGATGCTTAAAAGGGAAGAGGGAAAATGAATCCCATTTTCTATACCTCTTTCATAAAACTATATCAGATTTTAACCAAACCATTCTTTGGATGGAAAATCAATTTTAAAAGCTTTATGAAAGCAAGGGGATTTCATTAAATAAAATCCCTGAAGTTAATTTTCTGACAGACAGCAGCTAAAAGCATGGAGAGCAACCGTACTGCAATAGAGCGAACGACATACCAGCTTTGTACTCATCACCAACTCTAGATGCCTTTTTCAATAGCACAGCTGTTTTGTATTCAATAACATTAATTTTGAGTGACTATGATAAACAAGCATTGCAAGACAAGTTGTAGATAAGGGGAATGACAGTTTTCTAACCCTCAGGAATTTTCTCTCAACCACTTTCCCTACTCCCTGTCATCCCAGCCCCAATTATAGCTGATGTAATACATAATTACTGCATGCAATGGGGTTATCATTTAAAATATATTGTTTACTATTCACATGTGGTTGCGTGATACCTCAGTTAACTTTTTTTTATATTCACTGGAATGTCTTTTTTGTATGTTTAGTGAGTGCTCCATATTCACTCCTTCCTAATTTCAACTTTCACTTAATCAGCCCTTTCACTTTTGATTTGTCATGGTAGTTAGTACTTCATCTCTTTAAAGTGAGAATATCCAATCCGTACAGTCACCTTTCATTTCAGGAGACGTTATGATGCAACACAACATTACTGTGTGCAGTACTGTGATTTATTATGAAGGGACATTTAGTTCTCTGTCCTGCTTTGCATTTTAGCTGTTGGCATTCTACTTTTGACTATTCTATTATATCTTTCTTGGGCTCTGTTACCTGAGGAATGTTTTGATTAGAGATTCATTTTAAAGATGTTTAGGTTCCTTAGACCTAAGGGTTAAAACCATGGCACAGTTTGCATCACTGTTCAATTTTCAGAGGTAGGTAAACAAAGTCCCATGAAGCTTATTACAATGGAATTATTTTTAATGGGATCTTAAGAACCAAGATCCTGTCTTTTCTGTATCCCATGACACTTTTCTTCTTACTATATAGGATAGTTTCTATTAATATTGTGATAGTACAGGGGACAGGACTGGTTCTATCCTCCAGTGATAACTTATGCTGGTGGCTGAGTCAACTCCTGGCTAGCACTAGACCTGGGGAAAGGTGTTTGACAACCACTTTTTCTTCATACTCAGTCCATCTGAGTTGCAAACCCATCATTTTGGAAGTTAAGTTAAGATTGGGTTCTGATTTGCCCTTGAAGGAGAGCTACAGGTGCTGTGTATTTGGGAAACGAACACACAAAGACTAGCCTGCATTATTCAGGGTCTCTGATAGTCTGCTATCATGTAACTCCAGAGCTACAGAACTGTCACTGAAGAACTAAGAAAAATGTGCCACAGAAATTACTTACCATTAGCACAGGAATTGGCATGGAGTAGACTAGGGGACCTAATTATACTTTATCTGTTGTGACAAGAACGGAATGTTGGAATTTGGTCAGTGTTTGCCAGGAGAAGATCCAAATTTGATGTCTTTACCTTCTCTGTGCAGTAGAGCTCTTTGCCAAGGAATTAGCATGTAAGGGAAATAAGAGCAAAGTTCTTTTCACATTTGTGTGAGAGAAACAGGTACTAGACAATTGAAGGACTATGTTATTCCTGAAGAGTGCTGAGGTCAGCATTGTATTGAGTTCTCTCTCTAATTTTATGCAGAATAGATTGAATTTTGGACTTTTCCTTCCAGGAATGGCGTTGTGCTAATAATGGCAATCTGGGCAGAAAGAAGGTATGGGTGCATGCCAGCGTTAATGAGGTAACAGAACATAACATGCCATCATTTTTCATCACTTATTCTGGCTAAGAAATAAACCTGGGGGGGGGGGGGGAAGGACTTTAAAAGTGATTGAACCATATCCTTTGACAAATAGCTAGCCAGATGAGGTTACACTCTACATTTATCAAATCTTATCAGTGATGTCATAAACAAAACATATTTGGCAGCTCAGCTGTTTCAGCTTCAGAGGTAATTCTTTTATGCAACCCTGAACTGGAGAATACAATGTATCAGAGTGCGCAATTTGTATACAGGTTTAAGAATCAAAACGTTTTTATTTTTTTTTTAAATAATGTATGAGCCAGCAACATTTTCATTTGGAATTCAGGTGTCCTTGATTAGGAAATCTCTTGACCTCTCTCTTTTATCATAAGGGCTGATCCAAAGTTTTTACTTCCATTGACACTGGATGAGGCCAATAGTCCCTCTGCAATCTCTTGTCTCCTCTCATCTTCAGAGCTGTTTGTATTTGATTGCTTTGGGTCATGTTCAAAAGTGCTATATCAAACAGCCTAAGGGAGATTCCTTGCACTTGTTTACCTGATTTGCAAGCAAGGTTCCCTCTAAGCTGTGCAGCATCACAGCCCCACAGCTCCTTAATCTGCCCCATCCAGTCAGAGGCTTAGGGCTCCTCACACAGAGCTGATTCAGCAGCTGTGGGACCATGCTGCCACGCAGCTTACAGTCATAGAATCATAGAATACTAGAACTGGAAGGGACCTCAATAGGTCATTGCATCTAGTCCCCTGACCTCACAGCAGGACCAAGCACCATCTAGCCCATACCTCAGGGCTCTTCAACACATGGCCCATGGGCTGCACATGGCTTGCAGCCTGTTTGTTTGTGGCCTGCAGTGCAGTTTGGGTTTACATGGGGGCACAACATGTGGCCCACGGGTGGGAGCCAAAACAGAAAAGATGACAGGACTATCTAGTTTGAAATCCTTATTTGGTAACAGAAAGAAAGCTTAAATAAAATATTTTACAGGGAAAATAATGGGTGCATTGTAGTCTACCCATGTGAGTAAAGGTTTGAAGCAACAGTCCCTTAATTAGTTCTTTGACATTGTTTAATTATATGTAGCTTGTTAATAAAAAGAGAACATATTTGAGTAAAGACGCTTTTTACTGATGTTAATTTAACTGAGTTTTCAGGTTACTCATATCTTTTGTTTGAGCAATAATTTGAACAAATTCCATTTCCATGGTCTATTATTATTTATTTTGTGTATGTCTTCAAGATTTTATGGATGGCAATTTAGGAACTGCAAGATATCCTTTTCAACAAGAATACAGTACCTGCAGATTTTACATTTCTCATTCACAATGTAAATCATTTCACACCATTAATCCCAATTGCAACTGTTTTTAAGCATAGTACTGTAGTAGGAATTGCCTTTGCAATCAGAAGTCGGGTCTAACCAATGCCACAGATGATGATAATGTGACTTTCCATGGCACATATTGAAGCTAATAATATAGCAAAGCAATCTGGTTTTTTCCCCCACTGAACCTGCACTTTTGAATAAAGATTTTAGGGATTTTCAGTAACAACATGGGGTTCTCTTTCCTTACCTTTATTATCTACTTTTTCACTTATAAGATAGCTAACTTTTTTTTCCTTTGTGTCAAGACCTATTTTTCTGCTTTCAATAGCATTTGTTATCTGCTCTGTCAAATGTATGTTGTTTCTTATTTTTTTACTATATTTCCCAAATTACTGTTATTTGCAAAAAAGAAAATCCTTTAATTACTAGCATGTACATAATAGAAAAGCCAGATACTGAATACAAAGCCTGGTTTACCTTTATCTGCAATGGCTTTCTATTTTCCTCTTATTTTATTATGGATATTTTTTTACATTTATCCTGCAGTCACAATTATGGGCTGTGATTTTACCAGGTTTCATAAACTACAGGGACTGGTCTGGCAGGTAGGTGGATAGGAAACCTCCAGAGAACACCTAGTTTCACCAATGTTGGTGAAAAGAAGGGGGCACTAAGACTATAACATATGAATGAAGATGTATGTTCCATTCACTTGAAGTTTCCCTGCAGAATCGGCTGGATAAGATTGTCTCATTAGTGCTGTGGTGTTTTGTCACTGCAGTATGATCTTGAAAAGCTTGACAAAAATACAGGTATTGAAATCTGATGTTGCTTTCTTGGTTTATCTTAGTCCATCAGTTCTTTTAGGAGTATCCCTATTTAAGCTAATAAATAATTCAAATGTACTCTAAAACTCAATCTACAATTACATTTATTTGATCTATCATCTGTTTTCATTGGGCTGAGTCCTACTCTCATTGAAGTCTATTGTAGAATTCATTTTGAAATCAATGGGAGAGGAATAATGCCCTCCAAGGAAAGCATTTCCTGCCTTCTGAGATTTCTCAGTAATTTGATAGTTTTTGCCCTACTTTTTACTTTTTTGGGGGGGGGGGGAGTGAAAACTTTATAGCTGATGAAATAATGCCTCAATTTAGGTGCAGTGATATGAAGGTTTTTGCATCTTCTTTGAGCCATTTATGGATGAAGAAAGAAAACAAAACTATTAGGAACTCTCCTCAGCTGGTATATGTTTTCAGCTGTACCCTACAATACCAAATCTAAATGTTGTCCTTGTTATTTGTTTTGTGGTAGTACATAAGAATCCCAAACAAATGGGGTCTCTTTGCGCAAGACATGTAACAAATGCAGGGGAAAGGGATGGAACATGCAAAGGGAATGAACAATGTAATGGTTTGAAAATGTTCTGTCTGTTCCATGATTTTTGTTTTTATTTGGGAGGGGGTTCATTTTTCTACAACTTATTGGGTGGGATTTTGGTAGCAGGGGAATCAGTAAAACAGAAACAAAGAAAGGGAGAGAGAACACCCAAAGGGAAGGGTAAAGAGTGTAATGGGAAAGGAAAAGAGAGGCATGGGAAGCAAGTGCAATGAAGCTAAAGGGAAGCTAAGTGAAGGACAAACAGTTCAGGAGACAGTGAAGAGGTAACAACTGCAACTTTTAATACGTAAGGTCAAGGACATGGGATCCTATAACAATGACACACTTGAAGGCAACTGGATTGTGCTTGGGTATAGAATTATAGAGGAGGGAAGATTCTGGTAATTTAGATAAAGAAAATAATTTTGTGGCTGAGTTTTATGTTATTGTAACTGTCAGGAACTTTTAATGGGAATATTATTTGCTTTCTTCATTTCACACATCTTTAAACCTAGTTTATTTCTCTTGAAATGTTATCCCCCCCCCCCCCATTTCATGCATGGAGAGAGCCCTCTGTGCATGGACACTTTCCCACTCTTGTTGAAACAGCAGGTTTGAGCACTACTTTCACAGCATCATTCATTCTTACTCTTCCCGAGCCTGAAATGTTCTGCAAGGCATGCTAGAGATGAAGGCAGAGACTGAGCCATTTAGGGGCAAAGTGGGTGAACAGAGAGCAGGGATGGATGCACACTGACACCTCTCCTGTCCAGTGGAGATTCCTCAGAATCCTCTCCAGAGAATCCAAGTACTGAGCAGTGAGTCTTGGGTCGTGAAGGCAATGGGTAACTGTGGCCCAGAGTTCAGGGGATTTTTTTTAAGCTGGACATTCCTTTCAGCCCAGTTTTGATGGGATGAGATAGAGAGAACCAACCCATTTGACATAATAATAGGGAAGGAATTCAGGAAAAAGCCTTGACAGATTTTTGTCCTTAGTGCACCCATATAGGGGACATGATGAGCCAACCACCTGGTTTGTAACAACAGAAGAAATGGTCTGGGATGAAATTAAAAAAACTGAACTCGTATGAAAGGAAATTGAAGTAGAAATATTAAAAAAGGAAAAGCTTAGGAATGTGAATAAAATGTCGTGGCACCGACATTTACAAAAAAAAGAAAAACAAAGCAATTCTTCATTTATGTTCTATCTCCAAAGGCTTTGAATATACAAACACTAGAGGGAAGCTTCTCCTAAATTTTACTGCACCTTGTATTTCTCAGTGAGGAACTGCTGACATTGTTAGAGAGATTATGAGCCTGGGAAGCAATAAAAGTTGAGTGGGGGGCTAATAGGCAGGGGAGTGATGTAACTGAATCAACTCATTAGTGTGTAATAAGCATGGCAATATCTTTAGCAACAATAAAGCATGTTCCCATGTCACAGGGAAATTTGAATATTAAATATGTCAGGCCCCATTTTTTTTACCTTGGTCAGGTAATGCCAATGAAGTATGGTCTTTTCTGATCACAATGATTTCAGATAGAAAAAAATTGAACTTCCAAAACATGATAATAAATAAGGGAGAAGGGTGTATTTTCAAAGAGCAGAAAATTAAAGTTAAAATTAATTGAAAGTTGGGACATAATTCCCATTAGTGTATGGTTTTGCTCCTGAGATGGGACATGTTTCCTAATGAATATGCTCCTTGATACCTGTGAAGCACAGATACAGATAGAAAATATCCACCATGCAGGATACAGTAATATGTTGTATTTCACTGTTTCACAGAACTTCCATGATAAAATATTTTTAAGAAGTAAACTTCAGTGTTGGAAATACGTTCTTTTCTTCCTCCTGATTATATTGACATTGATTACTGCACCTAGCTTACTTATGAGTTAACTTAGCTGAAGCTCATAATTAGCACTTACCTCCCTTGGGAGATGTGTTCTTCAACTGATATGCACCTATAACCTCCATTAATGTTGATGGAATTCATTATGTTCACTGATGGAAGGACAGCTCCCTTGCAGTTTTTTTTCTCTCTCTCTGCATGAATATTTTTTTTGACTCCTTGGAATACAAAAGCTGCTAAAATCCTCAACAGCAAAAAAAGACACTGAGAAGAAAATACTGTAAAGAGGGAATACACACAAGAAGAAAGCTCAGATTATTAGCTGCTTCTTAAACTGGAAGAAAGTCTTCAAAAAAAAAGTTACCAAAGCAAAAAGATTTTTTCTGTGCATTTGCTTGCATAGGCTCCTCTCTGGTTAGGCTGGCTAGAAAACAACTTTGCTGTTTTATAAAAAAGGTGACATTTCGGAATTCGTTTTCATTCTGCTGTGGAATGAAACTATGACCCTTCCATAATTTTCTCACACAAAAAATACAAGCAAAAAGACAACCCATCCTTGGAAACCAAGGAGATGAGCTTGACAACCAGTTCTCACTCAATAAATGTCGGTCCATGTCCCTCTTTAGCTACATAAGCCGCGGAAGGCTATTTACTATAATTAATTGAATTTTAGAAGTGCTTGGGGCAGTGCATACTCTGGAAAAGGGTGGACATATCATTAATGGTGCACAGGTAGGAGTTCAATTTATATAATTTGAGAATGTGAATGGTATTAAACTGGAGGGGGAACTCCAGCGTAGTTAAGGTAACTAGAGAGTTTTTGTTTAAATGATGAAATGTAAGTATGAATGTAAGTAACTCAGCTACTGACTAATGCTTTATACAGACATTAGCATGAGCTTCTCTTTATAACACTACCAGTGCACTGTGATCTGTGGCATTCCTCGCATGTCAATGGGGTGACCTCCTGGCTCCACTGGAGTCCAGAGCAGTTTTACTGTTGACTTCAGCAGAGCCAGGAAGTCATCCCATGCCTTATCTTAAGAATTTATGGGCCAAATTCTGTTTGTCCCGGTTCTGCAAGGAGTCTCATTGAAATCTACAGGACAAAGTGAGCCAACAATAATACCTATAATACATTTTAAAGCACACCCTTCTCTAGTCCTCTCAGTGACCTTAAAAGCATGGACAAAAAATACTGACTATTAGTTACAGTTAAAGGAGCTGGGTGATGAAAGCACCTGCAAGACAAGCCCATTTATACTTCTAAAAGGAACTAAAAACACCTAGGATGAAGGGCAGATAGGTAAGGTTCATAAATAACAGAATTAATAAGATGTGTAAGCTCTTGGAAGCTGAGCTCTTTGTCCATAAGGGAATATATAAAAGAGGCCATCATAATTGGAGGACTTCATCAGTTCCATGTGATGTGCATAACACCTGGAGACAACTTTAGGTGCATCTAACTCATGGGCATTTGGGCTAAATCCTTAGCTAGTGTAAATCAACAAAACTCCATTGACTTCAATGAAGCTATGGTGATTTACACTTACTGAGGGTCAGGTACATCAGTCACCTGGGAGAGAGAGGAGTCCTATTGGGGACTGCTGACTCCCATTCCCACACAATGAACTATTGATGTTGTTGAAACTACAAGTGCTTTATTTCATACTTTCTGTGCTGTCATTTTTTAATCATTGAGCAACAACAGCAACAAAGCACTTTTCAAGCAGATGTTACATAAATCAATTAATTACAGAGTCTTTTTTATGCTTTGCACTATACTAGAGATCTCTTGTTCTGTAAAATCCAAAACTAATCAAGTTAGTAAATAAATGTTAATGGAGAAAGTTATGGAACCAATTAGATTATTTTATTTCACTTACAATTTCATAGGTAAAATTCTGTGTTCTCAAGCCCCAATTCACCAAAGCACTTAAGTGTGTGCCTAACTTTAAACCACATGCTAAGGTGTTTAGCTGAAATGGCACTTTCAGGAAGAAATATATGTGCATTAACTGCCAAGGAATTCAGCTTTGGGTTAACGATATAGACGCCAGTTACAATATGGTGCTGTAGGAGTAATACTTACGTAATTCCAGACACAATGAGTTAATTGTTCCTAAAAAGGAGAAAATGCATGGCACTATGCTGCATAATCAACAGCAGCTCCTTTGCACAATCTATGATGTACACAGGGTAATAAATCATCACTAGCCACATGGATAAAAAGTCCGGTTTGAATACTTGAGCTCCTCTTGTTCTGTGTGTCAGCTCCATTTCCATAGACACTGCCTCCATGACTAAAGCCCTCAGCAGAAATGAAGAAGTCCAGAGGCTTATAAACTATTGAGATAAGCCCTCTCTTTCTGTGCATTTTAATATTTACCTCACACCACACCTGTTGATCTTTCTTCTGCTAAACATTTTAGAGAAGGATTTTTTAAATGCTGAGGGTTGGCTTCAGCTCCCTCCCTCCCCCCACACACAATGAAGTCCTATACTGTTTAAAGTTTTCCACCAAGCTTGTCCAGGCAATCAGATTATAAATGCATATCCTAATAAAATCTCTCCTATTCACAATCACCTTGAAGTGGTGCAAAAACTCAACATACAAATACAATGTTCAGTGTAAGCCCTCCAATCCACACATGGCTCCTACTGCGATCAATGGACAGCCCATAAATATTCATAAAAGGACAAAATCTAAGGGCTTTTTAAAGCTATATATCAGTATATAAATTACTGAAAACAGTTGTTTTAATATTAGTGAATTCTATTTACATCATTTATCATATTCAAGAGAAAATGGTAAGTAAAACACATGAGAATAAACACAAATCCCCATATGAAACAAATTAATAAACAGGTCTGTTCTTAATGAACAGCCTGTCAAAGGAGACCTAATCTTTAAATCCCAATTTAGATCACAGTACAAATATATTTGGTAATTTCATCCTAATTTCACATTTGAGTATATCATGGATGCTGACCCTATGGGTGCTCCAGGTGTGGTGCACCCATGGAGAAAAATTAAAGGAAGCTGAGCACCCAATGTCAGTCAATGCTCCCCCCAAACACCTAGCATCTGTCACTTGTTCAGGACACTAATGGGGGAATGGCGGGGGAGAAGAGGGGATGCAGTGTGCTTGGGAGAGGAAGTGAGGAAGAGGTGCAGCAAGCCCAGGAAGCAGCAGGGTGGGGGCAGTGGCTTGGTAGGAAGAGGTGGAATGGGGGTGGGCAGGGAGCAAACAAGGGCAATGGGGGTGGGGAGAGTTCAGGGGTGTACAGCAGCCCACCACAATCCCAGATCTAGAACCAGACTGTTGGGGTACTTTTAGGGATCAGCTTGTTTTGACCTTGTTTGAAAACTGGATTTAGCTTGGTTTCTGTCTTTGGTAAGTCAGGGTCTGGTCAGCCCTTCTCCAGATGCTATCTCTGGGCAGCTTCTAAGCAGCTTAGTAGCCAGCATGCCCTTCTCCAGCCTGCTTGCTCCTCTGGGAGTTCTATCATCCCCGCGGACGTGAGTTTGACAATCGGCACTGGCTGGCAGTACCGCATTAACCCTTTGCTGCTGGGCCAGGATGGTGTTAAAACACTCCATAACCATACCCCTCTGTGCCAGGCTATAGGGTGAACAGATGTCTCGATTTTATAAGATCAGTCCCAATATTTGGGCTTTGCTTTACACAGGTGTCTACTATTCCACGTGCCCGCCCCCCCCACGATATTTCACATGTGCTGTTTGGTCACCCTAGCGAGGCTACAAGTTGTGACAGTTTCCGTGTGGAGTGCCTTGGTTCTTTAACTCAATCTACCACAAGTTATGCTTTTAGCTGTCATGGTCTCTAGTGTGTCAATCAAGAGGGAGGCACTCATACTTTGCATGGTCCTTGAAGGCCTACTGATGCACACACAGGCTTGATCTACACTACAATCTAACTACATCAACCTAACTCCCATTACAGGTAGTGCTATACTAATGAGAGAAGCTCTCCATCGGCATAGGTAATGTTGTCACTAAGTGCTGTAGGAAAGCAGCTTCATAGGTGCAGTTATAACACTGTATGTGTAGACAAGCCCTAAAAGTTTGCTAGTGCACTTTATCGTTGGCTGTGTCTACATTGGCACCCTTTTCCGGAAAAGGGATGCTAATGAGACAAGTTGGAATTGCAAATGCCGCAGGGGATTTAAATATCCCCCGCAGCATTTGCATGAACAAGGCTGCCGCTTTTTTCCAGCTCGGGGCTTTGCCAGAGTAAAGCGCCAGTCTAGACTTGCTCTTTCGGAAAATAAAGCCTTTTCCGGCAGATCCCTTATTCCTCTTAAAATCAGGAATAAGGGATCTTCCGAAAAAGGCTTTATTTTCCTAAAGATCCCGTCTAGACTGGCGCTTTTCTCTGGCAAAGCCCCGAGCCGGAAAAAGCGGCAGCCATGTTCATGCAAATACCGTGGGGGATATTTAAATCCCCCGTGGCATTTGCAATTCCGACTGGTCTCCTTAGCATCCCTTTTCCGGAAAAGGGTACCAATGTAGACACAGCCATAGTGTTTATTATATCAGAGCAGGGTCTACACAGATAGGTTAGTTTGTTTGACAAATCACACTCCTGTACTGTGCCCAATACCACATTTTAGATAATGCTTAACATTTAGATTGATAGAGGTCAATGCCTGACCTAAACTCTTCAGTCATCCTGCTGATGCCATTATAATGGCTTTTATTTAACCCAAGAGATGTCTACATTTCAGCCCTGGGTGAAGAAAAGAAATCCTGTGGGTATTCACTTTGTATCCCTGTAAAACAATCTAATTTGGAGACTGTGTATTGCACTAAATGCCAAATACATTACGGATATCAGTAAATAATAAATGAATAACAATAACAATTATAATAAAATACTGAGAAAAGTACTATATAAATCAATAAATAATAATCTATGTAATACTCCATTGTCTGAGTTTTCCTACTTAATTTAAGCCATTAACTTCACTGTCATGAACTGAAATAAGCTTGCATGAGGGCACTTTCATTGGCAGTGTTCTTCTTCTTTATGTCTTAATATTATTGCATCATGAATCAAACATTGGAATTGGTAAATGGCTGTCCAGATTACAAACCACCCTGCTAGACTGTTCCGAGGAAATGGGCCAACAATTTTTAAAGCAATGTGATCTTTTCTTCTGTCTAGTCCTGGATTCTTTTTTTCAGCATTTTGTCAGTAAATATATTAGATAGCTTTGATCTCCTTAAAGCAATTTTTACATCTAGAATGTGAAACAAAACAAACACAAAAACCAAAAAATCGAAAAGGGGTGGTAGGATGAGAGCAATTTACCTTAGAAAAACATCAGTTTAATGTTTGTCCCCCACAAAATTGAGATGAGTAGACGATACTCCCTTGAAATTGCTAAAATAACTTTTGTACCAAATAGCAGTAGCTTTTAATACTGTGCAATTTCACTGTGTGTGTGTGTGTGTGCGCGTGCGCGCTGTTACTCTATGTCCTTTCTCTGAAAGTTGATAATAGGCAAAAACCTTGTCACTTCTGTATCAGTGTTTAAAGAATTTGTGAAAAAAATTAATAGGGTTCTTTTCCTTGCAGACGTTATTGTATAGTACAGTGTTATAGTATAATTAATATAATATAGTCTCAGTATGCTGATTATCTGAACAACCAAACTTACCTTTATTATGTCATAGACTCATAAAATCACTGGGCTGGAAGAGACCTCAGGAGGTCATTGAGTCCAACCCCCTGCCCAAAGCAGGACCAATCCCAACTAAATCATCTCACCCAGGGCTTTGTCAAGCAGGGACATAAAAACCTCTAAAGATTCCACCACCTCTCCAGGTAACATATTCCAGTGCTTCACCTCCCTCCTAGTAAAATAATTTTTCCTAATATCCAACCTACACCACCCCCACTGCAACTTGAGACCATTGTTCCTCGTTCTGCCATCCATCACTACTGAGAACAGCCTCTCTTCATCCTCTTTGGAACCTCCAGGTAGTGAAGCTGCTATCAAATCCTCCCTCATTCTTCTCTTCTGCAGATGAAACAAGCCCAAATCCCTCAGCTTCTCCTTGTAGGTCATGTTCTCCAGCCCCCTAATCATTTTGGTTGCCCTCCGCTGGACCTTCTCCAATGCATTCACCATCCTTTGTATAGTGGGGGCCCAGAACTAGACTCAATATCCCAGATGTGACCTCACTAGTGCCAAATAAAGGGGAATAATAACTTCTCTAGATCTGCTGGCAATGCTCCTCCTAATGTACCTTAATAGGCCATTAACATTCTTGGCTACAAGGGCACACTGTTGACTCTTATCCAGCTTCTCATCCACTGTAATCCCCAGGTCCTTTTCTGCCTAACTGCAGGTCAGCCAGTCAGTCCCCAGCCAGTAACAGTGCATGGTATTCTTCCATCCTAAGTGCATGATTCTGTTCTTGTACTTGTTGAACCTTATCAGATTTCTTTAGGCCTAATCCTCCAATTTATCTAGGTCACTCTGGACTCTAGCTGTATCCTTCAACATATTTACCTCTCCCCCTAGCTTGGTGTCATCCACAAACTTGCTGAGGGTGCAATCCATTCTCTTATCCAGGTCATTAATAAAGATGTTGAACAAAATCAACCCTAGAAACAATCCTTGGATCACTGCTTTTGAAACTGACCACCAACCAGACATTGAGATATTGATCACTACCCATTAGGCCTGACAGTCTAGCCAGCTTTCTATCCACCTTACAGTCCATTTATCCAATCCATACTTTCTTAACTTGCTGGCAAGAATACTATGGGAGACCGTATCAAAAGCTTTTCTAAAGTCAAGGTATTTCACATCCACTGCCTTCCCCATGTCCACAGAGCCCATTGCCTGATCATAGAAAGCTATCACATTGGTCAGCCATGACTTGCCCTTGTTGAATCCATGTTGACTGTTCCTGATCACTTTCTTCTCTGCCAAGTGCTTTAAAATGGATTCCTTGAGGATCCCCTCCATGATTTTCCCAGGGACTGAGGTGAGGCTGATGGGTCTATAGTTTTCTGGATTGTCCTTCTTCCCTTTTTCAAAGATAAGCACTACATTTGCCTTTTCCCAATCATCCAGGACCTCTCTTGATCTCCATGAATTTTCAGAGATAATGGCCAAAGGATCTGCAATGATATTTTCCAACTCCCTCGGTACCTTTGGATGGCTCCAATCACCGTGGACATGCTATTTTGGAATAATTCTAACTAATTTCAATTCTTTCCTGTAGTGGGGACATGCTATTTTGATTTTGTTAAATTGGGAGTTTTGATATCAATTTTAGGTATTTCAAAATAATTTCCTAGTGTAGACATGCCCTTCGTGTATCGATACCAGGCATTGAGTCAAGTTGTGCCCACTTTATCTCTGTACTTCAAAAGATGTCCACTTACTAGATAACTTATTTCAGAATAGACAAGACAGAAGTACTAGTAAGCAACACATATCGTCACTAACATATAATGTATACTGTGTTACAATTATAAAATATAGTACTCATCCTACAAAAGTGTACGAAGAATTTTTCAAGTACTCATAGACAGTGTGTAGTTAAATGATTGGAGTTGTGGCATGAGGAGTGAAGATGTCCAATATTGAACACTTGCTTGTGCCTAAAAATGTACATTGGAGAAATCATTCAGAGAAAATTCAACCTTACACAGAAATTGTGTCAAGACAATGACCATGTGTCATTTACTTTTACATGTTCTTGGCAGAAAACAGGCTATATACCAAACTATTCAGACAATTTCCCTTTTTCACGAATCAGTATTCTTCACTCAGTTATGCTAGCTCCCTAATTCTCTATTCTTTAGTTGATTCCACTGTATGTGGTTAGGAAAGATAGATACTTTTCCATATCACGTGTTGTCTCTTCAGAATGAATGCACACAAACATAATAGGTAGAAAAGTTTGCAAAATATAATATTAAAAATACAGCAACATTTGTACTAAAATTGGAATCTCTATGAATTCATCAGTTTAGATGGATTTTTGACACTGATTGAGAGAGCAATATTTTTCCAATACAATAAAATTAATACTTGTTATTTTTCATAGTCAGTGTCAGTTTGTCTTTCTTTATAAGTTGAGTAAATTCTATATAGAAATGTGTAAAAAAAAAAAAGACACCATATGGAAATATTGAAATGTGTCTTTCAAAGTGGTTTGACAAAATGGTTAAAAATATTTCCCTGATAAAGAAAAAAGTTTTCTTCCAGGGAAACAAAAAAAGATGTGTGTCAAAGTTAAATGGGAGACATGTATAAAAGAGTCAAAATGATACATTAGTTTATCTTGTATCTTATCTTTATCTGAACCCTATCAGCCTGCTCGACATTTCATGCGATCATAGCAAGGAAACCTTACAAGAGAAGCAAGTGCATGGGCTTTGAAAGAAAAATGAGAAAAAAAATGTAGATAAACAAGGGAGAGTGTTTATTCCTAAATGTTGTAGTGTAGTTTGGTTATTTCTAAAGAACATTTTGTTTGCTGTGTTTTTACGTGTTATTTTGTTGGCAGAGTAGAGCATGGATGAGAAATATGAGCCATAAAGATATGAGAAACAAAGAATTATGCTACTCTCATTGAACTGGAAGGTATAAAGGATAAAAGTGTAACATTTATGAGAATTCAACTGTAGGAATACTGGTCATGGGAGCTCTAGTTACATTACACAAAAAAAAAAAAAGTAGAAGAAAGATTGTGAGGAATAGAAAAATTCCCATTGTCATCTTTGCTGTGCTATAAGCTATGTTTGGGAATTGGGCTTTCATTCAGTTTAAAAGAAAATAGGCCCAAGCTTCCATGCTTAGATCTGGATCTCCATTTTCGTCAGGAAAGTTCAGATCCAGGCCTTGACTTGGATCCAATTCCCAGATATAATATGGTTCCAGTTGAAATAGTTTCCAACGCCCTATGACTGGCTTTGCAGAGCAGCAGAGAAGAAAGTAAGGCCAAGATGATTTTCAAGTGTTTAGGCATTGCTGCACTCAGCACTGGGGGAGCTAAGTCTCATTTTCAACAGTGACTTAGGAGCCCAAGTAAGCTCCACAATTAACTTAGGTTTTGTAACACATCTATATACCTTCAAAAATCAGAGCCTAGTGGATAGTGGAGTTATTATTGGAATTCCAGGTTAAAGGAGGAAGTTTACCCATAATTAAGAAATCTCTTCTGTCTTTGCAAGAAAACATGAAAGCTGTGGAGAGCTCAACCATAGCATCAGCCACCAGAAATTCCAGCAGCAATTTCTTGGAATGACTCCAAGAAAATGAATGGTTCCCTAAAATGATTAGCACTCCAATAAGTAAGTTTTCCACATGATTTTGAGGAATACATAGGAGAAAGCCAAGATATTTCAGGATGGCCAAAAGAAGGTGTGGGATTAAGATAAGTAGACACTGAAGGAAGGTGTGATCAAATTTACATATACTACAGTGGGACAAAATTGACATCAGTGGAGGACTCAGAATATTCAGCTAATTGGGAGGACGTGGTTAAACTTTGCTTAAGGCTAGCCAGTGAGTGATCTGTATGGTCCAAGCTTCCCTGGGAAAATACAGAAGGTTTTCCATTTATACTTTGCCAATAGACATACATAACTAAAATGTATAAATTTCCCCTCAGTATCTCAAGAGTCTGGTAAGCATTTACTTTGAGGTTTACTCTTTTGCAGGCAAAATTGGTACTCACATCCTTAGTCCAAAAGATAACTTCAAAAAGCCATTCAACTACGCAGATTTGAGCTCCTCTTTGCTTCTTCTATGAGGATGTTCAGTGTCACTGTAATAGATCACCGGGGTGCATTTTCTGACGTATTGTTGCAATGTATCATTTGAACTGTGTCTAGGAGAAACATGAATTTCAGACATGAAGCTATTTTCTATGTTTTATTTGTGGACAATCTTAAGAAAATCAATGTGGAGTTCAGAAGCTGGCAGTGGAGCCTGAGAAATTCAGCAAAGCCTTCTATTATCCTTATGCACTACAAGCCTCACAAAAGTCTGAGAAACACTGAACACAGGAATGGAGGGACATAGCACAGCTAGCCATGCAAACCTTGGCAGATCTGAAGATTTGAGCAGGTTTCTTTTCTAGTTCATCAGCATCAGGACCCTAAGAAAGTGTATGTGAACCATCCCCTTTTTTATTCTGAACCCTGACACTTCCTCATAAATTACTCTTTAAATAATGAATCACATTTCACTACATGAGCATAAACATAAATGGATCAATCTTTATGCAGTCAATGCACACTTATGGGTTGTGTCTAGACTGGCAAGTTTTTCCGCAAAAACAGCTGCTTTTGAAGAAAAACTTGCCAGCTGTCTACACTACCCACTTGAATTTCTGCAAGAACACTGACAATCTCATGTAGGAAATCAGAGCTTCTTTCGGAAATACTCTGCTGCTCCCGTTCGGGCAAAAGTCCTTTTGCGCAAAAGGGCCAGTGTAGACAGCTCAGATTTGTTTTGCACAAAAAAGCTATTGGAGCTTTCTTGCGCAAAACCGCGTCTAGATTGGCACAGTCGCTTTTCCGCAAAAAGTGCTTTTGCGGAAAAGCATCCGTGCCAATCTAGACAGTCTTTTCCGCAAATGCTTTTAATGGAAAAACTTTTCCATTAAAAGCATTTGCGGAAAATCATGCCAGTCTAGATGTATCCATGTAGTCCTGGGAATTGGGTAATGCTTTGTTGGTAGAGGGAACTATCTCAGGAATAATAATAAGGATTCCTCTTCCCATTGAAACACATAATGGAAAATTCCAATTGTATAACCTCTAGAGTTGGACCTTGAATTAATTTCTAACAACACAGCACTGCTGTCTCAGAATTGGGTATGAGTCCCAATATTAGGGCACAGCTACACTGCAATCAGAGGTGTGCTTGTTAATATTATATAGTGCTAATTTTTTTAAAAAATGTAATACTTTACAGAACTAAGTCAAATGCTTTTCATCAGCCTAACTATATTCCTCTATGCAATTACCTTTATCCGCCAAATAGGTAATCTCTTCAAAGAATGAAATCAGGTTTGTTTGACAAGACCAACTTGTCATAAAGCCAGGTTGACTGGCATTGTATCTAATACCTTTAATTCTTCATTATTTGAATCCCACACCAGCCTTCCCATTCTTTTGCCCAGGACCAATATCAGGGAATGCAACCTGTCAGCCACACTGGGCTGCTACATAGCAGCAACTCCAAGACTCTGTGTCCCTGGTTCCCCCGGTGTTCAGTGCTGCCCTCAACCTCAATAATTTCTCCCTCAGCCTCTCTGGCACAAGTCCCAGGCACTAATTTTCAGTTTGTTACCCCTTCATGAGAATGGAGCCCATTTGTGTAGGCCCCCAAGACTATCACTGACATCCAAGATTATATAAACAATAAATGCATTTACATGAACATTAAACATACCATTAATCACTCCCCAATCATAGGGGGGCCTAGTTGACTAAAATTAGTGCTGAATTATGGCATGCTGAGATGCTAAACTATGTCAAGTTTAAGAAGCCCCATAGTATTACCAAAAATGTGTATTATTTTAACAAAATAGAAATAGAAAATATAAATATTAACTTTTTATATATACATATATTTTAGTACATAGGTGAGGCTAAATTAAAAACTAGTAATTTTCAGTACTTAGAGGCCCCAAAATGTATACTTTACTTAGCTTCTGCATAAATCTGGCATTGGCTAAAATCCTCCTAATCTTTCAGCAATGGTTGGCAGACTCAGGAGCAAAGTTTTGATTCATTTGCTGAATCAAAAGGCAGAACCTGAGTTTGTTTAAGCTCAGCCTGTCTTACCAAATGTCTTGATGTATTTCCAGCCTCCTAGCACATGTCTACCAATCCCTCACCACTATTCTCTAGGAGGTCAAGCTTTAAAACTCACCTTGGAATTTTGCATTTATCACCCCCAATGATTCCAGGAAGCACATCTGTTTTGATATGAATAGTCTAAAGCTCATACCATCTTCACACCAGCCTCCCTAACTCAGTTTAATGGCTTTTTGTAGTTTCCATGCTTTGAACATAAAATGTGATATGGTTCCCAAGGTAATTGCATGTGGTTGCAATATCTGTCACACAAACACAGTCCCAGAAGCCCAGCCCAAAGATGTGAAGCTTCTGGTTTACCATGAAACACTCTCAGGAGAAAATGTATTGAATGCTGTACAACTAGAGAGAGATACATTTTGCCCAGAGTGCAACATATTATTGCATGACTATGGGCTGTAACTAAAGCCTTCTTCCTCCTAGGTTAACTTACTTCCTTTGCCATGCTAATCACTTTCCTTGGAGACCAATGCCAACTAGGCTCAGTAAAGAAGGCAAGGCCCCCTCTCTGATGCAGGCTTTTCATGTTGAGTTGCTTCTCTCTCCTTTTGAGATAGACACAAAATGGCCAAAAGAATCCAGAAAGCCCAGTTCCTCCCACTTAATAACTTTCAGGGCTATTCTGTCAGGAGACATCCTTGCCCATTTCCTACATGATCACAATCTCTTGCCAGGAAATTTTGTGGCCAAGGTAACCTTGTTCCACTGGGTAAGAGCTAGTCCATTGTCTATGGTAAATAAATTTCAAACAATGGCTATCCCCCAGTAAAGATGATCAGTGTCAGTCTTGCATTACTGTACCTTGAAATGTCAGTCCACTGTGGAAGCAAAAACACAGCAGAGAAGATAACTACCCTCCACATTCAAAAATGGAGTTTGCAGCCTGACAGAATTCATAATCTCACACACATAAATTATATAGACAATTCCAAATTATCACAGGCTATCTAGCCTGTAGCTATACAAGTCATCCTATATGTCCTTGAATGTTGGCCTGACATTACAACTCTTCCAGTCTTCTAGAATTTTCCTGGTATTCCAAGATTTCTGAAACATTAATTTCAGCTGGCCAGAAATCTTCTTAGCCAAGTCTTTTTTAGGAGCTTTACGTGCCAATGATAGGGCTCAATAATTCAAATATGCTTAACATTTTCCTCAGTTATTTATGGACAGAAAAAAATTATTGGTGTGATACAAATACACCATTCTATATTGTTCTAAATACAGAACAGAAATCACTGTTGAACATATTTGCTTTTTTTCATTATTATTAATATGGAGCTAGTCAAAAAACTTTGACAGAATCATTTTCTGCTGGAAAATGTCATTTTGTAAAACAAAAATGCTTGATGAAACTGGCTCAGTGGTACTGAAATTTTTGGAGAGAAAATATTCTGTCAATGGGAAAATGTGCCATTTTGACATTTTTGAATGAAATGTTTTGATATGTTAGTCTGAAGTGGCTTTACTTTTCAAAATTTTGTAATATTTGTAAAATTTTGCTCTTTGGCAGTTTATGCCTAAATAGTGTAGGAGAGGTATATGCAAGACAGAGTTATCTTCTTTTAAAAAAAGCTTTTAACTAATCTTCCCTTTTTTGTTTATTTGTACAACAAACTTTTTGCCCCCAGCAGACTTGATTTAATAATCAAGTTAATTTAATCAAGATAAGATAAGATAATCAGTTTCTTTAAATGCAAGAAAATCTGAGGACGAATACTTTTTACAAAGCGATCATTCCGCTTCTGATCTTTCAGTACTTGTCTTCAAGGGAAGCCTGCACAACATGGAAAGCCTGGGAACTTAAATTCTGAACTCTGCTGGACAGCACAAGTCATGGACTAAACGGGGCCGCTGGTCTTATGCTCATTGTAACAATTTGTAACAAACAGTGTTGCCCGCCTACTTCAAATCATTTTTGCATAGCAAACTAACCCCATTTGCTAGCTTCATTTCAAGTGACTACATTCCACATGTTCCCCCTTCTGCTTACCCATCTGTCCCAAACTGTATTAAGATCAATGAATAATCTAGCAACACCTTAAAGACTAACAAAACATGTAGATGGTATCATGAGCTTTCAAGGGTACAACCCACTTCTTCAGATGACTGGAGTATTAAAAGTCCAGATCCAAGAATAAATAAGGGAAGGAGGCAGGTGGAGGGGGAGGCGGGGGGAAGGAAGGAGGCAGAAGAAAAAAAAATAGTGAATTGGGTTGTTCAAGTTACAAGACGCTGAGAAGAACAATTTGCACCTTATCAGCCTCTTGTAACTTGAACAATCCAATTCACTATTTTTTCTCTCTCTCCCCCCCTCCCTTTTCCTTGCTACCTTCCCTTATTTATTCTTGAATTTGGACTTCTAATACTCCAGTCATTTGAAGAAGTGAATTGTACCCACAAAAGCTCATGATGCCATCTACATGTTTTGTTAGTCTTTAAGGTGCTTCTAGACTATTCGTTGTTTTTTAAGTTTTTCCAGTAACAACTACTCAGCTACCCTTCTAAAGCTGTATTAAGATAAGACACACTGCTTCCTTTCCCATGCGTGAAGAAGAGCTCTGTGTAGCACCAAAACTTGTACCTTTGACCAACAGAAGTTGGTCCAATGAAAGATACTATCTCACTTACCTTGTCTCACTCATATCCCGAGATAAACAACATTGCAAACAGCTATATATATAAGCTTCAAGGGATAGCTGTGTTGGTCTGTATAGGATGAACTCGAAAAACAACAAATGGTCTGGTAGTACTTTATAGACTAACAAAACATGAAGATGGTATCATGAGGTTTTGTGGCACAACCCGCGTCTTCAGATATATAGTCAGTCACTAAGCAGCAAGCACTAGTAAAAATGCGCTGGTTTTTGCTAGCGGAATTTTTCCACTCAACATTCAATGTCTGAATGAGGCAATAGTGTTTGAGGCAATGTATGAATGAGGCAATGTGGTCCAAGCATTACAGTTTCCTGTGGAGTTGCTTCAGGATGCCTTGCCATGATTCGGTCCCTGACAGATCTCTCATCTCTTATCCTTTCCAACTCCAGCTCATTGTTCAGTGAAAGATATTTTCTCTTAAAAAAGAACTCTCTGAGTCTCTGAAACTTTCACTGTTTCAAAGCTTGGGCGTCAGAAAGAGAAGAATAGGCCCTGCACTGACAGCCCTGTCCTGCAACCACGGGCTTTCTGTAATATGCCCTCTGAAAAGGGATAATAATCAGGAAAAAATAACTGTCCTCTTTTTCCCACAGTCACAACTGTTCAGGTGCAGCTTTTCTCAGAGTTATCATTAGGTCATTTTTGAGTCAGTTCAGGCGCTGTGCAGTGGCTGCAGGCTTATACCTTGGAGGCTGCTCTTTACCTACTGAATAGGCCTACTTTTACATAAAAGGACTGTGGCAGTGCAAATGCGGGTGCTGATTGCTGTCAGATCAGAGTGTCTGTGCAGCACTCCTATTCTTCCACTCCTGTGGCGAATAAATGGGAGGTTTTATTCCTCAAGGGTTGCACAGTGCAGCCAACATCTTTTTCCTTAAAAAAGTGGCAAAAATATCTAATTTATTTAACCCTTTGCTATTTTGAACACACATTTCCTATTGCTAATTTATCGAGGCAGACTGCTCTCTCTGCCTTGGTTGCTGCTGCCGTGGGCTGAGCTTTTCCTCTCTTGCCTCACTCGGATGTTGAACGTTAATTGTGTTTGACAATGAGGACGGTGCCCAGGAAACGGTTACAGATTCATGGTTTGAGGATGCTTAGAACTGTTACCAGGCAGCTTTAAGTCACATCGCTGACATAGGGGCGCTGCTCAGTGGAGAAAGAGGCTTAGTGTTGCACAGCTATGTCATGTCTCTTCTCCGACACCTCTCCTATCCCCTCAGGGGAATATGGTAGAACTAATGCTGCCAGGTGAAGCACAGATGTACCAGCAGAGGAGCTCCCTTCCAAAAGAGGAATTCGCTTCTGGTAGCTAGACCCTTTTCTTCCCCCAAAGTGGTGCAAGGAGCTGGATCTCAGAAAAGCAGTAGATCTGTTATGCTGTTATAAGTTAAATTCAAGGAATCTGAGTTGGGGATGATCCAAAATTCTTAAAGAGGAGGAGAGAGCCTTTTCTCACTGCATCATCCCTGCCACAGCCTTTCCCCACCGCTGGAGACTTTTGTTGAGATAGAGAAAAGCATTGGCAGAAGGAGAGTGCACTTCTAAAATAGCCGTGTAGATGGGAGAGAGCACTGTTTGTGTGTGTAGAAAGATGCAGAGGGGACATATCACAGGGTCCATACTTGTCTATATGCTCCCTGACTCAGCTGTGCCTTGTTGTCTACAGTGCTATTTATGTTCACGCTAGGGGACAATGCAGGGTATGACAGTGCAGCAAAACTCGTCTAGACTGGCATGATTTTCTGCAAATGCTTTTAATGGAAAAGTTTTCTGTTAAAAGCATTTGCGGAAAAGAGCGTCTAGATTGGCACGGACGCTTTTCCGCAAAAGCATCCATGGCCAATCTAGATGCGCTTTTGCACAAAAAAAACCCCAATCGCCATTTTTGCAATCGGGGCTTTTTTGAGCAAAACAAATCTGAGCTGTCTACACTGGCCCTTTTGCGCAAAAGCTTTTGCGTGAAAGGACTTTTGCCCGAATGGGAGCAGCATAGTATTTCCGCAAGAAGCACTGATTTCTTAAATGAGATCGTCAGTGTTCTTGCGGAAATTCAAGCGGCCAGTGTAGACAGCTGGCAAGTTTTTCCGTGAAAGCAGCTGCTTTTGCAGAAAAACTTGTCAGTCTAGACACAGCCATGCAGTTTAGGTGTACCCTTCGGAGCAGCCTGTTTTGTCTTTTGGGGTTCTTTATATTATCATTCTGAAATTCTAAGAAATAAAGAAGTGGAATGTTGCAACTTTCCAGCAAGAATATTGATGTTTTTATTTAACTTTTTTTATGCTGTGAATTTAACAGAAACCACATCCAGTTCTCAGCCAGGAATGTGAAAGCTAATTTCTAAAGCCTGCTTTTTTAAAAAAAAAAAAAAAAAAGCAATCATAGAGATGGATTCCAATTCAACCGACCAGGCTATTAGCAACTAAACACATTAGCTCCTGCTTAACTCACAAATACAGCACAGTGCATTTGCTTGGTTCTTTGCAAGCAGAGTAAGACACAAGACAAGCACAATGCAAAATACTGGACAAGAGATCAGGGAAAGCAAGGTGTGGATATTAATGATGAAAAGACAACCAAAGAGATGTTGGATTAAGGAGTGATTGGAAGGAAGGGAGGGAAAGAGAGCATAGACAAAGACAGGAAAACAGAAGACTATTGAAGCAGGTATTTTAAAGAGACAATGGCAGAGGCATGAATGAATGGAGAGGATGGAGCTGGCATGATTACATAGAACCTTGTAAATGAAGATACAGGCAGTCCCCGGGTTATGTACAAGATAGGGACTGTAGGTTTGTTCTTAAGTTGAATTTGTAAGTCGGAACTGGCATCCAGATTCAGCCGCTGTTGAAACTGACCAGCAGCGGCTGAATTGGACACGCCTGGGGCAGAGCAGCTGGGGTGCTGCTGGGTTGGTCCCACAGCGCCGCTCCTTGGCGCTACTGGACCAACCCGGCAGCACCCCAGCTGCTCTACCCCAGGTGCCCCCAAGTCAGCCGCTGCTGAAACTGATCAGCGGCTGATTCCAGCAAGCCCGGGGCAGAGCAGCTCTGCCTCGGGCTTCCTGTAGTCAGCCGCTGATCAGTTTCAGCAGTGGTTGACTTGGGGACGCCTGGGGCAGAGCAGATGGGGTGCTGCTGGGTTGGTCCAGTAGCACCGCTCCTTGGTGCTGTGGGACCAACCCGGCAGCTCTCCAGCTGCTCTATCCCAGGCGTCGGCGAGAAAAGCCTGGTCTGCTGGGGGGAGGGCGCACTAGCTGCGCCCCCCCCCGCCCCCCAGCAGACCAGGGAGACGCGGGCAGGTATCTAAAAGGATGTCATAAGGAGGGAGAAAAATTGTTGTTTTTTACCTCTAAGGATAGAACAAGAAGCAATGGGCTTAAACTGCAGTAAAGGAGGTTTAGGTTGGACATTAGGAAAAAGTTCCTAACTGTCAGGGTGGTTAAACACTGGAATAAATTGTCTAGGGAGGTTGTAGAATCTCCATCTCTGGAGATATTTAAGAGCAGGTTGGATAGACATCTATCAGGGATGGTTCAGATGGTACTGGGTCCTGCCATGAGGGCAGGGAACTGGACTTGATAACCTCTTGGGGTCCCTTCCAGTTCTAGTGTTGTATGATTAGTGACTGCCTATCAAATTCTTAGAAAGCAGGCAGCCGGAGGAAATATTCTTTTGTACTTCCTCAAAGCACCACCTCACACGAGATACTTCTGGGAGTGATCAATTAGCAGTGTCCATCCCTGTGCTGACAGACCAGTGGAGAGGGCTATTCAGAGCAAACTATTACATTGCCTTAAGATAGCCTAATACTTCTATATCCAGTTACCTTCACATAGGAGACTGTTTTCCTCCTATAGATGTTGCAGTGTTCAGAAATTTGTAATCTGTAGAGGCTAGAAAATGCTAGGTTATTGCCATTTTTCTCTCTCTTTAGAGTGCATTTTGTTTGTTTATTTATTTGTTTAAAAAGGATGCTTGGATGAAACAAAGGATAAGAAAATCAGCTCGGAGCCATTTAAATTAAATATCAGAAGAACTTTAGATACTGGTTCCATCAGAGTTGAGTTTTAGCCAGGGGAGAAACATAGAGAAAGAGAAAAATAGGCTGCAAAAGAAGTATTACTCTTTATAAAGAGCACAACAAAATAATAACTTAAGGATGTGTCTGTGTTTTTGAGAGAGACAGACAGACTGAACGTGTGTACAAAAGAGAGAAAATGCATATGTTTGTGTGTATTCAGGCTACAGAGAAAATGTGTGCATACACGAGAGAATAAAAGACAGAAAATGTGTGTGTTAGAGCAACAGATATTTTATCATCAGCTTTATGCTGGAAAACACATTCTGCTTGCACGTGGTACATACATGGATCCAAGCAAGTAAATAAGTTTGTTTTTAAACTCCTCCCTTCCAAACCTGAAATGCCAACTGAGCTTTAACAGTAAAATGAGGATATGAACGCAACATAGGAAAGGGTAACTGGAAATGCATGGTGAGGTGACATGCTCCCCCCAGCTTGTCTAGGAGCTCATCATGCGTAGGCATGGGGAAGGCATTGGACATGGTGATGTCACTGAACTTCTGATAATCCACAGAAAACCAGATTAACCCATCCTGGTTTGGGGACCAACATCACAAGAGAGTTCCAAGAACTGGAGAATGGTTGGATCACCCCTAGAGACAGCATGTTCTGGACTTCTTTTTCTGGGTCCTGGGCTGTTTTCCCCATGGCTCTGAATGGGGAGCATCTCACAGGAGGGTGGGTGCTTGTCTCTATCCAGTGCACAATCAGGTTAGTGAGACCAGGCTTGTTGGAGAACAGTTGCTGGTGGGAATGCAGCACCTCATTGGTCTCTGCCTGCTGGGTAAGTGTTAGCTGGTCAGAGAGGGGAATAGACTCCAGCAAGGGGTCAGCTCCCTGCCACTCCCAGTGCCTATGTACAGCTAGTACAGTTTCATTATAGTTACATGGTGGCTGTGAGCCTAGATGGGCAGTTCCGCTACATAGTTCATCTCATTTAGTTGCTTGACAATCTAGAAAGGACCATGCCAGGATGCTTGCTGTTTGTTCTTCCACCTGGGGATAAGAACCATTACCTGGTCCCAGGTGGTGTAGACACATGTGGTGCAATCATACCAGATCTCCTGCTTCCTTTGGTCCCTACATAGGTTCTCCCTGGCCAGGTCCATGAGCTCAGTGAGAGTTTCTTGGAAAGCCACCACTGAATGTCCATCAGTAGAGGTCTTCCCCTCCCACTCATCTCTTAGCAAGTCCAGGAGTCCCTTCCTTCACTCACCTCACCTGTGTTTCACATACAGGGGAGTGATCCAGGAATCCACAGTGTTCTCCCTATTTGAGCTACTGTATGGGAGGAGAGTAAGGACCTGTGGGTGCTGATTCATAAAGGTCTTTACAATCTGCTTTAGTGTCCCATTGAGTTTCTTTACCAGCCTTTAGGACTGAAGGTGAGATGCTGATGCCCAGATGTGCTGGACCTCCTACTTCTCCCACAAGCATCAGGGCAAGGTGGACATGAAGTTGGACCTTTGGTCTATAAGGAACTCCTTGAGGAGCTCCACTTTGATGAAAACAGTCAGCAGAACATCTGCCACAGTATCTGCCTTGATAGTGGGCAAAGCCACTCCCTCAGGGTATCAAGTAGTGAAATCAACACCATCAGGATGTATTTCTCCCCAGATTGGGTCCGCTTAGCAAAGGGTACCCACTATATCCATAGCTACATTCTGGAAAGGCTCCTCTGTGATGGGCGGTGGACTCAATGCTTCTTTCCCCTTATCCCACACCTTCCCCAAACTCTGACCAGAGTCACAGGACAGGCAGTACCACTGGACAGCATCGAAGATTCCTGGCCAGTAAAAGTACTGTATCAGCCTCTGCCCTGGTGTGCTGGATTTCCTTGAAGACTATCAGCAAGTGCTGTTGGACCCAGATGCCAAGCTGAAATCTGCTTTTATTACCCCTTTGGGACTCTGAGAATTAGGCAAACACCAAAGTTTTCAGCAATGTTTTAAAACTGAATAGTTATCTAGATAGAAGGTCAGATCGTTAAATTGCATAAAATGGAGCTTTATGGAGTTATGGTGATTTACATCAGCGGAGGGTCTAGCCCTGAAATTTTTGACATTTACTCCTCATGTAGCTGTAAGATTCTAAAGCTCATTGAACCTCCCTTTCAATTACTCTTTCCTATAGTCTTGCTTTTGTTTTCAAATTGGAAGCCAAAGATATATTGATTTCCTCTAAATGTAACGTGAGGTCACAAGGAGCTAGAATATTTACTCAATATTCCCCTTTGACATGGAAGCTGCTTCCTGTTTGACATGATGGATTTGTTATATGTATTTTTAAGTAAAACTATGTAAAATACCCGTTCAGTTCTTCATTCAGGTATGTTTCAGTTACAAAACATCCTACGATTATTTTGTGGAGTCATTATGTTAACGTAAATAGAAATATTAATCATCGTTATGGAAACTAGACCTGTAGTTGACATGGGATGAACTGCTGGGAGGTCTCAGAAGCTCGGGCCCTAGTTGAGGGAAGTAGGATACACTCAGAAGCACTCAGACTGCTGACAAAGGTGAGTGAAATCTGCTCTACAGCCTTAGCTGAGAGCCAATTGGCTTTTAGCTCATGGCTTTAGCCTGTAAGGGTGCAGGTTCAACCCCTCCTGCCGCTGACCAGGGTCTATCACCTTTAGACTTATATTCCAGTGTGGGGGTTTACTGTTTCCCCACAGAAAAAAGGTTCTCAAATTCTTGCTCATATTCCTTCTCATTTTAATGCAGATTTTGCATCAGTACTTTTAAACTTTCCTCCTTGATGCTGTTTGACAGAGTGTGTAAAATGCTGTATGTCCCCTGAATACTTGTAGGCAATGAAAAAAAAATGAAGCTATTAAGACCCATCCTTTGTATTTGAACTGTAATCCTTCTGCCATGCGGAGTCAGCAACAAGGGCCAGGTTCTGTAGTTAGGGGTTCTTCCTAACAAGATACCCCCATCCAGTAATTTGGGAAACCCTAATGCCCCTAAAGAGGGAGTACTTCCCCTCTCGCAAGCACTGAGTCTGTCTATAACAAAAAGAATGGTTATTGAAAGGCAAATGGAACCCCACATTATGGGAAAACACCACAACCCCAATTAAAAGCACAGGCACCATAATCAAATCTGCCCCCACAGCATGTTGTACAATGTCCCTTGTCTCAGTTCCCCATCTTCAGGCAGGAAAATCCAATGAATGAATGTCCCTTAGCATACTGCTCTCTTCTCCCTCTGCATCACCCTCATCACAGCGTAGCTCCTCTTGGATACTGAAGCCCCAGGTTTCACTTCCTACCCCCGGGATGCGTGGCATTGAGCCACACCTCAGCTGCTGTCTCTGCCATGGCCTCCTAGCTGCTCCTGCTTCTCTGATACCACTGTTTCACATCCACTTCTCCCTGCCACAGTTGGCCACTGCTTGTCTGCTGCCACTAGCCGCAGCTCCTTACTGCTCCTGCACAGGAGTGGCCCTAGATGAGCTGCCCGCAAGTGGCACCCCGGGTGAAATGGGCGATTGGCGCGTGATCGTTACCCCCGCCTCCAAAGCCCTCAACGGCCGTTTATCTTGGCGCCCTAGGCAACTGCCTAGCTCACCTGTATTGACAGGATGCCACTGCTCCTGCAACGCCACGTTCTGAGGTTCCACCACTTCACCCAGCTCTTAGTGATCTCAGAGCTCAGCAATTTCAGCAGGGAGTGGGGAGCTTCACAACCAGTGTAAGTGCCTGTATTGCCTTGCGCTATCCCAAGGTGCCAGGCTTAGCCCCCTGCACATATGCAGCAGGAATGACAGCTCTGCTAATCATCAACCCGAAGGAAGGACTCACAATTGAGTCTTAGCAGCAGTGTCATTAAACACTGGAGAAGGGCAGCTCAAATGCTGACTGCAACTCTTTAGGCAGAATCCTCACAGGCCAGAGGGGAACACTTGTTCCTACCCACTCATCTTCATTAAGATTTGGCGTCTCTATCGCTGCTAGCAAGTAAGGGTCCGTTGAGGGTGACCCCTCCACCAGGACATGCCACACACAATTCTGCTGCCTTTACTCATGCAAAAAGTATTAAAAAAACCCATTCCATAACCCCTGCATGCAAATACTAGAATGAATTGTAACCGCAAACCAGCTATATCTGCTGTGCACCTAGACAGAGGAGGTTTGTCCATGCAAACGCAGTCTGCTCCTGGAGTCTTTTCCTCCAGCTCATCACCAGATGTCAGGGAGCTCATTCAGACCTTGCTTACATAACCAGGAGTGTATCCAGCCATAAAGAAAAAGAAAAAAAAAAGAGGGAAATAAATCAAGAAGGGAAAAGGTGAATCGTGCAATGAGGAACTTACACTTTTTCCCTCTACTGTAATGAAATATATATTTCACATGCCTGATTGCACACATAGAAAGCATCACATAGACAGACTACTAATCTTATAAAAAAACATAGTATTATGCACATCACACAAAAAATTCCAGCACATTACCAGACACTAAGAAGCCAAATAGCTGACACAAGTACGTAGATATGTTTTTCCCTTCAATGTCATGCAAATAAAGTAAAAGTACAACGCAAAGGTCTCAAAGGTGGGAATTCAGTTTCTAAGTCAGATACTTTTTTTATGTATAGGCCAACTTTGCAAAACTCTGGGCTTTGATTATCAAGGAGCCAAGTGAGAGCAGTGTCAAATTCCTACTGAAACACAGTGGGAGTTGAACATGTAATTCCCTCAGTTTTCTTTCAAAAATCCAGCCCATCTCAGTTAGGCATCAAACTTCATATTTAGGCATCTAAATAATTCTGGCCTGATTTTAAGAGGTAACAAGCTCCCCTGACTCTCATTTGAAACTGTATGCCCTCAGATCAGTCTTCTTTCACCACTGAAATGTGGATTAGATGACTCACTTTAGACTCCGAAGTTTGGATGTTTTGGCCCAAGTATTTAGATTGCAGCATTGCCTTTTCAAGGGGGGAGGAGGGGAATCATAGCATAGTCTGTAGAAATCCCAAAACTTTTATATCAGTTTACTAGGAGTAGAAAATTTACTCAGACATCTGAATTGAGCACAATTTCCTCTGCTAGTCCAGGGGTCAACAGCAAGGGTTGCAGAAGTTTATACGCATCAGCAGCCAACTAAATACTTCTAAGAGAAAGCCTAATAACAGAAGGTTCCTGTATTATAGCCACTGTAAATAATATTTGCATATTCTCCTTTGTATTAGGGATGTTAATGGATGAAGTTTACTAGGTAACAGTTAACTGTTACCAGGGAGTAGCCCCTGCCCACAGCCCACCATGAGTGGAGGGCTTCTTTAGTCCCACAGGGCTGCCAGCTCTGCTATGTGGGGCATAAGCGGTGGCTGGCAGGAGAGAGTTGCCAACTCCTAGCTTGCACAGGCTGGGAGCTGACCGTCTCTTTCCTCCCCAGCTTCCTGCCCTGTGCAATTCTGCTGACCTTGTCCCCACCGCCCCTATTTAATCAGTTAGCCAGGAGCCTTCCCCTACCCCGCCTCTGTTTAATCAGTTAACTGATTAAACTTAACATTTAACCAGTTAACTAATTAACTGGGATTTTACATCCCTACTTTGTATTCTTATTGTGTCTATTACCTTTGCACCTTTCTTTCCTGTGGGCTCTTTCCATATGCACCAATAAAACTTATAACATGGGGGTTTGGATGACTAATTTTCACATTTTTTCATTAATATTCTAGAGACACATGGCTGTTTGTAGACAGTAAGACCTTTGGCTGTAAAGCTAAGTTAATTATACTGAAATACTCTTGCTCCGAAGACTCTTTGCCTAGATGCTTTAACTCAGTTTAAATTACCACCTTATAGCTTGTGAAACTTGTCTTTCATATTCTAACTATCAATCTAAATAGTTTTCAACACATGAGCCAAACCTGTTAAGACTGTCTAAAACAAGATCTGAAACCAGTAACTAAGGCATGCTTGTTTCCTTTTCTACTCGGTATATTTGCATCTGGATACATAGGGAGAACCTTCTATCACTCCTGAGGTAGCTACATTGTCTGCGTTTCCTCAGTCTGCTGATGAGTAAATATGATTAGCCAAAAATGCCAGACATGTCTGAATATTCCATCTTGTTACAGTGATGGGGAGAGAAAAACATGCTCAATTCATTCAGTGTCAATGTATTTTCTTTGTGCAGTTCCAATAAAACCAGAATATGTCCTAAAATGCCACTAAAATTCTGCATCATGAGTAAATTCCTTCACATCAGGCACATTAAATCCAGATGCTCAAGTAAGAGGTGAAAGCTGAGCCCGTGGGGAGATTTAAGCAGCCTAACTCAATTCACACATCCCACCAGCTCAAAAGCCTCCCGTTCCACACGAGCCAAGCCCAAGGGAAAGCCTGTGCTGGCTTCAGCCTCTGGGACAAGACCTTTGCTAGGCATTTCCCTCAATTCCAGGGAATGCCTCTGTGGACCAAGTCACTGGGGAATAATTTCCTAGTCTGAAGAATGCCTCTTAAATGCACTTGCTAAGTGAGGCTTTTTACAATTGCAAGCACAACCCAAGTAGTCAGCAGATAATCTAAGTCCTCCAAATATTCCATCCCAATGAGATCACCCAAAGAAGTAAACTGTTCCTCTGTCAGAGAAGTGGCCATTCTGCCAGAGATTCTCCACCATGTTAATGAAACCAGAATGAGGGTGCGCCTTTCAGTCTCTTAGACTGGATCTCTTTTGTGCCCTGACGCTGCAACAGGATCTACATGGGCAGACCCCTCTGCCTTCATAGAATCCCCTGAATTCAGTGGGAACCTTAGACACAGAAGTTCCTTTGTACAGATCGGATCACAGGATTCTGAATTTGGAGTCACTGTTCCCTGTAAACCGTGTGCGGGTGCAGCCATTCAGGAGAGATGCAAATGCCACCCAGATGATTAGCAGAGCATGCAGAGCTAGGGTGTTGTTTTTTAAACTTTCTACTGGTGGTGCACATTCACACATACTTGGGTGATGTGAGGGGTCTCACTCACCACCACAGAACCGCCTGTTGTCTGTCCTAGGAATTAGCTCTTTTTTGCCAGCTGGGTGCCCTCCTTCGGGTGGTGTCTCCTCTCTTCCCTCCAGGGCACTGCCCTCCGGCAGTGCTCACATCAGTCTCTGAGCCCCCCTTCCAGGGGTTGTTTCTCCAGCGGGACTTGCTTCAGGACCTGTAGTCTGGGAGCTTGCTTAGCCAGAGCTCCCTTAGCCCTGCCTCGCCTCGCCTCCCCAGCACTGCACTAGCTCCAGGGAGCCTCCTACTCCCCCAGCAGCCAAGTTCTCACTGCTCTTCTGTCAGAGCAGCCGCCCATCCTCTTATATAGCTCCCAGCTGGGCCCTAATCAGCTAACGCGGCCTCAGCTGGGGCTAAACTCCCAGGCCCTGCTCCTGGCTGGGGTTTGCCCTTAAAGGGCCAGTGCAGGGCAAGCGCTCTGTCACAGGTGCACAGAAAATATATTCTGCACATGTATGGAAAATGCACATTGATGTAAAGGATTAGAGGGAACATTGCTTGGAGTTTCAGATTTTTTGCAGCTTTTTAAAGCCGGATGTCAAACTCAGGCTCATTAAAACATTTCGGTGAAGAGTCCTGTGGCACCTTATAGACAAACAGAAGTGTTGGAGCATAAGCTTTCGTGGGCAAAGACCCACTTCATCAGATGCATGTAGTGGAAATTTTCAGAGGCAGGTATAAATATGCAGGCCAGAATCAGTCTAGAGATAACGAGGTGAATCCAATCAGAGAGGATGAGGCCCACTTCTAGTAGCTGATCTGGAGGTGAACAACAAGAGAGGAGAAGCTGCTTTTGTAGTTAGCAAGCCATTCACAGTCTTTGTTTAATCCAGATGTACTGTAGTTCTGTGGATTCTCTTTGAAGTCTGGTCTTGAAGTTTTTTTGCTGCAGGACCCATGATGAAACTGTATCCTAGTGAAGACTGCAACCAGCAAAAAAAAAAAAAAAGAAAAAAAAATTGGGCATATTCTCCTATTCTAACATCAGCTTCCCTGAGGGAGGGTGCAAACTGTATCCTAATTGTGGGCGCACATCTGAAAATTCCTGGTCTGTGTCTACACTGGGCCACTTATTCCGGAAAAGCGGCCGCTTTTCCGGAATAAGCTGCGAGCTGTCTACACTGGCCGCTTGCTTTTCCGGAAAAGCAATGATGATCTACTGTACGAAATCAGCCGCTTTTCCGGAAAGCTTTGCCACTCCCATTCGGGCAAAAGTCCTTTTTCTGGAAAAACTCTTCCGGAAAAGGGCCAGTGTAGACAGCTTTTCCGAAAAAGCAGAAGAAACGGAAAAAAGCGCTTTGGATGCCTGGAGACCCCGTAGGATCCCTGGATTTCCTGGTAACCCGAGCGCTTAAAGAGCACGCAGGCTGCTGGGTGCACGTGGCAGGAGCGTGCCTCAGACCCTGCAGCCTGAGCTCTGCCACGGCGCCCCTTGTGCTGCCCAGCCACATCTCTCAGCAGCAATGGCAGCTCCAGCTGGTGAGCCCCTTGCACCCCCAGCGGAGGAGGCCCCCAGGGGCCACAAAAGGCAGGCTCCATTCTGGACCCCCAGGGAGCTGGAGACCATCCTGGACCTCTGGCAGGAGGAGGAGGGTCTCCATGACATCAGGTCCCGGCGCCGCAACGTGGAAATTTTTACCCGTCTGGCCGAGGCTCTGGCCCAACAAGGTCACCCCGCCCGGAACTGTGAACAAGTCCGGGTGAAGGTAAAGGAGCTCTGGCTGGGGTATGTCCAGGCCAGCGAGGGCAGGGGGGCAGGACCAGACGCCTGCCCCCACTACGACCGGCTCCATGCCATACTCGGGCAGCCAGCCCCGCAACCCCCGGAGGTGCCCGTGGACAGCTGCCAGCGGCCCCCCATCATCCGACCCAGCGAGGCGGAGGAGGGAGAGGACAGCGGCGGTGTGTCAGGAGAGGAGGCCAGCATTACCACCACCCAACAGGCCCCCTCCAGCAGCTCCTCCGAGGCCAGGGAAGAATCCACTGGTGAGTCTTTGCAGTTTGCACTACAAGAGCGGGGAGCGGGGGGCGGAGGGTGGGGGGGGGGGAGCCAGGTGCCCGGAGGGGGGAGGGGGAGAGCATGTCACTCAGGCCTCGTGAGCTGCACGCTGCGTAGCATGAGGCAGCAAGCAGCACGTGCAACCATGTGCAGCCTGGTGACCGAGCGGCACGTGGCTGCGGCAGGCAGCTGCAGAGCACGCCTGGGACCGTGCTGCTCACACACATGCGGCGGGACCAGGGGGAAGGGTGGATGCCGGCTGGAACCGGCCAGGGCCCCAGGGACTCAGCCCAGAGCCCGCAACTCTGCAAAGGGTGCAGCACGGAGAATGGCAACACTGTCCCATGCCTGGCTGTGAGGCACAGCCAGCTGCTCTTGGGTACACCATAGCATCACGTTCCTGTGACCGTGGCCCCCACTGAGCCCCTCGCCTGCTCCCGGTGCCTTGGCTGGCTCCCCGAGGGGAGTCCCCACTGTGGCCACAAATGTCCCTGGGCTACCGGGCTTGCAGGAGGGATAGTGGGAGGGAGAAGGGCCCCTGAGTTTTGCTGCAAGGATGGGACACCCTCCCTCCCCCAGTCACTCTTCTGGTTCCATCCAGGAGATATCCCACGCGATGAGATCTGAGAGCCCAGACCACCTCTGCCAGATGTGCTCCCAGGCACTGTGTGGGGATGCATCTCGCTCCCTGTCAAACACCAGTGATTAGCCCAAAGCTTTTCACAGTCTCCACCGGCAGGGAGTTCCACAGGTGAACGCAACACAAGCACCCTCCCGCCCTCCACGGGGCCAGGATACAGACCGGTGCTTACAATACTGGAGGGAGGACACTACTCCAGGGGCGGTCCTCCTTGCAAACATACAACACGGGGGGGAGAGGGAGGAACCGAGTGGGCCCAAGCCATACAACTGTGGGATCACCTGGGCTCAGGGGTGGAGGGCATGAGGTGTGTGGACAGTGGACGGTCTGCCTGACTGACCCATCCTTTCTTCTCTTCCCTGCAGCGGGACCGAGCACAAGACGCCCCAGTCCGGCAGCAGCGGCACCCCCAGCTGGCCAACCCTGGAGGCACAGGTTCCGACAGTGGGACCAGCTGCTTCGCCGTGTTTACAGTGGCGGCGCGCTTTTCTGGAAAAGCAGAAGCCCGGAACCATTTTGAAGAGGGCAAAGGCCACCAGCGGTAGCTGTCCGGTCTGGCCAGCTTCCACAGCGTGATGGCGACCTTCTTGTTCACGGGGATGGGTTACAAACTGTGGACACCAAATTCTTTATTCTATCACCAGGGGGTCCCTTTTTAAGTGGTCATTGGTTTGTAGCGCATAAATAAATACTGAGACTTTTCAGTAAAATTTAAACCACAAACTATATTTAACATAGCTAACAAACAAGCAAGAACGGTTAAAAGACGCGCAGTAAAGATTATTAAACATAGTCTAGGTGCAGGGAGGACGATTGGTTAGTGTTGCTGGCAACCTCAATCCTTTGGTCCTTCCGGTGATAGAATAAAGAATTTGGTGTCCACAGTTTGTAACCCTTTTAAATTTAGGTGGCTAATTGGCATCTCAAATCATTTCTTACAGTTATTTGAGTAACGCAATAACCAACACAAGAATCAACTGAAACATAGAACCCAGTGTGACGGCGCGTTGGGGGTTCCCCGTCTCCTGCACCCCGAAATGGCACAAACAGACTGCACCAGCCGGTGGAATAGAGGAAGTTTATTGCCTCTCCAGGATACAGCACAGCACAGATGTAGTCTGGCCACAGAGCTGGGCTAGGATGCCTCAGGCCCCCTTGAGATGGGGGAGACTGGGCCCCTAAACTCCAGCCCCTTCTCCTAGGCTCTCCTCCATGCTCTCCCACAGTAACTAACTAAATTCCCTTGCAGCCCTGCCCCCCCAGTCAGGGCCGCATTCCACCTTCCTTTGTTCCTCTCCATGGGGGGTGTCTGGCCACTGGTTCAACCAGTTTGGCCTTACCTCTGCCTAGCGAGGTTTTCCCTGCTGGGTCTTGCTCCAGACAGCAGGGGTCACCACAGCCCAGCAATTACCCCCACTACGTCACACCCAGTACCAAATAATCTGTACATATTATGAACTTTATAATGCTTAATATTTACATAGCACTTTTCATGTCCAAAGAACTGGAGAACTAGGCTTTTCCGTCTCTTATCCCCAAAAGGCATGCTAGTGGAGATTCAGGGGAGTTGCTTGGCACTCAGCCAGACACCACTAGAAAAGTATTTGCATTATACTCCTTTGCCTGCACTACTGAAAGTGAGGAAGGGAAATGACCTTTTATCTTGCCCTCACAATCTCCTTCCTTCTATACCCTGTCTAGGCAAAGCCATGGACACTCTAGCCATCAGCAGAACTTATGCTATAAATCAGGGTTGCTTTCAGTATCATTCACATTGATGAACTTTCATTTCACTAAGATCTTGTCAACTACACTTCACACTTTGCTGTGGCATGAATCACTTTGTTTCAGGTTGGCTTCATTCATGCACTTGTGTTTTGACAGAGTCATTAGTGTTGTGTTCTTGATTCCAGCATGCAATATTAATTACATCATCGTGTTAACATTCCAACACAGCTCTGCTTTGGGTGTAATTAACAATTCTGTTTGCTCAGGATCACACAGTTTCACTTTAGATTCACCCATAACACATGCAAGAGTATTTCAGATATTTTGTGTCTATTTCTTCCTTTAAAAATGTCATAAATATCAGGAGCTGTTCTATAGTAAAGTTAATTTAATTTTATAGAGAGGATTGATTCTCTTTTTGCTATCAGCTCTCCCAGAATAAAACCTACAGCATTTTTCCCCTCTCACTACCACCCTCCCACTAAAATCAATAGAATATGCAATCAAACACAGTGATTTTTCTATTAATATTATAGTTTTATTATTCATTCTTATGAATGGAAATTACTGACACATTTCATTAAAGTGGCTTGTCTGCATAAAAATCAATATCACTATTTGCTAAAAACAAAATGGCTATGTTGCTAAAAGATTTTTTTCTGTGTTTTGCTGTTATTCTAAAACTTATCTGCAGATCTGAATGTTAGTCTGTCTCCTTTGCACATGTTCATCTAGGATTTTGATGAAACTTTATGAGGTCTTATAGAAATCTGTTGGCTTCAGCGGGTGACTGAAAAAAAAAGTTGGTCATCTGGTGATATGTGATTTTTAAATTTTTTCTGGCTTCTGCAATTGTGCTGCAGCATCAAAATTACTGAGATCCTGGAGAAAAGATATGAAAGATTGTCCATTTCTTACTGTTTTTAGGCTTAAATCCAGATACACAAGGGAAAAGTCCAAAAAGTTAAAAAAAATAATTCATCTAGTATAGATTGCAATTAATTCCCTATACTAGTAGGAAAGTAATTTCACAAAAAGCCTGGGCCAGTCTCCTGGGACTCACTTTCACAGTAGTATCTTAGGGCCCAGTTCTAGTTCTAGCAGCATTTCTTCCTTTAGAACACAAAGTGATGTCGATAATGTGATGCTTTTGTATCACAGTTATTCCCATTGATTTCAGTGGGCTTAGGATCAAGGCTTTAGCACTCCATGGCATCGAAAAAGGACCCTCTGGCATCCCTAACATTGGAGAACTGAGTCTCCTTTTGCAGCTTTCTCTGCTCAGTGCACACTGAGTGCAGCTACATGCTGACCCAAACTACTGAAGTCAACTGAAAGATTCCTAGGGTATGTCTAGACTGCATCCCTCTGTCGGCACAGGGATGCAGATTAGGCAGGTTGACATTGCAAATGAGGCAGGGATTTAAATATCCCGTGCCTAATTTGCATAAAAATGGCTGCCATGTTTTGCCGACTCAGCACTTTGTCGGCAAAATGTGGCAGTCTACAAGGGGATCTGTCGAGAAAGAAAGTCTTTTTCGACAGATCTCTTATGCCTCCTGCAAGGAGGTTTACAGGATCTGTCGAAAAAAAGCTTTCTTTCTCGACAGATCCCCCTCTAGACAAAGTGCTAAGCTGGCAAAATGTAGTGGCCATTTTTATGCAAATTAGGCACGGGATATTTAATTCCCTGCCTCATTTGCAATGTCGACCTGCCTAATCTGCAGCCCTCTGCCGACAGAAGGTTACAGTCTAAACATACCTCTACAGATTTCAGTGCACTATATCTTAAAGTCCTAAAGAGTGAGTCCTATATACCAAATAACCTTCTGGCATGATTTAGGTTTCAGTCTGGCCTATAAGATGTCCCTCCTCTGATTTTATGCCTGGAATGGAACAGGGACATTTTTATTGTGGTACTGGCTAATTGAAAGTCTCAGGAAGTAGCTGTGTCAGTCTGTAAACTTTAAAAATGAGTAGTTCTGTGGCATCTTGCTGCCTATACAGCATCATGATTTTCCATGGGCAAAACCAACTTCCGCAGATGATCAGACACTATACTTTTGGCTAATTAAAGGGTTTTGTCCTCATGCTTGTTGTTTCACAGTAATAAAGATGGACAGATGGAAGAATAGAGCCTGCCCATCATTCTTTTCCCCCAGGAATGCCATGAAACATGCTGGCTTGCTCAATGTGAATCCTGAGTCTGAACTTTTTTTAAAAAAAGTTTGAGTCAAACTTTGAATTGTAAAGAGGCATAAATGGCTCTATGAGGGCAGTAGGTAACATTATACCCAAAGAGAGGCTCATACAAGCTTTGCCTAAAAATTCAGGTCCCTTTGTGTGCGTCTACACTGCATCCAGGAGAATGCTTCTTATCTCAGGTCCACAGACTTGTCCGAGTGTGGCCCACATTGGTAATTAAACACAGCTGTGTGGACATTGCAGCTTGAGTTGAAGATCAGTTTCTCAATCCTGGGGTTGGCGGCTTAAGAACCAAAGCTCCAGCATGAACCATGAACAATCAGTGGCAGCCCATCAATACAGGCGAACTAGGTGGTCGCCCAGGGCGCCAAGATAAATGGCCATTGAGGGCTTTAGAGGCGGGGGCGCCGATTGTGCACTGATCATGCGTTTTGCCTAGGGCGCCAGTTGCCGGCAGCTCGTCTAGGGCTGCTCCTGACCACAATGTCTACAGAGGGATTTTTAGCATGGCAGAAGTCTGTAGGCATGAGCTGGGAAGCTCATTCCCACATGACACGTAGGCATAGGATTAAAGTTTGCTTAGTTCATTCTCCCTTTCCTGCCTCTCCTCCCCTTTATTACATCTACCTACTTTGCAGTTCTGAGGTTTTACCTGAGGCTAGAAGTGATAGCTCTGAAAGAACGTGATCGGCTTTTTCAATTTTTCCAGACAGATGAGGAAAATGAAATTACATGACTGATACATAAACAACATGAATGATTTGCATATCAAAGGAAATTGGCTTTGACTGGGACAAGGCCCCCCTCAAGCCCCAAAGGTTTAGTTCAAGTAAATCTCAAACTTTTGAGGCCTGCCCATCATTAATAATTACACATCCTGCTACCAGAGCTATTTGTGTTGGCTTTAGTCAGGCTTCCAGAAAGAACAACCTGTATTTGGAGGGGAGAAGACTATGGGGAGCTTCAGGATGGTTTGTCAGGGATGATGAGAATTGTCATGGAAGGGGACCAAGGCTGTTAAAGAAGGTTTTAAGAGTGACAGTGTGGATTTGATCAGTAAGCTCATCTCAGGAGGACAAAGAAATTTAGGCCTTGTCTACACTAACCCCTCCCACCCATTAATCTACCCTATGCAATGTCAGCTATGCAAATAGCTTAGCTGACGTCAACATACTGTGGCATCTTCCATGCAGTAAGGTCAGCAGAGGCTGCTCTCCTGTCAACTCCAGCTACTCTTCTCATCCTAATGGAATACCAGAGTCAATGGGAGAGCACTCAGAGACTGAGATAAATTGACTGCCTGTGGAGCCATTGCTGTAGTGTCAATCCACTGCATAGTGGAGATGAGCCCAAAGTCCTTAATGAGCAAGGCACATACATCTCCAACCAATGACTGTGTGTTCTAGTCCCATCTTAAGTGGAAGATACTTTGGTTAGGGAAGATGGGTTCATGGGCACTGAAGGAAACGTGAGGTCCCAGAGCAGCTCTGACCTCAGCTACAAACTTCCAATCCAATGGGGGCAAGTCATTTACTCCACCCTGTGCCTCAGTTGCATCTCTGAGTTTAGCAAATTCCCTGTCTCGCAAGGATTGTGAGAGCATGAAATCCACTAGTGATCGTGAAGTGCTTGGACCCCACAGTGGTAATGACGGCATAGCTCTGTCTCCAACTGTCTTTTGGATGGAGAGGAACGGATGTGGTTGATGCCTAATTAGTGTGGGATGTTATATGGATATGCTGACAGGAGATAGAGCTGTGTACAGCGGAAAACTTTACACATTAATGAAACCTGCCTGGGTTGCCATCTGTGTGCCTGTCTACACATTGGCTGGTACAGTTTCACCCAAGATGTGGTTGGGTTATTTTTTTTTCAGAGCAGTGGTGTGAGAAATCCTTACCACAAATAAAAGCAAGGAGTGTTTCCACCTACTTAAAAACAGTCTTTATGCACCTATTCTCATAAACCCAAACATCACAGGTGCTTTGTGTGAAGGGCTCTATTTAAGTCCTATGATAAGCAGGCTGAGCATGTAAGTCAGTCACTGTTCATGTTGTCCTGCTGATCTCTTCCATCCACACTAAGTCACTGAATTAGGTTCATTCTTGCTAACAAAGAAATGCAATTGGGTGCAAATGGCCAACCTAACCCACCATATCCCTGAGGTTTCTACCAATGGCAGGCATTCTTTACCAGGGCTGGGAGAAGCCTCGTAGAAAAGGCTCTCTAGGATGCAGACTTTAAAAAGCTGGCCATATACTTTTGCAATATTAATAGCTGGCTTCCAATTTTAATTGCCTGTCTTATGAGTACCATGAATGTCAACCCTCAATATAGTGCAGTTCAGTGAAAGTTGAAATAGATAATTTGGTTTCTCTAATTGTCTGTTTGCTTAGAACTTTTATTTTGTTATTGATTTTTATGCAGTATGTTACAAAACTACAGTAAAACAGAAATAGTACATAAGAAAATAATAGTATTATGCTGGTAGTCAATAAAGATTACAGGGTGGATATAATATCACAACTACACTATATTACATAGCAACCACTGCTCACATGGTTCTTTACAGCCATCAAGCAGAATAACATCTTAAAATAAGGTAGCGCTCCATTGAACAAGAATTAGAGATCATAAAAGGAAAAAAGCCGTCCCTGCCATTGCTCAGGGAGAGCTAACACAGTATCAATTTCTAGGGAAAACTTCTTTTACAAAAAAAATATATAGAAGGTTTGATTCTTGATTCCACTGCAGCCCCTTTCTCTACTCTGGCAGTGCAAATGGATCTTAAAGCAGGCCTTAGTTACATTTACTGATTTTAAGGCCCCTTTACACTAACCAGAGTGATGTAACAAAGCCTTGGTGTAAACAGAATCAAGCCCAGAGTATGTCAGAAGGCAAAAGGTCAAACCCCATATGCAAAACCCACTATCACAGATGTATGTACTGTAGTTGGTATTTCAAAATGAGTCTCTATAGCTTATTAAATGCATTTTAGATGGGGCAGCACATTTTCTTACTGTAATTCTAGACATTATGGATCAGATTTTATGTTACAGTCCGAACTAAAAAATACACATTGTACTCACTGTGGTGGTTACTGATCTCAGAAAACTTGCGGAACTGAAAGAGGCAGAGAGAAAGAAAAGGCTTAAGAATGTTGATTTGGTGCATTCTCCATTACCCTTAGTCAATAAAGAGCCAGAAAAACTAATGAATTCTTCCAGCTGATTAACAACATGTGATGCCACAATGCGGGCTCTATTTAAGTCCTATGATAAGCAGGCTGAGCATGTAAGTCAGTCACTGTTCATGTTGTCCTCCTGATCTCTTCCATCCACAGTGAGTCACTGGATTAGGTCCATTCTTGCTAACATAAAGAAATGCAATTGGGTGCAAATGGCCAACCTAACCCACCATATCCTTGAGGTTTCTACCAATGGCAGGCATTCTTTACCGGGGCTGGGAGAAGCCTCCTAGAAAAGGCTTTCTAGGAAGCAGACTAACCAATACATCCCCAATTTCCACAAGCAGACCACGGGGGGGAGGGGCGGGGGGAAGGAGGAGAGAAGCACAGCTCTGCACTGCCAGAATGGGCAAGGCCTTGGGGCAACCAGCCCTCAGCACCTCCCAGAGTGCTCTGTGGGCCCTGCTCCAGCCCTTAGTGCCAGCTGGAGCATGCTACATGGTGCTCCAGCAGTGATTTAAAGGGCCTGGGGCTCCAGCTCCAAGTCCCAGGCCCTTTTGAACTGCTGGGCCCCAGGACAATTGCCCCTTTTGCTCCTCCCCCATCAGCAGGCCTCATGTGGCTACACTGATTATCCCCACCTGTGGCGAAAGGCTGAATGGGTCGCAGGTGGACAATTACCCCTCACAGGGCCACTCGCCTTGTAACATTGCCACACCGTGGCAGAAATAGCTATAGTCATACTCCCCTTCTGGAAGCTCAGCAGGAGCAGTGCAATTGGAGACCCTCTGAGAATACCAGGTTCATTCCACATGGAGGACCCCACTGGCAGTGTTAATACTTGAAAAGCTGAAACCTTTTTCCCAGTGGACTTTCTACCCCCAGAGGACCTATGACAAAGTCTTCTCAAGTGGGAGATATGCAGAGCCTGGAAACAGGCCTACTCTGCCTGTCCCCATAGCTGATTGTCAGAGAGTCAAAACTAGAAGTAGCTACAAAAGAAAATGCCAGACGCAAGTTCAGTGGGAATTAATTCCTGCACTTGACCTTTGATTTTGTACTGTATGATTCACTGAAAGAGGAAAAGAGGGTGAAACCTTGATGGTTTTCAGTGCTGAGAGGCCCACTGGGGGTGGCAGCTTGCATGAAAGCAATGTTATTCTTCAAGTGCTTTTTCTTCCCAATGAAAGATGCCCAAGTGAAAACAGAGCAACTGACATGCAGGTACCAAAGAGCTCATTAATTGAAGTCGGATTGATGAACCCAGGAAAAAGCCTTGCAGAGTTTGCAGCAATGGGGCCTTCTGGACTTTCTGATGAGTTTGTTTTGTGATGTTTCCTTCCTAGCAAGTCTGATATTTTTGAGACTGAGCACTGAAGCACCTTAGGCAGATGAGACTCCCAAAGATACGTAACACACAAAAGCATGTGAACTGAAATGTTAATGTGTTTGTTTGGTACTGTATCTTGTTTATTTATTTATGTCTGAATTTATTCTGATGGTGCAGTGTGGAAGTGACAAGCTCAAAGAATGCATACAAGGAAGGATGAGTTGAAATTCCCAAAACAAACAAAAAACAAATGAACAACGAAAAAAGTCACAATCGTCACCACCAGGGAAACTTTTCAGATTTGTGTTAAGGATGCGAGTCTGTGCTGATCTTACGGAATTGCTTTGGCAAATTGTAAAAGATGCATGAAATGAAAAATCCCTGAAGATGCTTCTGCAACAACACTGACATGCTGTGCTACATATTCGAGTAATGGCCACAAACAATACAGAATAAACATAAAAATGTATGGATGAAGAAAAGTAATCTTTCCTTATTTCTTAATTTCATTTATTGCTTTGGCTCCCTGGTCAAATATTTGTAATGAAAATGAGAAGCCCTGTGGCACCTTAGAGACTAACAAAAATATGTATAGAATTCTTAGCTTCCGTGGGTAAAATCTACTTCATCAGATGAGCTGAAGTGGAAATAAGAGAATCTAAGATAATATATATATAAAATCAGCAAAAAAGCATTAACATGTCAATAATAGGCCCTGTGTTAATGAAGCCAATTAAGTGGGCTGGATGTGTCCCATTCATAGTTTTTGATGTGGAAATGAGAATGTTAAAGGCAGGGGAAATTGGGGAAATCGGCTTTGTAGTGCATCAGTCAGTTAAGGTCTCTATTTACGTGTCTGTCTTTCCTCATTTTCAGGCAAATTACAGGCTTTTTTTTAAAGAAAAAATTATCTGTTTTCTATTTCTTTATGCTAGAGCATTTTAAGCATATTTACAACACTGTAAAATTCTTGTCTTCCTGACAATATTCCGGATCCTGGTCTGAGTAAAATTTAGATGATTGTTTGCAGGACATTATGACACCAGCAGTGGCTTCTGGGATACTCGAGCCTTTTCTGCCAGTACGTTCTTGGTGGATTCGATTTGAATGAGCCAAACTATGTGATTATTAGAGGACACTGTGGCCCAGGGATGAGCATACATGTTGTCAATTCTGTCAGTAGCATTTGACAATAATCGTGAACTGATGAGTTGCCGGAGAGACTTGGCAAAGAGGGGGGGAAGAGTAGCACTCCATTGATTCTATCCCTTCCTCTTGGACAGAATACTGTGCATCACACTGGGCACATACACATCACTCGTGGGATCTGGATACTACACTTGCATCATCGCCACTACAGGAGTCACTTCAAGGCAGTCTATGAGCTGTCCTGCAAGCTGCATGAAGAGCTGCACATGCAGAAACCATTGCTGTGCTTAACATTTTGGTTGGCCCAGAAATAATGCTGCATATCTCTGAGTACAATTGACAGAAAGACACTCTGTTAGCTATCTACATATAGAGAAAGACATCACTTATATAGCACACTCTTGTCACAGGCTGAGTACATACTGTCTCAAGAATCTAAGGGTATGTCTACACCATGCACTTATTTCAAAATAAGCTATTTCGGAATAAAACCTCCCAAAATAGCTATTTCAAAATAGCACGTCCACACTACAAATGCCCATTGAAATAGTGCAGAATGATGTCAAAATCATATTTAACTCCCCTGCCCCCTTTCCCCTCGCCCTGAAGTACTTCAGGCAGGGCATCAGGACAGCAGTCACTTCCTGTAGCTGCTGCCTGAGGCTCATGCTTAAAGGGGCTACTATTTCCAGCCATGTCTTATTCTACCTCCTCAAAGGACAGCAAACTCTTCACACTGTGCACTCTGGTTGCCCTTGCAGACATCACAGCACTTCTGCCATGGGGCCAGATCTGCTTCAAAGCATTCACCGTCTCTTAGACTTCCTGCTACACCTCCTGGTACAGTGATTACAGGATGCCCACATGGCATCGCAGAACCAGGACCCACAGACAGCTCACTCTGGGGCCTCCTCACCTCTCTCCACGAGCTGCTCATGCAGCACACCCCCACCCATTCTCCCTGCACTCCTTGCACCACCACTTCGGATGTCAGGACACCATTTCTGACTGGTGGGACTGGATCATCCTGGAGTGGTGGGACACTCAGCAGTGGCTTCAGTACTTCAGTGTGCAGGAGAACACCCTCCTACAGCTGTGAGAGCGGCTTCGCTCTGCCCTCGGGTGACAGGACACACGCATGCGATTCACCATCCCCCTCCACAAGCAGGTCACCCTCACTATTTGGAAGCTCGCCACTCCGGACAACTACTGCTCCATTGGGAACCAGTTCACCGTGGGGAGACCAACCATCGGTGCCCTGCTCATGCAGGTTTGGCTGTCTTGCTATGTCCTAGAAGGGGGATAAGCTCCTGAAATGGGTGAACTCTCCCTCCCTGGAGGTTTGTCAGTCCCATCTTCAGAAAGCCCTGCTAAGGATGGGGTAGTTGGGGTTGGTCCTGGTGTGTGAAGAGGGTTGAGCTTGGGGAATGCCTGCAGGTTCTGGCAACCCTGTGATTCTCTGTTTGTCTCCTTCTGGAGGTGATGAGGGCCATCAAGACCATTCTGCTGTGCAGTCATCCGCTTGGACAATGTCAACTCCATTATTGCTTAACATTTTGGTTGGCCCTACAAGACCCAGCAATAATGCTGCACATTTCTGAGTACAACTGACAGATATCTGCTCTGTTAACTACCTACATATAGAGAAAGATATCACTTAGGGTACGTCTAAACTACATGCCTCCGTCGACGGAGGCATGTAGATTAGCCAGATCTGCAGAGGGAAAGGAAGCTGCGATTAAAATAATCGCGGATTCATTTAAATTTAAATGGCTGCCCCGCTCTGCCGATCAGCTGTTTGTCGGCAGATCGGGGCAGTCTGGACGCGCCGCGTCGACAAAGAAGCCTTTCTTGATTGGCACAGGTATGCCTCGTGAAACCAGGTTTACCTGTGCCGATCAAGAAAGGCTTCTTTGTCGACGCGGCGCGTCCAGACTGCCCCGATCTGCCGACAAACAGCTGATAGGCAGAGCGCGGCAGCCATTTAAATTTAAATGAAGCCGTGATTATTTTAATCGCGGCTTCATTTCCCTCTGCCGATCTGGCTAATCTACATGCCTCCGTCAACGGAGGCATGTAGTCTAGACACACCCTTATATAGCACACTCTTGCAACAGGCTGAGCACTTGCTGTCTCAAGAATCTAAGGGTATGTCATGCACTTCTACCACGGATCTGGACCTGCTGCAAAACATTCACCAGTTCTTAGACTTCCTATTGCACCTCCTGGTGCAGTTATTACAGGCTGCCCTCTCCTAGAGTTCGCCACATCAGGCACATCCCACAAGAAGCTGGAGGAGAGAGGGAGGGTTGTGGGGGTGGGAGGTTCATCCTGGTTTCTCACCTCCATCCAATGCTCATTCATTTGTTAGCCTCGTCTGGACAAATTGAGGAGTATTGGAACATCCCATAGCTCATCGTGTAGGGACTTATCTGAGCAGTGGCAGTTCCTTGTTCAAATGACTTCTCCTCATCATGTGGAAGGTGTTTAGAACCACATCCCAGGTGAATAACCTAACCATGGGGCTTAAAGTAAAGAGGGAAGTCCTTCATCCCCTCCCCATACCAATTGTTCTGTTTCATGTGAAGGTAGGTTGCTTCTGAGCACTCCCTCACACCCCAGTTGGACCCTACAAACTACTTGGGGGAGGCACAGTTCATGGATTGTTCTGCGGTTGAAGCAAGAGATAAGTATCCAGACACCCAAAGTCAGGCATCAAATGCACATGCAGAAACATAGGAACCTAGGGAAATTTTAGTGCAAAATTCTAAGCACAAGCGCAACCGAGCAGGATTTTTATGAACCATAGTGGTGCCTAAAAACAGAACTTTGACACCTATGTCTGGATGTTATGCACTTAAGTACCTTTGCGAATCATAACAGATTCTGAACATCACATAAACTTCACACATTTAAAAAATCTATTTTACTCGATATTTGGGGTTTCTATCATTGTATATTTCATTTTTAAAAGCCTTTTTAAATTAATCTTTTTGCCACACTGAAGACTTTGTTTAGTCTACATTTCAAGCAGGGGCATTTTTATTTATTTGTGAGTTACATGTGGCTTCCTGAAGTACCTTCTGTTATTACATATCTACCAGTCCTGCTTGTTTGGCTAGTAACTCTTACGTGCTTTTAAATCTGGTCTCTCCAAAACAAAACATAATGTTTCAGAAACAATAGGTTGTAATTTCCAGGCGGTATTAAATATACAAATATAATGTGACCATTTTACTTTGTTGACTAATGTGATTTTTTTCCTTCTTTAGCCATTGGTGAGGACAAAGGTCAGATCTAGAAACAGGTTCACTATTCAATGAATTAGGAAGCAACAAATTACTTCATCCATTGCTTTTCTCTCCCTTTTTCCTTTGTATCACAGTTGTCAAGGATTCCAATTTAAAAATCAACCATAATTACAATATTACAATATTGTTCTCTTTCTACACCTTCTTCTGTCTCATAGGGTATGTCTATACTACCCCGCTAGTTCGAACTAGCAGGGTAATGTATGCATACCGAACTTGCTAATGAAGCCCGGGATTTGAATTTCCCGGGCTTCATTAGCATAAAGCCGGCTCCGCCATTTTTAAAAGCCGGCTAGTGCGAACCCCGTGCCGCGCGGCTACACGCGGCATGGGCTAGATAGTTCGAACTACGTAGTTATTCCGAACTATCTGTACGCCTCGTGGAACAAGGCGTACAGATAGATCGGAATGGCTACGTAGTTCGAACTATCTAGCCCATGCCGCGTGTAGCCGCGCGGCACGGGGTTCGCACTAGCCGGCTTTTAAAAATGGCGGAGCCGGCTTTATGCTAATGAAGCCCGGGAAATTCAAATCCCGGGCTTCATTAGCAAGTTCGGTATGCATACATTACCCCTCTAGTTCGAACTAGCGGGGTAGTGTAGACATACCCATACTTATTCTCATTTCTGCAGTAAGAGATGGAAAAGCATCTGTATCATACTTTGTTGCTACAATCCAGGTTAAATCATGAAACTGCCCTTGCAAATTACAGTTCTTCGCCTTCTAATGTTGTCCTCAGATCTAAGGTATGTATCTCAAGAGAAATCCTAAGACACTAAAGTCAATGGGATTGTGCCATTGCCTGATACAACATCTGATGAAGTGGATTCCAGTCTATGAAAGCTTATGCTCAAATACATTTGTTAGTCTTTAAGGTGCCATATGACTCCTTGTTGGGTTTTTTTGGTAATAGAACAAAAAGTCATGTGTCTTCTCAAACTGTTTTATGGACTTCATCATGTTCTTGAGCCCAGCATCTTCAGGTCACAAAATGGACTTCAGGTTAAGGTTAAGGTTTCCAAAGATACTAAGAGAGTTAGATACTAGTCTCAAGCTTTTATTTATACTATCCCAACCATACTATTCAACTATTCTACAGCATCCACTATAGAAGTGTTGTATATGAGCTTGACCCAAAATCCATTAGAGTTAATGGGAACTTTTTCATTAGCTACAAGGTGTTTGGGACCCTAAATTATCGCATCAATTCATAATGCTAAATGTGAACTCGTTAAGTGTATTTCATGCAGTTTGCACTTACAGGAATGAGATGCTACTCTTCCTGTAACTTTGATTGCCCTAACAGCCAGGAAAACTGTAGGAGCGTACAGCTTTTGACTAAAAAAATTAGTCCCCAAATTGCTGACAAACTCAACTTATCTTTCAATTTCTGGCAGACATTTCTTCTTAATACACCTCACTTTTCTTGGGCAAATGTATTGTGGCCAACACACAAAAAAAGACCTTGTCTGTTGCTGAGGAAGTGCAGGAGTCTCTCTAAAGAACCTGGGAATCTTCTGCAGCAGTATCTCCACCTTTAATTTGCTGGTCTCTCTTGATGGATGAAGATGAATAATCTGAACAGAACAGGTGATGCAAAGGTGGCAGCTTTCTGAGTACCATGGATGTCAGCATTAAACTGCCTTTTTGAATATTGTACAAACCATTCTCTGTTGAAGACTGAAGAAATGAAACCACTCGCTCTGCCTAAACTCGATCATGCTCTAATATTCTATTGACCAGACCAACCCAAATACAAGATGGCCAAAATTCTGTCCTCATTTGCTCCTAGTTAATGAATAGGTCAGGATGCAGTAGAGCATTGGATATTTCTCTGCATATTTCAAATGAACGTCATTGAAACTTGACCATCCAACCGGGTGCATCTTTATATAAAAGATCACAAATGCCAAACGTACACTCACACTAAAAAGTTCCAAACAGATTCCTTAATATTAAGCAAAACACAGATCACTCCTTGAGCAGTCCTAAAATATCTATTAATAAGTTAAAAAGTTGTTTTCTTCCCCCTCCCTCCAAAAAACTTATAACTTCAAAGGACAAATAAAAAAAAGTATAACTTCAAAGGACAAATACAAAATATTCTTTGTAAATAATGGAATGACCAAGCAGTCACAATCAAATATTAAAATGCATGCAGATCAAACACTAAAATAATGATTTTCTGGCCCTAAAGGGGCTCTGAAACAGTTTATATATATGGGTATGCCATGAAGTGGCTTTTAATTATTCAGAACAGCAGAAAGAAATCTCTTCCAGTGTTAACAGGACCTTTGACATACAACAAGCACTGGTGCTACTCTTTAAAAGGTGTGTTATAAACATTGCTCTTTTAAAAAAGCATTTTTCTCTAGCGTTGTAGAACTGAAAAATGTGTGTTAAGAACATGAATTAAAGCACACATATTACTATTAGTTCAAAGATGTGAAGAATGATTATTTGCTTTAACAACATGTCACATTGTTGATTTCCCTCAGGTAGTCTTTCTGGGATCTTAGAGAGATCTCTGCATTTATGCATGAAAAACGGGTTTTTAAAGAATAGACTTGGTTCCAACAGCAAATAACTCTACGGTGAAAAATGCAGGGATTAGTAGTGCTGCAAAAAAACCCTGACTCATACAGCCATGTTATCCTACTGAATCCTAGAGTGAACAAGACAGGTATCCATAAGGGCAGACTTACACTTTATTAAAGTGGAAAGAGTAAATCACTTTTCCAGCCTGTCACTCTAAAACCACATTCAAGACCTGATGTTGTCACTCATGTCAAACTAGAAGACTTACCTGGCCCAGGTCCTTCAGAGCAGAAGGCTGGTGGTGTGGTCAGGGCAGGTCTTTGGGGATTCAGGGGGCTGAGGGCAGGAGGCTGAGGGTTTGGGTGTGTAGAAAGGGCCTTTGGGGTGCTCTTCCCCCCCCCCCCACGTCCTTTCCCAAGGTAGGGAGGTGCTCCCCCTCCTGCTTCCCTTCCCCCAGAATATGGGGTGGTGACAGGAGCTGTCTCTCAGGCAGGGGTACCCACTTCCCCAGACTGGTGGCAGGCAAGATGACAAGCTCCAGCCCTTGCTGACCACTCCCTTGATGGCACAACTGCCTTCAGTGGTAACGCTGCAGTCCTATTCCCCACACATCCTTTTTTCTTGGCAAGAGACCCTGACCTTGCTTTACATTAGGAGAAGAGGGAGCTGCATGCCAAATGTGGTGGTCCTAGCTCTTACCGATTAGGAGTTCTTGAACAAACAGACTCACAGACAGACAGACAAACGCACATTTCTAAAATATATAGATAGACAGTGTCTTGAGAGTACAGGACATTGATAGGGGACACTAAATCAAGTAGTATTCATTTGTCAATGCTCTTCACATTTGGGGTTATTCCAGTTGATCAGGGTTACCCCATTCTTTGTTACCCCAGCTCTCACTTTCTTTAGCGGTGTCTTCATTCAAGGTTAGTACCTTGAGAAAGTTGTTGTAAAGGAGCTAGGTTCTCCAAGATCATTGGCATTTCCCACCATTTTGTTACTCTGTTGCTTTCCATATTGATATTTTGAGGTAAGGGATTTTCAGAGGTAAAGCTCTTTCCAGAGTTCAGCCTCGTGGTTGGTGGAATGGATCTCTGGAATCAAGCACCTGTTTTTGTTTCTCCTTTTTTACTGAAGTCATCCCACCTGACTAATGGTGGTACAATCCCTGAATAGCAGCATAATGTCAATGTGCGGGTCAGTTCCAAGTCTCTGTGATAACCCTGCAAGCTTGATTGAATTAAATATCAGTTTTGTGCACGTGGCTTGAGCATGACTGTCCTTTGGGGTTCACAATGAGATTGGTTGCGTGGAGAGTTTTGGGGTCAGCTTTCCATTTTGTGTTGGCCAGTTTTGTGTTGGTCAGTACTCTTCTTGGAATTCACTGTCATCTCAGCTTCTTGAGGTGCTCTTTAAATGTCAGCGTTCAGTCCAATGTGGCACCAAGGCACACAGCATTCAAGAGTTGTGCCATCTTACAATATCTGGAATTTTTGCATAGCTTGACAGTGTATCAGATAGAAGGTGCACTCCTATCTCCTGCAAAATGAGTATTCTTGAGCATGGAGGAGATAATTTGGACCATCTTGCTGCTTCTCAAAATTCTTGCCAATTTCAAAGGACGTGCATAATGGAGCAACCTGTCAGAAGCAGATGACAGATCAACAAACACAGCATCTGTAATTTTGCACTTACAAAGCCATGTTCAAATGTATTGAGTTAGGATTAAATCTTGGCCACAGCATTAACATTCCGGGCAAGAAATAACTTGGTAACCAGACAACTGCCACTATCGGTGCTGTTCCATCCAACTCATCCTTAGAGGTAAATCGGTATATAAAGGAAGCACAGAACAAAACATATCAAGCAGCATTTTCACTCACTGCAGAGACTGTAAAATTACAAAGTTACTGAAGAGCTGAAAATAGCTATGGAAACCCTGAATTGTGGACATGATGGTACATCAAATGAATTAATGCTTTTCTGGACAAGGCCATAGAAGCAGATGCTTGACTCCTTTTAACTCTTGCATGCAAACAGACAGACTCTGGAGAGTGGTCAAACCATATTATTGGGATTTTTCTCAGAGACTTTCACATTCTATTTCCAAGAAATTAGCACAAAACTGGATGTATTATTGGGATTTTTTGTTGTTGTTGGCATACAGCATACGCTGTGGGTGTATCTAGTTTACAGGGATTTTTTGAAAAAAGTGGACTTTTAAAAAAAAAATCTTTACCAGCATCTAGACTGCCTCCGCATTCTGTCGACAGTAAATCGAAAGAACATAGTGGTTTTGGCGACAGCAGAAACCTCGTTTTATGAGGAAAAATGCTATTTTCGACAGAGATCTGTCAAAAAAAGGTATGTGTAGATGCAGGGAAGGTTTTTTTTCCAAAAATAAAGGCCTCCATGAAAAAGCCAGGCTGGACACTCCTTGCCAGACTTTTCATCTCTATTGTTCCTGGCTTTAGCCATCTTTTAAAGGCACAGGCACCAAGGAGAAGCATTGTGGTAGGAAGCCAGCTTCAAGCAGGACCCTGACTGCTCGGCTGTTCCTGGTAGGCCCACTTACAGCCATGTCACAGGCACAAGCCCGCTGAGGCCCCCCTGGACCTTCCAAGGACACATCCCAGGACCAAGCCAGGGGCACCAAATGCCAGGCACCATCATGGTCTGGTCCCAAGATCAAAACCCTCTCAGAGCTCTGGTCCGAGTCGTCGTCTCTGGAGGCTCTGCAGTCCAGGAGGAGAAATGTGGACATTTATGCCCGAATGGAAGACAGGCTAGCCAAAAAAGGCCACCACCCTCGCACACTAGAACAAGTGCAAGCCAAGGTCAAGGAACTGCAGCAGGGGTATGTCAGGGCCTGTGAGCACAGCTCCTGCTCTGAGGAAGCAGAACACTACTGTGCCTACTACAACAACCTGGACCGAACCCTGGGGGCAGGGGAACCCCTGTCTCCGGAGAAGATTGTGGAGTCAGGGATGGAGAGACTTGTGCAGCAGCGGCCGTAACTCCAGGATGACATCCCTGAGGACCAGCAGCTCCAAGATGAGGAGGAGGACAATACCAGGAGTACAGTGACCCTCACTCTGGAGCTGGTCCCCCAGATGCAGGAGGCCTCCCAGATGTCGCTGGACACAGGGGAGGGAACATCAGGTGAGTGCTGTGAGGGTCCAGCACACACAGGACAGGGGAGGCAGGAGCAAAGGGGATGGTGCGGTACTGTGACATGTCATGTTGATCACAGCTTGGGGGGGGCCCACACATGGCCAACTGCAGGGAGGGCTGTCCTACCCCTGTATGGGTGTGAGGCACCACCTGCTCCTGCAGACAGTGATGCCAGGTGCAGCCATGGGCTGGTGACCCTGGGATCACCACACAGCTCCAGGCCTCTCTGCAACCTCTGGGAACCCCAACTGTGGCCCGACACTTGACTGTGCTGCTTGGCCATGATGTGTGTGTGAGGGAGGGAAGGATGGTGGCCTGCACACCCTCTGGGCTCCCGTGAGGCCGTGGCTGCTGGCCAGGCCACACCAGGCCTTGACGAGACCACATCAGCATCCCCTGACCCTAGGACAGGCACTGACTGCTGAGAAGGAGGGCATGCCCTCTTAAGCAAAGTGTGAGCATGCATGACTGATGACTTTTCCCTCTTATCCTCCACAGCCAGACCAGCCATCCAAGAACGGCAAGACACACCTGTCCCACCACCCAGACAGCTGCATGGAACCCGCCGGTACTGGCGCACATACCTGGAACTGATGTGCCAGTACATCTTGGTTCTGCTAAAGATGCAGGACACATTTTCCAAGAGGATGCAGGCAGAGGCAGAGTTGCACACTCACTTGCTGAACGAGTTCGTCTAGCAGCGCACTGCTATTTGTGCTGCTATCCAGGAGGCAATGGCCTTCCCAGATCCTATCCCTGTTCCTGCTCCTCCTGCCCAGCCTGTCCCTCCCTGACCTCCTGCCCCCCCTTCCTTCACCCAGGTGCAGCCTCACCTCCTGCCCAGCCCCCTACTGTCCCAAGCTACATGCACGGCTGTCTCCGACTAGGCCCCTGTACCCGAGGTGGCAGGAGCTATTCGTCCAGGTGTCACCCTCAGCCCTGAGACTCCCACCTCCCTCCTCCCTTCCAGGTTGACAGTCCCCTTCCCCCCAGTGAGTGAAACACTCTATTTTGTAATACAAAGTTTGTAATACAAAGGTTGGGGGGCAGGCAGGGTGTGGTTACTCAGGTTGGGGGGCAGGCAGGGTGTGGCTACATGGAGGATGGTGCACAGATGGGCCACAGGGAAGACCAGCTGGCAGGGGTGTCTGACTCATCAGACAGGCCAAAATTACCATTTCAGCCTCTCAACCAGCTGCCGGCTGGGCAGGGGCAGCTGGCAACTCCCCTTGCCCCCAGGGACATGTGGGGGGGGGACACGCTATCTGTGGATCTGGATCGCACTGCGCCCATGAGTGGGGGAAGGTGGGGACTGGCGGGAGGAGACGGGGTCTCCCTGGCGGGTGGGTCGCTCTGCCCCCGGGTGCGGCGGGAAAGGGGTCTGGGCTCCCCTCGGGGGAGAGACCGCACCACCCCCAGCCTTTCTCTGGGTGGGGCAGGAGGGTGGAGCAGCGGGATACCCGGATGCCATGGCCAAGCGTCGCCCTTCGCCTCCATGACAATGAGCCGCTGCCGCGTGTGCCACTGGCTAACGGAGCCGCTCGTGGACTCGCAGCGAAAGGCAGCGGCGGAGGCAGCTCCAGCAGGTGAGGGCAGCAGCAGCAGCTACACAGCAGGGCGAGCGGGGCTGGCGAGGGGCCTATTGAATTGCGGGGCCCAGAGCAGCCGCCCCGCTCGCCCTGCCCTATATCCACTGCTGCTGCACACAAAGATTCTAAACCTGCATAGAGTTACTGCCCACAATCTCTACTCTGCTCAATCTACAAGCTATATAAGTGGCAGAGTAACTTGGAGGAAAAAGCAGAAAATAAGGGGCCTCTTTTCTGACGATATCTTAGCTGCTCTCCCTCTCAGCCCTGCCAGGCTGACTGCAAGGGATATAACTTCAGTGAGCAGGCTCCCATTTGCCTGAGAAATGTGGCATGGCTAAGCTGCTGCACAGGCACGGTTTGATTACTGTGGCAGCTGTGACACCGTTTTGCTCAGGCATTTTTGCACCTTTTTCTGCCAACTTCTCTGCTCCTCTGACTTCCTGTGGTTGTCCCTCTACAGAGGCCTGCATGTGCTACATTGGAAGCTGCTTTAGCAGGCAATCCATGCCAGAAAGAGGTCCCCAGCAATCCTGCTGCAGGACCCTTCTGAGGCTAAATAATATGCTGGTAAATGTAATATCCTTTTGGGTTGTTTTGTTCTCTGTTGCTCTAAGCCTGCTCTTAGTACGCTCCCTCTCATCTGCTCTTACACTGTCTCCTCTCTTGGGGTGAAATCACACAGTTCTCCCAGGCTACATCTAGCCTGCAGGCTTCTTTTGGAAGAAGTTTTTCCGGATGAGCTCTCCCGGAAAAGCTTATTTCGAAAGAGAGCGTCCACACTGCAAAAGCGCAATGAGAAAGCGATGTGTTTTTTCAAAAGATAGAATCCACATTGATTGGACGCTCTCTCCCATTTAAGTTGTGGTTAGTCTGGATTGAGTGGCCACCAGGGCACCTGTGTTATTTCCTGGAGGCCTCTTCTTTTGAAAGACCTCCCTCTTCCGCGTCCACACATGCCTTTTTCCAAAAAAGCTTTTTCGGGAAAAGGCTTCTTCCTCGTGGAAAGAAGTTTACTGCTGTCAGAAAAATCCCTCCGTTCTTTCAACTTTCTGTTGAAAAAACTCAATGGCAGTGTGGACACAAGTATTGTTTTTCCAGAAAAATGGTAGTTTTTTCCGGAAAAACACTGCAATGTAAATGCACCCCCACTCTCACAGCAGGTTCTATAACCAGCAAAAGAGGGTTGCCCAGAACTAAAGCACTTCAGAGAATGCAGTCCTCAGACAAAAAAAAGACAGCATGCTTAGATGCTTACCAGGTATCTAAGCATCTTCCACACAGGCACCTTTGTAGGTGTAACTTCCAAGCTCACAGCCTGGGAAGACAATGCTTGTATCTTACCTAGACATAGGCTTTAGGATACTCAAATTCATTCACTTTCCGCAATTGTCTTTTCAGCTGTGGTCTGGATCTTCTTACACCTTCCTGTCTTCCACTGTTCCTATTGAATTCAAGGATTACAGGGCTACGTCTAGACTGGCACAAGAGGGCCAGTGTAGACAGCTAAAAACTGTTTTGCGCAAAAAAGCCCTGATGGCGAAAATGGCAATTGGGGCTTTCTTGCGCAAAACCGCGTATAGATTGGCATGGAAGATTTTCCGCAAAAAGTGCTTTTGTGCAAAAGCATCCGTGCCAATCTAGATGCTCTTTTCTGCAAATGCTTTTAACAGAAAAACTTTTCCGTTAAAAGCATTTGCGGAAAATCATGCCAGTCTAGACGCAGCCCAGGTGTATAATTTTCCACTAACTGTAATATAAATTATACAGACTCTCTAAATAACTAGGATACACATATCAGTATTTTTATATTATTACAGAGTAATGCCACTTCAGTCACAAACACAATACCACACAGGATGGGAATGCTGATTTTAGATGATCTCTCACATATATACATTAAACATTTAATAGAAAATCTAGCACAGTGTTTTAGAAGATAAACATCTACAGCCGTTAATAACTTATGGGAAATGAGCAGAATGTTCTTCTGGAAGTTGTCTTGATATAATTTCTAGTGCCAGTTCCTGGCTTGCTGCCATTCATAATTAAACAAAGTCCACTGTGGCAAATTCCAAAACAAAGAAAACCATCAAAGCTACAAACTGATAAGAATTAATCAGTCATGCAGAAAAGTGTTTTTTAGATATGAAGTAAACCTGTAAAATTAATTGAAAACCCAAGAAGATTAGACAAAGGCCAAGACCTTTAAAAAGACTGGTGATTTTGAGTGTGCAACTTTACAGCTTCAAAGAGCTCAGAATTTCAGAAAGTAAGGAAAGCCCAGCCTCTGAAAACCAAGTGTCTTTATGGTGTCTCATTTCAGGCACTCAAAAAATCAGTCACTGTTGAAATTTTTTGACATCTTCTGGAAAGCAACATGTGAAGAAGATATGCAGGACCCTCAATTTCCATTCATTTATTGACCCAACGTTGTGTCTCATGTCATAATACAATCCTCTAGAGCCAGTTTTCCAAACACCAGCCAATGAAGGTCAGTCAAAGGAACAGAAGCAACTGAAAAGAGAGGTTTTTTTTCATGTGTTTCATCCCTTAGCATGCTAACATTTGGAGAGGACGGTAGCATACAGATGGAAGTCCAGTCAATCCTGTCAAAAAATTGCCTTTCCACCCACTTTTCCCCAAAAAGATAGTAAAAAATGAAGAAAAAAGGTTGCATATTTTGTAATAAAAAGACATTGTTCAAATAGCTTTTATTTCAAACTTTTAAGATACACAATGCTCTAGTAAAATGCCTGCTCTTGCACTGTATTAAAACTAAGGTATGTTACCCACATGACTACTTATAGGTAGCAGGTTTGAAACAAACAAAAGAAAGTTTTTCTTCACACAGCACACAATTGGCCTGTGGAACTCCTTGCCAGAGGATATTGTGAAGACTAGGACTTTAACAGGGTTAAAAAAAGAGCTAGATAAATTCATGAAGATTAGGTCCATCAATGGCTATTAGCCAGGATGGGAAGGAATGGCGTCCTAAACTTTGTTTGTCTGGAAATGGATGACAGGAGAGGGATCACATGATGTTTACCTACTGTTTTCACTCTCACTGGGGCGTCTGGACCTGGCCACTGACGGCAGACAGGATACTGGGCTAGATGGACTTTTTGATCTGACCCAGTACGGCCGTTCTTATGTAGATCCCTTTATGCAAAAAACATCCCTTGAAATTTTGCAGTTGTTCAGATGTGAGTTTTGAGAGTTGCTTTGTTATACGGAGGTAGAAAAAGTTAAGTGTTTGGCCCCCGCTTTACTCAGCCAATTGTGATATGAAACTAAAGAGGTAAAACTCAAAGATACTTCTTAAGCAGTCTCAAACTTCTACTCAACCACTTGCGAAGGTTAATGATTTTTGTTGGGTAAATAAAATACTGTAAAGTATCCTCATCACTATCACTACCACGCTGGGGATGAGTGAGCAAGTTGTGATGCTTTGTAAATTTTCATGACAGCTTTGCAAGGCTTCTTTAAACTATGCGGAAGCATAAAAGCAGTAGGAAAACATTCTATTGACACAGGCCAGAGGCTATATGATTTATTGGAATGGAAAGCCATAGAATAAATAGTAACATTTCCATTTTGCAAATCTGTTTTATTTAAAGCCACCCTTCAAAGACAGGCCATAGAAAAGCTAACAAATCACAGTCTGGCATAGAAAGCAAACAACAAATGAAGAGCAATGAAGTGGTTATGTGACTACCCGAATTTTTATTGCTCTAGCACAGGGAACAGTTAATAGACCACAGAAAGACCTAAATGGCAAGGGACTGCCCTTAAACTATCAGCAATTTCTAAATTGAAACTATTACAGATGTCCATGATAACCTATTGCAGCAATTCAGTTTCTGGGACAACAGTGTATTAGCTATTGATTTTCAACACTGTCCTTTCCAATATTAGTTATTAAACTCTGCCTGAGATAGCCATCTTTTTATACAGTGGGCCAAATTCTCAACAGAGTCAAAGCTATGGCTACATCGCTGCCTTTTGCTCTCAGACAAAAAGGACTCAATCCACCAAAATTCTTCTTGTGTTACTACTGGGCATAGAATGCTGCAGCTGTTTCCTTGCTATCATTGGACACTACTGCACACCCAGACTGCTCTGCTAGCAGCTATGAGGAAGGGATATCTTACGATCTTCCTCCTCACCTCTGTTATTATCTCATCCATGTACACTTATGCTAAGGCAATGATGTCTATGGGAACATTAGTAGGAAACAAGACCTGAACTTCCCAGCTATATTCTGAATTGCTGCTGAGCAGCCAAGTGGTCCAAAGTTTAGGCATAAATAACAAGAAGTGCTGTGGTACCTTTGGGCAAAGACCCACTTCATCAGATGCTTAGGATGGTTCTGATCTAGGACATGGGAAAGATGGGTTCTGCTCTACACTCTATCACCATGTGATTCCTGTATGACTTTGGATAAGTCACTTAGCCTCCATGCGCTTCAACTACCCATCTGTAAAATGGGGTAATGTGAGGAGGAACATAGGAAAACATTGTGAAGCACTGTGAAATCAACAGATGAAAAGACAACTCAAGAAACAGGCCTCATTAGCAGAAAAGAAGACAATACTTCAGCCTTCCTGATGTCATGAAGATACACCAAGGATGAATGTAACCCAATGGCTTTGACTAATCTCAGCCTAATCTTTAACCCAGTGAGGCTGGTGATTATGAAGGAAGAGCTTGTCAAAGTCAATATAGAACCAATACCCCAGAATGCTAGGGAACCTTAAAACAAGGCCTGACCATACCATAGACACTGAAAATCTTGAAAATATTTCAAGGCGTATGTACTTTAGCCTTGGCACTTTGACTGCATAGACATCTGGGCAATTAAATTGTGCCCACTTAAAATCCCCAAAGCTTCAACTACAAGTAATTTCCCTTTTCACTCCATGTCCCTGGTGATATAGAAGCATCATAGCTGGATGCTGTACAGATGCCATGTGTTGAAAAACACTGGAGTTAACTCTCATGTAGTTGTACAGCACAGATTGTGTTCCCTGAGATCACCTGCATGGGCCACCTGAGAGACAAACGAGACCAGAACCATGGATCAGGGCACTCAGGGTGTGTCTACACAGCACTGCTTAATTCGAAATAAGCTATGCAAATCGAGATACATGAATTGTGTACCTTCGAAATTAGGAGCATCTACACAGAACTTAGCCTCATCTAGACTGTAGGCTTCTTTTGGAAAAAGCTTTTCCAGAAGAGATCTTCCAGAAAAACGTTTTTCAAAAGAGAGCGTCTCCACACCAAAAGTACAACAAAAAAGTGATCTGTTTTTTCAAAAGATAGAGTCCACATTGATTGGACGCGATCTCGCATTTCAGCTGTGATTACTGTGAATTGAGTGGCCACCAGAGCACCTGTGCTTTTTCCTGGAGGCCTCTTCTTTCGAAAAAACACTCTTTTCCACATCCACACGTGCCTTTTTTCAAAAAAGCTTTTTCGGAAAAAGGCTTCTTCCTTGTAGAAAGAGGTTTACCGTTATCGGAAAAACCCCTCTGTTCTTTTGACTTGCTGTCGAAAGAACTCAATAGCAGTATGAACGTAAATGTAGTTTTTCTGGAAAAATGGTCGTTTTTCTCGAAAAGCTCTGCAGTGTAGAAAAAGAGCACTTTTCCTACAATCTCCCTTGCTTCTCATACAACGAGGGTTGCAGGAGTCGGAGTAAGAAGACCTCCAGTTTGACAATACCATTAACTCACAAACATCCCACTCTCCCTACCTCTAATATCATCAATTCACAGACACTTACCTTCCTTCCTCCCCCCCCCCCCCCCGCATGCCCCTCCTGTTCTGCAATGTGATTTGTCCTTTTCATATTTGTTCATTTTTTTAAATTGTATCCTTTGGTATATATGGTTGTGACTACTTTCTTCCACTATTTGATCTGAGGAAGTGGGTCTGGCCCACGAAAGCTCATCTTCTAATAAACCATCTTGTTAGTCTTTAAAGTGCTACATTGTCCTGCATTTTGCTTCAGCTACCCCAGACTAACACGGCTACATCTCTATCACTATTTCAGTTTGACAGTATTTCAACATTATTTCAAAATAACTGCCTGCTGTGTAGATGCAGACTAAGTTATTTCAAAATAATACTAGTTATTTTTAAATAATGTTGCTGTGTAGACGTAACCTGACTGTAAGGCAGGAGACCCATGATCCTTTTCTGACTTTAATGATTAAGTCATTTTGATTGTGTATTTCCTCTCCCCTTATGCAGACAAAAATGGTCTCTGGCTAGGTGTTTGCAAAGCACCTACTGGTGGGAACTCCCTGGTCCAGCACCATGGGGACCCGAGTGATTCTGAACCATGGAGTTTGCCAGATCAGGGAAGGTCAAGGCTCTCCATGCAACTGTAGGCTCTGCTCTCGAACAGGGCAGCACTCCCTGCTGTCAGCCCTGCTGTCTCTAGCTCCCCACTGTGCGAGATCCAGACAGGTCTGTGCTCCTCACCACACCAGCCCTAGCTAGGTCTGTGTCCCGCATGGCACCACCTCCAGCCTGGGAGCGTCTCCGTTGTCTCCAGTCCTGGATGGGGCTGTGCTCCCCACAGGGAATGCCCCCACCACACCACCAGCCGGCTGGGGCTGCGCCCCCCACTGCCAGCCCAGCTCAGGCTGTACCTCTGGAACCTGGCCAGCCAGGGCTCTCTGGTCCAGCAATATCCATTATGCTGGAGCACAGAATCCCAGATTTTAAAGGTTCAACCTGTAATACCAACGAGGAGTCCTGTGGCACCTTATAGACTAACTGAAGTGTAGGAGCATAAGCATTCGTGGGCAAAGACCCACTTCGTCAGATGCATGTAGTGGAAATTTCCAGAGGCAGGAATAAATATGCAGGCCAGGATCAGGCTGGAGATGACCAGGTGGATCCAATCAAGGAGGATGAGGCCCACTTCTAGCAGCTGATCTGGAGGTGTGAATTCCAAGAGAACAGAAGCTGCTTTTGTAGTTAGCAAGCCATTCACAGTCTTTGTTTAATCCAGAGTTGATTGTGTCAATTGTGCACCCGCATGGCCCCACAATACGCCAACATTTTTATGGCTGACCTGGAACAACGCTTCCTCAGCTCTCGTCCACTTACACCCCTTCTCTACCTACGCTACATCGATGATATCTTCATCATCTGGACCCATGGGAAGGAGACTCTGGAAGAATTTCACCATGATTACAACAGCTTCCACCCCACCATCAACCTCAGCATGGACCAATCTACACGGGAGGTCCATTTCCTGGACACCACGATACAAATAAGTGACGGTCATATCAATACCACCCTATACAGAAAACCTACCGACCGCTACACTTACCTGCATGCCTCCAGTTTCCATCCCGGACACACCACACGATCCATTGTTTACAGCCAAGCACTGAGGTACAACCGCATATGCTCCAACCCCTCAGACAGAGACCTACACCTACAAGACCTTCAACAAGCATTCTGTAAACTGCGATACCCACATGAGGAAGTGAGGAGACAGATTGACAGAGCCAGACGTGTACCCAGAAGCCTCCTGCTACGGGACAAGCCCAAGAAAGAAACCAACAGAACACCACTGGCCATCACCTATAGTCCCCAGCTAAAACCTCTCCAACGCATCATTAGTGATCTTCAGCCCATCCTGGACAATGATCCCTCGCTCTCACAGGCCTTGGGAGGTAGGCCGGTCCTTGCCCACAGACAACCCGCCAACCTGAAGCATATTCTCACCAGCAACTACACACCGCACCATAATAACTCGAACTCAGGAACCAATCCTTGCAACAAACCTCGGTGCCAACTCTGCCCACATATATACACCAGCAACACCATCACAGGACCTAACCAGATCAGCCATACTGTCACTGGTACATTCTCCTGCACATCCACCAACGTAATATATGCCATCATGTGCCAACAATGCCCCACTGCTATATACATCGGCCAAACAGGACAGTCCCTACGTAAAAGAATCAATGGACACAAATCTGATATTAGGAATGGCAACATACAAAAACCTGTAGGGGAACACTTCAATCTTCCTGGACACACAATTGCAGATCTAAAAGTAGCCATCCTGCAGCAAAAAAAACTTCAGGACCAGACTTCAAAGAGAAACTGCTGAGCTACAGTTCATCTTTAAGTTTGACACAATCAACTCTGGATTAAACAAAGACTGTGAATGGCTTGCTAACTACAAAAGCAGCTTCTGTTCTCTTGGAATTCACACCTCCAGATCAGCTGCTAGAAGTGGGCCTCATCCTCCTTGATTGGATCCACCTGGTCATCTCCAGCCTGATCCTGGCCTGCATATTTATTCCTGCCTCTGGAAATTTCCACTACATGCATCTGACGAAGTGGGTCTTTGCCCACGAAAGCTTATGCTCCTACACTTCAGTTAGTCTATAAGGTGCCACAGGACTCCTCGTTGCTTTTGCAGATTCAGACTAACACGGCTACCCCTCTGATACCTGTAATACCAAGAGGTCCTAATCTCACTTGTGGCTTCTAAACAGCAGCATAATGCAAACAATACTTCATACTAAGTGCTTTAATATCCAAGTGCCAATAGGAAGCTCAGTTTCCAAGGATGCCCCAGCCTGCATTCACTCTAGAAGAAAGAATTCAGCTTAATTTTGCTACAATTTCCACACAGGACTCCTGCTGCCACAATGTCCCACCTGAGAGCAAAAGATTAAATCTAGTCCATTTTTCATAATCAGCCTGAGAAGTTTGAGTGCTTTGGGATTGTTTCTGAGAAGTGTTTAGATTCCCCTCCCCCATATCTCAGAACCTTTAATGTATTTGTCCTCACACCATCCCTGTGAAGTAAGGGAATATGAGTATCACCAGCAGAGATGGAGAAATTAAGCACAGAGAATAAGGGACCTGCCCAAACAGGAAGTCTATGGCAAGACAGGGAACTCAACCAACCTTTCCTGAGTCCCAGACTCAAAACTTAACAACTGGTCTAGCCATCCTTCTTCTCCAACATGGAACCCTTCACGATAAAATGTCAGTTATTATTAGCCAGACAAACCACTCTTCTCCTTTCATAAAAAAATCCATCCCAACACAGACAGACTAAAGGGAAATACTTTGTTTAACAACATGTATATGATGTAACAAGACAAATGAACTTCTCATATTAACTCCAATGTCTTCCTGGACCATACACGCTAACTAAAAAAATCCCCAGCTCTAAAATATTTAAAATGCTACACAAAGAACTGTTTATGTATGTAGCACCATAAGAACATTATTTCACTATTATTGTTAACACTTAAAAATATACCCAACAACAGTTCAATAGTACAGACCTATGGCTATAGCCAACTGTTCCTGTGCATCGACTTTTTTTCCTAAACCAATATTAAAATCAGTATTAAATTTCCTATCTCTATTAGAATCTTTAAAACATCTCTATGATATCATTGTTCACTCATTTTTATTGCTCCTGATTCTTGAGATTACTCCATAACATACTTCCTTGCACCAACATCTGAAAATGTTCTTCATTTCAAATATTTTATTACTAAATATGTTGATTTTCTCCAACAAACAAACAGTTCCTTGAAATCTCTTCCATTAATCTCTTTGGAGCTGTAACACTCAGGGTACGTCTAAACTACATGCCTCCGTCGATGGAGGCATGTAGATTAGCCAGATCGGCAGAGGGAAATGAAGCCGCGATTAAAATAATCGCGGCTTCATTTAAATTTAAATGGCTGCCCCGCTCTGCCGATCAGCTGTTTATCGGCAGATCGGGGCAGTCTGGGCGCGCTGCGCCGACAAAGAAGCCTTTCTTGATCGGCACAGGTATGCCTCGTGAAACCAGGTTTACCTGTTCCGATCAAGAAAGGCTTCTTTGTCGGCGCGGCGCGTCCAGACTGCCCCAATCTGCCAACAAACAGCTGATCAGCAGAGCGGGGCAGCCATTTAAATTTAAATGAAGCTGCGATTATTTTAATCGCGGCTTCATTTCCCTCTGCCGATCTGGCTAATCTACATGCCTCCGTCGACGGAGGCATGTAGTCTAGACACACCCCAGAGTATTCTGAAAGCCTGATATGTCAAAGGACTTAATGTCTGATCCAGTTTATGTATCCATTCACATCAATAGTCAGTAAATACTGCGGTATATTGGATAGACTTTGAGGTGACATTCTAAAAGTGTGTAGAAACCCATGCTAACACAATGTAGGTCTTTGTTCCCTGCTAGTGACTGGCTCCACATGCAGAGGTTCAGAGCCGGTATGATTATTTACAGGGCCTAGTTTGAATGGGCTGCTGTGACCTGAGCTGCGGGTGCCTACACACCAGGCCTGGGGCTCCAGCTGTGATTACACAGGGCTGCAGCAACTGCTCCCACAGCAGCGTGAAGAGCTCCCGTGCTGGTAGCATGCAGGGCTGAGTTGCCTGCGGTGCCCTTACCACCAGCACCCGCAGCAGACCTTTGCTCTTCTCCCACAGTTTGGATTACCATCTGGCAGAAGGGCCATCACCGTCATGCGCAGCCCACAGCTTTCGAACATGCCTCAGGTAGGACGTGCCACCCAGGCAGGAGGGGACAATAATAAAGCACAGTGCCATGTGAGGGGGAACCAACTCCATATGCCTCACTCCAGCCCTGCAAAGCTATCTGAGTTTACTAGGGACTTCACCCAAACAGTTGTGGTCAATTAGGTCAGACAATAGCACCTACTTCTTTGTGATGAAGAGATAATCCCCACAGACCACCCACCCAGGCTATAAAAGTTAAATGCATCTTTAAAAGCAATTTATCTCTAAACAGGGACCACAAACACAGAAATATTTAGTAATAATTGCATTACTAGTTCGGGGCATTTCTACTGGTTAAATTTAAGTTTGCTTGGGTGCTTAATGTTCACATTTCTGTTTAACATTGCTTTTAAAGTTAATCTCAACTCTGAGTTTGTTTAGCTCTGATATAACATCATCCTTGTCATTTTCTCTAATCTTAAATTGTCCACATGTTCTCCCACCATAACTCCATTTGAATGCAGTGTTTGTATAAAACTTCCCCAGTGTGTGTATAATTTTCTCATCCCTGTACTATGGTTGTCTTTAAAAAGCCTTCTCCCAACATTAAATAATATATCAAAAATAGTTGTAATTGTGTGGGATATGTTGATTTTCTAAAATGGTAACCTCTAACAAACCCCCAGAATACAGTGGTGTGACCTATGAAATGTTTGGGTGCCAACTGACAAAGGGCAAAAGGGTGCATAAAGGTTTAAGGCAGTAAACCTTTTTGAGTGTATGGACCCCTTTTCAATGTATTATCATTTCACAGCTCCCCCACCCCCATAGAAGAGGAGAGGAAAAGGAAAAGGAAAAGGAAAAGGAAAAGGAAAGTAAGGATCAGCCCACTGCAATGGGCCCGATCCAAACATTTAAACTTCCCACGGACTCCCTGCAGTATCATCGCGGACCACCAGGGGTCCGTGGACCACTGGTTGGGAACCATTGGCATAAGGGAGCCCATGGTGAAGTATCTACATAGTAAAAACTTTAAAAAAACCACAAATAATGTTCTTGCAGCATCTTAGGGTATGTCTACACTACCCCGCTAGTTCGAACTAGCGGGGTAATGTATGCATACCGCACTTGCTAATGAAGCCCGGGATTTGAATTTCCCAGGCTTCATTAGCATAAGCGGGGAGCCGCCATTTTTAAATCCCCGCTGCTTCGAACCCCGTGCAGCGCGGCTACACAGGGCTCGAACTAGGTAGTTCGGACTAGGTTCCTATTCCGAACTACCGTTACTCCTCGTGAAACGAGGTGTACCGGTAGTTCGGAATAGGCACCCTAGTCCGAACTACCTAGTTCGAGCCCCGTGTAGCCACGCTGCACGGGGTTCGAAGCAGCGGGGATTTAAAAATGGCGGCTCCCCGCTTATGCTAATGAAGCCCGGGAAATTCAAATCCCGGGCTTCATTAGCAAGTGCGGTATGCATACATTACCCCGCTAGTTCAAACTAGCGGGGTAGTGTAGATGTACCCTTAGAGACTAACAACAATTGTAGATGGTATCAGGAGCTTTCATTGGTACAACCCACTTCTTCTTCTGGGTTATGCCCATGAATGTTCATACCACCACCTACAATTTTTGATAGTCTCTAAGATGCTGAAGGATCATTTGTTGGTTTTAAGGGGTTTTTTCCAATTATAGACTAACATGGCTACTCCTCGGAGACTTATTTACATAGTAGTTCACCAGGAAGTATAATGCGAAGTCTCTAAAGTCTAATTTAAGTTATGTCTTACACTAATTTTCAATCATTAAAAAATATATGTATTTAAGTAGCTATGTGTATTTTATACTGGTAGAGAATGCTCACAAGTGACTTGGGGGCTGGTCACCCAAAAACACGAGAAACAGTTTTCTTTCAGGGAAGAGATATTTATCTATTAGTCTACATCTAAACTCAGTATTGTGTGGTTCACAATGGGCACCCATTTACAGTCTTCAGAAACACGTTAATCATGTAGAATAGTGATAGAGATGCAGCCCTGTTAGTCTGGTGTAGGTGAAACAAAAGACAGAACTATGTAGCACTTTAAAGACTAGCAAGATGGTTTATTAGGTGATGAGCTTTCATGGGCCAGACCCACTTCCTCAGATCAATATGTGGAAGAAAATCAGTACAACCATATATACCAAAGTGATACAATCAAAAAAATGAACGCAGGTGAAATTGACAAATCAAATTTTAGAACAGAGTAGGGGTAAGGCGGGAAGGTAAGTTTCTGTGAGGTAATGACATTAAGGGTGATAATTGAGGATAGCTTCCTATTATCACCCCTAATGTCATTACCTCACAGAAACTTACCTTCCCTCCTCACCCCCACTCTGTTCTAAAATTTGATTTGTCAGTTTCACGTGTTCATTTTTTTGATTGTATCACTTTGGTATATATGTGACTATTTTCTTCCACTATTTGATCTGAGGAAGTGGGTCTGGCCCACGAAAGCTCATCACCTAATAAACCATCTTGTTAGTCTTTAAAGTGCTACATAGTTCTGTCTTTTGTTTCACGTTAATCATATGACTGCCACATCTCTAGTAGAGAGCCTATACAGGAAGACACAAACAGCAGGGATTATCCTTTTTGCAATTACAGACAATAGCTATTTGGATTATAAAGATAGGGACAGAGGCAAATGCTGTATTGTTCCATTGAGTCATCCAGAATACACCTTGCTTATTTCATGAAAAGATCACCGCCAAACCCGGCTGTAATACACTGGAAGGATTTTGGGGGAGTGTTTGCTCTTTATGAAATGACAGTGTCTTATTAATGAAGTCTAGGCTCTCGTAGATGTGTAATTCTTTGCTTCCAATATTTCTGCTTGCTACCATTTGCATCTGTTCTTTGCTAAATAAGCTGACACTAGCTTTCTCTACAAGAAATCTAAGTGCTGTGAGAGCTGTGGTCTATGGTGTAACGGGCAAGATGTGGTGTGTTATTTCTTTGGGAAGGGAAGATCTAAATGTATCAGGGGCTGAAAAATATATTAAGAATTGCTGCCCTGGCATTATCAGTGTGGGCACATATGCGGTCCACCCTGTGGCTGGACTGTAGAGGCCAGGTAACAGAGCAGCAGTTGCCCAGACCCTAACCTCAGATACATACACACTTGTATGCAATGGGGCAGTAGACTCAAACTCCCCACCCTGGGGCTGGCCGGGAATCCCAGACCCTAAAGCCATGGGCCTGGTGGCCTGTAGCACATATCAGAGCTGTGGCTATGTGCTAATTGGGCCACATGCAGGGTGCAGGTTGAGAACTGCTGCTACAGCGGATGCTTGGAGGAATTAGGGATCAGAGCATGCTTGTCATTAATCTGTAAGAGAGAGTAGTACCTGCAGAGGCCTGGAAGGGCTATCTAATATGAGCTCAGCTCAATAGAACATGCCTTGGGCAACAACTAAAATCACCCAGCTTTAAGATTTATCCCAGAAGAGTTCTGCACAGATTTCCTAGGGCACTGATGCACAGAATCAGTATACAACATAAGAAGTTTCGGGATAAAGTTGGGAACTTAAGGCCCTGTTCTGTACTAATGAAGTCAAGGAAACTTTGTCAGTATCTTTGATAGAGGAAGAATCGAGGTCCTGAAATAGTAACAGAAATGTGCATTGTGTTTTCCGGGTAAAAGAGAGAAGAGCTTTTAAAGGAGCGCTGTAGTAATAGCAGAAATTCTGAATTTTCATAGGATTTCAATATCTTTAAGTCTTTGTGAGTTATAATTAGGAATGCAACCTGAGAATTTCAAAATTATCTGCAAAGAGAAATTCAAAGAAAAATGGGTTGAAATATGTTTCAATAAGATCAAAAATTGTTGATATTTCCTTTTGCATTTTATATTATGTAAAGTATAATAAAAATACAATCAATTCAAACCCATTATTTTGATGAAAAAATCGAAATGCTTCAACATGAAATTTTGGCAAAAGTGACACACTTCTGCAAAGATTGTGACAGTAGTATATTTTCCAGTAGAAACTGAATTGATTCAAATTTGTCTAGTCAGAAATAGTTTTAAGTTTTTTTTTCGATGATCATGCTAATTTCCAAAATTAAACACAGAAGTTCAGAAGATCCTGCTGAAGTATGAAACATCAATGCATACTTATCCATTACATCCTATTCTTCTAAATTTACCAAGTCATTTATAGGGTCTATGCCTGCATATTCTTCTTATTGAAAATGGAAGTGGAACAATTCAGCTCCTTATTGTTAAGTTCCATTATTTCTTCCTCATACATGGCCCAATCTTGCAGACTTTCCTTCCCCCCAGTTAACAAAAGATATTCAAGCTGTGCCCAGGATCAGCCCTGCAAGTAACACGCCTATAGCTGTTTCCTGCAAATGACTCATTTAGAAGTCTGTGAATAACTTATTTTTCAGTTGGAATATTTCCAAAAATATAAAAACATTGTTTCAGGTCAGTGGCGTAGCGAGAGGGGGCGGAGAGGCAGATGCCTCCGGATACCACACTAGAGGAGGGTGCCAATTTAGCTGTCAAAAGTTATGTTAACTTTTTTATGATTATTTCATATTTTGTATATATTCCAACTGTCAACTGTGAAAAGGTTTCAGCGAAACCTTCAAAAAGTAAATAGGATAGTTATGTTATACTGAAAGTAAATAAGATGATAGTTAAAGTTATACTGCATGAGTTTTAGCATGAATGGTGTCAGGAATACGCTCTGCCCAATCACCTCAGTTCGTGCACATTTGGCTGTATCCAGGCCAAAAAAAAAAAAAAAAAATCACATGAAAACGCTTGCAGTATAACCTCGGCCTAACATGGAGCCCAGCGGCAACTCTGTCTTCCCCCACATCCCCTCTTACTACGCCACTGTTTCAGGTCAAACAAAATGTTTCATGTAGACTTAAAGTTGTTTAATTTGAAAATTGTTATAGTACAAATTGTGTTATCCAGTACTTTAATATATGGAAAACTTGGTTAACAGGCATCTGTCATAGATGCCAATATAATTCCTCCTTCAGTTAACCAGAAAAATTCTGATAGCCATCTGGCATCTTTTTTTGACACTTGCGGCACTTGCAGAAGTCAAATTTGTAAAGTTGCAGCAGTAAAGTTTGTTCATGTCATTCCTCTTCATATAATACCCATTATCGGATATTATCTAACACAGTGTTTCTCAATCAGTAGTACGAGTACCCTTAGGGGTACTTGAGAGAAATCTGGGGGGTACATCAACACAACTGAAATTTGGAGAAAACTGAATTTTTGTTTTAAATTTTACAGAACATTATTATTTTTGTACTTTTTACACCACCAAAATTTCATCGCCCGCCCAGCTTCGATTAAGTTGTTTAAACAAATGTGTTGCAGTGGTAGAAAAAAATTGTGTGTCTGAAAACCATAGGTACTGGGGGTACTTATTTTTTTTGAAAAAGGGGTACTTTCTAAAAAAAGGTTGAGAAATACTGATCTAAGTAATTATGGTTGCATACAGAGAAAAATTCATGAACTGTCAACATAAAGCAGAAATAACTGGCACATGTGATTAACCGACAACCCTATTTCCCCTGAACACTGGATAACAAAGCTTGTACTATAAAAGTAAATTTCAAGTAAATTTCTAAGTGAAAAATCATTTTGAATAAACAATATTAAAATATTTTGTTTCAGAGGTGCTACAGTGCTTTGATTTTTTTCAGAATTTTTTTGATTGTTTTGTTTCCCGACAAACAATTTATTGAAGTTGACAAGAATCTGCATGTTTTTAAAAGGAAAAAAAAAATAAACACAGATAAAAGTATTCACTCAGCTCTAGTCATAATAAGGTCAATGGGAATTTTTTCCCATTCTTGTGAACATTTCCTACAGTCTGTGACACAAAGAAGTTTTCCAGCTAGATTACTATGGTCATTTTGATGAATGATGTAGATTGTACAGTACATCTTGAGCACTTTGGGACAGCTACTGCTTTGAGTGAAATCAGTGTAAATCTGCTGCAACTCCAATGACCTAACTAAGGTAATATTGATTTGATCTTCTGTAGCTCGGAATAGATGTTGGGATCATTTTATACCAGTGATTTTCTTTCTTAGCTCCCTTCTCTTTCAAGAAAATTTAAAAATAAGACACTCAAAGACCCTGTAATATTCAGCTATTTGAATTCTGAGACGGAAAGGATAGGCTTACTGATCAACCAGAGATATATCAGAAATTGCTTCCAATCTATTAGGGCTGATGGCCAGGGCTCCCTTTATCAGTCCCTGGTAGTTGACAGCAGGATCCTACTGTCAACACTGTGTGTTGAGGACAGTAATATAGTTGCAGCAAAATGTCTAGTTATAAAACAGCTGACAAACATAACACAATACTTGCATTTTTATATTGTTCGAGATTTTTTTTTAACAAATACATCTCTGGCTGTTCCAAATTACCACAATTAATAAAGGTCCTTTATTACCTTTCCACAAGTTTCCATATCTTGTCCACATCTTAGCTGCAATTATTTGACAATCAACCTGAGGTTCAAGTACGTCCTTAGTTATTATATTGACACATATTTTCTGCCTAAAAAATTTACTCAGACCTGCTAAGTTCTTCTTGAACATCCTCAACACAAGTTCAAGATTTCTTTGGAATCTTCTGTCTTGTTTACGTTCATCCTTGGAAGTGTAATAAATGTATTAGAAACTAAATAATTTAGAAATCATAAATAACTAACAAGAAATGTTAGTACAGGTTAAGCCTCTCTAGGCTGGCACACTCTGATCTGGCAACATCCATGGTCTGGCATAAATTTATTTAGGCAGATGTCCACTTATTATGGGTGTGGTCAAGTTTACTGTGATCCCATAAAGTTTGTTTACAGCCACCAGTCCTGGCTCTCAGTATTCTGTGCTGTTATTTAGCTCTAACTTACCCCTAAATGTCTTCTATGAGTGAGTTAGCAGTGGAAGTGCTGGTAATGCTGCTAGACAATATTGATCTCCTGTGGTTCAGCAAATTCTTTGGTTCACCACTGGTCAGATCCTGAGGATGCCAGACTAGAGAGATTCAACCTGTCATTTGCATTGTTACAGGTATAACTGATGAACCCCAATTCTCGTCTGTGATAATAGCTTACAAAATGTTCTTATGGTTGTAGTACACATCTACAACATACTATTGTCAACACACGAGTGGAGAATGATTGATTGGATAGTAATTTTCTTCTTTGTGAATTAATAAATTAATTGGTTGTTTCAGAAAAACAGGTGTCCCAATCGGAGAAACACTGCTCAAAAGTTGACCCGAAAAGACCCTAAAGTTAAAATAGGCAAGATAAATGTTCCCTGGCCTCAATAGAAAGCGGTTATCCTAATAGATTCCATTCTGCATGGGCTATAAACACTTATCTAATTGGCAACTCTAGTTTGTTAGATTTGAGCTATGAAATCAAACTGGCACCTTGGCAAATTCATAAAATTTGACACGCACAGCCTTCTCACTTACAGAAGCTTTGGCAGGGGTTTTACAGGAGGCGAAGCATGTGGATTCTTAAGATTTCTTCAAAATGCCTTATTTTACCCTAGTAGGAGACTTCTGTAGAGATACCCCCCACACACATTAAGAGAGCTACCACTTTCAGAAGTTGTTCAACAGAACAATTCTAGAGAAAGCTTTGCCACACATGAGGCAAGAGTTAGGGACTTTCGAACTGTATGTGCCACATATTTATCATTACAATGATAATACAGATCTCATCAAACATTTTAATTTTATATGTGCAGTTACCAGCTCTGACAATGGACAAAATGAAAGTAAACTGACTGAGCAAAACAAAATGCTGTGATTGTTTATCTAGTACTATTAAAAAAGGGGGGTTCTTTACTGTATACATGCAAGTGCTCAACAAACCCTAAGGTAGCCCCATGGGCAGCTCAATAGTGTGAGATGCAGGACACCTGGGGTACGTCTACACTACAAGATAAGGTCAAATTAAGATAGACAACTTTAAGTATGTTAATTGCGTAGCTAAAGTCGAAGTACCTTAAATCAATTTTTGGTGCTATCCACACTGCAGGAAGTTTAAGGGAGAACACACGCCCTTCAACTTCCCTTACTTCTCATAGAAGCAGGACTACCGGCATCGAACAGAGTGGCCCTCTTAATTTGAATTAGCCTGTCTTCACTAGAACCACTAATTCAAACCCTGGAAGGTTGGCAATGGCAACTTCAATCTTCTCCGTAGTGTAGACATACCCCTGGGTTCTATTCCCACCTCTTCCATCGGCCTGCTGGGTAAGCATAGGCAAGTCAGAACCCATCTGTATCATAGGGCTAGTGATCCTGACTTTGTGCAGCACTTTGAGAAGGGAGAATGTGCTATAGAGGAGTGAAGGGTTGTTTTCATCACACCACAATCTATTCCCATTATCGATGGTATAAATTCAGTCATTTTACTTAAAATAAGGCATTACAATGGTATAAAATGAGAGCAGATTTTGACAGTGAATAAAGGCATCATTCCCTCTTTGCTATCAGCAGGTCAAAATAGCAGGGGACTGAGATACAGTGATGGCTGCTAAGAACATGGCAATTGCCCGAGACAGCTAATTAAGAATTTGGAGTTAGATAACCTTTGTATGCACTATATATGGGATAGTAACTACAGGGGTATGGAGGAAGCTATTTATCTTGGGCAAAATTGGCATGTTTTCATAGCCTGCCAGCATAGTTTTATTCTCACTGTTCCTACTTGTGTTTTGTTTTCTAATCCATATTAAACAGCATTTTCAGTTAAACACAGCAGGGGTGAGAGGGTTTTTTTTTTTACAGTATTTTCTGTTTGTTGTTTTGTTTGGCAGGTTGCTTTGGGTTTTTTGTTTTGTTTTTGTTTTGTTTTGTTGCTCTTGTACTTTGATCATTATACTAATACACACTGCTGGGCAGGTTAGAAATCATCAGTATCAAACCCCAGAAGCCCTTTGGGTTAACACTTCCTTTGTGGGGATAAATACAGATATGCAAGATATGTGTTAGACCTTAAAACATTTATGCAAATAGTCCATGTTCTAGAAGTCCTCTAGTCAACTGCACCACCCATGTAAATAGGTATTGCCCACATAGAGCTCAGCTGTTGCTCAGTTGGGATCAGTGTTTGCAAGATTGGGGGCATATATTTTTTTTGGTTCCTTTTGCAATTCAATTTGTGCAAGTGTTTTCTAATTGCACCATGAGAAGAAAACAGTTTTTCCAGCAAAAACTGCATCAAGCTTTTGTTCTAAGTGCATCTGGAAGCCTGGGATAACAAAGGAAAGAGTAGGGGGAAGAGATTATTTCTCTTTTTGAAAGTATCACAGCAACCCAAAAAGCAACATTTCTAGCCCTACAGTGAAAATTTGGCAAAGTAACAAATCAGTGTTTTTATACCCTGCAGGTAGTAGTATATTTGGTAATAGCTCTGAAATGGCAATTAAAATTTCATCAGTATTGAATGCATTTGGATAAATGAATAGATAATATAGCCTTTATAATGACAGTAGGTTTGCCTTGAGCTTTAATTTATAAGAGCTGTGTATTCACTTCCTGAATTTGTTATGGATGGATTGGGAATTAAGTTAGGTTGTCCATATACAGTACACTTTATCTCTAGCAAGGAGTGGACCCTATTCACATATCCTGCATATTTTAGAGAAGTATTTAATTTAGGGAAACTGTTGCTGCCTATCTTTATTTGAAACTGCATTTTGTTGTCCACAGTACAGAACATCTCAAAACAAATATAGAATAGACTCATGACAAATTATTACAGAAATTAAAATACGCAATAATTCTTTAGGGTTTCTTCTACATTTCTGAGTTACTTTTGGAAAGGAGTGGCTCCTTTTTAAAAAATCTTTATCATAGACATTCCAAAAGCTTTTGGGTAAATATACAGATGCAAAGATGAGCCCTGCATATTTCAGGGGTTCACTATCAAATAAGTAAATGCATATCTAAGTAATCCATAAATAAAGCTAAGAGTTACTTGTGAGGATGTCAGACCTAAATTAGCATAATATTATGACCATAGCAGCTGATGAAAGCTGGTAATCCTAAAAAACAAACATTTGGTAGAATTCTCTTTGAATACATAGTTCTTCTATCAAGAAATAACCTGATCAATAATACCTATCACTTATATACTGTCTTTTTATCCATACATCCCAAATAGCTTTTCAAAGGATCACAAATATCATTTACTCTGTTGCCCTTCTGTAAAAACTGAGGTACAGAGAGGAAAAGTGAGAGTCCTAAGGTCACACTCCAAGATATTAATAGAGCTAGGAAAAACACCCAGCTCCTTTAACTGCTGTAGCCAGGCAGCCAGGCAGCCCCCCCCCCCATCTCAAACAATCTTGCTTGCCCTCTGAGATGTCTGTATACAGAGCAGAGAAGGAACAATAAGAAGATCAGCATAGCCATTAAGCTTTGATCTGCTTTGACCAGGATATGCAAGTTTCTGACTCTGAGTAACGATTAAGGAAATAAGCTAAGCTCGAGGCTGCAAGAAGTGTAAGGCTGGCACCTATGTTGATTCGAACACACACAGTCCCTGGAAGAGGAATTTCCCACTGAGAAAAGAATCCCCAGTAATTCCAATTTAGTTATCGCTCTTACAAGTGTAAATTAAGTTTACAACTCCCTTGTAAGAACTGGTCTCACAGCAGACAGACCAGCCCCATTTGGCATGACAGACAAGAAAGAGAAATACGTGACCCCATGGATATATAAGATGGGCCCAGCACACACTCACTTTGAGTGTCATTCTACCCTCTACCTGCTGGTCGGGTTAGGTGTTTGACCCCACCTCGTATTTTCGTCTTTCCTAGGAATTGAGGGACCGGCCCTGGCCTGACATGCTGGAGTCGAGAGGCACAGAAGGGGGTAAAAATTGTACCTGGATGTGGTCCTCTGTCTTAAGTGTACACATAGAAAGAGTAAGCTGTTACTTGGTACCATTATTTCTATTTTCCTATCTTTATCTTCTTTGTAACCATTTTTAAGATCTATATTTTGCTAGTAATTAAGAAATAGAGCAATAGCCATTGTAACCATATGATTTACAAGCTTCTTTAATAAACCTGTAACTGTTTAAGCTTTAACTTGACTCCTTCAGTTGCTGTAACAGAACCAAGCACAATTTAAAAGAACTTCAGCCGGTCTTAAGGGACAGATATAGGGAGCCCTGACCGTCAGCTGACAACTGCCCGCCCTGTTTCCTATTTATGTAGCCTCCACAGCTGGACTTAATAGTAATAGCTTAAAAACAAAGAAAAAAATAAAAGGGGAGAGGAGTATGGATGGGAAAGCTGCCATGAGAAACATCATGAAGATTGAGATCCCATAAAACATTAATCAGAAGCAGAAATACAGTACTGAGAGAATATGTATATTGGTATCGTCTAATACCCATGAAGGCAACATACATATATATTGCTGGATGCCAACTTATAATGATTGTACAGTACCAGAAGTATTATAGTCAAGTACTGAAACACCTGCTTAAATATATTCTAGAAGTTCTAGGAAACGTGACATCACAGGAATACTTTGGACTATTCACAGCCAGACGTATAAGCATTTGTCTCTTTAGTGAAGGGACTTACATATTACAGCACAACCTTGTACAGCTTTGGTCACTCTGGCAGGAATATTCTGAGAAACAACAATTTTAATGTTAGGTTGGAGAATGCTCTCAAAAACCTTATTTCCGGTTGCATTCATTAAGGACCTCATCTATCTCCCATTGATTTCAATCGGTATTGGATGAAGTCTTCATTCAAAAAACAGAAATGTGTTAGGTATCAGAGGGGTAGCCGTGTTACTCTGGATCTGCAAAAGCGACAAGGAGTCCTGTAGCACCTTATAGGCTAACAGATGTATTGGAGCATAAGTTTTCGTGGGCAAAGACCCACTTCATTAGATGCATGTAGTGGAAATAGCCTCCTGCTGTGGGACAAGCCTGAGGAAGAAACCAACAGAATACCACTGGCCATCACCTATAGCCCTCAGCTAAAATCTCTCCAGCGCATCATCAGTGATCTACAACCCATCCTGGACAATGATCCCTCACTTTCACAGGCCTTGGGAGGCAGGCCAGTCCTTGCTCACAGACAACCCGCCAACCTGAAGCATATTCTCACCAGCAGCTATACACTGCACCATAGTAACTCTAACTAAGGAACCAATCCATGCAACAAACCTCGGTGCCAACTCTGCCATGTATCTACACCAGCAACACCATCACAGGACCTAACCACATCAGCCACACCATCACTGGTTCATTCACCTGTACATCTACCAATGTAATATATGCCATCATGTGCCAACAATGCCCCTCTGCTATATACATTGGTCAAATTGGACAGTCCCTACTGTAAAAGAATAAACAGACACAAATCAGATATTAGGAATGGCAATATATAAAAACCTATAGGAGAACACTTCAGTCTCCCTGGACACACAATAGCAGATCTAAAGGTAGCCATCCTGCAGCAAAAAAAAACTTCAAGACCAGACTCCAAAGAGAAACTGCTGAGCTACAGTTCATCTGCAAGTTTGACACCATCAGCTCAGGATTAAACAAAGACTGTGAATGGCTAGCTAACTACAAAAGCAGCTTCTCCTCTCTTGGCATTCACACTCCAGATCAGCTGCTAGAAGTGGGCCTTATCCTCCCTCATTGAATTAACCTCGTTATCTCTATCCTGATTCTGGCCTGCATATTTATACCTGCCTCTGGATATTTCTAGTACATGCATCTGATGAAGTGGGTCTTTGCCCACCAAAGTTTATGCTCCAATATATCTGTTAGTCTATAAGGTGCTACAGGACGCCTTGTCACTTTTGTATAAATGTGTTAGGTGACCAAAATGTCTAAACAAGTCTAGTTATCATATCACAACAAGATTTGATACAGCATACATGCAGGGTAACTATGTAGGAGCTCTGTTTATTCAGTGGTGCTTTGGCAGTTCATACCAGTTGAGGATCAATGGAGCAAATTAAGTTACTTTGAATAGGGTGTAAGTACCTTGCTGAATTGATGTCTTATGCCTGGCCTAGGAATAGCAGCTAAAGAATTCTTCGTTTATCAATCAAATCCCTGAAGAAAAGTTGAAAGGGGAAGGTTTCCATTTGGACAATATTGCAGGGATGAATCCTGAATGTAAGACTTATGAAAAAATATATTTATTATTGCCATTATTGCTAAAAAAAATTAAAGGCATGGACCTGTAACTTATTGCAATTATTGCTTCAGATTTAAGGTCGGCTCTTAATATTTTTGGACTGCAATCAAAAGAAATAATTGAAAAACTAGTTCCGATTTCAGGTTTGTGACCACCTCTAGTTGTAAATCTGAGCAAAGCAGAATGACTCTCTATTTCCTGTGAATGGTTAAAATTTAATGTGTGAATAAATTCGAGAAAATCATATTTTTTATTTTAACGTGGCTTTGTATAAATAATAAATGATGGTATGATAACTGTTTTAACTGTCTGTATTTGGCCATATTATACACAAGTTCTAAAGCCATGATTTGAGTTATGGAAGTGAGATAGAGAGAATCAAAAAGAGACATTTCTTGTTTTCCGTTGTAACAACACTTCTGACTTTCAGATTTATACTAGTCTAACAAGCTGTATACTCATGGAACTAGAAGTTCTAATTTAATTTTCCGTAGGTAGGGACCCTTGTGCATAAACATTATTCTATAATACTAGAATTTGATAGATTGCTAGTTCTGCAAACACTCTTTATTTTGAGAGCTCACCATATGTTTCTTATCAAGGATATCCAAGGACTCTCAATCAAAGCTAGAGGCAGCTCATCTCCTTTCTGCTCAGCTGTAGACTTATGCCCTCCTGAAGGCTCCAGCTGTTATAGTAGCTTAAAAAGCCAAACAAAGTATCAACTTCACCTATTGTAATTAAGCAATTGCTCTGATGTATTTTTCTCCCTTTGAGGTCCTGTTTCTGTACTCAAGGACAAAAACAATGACTTCCAAAAAGAAATACAGGTTTTTTAAGGGTGCTTTTCTTTACTAATTCTACTTGATTTAAACAATAATTAGAAAGAGTTATATGAAATTTATTAATAGGTGTATTTTAACATTCCCTCTCTGATCTTCTTCAAGGTATTTTAGGCCCAGAAAAATTGCCATACTGAATGAAATCCTTGGTCCATCTAGTTACCTCCAGTGTGAACCAGGACCAAATACAAGAAGAAGGTACAAGAAATTCTGTGTCTCAGTTTTAGGTAACTGCTCATCTGACTCCTTTGTAGTCTCCTTGAGGGCAAATCACTTGGTCTTAAGTTTCACCTTTGTCAGGGCAGGAACCAACAACTCTCTTAATCTGAGCCAGAGTTTTAGGCTACAATCTCCTGCAATCTACTGTGATCATCTGAGTAAGGTTGGTGGGACTATCCATTGACCAGCTATCCTTTATAAAGCAGGATACTATTCTTTCAGAACAACATGTTATAGAAAAAACATATCTGAAAATCCATAAAAAGCTTATATGGAGGTCTAATCTTACCAGGCAGTCATCCATCTGCCACATGGAGACTGATGGAAGTCAAGTACTTCAGGACTTTCCCTCGGGGTCTGGCTCTCTTGGTCACAACTTCAGACAGTTCTTGGAACAGGGGATAATGAACCATTTCTTTACACCTGGGCTTTTATATATATATATATCTATATATATATATAGATATTAGATAGATATATATATCTATATATAGATATATATACACACACACACAGTTCTCAGATCTGTGTCAGGTCTCTTTAACCTGATCAAACCAGTGTATGCAATTTCTTCCCATGGGATGAGTGGTCTCCAGGCTGATTATCTGCTTAGGGATTTATATTAATTACATCCAATGATTTTAGTTTCTGCAGGAAACTCCTATAACTCTCCTACAGAGCCAGAACACAATCTCTACTCTGTAAAGTTACACAGAAAATTTATGAAATTTTTGGATCTTCCAAGTGCCTAAACTGTTAGGCTACGTCTACACAGGCCCCTCTTCCGGAAGGGGCATGTAAATTTCAGCAGTCGTCGTAGGGAAATCCGCGGGGGATTTAAATATCCCCCGCGGCATTTAAATAACAATGTCCGCCGCTTTTTTCCGGCTTTTAAAAAAGCCGGAAAAGAGCGTCTAGACTGGCCCCGATCCTCCGGAAAAAGTGCCCTTTTCCGGAGGCTCTTATTCTTACTTTGAAGTAAGAATTACATCCAAAGTAAGAATATTCTTACTTTGAAGTAAGAATAAGAGCCTCCGGAAAAGGGCACTTTTTCCGGAGGATCGGGGCCAGTCTAGACGCTCTTTTCCGGCTTTTTTAAAAGCCGGAAAAAAGCGGCGGACATTTTTATTTAAATGCCGCGGGGGATATTTAAATCCCCCGCGGATTTCCCTACGACGACTGCTGAAATTTACATGCCCCTTCCGGAAGAGGGGCCAGTGTAGACGTAGCCTTATACTTTCCCATAGGTGGTTACAGAGTGGCTAGTTTGAAAGTGGCTTATGCCCCGAAGCATGAAGATTTATAACCCTTTTTGATCTATTACATAGTTCCAGATGTTCTCATTATTCACATCAATGTCCAATGGATCTGATCTTACAAAATCCTGAGGTCACGTATACACTAGCGAATTCATAGAATCATAGAATACTAGAACTGGAAAAGACCTCGAGAGATCATCAAGTCCTGTCCCCTGCCCTCATGGCAGGACCAAGCACCATCTAGATCATCCCTGATAGATGTCTGTGTAACCTGCTCTTAAATATCTCCAGTGATGGAGATTCCACAACCTTCCTAGGCAATTTATTCCAGGGTTTAACCACCCTGACAGTTAGGAAGTTTTTCCTAATGTCCATCCTAAACCTCATTTTGCTGCAGTTTAAGCCCATTGCTTTGTGTCCTATCTTCAGAAGCCAAGGAGAACAATTTTTCTTCCTCCTCCTTGTGAAACCCTTTTAGATACCTGAAAATTGCTATCATGTCCTCTCTCAGTCTTCTCTTTTCCAAACTAAATAAGCCCAATTGCTTTAGCCTTCCCTCATAGCTCATGTTTTCCAGACCTTTAATAATTTTTGTTGTTCTTCATTGGACAGTGGGAGAGGTCTAGGTTGGATATTAGGAAAAACTATTTCACTAGAAGGGTGGTGAAGCTCTGGAATGGGTTACCTAGGGAGGTGGTGGAATCTCCATCCTTAAAGGTTTTTAAGTCTCAGCTTGACAAAGCCCTGGCTGGGTTGATTTAGTTGGGATTGGTCCTGCCTTGGCAGGGGGATGAGGTCTCTTCCAGCTCTATGATTCTAAATTTCTCCACATCTTTCTTGAAATGTGGTGCCCAGAACTGGACACAATACTCCAACTGAGGCCTAATTAGTGCAGAGTAGAGTGGAAGAATGACTTCTCCTGCCTTGCTCACTACACTTCTCTTAATGCATCCCAGAATCATGTTTGTTTTTTTGCAACAGCGTCACACTTTTGACTCATAGTTAGCTTGTGATCCACTATGACCCGTAGATCCCTTTCTGTAGTACTCCTTCCTAGACAGTCACTTCCCATTCTGTATGTGTGAAACTGATGTTCCTTCCTAAGCAGAGTACTTCGCATTTGTCCTTATTAAACTTCATCCTATTTACCTCAGACCATTTCTCCAGTTTCCAGATCATTTTGAATTATGACCCTATCCTCCAAAGCAGCTGCAACCTCTCCCAGCTTGGTATCATCTGAAAACTTAATAAGTGTACTCTCCATGCCATCATCTAAATCACTGATGAAGATATTGAACAGAACCAGTCCCAAAACAGACCCTGAAGAACTCCTCTTGTTATGCCCTTCTAGCATGTCTGTGAAACATTAATAACTACTCTCTGAGAATGGTTATCCAGACAGTTATGCATCCACCTTTTAGTAGCCCCATCTAAGTTGTATTTACCTAGTTTATTGATAAGAAGATCATGCGAGACTATATCAAATGCCTTACCAAAGTCTAGGTATACCATGTCCACCACTTCTCCCTTATCCATAAGACTTGTTGTCCTATCAATAAAAGCTATCAAATTGGTTTGATGTGATTTGTTCTTCACAAATCCATGCTGGCTGTTCCCTATCACCTTACTTTCTTCCAGATATATGCAGATGAATTCCTTAATTACCTGCTCCATTATCTTCCCTGGGAGACCAGGGATGAGTGCCCTCATCTTCCATAGAAGATAGTAGGATTGAGGACACTCAGCACCATGCAGGAGGTTCTGAATAACTCTCAGGAGAAGCCCTACCATGATTGTTGGTATAGACCCTGCAAAGGCAAAAGAAACTCAGTAGGAAAATTATAGGGGAAAAAGGAAATCTAATAAATGATTCCCTACCGTCCCTTATGAAATCTCCTTTAATAGTGGTCTATATTGATAGAGTATTGTGGTTTAATGCACATTCATCCACCTTAGCTATAGTAATAGGAGGTCTCCCTTTGCAGCTGTGGTCTGCTTTAAAAGGAAAATGATTATTCAGCTCAGTTCTGGTTTTGCATTTGACCCTGCGATGTAGCCATTTCCGTTTGCCAGCTGACAAATTGATATTTGTCATCTAAGCTATTTGAAGTAAGTACAACGGCAGTGGCATCTTTATTTTGACAAAACTATTCTGTTTATTCCTCTTGCCATCTTTTGCATGCAAAAGCCGTGATTGTCAGTGACTGTGGATCAAGCAGTGTTTACTTTTAAATTTAGGACTGCAGCTGTATTGCTCAACAAAATGATTATGCCACTTTCTTTCTTTAGTAAAGTCAGGTTTCCATAGTTCTATTGGGAAAATTTGGTTATTTTACGACATCTCTCCCCTTTAGTCCTTTCTCTCTGGTTCTTTGGAGGAAGAGGCGTATTAGTTCTAAAGCCAAAGGTTTTGCAAATACAATGTTCCATAGCTAGTTCCCTCTTTTACAAATCAAGAAGGATCTAGCAAATCACCACTGTGCCCCTGAATAATCAGCATAAATGTCTGGGGAAGGGACTTAGATTGAATTTTCATGACTTATATAGTGGTAGCTGTTAGCTTATTTTATTTAATTTGAGTAAGGTGTTGGAGGGCTACATGTGAATGTATTTTCTCTAAACTGAAAGAAATAATAAATTAATAGTGCATGAGAATAAAGAAGTGACCATTTGGAAAGCTGGTAGCTGAGTTTGTTTCCGTGTCCAAGCTGAAAAAAAAATATAAAGACAACAGCATAAATTATGAAAAGTAAATGGAATTTTCTAGGACTTTGAGTGAGTCGTGGAGAAAGAGTCAGTTCTGCTGAGCAATTCCAAGTTAATAAATGTGCTCCTCCCCCCAATAGGATCATTCAAGGGGAAATTTTCTCTTAGAAGAATACACACCATTCTCAGTGGCCTGAATAATAACTTCTTGTGTTTTCTGAGGTCAGACGTAAGCCCCCTGACAATAGCATTTTGGATTTGTTTAAATATACATTTATTATGGCCCAGTTAAAAAATGGTTAGTGATTTTGGATACAAGTTTTGAATGCTCAGTCTTGAAACTCCATTAAGGAGTTTAGATGCTCAGCACTTTCTAAAAATCAGGCTTCCTGTAAGGCAGAGATGGGCAATAAAACAACAGCAGTTCACCAGCGTTAGCCCCTGGTGGGCTGCTCTCACTATATTTACCTGCACCTCTATCAGTTGCAGCTCCTCTTGGCTGCGAATCATTGTTCCTGGCACAGACTGGGACACCGCATCCCGCAGCTCCCATTGGCTGGGAACCACAATCCACAGCCTGTGGGAACTGTGATCACCTGTGCAGGTAAATATGGCGGGGAGCCTGCCAGGGGCCCAGCCTGGAGGATCTGATCTGGTCCCTGGGCTGGTATTTGCCCACCCATCCTGTAAGGGGACAGCTGGAGCGCCAAAAAATGGAGGTGAGAAAAACTCACTGACTTAAACAATCAAAAGTGACTAATTCATGTTTGACATCACTAAATGCTTCCATACAGGCTGTTGGTCAGCCCATTACATTTTCAACTAAGTTCTTCTTTGCTACCTTAAATTAGCTGCTTCCTTTGTGAACTTTTGATTCCAACTAAATATACTGGGAATTGGGAAATAATTACATGTGATAACTGAAGCCTTAACCTGCAGATTTGCTCAGCCAATCCAATGAGCAAAGGGGAACGAGAAAGCTGCAAGAGAAGACAGGTGGAAATTGAACTGTCAGCATGTTGAATAGCACTAAGACATAAACATACACAGTCAGTCAGATTCTTGTAGGCCAAACACTGCAATAAAACAGCTAATGCCGCTTAACTTACAAATTCTGAGCTGCTGTGGGTTCTTCATAAGTGACAGAATGAATGAAGGCACTATATTGCTGCATTACTTTCTTCCCTTTCAGTGAGCACATACATGTCAGACTCAAATCCATGTAAAGGTTATGTCACTGAATGGAGATAATTTAATGCTTAAATAATGGACTATAATCTCATTAATTCTACATGTTACTTGTTCATAGCTGCAGTTTAAAATGATAATAGTTATGTAAATTAGAATTTGCATGGCTATGTGGCTTTGTAGCTGTTTCAAAGATTCTATTATCCTATCAATTATTAGTGAGGATGTTGTGGGGAAAACACTTGAGCTAATTTGTCCCTGCCAAAACACAGACTAATAAGTGGTGTCCCCTTTCCAGTGAGCTAAAAATAGAATGCAGGATAACTGCTGCACAACAGGAGGAAAATAAAGAAATGGAGCAATGGCATCAGTTATATAGCAAAAGCATCAGTTTCAGCAGAAATCCCAATTGATACGGGGATAGGATTGTACCCAGGAGACCTTGACATAATTAAATTAGATTCTTTCAGCCAATATTAAACACACAACTCGATGTTGAAACATAGTAAGTTTCTAATAACAGGGATTTTCTGCATTAAACATTGATACCATAGGGCTACAAGTTCACGTACCCAATGATCCTTCCAGCCACCTCAACTCACTGCAGTTCAGGTTAATTAATGGAAATAGCTAGCACCACCTGCCCTATTACCTGCTGCAAGAGAATCTTATCACTTCCTCACATTCTACTGCACAAGAGCTACTATGAATCCACTAGCAGTGCCCCAGCAGTTGTAGCCTGCAAAGTGACATGCACAGGTACATCTTCCTACCTTACAAATCGCTGTATCCAACATGGTAGATTCTTCAGAGGGGTAGCCAAGATGGTCTGTAACATGGTACATTCTATCTGTGAAAGAATAGATTACAGGACTAAAAGTGAATAAGTACTTTAGATATAAGTAATCAGGACTTTATCATTGGTTGGGACTTTTTTCTGTTTGTACATTTATAACCATGATCCCAATTTCACAAAGCTGAAAACAATTATGACCCTGATCAGCTGGGGAGAATTACTGAAATCAGAAAAAAATTGATACTTGGTAATTGTATTAAGATCACTTTATGGCAGGCCCAAAAAGCCACAGTTTCACAATTGATTAAGAAACCCATATAGGCTAAAAAAAACACAAACCAAAAACTCTGACTTTGTTTAAAAGGGAATTGAAGGCAGCTAAACACACACACACACACACACACACACACACACACACACACATATATATATATAGTTTAACTAATGAAAGAAAGGGGTAGTTGACAGTAATGTATATAAATAAGAAGCTAGAAATTGTACAAAATTGATGAAGGAAGTAAGCGAACACAAGGAAAATATTGAAGACTAGCAGAGTTAAGGAGAATAAGGAGCTTTTAAGTACATTAGGAACAAAAAGGATCCTCATTATGGTTGTGATGCATTACTTGAAGGCAATAGGAGAATTAATGATCAGCAGAAGCATTCAATACACTTTTTTTGTTCTGAATTTGGGAAAAAGACAGAGGATGTAGTTACCTTGTCTTATAACTCATCAATCCACTAGCATCTAAGGAGGTTGTTAATCAGCTACTAAAGTTAAATATTTTTTTAAATCCAGCATAACTTGATAACTTGCACCCAAGAGTTTTAAAATAGCTTAGTTGAGGAGGTTACTGGACTGTTAACGTTGATTTTTCACTAAGTCTTCAAGCACTGGGGAAGTACTAGAATCTGGATGAGAACGAATGTTGTGCCAATTTTTAAAAGGGTAAATGGGATGACTTACATAATGATAGGCCTGTCAGCCTAACATTGATCTGTAGCAAGATAATGAAGCTGCTGCTGTGGGACTTGATTAATAAAGAACTACAGGACAATAGTGTAAATCATCATAGTTTTATGGAAAATAGATCCTGTCAAGCTGGTATCTTTTTCTGATGAGATTACATGTTTGATTGATAAAGGTAACGGTGCTGACATAGTCTTTTGAAAGGCATTGGACTTGGTGATCCCTTTTTTTGTCTTTGAATTCTATCAAACACGAGCATTCCTGTATAGACATACAGGAATGCATGAACTTGCCATTCAAAATTATTTTGAACAGGGTTTCTGATTTGGGGCTCCACTCCCTGGACATGTTATGAAAGTGATGCCAAAAACACCTTAAAAGCTACGTATCTCCTGACATAGGGGTTAGAAAGTGAAAAGCAGCAACAGGTCTTGCTCAAGGAAGCTCCAGAGTCACATTTATTTCACATGAAGGAGTTATGGTTATGGAGATGCATAGCTAATGAGAGTTGGATGTACAGCCTGGATGCACATGGCCACAAACCTGCAGCAGCAAGAAGTGGAAGGCTGAACATGCTGCTTTTCACTATATATCACCCACCTGGGTGAGTATCTTGGACCTTGCTTTCAGACTGATGGCAAAGATTCATAGTTACGGGGAGTAAAGCCTTTCCATTCCAGCTTTGAAGAATCATGACTGAAGCTTATGCTGGGCACCATAAAAAAAACCGTCATAAAAACCAGGGGTGACAATTACTTAACAACAGATAGGTGGTTGGGGTGCTAAGCCTATAACATTGGCCATATTATCTCATTGCTTCTTTGTTCTCCCATCTGTCTGCATCTTGCTGTCACTTGTCTTATAATTCAATGATAAATTCCTTGAGGCAGGGACCATCTTTTAGTTTGGTTTGTATAGCTCCTAGCCAAATGCGGATGTTACATGCTACTATAAGGGAAATTAATCTCCAGCACAGCTCCATGACATCCCTTTGAAATCATAGGTCTAAGATTATCCTTTGAACAACACACTCATTGTTCATGAGCCCTTCACACACTCATTTTCAGCAGCAAAAGGATTCACATATTATCGATGGAAGTGATGTACCTTTTAGTTGGCACCTCTCCTCCTTTTGAGTGAATATGACTCTCAGTGATATCCTATATAATTTCATTCTTCCTGTAGGCAGAATGGGGAAAGTTCAAAAAAAGAATGTCAGGATTTCTTTTGAATTCTTTTCCTTCTCTCATTTACAGCTTTCAACGAGACCCTTACAATTTCTGCTTGAGCTACAGCTGGTTCATTGTGTCATATCTGATACCACAATATATCAATTGTGGGTGACTTAAATTTGTTTGAAAAGTAATTTTATTCAATTGTTGCTTTAATCTCAGGAAAAAGGCTGAAACCAAAACCATAATCTGAATTTGTCTTTATCTTTTACATTAGCAGTTGCTGACCACTTCTTGCCAAATGCCATCATGCAAATAACTATCTCCCTGTGAAAACTGCTAGGCCATTAATCACCCTGATGAGGATTCAGAAACCAAACAGGCACCTCTAAATGAAGCCCAGTGAATAACACTGTACATAGCAGTTTAGGTAATTGCTTATTTTGAGCAAAAATCCACATTTTTTTCATAACTTTTGATTCTTCAGTTTGAGCTGTCGGGTTCTCTGCTGTGTATTAGACACACCGAAAAGCTGGAAAGCTTGCTTTGCCAGAGAAGCACTGACATGTAAACAATGAGCTAAGTTGTTTCTTCTGCAGATTAAGAAGTCATGTCTGCATTTCTGTCAGGATACCAGTGGATGAATCTTTCATTCTTCATCTCTCTTCAGTATTAATATAATCAAGTATTTGGGAATACAGAGATTGTCATGATAAATTGGACCAGTAATCTGTCTCGTCCAGTGATCAGTCTACAATTGTACCAAGCACCAGATGTTTTTGGAGAAGGTGCAAAAAATATTGCCGTAGACAAAGTGGATGGCAGAGATTAAGTTGATCCCTTCTGCTAATATGTAGCCAAATGTTAATTGTCTTGCTGATAATTGGTCCTGTCTTTGTGAAGGGGCTTGGATTTCTTCTTCTTGTACTATGCTGAGCATGCTATACCTAATAACAATTATTGCCCACATTAAATCTCATGAGATATGAACCAACTCTTCCACATGGTCACATCCATATCCTATTTTCAGATTATATTCTACACATTGCTCATTACCTCTTCAAGGCTAGCATTGTCCACTGTCATTTCACTTAGTGCCACTCAGTTGCTTGCAATAATGATATTCTCCACTTGACAGGCATGACAATTGCCCTCGGAGTTATGCTCTTCTTTGCTAGAAAATATTACATACAAATAGTCTATCATTTCACCAGTCTTCTAATTGGCATTTCATTCCTGCCATCTCACTGCCTTTGCAAACACAAGGTCCAATCAGTTCTACAGCTTCTAGATTTAGTTTTGTAAGTGTTCAAGTTATAAGTCTTCTATATGACTTTTATAAAGACATATGGCCAGAACAAAATAAAATAAAAATCTAGAGTCAAATTCTCTGGTGAGGTACAGATGCTTTGTCCTGCCGTACAGGTACAATCTATTCCTGACTCCATGGAGATTCACCATTGTGATAGGTGGATTTCCAATATTATAAAGTCATCTCCATCCTCACTGATCACCATTACAAACACAAAAGAAAAAAGGGTGCATAACTGTGCTTGGGGTACTCCTACATTACCCCAATTGCTGAAGGGTTAATCTAAAAAACAAGCTCTGTGCAGTGTTCCTTGACCCGGGTTTCATGCCATGGATACACACCCCAGAATCTAGCCTGCTCTCCTACCTGTACTGCAAGTAATAATACTTGTCACTTATGTAACACTACCTCTTCAAAGCATAATATAAACGTTAGCTCATCAATCCTTGCTACATACCCCTCAGATAGTTAACAGTTTACAGATGGGAAAATTAAGACACAGTGGGCTTGCTGGTGCAAGTCCCACTGACTCTAAGAGTTGCATGAGTTCATGCCTCCGATGAATTTGGATGAGTTTCTCCAGTTCACTTCACAAATCATTGGCAGCACTTGGAACAAAAAGCAGGATTTCCCCCCCCCACCACCACCACCACCATTTCTACCACCACCACAGTCCTGCTCAGCATCTACCAAGCTATCTTGCTCATTTCCCCAGAAACACTGATTAAAAACCAGTGAATTCTAATATTGACAGTGAATTCTAATATTGACATTTAAATGTACATATTCTTCTGCAGTCATTTGTGTCTCAGTTTTTTACAATGTAACAGCTTCAATAAGAGATAACTACCCAGAAAACCTATAGGCCAGTGGATAGAATCCTCATGTGCAGTGTAGAAGACACCCATTCAAGACCCTGATGAACCAGGCAGAGTGGAGACTGAAACCTGGGTCTCTCACATGCCAGGGAAGTTCTGCAGACATGAAAGTATAATGGGAGGCACAGGCACCTCTTTCTCCTGTTTTGTGGAAGGTACCTAAGGCAGCTTCCCTCTTGCCCTCTCCCTCCAATATTTTTGGCCAAAATTATGCAGTGTATTTACATCAAATTCACAAAGGCTGCATCTAGACTGGAAAGTTTTTCCACAAAAGCAGCTGCTTTTGCGGAAAAACTTGCCAGCTGTCCACACTGGCCACTTGAATTTCCGCAAGAACACTAATGATCTCATGTAAGATTGTCAGTGTTCTTGCGGAAATGCTATGCTGCTCCCATTTGGGCAAAAGCCCTCTTGTGCAAATGCTTTTGCGCAAGAGGGCCAGTGTAGACAACGCGTATTGTTTTGCGCAAAAAAGCCCAGATGGCGAAAATGGCGATCAGGGCTTTCTTGCGCAAAACCGTGTCTAGATTGGCATGGACGCTTTTCCGCAAAAAGTGCTTTTGCGGAAAAATGTCCATGCCAATCTAGATGCTCTTTTCCACAAATGCTTTTAACTGAAAAACTTTTCCGTTAAAAGCATTTGCGGAAAATCATGCCAGTCTAGACGTAGCAAATAGTTTCAGTAAACAGCATTTTCGGCAAATAAACTATTCATCCATTTCCCGCTTCCCCCTCCCCCCCCCCCCCAGCTCTGATTATCTTAAATATGTGATTAAACACTTTGCTGGATTGTGGCCTAAATCCTTGACCCTGTGGGTTACTCTCCAAAATGTATGATTATTCTTATGGTGTTGGCCTTGGGAAATTAACTAACACTCACAACACATTAATGACTCTTGCACAATAGCAATTTGTGAATCTGCACAAATTTAAAAGCAGTGACCTAGAGGCCGATGTCTCCTATCAGTTACAAGTCTCTTGAGTCATTCAGCCTTACCAGTCAACTTTTCATTTCTATTTGCCATGTCAGTTTCACTTTAGGGTGGATCAGATCTATAAGGTTTTTCACATCTAGAGTGGCTTTTTTATCAATTACAATTTCTTTTGCAGAGGTTTCTGAAGTTTCTTCATTGATTTCAACACTCTCCACATAGAACTCAGCCATTATTTCTTGCTGTGTCTATTCTCTTCCAGACTGCATATTTTACAGAACGCTGTGTGTTCCCTATCACAGCTACAAGTCTGCCCTCCACAGGAGAATAGATGTGAAAGCTAGGAAGAATTTAACATAGTATTTTAAAGCATTTTTAGTGGAAAAATTATTTTACATTCGCTAAACATGTATTTTATTTGTCTATTCTCCAAGTGGATGAATCCTTAACATTTATTTTCTCCTTTAGAATTTACAGAGGAAGATGAAAAATTGCTATCCGTGTGAGAGATGAAAGAAACCACCTTTCTAAAGAGTTGGTCTCTCCAACGTTCTTCTAACGGACTCCATAAAGAAATTAAGTCAAGAAATTAGAGCCTGATGGCTCTATCCAGATCTTGCAGTGCTACTACAAAGCAAGAAATTGAAGCATGGAAAATATTTAAAAATGCATGAAAATCTGGTACAAACTGAAGCTTGGTCATGGTGTAGAAAATCTATGGTACAGTATTAGAGAAGAAGTAAAAATGTATGTCACTCAACCTCATATGATTAAGCTTTTGGTTTGGCTGAGCTTCTAAAATATCAAATGTTTATCTTAACCTCTTTATTCTATATAACTGGTATGAAATCCACAGATTAAACCCTTGTGTTCTCTCCACACTTACTATGTGTGTGCACGCACCTGTCTGTGCATGTGTGTACACTTTCTGCCAATGGAAAAAACCTACAAGAACAGCAAATCCCCTTATGTTTTGCCACATTAGCTTCTGGGATTCAAATGCAAAATGCAAAAATATAGGAAAATGTACCAAACTATTTCAAACCACCAAAAATAAATATTCACCCAATTCTCCCAAGTTGCATGTATTTGTATAAGAACAGAAAATGTGTCCTAGTGCAGGCTGGATATTCAAAAAAATGTTTGTGGCTAAGTATTGAGAATTATGCCAGATTCTCTTACTGCTGTCATTAAAGAGCATGCAAAGGAGCAGTAGTACAGAACTACAAATCATAAAGCACATCTAATCTGTATTCTACTTGTGTTATTTTTTTCTATCATCTTCTGATTTATACTAATGCAGAGATAAGAATTTAGTCCATAGAACATATAGATTCATCTTTCAGCATACAGTGTTCAATGGGTTGCTCATCTAATATCCACTGTAATATCCGGTAAATCAAAGCAATGAAGTAGCTAAACACATATGGATCTTTTGTCCCTAAAATTTGTTATATTCTTATTAGAAATGGGTCTGCAACACATTCTCACTTCCTAGTGCTCCTGAACTCTGGCAAAGATCAATTTCAAATTTAGATCCAGTTCTAAATTGAATAGCAGCGCCCTCCCTCTCATGGGCTGAACCAAATCCCTAGGGGGAAGGCTGAATTAGAGTGCAGGTGGGAGGCTGAAACTCAGTATTCACATCTGAATTTTGCAGCCAAGACCTATTTCTAATTCCTATCACATACACACAACTCTTTGCTATAGTTATTTATAAATCACACTGATCTTTTGCATAGGAAATCCAGGTTTTCCTGTACAAAATACCTCATTGCGATAGGTAGCATGAGCTGTCAAATATATTGGCCAAGTTAATACAAATTAATCAGCCTAAATGTCTGGTGCATTGGACATCAATGATTCACAGAAGGGCGGAGACTTTCTCTGAACACTGACAAGATCCTCTGTAAGTGAATAAAAGAAGGCTGTTGCTCTAATATTAGTTTGTCATTTGCTTTGCCAATTCCATTTTTAAAAATGATTGTGCGTGAAACTCTTCCTCAGGAGAGAAAACCAAAGTTCAAGTGCTCCACCCATTTCCATTTTCTGCTTTCCTCTTCTAATGTCAACTCCATCTGTCTGCCATAGTAACTAAATGTCTTTTGAATGGTCTGTTTAATCACATGCAGGTTTGTCCTCTTGTTTGGCTGTCCTCTGCTCTCCATTTGTTACTTTCAGCATTTACCAGATTAATTTGGTTATAGTTACAGAGCATCCCACCATGGGCAAGTTTTTCAACAGAGTGAATGTTATCAGTTCTTTCTCCTTTGTAGTCCTGAGATTGCTTTGTTTCCACATAACATGATTGATTTCTGCTTTGGAGGTGGTATTTCCCAGCTCATGCCCCCTTCCTCCAATCTTCCCTTTCCTATCCTTAGCACTTCATAGGGCTCTCTAAACTTCCCCTCCTCAGCATTCATGATTTCCTTAGAGACTTCCCATTCCCAATGCATGTTTCACTGTATCTAATCTTTCCTCTGGTTTGTTATTTGGAGTAGCCAATAAGATTGATTTTAGAATAAACCTCTATTCCAACAGCAGTAATTTGTTTAACACTGGACTGTTGTATTTAACCACTGAAGAATATCATTCTACATTGCAGGACCGGCCCACAACATTTTGGTATCTGAGGCGAGGAGCTCAAATGATGCCCCCATTCCCTTTCGCTTGGGCCAAAACTTTGAAAGGTCTCAATTCTGCCTTCTTCCTGTTCTACTCCTCTCATGGTACTGCTCTGCCACATACATATGCAACAGCAGCAGACAATTTTCTACACTCTGGGTCCTAGTGGCACTCCTCCCTCCCCCTCCCACAGTCTGGCACCTGAAGCGACCACCTCAGTTCGCCTCATGGTAAGGCCAGCCGTGCTACATTGTTCATTCTGATACAATCCCTCTCCGGGAAGTCCTGTACTACAATCCCCTCCTGCATTTGCCTCACGTACATGTCCATAATAATTGAATATTAACAATATTATAGTGTTCAATTGCTTTAAATGTATAACAGATTTGGAGTGAATATTTTTTTCCTCTTCAGTCGCCTATTAATGGATGCCATGGTAATAGATGATGACAGGAATTTTAACTCTGGAATACAAATCTTTCTGTAAGAAGCATCACTTTGATTATATTTCTTCTGACCACTCTAGCGTAAGATCTTCAGTTACTGTCAAGGGAAAATCTCTGTGAGTAGGAACTTTGTTTCTTTCCATCTTCTGCTTTATTACTGTCAGTTAAATGCAGACCAGTGTGTTTCCACTTCCTTTAAGGAAGGAAAAAAGCATCTCTCTCAAAACCCAATTAGATGTGCCAATCATATTTCCAATATAGAAATGCATGTTCCAGGGGATAGTCCCTCCAGATCTGTGACCAGTGGTTTGGAACAACATGAGTAAGCCCCAAGAGTCTCTAATCCAGATTTTACTTGGTTTTAATTCAGTTCACTGTATGCTGGGACAGAATTTGAGGATTGTTTTCAGAGTGGTGCAAATTCTTTTACAGTATAGACATGATCAATAAAGCACATACGTATATGTCACAATGTATTACCTTTGTATGTATGTATTTGTGAAATTGTCCTCAAGTGGCTAGTCTACAGGGGAACAAGGAAACTACTACAAGTAGCAGTTACATCAGTTCCTTAACTCTGGTAAAGGGGACTTGTGTTTTCTCTGGAGCTCACGAACCAAAATTCTAATGTGTCTATGGATTATCTAGTTACTAAATCTGTTATCTACAGCTCCTGATTTTGTTACAGTACTTCAGTATGAACTTTTGATTTAAGAAACTCCCAGTTATTTGGATGTAAAAATTACCTAACCTACTGAGACGCTTAGGTACCACAACTAATAAGGTAAACACTTAATACCATATTATTTATCTGTGCCTGTATATCACTATTAAGCAATACAGCTCAAATTTAGAATATTCATGATCAATTCCTAGGAGAATACATTTGAAACAATTAAACTGATCAACAAGTACACTTGATATTCTGCAAACTGAAGACTGACAAGAAGGCCCCCTTTCACCATCCTGAAAGGTGACAATATGAGTTAATGAGGTATATTTTTTAAGACTTGTTTGCTGTTTATCCAGAATACTATTCAGTCACAGAGGTCACAGAATCTATGACTTTCTGGGACCTCCGTTACTTCTGGGACAAGGTTGGTGGAGCTGTCAACTCTGGATCCAGCAGAGCACTTGACCACTGACTTGCCCCAAGACCACGGGAACAGTGTGACCACCAGAGCAGTGGCCAGGGTTGGGTCAGCCTGACTGCTTCTGGAGCTGCAACAATCAGACAGTGGCAGAGCTAGAACAGCTACAAGTACTGGCAGCATTCTCCCTTGCCACTCCAAGGGTTGTCAGCCGACAATCAGGGCAGTGAGTCCCTTATGACCGGCTGAAGTTCTTTTAAATTGTGCTTGGTTCTGTTACAGCAACTGAAGGAGTCAGGTTAAAGCTTAAACAGTTATTATTTTATTGTTACAGGGTAAACTTATTTGTTAAATGCTACTGCTGTGTTACAGATAACACAGCCACTACAAAGGACAGGACAGAAATTACACTAATAAGTCACTTACAGGTACCATGAAACCCTTTTGGTTCTCTGAGCTCTTATTAAATGCATGCAAAATAGACACATAGCAGGTATATATTCTCACCCCTGCGTTCCAGACTTGGCGTGGCCAGCGTCTTTCTCTCAATCCCTCGGGAAGAAGTAGGACGAGGTTGGGCGTCCCACAGACCTCGGGAGACAATCAATACCTGCCAGCAGGTATAGATGATTGGAGCTCAAATGGGGTGGGCTACTAAACCCTCTTTATACCCCTTGGGTCATGTAGGCTTCTTCCTGGTCTCAAGTGGCCAATTAGGAAAAATGGCTTTGAATGCCAAGTTTCCCACAAAGGGTGCAAAGCATAAATCACACCTGAGAAAATGCAGACAATGGGCACCTCTGGTATGTGATGGGCGAAGATTCCTCTCCTGGGACAGTGCAGATGTGTCAATTACTGGTACTAGCCATCACAGCGACGGGAGGCCCCTGGTCTTCAGCTAGCCCATTTACTGTCTGGTTTCTGTTTATGGTAGCATCAGGGACAGGCAGCACACCTGCATTCCCAGGGCATCAAAGGTTGACTGCCTTTCTCTTGCTCTCTGGGGGAAGGGGGGGGAACAAGATGGGGTTCGTGTCTGGCTACAAGGGTATTTTTAGTAAATGTCAGGGACAGATCCTGGGGTTTGGTGATTTTTTGTTTTAATTGCCTATGACTTGTCCCTAACTAACTAAAAATTCTGGTGGCAGAATCTGGATCTTATTGTTTACTTTGTTCAAGCCTACTAAAAATAATCAATGTTTTTTTTCAGAATGTTGAACATATATGCTGGCAAATTATATACACACACACACACACACACACACACACACACTAAGTACAAATGTTATAGTAGCTATGTAGACTAATTTGGCCCATATCTTCAGAGTAAACCTGTTCACTTACACTAAATATCTTGTAACACTTTGCATTAGGTAGGAAACATGTCAAGAACAGGACATAGGATGATATTTTTTCTGTAGGACCAAGGGCTGCGTCTAGACTGGCAAGTTTTTTCCACAAAAGCATATGCTTTGGCGGAAAAACTTGCCAGCTGTCTACACTGGCCGCTTGAATTTCTGCAAGAACACTGACAATCTCATGTAAGAAATCAGTGCTTCTTGCGGAAATACTATGCTGCTCCCATTCAGGCAAAAGTCCTTTTGTGCAAAGCTTTTGCACAAAAGGGCCAGTGTAGACAGCTCAGATTTGTTTTGCCCAAAAAAGCCCCGATCGTGAAAATGGCGATCGGGGCTTTTCTGTGGAAAAGCGCGTCTAGATTGGCCACGGATGCTTTTGCTTTTTGCCTCTCTAGGTGCCAGCTCAGGAAAGAGCTGCAGGCTAATTCACTCATATGCTAATAGAAAGTAAAGGTGTGTCAAAAGATATTGTAGTATAATCAGGACAATTTACTTGTAAGTTTATTTCAAACAAATTTTTATGGACTTATCTTTACTTATCTATAACCATTGATTGCTATTCTTTTAAATAATGTATACAAGTCTGTAACTGAAAAACATGTTAGTTTATAACTGAAAAAACGTAAACAACAAATAGTTCTGCAGCACTTTAGAGGTGAACAGAAATGTAGATGGTATCATGAGCTTTCGTGGGCACAACCCTCTTCTTCAGATGAATTGAGTAACCCTAGCTCAAAAGTAAGTATTAACGTTAAGACTTCATGGAAACTAACAAAGGGTTCTTGTTTGCTATTACATTGTGCATATTCCTGTAAAGAAATTAATACTGGAACCTTGGACATGTACATGAAGATTGCCAACTTCAAAATAAGAACCATTGTTTTTGACAATGGAAATTCACTAGGTCAGATGGGTGAAGACACTGTTCAGATTGTCTTCTGTGAGCAGAAACTATAAATACTGATTCAAAGGAAATCTCTTGACTGTTTGGATTCTAATGCGATAAAATATCTGGACCAGAAGACGAAGATCCCCAGAGTTATTCTGGATAATCCTTAAAGATTTGGGGGAAACTAGCAAATGACCATACCTCTGCTATCATTCTGGACTTACAAATTTGAACTCACCTACTTTACCTACAGTATTTCAACCAATTTTTTTTCTAATAAACCTATAGTTAATTTACTATAACATTGGTTGCAAGCTTTTGTCTTTGGTGTAAGATCTGGGGTAAGTGACTGATCCTTTGTGACTGGGGATAATCTGATGTGCTGTGATTTTTAGTTTAGTTTGTGTGAAATCTAATATTAGAATATACCACCAGTGGGGTGTGTCTGCCCTTGTTTTCAGCCAATCTGACCTACAATAGGCACTGGCAGTTGTGAGCCACACTACAGACAGTGTGAAATGAGGTAGAAAATTGATTTTAAACTAGGTTTAACCAGTGATGTATACTGTATCTTTTACAGTAAACAGAAAGAGCATAAAAAGATGGCTGTAGGGTAGTAACTTTTGAAGCACAGCATCCATTTAAGGTACATGTAACAATACTTTATGAGATGGCTTCCCCAAGACTGGTATGTAGAGTCTTATTATTGGCTTATTTCAATAAACTTGATGGACATTGGTTATTTGATAAATCAAAATACGGCCAATCATTGACTATAAAATGTATCAAGAAACTCGTGAGCCAGGCAGGAGCAATATAGCCGAAACTTCAGTCAAACCAAACATTGCAATCAAACCAAACAACCTGATTTTTTGGAGGAGGATATTGTTCAATAAGTGGTAGATTTTTATGTTTGTCAATCTTATGTATACTCAAAGCCAGCCAGGCCAGGATGAGAGGGGAAATTTTATGGTAAGTGGTACTGTTGCAAAATGCCTTTTAAATAATAACCACGTTTAATGCAGAATGAATAGCGCACTTAAGGCAAAACACTGATAATTTAGTAATTTTTGTACAAGAAACCAAAAAAGATTAATTATAAATGTTGGGCAAACCACTGTGGCAGGGTCAGGCCAGAGGGCTACTGCAGAGGGGGGGAAAGGGTAAAAGACCTGTAAACAGAAGCAGAGGGCTGCAGGACAATTAGATGCAGCTGGGAGGGAGCTGGCTCAGGCAGATTGGGGCTAGCTGACTCCCCTGCTGGGAGGGTGAAGACCTTTAAAAAGCCTCAGCAGTTGGAAACTGGGGAGGAGAGTGAGAGGATGGGAGGACAGAGAGGGAAAGGTTAGAGAGGGATTCATACCAGCATTAGAACAGAAACAGCTGGGGAAGGGAGTCCTAGGAGGAGTAGCTAGGCTCCCTACTACAGAAACCTGCTGCAACCCCTGGGGTTGGGAGCAAGAGCCTGGCCCCAGCGGTGGCCTGAGTGAGAGGGGTCCTTGCCACAACACCAAGACACTGTAAAGCTAAAACAATGAAATCCCATTTCCAGAAATTAGCAGTTATAATGGCCAATAATGATAATAAAATAGCTTTGACATTTTGGGTGAGAAAACGTGTTACCTAATAAGAGGGCACTTCACCTGAGCAGCATCTGAAGCACAGAAATGATTCCCAGAATTCATTATGTGAAGTACAAGGTAAATAAGGAAGCAAATCAAAGAACTAGAAAAATGGTTAAAACTAGAACAAGATCAGAATAAGAAATTCAACAAGTGGGAGATACAAGTAATTATAACACCAGTCTTGCTTACTCTTTGCAAGTGTAAGCAGGGGCTGAACTGCTGCTTGCTGTCAGCCAGCTAAAAGGAGGGGTGAGTGTGCCCACTACAGTTGTTTAGCTCTACAAGGTAATTAACTGTTAACTGTTGACATGTAAATACTGCTCAGGAGAGAATCCAAGGTGTGGCTATGTAAATCCCATTCAGCCAGGGCTGATGGAGGGTCAGTGTTGGAATGGAATGTGGGGAATTGTATATAATTTGGGTCTGTTGTGGGGGTAACTAATCATGCTACCCCTAAATGTGGGAACTGTAAAACATGCCACCAGTGCTTGCAGGAGAGACACCACCATCATGGTAAGAGGTCTCTGAAGAACAAGCCTCCCCCCCTTCCAGAATTGAGTGGACAGAGCTGGGGGAAAGGGTTAAAGGACTTGAGTCAGCCTGCTTCACACCTACCAGGTGTGAGCTATAAGACTGGCCCAGCCTGCACCTTTCCCCCTTTGTTTTAAGGACAGACCTAAAGCAGACTCCCTGAGGAGTCTTTTTGTTTGCTAGTCCAGTGAAAGCTGGATTCATTTGAGAGCTGAAATCACTGGTTTGGCTGAGAGCCAGACCTACTGCAGCCAGTAAAGTGGCGGCGACCAGTGGCCTGGCATGGAGCGGCGGCAGGCAAAGAGCAGCCATCAGCGGCGTGGCGTGGAGCAGCAGCAGCAGGCAAGGCGCGGCGACCAGTGGCGTGGCGTGGAGCGGCGGCGTGGCGAGAAGCGGCGACAGGTGCCCAGCGGAGCGTCCAGAGGTGTGGGACGAGACAGTTGGTGAAGCGTGGCGGAGTTTTGTATAAGGTGCCCCCTATCTATCCCCCCACCCCCATTTCTACCCAGGTTGGGAGGTGAAACCCTGCGGGTGAACTTTGGGACTCTTGGTGGCACAGAGACTTGTGGGGACAGAGACTTTTAGGGAGTCGGTGGACTTCGGGCGAATCTTGGCTGGGGTGGGGGCTTGGCTCATGTTTGGGTTATGAACTCTGTCTGTGGTGTTTTCCCCAAGCTAATGCCGTATGAATTCGCTCTCTGTTTCATTAAATGTTCTTTTCCTACACTCAGACTATGTGCTTGCGAGTGGGGAAGCATTGCCTCTCAGAGGCGCCCAGGGGTGCGTGAATTTCCCAGATCACTGGGTGGGGGCTCGAGCCGGTTCTTTGTGAGATTGACCCCAAGATATTGAACCCAGCCCTGGTTACTGCCAGGCCTACCCGGCAGAAGGGTTACATAAGAAACAAAGGGAAGACTAGGATATTGTCAGGGAAAGCACAGTGAGCAAGAGGGACAGAATTTAGCCCGGAAGGGACCGACTGAAAATTGAATACAACAAGGAAGACATTCCTGCAATCTATTCGGCATGCAGACAAAAGCAAAAGGCAATTTGGGAACAAAGTCTCTTCCCAGAAATGGGATCAACACACACACACACACACCACAAAATATGTAGCTGCATAGGGTGCCCCTCTGAAGTGCGGGCATTTGTTTGTGCTGCGTAAGGCACCAGAACTCCTAAATATGGCTGTGCACACACATGTACACATATATCCTGGCCCTCAGCCCTACATACTCTCTCACAAAATTCCTCACCCCTCTCAGAGCTTATTTACAGGTCAAGTTTTTCCATTATGTCCTTTCTTCATCCAAACGTTTCCTTTTCCTTGCTAAACCACATCCCTGTGGGCTGTGCTTTGAAGTGACTTCAGAGAGTTAATTACATTCCCTTGGCTCATGTTTCCCTCCCTTCCTACATGTTTTTTCTCCTACATTGCTCTGCTCTCCCTTTGTTTTAAAAGTTATAGTTATTTCAAACACCCTTGTTGCTGAAAGATCAAAAACAAAGAAAATAACCCAAAGATATTATTGGAACATTTAAGGTAAAACGTTAATCTTACTGAACTTATTTAAGTCATTGTTTTCACCCTTAGGAGTATATTCAGCTGTTGCATTCCTAAACAAACTTGAAGATATGGTTTCCAAGCTACCATCATACTAACTCTGCTTCCATTCCTAGACACTAACTGAAATATGAAGCATTGGTTTTCCTTATTAGTATCAGTTATGGGATCCCTCTCTCTTGGGCTGTGTCCAGACTCAGGGTTTTTTTGGGGAAAAGTAGCCTTTTTCTGAAAAAACTTCACCTGCGTCTAGACTGCAGCCACGTTCTTTCGAAATTAAATTGAAAGAACGCGGCTTTTCTTTCGACGGCGGTAAACCTCATTTCACGAGGAAGAACGCCTTCTTTCGAAAGTGCTTCTTTCGAAAGAAGGCGTTCTTGAATGTAAATAAGGCTTCTTCAAAAGAGAGCATCCAGACTCACTGGGTGCTTTCTTTCGAAAAAGCGGCTTGCTCTTTCGAAAGTTCCGCGTGCAGTCTAGACGCTCTCTTTCGAAAGAGGCTTGCAGTCTAGACATAGCCTTGGTGCAGCTTGGGATTATGGGGCTGCCCCCATAACTCTCTCTAACCTGGGAGCTCCCTCTCAATGATTTACCAGTGACCAACACCAACCGCTCAAGGCCCTGTTATCACTCTGCGTAACCATATATGGAGATTGCCCTCCTAGGCAGATTGCATGAATACTCCCAGAGCCACTCATGAATCTCAGAGTGAGGCACCAGCCAAATCTCCCCTTACTGTCAGTTTGCAGTACTGTATCTCAGAATTATACTGTCTAATTTAATTGTCTAATCACATCTTCATCAGTGGAAAATGGATATACACCAACTTTTGTAAAACCTGACCAGATTTGTGTCATACTTCATACAAACTCACTGGTAAAGATAAACTGTAAAAGAAGAGTATTAACTACAAATATGTTGAATAGTAAGAGAGAGGACTTTAACACCAGAACACAGTGGGAAACTTCAGAACTTTCATTCCTGCTTAAATTTGACACTTAGGAATGAGAGCCTTAACAAAGGAATGGGCCTTAACAAAGATGCTAATTATCTTACCCATTACAAAGATAGCTTCCCCACTTATCACCCCTGATTAGCCATTCATTGACTCAAATAGCTATTCCCTCCCTTCCTCCCTCTCTCCACCTTCTGTACTAATTCTGATTTGTCAGTTGAATAATGTGTTCACTTTTTCAATTGTATTCCTTTGGTATATATGGTCATGCCAATTCTCTTCCAGAATATGATCTGAGGAAGTGAGTCTGGCCCACGAAAGCTCATCACCTATTAAACTATCTTGTTAGTCTTTAAAGTGCTACCTAGTTTTTCCTTTTATTTTAACTACATATATAGAATTTAACTGACTGTAAGTGTTAGGCAAAATGTCAGTGTAGTTACCAAAGAAAAGAAAATATCAATACACAGTCTAAACTCTCAGCCCTATTAGATTGGGCAACAACTAGCTTAAGCAGTTTTTCTCACCTCAATGGATATTGCAGTCCTTAATATACACGTTTGTCCCTTAGACCTGGGACAGTTCACTCTGTTGGCATCTTCAGAGTGTCCTTGCCAGCATGGTGGGGCAGAAGAAAGGTGAAGCATGGGTCCCTGTGTTTGGTTTTTATACCCTCAGTCCATGTGCTTGGGAAACATGTCCAAACATGGCTGGGCATTGCTAAGTTTCTGGGCAAAATTGAGCAATTTCCCTGCTGTGGCTTCATGCAGGTGAGTCATTGCACAGTGGCTTCCTTGCTGGACAATGGCCGTTGACACCCCAGTGTTAACACAGCACTTGTTACACTCCTTGCTGTTGTCATTTACAAAATTTCATGTCCTTTGATGACATACATATATGGATATAGAAATGACTTTCAGCAGATAAAAACCTTTCCCCTGATTTATATGCTTTATATGCAAGATCGCGATGATATAAAAATGAGGAATATGTAGGTTACCAGGAACTCCCCCAAGGTATAGAGCGTCACCGTATTCATAAACAAAAAGTAACAGAAACTGCCTTACATTATTCAAAATAAAAGTGCAAAATATGAGGAATTTTTTATCAATTCTTATTACAAGCTTTACATAAAGAGGTAACAAATAAACAATTTATTAGGGAGGTTTACTTTGTTTTAAAAAATGCATTGCCTTAATAACTGTAGATTTTATTGCTTTATCCTGCATGTTTTAAGCATAATATTGGCACCATTCTTCTTTAATTATAAATTTATACTATACATCATATATATTGTTCTACATTGGTGTATGTTGTGTGTCACAACGTTTTATTTTTTACTTTGTTGCAACACAAGCCAATTTTTTACTCAGTTATGAAAATACTTTAATATAAGAGGTACCAAGCTATTTTAATGTAATGCTTGAGTTATAATCATAATACCAATTTAATTTTTGCGAAACTCAAAAAGGCCTCCGTTATAAATAGAGGTATCTATATTTCTGCATCAGTAAACAATGGAATTGCAATCAAATTAAAAGTTATTATTAATAATAAAAGGTTGTAATTGAAAACACTGAAAAAGGAAAATTGTCTAACCTCATTAGTGATAAACAGTTAGATAAATTGTATTGTCCTCTATGTACACAGAAACAATGGCAAATTGGCAGTTTGCCAATTTTTTTGTTCAAAGGAAAACTGCAGGAAAAAAATTCAGTATTAAAGCAAAGTATAATATTTTAATAAATATTATAACCTTTTAAAGATAAAATTATAAAATTATTAGTACCTTTATTAAATATTAAAATAAGGTTATAAGTACATTACAATTAGAATGTTTAAAATATATCACGTCTGGTTATACTGCAAAATGTCATAGGTCTATTACTCATAAAAAGTTTGTATAAAAGTGCATTTAAACTTAAAAAAATATAAAAATTAAAGCAAAGTTATTTTATGCTGTGTTAAAAATGTATTGCCACTAAAGTTCATGCTTCCAAATATTTAACAAAAGTTTAGTTGCTATCACAAGCAAATTATTTCTAAAAAGCTTGAATAAAAATTGTCTTGCTAATGCTGAGTGCTCACCAGGGGAGAACAATGTACTTTGTAAAAGAAGACTGAGTATCTGTTTTAATAGTCGAGTTTTATATATATATATATATATATATATATATATATATATATATATATATATATATTCACATGTAAGTAAATAAATAAATAATGAAAACTCCTAATGCACAAAAACTGCAAAAGCAAACACGTATTTGTGCTTAAAAAACTGGGAAAACCACAACAAAAAACAAAAATGTATTGTAATGTATTGTTTCTAGACTATTTGTTGTTTTTTAAGTTGTTCTTGTAACACACTAATTTTGCTCCCCTTCTGAAGCTTTCAAAAATTGCAAGAGAAGGGAACAGTTAGAATGAAAAATCCAGCATATGCATAAAGCGCATCTGTGTTATAAATAATTTTATCTCTGTTATGTAAAAAAAGTAAGGTCTTCGGTGTATAAATTCAGGTTTGTGAAATATATTTAACCCCCCCCCCCCAAAAAAAAACCTAGTTTATCATGATAACCAGCTTAAGCTGTTTAAAGATACAGCTTAAGCTGTTTAAAGACAGATTGGAGACAGAAGATTTCAGTGCACAGTGAAGAAATCCCCAGGCAACAGAAGAAAATAGAAGGTGTTTTATTTATATATATCACACACACACACACACACCTAACCTAGACTGTCAACTATACATCAAAACTACCATATATGGGCAATCAATTACAAAAACATTATAAAGACTCCTAATCAAGCCAAGTCTGACGTATTTAAACAGTATGCTGTATTATCAAACAAACAGGATTTATGTATTTATGAGTGGTTTTAAATCTCTCTCTCCTTGTTATGTGGCTAATTTGGTGATTGTGTAAAAGTGAATGTATCGTTACTATATACTTTCCTGTTAATTCATAGAATAACTTTTTAACAGGAATATGCATGAGACTCAACAGCTGAGTGAAAGACTATTCCAGAATCTGGTGTCTTTCAAACTAGGTGGCTTCAAAGCCTAGATGGAATTATTGGATACCTTTCAGAATTTTTTGTATGTGGAGTGGCTTTTAGAAAAGGGGACTATGAAAAATACATTAAAATAACTATTTTGAGCATCAGTCTGAAAATCCATATTTAAACCCATAATTCATGGTACTGAAGGCCTAGCTACAAATAAAAAAATATAGCATGTAGTATATAATATGCATAAAATTTCTAGGCTCTTTAATAGCAACATTTAATACATTAAGTACAATACATTATGAAGTAAATAAATTATTTGCATTATGTGTTACCTATCATAACCAATTCACTGGTGAATACTAAAAAATACCTAACCTTCTTAGTGATAAACAGTTACCTAAATGGTATTGTCCCCATGTACAACAGAAACAGTGGCAAACTGGCAATGTGTTAATCGTAAAGATAGATCCCCTTTATTATATTCGTAATTAGGGTTCAGTGACACTGCAACCTAATCAAAGCACAGATTATTCAAAACAATCTAGCTCAGTGTCTGACTCCATGTACACAGTGGGACTTAATGCTTCTATTATCCATAGCTAGCTCCAATACTAGAATAAAGTTGAAATTAGCCTTCTAGTTTTTAACATGCACAGTAATCCACTTACTTTACATTTGAAAACATTATTAGACAGAAGAGATTATTCACATTAGCTATGACATGCATATGGTAGAACAAGCCTGGAATGATCTTATCCATGATAAGGATAATGAAATACTTCATTTCTTACACTTCCAGAGAAAGTACATTTAAAGCTTGTGCTTGTGTTACAAAATATGTTAATTTTGTATTGTCACTTACACTGTTTGGTAAAACACTTAATATCACATATAAAGGCCACCCTACAAATGTTAATCTGGCAAAAAGCATCATCTTAACTATAATAATCATCAAAGTGAAAGTTGTGGCATCTATTGACCAATGCAGGCTGGCTAGTATATTTTATATATTAGTAATATAGTTACTTGCTCCTAGCAGAGATCTTTGGGGTCTTTTTACTTAAATGGTAACAATTTTAGCAAAACCGAACTGTGCTTGCTTACAGAATCAAGCCTTCTATTAAAAATAGGCTTTAGGGTGCATATTAAATAACCACATATACCTATCTATAGAGTAAGGGTAGATTATTCTCAATATTAGATCCTCATTTCTGTTTACTATGCCTCTGAATTTGGGCATGGTACGGCCTTGCCACAGTCTCTTCACCTCTTAAATCTATTTGCCCCTCAGGCTTTTTCATTTGAGCTACTTGTAAGGTCTTTGTATCCCTACCTTTTAGGGAATCTAGCTGCCACAAGGAAAAGGGGTAATTTCCCCACCACCATCACCAAACTAGCTCAAAAATAGGAGCTTTTCCCCCTGCAAAGACTTCATCCATTGTTTTTCCTTTGATCTATATTTTCCAACCAGGTCTTCATATACAGTGAAAGTGTCTTCACCCTAAATCTCAGCCTCACAGAGTGTGCTAAGACAGGAGCACCGCAGGTGTACTATGCACTCTTTAGGTACATAAGTATTGCAAATGTATTGATTCAGTCAGTATTATTTGAGAGATTGTCAAATGTGTTAAGGGTCAGTTTCTCCAATCCTCAGTGGTGACAATTGGGACTAAAATAGTTTGGCACATTGGGTTCTCAACCCCTTTGAGAAATAGTACCCGATACAAAGTTCCCCAGTGCCTTCCATTTATCATGGAATGCTTGACCCACTCAAGCAACTTTGAACAAATCATTTGTTCACTGCAGAAGTCAGAAGCACAAGCCTATTTGCTGCTCTCTGACATTAGTGATCACAGCTCTATAAATTATCGGGCTGGTAATCACATTTCAGCGAAAAGTTACACTAAAGCAAAACAATTGCTCAATGTGACCTACTCATGCATGTGGACCATGTGTTCATTTTTCAAGTCTGTCTGCCTCTGAGTAATTACAGTATGCATTAGGTAGCCATCATTTCATACCATCCAAAGACTTTCCTGTTGATATATATTATTGCTGTTGTCAGCCACTTGATATGTAATCAATCGCAGCTTAGATACAGTAATGGATGGTGGTTTTGGAAAGAACTTCAACAATGGCAGTGGTTTTCCTTTGGACTAGTTAAATACAACTATGGTCCGTGTTTTGATGCTATTGCTTTAAGGATTACAAGATCTAAGCAAATGCATGACCAATTACAGAGGTCTATAGTGTTTAATACCTGTATAAATAATACAAGATCTTAGATCAGGGGCCAGCAATAATTTTTAATGGGGGGGCACTCCATGATTTTAGTACAGTGGATCCCAAACTTTTCGGCATCACACCCCATTTTTGATTTTTGAAAAACCCTCACGCCTCCTCCCAACAAAACTTGAGCAAAAAAATAAATAAATAAAAAGGAATTGACTGGAGAAGCAAAACTTGATGGGGGGGGGGGGGGGGGGACTGGGTTGCCTTGTGCACCCCCCCCCCCCCCCAGTTTGGGAACCCATGTTTTAGTAAGAGGTCAAGGGCCATACTTTTCCATGGAGGGATTATGGGGTCTGGAATGGAGGTTGGCTGCAGAAGGGGCCTAGTCTAGAGTTTGGGGTACAGGAGAGAGTGTGGGGTCTGAGAGGGAGTTTAGGCAAAGGAGAGGGTTCTGAGCTGGGGCAGGAGATTGGAGTGCAGGACATGAGTGGTGGAGAGATTTCCGGCCTAGGGGAGAGGTGTAGAAAGGTTGTAGGGTTTAGGAGGGAGCTGGGGTGCAGGAGGATGAGGAGTGCCAGAGACAGACTCTAGCTGAGAGGCACTTATCTAAACAGCTCCTAGACAGCAGCCTAGCAGGACTGCCAGGCAGGCTCCCAGCTTCTCAGCAGCCCGAGGCCACTCAAAGCAGCTGGCTGTTCAATGTGGCTCTCTACTCTTGGGGGAGTCTTTGCATGCTGCCCCTGCCCCCAGCACAATCTCTCAACTCCTATTGGCTGGAAACAGAGACTGTGCTGGGCTCAAGGGCAGCAAGCATAACTCCCCATTCCCTGCACACAGTGCAGAGAGCCACAAGGAGCAGCCAGCTACTTTGAATGGCATGGAGCTGCTCTGCACCGCAGAGGTGGGCTGTGGGCCACATTAAAAGGGTTGGAAGGCTGTATCTGGCCTGCAAGCTGTATCTTGCCAACCCTGTTTTAAGAGTTTATGACTATACAAGTGAAAAACAATGTATGATAAACTTTTCATGTTGTTAATACTTATTGTTTTGTTCTTCTCTGTTGCTTTCCATCCAAAGGATCCTAAAATGATTTACAAATGTTAGTAAATCAAGTGCATGGGGGGGAGGAGTCTGAGCCCTGTACGACTAATGCACAGCATTGTTAAGGTAACACAGCAAATCAGTGGGAGACCCAAAATCAAAACCCAATGAAGCGCTTAAATCACTAGGCCAGGTTCTGAATTTATGCAACAATCAGCATAGCATAAAGTAGGCTTTTAACTGTAAGCCCGCTGCGGAAGGAAAAGTTAAATCCCAACTGAAGACTTTCTTCAGGGTTTGCTTTATTTACACATGCACAATCTTGAAAGCAGATCAACTCAAACTAGTGGGTAATAATCACTCGAGGACTTTCCTATCAGCTAGGAGAAGACAGGACACATCCATCCTTTAGGGTTGTCTCCTTTGAACCAGTTTCCCTTTCTCTGATCAACCACGTGATATGCAGGAACCCAGTAATCTGATACATATAGGATTGTATTCACACCGTGTCACAACTAATCATTTTTGAGCCTCCAGAGTTTTGCTTTTATTCAGACTTTGCAGGATTCATCTCCTAGGTCCATATAAAAAAATAAGGCCATATAGTCAGATTAGACTCTCTCACCAGATCTCACAAGCCAGAAATACATGATGACAGATTTCAATGTTGTGATTTAACGTTTTCACCAATCATCAAAAACAAGAACTTTTTTTTCTTTAACTAGTAACAAAAGTTAACAAAACAAAAAGGTCTTAGGCTCACCTTACATTTTTATCTATGCTTTTGGCTGATTATGAATTTATCTGATGCAGTTTTATCAACTCTCCTGATTTTATTATGAGTCTTTTTTTTGGGGGGGAGGGAGTCCCTGCAAGCCCCAGCACCTGGATTCATGTGAATATATACATCTCAGCTTTCTCTTTTACATTTTGTAGCCTTTATGGTTACAGATAATATCTTTGAAAATATGAACTGTTTATAGACTGAAGGCTCAGAAATGAGAAAGAAAATTTAAAAAAGAATAAATATTGGGTTATTTGAAGTATAAGAAATTTAAGACAATCTCATTATTGTGGGGGATTCAATCATGACTTTTGAACATTTGAGAGTGAGCAACTCTGCTGATGAATTCACCTCCTGATACAACCAATTAGTGTCATGATCCCAGTTTTCAAGCATAGCTATCTAGCTCGAAACACCTCATCAGCTCAATTCTGCAAAGTGCTGATCACTCAGCTACTGATACAGACAAGAAATATGTGCTTACCCATAGCACTCAAGCTTTAATTTTGAAGTCAGTGGGGATTGTTCACATGGTTAAAATTAAACATGCACTTAACAGGATTACTGCACTGGAGGCAGGACAGTAAGCCACTTACCAGACTGTTCAATAAATGTAAACTATCGGCACTTATGTGCCTATAAATAAGTATTTGTATGTCCAGCTGCTGATGTTATCATAATGTCTATGGTGGACCCATATATTTTCGAAGATTGTATACGACTACAATGCATGAAAATTTAGGCTAGAGTTTGCTTAAATGCTGACAGAAGTAGCCAAGTTCTACCAATTCCCCAGAAACATCTTCCAAAGATTTTTCCAACAGAGGACCTGAAACATCTGGTCCATCTTCCTAATTTCCATTACTTAGCATCTTGGCTTTGGGTTTGCCACAGGTGTGGACATAGCAGAGCTAGCTAAATGAAAGCTAGCTTGAGTAACAATAGGTGGCAGCACAGGTGGCTTCCTGGGATATCCCCACCCATCCAGGATCCAGGTCTGCAAAGGCCATCACCCAGGCTGCCATGGCTTCACTGCTCCTGTTACTCAAGCTAGATGTGACCTAGCTAGATCAAAGCTAGCTCTGGTCTGGCTACATCTGTGGCAATCACACCTCCAGTCAGCATGTAGACATTCTGTGATTTCTAGAACATTTTCCCAGAAAAAGAAGCCTACATGGGCATGATGCGCAAAAGTTACATCTCCCGGTGTTAAATGATTAACAAGTCATTAGTTGCTATTACAAAAAGCACTGTGAATGCTCTATTGGGAGATAAAAGAATCCAAGATGGTAAATTTCTCTAATTTTTTTTTATAAAGTTTAAGACTGTTAATGCATTCAGTTATAATTTAGTTATCCCTTTGGATAGATTATTCTACTTGATGTGAGTCTCCTGGTTAAAAAAAAAAAAGTCGTCAGCTTTTCCAGCATTTACATGCAATCCGTGTTGCCTCATTGACATATCATGTATCATGTAACACAATCATCAATATTTGATGAGGAGCCTCTGATCCATAAGAACTCACATAGCTATATGCATTCAAACTGGTGACGGGGAAAGTCTTGTAGAATATTCTACCCGGGGTGAAATTGTCCCTTGTTCAAAGGGATTGTGCATCCTTTCAGTTGCACCAAAGCCCTTCCTTGACAGCATAAGTGGAACTTTAGGCACAGGTCACTTGACCATCCGTATAGGAGTGAACTTCACCCCAATATGAAGGGCCTGGGATTCACAAGAGAAGAGAATTTTGAGGAGGGATTTGAAAGAAGAGTGTGTGTAAGTCTGGTGGAACGGGATGTTTGAGTCTATTTTCCATTCTTATTTCAATTTTTGTTGCAGGAGTCATAAGATGAGAGAATAGAATGGTGTCTAAGGGCTGAAATGCTCCAGTATTAATCAAATTCTTTATGTCCCCTGGATCTTTATCATTCATCTTATAATGGTAAAATCCTCGCCCTATGGAAGTCAATGCCAAAACGTCCACTGGTATCAATGGAACCACGGCTTCACCACAGCAAACTGCTAGTTAAAAAATGTCATTTTAAACTGCCCTTTGTCACCTTTGGGATGCAACTTAAAGATCATCGCTCTCACCCAATGGTTGAAGGTAGAATTTGTATTCCATCTTGGCTAAAGAATCTCTTTTTCTATGTTGTATTGCAGAAGCAAGCACACCAACTTTCCAGTTATAAACTGCCAGAGGTTCTTTAAATAAATATTTTAATTCACCAAACCCCCACGTACTATGAGTTCACTTTATAAAGTTTCAGATAAATTCTTCCTGCTTCTTTGGCGAGGAGGCCTAGTTCTCTCCTCACTGCATACTTATATAGCCAGCAATACTAATCGGAGTTAAGAACACTGATTGGACCACTGCAGTTCAATTGCCCTGCTGCCAGCCACATCTCCACAGTGCCTAATAAATGTTGGGGGGGTTCTACAGCCCACCCAATATCGTGGGTCTCAGTCCAGGGACCCTATAGATCCCATCTATCTGTGGCCATTCATTTCAGAATAAGTTGCAGTTATTTTTCGGCAGCAATGTGATTTCTTTGGCCACCCCAACCCTCAAAACTAGGAATTAATCTGTATCATCTGCTCCCCGTACTCTGTGGGGGAAGAGAAAGGCCAACTGAGTTGTTCAGTCATTTATCTGCCTCCTGTCTCTTCTCCAGCCTGTTGCACAGCAGCTTGCCTGGAGACCTTAAAGAGCCCTGTCTATAGCCCATAAGGAACAAAATGGAGTCACATTAGCTCTGTTTTGCACCAAGCCATTCACATCTTAAGTGGGAGAACAAGATTTTCTTTGGAATGTTGATAGAAAAGGCAGCCTGGCTCTCCAACTCTCTGTCTGGGAACATTCCGAAGAAATTGTGATCAGGTGTTTGAAGAACAGCTAGCCAAAACCCCAAAAAGTAATAGCAAAATATTTTTTAAGTATGTCTGAAGCAGGAAGCTGGATAAACAACTAGTTCGGCCCTTGGACAATTGAGATGCTGAAGGAGCACTCAAAGATAATAAAGTCATTACAGAGAAGCTAAATGAATTCTTTGCTTTACTCTTCACAGCTAAGGATATTGGGAAAATTCCCAAACCTGAGCCATTCTTTTTAGGTGACAAATCTGAGGAATTGTCTCAGCTAGAGGTGTCATTAGAGGTGGTTTTGGAACAAATTGATCAACTTAATAGTAACAAGACACTGGAACCAGATGGCATTCACTGAAGAGTTCTGAAAGAACTCAAATATGAAATTGTGGAATTATTAACTGTGGTTTGTTAACTATCTTTTAAATTAGCTTCCTAATGTCTGGAAGATAGCTAACATGTCGCCAATATTTAAAAAGGACTCTAGAGGTGATCCTGGCAATTTACAGACCAGTAAGTCTAAAATCAGCACTGGGCAAATTAGTTGAAACTATAGTAAAGAATAAAATTGTCAGACATATGGATGAATATAATTTGTTTGGGGAAAGTCATTCTGTAAAGGGAAATCATTCCTTACTAATCTGCTAGATAAATTTTAAAACAACAACAAATAGTCTGGTAGCATTTTAAAGACTAACAAAACATGTAATGATATCATGAGCATTTATGGGCACAGCCCACGAAAGCTCATGCTACCTACCATCTGCATGCTCTGGTAAAACAAAAGGAAAAAAAATATGTAGCACTTTAAAGACTAACAAGACCCATGAAAGCTCATCACCTACTAAACTATCTTGTTAGTCTTTAAAGTGCTACATAATTTTTTTCCCTTTTGTTTTACCAAGATCAGACTAACACGGCTACCTCTCTATTACTAATCTACTTGTTTTATTAATCTTTAAAGTGCTACCAGACTATTTGTTGTTTTTTAAAGTTTATCTTGTACAGACTAACTCGGCTACCCTCTGAAGCTTCTAATCGGCTAGAGTTCTTTGAGGGGGTCAATAAACATGTGGACAAAAGGGATCCAGTGGATATAGTATACTTAGATTTCTAAAAAGCCTGTGACAAGGTCCCTCACCAAAAGCTCTTAAGTAAAGTAAGTTGTCATGGGATAAGAGGGAAGGAAGGCCCTTTTATGGATTGATAACTGGTTAAAAGAGAGGAAACAAAATGTAGGAATAAATGAAGCAAAATGCAGGACAATGTAGCACTTTAAAGACTAACAAGATGGTTTATTAGATGATGAGCTTTCGTGGGCCAGACCCACTTCCTCAGATCAAATAGTGGAAGAAAGTAGTCACAACCATATATACCAAAGGATACAATTAAAAAAAATGAACAAATATGAAAAGGACAAATCACATTGCAGAACAGAAGGGGGATGCGGGGGGGGGGGGGGGGATGGGAAGGGGGAGGAAGGAAGGTAAGTGTCTGTGAATTGCTGATATTAAAGGTAGGGAGAGTGGGATGTTTGTGAGTTAATGGTATTACAGGTGATAATTGGGGAAACTGTCTTGGTAATGGGTGAGAAAGTTCAAATTCTTGTTAAGTCCTTGTTGGCAAGTGTCGAATTTTAACATGAATGACAGTTCAGAGGATTCCCTTTCAAGTGCAGATGTAAAAGGTCTTTGTAGCAGAATGCAGGTGGCTAAGTCATTTAGAGAGTGTCCTTTCTGGTTAAAGTGGCAAGAAACTGTTTTCTCTTTGTGATCTTGTCTGATATCTGTTTTGTGGGCATTAATCCTTTGGCGAAGTGTCTGAGATGTTTGTCCAATGTACATAGCAGACGGACACTTTCGGCACATGATAGCATAGATTATATTTCTGGATGCGCAGGAATATGTGTTCTTGATCTTATAACTCACTTGGTTAGGTCCAATAATGGTATCAGCAGAATGAATATGTGGACAAAGCTGGCAACGGGGTTTGTTGCAAGGGAAGGTACCAGGGTTGGTATTAGTGTGGTATGTCCTGTGGTGGTTGGTAAGAATCATCTTGAGGTTAGGTGGTTGTCTATAGGAGACTATGGGTCTGTCTCCCAGAGCCTCTTTGAGTATGGTATCCTGTTCCAATATAGGCTGTAGTTTATTGATAATGTGTTGGACAGGTTTAAGTTGGGGGTTGTAGGTGATGACAAGTGGTGTTCTATTGTTGGTTTTCTTGGGTCTGTCTTGAAGTAGATGGTTTCTAGGTATTCGTCTGGCTCTTTCAATTTGCTTTTTTATTTCTCTGGGTGGGTAGTTGAGATTTATAAATGCTTGGTAGAGATCCTGAAGCTTCTGGTCTCTGTCAGTGGGGTTAGAGCAGATGCGGTTGTATCGAAGGGCTTGGCTATAGACGATGGATCGTGTGGTGTGTTCTGGATGGGAGCTGGATGCATGTAGGTAACTGTATGAGTCGGTGGGTTTTCTGTAGAGAGTGGTGTCTAATTTTCCATTGTTGATTTGTACGGTGGTGTCCAGGAAGTGGATCTCTCGTGTAGAATGGTCCAGGCTGAGGTTGATGGTGGGGTGTAGGTTGTTGAAATCTCTGTGGAATATCTCCAGTGTTTCTTGGCCATGTGTCCAGATCATAAAGATGTCATCGATGTACCGTAGGTAGAGGAGGGGTGAAAGGGGACAGGAGTTGAGGAAACGTTGTTCTAGGTCAGCCATAAAGATGTTAGCATACTGTGGGGCCATGCGTGTACCCATGGCTGTGCCGCTGATCTGGAGGTATAAGTTGTTCTCAAACTGGAAATAATTGTGGGTGAGAACAAAGTTACATAGGTCTGCTATCAGGTTGGCAGTAGTGTCCTCTGGGATAGTGTTTCTAATTGCTTGTAATCCGTCTTCATGTGGGATGTTGGTATATAGAGCTTCTACATCCATGGTGGCAAGGATGGTATTATTGGTGAGGTTATCGATGTTTTGTAGTTTCCTTAGGAAGTCAGTAGTGTCTCGGAGATAGCTGGGGGTATTGGTTACGAAGGGTTTGAGAAGAGTGTCTACATAGCTGGATAGACCAGTAGTGAGCGTGCCAATACCAGAGATGATGGGACGTCCGGGGTGCCCAGGTTTATGGATCTTGGGAAGTAGATAGAACAATCCTGGTCGGGGGTCAGAAGGTGATTCTGTGAGGATTTGTTCCCGAGTAGCTGTGGGGAGGCTTTTAAGGAGACAGTGTAGTTTCTTTTGGTAGTCCAAGGTGGGGTCAGAGGGGAGAGGTTTGTAAAATGTGGTGTTCGAGAGTTGTCTGGTTGCCTCCTGGTTATAGTCGGCCTTATTCAAGATCTGAGGAAGTGGGTCTGGCCCACGAAAGCTCATCATCTAATAAACCATCTTGTTAGTCTTTAAAGTGCTACATTGTCCTGCATTTTGCTTCAACTACCCCAGACTAACACGGCTACATTTCTATCACTAGGAATAAATGGTAAGTTTTCAGAGTGGAGAGAGGTAACTAGTGGGGTCCCCCAAGGGTCTATCATGGGACTAATCCTATTCAACTTATTTATAAATGATCTAGAGAAAGGGGTAAACCGTGAGGTGGCAAAATTTGTAAATGACACCAAAATGCTCAAGATAATTAAGATCAAAACAGATTGTGAAGATCTTAAAAAAGATCTCACCAAACTAAGTGATTGGGCAACAACATGGCAAATGAAATTTAATGCTGATAAATGTAAAGTAATGAGTATTAGAAAAATTAATCGTGTGTGTGTGTGTGTGTGTGTGTGTGTGTGTGTATATAAAGATAGGGATGGATTTGGCTACAATTACTCAAGAGAGAGATCTTGGAGTCATTGTGAATCGTTCTCTGAAAACATACATACAGTGTGCAGCGGCAGTCAAAAAAGCAAATAGAAATAATTAAAAAGGATAGAGAATAAAACAGAAAATATCTTTATGCCTCCATATAAAATCATGGTACACCTACCTCTTGAATACTGCATATAGATGTGGTCACCTCATCTCAAAAAAACCCTACATTGGCATTGGAAAAAGTTCAGAAAAGGGCAACAAAAATAATTAGTGATTTGGAACAAGTCCCATATGAAGAAAGATTAAAAAGACTTGGACTTTTCAGTTTAGAAAAGAGAAGACTAAGGGGGAATATGGTAGAGGTCTATAAAATCATGACTGCTGTGGAAAAAGTGAATAAAGAAAAGTTATTTGCTTATTCCCACAATATAAGAACCAGGGGTCACCAAATGAAATTAATAGGCAGCAGGTTTTAAACAAACAAAAGGTTGTTTTTCTTCACTCATTACACAGTCAACCTCTGGAACTCCTTGTCAGAAGTTGTGGTGAAGGCTAGGACTTTAACAGGGTTCAAAAAAGAGCCAGATAGATTCATGGAGGCTAGGTCCACCAATGGCTATTAGCCATGATGGGTAGGAATGGTGTCCCTAGTTTCTTTTTGTCTGGAAATGGGTGACAGGGGAGGGATCACGTGAGGATTGCCTGTTGTTTTCCCTCCCTCTGGGGCATCTGGTATTGGCCACTATCGGCAGACAGGATACTGGGCTAGATGGACCATTGGTCTGACCAAGTATGGCTGTGCTTATGTTCTTATGCAGGTAGAATTGCTGGTATCAAAAATACTTATGCAAAAGTGAGAGTGCCTTGTTGAAAGTTTGGCCAACATGAGCTAAACACTGAGCAACTAAACTGAAGTAAATTTAAGACATTAAATACTAAGTAAGCTAAGTATGTATTGCTTGACTAAGAAATAACTGAGGCAAGTATGTGATAAAGGATTACCTCTATTAGAAGGTTATAAACAACAAAGAGGCAGAGGGATAATTTATTGCTGAACAAGGCAACAAAACTAAGCAAAAAGGAATTAAAGTAAGAAATGAAAGTTTAATGTAATTATCACAAAAGCTTCCTAAATCTGTCAGTTTCAAAGGGAATTGGTGAAAGTCTCAGTAAGAGGACATTTATATCTAGGGAAGACAAATCCCAAGGTAAACTACTAAATTAAACAAGAAGGTTTGTATTGGCAGGAGGATGGCCTGGATCATCATATTTTTTCATTTCTTCTAGGTCTGTGTTTCTTACTCGATGAATGTGCAGTCTGGACATGACTAACCCATCTATATTTAAAAGGTGTTGCAGAATTGCCACAACATTGAACAACAGAGCAGGAGTGTTTTTGATGGATTAGCTTAATTTACAGCTGCTCCTGTGACTATTCTAAGGATTGTCCCCAAGTATACACACTACATATTTAAAGAAGTCTTGAGTCAACTTGTGAATTTGTAAGTAATTTTTCCTATGTCAATGGAATACCAATTCATATGGCTAATTCTCCTTTATAGGATAGGAAGTTTTTATAGCTATGGAGCACCATGAATATAGAACGTCAGCTAGGGCTTATCCAAAACTAATTGCCATCAAAATCTGATTGATGACCTCAAGGTTCCTTCCAGTTCTAATACTCTATGATTTTGCACAGTGGATGCAACTCAAGCATTGATACAGAGACTCCTGTCTGGAAAGTTCACCAGTGCTATCCCACAATCCCCCAGGCCTGTGTTTCTCGGTCTTTCTACCATAAAATGTGCCACTTGATCACAACAAACCAGAAGCAACACTGCTTGATTCAAATACAGTTTAAATTAAGCTGCTTAGCATTTAATTCTTCCTTTCCACACAGCTCACTCACCTGGAAACACACAGAACAGTCTCCTGTGTTACCTATGGCCACAAATATGAAGAAGGCCTGTGCCAAGTGCACCACCACCTCACCAGACAACTAAATTCTGGTCAATCTATGGCATGAGGAGAGCAAAACATTTCATTTTAATAAGAGTGCAAGAAACCACCCTGCACACAAAGAGATTTCAAAGAAGCTTGAGGCATGTCAGTGCAGACAGAAAGTTAAGTGGCAAGGTCAGAGATTGTAACAGCATCTCTGGGAGCTCATCTTCTCCCAGAGAAGACCTGCCTCTTCTATGAGTGATTTGATCATGCTCTGGAGGCTTCTGCTAGCCCTGACCTCACAGTGATGAATGACAATCTGCTAATAAGGGATGGCACCTTTGTAACCTCAGAATCACAGGAACTGGAGGATCGCCGACAGCCATTGGAAGAAACTCAGGAAGTGACTGGGTTTCACACTGGCCACTGAGGAGGCTACGCAGATTGAGTAACTACAATATATCCCAAAAGTGTACTTAGAGGACCTGACCCGCAGCAGAACGATCAGCAAAGCAGAGGAGGCAGAAGTCACCCCAGAGCTACTTCCAGGTATGGTTTTGCCTCTCTCTTTGTTAATAATGTACAAAATCAGAGGGATTTCTGGCCTGTGGCCCAGTACAATTATTACTATGACCTAGGGGTTGCAGCACGTTTCTGTTGACAGAACTTACGCCCACTCTCTCCCTTAACCTATCCCCAACGAAATGGAATTCTAAATGGCTACCAGGAACTTAAAACAAAAAATTAAACCAGGAACGATGACATTTTTACTGGATACACTCAGATGAGTACAAAGATAAATTGGGGCAATACAATTAAGAGGCTTGTATTGTCTTCCCTACTAGTATACCATACAAACCAGCTATGCTTCATCCTGAGCCCACTTAGCTGAGTTCTCCAAACTGTACCATCATGGAGGTGGGAGTTTACGTACTTTACCAGTCCTAACTGTCCCAAAGGGTCTGTACACAGTGCTATGGCATGAGTGAATGCAGGGTGCTTACAAGAAGACTATAATACCTTTTCCACCATAAGCAGCATCTTGTTGATTCTTCCATGCATTTCAGTGACAAGTTATGCTTCCATACTTCTCACAGAGTAGGAACTTCAGGCGTTTCGTTAGATGTTTAGAGCAGGGCATATATTCGTAGATTCAAGGCCAGAAGAGACAGGGGTATGTCTACACTACCCTTCTAGTTGGAACTAGGAGGGTAATGTAGGCATACCGCACTTGCAAATGAAGCCCGGGATTTGAATTTCCCGGGCTTCATTTGCATAAACTGGGAGCCGCCATTTTAAAATCCCTGCTCGTTCGAACCCCGTGCCGCGTGGCTACACGCGGCATGAACTAGGTAGTTCGGACTAGGCTTCCTAGTCCGAACTACCGTTACTCCTCATTCCACGAGGAAGTCTAGTCCGAACTACCTAGTTTGTGCCACGTGTAGCCGCGCGGCACGGGGTTCGAACGAGCAGGGATTAAAAAATGGCAGCACCCAGTTTATGCAAATGAAGCCCAGGAAATTCAAATCCCAGGCTTCATTTGCAAGTGCGGTATGCCTACATTACCCCGCTAGTTCAAACTAGCAGGGTAGAGTAGACATGCCCCACGTGAACATCTATTCTGACTTTCTAGATATCACAGGCTATAGAACTTCCCTAAACTGATTCCTCTAGACTGTCTTTTAGAAAAATACCCAATTGAATTTAATATTGTCAGTGATGGAGAATCCAGCATGACCCTGGGTAAATTTTTCCAAGGGTTAATTTGTTCTCTCTGCTAAAAAGATATGCCTTATTTTCAGTGTGAAATTGTCTAATTTCAACTTCCAGCCTTTATATCAGGATATACTTTTCTCTGCTAGTTTGAAGAGACCATTATTAAAATATTTTCCCCTGTACGTACTTATAGAATAATCAAGTCATTCATTATTCCAGAAAAATAAATTGTGCTCTTTGAGATTATCACTGTAAGACATGTTTTCTCTTCCTTTGATTATTTTCAAGGTTCTCCTCTGAGGGTACGGCTAGACTGCAAGGATCTATCAGAAAAAGATATGTAAAATGCTATCTACATTTTGCGTTTCTTTTTCTGATACTTTTGTCAGAAGAGGCTTTTCCAAAATTTGGCCCATCTAGACTGGGCACAGTACTCCAGCATCAGTCACAGTGATGCCAAATACACACTACTATCACTTGTCTCTCCCTAATAACTCCAAGGCTATGTCTACACAACTTTTTTTTTGCAGAAGGGCAATGCAAATGAAGCACTGATTAGCATTTTCCAATGTTTCATTTGCATAGTCTCTTCTGATCCGTTTTTGCATAAGAGGTTTTTGCGCAAAAACAAGCAGTGTATACGTTTCCGTTTTGTGCAAAACCTCTGGTATGGTAAAACTCCCGGAGAGGCATAAGGATCCGGTGCAAAAAGGGGTTTTTGCACAAAACGGAAATGTCCACACTGCTTGTTTTTGCACAAACACCTCCTGCACAAAAACGGATCAGAAGAGATGATGCAAATGAAGCATGAGAAAATGCTAATCAGCGCTTCATTTGCATTGCCCTTCCACAAAAAAAACCATAGTGTAGACATAGCCCAAGAGGAGTAGCCTTAGTGTGAGGGGAAAACCTCACATCATCTGGAAGAAGGGTCCCCAACTATAAGGTCATTTCTCTCCATTCCAGCTTCATGTTCTTCTTCCCCAAGACTTTCATCCTCCTCAACAGCACACGAAGCTGTTATCTATGAACTTCTTTTTGTGCTTCCCTCCCTAAGCTCCTCCAGTTCAGCCACTCTGGTCTCAAAGAGCCCATTTATGCTCTTAAAGGGCCTTGAGTTACTTGCAGCTTAGAACCTCCCTACAAGACCTCCTACTGGTTCCTCTAGCATAGCCATATTGCTGAATTTACTATTGAATTAATTTCCATGGCAACAGATGGTGAGGCCACAAATAGAGTTTCAATTCCAAAATACTGCAAAGGAAAAAGCTGGGTTCTGAAAGAAAATTCCTATTCAAAGACAAATATCAAAGGTAATTGCAAAGGGAATATAGCAAATTACTTACTAAGTGAATTTTCTTTTATATAAATATTCTCCTTTTAAAAGATTGCTTTGCTAAGAAGGGCATTCTCACCTTGAAGCTCTGTAGGCTTAAAAATAACATTAATGGACAGAGATGATTAAATATGCTAATATTTGTCTCATTTTGATTATCCTTGATTACATGACACACATCCTTTTTATTATCTTATATGTTATATTAAAATTAAGAAATTATGCATGATTATTCACAGTGACATCTGCACATTTCAGTAGGTGTTAGTGGCAGTATAAATCCCTATTTATGAGATATAAATAGCTTTACATTTAGGATGCTTCTGTGACCATTGGGGATTTCCAAAATGCATTTCAAAATCAGGGCTCAAGCAAACCTGATTAAACTAATAAGTGTTCAATCAGGCCCTTAAATTTATATACAAGATGTAATTATGCCTACGGTCATCCTGCTTACATTCTAACGCTCCTTTTGATACTCTTCAGACAGATGAAATCAGAAGACCTTTTGCATGTAACCATGTCCTCTGACCATTCACAGTCCCCAATCTTAATTCCTCTTTGAGGTACTCAGTGATTATCCCAAACAATCTGAGGCTAGAGACTTAAATGAGATGGGCATTTTGCTTTTCATGAGATATAAAGAGGAAATCTTCTATTCAGTTACTAGTGCTTCAAGACTTACATGACCAGCCTTAAATGTAATTTACAAAGTATTGTAATATACATCTGAATAACGTAAACATCCACTAGCTTCCTTGTTTAACACCGAGTTTCTTCACATTGTTTTCTCATAGTCAGTCTCTAGAAAAAGAGAAAACAGATACCCCTTTCTCACCAGGTGCTCACAGCCTCTACATTCAATCCCCCTCAAAAATCCCTTCCTTCCATAAGCCCCCTGCTTTTCATACAAGGGTAAAGAGCACTTTAACCCCAAAGAAGATAGCCTAATATGGCTCAGTGGAATTGCAGTGATGCTCAGGCTTTGTGCTAGCCCTCTACATAAGGATGAATTTCATCCATTGATGAATACTGACACACAGATCCTAGCTTCTATCTCCAGGGCTGACAGGCTAGAGAGCTGCCCTGACAGGGCACCAAAGATTTTCCTAAGGAAAGAGAAATCCCTGACTATGCCACCCTTTCTCCACTGGCCCAGGCAAGGAGATATGCCTCAATCTATGTAGAATATAGTTAAAGGTTGCATGTATAGTGTTCTGGTAATCCCTGTTTATCTATAGGGGACCATTCTATCCAGTAGAGCATAGAGCAGACCCTAATATGTTCTAAATGAAGTGATCCCAATTCAGACTACAGGTAACAAAGTCCCCCTCCTAACATGATCAACTCAGCATCTCTCAACTTGTCTGGCAGGGATCTGGTCCACAGTGAAGATTTCCTAGACATATGGATGGGATCTTGATCCAGTCCTTGCTGTATATTTGGATGTGATAGCAAACATTGGATGACTGGAAATCCAATCCAATGGGCATGCGTGGGAAAACAATATAACTCCATGAAAACTAGTGTTTTCCCAGAGTCAGATAAAAATCAGCTCTGGGTGCTGCTAATGCACCATTTATGCTAGCCCTCTACATAACTCATTAGCAAAGAGCCTGTGAAATTACAAAGTAAAACTAGCAGAAAAAACGCATCTGGATTTCTCCTAATAGTTATGAGTTTGCCATAGACTTCAAATACACTTTAGTTTGGGGGAGACAATCTAATCAGAGCAAAGATCTCTTTGATGTTAACAACAATACAGAAAGCAATTGTAATCCACATTCAAAAACTACATTAAAAGAACATTAATGTTGTGACACAAACTGAGAAAAGTAATCAAATGCACAGGTAAAGAAAGACACTCACTATATTGTATTTTCTCCAACACTTAGGCTCACCAGGATATCTCTTTAACTGCCTTCTTGATGTGCCCTATTGGAGCATTAAGGGTAGAAGGCAAGTTTCACTCCTAAATGAATTTTCTTTCATGATACTTTGTCCCAGCCTTCACATTCTTTTAACATAGGTTTGTGAGTGAGAATTTACTTTAACACTAGCATGGAACTTACATTTCACAACATCCTGGCTGCATCTACACTGGCAAGATTTTGTGCAAATACTTTTAACGCAAGAGTTTTTGCATTAACGTATTTGTGCAAGAGAGCATCTACACTGGCATGTGCTTTTGCGCAAAAGCATCCATGCAAGTGTAGATGCTCTCTTGCGCAAGAAAGTTCTGATGGCCGTTTTAGCCATCGGGCTTTCTTGAGCAAGAAATTTATGTTGCCTGCCTACACTGGCCTCTTGTGCAAGAACAGTTACGCAAAAAGGCTTTTTCCTGAGTGGGAGCATCATAGTTCTTGTGCAAGAAGCACTGATTTCACACATTAGAACATCAGTGTTCTTGCTCAAGAACTCCCCGCCAGTGTAGACAGGTAGCATGTTTTTGCGCAAAAGCAATTGCTTTTGCGCAAAATCATGCCAATGTAGACACAGCCCCGAGTAAAATAGCTCCTAAGTTAAAGACTGTCCACTCTCAAATGATTTTTCTCTTCACTGAACAATAAAAGCAGAAACATTTCTCTCAGTTGTATAAATCACATGGATCAGAACATTTTGAAGTCTGATTTCACATTCATTTTAGTGGCTATTTGAAAGATTATGATTTTCAGAGTCACTTATCTTCATTTTAAAATTGAAATTGCGTTGCAAAACTCTATTTTGGGTCATCTGGATTTGACAAAATGAGTACCCCTCCTCATTTTACAGAAATGGGAAGGCTGGCAGAACTCCCACACGTTATGTCTACCACAACAGCATTGGAGAAGTGGGGGTAGCAGTTCCACCACTCCTTTTTGAAATTTCTAATGTAAATAGCTGAAATGATTACATTTGCTATTTTTGTAATCCTATGTTCATGGCATTGACTAAATTGCATCACCAGTTTGATAGGGCCCTAATAGCTTATGAACAGCAGTTAGCAGGCCATTAATAAAGAATGATGCTGATGAATACAGTAAATAATTTAATTCTAGTTAGTCCTTAGCTCAGGGATGGGCAATAAGACGGCAGTAGTTTGCCAGAGTTAGCCCCTAATGGGCCATCACTGCTGTATTTACCTTTGCCTCTGCAAGTTCGGGTAACTGCAGCTCCTGTTGGCCATGGAACACAGTTCCCAGTCAATAGGAACTGCAGGAAGTGGAGTAGACTGGGACATACTTTTTCTCAGCTCCCAATGGCAGGAACGCAATCCACAGCCAATGGGAACTGTAATCACCCATATCTGCAGAGGCACAGGTACATATAGCAGTGGCAGCCCACCAGGGGCTTATCCAGGCAAACCAGATCTGGCCCATGGGCCAGTATTTGCCCTCTGCTACCTTAGCTGGATCTTCTGGTTGAGAGTTTTCAAAGTAGTTTAAGGGATTTAGACTCATGTACAACATTAATTTTAGCCATTATTCCTAATGTTATGGCTTTGTTTAAACAAAAAAAGCACGGTTTGAATTTTGCGTGTGTGTGATCATCCATCCTTCAGTTCACTTTGTCTTCAGCACAACAGATCAAAGAAAATACATAAGAACTGTAATATCTGTACACAGTGAATGATATGGGAAGAGAGAAATAATTCTTTGTAAGTTGCTTGTACAAACAAAAATGCTGAATGGCAAAAGACTTTGATCATTTCTGTTTAAAGGTAATTATTTAGTGAGGACAATGGGGTCATTGTTTCATCAACATGCCATCAGAAACCATTTGCGTTTTGTAGTATTCACTGAATAATTCATACATTCAAAAATAAATCAAATTGTCTTACATATTTATTTTGCCTCCAGAAGACAGATTCTCCATTCTCCTTATTATTTACACTTGTTACTACTTCTCTAAAGACGAATTAACAGAGAGTTGCAGCTGAATTAGTACAGTCATTTAGAAATTGTGTATGTTTGTGATATTTCAGCAGTTCAAGAAAGATAAAGAGTAAAAGGTCAGTTTCCAGCAAAGGACAACTATTAGGCTACTGGTGGGCTGAGACAACAACCTGTCATGCTGACCAATATTGTAAGCTGTAAGATATAAGGTAATAGGTCAGGCTATTTGGGGTGTCTAGGAAGTTAGACCTACCTGTGGATGGCAACCCTTTACATTACATAGACATGCATGTAGACTTTTTGTAGCAAGAAAAAGAGAATTTATGTTGTGAGTTGCTCCTACTGTTAAGATTAAACAAGAGTTTCCTTTTGAAAAGGCTGTTTGCCGTATTTATACATACCTCTGGCCATAAGCTCCCAAAGAAAAAAATAGTAAGTGTGAAGTCCACTTGGAGCTGCTGGATAAGGAAGGCCTATAAAGAAGGTACTGTAGCCTAGGACCCAAACTAAGAGTTCTACCCCAACAAAGATAAGGAAACAAGGCCAAAATACCTATGGGATGTCATGCACAAGATCCAGAAAAGCGGTCAGAAGCACTGTAATTAGGATAACCCCTATTTTACTTATCTACTAGATTAAAAATAGGTGGAAATATCACTGTTTGACAAAGCAGGGCCTGATCCAAAGCCCATCAACTGAGCCCTGGATGGATACAAAAATGTGGATCCACAAACACCAGAATCAACCCGTGATCTGACCCACAATGCACCAGCCATCTTTTATGTGTGTCTTCTGCACCTGTACCAGCATTAGGAAGCTGTCTTGCAGGGCAGGAGGAGGGAAGAGAGATTTGTGAGCAGGGTCGGGGGTAGGGGAGATTTGCAGAAAAGAGATGGCATGAGACCAAGGATTTAGAGTAAAGGGCAGCATGGCAGGGGGTCCGGAGGGAAGGAGCATCATATTGCATCACAGAGTGCAGAGGGATGGACACCACTCCAATCCACCACAGTTGGTCCTTCCTCTACCTCCAACTGCGGCAATTTCCCACTGCTCAAGATCTGGTGGCCAGAATCATGGCCAGTGCTGCTGGGCCATTGTGGGAACACTGGTGCTGTCTGAGTGGTCAGGACTGGACAAGAATCAGCACAGCAAGTTGGTGCTGGACAGTCCCGACTGTGGCCTATCACCCTGACCTTGACACTGGGTGCTGGCCCCAAGTACACTGTGCTCCCTGAGATGCCCCAGCTGGACATTAGGGGTCACTGCCCCCAGTGAGTAGAGCCCTGCATGGTTCACAGATGCAGATATCCACAGTTTCACGGACTCTACCCATCATCGTCAGTGGTCTTTTCAATGGGCACTTGGGGTATGTCTAAAGTACATGGCTCCATCGATGGAGCCATGTAGATTTGTTTGTTTGGCAAAGGGAAATGAAGCTGCGATTTAAATAATCATGACTTCATTTAAATTGAAATGGCTCCCCAATTTAAATCGACCTCCCCAATAAACCTCATCCTACAAGGCATAACAGGGAGGTCGATAAAGGGCTTTCATGTCAGCGCAGGAGCGTCCAGACTAGCACGCTGAGCCGACAAACAGCTGATCAGCTGTTTGTCAGCTCAGCGCGGCAGCCATTTAAATTTAAATGAAGCCGTGATTATTTAAATTGCGGCTTCATTTCCCTTTGCCGATCAGCCTAATCTACATGGCTCCATCAATGGAGCCATGTAGTTTAGACACACCCTCGGTGACAGCAAAATTGGTAAGCAAGAGAAAAGTTACCTTCAGCCCTATAAGAGGAAGTTACAAACCACAAATGTTATCCTGCTCCCACTGAAACCAACCAAAATATTCTCACTGATTTCAGGGGAAGCAGGAGAACTGTGTGCCCAATACTGCACTCCTTACTTAAGCAAACTGCCTCTTAAAATGGGAGTAACAAAATATGAATAGTACTGAATTTTCAAAAGACTATATGAACATTAAAAACAACAAGTAATCCCGTGGCGCCTTGCAGACTAACAAAAACATATGTAATATCATGAGCTTTTGTGGGAAAAACCAACTTCTTCGGGTGAGCTGGAAGCTGGAGTAGAATTAATAGGAACCCAGCATTTATAACAGAAAAAGAAAGGAGGAAATTTTGTCCCCTTCTTTTTCCCTCCTTTTTTTCCCTTTTTCTTTTATACATTCTGGGCTCCTGCCATTTCAACTCCAGGTTATTTGATGAAGTAGGTTTTGCCCAGGACAGCTCATGATTATATATAGTATGGTAGCACTTAAAAGACTAACAAAACATGTAGATGTTATAATTGATGATATTAATGATAACATCTACATGTTTTGTTAGTCTTTTAAGTGCTACCATACTATTTGTTGTTTAAGTTTATCCTCTACAGACTAACTCAGATACTCCCTGAAGCTTATGATTATATATGTTAGTCTCTAAGGTGCAACAGGACTGCTTGTTTTTGAAGTTACAGAATAACACAGCTGCCCCTCTAAGACTTACATGAACATTGGGGTATGCCTACACTACAGTTTTTGGGGGTTTTTGGAAAAATGGACATTTTTCTGAAAAAACTTCAATTACATCCATACTGAAATCGCATTCTTCTGAAAGAAAATCAAAAGAATAGAGGGGTTTTTCCAAAATTGGTAATCCTCATTCTACGAGGAAGAAGCCTTTTTCTGAAAGAGCTCTTTTGGGAAAAGGCATGTGTGGACGGGGAAGAGGGAGTTCTTCTGAAAGAAGAGGAAAGAGGAAAAAGCACAGATGCGATACCCTGGTGGCCTCTCCATCCATAGTAATCACAAATTAAATGCGAGATAGCATCCATTCCGTGTGGAAGCTCTCTTTCGGAAGAAGTTTTTTTGTAGATCTCTTCCAGAAAACTTCTTCCAAAAGAAGCCTGCAGTCTAGACATAGCCATTGTCTGTTGACCAGGATCCTGAATGCATTTGGGGTGCATATATATTTTAAAATGTTTTTTTAAACATATTTGTGTGTTAACGTTGCACATCTTGCAGCTGGATCAGCAATTTTGTGTTTAAAGTGCATGTTGGAAGTTACAGCAAACACAGAAGGCAGTATTCAAAGTTTGACTTTGTTCCACTGTTGCATTATTGATGACCACATCCATTAATGCAGATCAATATTAAGCCACTCTGACTGCAGTAATTTATACATTACCCATGCTTTGGTTTTTATTTAATGTGATTTCATGAAAAGGGACACTGGAATAATGCATGTCAAATGAAACCTCATCTTGTGCGTGAATTCCAGCCTAGAACATGCACACAAGTGTAACATTGTGAAAACTCCAGCTTTCAATAACAGCTTTAATTCCTCAAGGGACTCGAGATTTAGCCATCTCTCTACTCAACCCGTTAACATTAAATTAATTCAAATTTTAAAGACACAGAGGAGACAAACTGGATTTACAAAGGTAAAAATGGCAATCTCTGTGTATTCCCTGGAAGCCACCATACCCATGTTAACTTGGGAACTCTCCCCCACATGGATAGTGAAACGAGCCAGTCAGATATGAGCAGTCATATAAAACTGATCTTGCTCAAGCTCTGCCAGTGTGATATTTCCAGGCTTATGCTTGGACTGAATTCTCATAAGACAGTACACTAATGTCTAAAAATAGTCCCATTAGCGCACACACAGAGTCTGCTCTTGCTGCTGGTGCGAAAACTATTTTTTTTAAAGTATAAAACTGATTGTAGCCTTTGGTTTTCCTTTCCTGTGTTGCCATTATTTCCTCATGCCCAGAGAGTGAGCTTCCATGACAAAAATCCCAAACAGGCCATCCGAGGTAAAAGATATGCAAAGCAACATTAACATGCTTCTACGAGGCTTCTATGGTTCCTGCCCAGCAGGTGACAATGGTGCAGTGTAGCCATCGATCTACCAGACCTACTCCTGGTCCAGTCTTGCGTTGCTCACAAAACTGCCTATGTAGGCATCTGTAGCCTATGTGGTCAGGGATGTTAACTCTGGAGTAGCCTCCCCACATTTTTCTCTCTTTCTTTTTCCACCATTCCCACTGTAAGTGGGAGGAGAAAATTTGTTAGAAGTCAGTGCATAATATTCTGAGGTTCATATACATCTGTAGTGCAGATAGGGCCAATACCGCATTTCCTTCATTGGAGATGCAACATGCTATGTACCCCATCACATGTGCATCCCAGATACATATTCAAATTCCACTCCCAGTGTGGATTTTCAGAGGGTAAATTCTTCACCAACCTGGCACACCTAGTTTTTGTTTCATGGGAAGTAGATTAGCACAGTATGGCAAGAGAGGAAAGCATGTCTCCATAGTGTCGTACTATAATTAAGCCCACTGCCTTCAAAGACTACTATAAACCCTTGGTAACAGCACTGTGAAGGACGAGGGACCTGAGTAATACCACTCCTACAACACACCAGTCACTTTGTTTCACTTTGATGCTGTGCCATTGCCGCCCACACTTAACTTGTCCACCACCCTTTCCACTACACATGAGCAAACATATGAGCAGCAGTCAGGTCATTCTTCATGCTGCCATATATTTCATCTGAAACTTTTTAATTAATACAAGGTACAGTTCATATGTACTTAAACATGAAGCTGATTTCCAAACTCAGACTCAGATTCCAAGGTCATACAGGACCATTGAACTTACCCAATGAACTTACTCATTCAGTCCACAGAACTTACCCAAAATAACTCCTACAGCATACCCTTTTTAGGGAAAAAGGCATCCAATCTTGATTTAAATATTGTCAGTGATAGAGAATTTTGGTAAAATGTTCCAATGGTTAATTACTGTCATTGTCAAAAAATTATGACTTAATTCCCTGTTTGAATTTGTTCAGTTTCAATTTCTAGCCATCACATCATGTTTTACCTTCCTTTGCTAGGTTTCGGAGCCCAAGATTAAATATGTGTTCCCCATGCATGTCCTTATAGACAGATCAAGTCACCTAAAGATATAAAGAGATCAGTCACTCGAAGGCATGTTTGCTAATCCTTTAATCACTTCTGGCTCATCTCTGAATCCTCTTCAATCCATCACCATCCTTCTTAAATCACAATCATGGGAATTAAACAGTATTCCCGTAGCAGTCACTGCAGTGCAAAATATGGAGGTAGGATAACGTCAACTCCTACTCATGATTCCCTTTTATGCTCTTCATCAGGGCCATCCCTAGCAGTTCTGGGGGCAGAAGAAGAGGAAGAGAGGGCTCTGTGTGGGGTGGAAGGGCGGTATCAAGGGCTGTGAGGCTGCAGGGGCAGGAGCTGTGGGGGGCAGCTCCAGAGATAAGGGGAGGCAGCAGGAGTGGTTCCACCCCGCACTCACTGGTGGAAGGAGGATGCAGAGTAACACAACCCAGTCTGCTCTGCTCCCCTGACTCCCAGCTACATCGCTCAAGGGAGGGGATTGAGGGAAAGGGTGGAACTGCCCCCCCCACACACACACACACTCACCTGTTGTGGAAAAAGGAGCAATGGTGCCAAGGTCCCTGCTTATTCCTTGGGCCACACCACTCAGTGGAGAGAGCTTAGCAGAAGGGGTAGACGGGGCAGAGCATGATCAGGCAGAGGTGGAGCAAGGGGTTGTCTTAGGTCTTTCAGCCCTGTAGGGACAATCCTATTAGGTGCAGCCCATGGGGGAGGGAGGGAGCAGTTGGATGACAGGTCTGGCCACTGGAGCCCACAAGGCCACATACCACCACTTATAGCACCATGAAATTCTGGGCAATTTGGTGCCCCAAATTTCATGGCACCCATGCAGCTGCATATTTTGAGTATCAGTAGGGATAGCCTTGCATTTTTGGACCACATTAGCAATTAGCAATAGGAAACTGCACTAAATGAACCAATGGGCATACGCAGTAAAGCAATTGCTATGTGTCCTCCACAGAGTCGGAGACAGCTTTAGTGTGGTTTGATTATTACTTTGTCAGCTGAGCAGACGATTATATATTTTCTGGGTTTTATTTAATTCAATCCCATAAGTTATTTCTTTGAAACACATATCTGTGGTTTATTTAATTCAGCTGGATTAAGATATTTTCTTTAGTCTGCCACTGAGAATGGTCCCATTTCAGTGCAAAAAGAGAATCAGACCAATTTTGGTTTCACAACAAAATATGAAAGTCTTGGATAACTGAAATGTTGGTTATTAATATGTTGTGCACATCCATTGCTGTGAAAGTCACATCACATTCTTTTTCAGTGTTCCATGAAACCTTGGGCATCTTTCATGGGTTTTACAGAAGACAAATATACAGGCAGTCCCCGGGTTACGTACAAGATAGGGACTGTAGGTTTGTTCTTAAGTTGAATCTATATGTAAGTCGGAACTGGCATCCAGATTCAGCCGCTGCTGAAACTGATCAGTTTCAACAGCCGCTGAATCTGGACACCAGTTCCGACTTACATACAGATTCAACTTAAGAACCCCAGGCATCCACAAGTCAGCTGCTGCTGAAACTGATCAGCAGCTGATTCCAGGAAGCCCGGGGCAGAGCAACTCTGCCTCAGGCTTCCTGTAGTCAGCCGCTGGTCAGTTTCAGCAGCGGCTGACTTGGGGACGCCTGGGGCAGAGCAGCTCGGGTGCTGCTGGGTTGGTCCAGTAGCGCGGCCGCTCCTCGGCGCTACTGGACCAACCCAGCAGCACCCCAGCTGCTCTGCCCCAGGCGTCCTGATTCAGCCACTGCTGAAACTGATCAGCAGCGGTTGAATCAGGACGCCTGGGGCAGAGCAGCTGCGGTGCTGCCAGGTTGGTCCAGTAGCGCCAAGGAGTGGTGCTGCGGGACCAACCAGCAGCCCCCCACCTGCTCTACCACAGGCCCCGGGCTTTGCTCCACATCTCCCTGGTCTGCTGGGGGGGGCACTAGCTGCGTCCCTCCCCAGCAGACCAGGGAGATGCTGAGCAAAGCCGCAGAGGACCCGGGCCGGACCCGCGGCGCTTCCAGCTGATCTGGAAGCGCCGCGGGTCCGGCCCGGGTCCTCCACCACTTTGCTCCCCGTCTCCCTGGTCTGCTGGCTCCCCCAGCAGACCAGGGAGATGGGGAGCAGCTTTTCTCACCCCGGAGGAGGCGGGCGGCGGGACCAGGCGTCCCGCCACTCCAGTCCTCCGGGGCGAGAAAATCCCCGTTCGTAACTGCGGATCCGACATAAGTCGGATCCGCGTAACTCGGGGACTGCCTGTAGTCAACTTTAAGTGCATTTATGCCACAGATAACTGGTTGTGAGAGTACTTTGTGGCTACTGGTACTTCACCTGGTAAATTGTTCTTCAAAGTGAATAGGAATGAATCTGTTCAGCAGATAGTGAAGGCCAAGCTCAGAAGAACATTTGAAAAAACCCATGCATCCCAGCCAGCAGGAACTGTGTTTCCAAGTGCTGGAGCCAACAAAGCTGCTGAAATGTGAGATAACATTCAGTAGACAATCCCTGCATGAAAATGTGACTTTTGTTACCTTTGTAATAGGAGAAGTGAGCCTAGGATCAACTCAGTGGCACTGTCACAAAGGGAGAGGAATTGGGCCCATGGATGGAATGCTAAACTAGCGAATAAAAACAGCATCTGTTCCAAAGTCATCTAAGAGAAGATACAAAGGGAGGAGATGAGGGAAAGGCCAGAGACCTATGAAATCTGAAGCAAAGACACTGATTTTACATATACAAATGGGGGGGAGAGGGGAGATGTCCCAACCTCCAAACAAAGCTCTTAAGTATTATTTTCTCTGTCAAAATCAAACGGACACTCTCCAAATTCACCCAAGAGTTCAGGGTAGTGGAACCCTACATTCCACATTAGTAATAATAATGTTGACCTGTAAGGAATGCATCAGAAACAGGAAAACAAATCATATACAATGGGCCCAGTGTTGTATCATATGCCATTTAGAAAAATGGTTCTTTGTGATAATCAGGAATGACCCACCAGTGATACAGGAGATCAGCTCTGAGGGACCCTGGCTCTGAGAAGTTACCAGCCATGAACCTTTACAATGCCGTTTTGTATGATTATTTTTAATATGCTGAGGCAACGTTGACCTAATATCTCACTAGCAAACCAGGAAGTTGTGCCTTCTTACGCTGGGGCTCAGTTATGATTAATGTCTTTTAAACAATGATTATGTACCCAGGCTCGTCAACAGGGAGGCAAAAGAAGCAATTTCCCTGGGGCCCAGTGATTCAAAAGGGCCCTGGACTTCTGTCTGCTGCCACTGCTCCTGTAGTAGCAGTGAAGACTTGAGCCCTATGCCCTTAAAATTGCCACCAGAGCCCTCGGCGGCACAGTCCAGGGGGTGCTGAAAGTCCTGCTGCCTGAGGGCCCACCTTTTCTGGGAGCGCAAAGCTGCACTCCCCCACCTTGTCCGGGGGTCCAGCGATTCTGTTGACACCTCTGTATGTACCCATGATAGTATATGACAGAGCACTCATAAAAATACTTTTCCTGTTATTTTTTCCTTTTCCTACTGCAGATCACTCTGTTTTACCTGCCCCTTGGATCTTGTAATTAACTCAATCTGGCCTGAAAAGGTTATCTTTTTACTACATGTTTGTAAAGCAATCAGCAGAGCGCAGCACTGATTTTGGCAGATGAACCAGATCCTCTGGCAATATAATATTTTATAACAATAACAGATTTCTCTCTATATATAAAAAAGGTTTTCCTGATGGGCAATAGAATGACATCATCATGCTCACACACACTCTGGATGTCATCATGCTCTCATGTTCTCTGGCCGCAAAACCCACCAGAGAGGGAGCGGTTGGCAAGCTTAGCAAGCATGGGGTACAACCTGCTAGTTATATACAAAAAAAAAAAAAAAAAAAAAAAAAAAAAAAAAAAAAAAAAAAGGAAGCAGCCACAGCAGCAGGGACACTAAGAAAAAAAATCTCCCCTTAATAACACAAATAAAAACAGTGAGATCTGTTTACTGTTGTTTCTGGAGTTTTGTTATTCATCATTTGAGTTTCAGAGGTGTTTCTGCGTTAGTGTGTATCTGCAAAAACAATGAGGAGTCCTGTGGCACCTTAAAGACTAACAGGTTTTTTTGGACATAAGCTTTTGTAGGTAAAAAACCACTTGAAGTTACATTGTTCTGTGACATTGTACTGCATTATATTGTATTATACTGTGTTGTTGTGTAAGTATTCAAACAAGCATGTGCAAATGTGAACTGATCCTGAAAGTTTCATGTGCTTGCACAAATATTTGCCTGAAAAATTGTACCAGCAGAGAAGTTTTTTAATTCAACATTCATTTTTCTCCTCTTAAAAACTGCACTACTCCAGACATGGAGACGAAAGTAAAACACATGCTATTGGTATCACACTGAACAGTGACCAGAGAATAGATGAACAGTCTGCAAACAATCCCTTGGATCAGACTGTTTGTCAAATACATACCAATAATGAATAGAATTCAGAGAACTGTAGATTGCCTCATGTATGATACACTATGCCGGGGGGGGGAGGGAGGAGGAAGAAGGCTCCTCAACTGGTGTAATTTGTCCTAGCTCTGCTGATTCTGACAGTTTTGCCCAGATGAGAATCTGCTACATGACTACTACTACTACTACTACAAGAATACTTTTATCAGCTCTCACCTTGAGCTAATTACTGATTCTACATGGTTAACTTACAGAAGGCCCATATTACTTACAGAAGGCCACCATACAGATGGAAGGGGAAGATGGATAGCCACTGAGGATAGTGCATTTTATCAGTGTGCAACAATTACAGAAACACCTGTGATAAACACCTGCCCTGCTGTGAAAATTCAGTGTTCAGCAGTCCTCCAAATTTTTCATTTGTTACCTGTGGTGAGGTGGTGCACACCAGACTGCAGTGTGAAACATGTAGAGACACTGGTTGGAGACTCCTAGAAAGACCCTTTCATAAATCATCAGCAAAGTACCCTGGGACTTTTTTATTTGTTGTTCAATATCTCCTTGTCTCTGGATTGATATTTCACAACTTTATAGGGAGAAAAAGTTCCAAATATAATCACTGGTATGCATTATCGCAAAGACCAAGGTTCTGAGATTGCCACAGCTTTCCTGGAGAAAACTGGGATGAAAGTTAAATGGGCTTGTTCATAAAATGTAAGCAAACTCAGCCAGACACAGAGATGGACATGAAAAATCAACAAACACAAACACTTTCATACTACTGAGATCACGAAGTTATCCAGTAAATAATGGAGAAATATGGGTAGAATAAATAGCCTAATCCAGTGGAGAGCCAAGTTATCAATCTGGGGAATTTTTTTGCTTTAGAAAGAGAGAGACCAAAGAATCTAAATTAACTGCTGTCACAGTAGGCCCTAAAGCGACCTGCTGAGTCTCAGCACGAGCATACTGGAATAAATGAACAGTGAATCACTTCCATGAATGGAAAGTAACGAGCCCCTTCTGTGAAGAGAAGGGGAAAAGTGAAACAGAGAGAGAAAACAAGGATCAGATAATTCCCCAATTTGTAAGAACCAGAACAGAAGTAGAAAATGACTTGAAAGAATAGATCAAGTATACATTGGGTAGAAGTGAGCGAAGGAAGGGTATTATGGCCCTTCCTTTAAATAAACAACAAAAACTTTGCTAAGACGTCACTTTCAACCAGTGCTCCCTCTGAGCCTCTGACTGGGTGGGGCTGAATAATCATCTGTGAAGCTCTGCTGCCCAGCAGCTTGGAGGGAACACGCTTTCAACCCCTTTCATTTTCTTTTTGCAAATATGCCTGTCACTGTGCCTCAATAAATCACAGCTAAGGATGCCAAATTCACGGTGAACTTCTGGGAAATAGGATAGATACAGCACAAGCTACTGGTTTTTCTGTCATGAGATATACCGAGACAGAAACAAAAGTAAACTGTCTCACCACATTAGTTAACAAATCCAAAAAAGTCAGCCTCCTTAAGCATCCCAGCCCATTTCCCCGCCCAGCCACTAGATTTTTTGATGAACAGTTATTGAAAATCAAATTTAATCTAACAGAGTTCTTATTTCAAAAAAGCAGCCACATATTCATGTCAATATAGGACTCAGATCTTACTCAATAATCACGTTGTTGCCAGTCCTGTAGTATCTACTATTTAAAGGTTTGTTTATATGAGGAGAGGGAGAGAGAGAGAGAAAAAATGGTTTAGGAAGTCACAATTGTTGCACAGTCCTTAGTCAGGTTTGTAGCAGCAATGTTATAGATTGCTGGCAACTTCCAAAAGATAGGAAAGTCCTAAAACTATATGGTCTTTTTAGTTCCAGTTTAAGTCCATAGACCAGAGATCAGAGCAGGAAAGGAAAAAAATGAAGATGCTACCAGGGTCCAGGCTAGAAAGGCTACCCTGTGGTTTCTGGAATATGTCACATAGGTAGCTGCTAGTATATAGTTCATTTTTATAACTTCAGATACAAAAATACATGCATATCATACTAAACCAATAACAACTTTTCCATTGACACCTTACATGACACTTTATACAAGATTTGTTTCAATTGTCTAACCATGGCAACGCCAGGAATATAAATGATCATGTTTTAATCATGCAGCATCACAGAGCCATAAATATCACACAACTTCATGCAAATATTTGTTTCAAATTTGTGCAAAAGTGATTTATTCAAGCCCTCGTCCTACTTATATAAAAATTCAGTTACCCAGGCAGGGATGAAAAATACCACTTGATATGGGTAACCAAGCACGGAGAAATTATGAATAATGAACAATGAAAGTAACACTTTAAAAAAAAAGTTCACTGACCAGACAGTTTTCAGGCTACAATTAATAATTCTCTTTAAAAAGTGACAAAATTAGACATATTGGAATAAGTATTTGTGATACTTCCAGCATACCCACTACACAATTTATGGAAAGAGTACTTAGAGCCTTGGATAAGATTCTTATCGATCTAAACTGCAGAGCACTACATCCACCATCTCCAGTGGAAATCTCTGTTTATTAGCTAATCTCTGCAATGGTCCATTGTGTCAAATGGTATTCTTGATCACTGAAAATGATGCCACTCATCTTGGCCAAAATGTTTATCGTAACAAAACTAACGTATGAATGGCAAGGAGTAAGAAGGCAGAAGTTGTATATAGAAAGCAGAAAAAAGTAGGAATAGACAAGAGGCAAGATGTAGGCTGGAATAGAGGTGTGTATGCCCCACTGCAAAAATGATACAGAAGGTCAGAGGATGCCAGTGGTACATTAGACAGTGGGCAATAGTGGAGCAGGGAGGTAGATAATTTTTGAAGCAGTATTTTGCATGGATTTGAGGAAAATCCAAGGAAGCTGAAAAGAAGCCTAGACAAGATATGATTATAATGTTTAGAACAGCTAGGCAGAAGGTCAGGAAGGAAAATGCAGCTTATAGGGCTGTTATACAAAGAAGAGGGGAATGATTAGTAGGAATCAGGATATTATTGGACAAAGTAAAAAAAAAAAAAAAAAAAAAAAAATCATAATCCGTGCCTAATTTTCTGCTGATGTAACTTCTGTGGAACTATACCAATTTATACCAGCAAGCTTTATGTTCCAGAAGTGCAAGGATTCATTGCACAGAGAAGAGTGGAATTGTTTACAATGACTGGCAGGAGACGGAGAAGGGATGAATTGGTAATTAAACTATATTGCTGTATCATTATACTAGACATCTACCGACAGGGGACAAACACAACCAGAAGGAAACAATCTCTGTGGGCATGTGCACATGAACAAAGATAAGAGGGGGAAAAGCAGCCAAAAAATCTAATATGCAGATTATGCTTTGGACATTTTAAACAATATTTCATTTTTTAAATGCCAAGAAATCAGTTTTGCCTTCAATTTCTCTAGATTTACTATCAAAGCTGTCATGGAAGCTGGTCTACATGCCTGCTCCAAAGGCCACTGAAGTCAAATGGAAAAGAGTCTGGCCTTAGACGAGGCAAAAATATAGCCTGTCCATATTTTATAAGAAAGGCAGACTTCATAGCAAATAAAGAGAATTAAACCTTGACCAAGTAACAGATGACTCCCCAGCAGATATAATAATCATTTATTTATATGCATTATCACAGCCATTATTATGAGCAGAACAGGGAAATGGAAAACTACATTTCATTGACGTCTAGCTAATTATGGCAGAGGAGCACTCAGTAATCCCTCACTCCCACCTCCCTTTAAGGAAAGCTCTGTACATTTTGCTTATTTTTGTGCTGCATTTGGATGACCTACATCATATAATTGGATCCATTTCATATGAGGATAGACGCCTGTTAGCCAACAGCTGCAGAGAGACATGTTTGCTTGTGTGAATGAAAAGAAAGTTTCTGTCATTCATGTCTAAGCAGAAAAGTGATAAGCTGCAGTTAGGCTGCAGCAGTTTCCAGTGCCCCACATTAGCACATACTCCCTTTCTATGCCAGTGATCCTTTCAAAAATAATTCATTGTTTTTAAAATAATGGTGTAACTGTTACTGAGAATCACAAAAGCTATTCGTGCCAGCTGGCACTAGGCACTTAGCAATATATCAAAGTAATTGCACCTCAGTTATGGATTAGCACAATGCATCATCCAAATGAGAAGCCTTGATGATATATTGAAGAAGACAGGGCTTCCCAGGAACAAGGGAGTTGAGAGGTAGCTATTTTATTGTATTATACAGAAGTTGGGGGAGGGCGGGGAGAACTAAGTGAGAAAGTGAATGACGTTAACTACGGCCTTTCATTAACACTAGTAGTGGTGACAAATGTAAACTAAGATCCAAGGCAATTCCTGTGACATCAGAGTGTTGCTCTCTCTGCAAAAGCCTGCTTGACATGATTGGTTTGCAAAGTATCTGGGAAGCATTGTTTATAGAGCATTGCTTCTGCTCTAAGCCAGCAGCTCTCAACCTTTTCAGACAACTCTGCTCCTTTCAGGGAATCTGATTTCTTTGACATCCTCCCACGTTTTACTTTCCTTAAAAATTGTTTACTTACAAAATCAGAACTAAAAATACAAAAAAGTGTTGCAAGCCGTTACTGAAAAATTGCTTGATTTCTCATTTTCACCATATAATTGTATCATAAATGGGTTTGGAATACTATATTTATATTGCATTGTATAGAGCAGGATAAACAAGTCATTGTCTGTATGAAACTTCAGTTTCTACTGAATTTAACAGTGCTTTTTAGACAGCCTGTCATAAAACTAGGCAAAAATATGGATGAGTTGAAAAGACTTCTGCCTACCCCCAAGGGTACAAATGCCTCTGGTTGAGAGCCACTGCTCTAAGCAGCAAAAAAGAACCCTGAACTTCCAACCTTTACTCAAGTAATCACATAAGTAGTCCCATTACATTAATGAAATTAAGAGAACAATTTGTGAATGAGAAACACCTTGTGCACAGAAGGAAGTAAGAAATGCACTATATATCTTTAATAAGACTTTTGATGCTTTTTCACATAACATTCTCCTCCACAAACTAGAGAAATGCAACCTAGATGGAGCTACAATAAGGTGGGCCCATAACTGGTTGAAACTACAGTGAGTAGTTATCACTGGTTCACAGACAAGCTGGAAGGGCATATCAAATATGGTCCAGGAAGGATCAGTTTTTGGTCCAGTTCTGCTCAATATCTTCATCAATAATTTAGACAGTGTCAGAGAGGGTACATTTATAAAGTATGTGTATGGTACCGAGCTTCCAGGGGATCCAACCACTTTGGATGATAGGATTAACATTCAAAATGACCTAGACAAACTGGAGAAATACTGTGAAATAAATAGGGTGAAATTCAATAAGGACAAAAGCAAAGTACTCCACTTGGGAAGGAGCAATCAATTGCTTACATACAAGACAGGAAATGTGACAAGGAGTCCTGTAGCAATGAGGTTTACCGGTAGTTCAAATTAGAGATTCTAATTCGAACTATCTACTCCGTGCCACGTGTAGCCGCGGGCACAGAGTTCTGACTAAGGGACATTTAAAAATGGCAGCGCCTGGGAAGATGCAAATGAAGCCCGGGATATTTAAATCACGGGCTTCATTTGCAACTTCGAATGCCTACATTAGCCTCCCTAGTTCAAACAAGGGGGCTAGTGTAGACATACCCTTACAGATGTATTGCAGCATAAGCTTTAATGGGCAAAGACCCACTTCGTCAATCTCTATAAGGTGCTAAAGGACTCCTTGTCACTTTTGCAGATCCAGTCTAACACGGCTACCCCTCTGTTACAAAACAGGAAATGATTGCACAATGGGATATGGGGGTCATCGCTGATCACAAGCTAACTTTGTGTTAATAGTGTAATGCTGTTGCAAAACAATTAAAAACAACATTCTGGGATGTAATAGCAGCAGTGTTGTAAGAAAGAAATGAGAAGTAATTCTTCACCTCTACTCCTTGCTGATTAGACTTCAACTGGAGTATTGTGTTCAGTTTCTTGGTGCCACATTTCAAGAAAGATTTGGACAATTTGGAGAAATTTCAGAGAAGAGCAATAACAATGATTAAAGAAGAAAACTATGGGGGGAAGATTTTAAAAAAGGATGTGATTAATCTGGAAAAAAAGAAGACAGAGGGGACATAACAAATTTCAAGTAAATAAAAGATTGCTACAAGGAGGAGGGAGGTAAATTGTTCTTATTAAACTCCAAGTACAAGAAGACTTGTGTTTACATTGCAGCAGGGACAGTTTACATTGGACATGGAGAAAGTCAGAGTGGTTAGGCACAAGAATAAATGGACTATGGAAACTGTGGAATCTTCGTCATTGGAGGATTTTAAGAGCAGGTTAGCTAATTCCCAGAGTGACCAGTGGGAGGTGCCATGCCTGTGAGACACCAATTGTTACAGTGGGGCAAAGGAAATTGAAGTTAAAACTTACAAATGAGTTAAAACTCATTTGTCATAAAGGGATCAAGTCCCAGTAGACAGCAGGGGAGCTGTACTCAGACACATCAGTTAAAAATGTCATCCTCACAGTTTCCTAGTCATTGTTTCAACAGATATCCCATTTGTCCACAAATGGAAGCAGCAAAAAATCCATTTCCTAAGCCTGCAGATATCCCAAGATACTCAGCCTTTTTCTTTTCTACTAAGCCAGAAAAACCAGGAAACCTGTTTTCTCTTCATTTTAATAATTGTTTTATGATGGTATCCTTATATTTCACTAAACCAAGCAAAATATTCATGCAAAACCTCTCTCAAGTGATAGTGAACCCAGATATCATTGCTATGGGTGATATTGGTTTAAGGCATTTGTTTTAATTCTAATTATATTTGTCCTCAAATATGAAACAGAGCTAGGGAAAATTGGTAAAAATGAAGGAGAAAAGGGGCACATTTATTCGGGCGGGGGGGGGGTGAGATGTGCCAGTGTAAACGGATAAAACCTTAGAGTTATTGCAGACCAAGTTTCTTCTTGACACCTCGGACAGCAAGCCTATGTCTACACACGTGGCTTCTTGCGCAAGTACAGCCGTTCTTGAGAAAGAATCTGCAGAGCGTCCACACTGCCTGCCTACTCTTGCGCAAGGAAATTTGCAGTACGGTGTGGTAAGAGAAGGCTTCTTGCACAAGAGCTACGCTCTTTTTTATCAGGTGTAAGCCCTCTTGCGCAGGAGCTCTTGCCAAAGAGGGCAGTGTGGTTGCTCGGCAGGGATTTCTTGTGCAAGAAAGCCCTATGGCTAAAATGGCCATCAGAGCTTTCTTGCGCAAGAGAGCGTCCACACTGCCATTTGAGCTCTTGTGCAAAAGCACAGCTCACACGTGGCAGTGTGGATGTTTTCTTGTGCAAGACTTCTTGAACAAGAACCCTTGCGCAAGATGTTCTTGTGCAAGAAGCCGCCAATGTAGACATAGCCCAAGTGTCCTTTTTCAGATTTGGTATTTTTTATACTGCAGTATTGACACTAGCTTCAGTATTATATACACTTAATATCAAGTTAGTATTCACTACTTCCTGATAAAACTAACAAGTCACAACTACCAAAACAGGTTGGAATCTGTCAACTGATTGTGAGTGGACAGACCCCCGAACTCCATTCGCAAAGGAACTAGCCATGGAAGTCTGTGGGGATTTGTTCATACTTGGACTGTGTCTACACTGCAGGCTTCTTGCACAAGAACTTTTTGCACAGGAGTTCTTGCACAAAAAGTTTTTGTACAAGAGCGCGTCCAAACTGCCATGTGCTTTTGCACAAGAACATCCATGGCAATGTGGACACTCACTGCAAAAGAAAGCTCTGATGGCCATTTTAGCCAAGAAACCACTGTTGCCCATCCACACATGCCTTTTTGCACAAGAGCTTTTTCCTCATAGAGGAATAACTCTTGCGCAAAAAGCCCTATGTTCTTACAATTAACTGTAATTTTTCTTGCACAGGAAGTGTGGACGCTCTGCAAGTTTGTGTGTAAAACCGGATGTTTTTGCACAAACACTCTGCAGTGTAGACATAACCCTAGAGGTCTTCCCACAGTTTCTGTACCACATCAAGACCTTAAGGTGCAGCTTTACACTGAAAAAGGATGCTGGTGCCAGAATTACTGTGTCTCAGTGATTCCAAGATTCATTTACAAATAAAGTATGCTAACAGCTAACCGTACAAATTTCCTGTGGAAACAATCTCAAGGCATGTTCCTGATCATTCATCCTGATCTTCATTTTAAAAACATGAGCCTTGACATTTCCGTTTTACATTTCTAATATGCCTTACTTGACTCAAGTTATTGCCAACTGCTGGCAAACAGAACACAGTTAAACCTATGGTTGAGTTTGCAGGCAGAGCAGTATGAAACAGCACCTTTATCACTATCAATTTAACAACACTGAGATGCTAGGAGTGCAAGGTGGCGTTGCGGGGCTCCATTTTTAGAGAAGATCCCCACTTTAAAGGAAAATGCAAACATGAAGTAACTTTTTAAATAAAAGGTGGTGGCTTCATTTAGTGATTAAAGAGGATGGGGCTGGGGAATCAGGACTACCCTGTCACTTATTTGGGCAAATTATTTCTTTCTTTCAGGTAGATGATGATACGAAATCTTCTTATCCCACTCTTCAGGCTTCTTGCATTTTAGGTCTGGGCATATTTGAGTTAGAAAGAGCTACTTGCTGACTTCCTTCCCCCTTGTGGAGCAGGTAGGTGAGTGGGGAGTGAGTAGGAATGATCAGGGGACTAGTTAGAGCCTTAGCATCACTCCACTTGCTGAGATAATGCAGGAGATGTAAATTCCTGTTGAGAAAGTGTGAAGTATCTCCTGCATTAAATCCAGGAAGTAGCCATAGGAGGTACTATGCCTGAGAGGCACCCCTCTGAGGCACAATTCCTCCCCCACTTTCTGCTTGCTTCAGGGAGAGAAAACTTGGTGTTATGCCAGTAGCCAATTACAACGTATTTTGCATTGACTCAGCTGCATTGCCGCGTCAGTTGGATGTGCAAAGCCAAGATAATTGTCTGGCAGCCATCTCATATATTAAATCCCATATAATATCAGCAGTCTCATAACACAATACAGAGCTGTTCAAAAAGTGTCAATAAATGTACAATTTTTTAATTTGATGTGAAAGTTTCACAATAATTTTCATAATCCTTACTTCTGTCCACCATTCCCTTCATTTTCCAAGCAGAAGTTAGAAGTTGCACAAAAATAACAAAAATGAAACACGTTAAGAAATATCTAAAAATGACTGATAACTCAGTAATGTTTAGAGCACACTTTACAACTGTTTCCAAAGAGATCTATACAACTGTTTCTTAGAGATTTTCAATGAGGAAGTGTGGTCAAAAATGTAATTTGTGACACAAAATATTTTCAGTCTGTTTCAAAAGGATACAATCAGCTATTACAAACAAAATCTGTGTTTTAAAATAATTTAATGTCATCTGGCATTTGAAAATCTGTATTAATATCAAAATCAGTGAGAATAAATTTAGATAAAGGAACTTTATAGTGCATTTTCCTAAGCAATTGTAGTTAAACATTTGTAAGCATCTCTGAACCATCTATGTGTTATTTATCCAGCATCTATCATTCAGGTTTATAAGTGTTATCAATATTAAGGAGAGGCATTATGCTACTAATTTTGTTAAAGAGCATTTTTAGTTTCCATCATGTAGAAATATTAACACAGTCAAGGAAAACAGTATCATAAATAGCAGTGGTGCAGGAACACTTTTGAAAGTGGGGGTGCTGAAAGCCATCCCACTTATCCATCCCTCTCCCGACATGGGGACTGGCATAGAGAGCTATAGGTGAAAAAGATTAATGAATAGCTTCATGAAAATTATATGGATGTACAAGCTACATTTCCAACACAAAGGAACCATTGCTAGAATATGGAATCTCATTGAACCAAACAAGTAGGTGGTCTCCTCACCTCAAAAAAGATATTTTGGCCTTGGAAAGGGTTCAGAAAAGGGCAACTAAAGTGATTAGGGGTTTGGAACGGGTCCCATATGAGGAGAGGTTAAAGCAACTGGGACTTTTCAGTTTAGAAAAGAGGAGACTGAGGGGGGATATGATAGAGGTCTATAAAATCATGAGTGGTGTGGAGAGGGCCGATAAAGAAAAATTATTTATTAGTTCCCTAAATAGAAGAACTAGAGGACAGCAAATGAAATTAATGGGTAGCAGGTTTAAAACTAAGAAAGTTCTTCTTCACACAGCGTGTAGTCAACCTGTGGAACTCCTTGCCAGAGGAGACTGTGAAGGCTAGGACTATAACAGAGTTTAAAGAGAAGCTAGATAATTTCATGGAGGTTAGGTCCATAAAAGGCTATTAACCAGGGGATAAAATGGTGTCCTTGGCCTCTGTTTGTCAGAGGCTGGAGAGGGATGGCAGGAGACAAATCGCTTGATCATTGTCTTCGGTCCACCCTCTCTGGGGCACCTGGTGCTGTCCACTGTCGGCAGACAGGATACTGGGCTAGAAGGACCTTTGGTCTGACCCAGTACAGCAGTTCTTATGTTCTTAAGTACCCTTGGAAAATGTTTGCCAAACTTTAAACATTTAGTGCCATTAACCTTTCCTTATGAGGTGGGAGGAGGGAATATTTTGTTGCTCATTCTTTGCTGCTCTAATTAGTTAAGTATCTTTCTGGGAATGCTATGGTCAAATTCATGCAATGATTAGGAAAGTTTCAGTCACAACATTGGGAAAACAGGGAAACTGATATCTTTGCTTCCTTGTCTCACCAAGTGACGCCTCTGGGTATGCAGTAAAGCTGCTAGGTGTAAGCAAGTCACTCTGGAGAGATTACCCATTAGATACCTGAGTATAGATTGGGTACTAGCTCATATTAGGGTCATACATGTGATATGGGGAAAGGATATTTAGTTGCTAAACTGCTACACAGGGGTGTATCAATGATGAAGAGTCTGATATTCAGACTCTGTGTGTAGATCTTAATAGTTGGACACAAGTACCATGGGACTATGCACTTTTGTTTCTTCTCTCCTTTCCCTACTAGTGTCTTGGAAACCTCTGCTTCCCTACTTATTAGTGTACTCTTTTCTTTCTCCTGATTGTCCCATTATCTCTCTTCCCCTCATTGCTACAGGTGTATATTTGATAGAAGGGCTGTCCTTCTTTATCCTTCCAGTGACACTCTGCACCTCATATTCACCATTATGATATGATTTTGTACAAAGTATGCCTTGTGAGGGACCACTCTAAGGGCAGGTCTACTCTGGACCTGGAAGTTCAGCTCAAGGTACGCAACTCCAGCAACGCAAAATGAGTAGCTGGAGTCAGCTTACCTTAAGCATGGCAGTGTCCACACTACGGGAGGTTGACAGGAGCAAATGTTCCCATCAGCTTCCCTTACTCCTTTGCAAAAGGAAGACTACAGGATGCCAGCATGAGCGGCCCTTGGCATTTGATTTATTGGTCTATGCTAGATCCACTAAATCAGGGGTTCCAAAACTTTTTGACACGGGGACCAGTAAATCCATTCACAAGCTTCTGGAGGACTGATAACAGTCATTTGCATATTTGCATATTCATTGAGCAAATGATGAATATTCAAATAAGTTGTTTCTGGTCCTCCCAAAGCCCCCAGTGACAGCTTTAGCAAAGATTTTGATACAGTCACCCACAATATTCTTGCCAGCAAGTTGAGGGAATATGGATTGAATAAATGGATTGTAAGATGCATAGAAAGCTGTCTAGACCAGGGTTTCCCAAACTTTTTACTTTAGTTGGAATCTGTTTTTTTCAGTACTGTTTTTTGCAGCTCAAAAATATAAATGCATATAAAAAAAGAATGAAAAATGAATAAATTTTCACTGTTTCACCCAGCTTCATCCTCCGCCCAGCCTGGACCAGAGCTTGGGGGACCTGGCGCCGCATGGGCACTTCAGGAGATGGGAGCAAGATCAGATTGGGGGTAGGGTATCTGGCTAGAAGGGAGGGTGCAAGGAGGAGTAGGGTTGCCAGGTGTCCGATTTTGTACTGGACAGCCTGGTATTTGAGGGTTCTGTCTGGGAAACAAATTGAGAAAATACCGGACCTACAAAATGTCCGGTATTTTCTAATACAGTAAGTTTTATTATTATTAGGTGTATCCGTCCGTAGCTGCGAACTGCCTGGCTGGTAGGTGTGCTCACGCTGCGTGAGTGTGTCTACTAGCCGGGCAATTCGCAACTACTCAAGAGAGGGTATGGGGGGGGTAAAATGGAATCCCCAGGGCCGGACTCACTCGTGTGCCTGGGTCTACATGTGCTCAAGGTCAGTCCCACTTCCCGCTGGCTGATTCGCTCCCCTTCCCCCCGCTTCTCCTCCTGATCTCCCCTGTCCAGCCCTGCTTCTGGCAGCTGGTTCTCCCACGCCTCCCACTGATCTCCCCCAGCCAGCCCCGCTCCCCCCCAATGACTGCCCCGACCAGCCACACTCCTCCCGACCGCTTCCCAGCAGTCCGGTTCTCCCCCGCTTCTCCTCTGGCTCTCCCCTGGCCAACCCCACTGCCCCATCCAGCCCTGCTTCCGGCAGCTGGTTCTCCCATCCTCCTCCTCCCGATTTCCCCTGGCCAGTCCCCCCGCCTCCGTCCTGCCCCCCCGACCAGCCCTGCTTCTGCTGGCCGGTTTTCCCCAAACACACACCTCCTCCCAGACCAACCTGCTCCCCTCCTGGCAGCCACACTGAGGCCCAGTATTTTTTTCCCATAGTTTGGGAAACGCTGCACTAAATCAAATGCTAGAAGATCAACCTCTGGAGCACTAAATATAGATGTGCCCTAGAAGTCTTAATCTTCTAGTTGAACAATAACATCCTGTTGAGTTGTATGTGCTATCATTGTACATGAAGCAATAATATTTTGCTACATATGGGGAAGTGGATTTGTGATTAGGCCTTTCTCCCCATATAGGTGGTTTTGGATGTTCTTCTAGGAAGCAAATCCTGAATGGGGGTGTCAAGGTCACAGGGCCAGGGCCCAACAGGGTTGTGGATTTGCTTCAAGACAGGGTTGATTAAGGATAGTTGCTTTTATTAATCTCACTACGAGTAAAGGCTTAATACTTCCAAATAATTATTACACAGCTACTACAAAATACAATCTTACTACATCACTACCATTACAGGCTTAATACTGTCAAATACACAGCTACTGCAAACTCATCCAAATAATTAGCATAGGCAAAGCAATGGGCATTTAGAAATGCTTATGCCCCTTCAGGTCTGTGGGGAGTCCCGAGCTGGTCACCTAACACCAGGCTGCAGTGGACGTGGCTCCACCTGGGGGACTCAGGGAATCTTCTGAGGTTCAGGTCTCTGGGTGGAACTCCCAGAGGGGCAGGACCCCCCAGTAGGTCTTATACTTCAGCTGTTTACTGAGTGTGCGTAAGTTGGCCCAATGCCACTCAGTGTTCCCACAGGGCTTAGAGCTGAGGTCATGTTATTTATCCTATATGAGATTCTCAGCTAACAGAGGCAAGGGGAGCTTAGGCTGGTGAAGGCCATCTGATAAAGAACACCTGGGCTGTGTCTACACTGGCATGAATTTCCGGAACTGCTTAAAATGGAATACTATTCCATTTTCAGTTTTTCCGGAAAAGGAGCGTCTACATTGGCAGGCTGCTTTTCAGAAAAAGCCCTTTTCCCGGAAAAGCGTCTGTGACCAATGTAGACGCGCTTTTCCGGAAAAGTCTACTGGGCTGTTTACACTGGCCCTTTTCCGGAACAGTGTTCCGGAATAAGGACTTATGCCCGAGCAGGAGCAGAATAGTTTTTCCGGAATAGCGGCTGATTTTGTACAGTAGAGCATCGTTGCTTTTCCGGAAATTCAAGGGCCAGTGTAGACAGCTCCCAGCTTATTCCGGAAAAGCGGCTGATTCTCCGGAATAAGTGGCCCAGTGTAGACACAGCCCTAATGTTTTTGCTAGCAGTCCTCAAGGCTGGCCTAGAGGAGCACAAATTTAACCCTGCAAGCCCACCTATGGCTCTCACTACAGAGGGGAGGGGAGAATGCTGTTCCCAGTCATGAAAGAAGGAACACTGCTTTTGCCATCTAACTGTGGGAGTGCTGGAATAACTTTTATAGTATGAGGGGGTAGGGGCTGAGAGCCATTGAACTAAACTGGAAAGTTGGTATATTATGGAGACCACATCAAGCTACGGGATGTTGCAATACTCCCAGCTTCCCTAGCTCCAGCACCTGTGTCTAACTGTGTGAGACACTGCTTGATTTAAATTCTATCTAATGTATAAGACTTAGTTGTGGTTTTGTTTATTTCTTAGGTACGTGTCTTTTAATCCATTTGTGATTACTCACAATCACTTAACTTTCTGTAGTTAATAAAATCTACTATATATATTTACCTCTATGTACCTATACCTAGAACAGTGCAGTATAATGAACTGCTTGGGGGGGAAAATCTCATCTCAGGAGCAAGAGTTGGTGAACATCCACTTTCCTTTGTCAAAGTGACAGACTATGTAATAACTTGTATACTGGTCAGGCTTTTGACCAGGACAGTCCAGCATCAGAATCCTAATCTGGGGAACTGGGGATATTTTGGCTGGAGCTTCAATTGTAGGTTCATGCAGTGGCTAGAAAAGCATTCATGAATGCTGCTGGGAGTGGCCCCTGCCTGTGGAAGCTTGTTTGAGGGCAATCTTGGAGGGTTTTGTAGCTTATCACGATGTTAGTGTGAGAGAATCCAGATGGGTCAGGCAAAGTGCTCAGCGGTATTCCTGTTCCGTTTGCAACCCAGGGGAACCATCTCACTTCCCATTCCTGCAAATTCAGACAGTGGCCCATTTCCTGAATCTTTAGAAAGGTGATTAACAACGAGAGATCTATTGCTCCCGCAAATTCTCCAGTATCTCAGGGTGCAAGTATACTAGCACTCACCCCAGCCATCAGCATCACTGTATCACCACAGTCTGCCTCTTGCCCAACCAGCCTTTTAGAAATGTGAAGCTGAGTTAGTCATGAGTGTACTAAGATAAAAGTGAGACCTTATTTAAGCAGAGAATCACCACCAATTAAAAGTTCACTTCTGGTTCCTGAGGGCAGCAGACCCTGAATTCAATCAGTAAGCAGCTAAAGATATTTGAGATAAGTGTTGCCAAACATCACTGATTTTTGTATCATCTAAAAACGTTGTTCTTTGTATCCACAGTGTGCCCTTCAGGACAAAGAATTCATGCAACACAGTGTCTAATGACATATTAAGTGTCCAGAGGAATGAGGTAAATAGGAACATGGGAATAGATCCTGGATGAAACTAGCAATCTATCTAATCTAGTAGCCTAACAATAGTCAGAATAATCCAACTCAGGAAAATGCAAGAAACCTGAATTAAGGAGGAATGTTTCCTCATGCAATCCCCTGCCAGACATAGCCATGTTGTGATGCAGCAGTCCTTTAGAAGCCAATGAACCTTCCTCCTCCATCTTTGAAAGGTTCTAAAAAGAGGGATCTACTTTTTTAAAGACTTAAGCTGTCAACAGCTAGGACATCCAAAATTGTCTACCTCAGGGAACTTTTTTTTTTTTTGACTAATCAACTTAGCCAATACAATGAATTAGCAGACAGTTCAGAATTTTAGAGCTTAACTTTTAAAGAGGATCATCCTTGTGGGATGAATAAGAGGGGGTCCTTTGCATGTAAATCCCCTCTCCCTCCCTGTACTCCATACCTCATTGGTTCATCCACAGTAAGAGCTGGACCAAATCTGCTCTATGTATCTAATTGTGTTCTAAAAATAAGACTTTTTTATATATAAAATATAAAAGCCTAAATCCTCACTGACTTAATCTTGTTGTTCCACTAACACTATGGTACTTGATCTCACTTTTCTCAGCTATGACCACTGACAGAAGGCAATCTGAAATACTAAATGCCTGAATCAGGGAAATGGGGGGGGGGGAGAAAGTGAATTGGTTGTTCATAGCATTCATTCTTGCATCAGACATCACAACACTCAAGTCAGGTTACAAATCATTGGTCTAACTTTTCCCTAGTGGAAGAAAGATTAGGCTCTAACTTGTTTCAGCCTAGTTAACCAAGTTTGGGTTTGAATGTTACATTTTCTTGTTTTTGAGAGTTTCATTCAAGGCCTTGTTATTTGCCTCACTTTTTTCACAGTGTAGTAGTTACTTTGTTTCTTAATGCAAACCAAGACCATTTGCAAACTAAGGAAGATTCATAAATAAATATTTGAAAGGAGAACTGCTGGAATGAGATATTAGCTTCCTGCCAAAGAAAGAAAAGAGCTGGTTACCAAATAAGAGTACTGTAGCATCCAATGCAAATTTTCCCCCCACTACAAATATGCAAAATGGATAAGCTCTTGATTCTAAGCCCTTAGAATAGTCATTTCATAAATAAATAATAGTATCCAAAAACTTGACAGTCTGTTAAGGTGTAATCCTGCGCAGCACAAAGACTGCATCCTTTACCTTGGAATTACTGAATGAAAAGAACAAACTAAGTGACTGCTTTTATTAATTTGATCAGAGATATAGCACCGTGAGAGGTCTCATACAGAGGGTTTTTCTCATAAATGGTCTCTTTAAAGAATATAATTTTAAATGGTAATTTATATCCAGGGTAGTTCATTTTTTACTACAGTCATTAAAGCTGTCTAGTTTTAGGAGAGTTTGAATATTGGCATACAAAAATTTAACACATGAAACTTCACATTGATCAGAATGATATAGGCCCTCTAGTGTGGGTGTGAATCTGCATGGGTTATGGTAATCTTTTAGGCTGTGTAGTTTTTGTCTAGCACCAATAGAAAATTCCACATACAAGTAAGATGACAAATTAAAGAGTTCCGAATCCTAGTTTTAGGCACAAAAACAGGCCTCGTGAAGTGAACTCAGACATGGACAATGAGTCCAAATCGTTCCTTTCCTGCCTATTATAGAAAGATTACAGCTGTTGAGTTTCGGGTGAAAGACTGCATGCCTGCAGTAGAAGCTGCCGGGGTAGAGGAGGGAAAGATGAGTGACATGAAAAAATCCATTGACGAGGAAGATAACCCACTTTTGGTGACTTCAGATTGCTGGAAGAGATTTTACAGAGGAGGCTAGATCAAAATTAACTCTTAGAATGATTCACTGAAAACTGAAGGAGCAGTTGCTCCAATGTGTAAACTCTGATTAATATGCTCTTTAGCAGATATGCTGCCTCCGTGAATTCAAAGTCTTAGTTACTTTAGTGACAACATTCATTTTTACTGCCTTTTTTAAGAAAAAACACTGCTATTAGACTGATAGAATCAAACCAGGTTACATTGAGCTGGATTATACACCTTTCTAATCAAACAGGTCGAATTCTAAATACCTTTGAATCAGACTTTAAATTTTCATTATCAAGCTTAGAAATAAACAAAAAAATATATATCAGGGAGGCAGTCCTTCCTTCTTAGAGCTACTGGGCTAAGTTCTTCTTTCATGTACAAGGATACGCTTACATTGCAGTATTACCTAGGAGACTTGGTCATGGCCCAGGATCCCATTATGCTAGGCGTTGTTCAAGTCCAGACCCTAAAAGAGAAACCGTCCTTCATAGTGGGCCAAATGCTGTAGCCCTAGCTCAGTCAGCCCTCGGACCCAATGTGAGTTTTTCCTGAATAAGGTCCCAAAAGACTTAAAAGTAGCAGCTATGAAATGGACAGCAGAACTTTGTCCACTCTCTCAGCCAGGTAGTACCACATCAGTTCACATTCATAACTTGAAGAGACTAGAAACAGTGGCCAAAATTAATCCCTAGAGATACAAGAAATGGAATTTAAAATGCTGCATGAAGTGTTGGGGCCATCCAAGAAGTTCTGGTGATGTCCGATAAGTCTGTACTAGCTCAGTTACCATGACACTATGTAGAATATCAAGGAAAGAAAAATCACCCAGAAGTGTTGAAGAAGGAATTTCTAACTAGGACCCAGGAGGTGCCGACCATAAAAGAAAGTGATTAGCAAGAAGCTAGATATGAACCTGACTAGCACAGCTGGCTGCAGTGTTTGGTATTGAAGAGTGCTTGTTACATAGCAGCATATGTCCCATTCAGTTGTGCTCTTAAGTTATGCAGCTTGTTTGGGGGGAAAAATTGTCTTGTTAACACATTTTTGTGCTGAATGAAAAACTGCAGTGTATAAAAGTGTCATTTTGCCATTTGTTATGCTAAAAGCCTGTAGATGTACAGTGAAATGAATTGCATCATGCTGATCCTTTACAATTGAGAAAGTAGAAGGGTAATTATTGCTTTGAGGAATGGCACCATGCACAGTCCAAAACCCATCCTGTAACTTCATTTTTATTCCTCCCTTGATTTGGTCCAGTGCCAGATTAAGGCATATGCTAACTACACCATAGTTTAGTGCCTTGCAATATGAGGGGCTATAGTAAAGAAAAAACTGACTCCATTTCAAATGTTATCAAAATCAGTTGATAAATTAAGGACATACTGGAAAAATCGATCTAATTATTATTATTAATAAATAATATTATGAATGATTAATAAGTGATAATGATAATAAATATTAGTGATTGATTAATATAGATATTTTCATTCAAATATGACAAAAATACATATCTGGCTACACAAATACCTTTGTCCTACCCTTATCCTTCACTAAATGTTCATTATTGACAGCAGGAGGCCAGAGCAGAGGAAAAAAAGGCAATAATTGCACTTATAAAATGAGTATTTGTGCACATAAGTCTATTATCAGTCTCCTAAGGTGGCATTTCATTGGCCATCTGCTGCTGGTAAAAGTCTGACACTGCTTTCATAAACAATTTAAATACATAAATCTCACTGCCAATAAAAAAGCCAGGAAAAATATGAGGTCAGAGATAGCAGAGTCATGAAGCAATCCTGCCAAGCAAATACTCATGTGGGACTCATTCTAGCAGTGACATTGAGTAGACCATCCCCCTTGGCTGGTATTAGCTGATGCAGCATGCTCAGTCGTATAGTGCCTTCACACCTACTTCTTTGTTTTCTTAAGTGTTAGTGTGTTTCATTCACTTGATCTGTACGTACATAAAATTGTGTATTCTAGTGTGCAAGCCCCTTTCTGCTTCACATGCTATCCAGGCTTCATATGATTGAGTTTGTAGGTCTTATGCACTTGGGTTGAGTGGATATTGAGGATGATAAACTTGTGTTGGCTTTCCTTTATCAGTTTCAGGAATGTTCATTGTTTTTTTTTTACAATATGGCAAAAAAAAAAAACCTCTTAACATTTCATTGTTTTGTAGCAAAAATTAAATTGGAATAATGATTTGTAAATATTTGTTATATTGTCTGAATAAACTTTGTATTTCCCTAAAAATTTAAATCACACTTTTTCCCAAATATGCATGTGAAAATAATAATTTTCCTTATTTTGGGTGTAAATGTATATCCTCTCATTGTCTTATAAGAACATATGTAAAGGAATACTAAATTTCAGAGGCATATACCCTGGTATAACAATACAGATTTTAGCCATATAATAAAAATATTATTTGTTATACAGATATTCAGTCTCCGTATTTATAGTATAGAATTTTACTGGTTTTAATAAACTTTCTGCTACTAATTTTAGTACCAATACAGTATAATTTATACACTGATACATTGTTTTGTTTTTATATCTGGATTGCTCCAAGCATTTTCTCTTCTCTACGCCTACCCTCAGGCTCGGTCCACGTGATAGTTCCACATTTCAGCTACACCCAAATATTCCAGACACTAGAGTTCCTTCTCCAGCAGAGGCCCATGGTAATGGCAGTGCATGCAGTACTGGAACTGCATTTGTAAAGGTCTACCAGGATACTACAAAAAGTCAAGCTCTCTCATGCCTTCAGATGTCAATATTGTGAAGGTGTCCCTTTTGTAGAGTTCACTGCCATTAGGTTTTATCAAAGTTTAATGAGTTTAAAGCTGCCCATCTCAATACTGGTTTAGCTGGTGTGTTTATTATATAAGTATCCCTTCTGCCAAGTGGAGTCAGTAGCAATAAAAGCAGGTTAAATGTCTAGGGGGCTCCCTTAAAAGAAAATAGAATCCGCTTGAAACCAACACCACACCAGTTGGCTCTAAGGCAATTATTCCTCCCCTGCAAGCATTGAGTCTACACGAGGGGGACTTTAAAAGGGAACCCAACAAAAATTTGGGAAAACAATTCACAAGTGTGCCTGTGGTCATAAACACTCCTCTCCAGAATGTTGGGGAGTGTTCTTTGCCTCAGAATTTCATCCCACAGTGTGAAAGTCAAATAAACAAAATGTCCCTTAACACACCACCTCCCTCCCTCTCTGTGGGTCCTTGGGGAGTGAAGAGAGTTCAGAGATGTGTTCAAGGGGGATGGGAAAGGAGAGGGTGTTTACCTCCCACTCTTGGAGGGAAGAGGACTGGGTTGAGCAATGCCTCTGCTGCTGACTGTACAACTGGCTCACTTGCTGTCACAGTCACCATCCCTCAGCTGCCACAGTCCAGCATCTCCACTGTCCCCAACAGCCCCTGATACACTGTCACATTCTGATGTTCCAACATTTTTCCAGCTCTCTGTCATTTTAGCAGGTAGTAGGGGACTTAAGCCTTTCACTGATCCCACACCCAGCAGAGAGTGAATCCCAGAGTTGCCCTAACTGGAGACCAGGACTCTAATCAGCCCTGTCATTAAACACTGGAGAGAGGCAGGTCATATGATGTCTAGGACTACTTAGGCTGAGTCCCCACCCATCTTGACTGAAATTTGGTGTCCCCACCGCCTGCTTCGCAGAGAGGTTGAGCTGAGGAGGAAGCTCAATCAGAGCAGGATAATTACAGTTCTGTTGCCCTTTAATCACATATAACATTTCATTATCATTGTATTCAAAAACTAGAATGATTTGCAACCCTAAACCAGCCACAACTGATCATTTTGACAAAGCAACTTCATCATGCTGTGCATGTAGGCAGAGTAAGTGTATCCAAACTGGACAGCTTCTGAAGTCTGTGCCCATGGGGAGCATAGGTGGGGGAAGGCTCTGCCTTCCCAAACCGCCCACCTGACCTCATCCACACTCCCCCACCAGAACAGATACTGTAGGCATTCTGGTGCCAGAGTACTTCCCCCAGTGCCCTCCCTCCCCATGCTCTGGGACAGCTTGGGTCATGCTTCCATCTCTCTTCCCTCTGCTCCTGCGGGCAGGGAGGATTGGACTAGATCGGGCTGCAAAGCCACCTCTCTTCCCACTGCTGGAGCCACATGGCCTCCTCCCTCCCTGCTGTTCTGGGGAGAGGGAGACTTGGGCTGGCCCCTGGCAATGTACCTGTATTTAACATTACATTTCCTCACTAGGTGGAGTGAATGCCTTTGATTTTACCTGTACCAGTGAGACCAACAGGCTAATACAGGCAGTGGGGTAATGGGCTAGACTTTTCCTAGCTTCTCCCTCAGGAATGCAGTTTATTTGTACCCCAGTGTCTTGTTAAGATTGCGATGAAACATATGTATCTACCCTTTTCCTCATTCTAGATAGTGACCCTAAAAGAAAGCTGCACCCTCTTTGGAGGTGTTTCACTGCATGCACCATACACCTTCTACTTTTCTGCTCGCATGTATGGAATGCTTATGCAAAAGGGTTTGCTTTGTAACACTTTGTGACCCGGCGGGGACATTCTTTAAATTTTGTGTAATACAGTCCACATCTGTTGCGGATCTTTGCTACATTTGCTTCTCTGTTAAAGTAATATGAAGCTGTGCACGTCTGATGGTTGGTTGAACCTCTTTTGGCACAGAAACTAGCATTACTGAGTTTTTTCATTGGCTCTGTGGATGTCTTGCATTCTGTGGATGGACTAATAGCTTTTTAGTATTAAATTATTGGAGGACAACTTATTTCATGTGAGTTTGATTCCTATCATTCAGAACATTACACACTCCCTCAGCAAAAGCACAGTCTTTTCAGCTGCCACTGAGTTGCCCGCTCAACCATTTCTGTAGGTCACTGATTTCTCACAGTGAATTTTTCTGTGTGGAGGTGTTTAGAAAACAATAGGTCTCAAATAATTCAGACAGGCTGTCTGAATATTTCCTGTCTGCTTCAGTGAACTTGCCACTTGAGATACATGCTCTGCACCTAACCCTACCTTTTTGCCCAATATATATTAGAAAATGAGATCTTTGTACACCATAGACTCCTTATTGACCTTCAAGGATCAGCCCTATTAATAACTCGTTCCATATACTACAGTTTTCCACAATATTTCCAGTTTCAAAGTCCATTAGTGATATTTCTGGCATTACTTTGTATGAATCCCATGGCTAGTTTTTACTTCTGACTTGATGTATCATATTCATGGGAATGCTCACATGAATGAACTTCACCTAGCCTAAAAGGCAAACAAAACAAGGCTTTGTTCACAAGATCTTCAAATAAACTCAAATCTGCACCAAAACACAGATTCAGGGCTACAGAATCACTTCATATGCCTTTCTTGAATAGCTGATACACCAATTATTTGCAAGGACACAATACAGTAAAACTCCGATGGTCCGGCATCTGATGGTCTGGCACTCATGATGGTACGGCACCATCAGGAACCCAGAAGTGCTTCGGGCAGCCGGACCATTGGAGCTGCTCTGCCCCCAGCTTCTCTGATTCAGCTGCTGCTAAAACTGATCAGCAGCTGAATCGGGGATTCCGGGGGCAGAGCAGCTGGAGTGCTGCCGGGTAGGTCCCGTAGCGCTGCCCCTCAGAGCTGCGGGACCAACCTGGCAGCACCCCAGCTGTCCCCAATTCAGCCGCTGCTGAAACTGACCAGTGGCTGACTCCAGCAGCGGCTGAATTGGGGATAGATGGGATGTTGCCGGGTTGGTCCAGTAGCGCCAAGGAGCGGCGCTGTGGGACCAACCCATCAGCACCCCAGCTGCTCTGCCTCAGGCGTCCCCAAGAGCACCTGGGGTGCTTCCGGGTTGGTCTATCCGTGCCAAGGTCAGCGCTACTGGACCAACCCGGCAGCACTCCAGCTGCTCTGCTGCAGGCGTCCTGATTCAGCCGCTGCTGGTCAGTTTCAGCAGCGGCTGAATCAGGGACGCCTTGGGCAGAGCCGGACTATCGGAAGGGGGGCTATGAGGGGTCTGGAGTGGCATCCCCCCGCCCCACCCCAGAGCCTCATAGTCCCCCCTTCCGATAGTCCGGCGTATCTGATAATCCAGCACCCCCTGGGTCCTAAAGATGCCGGATTATCGGAAGTTTACTGTACAGGCAGTCCCCGGGTTACGTACAAGATAGGGACTGTAGGTTTGTTCTTAAGTTGAATTTGTATGTAAGTCGGAACTGGTACATATTGTAGGGGAAACTCTAGCCAAACATTTCTCCAGAGCTCAGTTTTATTCTCCCACACCTCACTTCCCTCAGTCCTTTATTCTCAAGCTGAGGTGTCTGCTGAGAAAAGCCGCTCCGCGTCTCCCTGGTCTGCTGGGGGGAAGCAGCTAGTGCGGGGTTGCCTCACCCCGTTTGTAAGTAGGGATCCGATGTAAGTCGGATCCATGTAACCCGGGGACTGCCTGTACATGCAATTACTGTTGTCATGGCCATGAGGGATGACCAGTAACCTGGGGTTAAGGGGTTAACTCTGTCCCCTGTACTTAGCCAGGTAGCGGTCAGCCAATAGAAATGCAGGTAGGGATTTCAAACTGAGACAAAGGAATTTTGGAGTTTTCCCTCCTTTGTCTCTGAGCCAGTTTTACTCTATAGATACTGATGGAGACAGAAGACATGTCTCTCTACAAGAAAAAGACTCTTCATAATGTGTAAGTAGGGTAAAGTCTAGATAAATCTGTTTTGGCCCATAGGGGGATCCTCCAGGAGTATATTAATTGGTGGTTCTTACCACCTAGCCATTCCAACTATGATTATAACTGTGGTTTTGTTTTGATAATAAAAGCTTTTTTATTATTAACCTGGTAATGGTTAATTTTTGTGTCCTGGTTTTACATTAGGGCTGATATTTCCCAAGTGATCTCTTCCCTGGTTTTCTTACCATTACTTGTGGTGGCAGCAGTTTTTATTCTCCAAAGTCTGGGTATTAGGATTTGGGGGGGAATTTTTGTACCAAAGCCTGTAGAGACCAGGTTTTGTGGTGCTTTTGTGGGGCCCCACTTCTGCATTCATCGTGCCAGAGTGGGGAACAGCCTTGACAACTGTATTTATACCTTTGGAGTGAAATCCTGACCTTGGTAAATGGAAGTCTTTCCCATTGATTTCAATAGGGTAGCCAGAATTTCTCCCCAGATTTTCCAACTAATATAAACACAAAACATGGAAAGCCCATACAACAATATAGTCAGGCCAGTTTGCTGTGTAAGGAAGCCTGGAGGACAATTCATCTATGAAGTAGTTATTCATAAAAAAGCCACATTCCCATGCAGTAAGCACAGAAGAAACATAAAAGTGTCACTTCTTATTTCAAACCTGGAAGCATTGTATGACAACTTTTGTCATTTAAGAGGCTGTGCTACAAATGGCATTCCATCGGTTAATTCTATTGTGATGCCAAGAACATTAATCTTCACATGCTCTGCTCCCATCACTGTTGCATTAAAATCAATTAAGTATTAAGAATACAGCATAGTCTACCCAAAAAAAGTAAAATAGTGATGAGAAAAAAGATGACATGACTTTTCAATTAAGAAGCTTATCTATCATTTTGGTAATGCTGCATTCCTGAAAGTTTTCAGATGAAAATAAAAAGGGGAAATAGTGTTTATCTTGGTTTGACCACAGTGAATAATTATGGATTTCAGTCATAAAAAATGATCCTGTGTAATGTGAAGGAAACAGCCTTGGCAAATCGCTTCAACAGCAAGCAAAAGACAACCGTCAGAAAAAATAAAATTTTACAGCCATACTTACTGATGAGTTCTTAAAGTATTAAAAACATTGATTTAGATGTGGGAGCAGTGGCAGGAATCCATTAAGAAGCAAAAAATATGGCATACTATGAAAATCAATGCAGTTGGCAAACAAAGGGACAAAAAAATGCAAGCCAATCTCAAAGAGAAAATGAAGACTGAGCTACGATGAAATACAGCTACTATAGCAATAAGCCATAACATTGCATCTTCAATGCAATACAAGAGAAGGAAAAGGCACTACTCAGTTGTACAGAGAACAGCAAAGAATAAAAGCATTTATTATATTGATAGCCTATAAAAGTAAAGAAATATTCCATCTTCCATCTTTAAGTGGAGGACTATGTAGGATATGCATTAGTGAACAAATCTGGATTTTTCCTTGTTCCATTTCTCAAGTGAATCCATCAGCTCAAAAATGGTACTATTTTCACATTCAGAAGTGAGATGAAAGTGTTTCCACAGTGATTTGTATCAGAGGATTGCAGCTATTCATATTCATAAATGCCCTAATTTTGGGGTGATGTGAGGAGTGATAGTCTTATTACCTATAGTACAAATAAATATAATCTACCATGATTGTCAGTGTCATGACAAGTAGAAATTAAAGGCCCCTGTTCTCTTAGCCTTACCCAACTTGAATAATACTATACTTTGTAAGTAGCCCCACTTGAATCTGTACAAATTCTCTGTGTGCATCTAAAGATCAGAGGAAGGGGGGGGCCTGCATTCAGAAGGAGGCCACGTTCTGCCAGAGTATGACTCCTTTTTCTTACAGAGGGCTAGTAGAAATAAAGTGGATGAAATCCTACCCTAATCCAATCCATTGTGATTTTGCAATACGGACAAGATTATAACCTGTCATTACTAACAGGGAGGATGGCTGAAGCAAAGAGGCCTCCAACCTAGTTACCAAATGACCTGTTAAAATCTGCTTTAAAGTTGACTGCTGTTCCATCCCACAGAGGGAAACACAGAGTTACCTTTGGTGGTGCCAGAAGGAAGCAGTCAGGCCTGAAGATATCTAGCACAGAGACTCATAGGGTATGTCTAGACTATATGGCTCTGTCGCCAGAGCCATGTAGATTAGTTTACAAGACATACCCAAATGAAGCAGAAATTTAAATAATCGCCGCTTCATTTAAATTAAAATGGGTGCCGTGCTGAGCCGATCAGCTGTTTGTCGGCGCAGCGCGCTAGTCTGGACACTCCGCGGTCGACATCAAAGGCATCTGTCAACCACCCCAGTAAACCTCATCCCACGAGGCATAATGGGGTAGTCAACAAATGCCTTTGATGTCAATGAGCGTACAGACTAGCGTACTGAGCCGACAAACAGCTGATCAGCTCAGCACGGCAGCCATTTTAATTTAAATGAAGTGGCAATTATTTAAATTTCCGCTTCATTTGGGTATGTCTAGTAAACTAATCTACATGGCTCTGATGACAGAGCCATGTAGTCTAGACATACCCATACAGGCAGTCCCCGGGTTACATCAATCCAACTTACGTCAGATCCCTAGTTACAAACGGGGGAGAGGTGCAGCTAGTGCGGGGTGCCTCCCCCACTGTCGCCGCCTTTGGCGGCACGGGGGGCGCTTCCCCCCAGCAGACCAGAGAGACGCGGAGCAGCTTTTCTCACCGCGGAGGATGCGGGTCTGCTGGGGGGAACAAGATACCAGCCAAAAGGGGACACTCCAGAGCGGAAAAATTAATTTCCTAGGGAACAGCAGGAGCAGCAGGCTGTGAGACCCATTGTGTTACAGTCCCCACCTTGGGAGCAACAGCTCTTTCCCTCTTCAGCACTAGAGCTGCAAGTATCTTGTTAGCGTCACATGAAATTAACAAGTCCCTTCCAGCCTGGCAGAGGTGAAGCTGAAAAATTACCCAGTGGTGTGGGTGGACAAAAATGGGGAGGAGCAAGACAGAAGGGAAGAGGGGATAAGCCCCAACCCCACACCCTGGCTGGAGCGGAGCAGGGTAAGCCCCGAGGAGATGGGTCTGGTTGCAAAGTGGGTGAGTGGACAATGAGGACCCACCTGTGGCTAAACTCCTGTTCCCAACACAGATTTTTTCTTTAAAATTAATCCTGTGGATAAATTCACACACACACTTCACAGGAAGGGATTTCCATTTTCTGCTCAGCAGAATACAACAACAGCTTTGATTGTATTAATATTTCACTGTGCTCTCCAATGACTACTGGTTACACTTAATACCCATTTCACTGAACCATCTGTAGCAAATTCTATTTGGAACAGTAATATGCATTGAATAAACTTTTTTTAGTTATAAAAAACAAAGATTCTGACTATTAAATGAATAACTGGGATCTTTCAGGTACCCCAAAAGGAAGATTTGGATATAGCATGAAACACTGAAACTTATGATCAATTTTTAATTAAAATATCAACCAAAAAAACCTTCATATCAAAACAGTATGTGTTTTTCTTAGAATAAGGAAGTTATATGAGAATCAGGGTCTTTTCCACCTAACTCCAGCTCCCCATCACCCCCAAAATATGTACCAGTTCCAACTTACATACAAATTCAACTTAAGAACAAACCTACAGTCCCTATCTTGTACGTAACCCGCGGTTTGTTGTACCAAACTTTAGCTAGTACATTAATTTATCCCACCATATTGTGTCTTGTTTTTCTTGCTAGTCATCAAGCAACATTGTAAAAAGTTTGAGAAAAAACAAAAAGAGTCTTAAGGCACAAATTCAGATCCCAATTTTGACTTTAAACATCCCAAAGTCCAAAAGGTGTTAAGAACTAGTTTTGGGGGACATTATAAATTCAGGGACTATTCAAAAAAGAAAAAAAAAGACACTGGATATCTCAAAACTAAGGGAGTTCATGCTAGATCTGATTCCATTGTTCTCTACAAAATGTTCTCAAGTGTATAGCACTAATAAAAAGGCAAATATTTCACATATACAAAAATATTCTATACCCCATTTGCAGTACTGTACTTCTGTCAATTGGTTCAGCATAAGAATATATTCTATGCCATACATCAAACCCCTTAAAAAATCACAATGCCAGTTTGTTTTGCTGGCAGAACAACAGAAAACAACAGCATATGAATACCTGTTTGTTATGCTCCAAACCTTCTACCTCCTTAGTTTCCCTCATCTTCTCTCTTCTTCTTTATTACAGTTTGAAAGAGCTCAGACATGGACATCTGACTTGCATGCTTTCCTTAGGGGACAACAACAAAACTAAGTAAAGGTAGGAGATCTAACACGACACACAACATTTTATACTATTCTGAACAATGAACAGAGTAGCAATAAAATGTTTGATGTTGTTTAGTACAGTTGTTCCTTTGTAGTTTTATTGCACACCATGAATTCTATATAATGGTGACATTTCTTTTTATTGAAAGACTACAAACTTACAAGTTGAGTTTGCAAGATTGAGACCTGAATGTGGGGTCTTTCAAATATTTTAAAAAATATTGTTCTACAATGTTTATTTTCTTAGGACCTCTGCATGCAAAGGAATTGCAGACTGAACCTTCAATCTAGGATACTTATTAAATGAAGAGGAAAAAAACAACATGGGATTTAGGACCTTTGTGTATACACACACACACACACACACACACACACACACACACTAAATAAGTGAATGAAATTTCCAACCAGTAACTATTTCCCATGAAAAAGAAGAAAAATAGTTTTGTTTGGACCATTCAATTAGTCAGCAAGACTGAAATGAAATCTTTGCAGAATTTTCATTCCTTGTGATTTTTTTCCAGTCAGCACTATAGAGATCTTAAAAGTTTCTGCCTCTCAGTATTGTTATGCATATTCTAAACAGCATGGCTAGAGTGCCTCTTAGGCTGCACACTGACCACTTGCATTTGTGCAGGGGTTGGTTACTTATTTCTCACTCATTCATAGTAGAAGGAAGAAGTGAGGAGTGTTGTTTAAACGGCTTCATACAACTGGGTCTGACAGGATGTAATTTTCTGCTTTAATACTCCTCTTAAACGAGTAGGGTTCATGGAATGAATTCTAAACCTAGTGTTTTAGAATATCATCAACATGGGTAAACATTTCACTGCTAAGGCAGAGTCTCTGTATAATTAACATAGCTCCATTTACTTCATTAGCTCAGCACCTGCCCCATGCAATATGGCTGAATTAATAATTTCCATAGCGTATTTCTTGCACATAAGGCTACAAGTTTTGACTATCCAAACTACTGGATGTAATTTTATGTAAATAATTAAGTGGTTTGCTAGTTTTTCACCCTGTAGTGTAGAATAACTATAAAATATTTTCTGAATTTAACAGCATTTAGTCCAGAAGGGACAACATTCTATTTGATTAGGGCCCTACCACTTTTACAGCCATGAAAACTGCATCATGGTCCATAAAATTTGGTCTTTTGTGTGCTTCTAATCCATATTAAAGAGATTTCACAGCGGAGCCTAGCATTTCTCAAAGTGGGGTTCCAGTCCCAAAAGGAAGTTATGAGATAGGGAGGAGGATTTTGGTATTTTCACCCTGACTTCCACACTGCCTTCAGAGCTGAGTGGCCACAGAGCACCAACTGTTAAAGCTCATCATTTGATGGCTGAATTGAGAACTCAGGTTAGTTTGTAAATTATGAGTCTACATCCTGTGTTTGAAGATACCAGATCAAAGGCTAATCAGTCCAACCCACTAATAATTAGTGAGTAGAAATTTTGGAGGACATCTCATCACCTGAGTCCAGGATTTCAGTTCTCATCTCTAAAGATGGGTGTCTTTCCCATCTTTATCTCCTTCTCACCGAGGCCTTCACCCTGCTACATTTATTAGGCAGCATCAATACATTAAAACGTTGCTTCAAATAAAGTAAGCTTTTCAGTAATTTGCTAGGATAGTGACAGATATTGTGAAGGTATTTGACCTAATGATTTATGGGGGGAAGTTACATTTGAAGACTCATTGATTTTGGTAACTGTGTTCTGAACAATAATTGAGAACAATTTGTCCATTTTCTAAAAATTTCTCCCTCTGTTTCCTTCCCATTACTACGTTAATCACAGAATGGCTTCTTTTAAAGCCCACTGACATTCAAAAGTGTCTGTGCAGACCTACAATCCTACAGAGCTCCCATAAGGTGGTGAGTTCCAGTAGTGAGCATGCTATAGAGACTGAACTCCCACTCCCATACATGAAGGGTCCTTTCTGCGCACATGCAGAGAGTGGAACATTAGCTCCCCAGTAATGATACTCTGCATATATCGTCTCTCTCCACAAGCTTAAATCTGTTGGAAAATGGTAATAAATTAAGCCTTTCCACCATATAGATTGAGAAGATGTATTCTCATTTTACTGAGGAAGGAAAGGGAGACAGAGGGACTAAGATCACAGAGCAGTCTGGATAGAACTGGGCATAAAACCTACGTGTGACTCTGCATTATAGCCATTAGACCATGTCGCTTCATTCGTGTACAGTCCTCTCATGAAACAGGCATACCACTGAGACCCTTAAGCATGCTTCAGTCTTGTGCTTCCTTTCCGTACTATCCCACCCAGTTGGCCAGGTTGTGCATCCCCTCCTCATGCTCCCAAGGAGAGTTGGGTGAATATTGACTGAATAATTGTTGAATAATTGTTCAGCCAGCAAATCCCTCCTCTTAGTCAGGCAGAGCGAACACCCAACACCCATGTTCTTTAATCTGCAGGTTCTCAACGCTGTTTTCTCTCACTCTTGACCCAGTGACTGTTTGCTTCTACAATGTGGAATTTCAGTTGGAAAGACTAAGGACAGCCCACTCCGGAATAGCTGATAACCTGGGACTGAGGACACTCAGCTGGGTTTGGAGGGATCTGAGTCGGTTCCACATTGGTGGCCACATCTATATCTTGCACATCCAAGGCAAGTGTCTTAACAAGTAAGATAAAAAGCAGGACAGGAACATACATACATAAGTTTGTTTGATGGCCCTGAAAAAAGATCACACACACACAAATGAAACATATCATCCACTTCTAGTCATTATTCCTTTGAATAATCCCATTGAGTCTTTGACCAGGAATTATTTTTGCAATGCTTTCCATCAGTTATTTTCCTTTAACAAGTTCCTTGCCTCAAGCCACAATGTCTTAATTTGGCCCTTATTTGCCTGCTTTTTAAGTTGTGCTCCATTGCAAGACTGTCAGTGTTCCCTCCATTTTTAACAGCATGACTGTTACTCCAATATATTCATTTAGATAGCATCTTCCCTCCCTTGACCTCCACCAAGAATTTTCAGGAATTGAACTATCAATAAATATATAGTGCTCAGTAAAAATGAGAGCGCCCTCCTCAGACTGCAAAGAAACATACACTGCTGTAGCCCCAAAAGCAGTTCCTTCTTTAACATTAGTATCAAGGCAGCAATCACTCTTATTCAGTCTCCTGAACTATAATGTAGTAAACATGCATAACAAGGGATTACAATATTACTTTCCTACACAACAGTTTCATTAGGAAGAGTCAAAGAACACTGCAGCTGCTGATATTGCTATACTAATAAGTCTATCTGTACTGAACAAAATGTGCACAAAGTGTTGCCTAAGGGCAAAAACCTGCCTACAGAGCGGTCTTGAATATTTTCTATCAGGTATGAGGAATAGAAACTGAAGAACTTAATTATTCTACAAAGCAAGAGCCCATATCTCCAAATCCTCTGTAATGCTTCTGGGAATGCTTTCGGGGGTGGGAGATGGAGAAGGGATTGTTTTTATTCTTATTGAACTCAGACAAGCAGTTTCCGTTCCTTAAAGACATTTAAAAGCAAATATCATGGTTGTATGGATTTCGCTTTCACATGAAGTGCCTATGTAATTTACTGTGTGCTATGTCCTCCTTTCTATATGAGGGGCGAATGTGCCCTTCACTATTACAGTATCTGTATATCTCACTAGGCTTTTGTGTATTTATCCTTAGAACACCCAGTGAGGTAGGGAAGTGCTATTATCCCCATTTTAACTGTGGGATGAGTTAGAAAGAGGCTTGGGCAGACCTCCTCAGAAGTGCTTAAATACTATGGGAGCTAGGCTCCTAAATACCTTTTAAGATCTAGGCCTAAAGTGACATGTCCAGGGCCATACAGGAAGTCTGGAAGGGCAAGGAATACAGTGTTTGTTTCTCCTGAGTCACAGATTACCCATTTAGGCCATCTGTCCTCTCTTTGTGCCTGATCCAGACACAGGCTACCACGGGCAGCTATGGATGGTAGTCTTCACACAGTCACCAAGATAACCACAAGGACAGTTACAGATACATGGATGAGTCTGATACAGAAGAGCTCCTGAGGCCATTGAGTATAAAGCCTGGGCACCCCTTGCCTAGAATTTGGTTTAGAGGGTTCCATCCATCCTGGGACTGGTAGATAGAGGTGCTAGAAGTACTCAATGTAATATCAAAACACATCCTTTCCATTACAATGCCTCTTAATTGTGCCCATGTTAAAGCAGAATTAAGAGGGTAGCCTGATATCTGTAATGTGATCAAGTACAGCTAATAAACATTATGATTTTCATAGAATCATAGAATCATAGAATAATAGGACTGGAAGGGACCTCGAGAGGTCATCGAGTCCAGCCCCCCGCCCTCAAGGCAGGATCAAGCTCCGTCTACACCATCCCTGACAGATGTCTATCTAACCTGTTCTTAAATATCTCCAGAGAGGGAGATTCCACCACCTCCCTTGGCAATTTATTCCAATATTTGACCACCCTGACAGTTAGGAATTTTTTCCTAATGTCCAATCTAAACCTCCCCTGCTGCACTTTAAGCCCATTACTCCTTGTCCTGTCCTCAGAAACCAAGAGGAACAAATTTTCTCCTTCCTCCTTGTGACACCCTTTTAGATATTTGAAAACCGCTATCATGTCCCCCCTTAATCTTCTTTTTTCCAAACTAAACAAGCCCAGTTCATGAAGCCTGGCTTCATAGGTCATGTTCTCTAAACCTTTAATCATTCTTGTCGCTCTTCTCTGTACCCTTTCCAATTTCTCCACATCTTTCTTGAAATGTGGCGCCCAGAACTGGACACAGTACTCCAGCTGAGGCCTAACTAGTGCAGAGTAGAGCGGCAGAATGACTTCACGAGTTTTGCTTACAACACACCTGTTGATACAACCTAGAATCATATTTGCTTTTTTTGCAACAGCATCACACTGTTGGCTCATATTCAACTTGTGGTCCACTATGACCCCTAGATCCCTTTCCGCCATGCTCCTTCCTAGACAGTCGCTTCCCATCTTGTATGTATGGAACTGATTGTTCCTTCCTAAGTGGAGCACTTTGCATTTCTCCTTATTAAACCTCATCCTGTTTACCTCTGACCATTTCTCTAACTTGCTAAGGTCATTTTGAATTATGTCCCTATCCTCCAAAGAAGTTGCAACCCCACCCAGTTTGGTATCATCTGCAAACTTAATAAGCGTACTCTCTATCCCAATATCTACATCATTGATGAAGATATTGAACAGTACGGGTCCCAAAACAGACCCTTGAGGAACTCCACTTGTTATCCCTTTCCAGCAGGATTTAGAACCGTTAACAACAACTCTCTGACTACGGTTATCCAGCCAATTATGCACCCACCTTATCGTGCCCCTATCTAAGTTATATTTGCCTAGTTTATCAATAAGAATATCATGCGAGACCGTATCAAATGCCTTACCAAAGTCTAGATATATGACATCCACCGCTTCTCCCTTATCCACAAGGCTTGTTATCTTATCAAAGAAAGCTATCAGATTAGTTTGGCATGACTTGTTCTTCACAAACCCATGCTGGCTATTCCCTATCACTTTATTACCTTCCAAGTGTTTGCATATGATTTCCTTAATTACCTGCTCCATTATCTTCCCTGGGACAGACGTTAAACTGACCGGTCTGTAGTTTCCTGGGTTGTTCTTATTCCCCTTTTTATAGATGGGCACAATATTTGCCCTTTTCCAGTCTTCTGGAATTTCCCCTGTCTGCCATGATTTTTCAAAGATCATAGCTAAAGGCTCAGATACCTCCTCTATCAGCTCCTTGAGTATCCTGGGATGCATTTCATCAGGACCTGGTGACTTGCTGCCATCTAACTTTCCTAAGTGATTTTTAACTTGTTCTTTGTGTATCCTATCTTCTAAACTTACCCTCTCTCTGCTTGTATTCACTACGTTAGGCACACCTCCAGACTTCTCGGTGAAGACCGAAACAAAGAAGTCATTGAGCATCTCCGCCATTTCCAAGTTCCCTGTTACTGCTTCTCCCTCCTCACTAAGCAGTGGGCCTACCCTGTCCTTGGTCTTCCTCTTGCTTTTAATGTATTTATAAAAGGTCTTCTTGTTTCCCTTTATGCCTGTAGCTAGTTTGATGTCATTTTGTGCCTTTGCCTTTCTAATCTTGCCCCTGCATTCCCGTGTTGCTTGCCTATATTCCTCCTTTGTTAGTTGTCCTAGTTTCCATTTTTTATATGACTCCTTTTTTATTTTGAGATCGTGCAAGATCTCCTTGTTAAGCCAAGCTGGTCTTTTGCCATATTTTCTATCTTTCCTACACAGCGGAATTGTTTGCTTTTGGGCCCTTAACAACGTCCCTTTGAAATACTTCCAACTCTCCTCAGTTGTTTTTCCCTTCAGTCTTGCTTCCCATGGGACCTTACCTACAAGTTCTCTGAGCTTATCAAAATCTGCCTTCCTGAAATCCATTACCTCAATTGTGCTGGTCTCCCTTCTACCTTTCCTTAAGATCATGAACTCTATTATTTTAAAAGTTCAAAGTCTCATGAGGATGAACCTCTTCCAAAGCTCAATGAAATCCTTGCTCGTTACCTCTGAGAATTAAGCCATATATGTAGTCTCAGTTGTGTTTTAAATGCCCTCCCCCCAAGTTCAGAGGAGCTAAAAAAAACCACACACATGACAATTATTCACTTATTTCTTTCATCACCAGCCTGCAGCATAGATAAGAAAAATATGAAATTGTTCATAGTATTAATTGGCTTTTCAAGACAACACTGAACGGCTCACCAGACGCTAATGAAATCCTGACTGAAGCACATGTGAACTAACACATTTTCATTTCAAACTATTTTCAAGGTATTTCAGAGAGAAATTACAGGCTACATCCTCAGGACACATTCTCTGTCACCAAGAACAAAAAAGCAAAACAAATTAAACTATAATTATTTTTTGATGTCAGACAGAACATATTTAGCCACAGGGAAACTGTTGCACAGTCAGTATTGTGATTCAGTTACAGTTAGATTGGAACTGGCTACATTGGCAAAACCCCTTAAGACAAGAAAATAGGCCAAATTTCAATGTCAAAATAGCATAAAAGAGGATTTAGCATATAACAGAGGATAGGCAGCATGGGCGTACACTAAGCTGTAATAGTCAAGAGTAATTTGTATTTGATGGGAAGAAACGGAAGCCAGGAAAGGGATGCACAAGAAGGGGTAACACTGTCAATGTCACAAGCCACACAAGTCCCTTTTCTTTCCACTCTGCTATCTGAACAAGTAAGTTCTCCCCACAGAAGCTCAGAATACCCATTTATATTTTTATTAGTCTCTAAGGGCATGTCTACACAGCAGGGCTAAAGCCAAAATAAGTATGCAACTTGAGTTACATCAATTGCCTAGCTTAAGTCGAAACAGCTTGTTTCAGTTTTGGTGCTCTCTACACACACAGCAGGAAGTCTGACTTAGAACATTCTTCCTCCGACTTCCCTTACTCCTCGTAAAATGAGGGGTACCAGAGTCAGAGTAAGATTCCTCTAGCTTGACATTATTTTGATATTATGTCAAAATAACATCTTGCTGTGTAGACCTACGTTATTTTGGAATAGTGTCAGTGTCAAATAACACTGCTCTGTAGACGTAGCCCAAGGTGCTACAGGACCACTCTTTTTTTTTTTTAAGTTATATACTAACACGGCTAATCCTCTGAGACTTAAGTCAAACAGGTGAGCTTATTGAATTTGCTGTTCTAAAAATAAGAGATATCAAAATGAAAAGGAGTCTCTCGGGGTCTGCCCTAGACCCAAAGTCAGTGTGAGTCACAGGTTTTGAGGACAAGTCTCTTTATGAATGAATTTGCCATATCAGGAGTCTCTCTGAAAAGGGCTAAACCTAGACAAACAGCAAGTGATCTGCTTTGTAGATTTTGGGTACAGTTATCAGGCATGTCCCATTAAAAATGAATGGCAAGCTCTCAAGAGAATCATGAACTTTTGACCTCTTAACCTTTAGGGCAGCATTTGTGCATGTCTCTCTACTTTGGCTGTGACACTGCCCTGCCATTCTCTACCATCTGAAGAGATACTGCAGGGAAAAGAGGCATTCAAGCACACCTATCAGTCAGAACTGTAACAAAGGAAAGGTATTGCACTCTCCAACAGCTCTCTAAAACAGCTGCTAACCGTAGTAATATTGCAGTGACTAGAGCACCATTTCTCTTTGAGGGCCAAAATCAGCAGCATAAAGCATTGGCAGATAGCCCTATGGGAATGGGATGCAAAACAGCACAACTGGAAATGCATAGTTGAAAACCTATTGAAAAAAGGATTCACAAGGAAACTGTTACTGCTAGCCACAAACAATTTTCTAGGACAACTACCACTAACAGCACTAGAGTGGTGACCAGGGTGCTTGATAGCTATTTTAAACATGCAATAATTATTTGAACATTTATTTCGTTAATAGCCAGGTACCAGTTAGGGCATAGGAGTTCCCCTCTGAGCTTTACATGAGACTGAATGGATGCAATCTTGAGCAAAATGGAAGAAGATACATTTTTAACCTGTCCCAAACTGAAATAAGAACTACTTGTATTATTTAGTTGATGGGTCCTTACTATTGTTATATTCTCCCCTTTCTCCTCCATACCCCTTCCTCCCACTCTATTCCATTTTCTCTTTTTCTAGTGAATCAGAGAAGTTTGATCTGCTAAAAGGGAGGCTCTTTGGGTGCACATATATGCCCACTTACTAAAAAGACATTTCAGTTTGATGCTTCTTCCTGGAAGATATTTTGCTGGCTCACAAAATGCCTTTATATACATCTGCTGTTAATGCTGTTTGCACAGATGTATTACTACATGTAACTACCTTGCAAGTTGCCATCATCTGGTTGAAGAACCTGGACAAATTGGTTTGTCTTATTCCATGCTTAGATCGTTAGCAGCAACTGGAAGTGTTCCAGGGGAATAAACTATACAACATGTTAATTGGCTATTTGCTCACACAGCATGACTCCATAATGTGGATGACTAAGTATTCCGGTCACTCAAAAATACAAGGCTGTTTTTTCCAGAGATCTTGTTGCACCCCAATAATGTCTCTGGCAACACAAAAGAGATTATGAAAGTAAGCTAGAATTTCTTTAAAGATATAAAAACCGGTGTGGAATTCAACAAGACCTCATTAAACAGGCATTTGCAGAGAAATAAGTCAAGTGTTAGATTCAACAAAATCAACCCAAATCCTAGGGCAATAAACTACACCTGCAACTGGCCCAGGCATAGGTATTATTACAATGCAGACATACCCTCAGATAGTCCATGGCATCATGGGACTAAATAAAGGTCTTGTGTCCTTTGCCATCCATTCCTAGAAGTTGGTGTCTACCAGATTTGTATAATGTTGGATTCCCTAGTTGTCTCCAACTCTGCTCCCATCTTCCATATGGCATGACCTGGACCTCAGGACCTTCACATGTAAAACCATTCTGTATGCCTCCTTTGTACATGACTGTATCTTGCCTTTTCGGGACAAAGTGAGTTGATCTTTTACTGAGTCAACTTCTGTTGGAGGTTAGAGCTGTTTAATTCAAAAGCTCCAATAAAAGATACTGCCTTGCTCTCCTTGTTTCTCTAATGTCCTGGAACAAGCTTGTCTACAACAAGAAAACATATCTGCTTTCTTGAGGCTTTCCCCAGTACCAAAATTACCAGAAAGCATTCAGCAGCCAGAGCCCCAGCTACTCACCACACAAGTGTTTGCCTATTGAAATCCAAATCCAGCTCTTTAATGTGGCAGAGGGCCAAACTAAAATCCCAGATCTTAACCATTGCATCTTTGTATGTTCTAATTCTGCATCTATATTTTATGGGTTGAGATCAGCTCAGCTCTCCAGTGTTTTTCCTTTGGAAGATTCGGAATGAAACAGCAAGACTCTGTATTTATTTTATATCCTTTTCAGCCATCCTTTGAGTATTTTATCTATTTAAAATGTAAGCTCTTTGGGGCAGGGACTATATTTTGCTCTATGTATGTACAGCACCATGAAGCCCTGATCTCATTTTGACATCTCTCAGCACCACTGTAATACAAAACCCTTAAGCCTTGTCTTAAGCAATAGATTAACAAATAGATTAATCAGTTGGAGTTTTCCTCCCCTCCAAAAAAAGCTTAGAAACAGGTGGCTAAAACCAAAATGCTTTTAAGTTTACATGGAATTTCACTTAACCCAATCTGTCATCTCAGATAAACATTAACCTGAAAGGGCAAAAGTTTCCAATAAGATATTTGTTTAAAATAGAAAATGAAGTAAAGCCCAGGATCAATGAAACTAAAATTGAATTAGCTTTAAGAAAATGCATCCATATTTATAGATTTTATCTAATTAACAAAAGCATCCTTTCACTTAAACCCTGTTACTGTTACACAGAACTTAACAAGCACCTAGACAGCATTAGTTTATTGGCAAAAAGCCATTAAAAACTAATTGAGTTTTTCCCGAATAAAGATTTTAGAATTTGGTCCCCAAATTGATATTATTTCCAAGTATTTAGTGTTTCCTTTGAAGCTACTATCAGTAGAGAGACCCGGGGTTACTATTCAATTCAGGTAAAACAAGCAAGGAAAGACCTAATCACCTTGCTTCAAGTTATTTACAGCAGTGTCTGTTTGAGAAATAAAACACCAGCTGGAGTGCATCTCAGATGGCCATGTTTAACTGAGGTCCAAATGGCACAAGACAAGAATCTTTCTAATTAGCTTGCAGACTAGCTTTGCTCTTACAAAGAACCCTGCCTGGTCTGTTTTACTGGCCAGCCAAGCACACTTACATTATTCAGTAACTCTAGAGTAGCTTCAGATTATCTGCAATACCTGGCTGATGGAGTAAAAGCTCAGATGCCTTCTTTGAGATCCAAACTAGTTAGAGGGAATAAAACAACCTACCTGAAATCACAATGATTTGGAAACATCAGCTTCCCAACTAACCAATCATGCCTTCCCATATTGCTACTGGTTGTTGGCCATTTCACTTTGTGTACTAAGAATGGACATTTCCTCCAATAATGAATCACTTCTGTCCTGAACTGTCTCTGAACAGGAGTGAGTTTCTGCCTATATGAATAAGAATGTTCTGTCTCTTGAGACAGAGCCCTGACCAAATCTCAGGGCTTTTATACCTTAATACCTTAGTATGTGTTCATGTGAATCGCCTGGATTTAGTTCTTCGTACATCAACCTTAAATTTCATTCTGGGTTAGAGATGCAGTCATCCAAAGATGAATTGAGATTTGTGCTCACTGCACATCATACCAGCCATCATTTTAATTGCATCTGTTCACAGGATGCTTGTGTGAGGCACATAAAAACAAAGAAAAAACGCTCAAAGAAAGTCAGGCAGCGCTGAAAATGGAGGGGAAATGGCTCAGTTGCAAACCCACAACTCAAATGGATCATTCGAGCCAAAGAAAAGGGGACTATAGGGAGAAGATATAACTGTGTTTAAATCCTATTTCTTGGCACATGAAGGTGGCAGCGTAATTCAGCTTGAAAGGCCCAGAAACTCCAGAAGAAAAGTGGCAATTGGGCAAGCTCAGAACCTGTTCCTGAAGATACATAGCAAGTTTCCCTCAAGGCCATGCAGTCTCACAAGCCCTGCACAATCATGAGCCAATCAGAGGTCAGAGTGGAGACAAAGCTCCACTTAGTTTAAAAAAAAAAAAAAAAGAAGACTGCTCCGGAGACTCACAGGCCCATTGATACAGAATTAAGTAACACGGAGGCTTAGAAACCTGTGTTCCAGTACCTTTAAACCACTGTGCCTATCACACCAAAACTAAGGAGACCAATCTGTACCTTGTCAACTATACAGCCAATAGTGTCAACTGGAAATCCAAGGTCTAGAATATTGCTCACTGTAATAAACCCTGGGCTTATTTGTTGAGAAGGATAAAGTGTTTGTTGTTGTTTAAATAAAATGCCTTTTTGCTTTTTGTTTGTTTTATAAAGCAGCTGTATGGTACTTTATTGATGCTGACTGGGACTTGTTCACATTTCCATTCAAGGTTTTACATACATCTAGCTGCCAGTTTGACAAAATAATGCTTTCAGATGTCTCTTGAAAAGACATCTCTCAGCCCTGTGCTTCAGCTAAGGAAATCTTAAATAGCACCCAATACTATAAAATGTGGGTGCCTCACAATCAAATGCATTTAACCTCAGAACCCTCCTGCAAGAGACGGAAGTATTGTTGTCTCATTTTACAGATGGGGAAAATGAAGGAAGAGAGGCTAACTGACCTTGGCCAAGTTGCATAAGATGTGTGATGACCTAAGCCAGTACAGTAACCATTGGTTTTCTCAGCACCAATTACACACTCCTTATAAAAGAACCCATTTCAAAACAGAATGGGGACTTCAAAGAAAGTTCTCAATTCAACAAAGAGAAATAACTTGTCTTTACCTGTAAATTAAATTTTTCAGTAAATGGGCTTCCACTGGAAATAGGAAAGCATATGAGCCAGTTGATGATTTGATTTTTGACACCACCAGCTGGACATGGGACCAACATCTGTTACACTCCAGTCACTAATGGACTTAGAAATGCTAGTTAAAATGGGCAAAAAGCCAAGAAAGACCAATAAGGGCCATAGAGAGGGATGGGAGTGTTACAGAATGAAAAACTGAAGGGAGAAGAGCCAAATTTTATTCAAATTAGGAGAATCCCAGTTTCAAGAAAGAATGAAATTTAATTTTCTGTAACTGGGACTCATTAGAGGTCTCGGCTGCAGTGTGGAAGGACTTCATGGTAGGACTGATATGTTAGACTATGATAATTTCTAGGGATCTGCATTCTGTGGCCAGAGGCAAAATTGTAGTTTTAATGAACAGAGGGTCAGAGAAACTTTGATAGTGACTTTCCTCTGCAAAAGAGGGTTCTGCTCTAAATGAAGAAATCCCACAGTTAGTGAAGTGTGCACTAGGGAAAAAATAGGTTCTATAGACTTCACTGGAAATAATACACTGGGATCTGAATATTTTAATGTCTTTCCTTTACTGGGATCCCCTCAAAGATGATTAACCACAAATCTAAAAGCCTAAAGATCTTGACTATTGTCTAAGTAGATGGTTAAAGCCTTGGCAAGAAATAAAGAATGCAAGAGTTTTATTAAGTGGAATATGTACAGTATAAAGCAGGGTATCATGCCACCCTTTTGGAAACTAAAGGGTAGTATTAGTAGAGTAGCCAACTTGGGTAGGCTGTATTGCTAGAACAACATGCATTAAGAAGTCTTTTCCATCTGTATTAGGATGTATCTCAAAGATTTTTTCATAGAAAAATATAGCCAGCGTGTCATGAGGGAATGCTAGTGCTTTCCCTAGTCCTCTTACCCATTCACATCAGGCAATTTCAGCACAACTCTGAGGGTCTTTGTACGTTAAAGCTGGGAGCACACCTCAGAGCCTGGTAGACTTCTGCCAGCTCACTAAAGCTAGCAGTATGGACATTGCAGCATGGTAAAAGCACAGCTAGCTACCCAAGCGAGTTTGGATTCTTGTGGCCAGCCTGAGCTGTTGATTGGACCACCTCATCCACATCACTATTTTTAGCATGCAAGCTCAAGTGGAGCTTGCATGCTAAAAGTCCCCCTGGGTTGGGAGGTCTACTCCCACCTATAGCATACGCAAACCCCCAAAAGTACAAAGGAGTCCATCTTTAAGAAGAAAAGCAGATATCTTTTGTTGTCCTTTTTTATGTGATGCCTCAGCCATCCGACCCATCTCAACACAGCAACAGTACAAATGATGCTCCGAGTTAAAACAGAAATGGCAAACATACTGGTCAGGAGAATTTGTATCTCAACTGGAAATTGATGACTCTACCCTTCAAGGGTCACAAAGTTTGTTAAACAACTACAAGTGATGATAAAATGGTAAATCCTCAGTTATCCATCACTGTCAGAAGGCTATACTGCAATCTCAGCAGTCTTCCATGACAAAGTTCTCCCAGAAGAGTTCTTCTGGTAGATTGTTACAAATGTACAAAGGTACCTGGGGAGAAGGTACTGTGTATTAAAAGGCTCTTTAATCTGAAGGAGAAAGGCAAAACAGGAGCCAATGGCAAAAAGCTGAAGTCAGACAAATTCAAATGAGAGAGAAGGCATGAGTTTTAATAGCAAAAGGTAGTTTCATCATTGAAAGACTATCAAAGGAAGCAGAAGATTCTTCACTGTTTGGTGGCTCACAATAAAGACTAGACACACCTCTGTCTGGAAGGCTATGTCTAGACTGCAAGCCTCTTTCGAAAGAGCGCGTCTAGACTGCACACGGAACTTTCGAAAAAGCAAGCCGCTTTTTCGAAAGAAAGCACCCAGTGAGTCTGGATGCTCTCTTTCTAAAAAGCCTGTTTGCTTTCAAGAACGCCTTCTTTCGAAAGAGCACTTTTGAAAGAAGGCGTTCTTCCTCGTGGAATTAGGTTTACCACCGTCGAAAGAAAAGCCGCATTCTTTCGATTTAATTTCAAAAGAACGCAGCTGCAGTCTAGACGCAGGTGAAGTTTTTTTGAAAAAAGGCTACTTTTTTCGAAAAAAACTCTGAGTCTGGACACAGCCGAAGATATGTATTAGTCAAACATGTTTGGGGTCCAATACAATGACAATTCAGTAGAATTCTATTACTAGTGTTATACAGAATGTTAGCCTATGTGATCAAATCTCCTATCTGATATAAAATAATTTTAACAGCAACCACTTTAGCTATTTTTGTGCCATAAAAGCATTTACATTATATATTATATTATATATATAGTATATACATTTATAAAAAGAATCTTATGCATAGGTGAGACCATTCCTGTCCTAGATACTCAATAGGATGAAAAAAAAAATCTTACCTGTCTGACACAACTAACTAATCCCTGTAGACTTGTGATTCTCCTATGGAAATTAGTGACTTGTTTTTTGCTGTCAAAGCAGATTCATTTTTAACCCAACCCTAATCAAAACAATTGTCTTTTCTCTTTAAAGAAGTTGGGGTTTTTTAAGTTCATGAAAGCTGAAAAAATATTGAAATCAGAAGACAGTCGAAGTGTTTTTGAACATTTTCAATACTGACTTGAAACAATCTTGTAAGTTTTTCAAGATGACAAATGGATGAATTTAAAAAAAAAAAAAAAACAGAAATTATATTTTCCTTAACCTGATATAATATTCTCTTCACCCTTAAGCACCACTTTATAGAACTTTGAAAAAATGTCTCTAACCTTAAAGCTTCCTTCCCCCTCTATACAACAATCTCCATAAGAAAACCTTGAATTTCACACAGATATTTACGCTGTTGTGGGCTAATTACATAAAATCATCCAGTCAGAATAAGACCAGTCCCATGGAATATATATAACCACATTTTTAATCTCAGATACTCACAGTGAACTGATTGCTGAATTTATTCAGCACATAATTGGCAAACTTTGAGACCAACAAAGACACACCCTCAGAGACCAACATATTACATCATGAGGCTACACCTCTGAGACTCCTCTATGTATACAAGCACTCTTTTGTATGCACACCCGAAAAACCATTACAATAAATTTCAATTCAGAAGTTTAAAAGTTTTTAGCTTGGATTTTAAGGCTCAGAGATCCCACAACATGCTGATCTTGACATTTCTACTTTCAACACTTCGGTAGATACAAAAGTTCCAAATCGGAATATGTTAAAAAAAAAGTGTCATTCTATCACACTTGTGCAAGTCATATCAGCAGAACCTACTTTCTTATAATAATTGGACCAAGTAGTACAAAGGTCTCTGAATGTCCTTGGGCCCACAAATTTTTGGCAGCACAACATTCAGAATGGTCATGATATATGCTGTGAATGTTTAAAGTAACTATACATTCTGCTTCCACAATGAGAGATATAATGGTGCTGCATGCATTATTTATGGTACACAGGATCATGATAGTTCCTGATCTTGGATGGATTCAAACAAAATACAAAATAAGTTAATGTTCTCTTCCTAATGATGTTTATTTTACTTCCTTATAAATTAATGGGAGTTTTGTGCAGACATTGAGAAGGGAAATGCACCCTAGCAAATTAATACATATGAAAAGTAGTTAATATACTTCAAGCATCATTAGTAATCTCATAATAAAAACCTTAATGTCATGGTCCCTTTACTAATGCAAAATGGTATATTTTAAACTTAAGATATGAAAAAAGTGTCATTGCATAAACTTATCATTTGATAGTTTGGAATGCAGCACAAGTATGCATACGATACTAGTAATCTAATACTTTTTTTGCTGCAGTCCCATAATTTTAAATTCGTAAATAAAACAACCGGGCACTATTTGAGAGCCAAGAGAACAAGAACTACACAACCTGTATGTCAAAATTAGCTTCTGTTTGGAAAGGAAGTGTTGACAGACCTTACCTATGACAGTGCTAGAATGATAACCACAATATCATGTTTAGCTACCACCCATTCACAAAGTTCACATCACTTAACCTCAAGAAAGTATGATACATTTCCTTAACAGCTTTTCTGTTTTCCAGAGTATTGCAGCATAGAAGCCTGTTAAGCAAGTATTAGCATTCAACTGGAATTTAATCTTTGCTTGACACAGTTGATATAAGTCACTGGAACTATTCACATACTTAAATGCTTTTCAGGATCAAGGAATTCAATAGGGAGATATTTATACTGTACCATTATATGAGGCACTGGGGAGATCTCATCTAGAGTTATGCATGGAGTTGTGGTCTATGTTTAAAAAAGATTAACTCAAAATGGAGCAGGTGCAAAGAAGGGCTACTAGTATGAGCTGAAGAAGGGAAAGCCTAGTTTACGAAAGAAGACTAAAAAAAACCCTGTGCTTGTGCGACCTAACCAAAAGGCAGAGAACGGCAAGGTTTCCACCTTCTTCTGTAGCATAGGTCACTTGCTGATTTAAGCTTGTGTAAATGATGGATTCCTTGTAACTTGAAGTCTTTAAATCATGATTTGAGGACTTCAGTAACTCAATCAGAGTTAGGGGGTCTCTTACAGGAGTGGGTGCATGAGGTTCTGTAGCCTGCAATGTTCAAAGTCAGACTAGATGATCACAATAGTTCCTTCTGACTTCCAAGTCAAATAACGTGTCCTGGAAGACAAGCAATTTTTGAATAGTCAAAGGAATTTTCATCACAATTACTAAGAGTTAAGAGATGTCTCTTTCCTGTTACTGGGACATTTCAGTAAGTGTGGTTTGTAGAATCAAGATTTACTGAATGACAGGCCTGCAAAAGAGTAGGCTATGAAAAAACAATAATCAAAGGCCATATTTAAAAGCCCCTGCAAACAAACAAGCCTAAAATTCCCTTGTTCTATATGTTGTTTGTCTCTCTTTAGACTTCTAAAATTTATGTCTTAAGTGTGTTGTTTGACAGGTGTTTTGATGTCTAAATCATACCCATAAATTATGTCTAAAAGTGCTTTGGTGTCTGACAGAGACTAAGTGATGAAATATTGCACAGAAGACCTTGACTGTCCTTGAATGATATTTAGAAATAAACAGAAAGGAAGATAACTGCCCTGCATGAAGCAGAACAAAAAAAAAGTGACCTAATGTGACCAAAGATATAGTGCTATACATCCAGCTGAGGCCATCATTAATTCTCACATCACAAATTCTATGGTTACAAGCCACCTTGTGTTCCACTTCTTAAAGATGCACTTGGCTATGCCATTATTATTTCCATTAAGCATGGTCTGTAGCTTGAATTTCCTCACACAATTCAGCCCTTGTCTCCATTAGATATTGTATAAAAATGTGAGTCCTCCATGTTACAAATCCGAAATACATCTGCTCTCATTCTTTGAATTACCCTGTTCCAGGTTAGTCAGTTTTCAACTCTGCATGCAATTTTGGGAGCACAGCAATGGCATCTCCACTCCCAGATTAAATCCAATTAATCTTCCCTTTATGACTGTAGTGCAGAGTGGAGTTAAAAAAAACTTGATCGTTTATTTGTCAATTAAAAATGAAATGAATGAATCAAACTTGTCATTGTGGACTCCTAAAAGAACAAGAGTTTTATTTATTACAGTGAGTTAATTCAAGAACATCAAACCTGATGTGCAAGTCATCCCTATTCAGTACAGCACGGAAATGGGTACTAGGGATGTAAAATCCTGTTTAATTGGCTAACCCTATTGTTTATCTGGTTAACTGATTAGAGGGGGGCAGCCCTCAATCACTTCCCCCGCTGCAGGCAGGGACTCCTCTAGCTGGCCAGAGCAGCCACTGCCTGCACCCTGCACTCCCCTCCTCCCCCCACCACAGGCAGAGGCTGAGCCGGCTGGGCTGGGGGCATGCCCGAGTCTGGACTGCAATAAGGGCTGACTGTCCTCAGCCCCACCCCCTTCCGGGGACACAGAGCCAGTCTCCCCCACACACTCCTTGCCCTAAGGCCCACAGTGGCTGTCAGCTCTACTGTCTGAAAACATGTGGCAAACTCACCTTGAAGTTCTCTCCATCATCAAACCCAAACGTCTGTCTCTGCCTAATACCTGGGGTTCCCCCCAGGGGTATCCTCAATACAAGATACTGTGACAGCTGAAAGGAGGGTTGATTTTACTAAAACAACACACACTTTTTTTTCCTGTAGAGAAGCAAAGGGACACTAAACTATGTCACACTCCTATCTTCATATCCCTTCCTTTTCTCTTTTCTTTTCTCTTCAGCATCTGAGGAAGTGAGGTGTAACTCATGAAAGCTTATGCCCCAATACATTTGTTAGCCTTTAAAGTGCCACCAGACTCCTTGTTATGTTTGCTGAAACAGACTAACGTGGCTACCCCTCTTAATATCCTAGAATTGGTTCCCTCTGCTCCAGCTTCACATTCTCCTTGCTTCAGACATCCTTAGTAACACCACACAGGCTCAAAGTGGGGGCAGGATGGCTTAGAGTGGTTCTCTGACTAAAAGGCAATTTCCCCTCTCTTGGTATTCATACCTCCCTATCAATTGCTGGGAGTGATCTGCATCTACACTCTGACTAAATTGGCCTCCTTAACACTGGTCCAACACTTGATGAATTCCTTCCTTCCTTTGATATACTAGAACATACGTACACACATACCACTGGGATTTCCACTCCATGCATCTGACGAAGTGGGGTTTTTTACCCACAAAAGCTTATGCCCTAATAAACTGGTTAATCTTTAAGATGCCACAGGACGCCTTGTTGCTTCTGAATAAAGTTAGCGTGTGTAATATTAACGCATTCTCCCAAATCTGCTCAAGCAAAGTCACATGACTGAGAGGATAAGTGGAGTTAAACACTTATAAAATGACACAGGTACATTGCCTCTCACTAAGGCTTTGTCTCCACTGAGTCTAAAGCAGCCACAGCAGCACTTTACACTGAAAGTATGGTTACAGCACAAGCACCGGGAGCGAAATCTACCCGAGCTCTATGTAAACCACCTCTGTACAGGGAGTAGTTAACAGTGGTGAGAGCACAGATCCCAACACTGTACTCTGGTTCATATTGATGCTTTATAGTGCTGTAACTTGCTGCACTCAGAGGGGTGTTTTTTCATACCCCAAGCCAGAAAATTACAGCACTGTAAAGTGCTAGTGTAGACTTGGCCTTAGTAAAAGCTGGCATCTATGTTATGGCATAGTGCTTTTGGAAGGGAAAGTCAAGTGCTATTACAGAACTAAGGATGCTACTGGTATCTTATTTTAATACTATTTCCCAACAAACATTTGCAGGATTTTTTTTTTTAAGTAAATCACTTTCATGTTATTATTCTATAACTAAACTGCTGTCATTCTGAGTGATGGGTGTTTCCTATCAAATATATTCTATATTTTCCTTGCATAGAAAAATCTGAAGCTGCCAGTCTCACTGTACTGCCAAACAAAATACTTGTTGCCCCACCGTCATTTATATTGTTAGAGTATAGTTTGTCACATATGCTCCGAATGCAGAGTCATTCAAATGAAATGAAAAACAGTCTGGAATAGCTCATTCATTAATTTTCACAGCAGTTGGTGCCCTGCTGGCATTTGAAATTAGCGTAAGGAAAAGTTCAAGAGATTTAGCTTCATTTCCAATCGCATCTTCTTCTATGATTTGAGAAATGTTACAAATAGATTCAATTGCATTAGTGAAAAGCTAATTGCAGAGCAAAAGAGAGGAATATTAAATGCTAAGTACCAAAAACTAATTTCAAAGCAACATCGTTTTACCAACCAAATCATCTATTACATGAAAAATTACACTGCAAGTAATAAACTGCAGTGGGGTCTAGATCTCACTGTAGATTGCTCGAATCCCCGAGGATGCTGGCCATTGAAGTGTTAAATGACAAAATGAAAAGAAAATATTCTGTCCCTGTTCAGTTCCCAGCTCCAGGCGCTACCAGACTTCTATGCAATTAGAGCCAAGGTCTAAATAGAGCTTCACAAGCCTGGAGTTCTTATGGTTATAATAAATTCTTTAGGGTTTTTGGCAGGATTGGTGGGGGGAGAGAGAGAGAAGAGGGCAAGAGCTTTGCAAGCTTTTGAAACCATGCAGTGCTCTTAAGGAAGGACTGGAATTTCTTAAAGATTCCCATCGGCCATTCATTTTCAAGGCGCCCACTAGCTTTCTATTAAAATATTCTGACCAAGCCCTTAAACAGAAAAAGGGTTTTAAATAAATTGATCTCTTATCATCATGGCCTCCTGTTTTAATCTCTATCCCCACTGGGCGTGAACACTTCAGAGGCTACTCAGCAAATGCCTGCAATTCAGGACTCGAGAGTGGGCCACCCAAAGACACTTGACACACTTTTTTTCATTAAAATATCCAGCACATTTTACTGTTTGTTTTAATGTTGAGGGAGTCAAAATGCTGCACGACTGAGAAAATAGCATAGGAATAGTGTGGGATTCTGAATATTCTATTGACGTTTCAGCAAGACCTAGTATGAATCGGGATGCCAGTGAAAGCTGAATGTCACCCTGAAGTCTACTCAACAAGGTAGTGCTGTGCAGTATGTTTTAAAGCATCTCTCGTGTGTCCCTAGTGACTAATGCACATTAGGGATAACAAGCTATTCACTGCCAGCTAACAGTTACACCTTGCTCTCAAGTAACAGAGATCTAGTCTTGAGTGCTAAGGCTCAAATGCTGTCTGTGCACTATCATCATCACTGCTGAATTTAGACCATATAGAAGCAGGACACTGCCAATCCAGATCGTATTACTGTACACACGCTCTAGTTTTCAAATAAGAGATAAATGCATGACAAAGAACGACTGGGTCACATACTCTCCTCCTCTGCACCATGAGCTTTTGGTGGATGTTTAGCGAGACCATGGCTACCAATCTACCACTAGGGCAGTCTATGCAGAGGTGTAGTCCATGTAGAGGTGCAGGTACTCCAAGTGGATGACTGGACACCTCTGGCAGTGATCTCCAACCTTTTAAAGTATCACTTTTTGAATGTAAGTGCAATCCAGGATCTACCTCAAACCCAAATACCTTTGCCTCACCTGTGCCCCTTCTCCTAGGCCCTGTTCCTGCTCACTCCATCCTCCCTCCCTCCCTCCCCCATACATCCTCCCTTTCATCAGGCAGGGGCAGAGGCCTGGGGTGCAGGCTCTGGTCTTGGGCTAAAGGATTTGGAGTATGAGAAGGGCTCTGAGCTGAGCCTGGGGTAGGAGTCAGGATGCAGGCGGGGGTTCAGGGTAAGGTTCTGGAAGGGAGTTTGGGTCTAGAAGGGCTCAGGTCTAGGGCAGAGGCTTCGGGTGCAGCAGGGGGTACATGACTGGGACAGGGATTCAGGATGCAGCCTCCAGCTGGACACTGTTTACCACAGGTAGCTCCTGTGTGGTGGTGCAGTGGGGCTAAGGCAGGCTCACCCCTGCCCTGGCCCTGCACCACTCTCAAAAGCAGCCAGCAAACTCCCACCGTCCCAAACCCTGTTCTACCCTCCACCCCCGTTCTGTGGAGACAGAATACAGGATGGGAGAAGGGGACAGCTCCAAGACAAAGGGCAGGAGGTGCACAGCAGTGGGGGGGAGGTACAGCTGAAGTGCTGCACTTGATAGCCTCTTGGCTAAACCAGTCAAAATCACCTGTCAGAAGCTCCAAGCTTTACCAGTAGATCTCCAATCTACTGGTTGGTGACCACTGACCTATGGGATGATTTTAGGGTTTCCTGTAGAGAAGCTGTCCCAGAGTCAGACCTTGCAAATCCTGGAGTCCCATCCTCAAATACTCTGGTAGGTTGGCTGCTGAGGAGCTATACGGTCTTCAGTTAGAACTCCTCCCAGGTTTCACTTCTATTGCCACCAAAAGAAAAAGGAACCATTCCACACACTCCATGAATGTTTCATTGGCAGTTATGACCAGGCTCACTGGAAAACACACATACCTATATTTTTGTGATCAGGAGCATTAAGGAGCAAGAGGTAGGGAGGGGAGGGAAGGTAAAAGCCAAATCCCACTCAAAAGGTATTTCACAAATATTTCATGCCATGGCTGCTGTAAAGAAGATGACAGGAACCATAAGCAAGCTGTTCAACTAATATTAGGCGAAATCTGTGTATGTTAGTGAACATAGTCCATACAATGGTTTTTTTAATAACTTAAAAGAAAATGGAATAATAATATTTAGTATTGATAAAGGTATCCGAAGAAGAGTAGAAAATATAAATAGCGTGGAAAGATTCAGAATGATTTCTGCTAGAAACCAGAGCTCAAAATGGTATTTCATTAGTTAAAATAAACAGGCTAAGGATTAAAGCTATGAAAAGGGAGGCTCTGCAAAGAGGAGGATCTAAGGATTGTAGTAGATTGAATTCTAAACCCCATAACAGTGTTCAAATAGGTATTACAACAGCCAAGTTATGGGATACAGAAACATCAGGTATGAAATACAGTTTCAAATAAACCAAGTTCTGGATATATTAGCAAGGCCATATGCTGAGTACCATTTTGATCACCTTCCAAAGGAACCAGAATGAAATGCAGACTGTCTCAAGCTGTGATCTTGGACTGAATAAACTAAGCAAAGTCAGAACTTGTATTAGAGATCCCCAGCTGGTGTAAATCAGTATAACGCCACTAAGGTCAATGATAAGTGTTTGGACAATGGTCACTGTATTTTGGAAATCAGACATGCCTTTGTGGTGACATTTTTAGGTCTACATAATAGCCTAACAAAAAAGAAAAGTAAAATTTTTAAGATGTGTGCTGGTGTCTGACAGATAACAGAATCATGGACCACTAGAACTGTAAGGGACCTTGAGAGGTCATTGAGTTCAGTCCCTGGCACTCACAGCAGGACCAAACATCATCTAGATCATCCCTGAAAGGGGCTTGTTTAACCTGCTCTTAAATATCTCTACCTTGACAGTCAGGAAGCTTTTCTTAATGTCCAACCTAAACCTCCCTTGCTGCAATTTAAGGCCATTGCTTCTTGTCCTATCCTCAGAGGTGAAGGAGAATAATTTATCTCCCTCCTGCTTGTATCACCCTTTTAGGTACTTCAAAGTTATGTACCTTGTCAGAATTCTCTTTTCTAGTTCTTTGAATCTTCCCTCATCTTCCCTTTCCATTCCTCCCTGTTTTCTAGACTTTTAATCATTTTTCTTGCTCTTCTCTGGAATGTCTCCACATACAGGCAGTCCCCGAGTTACGCGGATCCGACTTACATCAGATCCGCAGTTACGAACGGGGCTTTTCTCGCCCCCAGAGGACGGGAGCGGCGGGACACCCAGATGCGCTGCGGTCCCGCCGCCCGCGTCCTCCGGGGCGAGAAAAGCTGCTCCGCGTCTCCCTGGTCTGCTGACGGGGAGCAAAAGCCTCGGAGGACGGGGAGCAAAGCCTCGGAGGACGCCGGCAGTGGGACAGCCGCAGCATGTCTGGGCTGTCCCGCTGCCCATGTCTTCCGTGGCTTTGCTCCGCGTCTCCCTAGTCTGCTGGGGGGAGCTCCCCCCCACCCACAGCAGACCAGGAAGATGCAGAGCAAAGACGCGGAGGATGCGGGCGGGACTGCGGCGCGTCTCGGCGGTCCCGCCACCCGTGTCTCCCTGGTCTGCTGGGTAGGAGGGGGCGCAGCTAGTGCGGTTCTTCCCCCCCCCCCCAGCAGACCAGGCTTTTCTCACCGACGATGCCTGGGACAGAGCAGCTGGGGCACTGCTGGGTTGGTCCTGCAGCGCCGCTCCTCAGCGCTACTGGACCAACCCAGCAGCTCCCCAGCTGCTCTGCCCGAGGTGTCCCCAAGTCAGCCGCTGCTGAAACTGACCAGCAGCTGACTACAGGAAGCCCGAGGCAGAGTTGCTCTGCCCCAGGCTTCCTGGAATCAGCCGCTGGTCAGTTTCAGCAGCGGCTGACTTGGGGACACCTGCAGTAGAGCAGCTGGGGTGCTGCCAGGTTGGTCCAGTAGCGCTGAGGTGCGGTGCTGTGGGGACCTACCCGGCAGCGCCCCAGCTGCTCTGTCCCAGGCGTCCAAATTCAGCCGCTGTTGAAACTGATCAGCGGCTGATTCCAGGAAGCCCAGGGCAGAGCAACTCTGCCTCGGGTTTCCTGTAGTCAGCTGCTGGTCAGTTTCAGCAGCGGCTGAATCTGGACACCAGTTCCGACTTATATACAAATTCAACTTAAGAACAAACCTACAGTCCCTATGTTGTACGTAACCTGGGGACTGCCTGTATTTCCTAAAATGTGGCACCCAGAACTCGACACAATACTTCAGTTGAGGCCTAATCAGCACAGAGTAGAGCAAAAGAATGACTTCTGTTAAGGCATCCCAGAATCATGTTTGATTTTTTTGCAACAGTGTCACACTGTTGACTTATATTTAGCTTTTGGTCCACTATGACTCCCAGGTCCCTTTCTGAGGTACTCATTCCTACACAGTCACTTCCCATTCTGTATGTGTGAAACTGATTGTTCCTTCCTAAGTGGAGTATTTTGCACTTCTCCTTCTTGAACTTCATCCGATTTACCTCAGACCATTCCTTCAATTTATCCAGATCATTTTGAAGTATAATCCTATCCTTCGAGTACTTGCAACTTTCCCAGCTTGGTATCATCCACAAACTTTGTAAGTGTATATTCTATGCCATTATCTAAACAGCTGAGGATATTGAACAAAACTGGTCCGAAAAGTGATCCCTGTGGAACCCCACCTGTTATGCCCTTCCAGTATGACTGTGAACTCTTGATAACCTTTCCCAGAGAGTAGTTTATCCAACTAGTTATGCACCCATCTTATAGTAGCCCCATCTAGGTTGTATTTCCCTTGCTCATTTATAAGAAGGTCATTCTACTCAACGGCAAGGCATGCATATTTCTCCAACCCAAGGATTTTTGCCAGTAACTGTCTGCAAGAGATTGTCACAGGCATGTAGCCATGGCGACCTGGCTGGACCGTGGCCTACCCACTTATCATCCAGGCCCACCCCAGTCCCAGCCTCTGTCCACCTTCCCTATGCTCCAGCCAAGGTCCAGGTTCTGGGGTCAGAGTGTGGGGCTTGCCTCACTTAGCCAGTCTGATGCTCCAGCTGTGAAGCTGGGGCAAGGACTTGCCTTCCACCCAGTGCTCTTACCACACTCTCCAGCTGGAGCACCAGAGCAGAGTATGCCCCTGTGTCCCAGTCCTGCTCTTGGGCTTGAGCACCAGGCAAATCGAGGGAGCAAGCCTCCAACCCCCAGTCCTCAGCTGGAGTGCCAGGCAGGAGGACAGCCCGGACGAGGGTGCACTTTTCTATAGCCCTGTCACCCCCCCCCCCCATTTTTCCAGGAACTTGGATCAGAGCATCTATTGCACTGCAGGGGACTGGAGGAGGGGCAGAGGCCTCAATGACTCCTGCCCCACCCTCCTTTCATTCCCTGCTCACGTAAGTGTCCAAGTCTGCCAATGCCACTGGTTTGTCATGGAATACTGAGTAGTTGAGTGAGAAAACTGCTTTGATGACGTTGGCGATTGTTTCTCTCCTCACTGAAACCTGTTCTCCACTGACTACTTTCCCAGACTGTTTGTTTCGGGAATAACAGTCAGACTGTATACAATTTAGCCATAGGCATTGGAGAAACATAAAAACCAAAACCAATTTTGTTGATTGAATGGAGAAACACAGGACATTTCAGGTGTTTGAAAAATTGTTCCTGGAAGACAGGGAGATCTTACAGCAATAGGCGAATGTCAGTAAAAATAGGACCAATGGTTTTTAATTTCAAGTCTTCTTGTAATAATCCAGGGTATATCTACACTACAAAGTTAATTCGAACTAACAGATCCAGACTAAAAAACAAGTTCGAATTAGCATTTTGCTAATTCAAACTAGCATGTCCACATTAAGTGGACCCTGAACCGGGCTTAACGATGGCCGGAAGCAGTGCCGGCAGGGCATCAGAGGAGGACTTAGAGCGTGGAGATGCTGTCTCAGGCTAGCCGAGGGCTGTGCTTAAAGGGTCCCGATCCCCACCCCGGACAGACAGTTCTCAGGGGTGCCCTGCTTGCAAAGCAGTCCTGGCTTGGATTGCCCGGACTACCCACACTGGGCACATCACACCACTCAGCCATCAGCCCAGCTGCACTTGATGCAGGCTGCCATCTGGGAAGAGCTTCCACCCCCAGAAGCCCGCAGAGCCAGCCCAGTCCTCCCCATCGGGGGCTCGTACTCCGTTCCTCCCTCACCTCCTTCCACTTACCCTTCCCTAGCCCCTCTTCTTGATGTACAAAATAAAGATAACGTGTCTTCCAAAATGGAATCTGTCTTTATTGAACAAAACTGGGGGAGAAAGGGAAACAGAGGTGGGAGAGGGGAAGAGAGAGGCTGGGAGAAGGGAGGGCAGCTAAAATGATCAGGGGTTGGGAACAGGTCCCATATGAAGAGAGGCTAAAGAGACTGGGACTTTTCAGCTTAGAACAGAGGAAACAGAGGGGGGACAGGATAGAGGTCTCTAAAAGCATGAGTGGGGTAGAGAGGGTGCATACAGAAAAGTTCTTCATTAGTTCCCATAAAGAAGGACTAGAGGACACCAAAGGAAAGGAATGGGTAGCAGGGTTCAAACTAGTAACAGAAAGTTGTTCTTCACAAAGCAAAGAGTCAACTTGTGGAACTCCTTGCTGCAGGAGGCTGTGAAGGCTTGAACTAGAACAGAGTTTAAAGGGAAGTGAGATCAAGTCATGGAGGCTGGGTCCATGGAGTGGTATTAGCCAGGGGGTAGGAGTGGTGTCCCTGCCCAAGGTTTGCGGAAGGCTGGAGAGGGATGGCACGAGACAAATGGCTTGGTCACTGTCTTCGGTCCATCCCCTCCAGGGTCCCTGGGGTTGGCCGCTAGGGTAGGCTGCTGTCGGCAGACAGGCTACTGGGCTAGATGGACCTTTGGTCTGACCCAGGACGGCCATTGTAAGCTCAGGGCTCAGGGTCGGGGGTCTCACTGGACCCCCTTGATTCTCTTCCACACCTGCTCCTGGGTGGCCAGGCTGGCAGCTCTACTGCCCTAGCCAGCCACTTTCCTGTGCCTAGTGTGGAGATCGTGGACGAGGTCCACGATGTCTGCACTAGCCCACTTCAAATTCTCCAGCCTGGTAAATTCATCCTCAGGAGCCAAGGGAAGGAGAGATATCAGGGGGAGCGGAAGAGAGGTGGAGGGATGGAGCTGTCCCCCTGCTTTCCTTCTTACTGTATCCCCTGGCAATCAGCCCCAAAAGCCACTTCCCAAATGGCAGAGTGGCTAACTACATGCTGTTTTCCTGGTGGAATTTTAAGTTACAAGAAATCTTAAAGTGATCCTCGGCTCTGGGGTCCTGATGAAAAGCCCACTGAAGCCAGTGGGAGTTCTTCTTGGCCAAGATACCTTTATGAAAATTGAAGATACAATCAAATTAAAAAGCCATCCGTTATTCCATGGAGCAACACACACAGACAAGTCTTCTCCACATACAAATATCAGACCTCCTGCCCTCATCTCTTTACTCAGGCTTGAGAGGAGGAAGGGAAGAAACATGTAGTATGCCCTGACGGCCAACAAGAAGTCATGCTAGATCAACAGGCTACTCATCCCAGTATCCTGTCAAACCACAGAGGGATTGACCACAATATAGGACAGTCCCTTATCATCCAGTCCTGCTTGTGACAATCCAAGGTTCAGGGACACTCAGATCACAGAGTTGCATTCCTCACCATCTTAGCCAATAGCCATTCATGGACATATCCTCCACCTACCTACTGAATTCTTTTTTGAACCCATATTCCCTGGCAGTGATTTTCACAGGTTAACAGTGTTGTGAAGCATTTCCTGAGGCTGTTTGAGGCTTGCTGCCTATTCATTTGATTGGGTGACTCCTGGTTCTTGTGTTCTGTGAAGGGATAAACAACATTTTTCTATTTACTTTCTCCATATCACTCATTATTTTAATGGCCTTCATCATATCCCACTTAGCTTTCTCTTTTCTAACCAGAACAGCTCCAGTCTTTTTAATCTCTCCTCATATTGAAGTTATTCCATAGCTTAATTGTGTTCATTGCCCTTCTCTGCAGCTTTTCCAAATCTAATCGGGTTTTTTTTAGGAGACGCAATTCAGAACTGCATGCAGTATTTGAAACATGGGCATACAATGGATCCACATAGCAGCATAATGTCTTATTTATCCCTTTTGTAATGGTGATTAATAGTCTGCTTTTTTGACTGCTGCTGCACATTGGACATTCATCTGCCTTGAGGGGTAACAACCAATTGAGACTCCCATTTGCCTCATTGGCACAGGGTGCATCACGCACTGTTGGGCCAGCACCTCCCTCTGGCCATGCTGTAGATTAGTGCTTCAGGTCAATAATACCCTACTACGGTTTGTACGCAATTGCTTTGTCTCTTCCTCTAGTCTGCAGGTCCTTTCTTACCACAAGAACTGCAGCATCCTCTTGTGACTCAGTCCTGTGGCTGTGTCACTCAGCATTCCCCCTTTTGGAGTAACAGAGGCCCTTCTCCCTGGGGAGTCCTAATCAGCTTTCCCCCTCACTGCCCCATAGTGCCAGACCCTCAGTGGCTGGGAGGGACCCAGCTCCCACCTTTTACTCTGGGTTCCAGTTGGGACCCTCAGCTCAGCAGTTCTTGATCTTTCTCTCTCAGCTCATTGCTCTTTACCTGGACTATTTCCAGCCACATCTAGGCCCCTTCCCCCTCTTTGTACAAGCTGTATAATCCTCTCCCCCAAGGAATAACTACTCCTGCCTACCTCTCTACAGCCTTTCCCAACAGCCACCATTTGGCACCAGCTACTGGGTTTTACAGGCCCTACCTCTTCCTGCACAGCTGAACGTGTTTGCAATTATTTGTCTGCTCCCAGCTTTTCTTCCAGGTTCAGCCTGTGGAGTTAATTGGCCTATGTCATCTTAGGCCCTGTCAGTTCCCAGAATCTCATCACACTGATATTGAAGTTAGGCATACTAGCCTGGATTTACCATGATCATCTCTAGATTTGTTTTTAAACCACCACACACACACATACATACTCTATATTGTGGTGTTGCACTACTCTACAGTAATCTGACATGGAGGCTAATTTAAACAATAGGTCACATATGCTGATTATGAAATTGCAGAACTACTGTTACATTTCCTTCAGAACACCTGGCTGACCTCCATGTGACCACAGTGATGTATTGTTTAATGTATCCACTTGTTCCAAAGTCTCCTTTATTGAGCTCATTCTGGGGCAGTTTTCCCAGTCAGCATAAGAACATAAGAACGGATGTACTGGGTCAGACCAAAGATCCATCTAGCCCAGTAGCCTGCCTGCCAACAGTGGCCAGCACCAGGTGCCCCAGAGAGGGTGGACCAAAGACAATGATCAAGCGATTTGTCTCCTGCCATCCCTCTCCAGCCTCTGACAAACAGAGGCCAGGGACGCCATTTCTATCCCCTGGCTAATAGCCTTTTATGGACCTAACCTCCATGAAATTATCTAGCTTCTCTTTAAACTCTGTTATAGTCCTAGCCTTCACAGCCTCCTCTGGCAAGGAGTTCCACAGGTTGTCTACACGCTGTGTGAAGAAGAACTTTCTTTATTAGTTTTAAACACAGGGATCCCTGCAGAAGATAGGAGGAAAGGACCAAAGCAAAGAATTATTTTAGCATCCCTTCAATGGCTTTGTCTTTCTTGAACGCTTCTTTGGCACTGCGGTTGCCCAGCAGCTTGACTGACTGTCTGGCAAGCTTGCAGTCTCTGATGGTGTGAATGTTTGCTGTTAGTTTGCATCATTAGCCAGTTGCTCTTCTGATTCTCTTGGCCTGCCTTAATATACTTCAAATGCCAGACTTCACGTTCCTTTCCATTTTCCCTCAGAAGGATTTGACTTGATTTTTAAAGGATGCCTTTTCCTTTAGGCCACCCTGTCTAAACAGAAGAGTAAAAGATGGACATTTTAATTTTTTTCTAACTATTTGGGCTATAATTCAATGTGAGCCTCTATTACAGTGTTTTAAATAGTCCTCATACTATTTGCAGGCATTTTACCCTTGTGGTTCTTCCTTTTAATTTCCATTTAACTCACTTCATCATTTTGGGTAGTTCCCCTTTTTGGAGTTAAATGCTACCACAGTGGGTTTCTCTAGTATTTTCTCCAACAAAAATGTTGGTAGAATACAATTTATGGTCACCATTACACAACATTTGAGAAATATTCACCTCTTGTACCAGATTTTATGCTCCATTTAGGACTAAATCAAGAATTATAACTCTCTCCCTCCAAATTGCTTCCTGGAGCAGGTTGTCCTAGAACCACTGAATATACGGTGTCTAGAAATTTTCTCTGCACCACTGCCTAAGGTGATATGCAATGAGGATTTTTGAAGCTCCCCTCCCCGCCTTCATGAGTTGTTAGCCTTTGCAGCCTCTGTAGTCTCCCTAGAGATTTCAGTCACTGTCACTATCCTGGTCAGATCAATAATATTTTCTGCTCTTTCTGATGGTGTGAATTTCCCCATACTTATCCTGACAGGGCTAAATTAAGCCAGCAAATTAAGCAATGGATAGGGAGAGATTTAGGCTCTGAAGGAGCCACTAGCTAGAAACCAGATTCAGCTGGACAGAAACAGCAGGGACTTGTATAGTGGCCAGGATCTGAGAGCAGAAAAAGGATACAGAAAAGCAGGCAGCTATCACTCTGTAGAAGAAGGGAGGTAGGTTGGGGATTACAGGTTATAGTCTAGTTACTCCCTGGGAGGAGAGAGATGGGAGGCTGGTAAAACTAGTGAATGGGAGGCCAGAAAGGTAGGAGACTCAGGAGAAAAGCAACAAGGAGTAGGAATGAAAACCTTGATGCCTGAGTAAGAGGGGCCCTGAACTGGAACTTAGAATAGAGGGTGGGTCTAGGTTCCCCTAGCCCTCACTCAGTATAGAGTATAGACCAGGCAAAGGGTAGTGGGTTACCTGAGATAACTGTTAAGGTCTTTCCACACACTCCCACTTCCCCCAAAAGGGAGATACATACAGTGACCTGCCTGGAGGACCGAACTGTGAAGAAGAGGCTGTGGTTCCTCGCATGAGAGGGGCCTATAGAATGAGAAAGGACAGGGAGTAGGGACACTGCCACAGGACAGCAGCACTTGGCAGAGCTAAGCCCCAGGAGATGGTGCCACTAGCAGCAAGTGGATCCCAGGATGCTGTTCTATTCTTATTTGATGATAGAATTTCTGTCCTGAGATTCAATAGTATAGACCAGTCCATTTAAGTGTGATGTACTGATATATGAATATGTATAGCTGTACACTGGCATTACTGAGTCCCTTTCATTATTGTCCTAGCAAGTTTCCATGATGCCTATTGTAGCAATATCCTTATTTAACATGGGACACTCTAGTTCACCCATCTTACTATTTAAACTCATCCATCTGTATAAGCACTTGGGCATTGTCAATATTCAGCTGCTTGTCTGGCTGAATATTTAAAAGGGGGCCTCTTACCATTGATTGTTCCTCACCTGTTCTTTTAACATTTCCTAGGATAGAGTGTTCCCCTTTAATTCATCTAAGCAATGCCTCCTCCATGCTTAGCAGTTGTACCCCAGCCCTTAGTTCAAAAACTCTCTCTATTCTTTGAGTTTTGCATGTCAGTCTTGTAACATTTTGGTTCAGGTGGTGCCCATCTTTCAGGTAGAGGCTCTTTCTTCTCCAGAAAGGCTCCCTAGTATCTTGTCTCCCCCTGCTTCAATATTCTCATCCATGCATTAAATTCTTTAGCTCTGCAGGTCTTCTGGGATCTGTGTGTACAACTGGAACATATCAGAGAATGCTACCTTGTAGATGTTTTTAATTTGAGTCTCTTACCCAAATTTAGCCTTAGGGAAAAGTTGGAGAGCAGTCTCTGTATCACTGATGTCTACATGTTCTGGGACCACTATCTAGAGGACTTGACTTGCATCCTTGTTACCCAGCAGACAGGTTAGGGGGTGATTCTCCCGGCCATCACACAAGCAGTTCTCTTTCTAATAAATGAATCTGCCATGACTATTACCTGGCTCTCCCTAGTAACTGGTGTTCCCTCCTCAAATGAGGTATTCTCAGTGCAAGAGGACATAGTGACATTATCTGGAGGGGGGAGTCCCAGCTATGCAACTGTTTCCTTCTGCTATACCTAAAGATTCTCCTTCTGAGAGAGTTTCATCTTCCTCAAAAAGCACCAGAGGCTATCAGTTGGGGAATGGGGGAAGAGAAGGAACAAAAAAACAACAACCCTTAGTCCCTTCACTTCAGCCACTTTGACCTCAAGAACCTATTGCATTTAAGGGCTAGGAGCTGCATTTGCTGTATGCACACTGTACCTTGTGCACAGGTCACCATCATGCTGCTTTCAGTATAATAAAGTAGTTAGCCCAGAGGCTGCTGCTGGATTCTTGCTTTTTCATTTCAGTAATATGGTGTACGGGGTTTGGAGTACTGGGGGAGGAAGCAATAGATTCCAAAGCTCAGGGCACCTTCCAGGGACCCGTCACCAGCACAGTTTCACTTTCCTTTCCTTCGGTGGCTGACTCTGCTTCACTCACTTTCACTGAGCTGGGGCAGGGGACTGGGCCTTACATGGTGGTGCTAGCTCTGAAGTGGGGTCAGAAATGGAGGGTTGCAGGTTCTAGCAAGGGGTTGGAGTACAGGAGGGGGTGAGGGCCAGCAATGGGGGATTATGGGAGTACAAGGGGGCTCTGGGCTGGGAAAGGGGGCAGAGTATAGAGGAGGTCTGAGGGTGGTGGATGGGGGGGGGAAGAGAGGTGAGCTTTGGACTGGGGCGAGGGATGAAGCAGGGGATTGGTGCTTGGGATTACAGCCAGTCCCCGATTTACAAACACCTCAATTTACGACCATCCTCACTTACGACCAGCGTCGCAGTAACACGTTGTGTTTGCGTGTTTGCAGTCGGGCAGCGTATTTATATGTTTCATTCCCTCATATCTTGCACTTACAGTATTGTTGGTGTTTGCTTGTGGCCACCATGGCAAGAAACAGGAAAAGGGTGATGAGAAAAGAAAGAGAAAAGGTATTGATTTGGAACAGAAAATAGTGATAATGAGACACTATGAAGGTGATCAAACCGTCATTCATGTCACGTAATTTAGGGCTATCGAAATCCACCGTAAGCACCACTATAAAGGATAGTGATCTCATGCATGAATCAGCAAAAGGGTCTGCACCTATGAAATCAAAAATTCTAACAAAGAAAAGAGCAGGTCCCATCCTGGAAATGGAAAAACTCTTAGTGCTTTGGATGGAAGACCATATTGAAAAACGCACGCCGTTAAGCCGCATGACAATACAAGCTAAAGATCGTAGTCTTTTTGAAGACTTAAAGAAAAAGGAGGGGTATGATTGCAACCAAACTTTCACTGCCAGTCACAGTTGGTTCAACCATTTCAAGACTTGTGCAAACTTTCACAGTGTGAAATTAAGTGGGGAGGCAGCCAGTGCTGATTTGAAAGCAGCAGAACCTTTCATAAAATAACTTGATAAGCTGATAAAAGAGGGAAATTATTTTCCAGAACAGATCTTTAATGTCGATGAGACAGATCTCTTTTGGAAGAAAATGCCTGAACGTACCTACATACATAATGAAGCCAAAACTATGCCTGGTTCTAAGGCTTTCAAAGACCATCTGACAGTCTTGTTAGGAGGCAATGTTTCTGCTTATAAATTGAAACCCCTCTTGATTTATCATTCTGAAAACCCTAGAGCCTTCAAGAATATCAGCAAGGCTACTTTACCAGTCCATTATCACGCTAATAAGAAAGCATGAATGACGCTGCACTTTTTGAAGATTGGTTCATGAACTGTTTCATCCCTGAAGTCAATGTATATTTTCTGGAAAAAGGAATTCCTTTCCGAATTTTGCTTATTTTGGATAATGCTCCAGGTCACCCTCAATACCTAAATGACTTACATTCCAATGTGAAAGTGGTGTTTCTGCCTCCCAACACCACATCTATTCTCCAACCCATGGACCAGGGGGCCATAGCTGCTTTCAAAGTGTATTATCTTCTCAGCACATTTGCAAAGGCAGTAGCTGCCACAGAATGCGAAAATGGCAAAACATTATGTGAATTTTGGAAGGACTACAACATTCTGCATTGCATAAGGAACACTGCTGCTGGGTGGGAGGAAGTCACTCCACAATGTATGAATGACATATGGAAGAAAATCCTAAAAAGATCTGTGAACAGTTTCAAAAGCTTTGAAAAAGAAAAAGCACTAGAAGACATTTCCAATAACATTGTACAGCTGGCGAAAAGTGGATATGAAAATGGATAGTGAAGACATATACCAACTGGTTGAGGATGTAGAGGAGGAGCTAGCAATGAAGATTTAATGCAGCTGGAGGCGGAGCGGGTAGCAGAGGAAGAGAGACAAAAAGCCCAAGAAGAAGTTCTCCCCCAAAAAATTGTGATGAAAGAAATGGCTGCAGCCTTCAGCAAAAGAAATGAAGGAATGCAAATGTTTGAAAAAATGGACCCTAATGTTGCGAGATTCTCAAAAGTGGATTGTTTAATTCAGGACACCCTGGCTTGCTATAAGGAAATTTATAACGAGAAGAAAAAACAAATTGTCCAGTCCAAAATTGATATTTTTTTGAAGAGAGCCCCCAGCACTGCTGCCTCCCAAACTGAACCAATGCCTTCTACAAGCAAAGGCACTGCTGAAGTAGAAGATGAATTTGTTGATGATGTTGATGATGTTGTTACTTTAGTATTGTCGCCTACCTCCTCTGATTCCTCAGCCAATTAATTCATTTCACATTCCTGTATTAAAATGACTGCATCGTGTTTTGTATTTCATGTTCATGTTTGTCAAATACAGTTTGCTGTCACTGCAGTAGTGTTGTTTTTTTCATGTGCTTTTATTTTTCATTGTGGACTGCTGTTTTGTCAGTGCTTGGTTACAGTCACAGTGCTCTGTACAGTACATACTATATAAGGGTGTTTCCGACTTATGAACAAATTGAGTGACGACCAGCTGTTCAGAACGTAACCCGTTCGTAAGCCGGAGAGCAGCTGTACTCTGGCTGGTTATGGTCAGTGAGACGAACATGGTCTAGCCCCATCTATCCTGGGTGGCACTATACTGCACCCTCAAGCTGCCAGGAGGTCTAGTTCCTGAGGTGGGGGAGCAGAAGGCACCGTGTGCTACACTGTCACACAGATACTCACCAGCTCCCAGTGACCAGGGAAGTTTACATCTGGAAAGGTGCTCACAGAAAGTAAACAAATAAGCCTGTAAAATATTCTACTGAGTGCTCTGAATGGAAGTGTGATTCCAAGTTAAATGAAGCTTACTCAACTAGTGTTACGCCAGGGGTCTCCTATGCTGTACTTAACATACTTAAGGTCTCATCTGAAGCTTAATTTCCACACACACAAAACTTGAAAAAAGAAAAACACTAAAAAGATTCAAATTGAAATGTGTTATATTTTTGCAATTTTTTGTTTGTTTTCTCCTCCATTCTCTCTCTTTGGCCTATAAATGCCCTCAAATGATTGATGTCTTGGAGCTTGAAGTAATTTCCACATACACTACTTTTTTGCAACTTTGGAAACATTGCAGAGTGGAAAGAGGAAAAATGGAAGACCAACACTGCAACTTTTCAAAAAGTTGTTAGAAATTTGCCTCTCGGGAAAGTGCAGTAGCATTAGCAGAATTTGAGTGCACCAGTGATCATAGCTTCTCCTCATTACAGCCAGTCTAACCATAGAGCTGAAGCAGCTATCAAGATTGCCAAAAAATTAATTTGAAAAGAGACATACTAGAAGAACAAAGACTCATGAACAGCCTTAGGGGATTAGAGAAAAACCAGCAGGAGGTCTAAGCAGCAGCCCAGTCTCATATTATATGCTATATAGACTATTTCCTATAGCAAATCAACTTTTGAAAACAGCAGTTGTGAAAAAGGACAAATTTAACAGTGAGAACAGCAAGTCAAAAATACTTCTATGACAAAGGCACAAAACAGCACTCTGAATTTCAGGCTACGTCTACACTTCCTCTTTTTTGTGGAAAAGGCAATGCAAATGAAGTGTACATTAGCAACTTCTCGACCTTCATTTGCATAATCTCATCCAATGCTTTTTGCACAAGAGGTTTTTGCGCAAAAACTAGCAGTGTAGATGGATCCGTTTTGCACAAAAACACCTTTTGCACAAGATCCTTAAGCTGCAAAAACCTCTTGTGCAAAAATCCTTGGGCAGAGATTATGCAAACGAAGCATGAGAAGTTATTAATGAGTGCTTCATTTGCATTGCCTCTTCAGCAAAAAAGAGGCAGTGTAGACGTAGCCTCAGATAGGAGTGCAGTCAGTACCTAAGGACAGAGGCAAAAGATGGAGGGTAGGAATAGTAAGGAATAGTGTCAAGGTTAGAGATGATAGAAGTAGAAGAAGAATTCTGCAGCCTCAACAAAAAAGTAGAAACCATTAGTCTCAAGGGACGACCCTAACAACTTCAAGAAAACCAGACTAAATTAGTCCAAACAAACTAAAAAGGCCCGTTGATATTATTCCAGGGTTGTGTTGAGGTTGAACCTAACAAGCAACATATGGGTCCACAAATCAGTTAATCAAAATTGGAATACAGCTTGGACCCCCTTGGTCTAACACCCTCAAGACTTGACCAATTCTGAACAAGAGAGTTTGCCAGATCAGGGGAGGTCAGGGATCTCCCAGGGGGCCAACAGCCTGTTGGCCAACTCCACTCCTGGCCATCGGCCCTGCTGGTGATCCTGGTTGCCAGCAGTTTCCACTGGTCAGCCAGGTTGAACTGTCAGCCTCCAGGGTCACAGTCCCTTTTTCCCCGGACTCCCAACCAACAGGGCTCTCTAGTCCAGTAACATCCATGGGCCTGCAAGACCACGAATCTTGACAGATCAGAGAAGTTCAACCTGTAGTAGATTTTAATGCTAAATGGTGGATAAAAGGAGGGGAGGAATATGTGATGGGGTATACTCACCAAATCAGCCCCAAACAAGTTAAATTTGGCCAGGTGGGCTTAATCAGCCTACTGAACTTCCAACAGGGGAGATTTAGGCTTAGAATTAGAAAGTCACCTGCAAGGAATCAGATGAGGTTCCCATGAAGCTGGCAACAATGTGGGAAGAAATGTGCAGTCTCTTTTCGGAAGTAAGGGGAGAAGGGAAGACAGGAACTTTGAAGGAAAGGTTTACCTAGATGGCTTAGAAGTAGTCTGACTGGTGAAGAAGCTTAAACAGGAATGGTTGGAAGTAGTCTAAACAAGAGAACAGTAGGCTGGTTAGGAACTAGACCTTAACTGCTAGCTGTTTGCCTCAGGACTGGAATTCAGGGTGGGACTCAGTTCCCCAACTGAAGAGGAATATTGCTTGGGGCAGTATATAAGAAGAATGCTTGAGTCACTGCAGGAGTGACAGAGTCAGGGTAGTGGGTGTAAGGACCGCCTGATGCTACTTGTGTGGTGAGACTTTTAAAAACTCCTCTCGAAAGGGGCAATCACAAGGGATCCCAAAGGGCCAAGTCACAAAGTAGCCATACAGCAAGAATGGGGATACTACACTGTGTGGAGATAACCCCCAGAACTAGCAGAATCAGAAGACAGGGTTGGAAGAGACCTTAGGAGGTCCAATCCCCCTACTCAAAGTAGGACTAACCCCAACTAAATCCAAGGGGTACCACCCAACAGTAATTAGTTCAGCCCATGAGAGGATGAACAAAGCCACTGACTTTCCCCTTCTTAGAGTTTTTAAAGAGAGATTTTGGAAAGAGCTTTAATGCTAGCTCATCCCAATGAATCTTTGCTTGTCTGCTCCTATCATCTCAACTTCCCCCAACCCCAAGACAGAACGAACAGATCAGACAAAATGATTTTCTTCCTAAAAGGAAGATCATCAGTCTTGCTCTAGTTTAAGGAATCCTTTTTTTTCCATTTAGGAGTCCTGAAAGTCATCACTCATCCAGTCCTCAGCCCATCAGTGGGGACACTTAATTGCCAGCACCAGAGAGGCATGTAAGGACCTGTTAATTTTCCTTTCCTTATTGTTATTTTCTGCCATCTTCCCTCCCCCGCCCCCAACCACCATGATCCATTCTTTCCTCCTGTCCTATCACTCTTGGCTTTTCATTGATTCCTGAAGTCAACTGCACTTCATCGACACAGTGAAATAAGATGGCCATAATCTCATTCTGTTTAAGGAGAAATGGCCCAACCAAATTACATCCCTGTCTAGATTGAGAACCAAAGCCAAGCAAAGGGTGTCATGGTTGACTTGCCTGATAAAACATGCATTTGTAACTGACCAGCCATCCAGTTTTCCCAGATCATCAATAAAATCCATATTTCTTCTATCTTTTCTATCATGTCTCACATTCACTATACGTGTTAAGAGAAATAAACATCAGGGTAACATTAATCCTCTTATTTTCATTAACCTTTCTTTGAAAAAGGAGAGACTGATATTTGGCCTCCAAAAAGAGACATTTAAGTTTATTTCACATCACACAGTTTCAACATAAATGCTTATTTTAACTGCTTCTTGTCTTGTGTTTAAGACACCTTCACTTTGGGTACGTCTAAACTACATGGCTCCGTCGATGGAGCCATGTAGATTTGTTGTTTTGGCAAAGTCAAATGAAGCCACGATTTAAATGATCGCGGCTTCATTTAAATTTACATGGCTGCCGTGCTGAGCCGACAAACAGCTGATCAGCTGTTTGTCCCCTCAGCGCGCTAGTCTGGACACTCCCCTGTTGACATCAAAGCCCTTTGTTGGCAGCCCCGGTAAACCTCATCCTACGAGGAATAACGGGGCTGCCGACAAAGGGCTTTGATGTCGGCAGGGGAGCATCCACACTAGCGCGCTGAGCGGACAAACAGCTGATCAGCTGTTTGTCGGCTCAGCGCGGCAGCCATGTAAATTTAAATGAAGCCGCGATCATTTAAATCGCGGCTTCATTTGACTTTGCCTATGTGTCTAATCTACATGCCTCTGACGACAGAGGCATGTAGTCTAGACACAGCCTTTTAGAATGAATGCTTGCAAGTGTTTAACAAAAAACAAAGGCTTTGGATTTAGTCCCTCCCCTTCCCCCATCACAGTTTTGTTGTTGAACAACGAGGGTTTCTTTGTGTGTTTATCAAAATATCATAGGGATATTTGAGATGCTGAAGTCATTTCCTAGTTTAAATATAAAAGTTGGTTGATAGCACTGTTGTAATTGCTAGAGCCCTGTGCACATAGAAAATTTGTATCTGCAAAAATGAGCCGCAGATATCCACTTTTACATCGACGGATGTGGATACCCTAGGATATGAACAGATATCCGCAAATGTGCAGAGTTCTAGATAGAACATTTGTATCAGCATCCATATCCACAAAAATGAGCTGCAGTTGTCTGCATCCACACCTGCAGATGCGGATACCCACAGAGGTGAAGTGGATATCTGAGGATATGCATGGCTTTAATAACTGCAGGCAAATACTGTCATTTTAAAGAAGACCTATGCACAGATGCTAATTCAGCATTAAGGCTGACTTTTTAAGTCTTATTCAGGTTAGGAAAATAAAGTTAAGATACTGGTTAGGAGAACTAAAGGGCAGGCGATTAGAAAGGTAGACAGGGATCTAAGGGACACGTAGGAGTACTGGAAGGAAGCCAAAAATGTCCAAGAACGCTGCAGGGTTAAGTGGCCAAAGGTTTGGAAGGAAACTTCTGGGAGTACCTATCAAATACATTGAATCCAAAGTCTCCAGTTGAATTTGGACTAGCCTTTTGAGTTGCTATCATTGCTGATGGGGCTGTTGCATGGGATTTAAAGAAACCTTGAAACTGCTCCTTTAAGTGGGCAGTGAAAATTGCAGCATATGGAGACAGTGCAGCTGAATTCACAGTATTAGAAGCAGTGAGGAACAGTGCTGGTTAAATCCTTTTGTTATTTAAGCTACCACAGAAAGTGCCCTACTCAGCAGGCAACTTTCTGCCACTGCAGCTCATCATTTATAATGCAGGATATGATATAATCACGGAGGGTCACAGATTCTGTGACTTCAGCAGATCTCTGTGACTTCTTCAGTTTCTGCCCTATACTACAATGGCAGGGCTATGGGCTTTTGTGATTTATTGTTTATTGCCCATTGCCCATGACTTTTACTAAAAATACCAGTGACAAAAATCTTAAACTTATTTATGATTACAGTCACTTTCCTTTAGCGAGAGGGTTGTATGCAATAGCCTACTGAAGAATTATTGCAAAAAGGGCTGCTTCAGATCATGTCAGATTTGGACCTGCACAGACAAAGATCTAAGAACATCTTAACTATGTTGGATCCTCCTGTCAACATGTAAACAAGGAAATCTGCAGAGGAGTGTTGGACTTTGGTGCTCAGGGAAGGGGTCAGTTGGTGAGAACTTCCAAACCACGGTCATGCCAAGAGAATATTATGCAGGGAGTCAAGAGACCGGGGTTCTAAGTCTGGCTGTGGTAACTGCTGGGTGCCTTTAGATAAAAAAAAACCCTTTTGTGCCTCTTTTCTCCCATTCCCCCAGTTTGTTCAACCTCTTTGAAGTAGAGACCACACACACACACACACACACACACACACACAGCCTCTATCTGTTCCTCTAGTGTAACTAATAAAGTTCATCTTACAACACTTCAGGCTACGTATACACTACAGGGAGGGAGGGGGTTTCAGAAAAAGATAAGGCAATTTGTGTACCTTTTTCCACTTGTTTTTTCGGAAGAGGCTTTTCTGACATTTGGCACATTTACACAGGGCCAAATGTCAGAAAAACCTATGCTTTCTGAACATCCCTTATTCCTCATAAAATGAGAAATACAGGGATGCTGAAAGAACGTGCCCGCTTTTTCAGAAACCATTCCAAAAAAGTGAACACATTCCCTGGACCCCCAGAAATTTTCCACGATACCACAGATATCCCAAAAAAACTCTGCAGTCTAGACAGCCCCAGAAACCAATAATTTCTGAGGGAGCATTTTTGTCAATGTCATTACAGTATCTTAGACCAGTGGTTCCCAACCTTTTTTATACCGCGGACTGGCAAACCCATTCACAACTTTTTGGCAGACTGGTAACATTTTATTTTTGTATTTGCATATTCATTATATAAATAATGAATATGCAAATACAATGCTTCCAGTCCACCAAAAGCCCTGGTCTGCAGAACTGCCACAAACAGCCAGCTTCAGCTACAGCAGTCACCATGTGGCAGGCAGTTGACACAGCTGAAGTCAGCTGTTCACGGTGGCTCTGGGGGCTGGGGCATGCCACGGTCCCTTAAGCCCCCCAGTTCCAGGCCTCACTTCTAGAGACATCCATCCCCCCACTACTCCTGCACCCAACCACCCCAGTGCCAGCCTCCCATCCTCAGAGCCCCCCCAGTGCCAGTCCTCATTCCAAATGTTTCAGTGTCAGTCCCCCACCCCTTAGAATTCCCCACCACCACAAGACCCCACAGTGCCAACCTCCTGTTTCCAGAGCCCCACTGAACCCAACCCTGTCCAAAGTCCCCCCAGTGCCAGGCTCCAGTCCCCAATATTAGCCTTGTCCCTAGAGCCTTCCAGTGCCAGATCTACCCCCGTAACTCCTCACTACTAGCCCTGCCCCAAGAGCTCCCCCAGTGCTAGCTCCCTATCCCAGATGCCTCAGTGCCAGCCCTCCGCCTCTTAGAGCCCCCCACCCCCAGGGCCCCACAGCACTAGCCCTGCCCCCGGAGCCCCTAGTGCCTGCCCTACCCACCTTCACCTGGCCCTGCGTTGCTCCCTGCTGCCAGCCGAGTGCTGCTGCCCAATCATGGTTGCTCTAAGGCTGCTGTGCCAGGCTCCATGTAGCCCTCCCCGCCATGCAGTGAACCGCGCTTCCGCATCCGGGAAGAGACCCTGCCCTGCCCCATGCTGGTTGGCTGAGAGGCAGAGGAAGACACAGCTCTCTCAACTGCAGTGGCAGGAGGGGAGGCACTAGGCGGTGTTCCCCAGTTCCAGTACCCGGAGTCATTGTGGGCCGGCAACCACCAATTTGCAGACTGGCACCAATATGCGGACTGACGGTTGGGAATCACTGCCTTAGACCCTCACTGAAGAAAAACAATGATGCAAGGTTGAACAATAGCCAAATGGGTGTTTTTCCTGCCATCTCGGCACTGCCAGGGAAGGCTGTTGGGTAGGAGAAGGAGTGGGAGAGCACTCAGAAGTGGGGCCTTCTCTGTAAGGCTGATGAGTGCTTGACAGCCACTATTGCTACTTCCTTCCCAGAAGTAGCACTAGGAGCCAGGACATTTAGGAAACATATACACAGCACCCTAAACTCAAAAGAAGATATGCAATTTGTTCTATGCAAATTGCATATCTTATTTTGAATCTATTTCGAAATAGCTTATTTTGAAATTTTGCGCATTTACACAGCACCAAATTTTGAAACAATGTGCAATTTCAAGCCATCCCTTATCCCTCGTGCAATGGTGTTTACTGGGATGGTGAAATAGCACGCCCATTATTTCAAAGAAAAATATTTTGAAATAACAGGAGGCTTGTATAGACATGGGGTAACTATTTTGGGATACCTCTGATATCCTGAAATAATCGTGGAGTGTAGACTTACCCTTAGAAGTGACTTACACGGTGCAACAGGGTGATATTCACAGGTGACCAAAACTTATGGGTATAAATGTACTTGCCAGGTGTCACCTAATGAAGTACCTTCTCATCTCTGCACTAGTCTATCTATAATTTTTCACATCACTGGAACACAGGGTATGTCTATACTAGCCCCCTAATTTGAACTAGGGAGGCTAATGTAGGCATTCGAAGTTGCAAATGAAGCCCAGGATTTAAATATCCCGGGCTTCATTTGCATCTTCCCGGGCGCCGCCATTTTTAAATGTCCCTTAGTCCGAACTCCGTGCCCGCGGCTACACGCGGCACAGAGTAAGTAGTTCGAATTAGGATCTCTAATTTGAACTACCATTACTCCTTGAGGAATGAGGTGTACCCTAGTTCGAACTAGGGGGCTAGTGTAGACATACCCACAGTGTTTACATGTTTAAACATCATCATTCCTCATCTATGTAAAAGGAGCAACTCTTGCAGGAATGCTCAGGAAGTTCAGTGCCCACTTTCATTCTCCCCATCCTATGTTTTATTTACCAGCAAAATATTTTATCAATATTTTAATCTCAGACTGCCTGGGAAAAAGAGAAGCAGGGGCTGACCAGATGGTTGGTGCAAGCTGCATACTGTGAAGGGGCTGGGTATGGCTATGCCTCTTGCTGTACTAGAGCTACAGAGGACATCTGCAGCACTATTGGCAGGAGGAAACAGAGCTCAATATGCTCTGGTTGTAGTTTTGTTTTTATGATTATTGGCAAAAAAATACATTTGATCCGAATGGAAAGACAGCAGCCTGATTGTGGTTTCAAGCAAGTACAAACCTGGTTAGTTCAGTAGAGTACAATGGAGTTAGTCCAGTTTTACCCACTGTACCTCAAACCTCAGTCATTGACTTCACTGACAAATTATACATATTTCCAGTTTGGTGCTGTTGTAAACCCACACCCCTACTGGCATAACCTGGGCCTAAAAATACATCTCTTCAGTCCAGCATACAGGTGACTCCACAGAAATGGCACAGGAGTTCTACCGGCATTTCCCATCCTGGCTGCCAGCGTAGGCGGGAGCAGAAATGTGGCCCGCAGAAAACTACTGCGGTTCCCTTTTGCAGTCATGCAGTCCTCCCTCTCTGCCCACTGCTGCCTGGGGTAAGGTAGAGCAACTATCAAGAAGCTCTAGCTGGCTCTGTGCAGAGCAGCCTCTGGATCCAGTCCTACCCCAATTTCCATTATGAATATGTTGTCCATGGCTGAGAAGCTTATCTCATACTCTAATGTAATCAATAAACTCCATGGCATACAGAATGAGGAAGTGAAAGTTTAGTTTCCAGCAGCAGCAGAGAGCAAGAATCTCATCATCAGAAGCACCCTCTCAAGGTCATGAGCAGTGAAATCTGGGGAAATGACCTGTCTATTCTATAGCTACTCCAAGGAACTATTGGAGAACTTGTCAGGGGCCAATAACTGAGTATCTTTCACAAGCTCAAAATATTATACAGTACTAATGGAAAGAAAAATCATGCGTTTTCAAAGCCATCTACATCTGAATAGAAGTAAAAGGTAAATAGAGGTTGAGAAATCAAGGACACTTGCATGCATATTGGTCTTGGTCTGCCTGATTATAGTTTTTTATATTTCTGTAGCACCTGCAAGCCTCAGCTGAGGTCATATTTCATTGTACAAAGCACGTTATGCTGCGAGAGAATGTCTCTGCTTTAAGGAATGCACAATCTAATAGATTAACAAAAAGAGAAGCAGGGGAAAGATGAAATTACTTTAGAGGTAAGGCAGGAGACCCTCTGTTCATCTAATCTTACCTCCTTCATATTGCAGGACAACACCACTTTCCATCAGTGGGTTCAGTATGTGGCAAGTAGGACAGATTATTACAGTCCACAAGCTTATTGTAAGTCATAGGCAGAGACCAGTAGGGACCAAAGTTCACTGCTGCCCAAGTGCACCCCCTCTCTCCAATGACATAGAAAGCCCAAGGTTACACATCAGGTCACTAGCAAACCTAGGAATAGAACTCAGGTCTCATCTCATGCTCTGACCACCAGGCCTCTTTGCTCCTGCTTCCTCAAGGTTTGGTCTAAGGGTCTATTGTGGTTTAACAGAGCCACACAAATGGACTACTTATTCTGTTTTCAGCATGGCCTTTGAAAAATTTAGTACCATTATGAATTGATTTGGGTTTCTTTTACTGGTGTTAAGTGAGGTGACTAAGAGAGAACTCAACTAATGATTTATTTAAACCATTACAAGTTCACGTCCCTCATGTACCATCTGGTATATTTAAAGACTGAGACATCACTATAGGAAGTTAACTACCCCAACATTTCCATGTAACGTCAAAACCTCTGTATATCGTGTCATACTCTAAGCTTTAAACTTGCCACACATTTTGTGATTGTGATAAGCAGCAGCTCTTTATAGATTTGGCTTATTTCCCAAATAGTCACAGAAATAGCTAACACAATGGCTCTGCTTGACTGCTAAACATACCACTCTCCCATCCTCCCCCACACTTGACTCCTGCTCGTGCCGATTCCAATAAGTAGTTAAATGAAAATAGATTTTTACATTAAAGAGATTCTATTAAGTGCTTCAAAGGAGCTATACTTCTGATTAATTTTGGTTTTTCCTGGAATTGATTGGATATTATACAGCAGGCATGCACTGAATCCTATTCCTTTCTAAAAAATTGTTTGACATTGATTTTTAGACCCACTGGATAGAGATAGTTTTGGTATACAAAGGTCTTTCTAGAAGTTCCTAGTAGTCAGTGAAGTTAATTTCTAAATTCTGTATTTTTAGTTGTGCACAACTGGACAAATGATTCCAAAAATGCATCTCTTGTTTAATTTCCTTTTCACATAGAAATAAAAAGATGTACAACAATAGGAATTGACAGTTGCAGGCAAAATACATTTTATACTGATGTACAATGAAAAATTAATAATCCTCTGAGTATACCTGCTGTGCTATCCCTAGAACTGTGACTACTATGAAGACAATTTGAAAGTGAGGTATAAAGAAATACAAAAGCAGGAGGGCTTGAGATAAAGTGTATCTTACAATTCCATTTCTCTTTTTCTAAAGGTAATTTTATAAAAGAACCCCATAATGGAATCCATTTAAAATAAAAATTTAGTTTAAAATCCCTTTTAGTCCAGGCTATGCACATTTGTTTTCATTTGTAGCTTAATGATTAATCATGTTTAGGGTCATTCAGAGGAACTATGTCCTTTGAAAAATTTCAGGACTAAATTGCCTACAAACAAAAATAAGAATAAATTGTTTCTGTACAAGTTGACCAAGTTGTGCAAAAGAATATCGCCTCTTTATCTATTTGATTTCAAGCCCATTGAAGCCAAATATGTAGAGTTGGTTGATATGTATTTTCATATATGTATTACTATGACCATAGTCTGAAGAATTTTTAACCATCTGAGTTAGTCACAGAGCACTGTTGCATAGTCAGCCTTTTTTGATGTACTTAAAATCGAAATGGAAATGTTTGTACATGTGCTAACAGAAAATGGAACAGGATGAGTAGTATTACTTCAATTGAGTGATTCAAATATAGGAAGATTTCAGCTGAAATATCTATCTGTGGTACTTACGTGATCCTGATTATTATAATATCAGAGCTCCTCGGTCTTCAATGCACTTACCTCACAACACTCCTGTGAAGTAGGGAAGTGCTAGTGCTCACAATTTAGAGATGAAGAACCAAAACACAGAGACTAATGGCCAGATTTGTATAGGTCTGTAGGAGTTGCTCTGCTCAGCACTGTAAGCCTAAATCTCTTATGAAAATGATGTATTGGCTCGGAACCTCAAAAATATTCAGTGTAAGATTACTGCTTAACTAAACCTTTCAGGATCTGGGCCTTGCAACACTGAGTAGAGCAACATCTAGATACACATTTAAATGTTTGTGCCTCAAGTTCACACATAAAGTCTGTGGAGACCTAGTAGGAATTGAACCTATATCTGAGTCTCAGGCTAGAATGCTAACCACTGTTCTACCTCCTTAATCTACCAAGCAAATTTATTACTTTCCATAGCAGAGTTTGAAGAATATCTGCTGTTGTACAGTAAAGTGTGCCAGGCATTTCTGGCCTCCTTACACTTCTTTTCATTCTTTGTCTTCCCTACTATGTGCAGTGCAGTGGCTCCAGATCTCTGGACCTCACAAGCTTAAGGAGGGTTCATGTGCTGCCACATTCCCCTCAGGCTTAGCTTCCTATCTACTTCAGAGAGCTCTTTACCGTTTCTTCCACAGCTTGTTTTATAAATAAGCCATCCATCCATATTTCTGGCTACCCAAATAGTCATGGCTGTGAAAGACAATCCGGCTGGCAAGAAATATGTCTCTCTCTTGTCCAGTTTGGACTTAATCCCAGTAATCCATGTATTTACAACCTCATGGCTTGATTATTGTAGCTCTGTGCTAAGATAAGAAACAAGGCTACACTTGGTTCAGAACACATTAGTCCCTCTACTCAGCAGAAGAACATAAGAATGGCCCCATACTGGGTCAGACCAAGGTCCTTCCAGCCCAGTATCCTGTCTGCCAACAGTGCCAGGTGCCCCAGAGAGGGTGAACTGAAAAGGAAATGATCAAGCGATCTCTCTCCTGCTATCCATTTCCACCCTCTGACAAAGAGAGGCTAGGGACACCATTCCTTATCCATTCTGGCTAATAGCCATTAATGGACTTACCCTCCATGAATTTATCTACTTCTCTTTTAAACCCTGTTATAATCCTAGCTTTCACAACCTCCTTAGGCAAGGAGTTCCACAGGCTGACTGCACTGTGTGAAGAAGAACTTCCTTTTATTTGTTTTAAACCTGCTGCCCATTAATTTCATTTGGTAGCCCCTAATTCTTATATTATGGGAACAAGTAAATAACTTTTCCTTATTCACTTTCTCCACACCATTCATGATCATATTCCCCCTTAGTCTCCTCTTTTCCAAGCTGAAAAGTCCTAGTCTCTTTAATCTCTCCTCATATGGGACTTGTTCCAAGCCCCTAATCATTTTAGTTGGCTTTCTCTGAACCTTTTCTAATGCCAGCAAAGCTAACCACTAGGAGTCCATCACCTCAGTGCTATTCACAAACTCTCCCTGGAATATCTGATTGTTATCAAACTTTCAGCCCTTGTCTTCAACGCCAACATGCTACCTATATAGCAGAACTGTCCCATGTGTTCATAATCAGGACGCTCTGCTCCATGGGAATATCAGCTTCAAAAAACTGATGAGCATGGAGCTCTCTCAGCAATTTACCTACTAATCCAGATCTCAATCCCAGAGGTCAGGCTGACCTTGAATCTCAGCATTTTCTGAACAAAAATGTAAAACCATATATTGGTGACAGCACAACTTTTATTTCAGGTTTTTCATTAAGATATATATAAAAAAATCAGCTAATAGGTCCTGAACAGCTGTCCTACTGACTTTGGACAGGTAAATTTTGTAGCTTACTTTTGTCTGAGCCACACAGGACTCTGTATTGTAAGCCCATCCCAGACTTTGGGTGCATTCAGATTCATAGCTGAAAGTTGGCATGAGGAGACCTATCGCAAGGCTGAAATTTCACCCTCAACACACAAGTGTGCTGTTTGGTATAAATTGATAGGAAATAATTTGGAAGACAGCAATAAATATTTGCTTTCCTTATTCTACAGGGACTTGATTCTGTTACTCCACCTTGCAGCCAATAGTACTCACATGTGTAGTCTCAGTTACTTCCGTGGGCTTGCAAACATGATCAAGTATTATGCTGTGCACTTTACACGGATAGAATCTGGCCATACACAGCTAAGCAGGAACCAAATGCCATTATTGAAACAAAGATAGTGTTCATTAGCCAAAACTGGAATAAAAAGTGAAATAACTCTCTATTTAATATAATGCAGAATTATATGAATTGGGACAGGCCAAGGAATGGAAATTTCCTGTTTACCTTAACAGTGTCAGCTTAACTAAACTAGGCAGAGGCAACAAGTAACAAGAGCAAGAACTAATCTGGCTCTTTGGTGATTAAATCTCAGTTTGGATCTGACTTTTCTGCACCAGGAATAGCGAGGAGCCTGGAAATAACAATGCTGTATATGTATACCCTTGCTAACAAGACAGGCTGATAAGTCAGCTGTACATGTTTCTCCTTGTCCTTGTAGAAGTCTTCCGGTGTTTGTATCATTCTTAGAATAATGTCTTGGAATCCTGACTTTGATTAATCCCCTACTGAGCTGCTATAGGGAATACAGGAAATAGTTTGCTATATAGAAACCCAATGCTTTCTTGTGGCAATAATCAAAATAACTTGCACCCAAACATTACATCATTAAAATAGTACCAGTGTTGCAGAAAAAGGAGAGAGCACTGCAATACACTGTTAGCCAGAGCTAGAATTCTTATTAAAAATTTCACAAACTGGAGCTCTGAGCTGTAAGAGTGGGTTTCCAAATGACTCTTCAGGCCTCTTAGCATCTGAAAAACCTCAAAAGCAATGAGACTCCATGCACATGAACAAATCTACTTGTGAGGATTTGATTGCAGGATAGTTCAATGATACTTTTTTTTTTTTTTTTTTTTTTTTGCATGCTGCTAAATATTACCTTAGGCTATAACTGATTCCCAAATCTGAGATGGGAGACCACCCACCCAAAGGCAGATATTGTAGATATGTAGGTGGAATTTGTTTCCCAACAAAGCTATAGGGCTCAATACTGGAGTTAGTGTGAAAGTCGATGGCACCATTATATCCTTGTGGTTTATCAATCTAGGAACACTGGATGAAGGGCCACAAGGAGTCCAAGTTTCCTTTTAGAGTATTGATAACTAGAGCTTGTGAAAGATACAACTTGTTTATACATAAAGATTTCCAATTTGCCCCGGAAGTATTTCGGACTCCTATTTACTGCTTTCCATTGTCACATTTTAAACCTTTTAAATTCCACTAACTGCAAGTAGCCTTGCATTTGCACATTGAAGAATGCATTTTTCATAGCGGAGGTCAGCAGCCAGCAGATCAAAATACTTTTGACCCACAATACTCTTTTCAGCACTGTTGCCATAACAGAACCCAGTGAATGGGCATACTATAATAGGCAAGACATCTAATCATGCTCTTCAAGAGCTAACCCATTAAAATCCATGTGGAGGGATTATTGTTTTTTTTTTAATGTAATAAACAGAATGGAGAAACAAATTAATCTCAGTAATGTATTTACCTTGTACCAGGGAAAACAACACAACACCCACATTTTGGAAACATGATAAGCATCAGCAGAATTGGATGCCATGGGCTTAATACTGGGCCAGAAGTGGGGGGGAGAGGAGGATTAATAGGATTTATTTACATAACTGAATGAAACCCTCAGCTCACATTTGAAAACATTTAGCACTGTGGTATGACATACAGTAGTCACTTAGTTGTTAACATTTACAACAGAGAGACATTACTCAACGTTATTTCTGGTTATACTGAGCCATGAATATTGCAAAGAATTTGTCCACAAGTTTATAAGGGGCTCTGGTCATACAATGAGCTGCAAGTGTGAAAGAACCTCCTCATTCCATGCAGAGCTTCGCAGACTGGAAGGGAACATGGAAGAGATTTCCCACAATGCTGCAGGAAAGCACTCAGCCTTGCTATCTACTCCCCAGTCAGACCAGATGGGAGTAGCAGGACTTGAATTAGCGATTCATTCAAACAAAACACATTGAGCAAATGAATAGAATCAGATATTTGATATACCAGCTCTGTAATCCAACCTCATTCCAAACTAATCACATTGCAAATGGCTCCATGGTTTTTCTTGCAAAATTAAACAAAGACCCATGAAACAGACCTGCCAAACATGCAGAAGACCAATAAATATGTAAATTGCCAAGTTATTACCTCAGTTGTGAATCATATACCATCAGTGAAGAACACTAACATGCACATGAACCCTATCAGGAGGCACGCAAAGGCAAATCCAGATCTATAATATTCTTTTTAGAACAAATTCACAGTGCTCAGGAATGGAAAGAAACCAGGACTGTAAGAACTATTCTTTTTAAAAGTGTCCTTGGTATTTCTACAGGTGCTCTCAAATCCTACAGCCTGGCAAGTTATGTGCTCTGCGGGGTGATCACCTGTGTTATAATTCAGAGAGGTCTGATTTGTGCACTTCTCATTTCAATAAGCCTCAAACTTTTGGACCAGTGACCCTTTTCACACACCTAGCCTCTGAGTGTGACTCTCTTTATCAATTAAAAATCCCTTTTTTATATTGAACACAAATATAAAGGTGGTAATGTAGGGCTCGGGGGTGGAGTCTGACTGCTCAGGACAGCCCCATGTAATAACTTCCTGATCCCCTGTCCTATTTGGGCACGTATTTACACTTACATTTTATCCCAACTGATGACAGCACTGTTTCCCTGGTGGAGTAACACTACCTTCCCAACTGGCATTGAGCCCTGGTCAATGTACTGAGGTTGATGTAGCATGAGTATAAATGCTGTGATATTTATGTCCGCCCTAACCATCCTCTAGTAGCTGTCCCACAATGCCTGACACAGACCACTTGGGTCTCAAGTGATCACTTAGGAACTCTGCTGCCCAGAGGTCTCAGAAACTGAAGGCCTCCTCCCCTTAAAGTCTTGTGAATTTTTGAAATGCCTTTTTATGATTGTCCAATTTGGTGGGTGCTACCTGGCAGCTCTCCATTATTGTGTGCAATGGCCCAGCTGACCACACTGCTGTACATCTGAGACTTGTACTGGCTTGGAGTAGTCAGGCGATATTGGCTCTCCTGGGCCTGTAGGAAAATAAGTTCTTCAGGCACAACTACAGACCAGCCATAGAAATATGGACACCTATACGCATTTGGCCCAGGGATGTAGGAGAAGAAGAGGGCCATAGACTGGACTTGATGACTTCCCAAGGTCCCTTCCAGTTCTAGTATTCTGTGATTCTGCCCATCAGACTCAAATGAGTTCTGGTCCCTGTGATTTCGGCTCTCAAGCAGGGCAAAAGAAACACAGTTCCAACACAATTAACCTAAGAAAAGAGGGACTTAATGATACCTATTTACCTCTGTTCTTTGAAGGGGGAAACAGGTCAAACCAGCCTAGGCAGGGGAAGCCAAATATCCTCCTGACCAGAATAACCTTCCCTTATCCCTCACAAGGCTCCGAAATGAGCCCCTGAATTAGAAAGATTTTTACTGCTGTGAGCCCTTTCATTTGGAACAATTTAACACAGTCCTGCTTTTCTATATTTCCACAAAATTACAAACATTAGTAACATATTCTAGCTACCCTTGCATTTAATACAAACAGCTAGTGCTGGGCGACAAATTAAGTTGATTACAATGAGCAAAATGCCACTCCATCTGCTGAATATCTAACAAATCTAAGCAGAGCAAGAGCAAACTGCATTGACACAGACACATCCAGGGTCTTTCCCCACTTCCAGCTAGCAGTAAGGGATGTATTCATTCTGCCTGCACATAGAAATATACAGCTTAGGGTAGCCAGCTTTTAATAGCACAAAACAGAACATCTATGCCCTGTTTTCTGCCTACCCCTTCCCCAAGCTGCTGTCCCTTCTGAGGTTCTGCCTTTAGATGCTTGGTCGGTGTCCAGGGAGGATCTGTGCTCTGACCCCTGCCTGCAAATGCTGCCCCCAAGCTTTCACTGGTTGCTACTCCCAGGCAATGGGATTTATGGGGGTGGTACCTGGAGAGGCAAGGAGAGCATGTGGAACCTCCTTGGCCACCCCTCGGCCTAGGGGCCACAGGGAGCTGTGGTCAGGAGTAAGCCTGCATTACCCTCTACGCCCTACTGCACCAGACGCAGCAGAGACCCTTTTTGACTGGTCATTCCAATAAAAAACCGGATGCTTAGCAACCACCTTTGAGAACCAGCATGTCTTACAGGATTCAGCTTACTTGGGTATTTTTGAAGCTATTGACTCTTTTGACAAAAGGGCCCAGGTCCCAAATTGAAGGTAGACAGGAAATAATAGGAAGGCTAGCAGATTTAGACTCCGTAGAGGGAAGAATCTGCAGGTGTTATTTTCCACAGGGCTCTGGGCTGAGACTCAGTGGAAGATAAAGGCCCAGGTCTCCCTACCGGGCCTCACTTAAGGACAAAAGCCAAGATACAGGGGGAAGCTACAAACACTCCTGTCCTGGGGATCAGGTAAACCAGGCAAACAAAGACAGAGTGAAAGCCAGATATGCTAACCACCAGGTCACCTGACCCTTATCATGCTTTGAGCATGATAAGTTCTGCAATCAAACCTACACAGGTACAGGAGATGTCCAAAGTGCAATTGAGCACCCACGGCTGGCCATTGTCAGCTGACTCCAGCTCGCAGGATTCAGGCTATGGGCCAGTTCAATCGCAGGCCCCACCACTACCCATCCCACAACAGGGTCCCAGGGGCTGGGCTCCAGCTCAAGCCAGAACATCCATACCACAACTAGACTGAATCAGGTGACACCAGATGAGCTGACAGACTCACTGGGCCCTGGACAAGGTGAGGGGTGGACAGTGGCTCGGTGCTCCTGAAAGAGGTGGGGCCTCAGGCAGAAGTGCAGGACAGGGCCGAGGAAATTGGCCCTCAGGGCCACCCAGATTGTGCCCCTCCCCCCAGCATCATCCAGACCACGCTGCCCGGGCTGCACCCCCCCTCCCCCGAGCTATTTGGAGTGCACCGCCCAGGGCTTCAGAGTCAATTTAAAGGGCCCAGCGCTCCCAGCTATTTGCTGTTGCCACAATAGCAGCAGAGGCTTGGAGCTCCGGGCCTCTTTGAATTGCCGGGCCCTGGGGAAGTTGCCCCCTTTGCCCCATCAGTGGGTCTGGCTGACACTGGCCAGCTGCAAGTGTGTGTTTGCTGTGTAAACCTACCCTCAGGTCTACCTCTGGAGTTGAGTGAACGATCCAGTCTTTTGTAAAGTGATTTTTTGGTTTACACAGGCTTTTCTCTGATGGCGAGTGTTGGCTGCCAAATGTGACTGCTATTAGTGTGCCAGGGGAAGGTGTGACTCAGTGAATTTGAGTTCTATGTTTGTACACACACACACACACACACACACACGCCTACCATTAACACTGTAATTATAGTACTATAAATGTATGATGGTAGCATGCTGTTATCATCAAGGCCTCTCATGTAGGTGGCACTGTAGTTCACTACATTTATGGGGGGAGGGGTTCCAGCAGCAAGATTTATTAACACTGTCCTCAATAGGCCTAATACTTTAGTAGTAGTGTTTTTTTTATATATATCACCTATTCTGCAGCAGCCTCATGTTTGTAAAATCTGTTCAAGATTAAATTAAATTTCTCTCAGCTGAAACTCTTATCACAGAGAGAGGGCAGAGAAATTTTTTACTTTATTGGCCTCCGTGGTATTGGAATTTCTGACAGAACTTTTTGCTCTAAACCTTGTTATGCCTGGATATCATCTTTTGTTTCTAGTTCATTACTACGATAGCTCTCCTCCTTGGTCTTTCTCTGATGGCTCCCATGATCACCCTACTAAAGGCATGCTAATGTTTGAATGACCTAACATCAGTATTTTCCCCCTCTACTATTCCTCTCTTCAGAATATTATTAAGAGTCTTGCTAGCTCTGAATCTGATCCTAATCTAGTCTGTTCCATCTCTGAATAAAAATATACCTCAGGCATATCTCAGAAGGCACAAGGGCATTAAAGTCACATCCTAAAATGCATAAAGACCATGTATTGTCTACTTAAGCAAAAGGGATTTGTTATGAAAAGTGTCATTCCCTATAAAAACAGTTAAAACTATGAAATACACATGTTTTTCCCCCCATTTAGTAGAAGGAGGGAGGGTTAAAACCATGAGTGTTTTAACTGTTTTTATAGAGAATGACACCTTTCATAACAAATCCCTTTTTCTTAAGAAACTATACATGTTTTGGAAGCATCATCTTCCACCACACTGAGAAAATAACTTGTTATTGTGGGAATTCGAGTAACAATAAACAAGATAAGTTGTAGTACATGTTTGGCACATGCCTTAGAAATTGGAAGCCAGAAACTAAATGAGTCAGGACTCAGGGTTTAAAAAAACCACACACACATGCTCAGGACACATAAGTCTTGAGTGAATTTGGGACTAATATATAGTAGACCGCTACATGAACAGTGGAAATATCCCAATTAGTGCTGTAGTGTAGGGTTGTTGGGTTTTTTTGTTTGTTTGTTTGTTTTTGTTTTTGCTTTTCCTCACCCCTCCACCCTTCAAACCCAAGCAAAATTTGAATTTCATTGATGAGTTTCACTTGGAAGAATTACAGTTTATCAGAATTCAAGGGTGAAAGTCTACGCAAGACAGGAGATATACCTAGGTGAACTGAAGCTGCCCGAGTTTATAATGAAACTCAATTCACACATTAGAGAGGATGGTCCCTTGGCTAGGATGCTAGCCTGGGACTCCAGAGACATGGGTTTCATTCTCTTAAAGATATTTAAAGATGCTACAAGATTTTCTGGTCTAGAGTTTTCATAAGTTACAAGTGATTTTTATGTATTCAGAATGAGAGAAACCAACATTTCCAGAGACTAGTTGTACTTTTGGAAATCAGGGTTGTCAATACTAAACCAGTCACTTGTTAGTTTAGCTCTAGGACCTAGGCCTGTTTAGACTTTCTGGGGCATGGGTCACAAGATGTATGTTCAGTGCTACGGAGGAACTGTGGTCATGCTAAACGTATGTCCCAATGACCTAGAGCAAGATAGAGGGGTTCTTAAGGCCAAATTTAAGTTGAGATTAAAATTTTGGACCTTTGTGGTAGCTGTCAAGCTATCTAGAATGACTCATGAACATGGGAAGATTTATAAACCAGGGCACAACCCCAAGCTGCTTATATTCTATGATTAGATTTCACCAACCAAGTATCAAGTGTGAACTCCTCAGCACTCTAAAAGCATTAATATAGAGTCAGACAGTCTTCTTGACCGCTCTAGTGTATCTCGACCCCTAAGCTTGCCTTTGTGGCAGACTGTCCTTTATATTAAGGAAGAAGTGGGTTGTACCCATGAAAGCTCATGATGCCATCTACATGTTTTGTTAGTCTCTAAGGTGCTGCTAGACTATTTGTTGTTTTTTAAGTTTTTCCAGTTACAGACTAACTCAGTTGCCCTTCCGAAGCTTTTGAATAATATTAAGGTCACTCCAAGTCCCAGAGGACCAGTCACTTACTCCAGGTCAAGGGAATCCGAGAGCTTTGTCAGAAACAACACTTGTAGCCAGTCATATAATAAATTAAAAAATAGTTTAACAACTAGGAAATAGAAATAACCTTGTAAATAACTTAAGATACACAAAACTGATGTATAGTTTTTGGTTTCAAAAAGTAATAGAAGCTACTCTAATGTACAAATGCTTTGTGTCCTTCAGGGCAGTGTTTCTCTAAGTGGTCTGTGGATCCACTCTGAGAAAGTTGCTACCTGGCCACTCCAGTTTGTTTATTTACCAGCTCCGTAGCCACAGAGCCTTGCAGTTCCTCTTTTGCAGCCAAGGAGAGCTGCGGGAAGTGATATGGTCTTGGCTGATGCTTCTGCCTCTCCCCTTGGCTGCAAATGGGGAACTGCAGCTAATGGGAGCCGGTAAATAAACAAACCGGAGTGGCCAGTTAGCAGGTTTCTAGAGTGAGTCCACAGACACTGCTCTAGGGCTAACCCAAGCTAAGCAGCATTTTTTGAGGAGTAATGTTAGTTCAAACCAAGGAGTTTTATTCTAACTAATGCATCCCAGAGTACACTTCCTGGTTCGAATCAGCCATTGAGCAGAATAATGCACGGGTGAAATTATGCTAATGAAGCGTGGGATATTTAAATCCTCGCTTCATTAGCAATTTTGGACAGCTACATTTGCATCTCTAGCTCAAATTAGGGCGCAAGTGTAGATGGACCCTTAGGAATCCCTTGCTTATGCTTAGAACTGTGCTTATGCTCACAAATATTGCCTCTCAAAATTCTCTCTGTTCAGGCATTTGTATTACCTTCCCGTAGAGTTCAAACTGTAATGGGATGAACATCGGTGCACATCCTGTAGGAGGGGAAGGGCAATCAACATTTTTTTTCTGCTCATTTTCCACGGTGGTTTGTCATGTCTTGTCTAACAAAAGACCTACACACACCAAACACCTCCTGTGGTAAACTCATATTTCACTTAATAATTCTCCTCTTTTGACTATAAAGTTTCCAGTTTCCTAGCAAACACATATAGTTACAAAGCAAATGCCTAATTAGTTTATAACATGGATTATAATTATTACAAGTGAGATCAACGCATGCAGCAACTCACAAGCATACTTAATAAAGAGAATAGGCAAGGACTGAGAGGAGTTAATGAGGAACAGTCAAGGGCAAGAGTTGCAGTTAATACTATACATTAAGGCAAGTACATATACATTTTGTCAAATGCTTATATACAAATGGAGATTAGGTTGGGTTTGCTTGAGTGCCTGGCATTAAATGAGGATATTGATACAACAGGCAAAGAAATGTGGTGGACTGAGGATTGTCAGTGGCACATGGTAATACGAAAGTACAAAGACATATGGGATTGACAGAGGAGGTTATACTGGCAGGAGAGTGGTAAAATAAAAATCTTAAGTGAATCAAACAGCACCAGAGTGTCTCTATAGAAATTCCATGCTTTGAATAATAAGAGTAAAAAATTTGAATATATTATTGATTGCCTGACGAGGATGTTCATGGTGATTGTGAAATGCTCAGGAAGATTGTTGTGGTTTTTGCCTTTGTAGCCTCTCTAAGGCTATGTCTAGACTGCAGGCTTCTTTCGAAAGAGGCTCTTTCGAAAGCATCTTTCGAAAGAGCCTCTTTTTAAAAGATCGCGTCTAGACTGCAGGCGGATCTTTCGAAAGAGAAATCCGCTTTTTCGAAAGAGAGCACCCAGCGAGTCTGGATGCTCTCTTTCGAAGACGGCCTCTTTACATTGAAGAACGCCTTCTTTCGAAAGATGAACTTTCGAAAGAAGGCGTTCTTCCTCGTGAAACGAGGTTTACCGCCATCGAAAGAAAAGCCGCGTTCTTTCGAAATAATTTCGAAAGAACGCGGCTTGAGTCTGGACGCAGGGGAAGTTTTTTCGGGAAAAGGCTACTTTTCCCGAAAAAAACCCTGAGTCTGGACACGGCCTAACAGGGGGACTTCAGCTATCCTCATACTGTCTGGGTATATGTTCGAATTTCTAGATGCCATTAATGACAGGTTCTTGGAGCAGCTTGTCTTGGAACCCACAAACGGAGAGGGAGAAATCTTGATTTAGTTCTAAGTGGAGTACAGAATCTAGTCCAGCAGGTGAATGGAGCTGAACTGTCCTGTAATAGCAACCATAATTAAATTAAATTTAAAGAAACCCACCAAACTTACCTGTAATGCTAAAAAGGGCACTAGGAAAAAATGAAGAACTTAGTTAAATGGTAATGAAAGGAAGTCGAAAGAGTAAGTTGCCTGCCAGTTGAATGAGGAATATATAAAATACTATGAGAGTTTCAAACTAAAATGTACCACCACCTCACACACACACACATACACACACACACACACACACACACACAGATGACCAAAAATGACAGCATGGCTAAACAGCAAAGTAAAAGATGTGAATAGAAGCAAAAACACATCCTTTAAAAATTGGAATTCAAATTCCACTCTGGAAAACAGGAAGGAACAAACTCTGGCAAGTCAATGTAGAAGTATAAAGCAGACCAAGCGAATCTGAACAGCTAAAGACCAAAAATAACCCAAACCCACCCCCAAAAAAACCAAAACTTACAGCAAACCCCAAATCTGCATTTCTTTGGTGTAAGAAATTTTAATAAAAAGCCATTTTTCACTGAAAAGTGTTTCCAGTGAAAAATGTGACTTACTATATTAAATATGTATTATAAGTTTATGCCAGGGCAAAGAAATGTCCAGTTAAATATCATGTCTCAAAGGTTTTAACATAATTAGAGATAATATTGCTTGCATATATTTTCCTGTCCTGGTCATCATTGTACACACTTGATAATATTTCCATTTAAAAAATAATATAACCAGAGGATCTATGCACAATAAATCTGATTGCATTACCAGGTCCCTAGAAGAACAACCCCTCTCCATATGAAGAGCTTATTAAATAATTGGCTATCTCTTCGCATGACATTGAAGTGATTGTTCTTTATGGTTATTGCTCTCTGGTTTCAGTTTACATAATTTTTCCATTTAATACAAGTAGAAGGTAATTTAGCAGGTTGGCCAATAATGTCCTGATTAGCAGCAACATTTTTAGCAGAGACAAACTAAGCATAGTTAGTACTATAATTTTATTAAGACAGTAAATCTTTAGCCAAAAGTTCAGACAGGAGCTAGTAGATTCTATATCTCCTACCAAATTGAATGTAGCTAAATTAGACTTCTTTCAACTTCCAGGTGAATTTGAAATTCTAGACTAACTTGAGGCACAGCCCTGAACAAAGCTGCCCAGGCCTAGAAGCAGTGTACCTCACAGAGTTTATCTGTATCGCAAATCCTCCTCCTCTTATTCTTCAATGAGAGGTGGCAGGTAGACTCATTTGCAGGTAGGATATATGGGCAGCAAGTTACAAGTACACTCTACACTCTCTGGGTATGTCTACACTACAGCACTAATTCGAACTTACTTAGTTCTAATTAGTTATTTCGAACTAAGCTAATTCAAATTAGCGCAGCTAGACTTAAAAACTAGTTCGAATTAGAGTTTTGCTAATTCGAACTAGCATGTCCATACAGAGTGGACCCTGAACAGAGATTAAGGATGGCCGGAAGCAGTGCCGGAAGGGCATCAGATGAGGACTTACAGCGTGGAGCTGCTGCCTCAGGCTAGCCTCAGGCTGTGCTTAAAGGGACCGGACCCCCACCCCGGACAGACAGTTCTCAGGGTTGCCCCGCTTGCAAAGCAGTCCTGGCTTGGAGTGCCCTGAGTGCCCACACGCGGAACATCACAGCACTCGGCCATCACCCCAGCTGCACTTGCCACAGGCTGCCATCCGGGGGAAGGGGGCAATCGGAGGGCTACAGGAGCGCTTCCACCCCGAGGAGCCCACAGAGCCAGCCCAGTCCTCCCCGTCGGGGGTGCGTACCCCATTCCTCCCTCACCTCCTTCCACTTACCCCTCCCTAGCCCCCCTTCCTGATGTACAAAATAAAGAAAACGTGTGTTCAGAAATAGAATCTTTCTTTATTGAATAAAACTGGGGGAGACTGGGAAAGAGAGGTGGGAGAGGGGAAGAAAGAGGCTGGGAGAAGGGAGGGCAACTAAAATGATCAGGGGTTTGGAACAGGTACCATATGAAGAGAGGCTAAAGAGACTGGGACTTTTCAGCTTAGAGAAGAGGAGATGGAGGGGGGATATGATAGAGGTCTATAAAAGCAAGAGTGGTGTGGAGAGGGTGCATAAAGAAAAGTTCTCCATTAGTTCCCATAATAGAAGGACTAGAGGACACCAAAGGAAAGGAATGGGTAGCAGGGTTCAAACTAGTAACAGAAAGTTGTTCTTCACAAAGCAAAGAGTCAACCTGTGGAACTCCTTGCTGCAGGAGGCTCTGAAGGCTAGAACTAGAACAGAGTTTAAAGAGAAGTTAAATCAAGTCATGGAGGTTGGGTCCATGGAGTGGTATTAGCCAGGGGGTAGAAATAGTGTCCCTGCCCAAAGTTTGTGGAAGGCTGGAGATGGATGGCATGAGACAAATGGCTTGGTCACTGTCTTTGGTCCATCCCCTCCAGGGTCCCTAGGGTTGGCTGCTGTCGGCAGACAGGCTACTGGACTAGATGGACCTTTGGTCTGACCCAGTATGGCCATTCTAAGCTCAGGGCTCAGAGTCGGGGGTCTCAGTGGACCACCTTGATTTTCATGCACACCTGCTCCTGGGTGGCCAGGCTGGCAGCTCTCCTGCCCTAGACGGCCACTTTCCCGTGCCTAGTGCGGAGGTCGTGGACAAGGTCCACGATGTCTGCACTAGACCAGGCGGGTGCCCGCCTCTTGTGGTCCTGGCCAGGCTCCCGAGAGCCGCCAGCCTGGTCCCGGGAAGAGGCGGAGGGCTGGGGGGCATCGGGTGGCTGGCTCATGGTGTGCCAGGTGCAGGGTCTGGCAGGCTTGTACCTGGCATGGGCACCGTAGCCAGCCTGTGCCCCTTTAAGGGCTCCAGGGCTGGGAGGGGGGCATACGAGTTTCCCTGGTGGTGCCCAGAGTGGCCACCAGGGAAAGCTGGGGAGGGCTAGCCTCCCACTAGTTCGAATTAAGGGGCTACACAGCCCTTAATTTGAACTAGTAAGTTCGAACTAGGCTTAGTCCTCGTAAAATGAGGTTTACCTAGTTCGAACTAAGCGCTCCGCTAGTTCAAATTAAGTTCGAACTAGCAGAGCGCTAGTGTAGCGCCTATGAAAGTTAATTTGAACTAACGTCCGTTAGTTTGAATTAACTTTGTAGTGTAGACATTCCCTCTCAGCTTACCTAGCTAGCGCACAAAAGTGATAGAACCAAGAGTCCACTTATTGCTCACTCCTCCATGCCCTTCTCCTACAGAGAAGGAGTTAGCCCCTGTTGAGAGTCACCCTGTCCCACAGGCAGGCTAACTCACTTAAGTCCACTGATTCAGTTCTATACCAGGGCTGAAACACTGCAGTATGTATCACTCCTTCTTCCAATCCCTGAGCAAAGACTCAATCTGAGCTTAAGACCATTCGGAATCGAAACTGATCATACAAACTCATTTACATGGAATTTGCATTGTTTATTACATATTGAATTAAAAGCTATACTATATAGTGATATTTTACTTATTGGTTGGATTATTAAGGGTACACATTTAATAAATATTTTTTAAAATAATGTCTCCTGTCACCCATTTCCAGAGAAACAGAAGCTAGGGACACTATTCCTACCCATCCTGCCATTGATGGACCAAACCTCCATGAATTTATCTAGTTCTCTTTTAAACCCTGTTATAGTCCTAGCCTTCACAACCTCCCCAGGCAAGGATTTCCACAGATTGACTATGCGCACTCATGATTTTATTTACCTCTATCATATCCCCCCTTAGTCTCCTCTTTTTCAAGCTGAAAAAAGTCCTAGTCTCTTTAATTTCTGCTCATATGGGACCAGTTCCAAACCCCCAATCATTTTAGTTGCCCTTCTCTGAACCTTTTCTAATGCCAGTATATCTTTTTTGAGATGAGGAGACTACATCTGTATGCAATATTCAAGATGTGGGCATACCATAGATTTATATAAGGGCAATAAGACATTCTCTGTCTTATTCTCTATCCCTTTTTTAATGATTCCTAACATCCTTTTAGTTTTTTTTAACTGCCGCTGCACACTGTGTAGATGTCTTCAGAGAACTATCCACGATGACTCCAAGATCTCTTTCCTGATTAGTTGTAGCTAAATTAGCCTCCATCATATTATATGTACAGTTAGGGTTATTTTTTCCAATGTGCATTACTTTACATTTATCCACATTAAATTTCATTTGCCATTTGTTGCCCAATCATTTAGTTTTGTGAGATCTTTTTGAAGTTCTTCACAGTCTGCTTTAGTCTTAACTACCTTGAGCAGTTTAGTATCATCTGCTAACTTTGCCATTTCACTGTTTACTCCTTTCTCCAGATCATTTATGAATATGTTGAATAGGATTGGTCCTAGGACTGACCCTTGGGGAACACCACTAGTTACCCCTCTCCATTTATTCCTACCCTTTGTTTCATGTCTTTTAACCAGTTCTGAGTCCGTGAAAGGATCTTCTCTCTTATCCCGTGACATCTTAATTTACGTAAGAACCTTTGGTGAGGGACCTTGTCAAAGGCTTTCTGGAAATCTAAGTACACTATATCTACTGGATCCCCCAGTCCATGTGTTTGTTGACCCCTTCAAAGAACTCTAATAGAATAGTAAGACATGATTTCCCTTTAAAGAAACCATGTTGACTTTTGCCCAACAAATTTTGTTCTTCTACATGTCTGACAATTTTATTCTTTACTATTATTTCAACTAACTTGCCAGGTACTGATTTTAGACTTACCAGTCTGTAATTGCCGGGATCGCCTCTGTAGCCCTTTTTAAATATTGGTGTTATACTAGCTATCTTTCAGTCATTGGGTACAGAAGCTCATTTAAAGGATAGGTTACAAACTGTAGTTAATAGTTCCGCAATTTCACATTTGAGTTCTTTCAGAATTCTTGCGTGAATGCCATCTGGTCCCAGTGACTTGTTACTGTTAAGTTTATCAATCAATTCCAAAATCTCCTCTAATGACACTTCAGTCTGTGACAAGACCTTAGGTTTGTCACCTACAATCTTCCTAACATTCTCAGCCGGGAAGACTAAAGCAAAGAATTCATTTAGTTTCTCTGCAACGACTTTATCGTCTTTCTTTAAGTGCTCCTTTTGTATCTCGATCATCCAGGGGCCCCATTGATTGTTTAGCAGGCTACCTGCTTCTGATGTGCTTAAACATTTTATTATTACTTTTTGAGTTTTTGGCTAGCTGTTCTTCAAACTCCTTTTTGGCTTTTCTTATTACATTTTTACACTTAATTTGGCAATGTTTATACTCCTTTCTATTTACCTCACTAGGATCTGACTTCCACTTTTTAAAAGATGCCTTTTTATCTCTCACTGCTTCTTTTACACAGTAGTTAAGCCACGGTGGCTCTTTTTTACTTTGTCTACTATGTTTTTTTATAGGGGGTATTCATTTAAGTTGGGCCTCTATTATGGTGTCTTTGAAAAGTGTCCATACAGCTTGCAGGGATTTTACTTTAGTCATTGTACCTTTTAATTTCTTTTTAACTAACCTTCTCATTTTTGCATAGTTCCCCTTTTTGAAATTAAATGCCACAGTGTTGGGCTGCTGAGGTGTTCTTCCCACCACAGGAATGTTAAATGTTATTATATTATGGTCACTATTCCCAAGTGGTGTTATAGTTACCTCTTGGTCCAGATTCTGCATGCCACTCAGGATGAAATCGAGAATTGCCTCTCCCCTTGTGGGATCTTGTACCTGCTGCTCCAAGAAGCAGTCATTTAAGATATCAAGAAATTTTGTGTCTGCATCTCATCCTGAGGTGACATGCCCAGTCAATATGGGGATAGTTGAAATCCCCCACTATTATTGAGTTCTTTATTTTGATAGCCTCTCTAATCTCCCTTAGCATTTCATAGTCACTATCACGGTCCTGCTCAGGTGGTTGATAATAGATCCCTTCTGTTATATTCTTATTAGAGCAGGAATTACTATCCACAGAGACTCTATGAAACATGTTGATTCATTTAAGATTTTTACTTCATTTGATTCTAAATTTTCTTTCACATATAGTGCCATTCCCCCACCCGCATGACCTGTTCTGTCCTTCAGATACATTTTGTACCCCGGAATGAGTGTGTGCCATTGATTATCCTCGCTCCATCCTTCTGTGATGCCTATTATATCAGTATCTTCCTTTAACACAAGGCACTCTAGTTCACCCAACTTATTTTGTAGACTTCTGGTATTTGTGTACAAGAACTTTGAATACTTGTCACTGTTTATTTGTCTGCCCTTTTCTGATGTGTCAGATTCTTTATGTCAAAGTTTTTCATCTGATCTGGCCCATACGTTATCCTCTTCCATCCTCTCCTCCTGACTAAAACCTAGAGAATCTCTATCAATAGACTCTCCTCTAAGAGACGTCTCTGTCAGATCCACGTGCTCCTCTGCACCAATCGGCTTTCCCCCATTTCTTAGATTTAAAACTGCTCTGCAACCTTTTTAATGTTAAGTACCAGCAATTTGGATCCACTTTGGTTTAGGTGGAGCCTATTCTTCCTCCATAGGCTCCCCTTATGCCAAAAGTTTCCCCAGTTCCTTATAAATCTAAACCCCTCCTCCCTACACCATCGTCTCATCCATGCGTTGAGACTCTGAAGCTCTGCCTACCTACCTGGCCCTGAGCATGGAACTGGAAGCATTCTGAGAATGCCACCATAGAGGTCTGGATTTCAGTCACTTTCCTAGCAGCCTAAATTTGGCCTCCAGGACATCGCTGCTACCCTTCCCTATGTCATTGGTACCTACATGTACCACGACCACTGGCTCCTCCCCAGCACTACACATAAGTCTATTTAGATGCCTCGAGAGAACTGCAACCTTCGCAACAGGCAGGCAAGTCACCATACGGTTCTCCCGGTCATCGCAAATCCAGCTATCTACATTTCTAATGATCGAATCTCCCATTACTAACACCTGCCTTTTCCTAATGACTGGAGTTCCCTCCCCCGGAACTAAGAACTCAGTTCTATTCTCACATCCACTACCTCCTCACAGCAGGCAACTTGGCAAACCTGCAGGGCTGGTTCTCCATTGCTTTGCTCTGTTTGTTCTCTTTGTTAGCCAAAACACAATGCTGCCCTTCTGAGCTGATCATATATTTTACTATCAGTCATTTGGCACAGATGTAAGTGACTACAAAATGGGCACAACCATGGTGTGGGGTGTCAGTCTCTGTATGACTTCACTGCAATCCATATTATTGAAGAAATAGAAATGTGGCTGGAATACTGCATGCTAGGCTGTAAGCGTAGTTGGGAAATACTAGAAAGTTTCACACATTCCACTCATGGGAATTATATATATAAGAAAGGAATAGATACTTGAGATTCCTACCTTCCAAAAAGCAAGTGATATCTAGCTTCTGAATAATCAGACATTCAACTAGCTGACATCCTCACTGTACCCTGATCCAGAGCCTATTAAAAGTCACTGCTAATCTGCCCATTCATTTTAGTGGGCTTCTCATGCTTTCTACAGAACAGCAGACACTGTAGATTTAGTAAAGCCTTTATGTAGTACTAGCATCTACCCTAAACACACATACTTGTGCATTTTGATCAGTTGTTGGCTGTGAAAGAACATATCATCTAATGTAGACGGCTTATAAACATTATTGCCATTGTAAAAAACTGTCAAGCATGAATGTATATTGCAGCAATCCTTTGGAAATTAGTCATTGCTGAAGTTCACCAGCTTCCTCATCACCTTAGGCTTTTAGCTTATCGCACCATTGATTAACTGCCTGTAATGAGTAATTCTTAGGGATTATTGCTACATATACAATTTGGAGTAATTATGAGGTCAGTGATAATGAGATGCCTTATAAAAATAATGTGTCTCTTTTCCCCAGGCTCGGTTGAAGGAACTTCGCCACTTTCACATTATGTAAATAGCCTCAAAGTATTTCTCAGCGGGAAATAAATTTCTATTTATAGGTGAAGTATACATTTAGAAGCACAAAAGCACTTTTAGATTTTACTGCTGTGGCTAGTAAGACTTAGGGTGTACCTACACAGCACCCTAAGCTCCAAATAAGATACGCAAATTGCTTATCCTATTTCGATTGAGTTTCAAAATAGCTTATTTTGAAATTTGGCGCATCTACACAGTGCCAGATTTTGAAATAATGTGCTATTTCGAGCCATTCCTTATCCCTCATTCAATGAGGTTTACCAGGATGGCAAAATAGTGCACCCATTATTTCAAAAAATATTTTGAAATAACAGGCAGCTTGTGTAGACATAGGGTAGCTATTTTGGGAGTGTAGACGTACCCCACATCACCTCAGCATGAGTTTAGTTAAAACAAGGTGAGTTTTTTAATTGGATGAAGATGAATAAAAAATATATATTTTGGCTGTTGAAAATAGAGTCCTTCTATTACCTTTATATCTATTTTTCACATCTTGGGGTTTGAGGCAGTGTAACTACATAGTTTCTACATCAATTGTTGAATTGCAATTACTGAATTAAACAGATGATAGCCTATATCAGTCTCAGAAAAAACAGGGCTTATTTTGATTTCTTTATTTTCAAGCATCACTGTTTAATCTACTTGTTTTAATTGAACACTAAGAAACATGTTGCTAGAAACTATTTGTAATTACACATTTCCTTAGTCCTTATTGTTTATAACTGGGACATAACTGACTAAAAGCATTGTTAGTCACAAGAGATATTGTTAACTAACAGCCTGAATCTGTGAAGCCCAATATATGCTCCTTACTCAAAAAAATATTCAGATCATGGCAATAAGGCTGCTGATGCATGCAAGGGTTTCTCACAGGTAAGATATGTATATCTATTACAGTGGTCCCCAACATGGTGCCCCTGGGCACCATGGCTTCCACCAGGGCATTTATGTGCGCCCACCTAGTGACCAGGGCCAGCCTGAGCCATTCTTGCACCCCGGGCACCTGGCGCATGTGTGGCCTCCACTCCGGGCACACGGCACATGCGCGGCCCCGCCCCTGGGCGCCTGGCAGCCCTAAAAGGTTGGGGACCACTGACCTATTATAAAGATTAAATGCAATCTAAGTGCTCTGCTTTCGACTGTATTAAGCCAATGATGTGGACCACTCATGAAGTGTACAAGTAGTATTGTCTGGTGTTAAACGGTCAATATACTCTGCTCTATCATGCATATATTCCAAAGCCAGAAGGGACCATTGTATTTACCTACATAAAACACAGGCCATGGGACTTCCCTGAATTAAATTCCTGTTTGAAATAGAACGTCTTCCACAAAAACATCCCATCTTGATTTTAAAAGCATCCACTGATGGAGAATCTGCAACAAGTCTCAGTAGAATGTTCCAATGGTTAGTTAGCCTCACTGTTGGGAGCAGGGGATCTTGCATCTTAATTTGTCTCTCTCATTGTACCTTTCTTAGCTAAGTTGGTGAGCTCTTTTGATGGGCTCCACTCACCACAGGCAACACCTGGGGGACAGGGGCTATTTTGCCTTGGCACCTTCAAGGGGCAGAGGTTTAGGCAAGAGGCAGGGGGTTTTTTTGTTGTTTTTTGGTGCCTTGGCACCCCCAGTTGACAACTGTCACTACTCAGCAGTGACATCCACTAATGTGATCTATGCCATCAAATGCCAGCAATGCCCCACTGCCATGTATATTGGCCAAACTGAACAATCTCTCAGGAAAGAATTAATGGACACAAATCAGATATCTGTAAAGGCAATACACAGAAACCTGTTGAAGAACACTTTAACCTGCCTAGGCACTCATTAATGGATCTCCAAGTCAAGGTATTGTTTCAGGCCAATTCTACAAGCCGAATACACAGGGAAGGGTTGGAATTTAACTTCATTTACAAGTTTAATTATTATGCAAATTGAATGAACAGAGACATCGGCTGGCTCACACACTACCTTCCACATCCTAATGACTTAACCAGCCAACCAAACAATGGAGGTACTAATTGTTCTTATCAGCCTCTTGTAAGTACCTGAACCATCTACTCACTGCCTCTTTTTTCCCCTCCTTTCTCTCCCCTTCTTTATTCTTGGATCTGGACTTCTAATACTGCAGTCATCTGAAGAAGTGGGTTGTGCCCACGAAAGCTCATACCACCATCTTCATGTTTTATTAGTCTTTTAGGTGCTAGTAGACTATTCTTTTTTTTTTTAAGTTTTTCCTGTCACAGACTAATTCAGCTACCCCTCTGAAGTGGTTTCCTTCTGTGACTCAGCCCTGCAGCTGGGCCACAAGTTGTAAAGAGTCCAAAAAAGCCTAGAATCAGCACTTTTTAGGATCAGAGGTCTTCCTAGTCCTGGGTGTGTAATATTAGAGATAGGCTTTTTACCTCCAGCCCTAACAGAGGCTGGGTGGGGAATCCCAGGTCCCCCGTCCTCCCCACCAGGTTCTAATCCAAAGTCCAAAAGTAAGTGGCTAAGTCCTACACCCTGAAATACTCTCTTACTAACTCCCTGGATCACGTCCGAGTGTCCGCCCACAATAGTGAAAAGCAAAGCCATGCAAACAAAATGAATCACATCGAAGAATAAATTTGTAACCTTGCAAATGTCCAGAGAACTTTTCCCTTAGCACGTTTGGCAGCCCAGCCCATCAATACCCAGGAGCCCTAACAACAAGGCCTCCCATAGTGTTCTTTCTACATCTCTTCAGAGCTTAGATCTCATCAGCTCTAAAGCCTACCTACAAGGGAGTAATTCTGCTCCCCTTTTAAGCTCCTCCTCCAGCCTGTGCATGCTTCAGGAATGGTGTGATGGAACTTCCTGGGCCTGGAGCAGTCACTTTAAACCTTCCTCTCTAGTGTGGGTTTTTTACACCCTGTCACTGATCTTTATCATCTAGTTGTTGTTCCCTATGTAGGTACTGACAAACCATGATCAAGTCACCCCTTAATCTTCTTTTGTGAACAGATAGTGCCTCTGGATAAAATATTTATTATCCAATCCTTTATTCTTTTTTGTCACTATTCTGTAAGGGTGCATCTACACTACACCCGTAGTTCGAAATAAGCTACACAATGAGAGTTACTCAAATTGTGGCTTATTTCAAAATGTGGCACTGTCTACAAAACACTTATTTTGAAATAAATTTCTATTCCAAAATGTCCCTTACTCCTCATGGAGCCTCATATATTTTGAATAGTGAGCCCCTTATATTTTGAAATAATGGGTGCGTTCCAAAGATGCAGAATAGCTATTTCAGGATATCTCTAGTATCCCAAAATAGCACTGCAGTGTAGACGTAGCCTAATGGGTCTGTCTCATATTTCTCTGCAGACAAAATTCCAACTAAAGTTTTCTTCAACTGAAATCATATGTGAGACAGATCTGCAAAGCTGGGCACAGTAATTTTTTTTTTGCCATCAGTGTCTCAAGGCCAATGATATAATGAATAAAATAAAAGGGGGAAGGTATTAAGATTGTATTAAGAATCTGGAAAGTGAAAGTGTTCAGACAAACCTAAAGGAGACTGATTTCAATCTATTATTTGAATACTATTCAGAAAAGAAACTGATATATTTTCCTATTATGTTGACTTTGTAACAAAACAAGGGAGAACAGAGAAATCAAAGGATCTGGCTCGTCAGATGAATTTTTCAACTGTGAAGGTGGTGGGAATTATCTGTACAGTATTGTTTCGTAAATGTTATTTTTCTGTATATTGCTGTAGGTTTTGATGCTTATGATATTTCTCACCACAATCTTTCAGAAACACAGGAACAGTGGTTGCAGACCAAATTCAAATGCCCGAGAGTTCTCTTCACGCTAAAGTTAAGCACGTGTATAAGTGTTTACAGAATCAGGACCTCCTTGAGCAATTTACTGAACAAACATAGTTAGAAACAGACCCTTACCCAAAGTACCTATTAATGTAAATAGATCACAGATACAAAAGCTTGGAGGAAAGGGAAAGCAAAGCAGGGCCAGACTGAGACATGCTGCAGCCCTAAACTATGTCACGTTTAAGAGGCACCGTAGCATTACCAAAAAGCTGTGTATTATTCTATCAGAAACAACAATGAAAACAGAAATAATAAAGTTTTATATTTGCATGTGTACTGGTATGTAGATAAGAATGCAACTAAAACCTAGTAATTTTTTTTATTCAGAGGCCCCTCATAATCTGAGACTCTAAACTATATCTCATTTAGCTTGTGCATAAATCTGACACTGGAGTGAAAGTTAGCAAACTTCATGTTAGTTCTTCTTTCAGATTTGGAAGTTGTTTATGGATTTGGGGCCATTCCTGGATATATACTGATTAGAACTGAACAACTAAATCAGGACAAATTATATAATCAATAAATGCATCTTGGAGAAATTGTGTAAGTACAGGTTGCTTTAAGGGCTTTTCTGTCTGTTCTATAAATAACAGTTTGCTGAGTACTTGATTTTTTTTTAATTTGAGCTGTGACATTTCAGTGGGATAAGTCACAAGGTACCGTTTCTCTTTCCTGATTGAATGTCCTTAAAGTTTATAATCAAGAGGAGAGTTTCAAGAACATACTTGGACTTTGAATCTTTCAGGAAGAGTTAGAAATTTTCTAGGCCAAGTCATTTCTTAAACATAATTCCTAGAAATAACAGACTACTATAAAACATATTGATTGGATTTAGAGTTTATCTTTTCACATTCAACTAATTTTACATGGGCATGTACAGTGCTGTGAAGGCTGCACTCAAATCCTTGATTCAAATGTATAATTAAGAACCATTAAAATTATACTTTAGCCCTATCAGGTGTATGTTTACATCAATTACATTCCTGTGGGACCAACGAAACGAAGAGCTATAAAGTTACGTGCACTGGGACCTGTACAAATGCCTTTGGGTTTATTGGCTGCTGTTTGATAGTCTGGTTTCTATTAGGGATGTAAAATCCTATTTTATCAGTTAACTGGTTAAATTTTCTGCTTAACCAGTTAACCACATAACCGGGATCCTGTGGGTGGGGGCTGCTTGGGGCAGGCCAGGCCAACTGCACTGTGCTGTGGGTGGGGAGCTGCTCCACCGTGCCAGTAGCAAGTCATGGACTAATTAGAACAGAAACTGATTTTAGAAAAAGATGAAAGACCTGAGTAACTTCTGAAGCAATAATTGCCTTGAAACAGTTATAGAACCTTCTGTGATATTGATTTAAAAAACCAGGTGATATTATCGATAACAGCGATTCTCAACCTGTTTATCATTGTGGGCCACAAATGTGTCCCATAATGTGTTATCTGGACGACAGGCTGAGAACCATAGCACCCTTCACAACCCACTCCCAGTCCCCTATGTCCAGTGCCCAGGTGGGTGGAGCCCAGCACACTGCCAGATGGACTCAGGACCCTAGCACATGGGACCAAGCAGCCAAATCTGCCTCCAGAAGGGGAGCCTCACCTAAAACTGAGGGTGCTGCAGCACCCCACCAAAACTCTAATTCCCAGCACCCTCTACTCACACCAGTGTTCCCTGTAAGCTGTGCACTTGGATGGCCACCCAGATGATTAGCAGAGTGCTCACAACTGCTCATGGCCAGCAATCTGTGTTTGTACTGGTAGTACACATCTGCACATGCTTTGGTGCATATAACAGAATGTATTCCACACATGAATGGAAAAAAATTAGAAGGAACATTTCCCTCATCCCCAGAACTCCTGCCCCCAAATCTACCTCTGGATCCACTCTCCCACCCTCTGCTTTACTGCAGCACTCACCAGCCTTCTTTTGGCAGAAATTCTCAAGCAGACCACACAATGCCAGCTCCCCCCTGAGCTAACCCTGCCAGCCCAGAGGAGCAAATTAAAAAAAAAAAAGTTATTACACAGAAGGGTTTGCAGCTGTGTACTAACTGAGCTGCATGTGGCCTGCAGGTTAAGTTACTGCTGATCTATAGGCAGCTTCCTGCTGTGTGCTTGTTTAGGATTGCCCAAACTGATTCTAAAACATTTAGAATGTCCCTGGTTAAAACATAAGTGGATCAAAATATTACCTAAACACAGTAACAGCAAATATGCACTTGTGTTGCTCTTGCTTGAGGTACCTCTTGCTTGAAGTATAAGCACTGCTGTGAGTTGTACAAGGAAGGCAGGCCAAATTAATGCATGGTTTAAGGCTATTGAAATCAATGAGTTTACAGCAGGGGTGAATTTGATCCAGGGCATCTTAGCACATCCTACCCTAGGGACTGTATCTTGGAAAAGCTTGTGTATTCCAATGATCCTGAGAGCTACATGGCAGGAGTTTTAACTCCTGCTAGGCCCTCTCGACACAGACATGTCAAAGAATAGGGACCAGATGAAAAGTAAAAGTAATGCACTAAGCACTCCAGTTTGGAGGTGGAGAGAAAAGCCAACAATTTATTGTAAAAATGAAATACTCTGGAGAGGGGGACCCTCTACAACTACCCAGCCATGGGGAGGTGGCAGGGGGACCTTGGAGTTCCCACACACTGCAGCAGTATGGAACCCAGAAGCCCCAGCTATAGTGGGTGCTGAACCTGCCTCATTTTGTCAGAGATATTTTACTGGAAGTTAGGGACAAGTCACATGCTTCTGTGGATTTCTGTTGGTTGCCTAAGACTTGTCCATGGCTTTTACTAAAAATATCTGACAAAACCTTAGCCTTAGTCATAATACATATGACACACCCAAGCGCGTGCTTTAAATCAAGGAAGAAAATTATATCAACTAAACCCTCCTGCTTCTCAGCATGTCCACATAAAGTGCTCAGGACCTATGTTCATTTTATAATCAACAAGCAATTAAGGGTCACAACTGTAAATTAACAATCTTCATTAGCTAGTCTGATCCAAAGTCAACATTAGAGGCTTAATTTAAGATGACTTGAATCCTCTACTGATTTGTTATCTTAATTATCAGTATGAATGAGACTGTGGAATCTCCATCACCGGAGATATTTAAGAGCAGGTTAGACAGACACCTGTTAGGGATGATCCAGACAGTGCTTGGTCCTGCCATGAGGGCAGGGGACTGGACTCAATGACCTCTTGAAGTCCCTTTCAGTTCTATGATTTTAGTTTAAATAAGAATCAGTCTGATCAATCAGAGGTGAGAGATAAAATTTTGATTGCTTTAATAAATTGCTGCTAAAGTTTTCTAAAAGTATGTAGGACTAAAGTTTTGACTTTTCATGTGAGTGTTTGGACATTTGTTAGCTAGCTTAAGAAGGCATATGATAACATCCTTTAAAACAGTAAACAGGCACTATTCGGTTCAATAAAATACATTCACTCTAGTATATTTAATTTTAGATAATTATAGTTTATATTATGATAGACCATCCATTTGTTCTTTGTACAGTATCAAGCCCAGAAGGTTATGGTCCATAAAGACTCCTCCTAAATACCAACCTAATACAAATAAATCATAATTTTACAGTACACTAACAAAATGCATTAGGCTACTGGCTGAGGGTCTGAACCAGAAAACACTTATTTGTTTGAGCAACTTGACTCTTTCAAGTGATTTAATGAAACAGGTCATGTGAGCAGAATTATTTGCACTTTTGCAAGATGTCCCTTCTTAATTTATTTTTGTTTTGCCCCCTTTCTGTGTATTTATGGGAGAAGGATAAAATACTAAAGTTGTCTTAAGAACCATGAGATTTTAGAAAATAAACTTTTTCTTTGACTTATGATTTTTGTGCCTTTTGGCATCACCATTTTGTGTTTTTCCTCCATAATCATTAAAGATAGAAACCGTTTCTAAATGATAGTTGAGATTTACACATAGTCACGACTCCAGGAGCTGGGACTTTAAGGAAAAAAAGCCAAATGTCATAAGACACATAACATAATCCCTTGTACTGTGGCATATGTTCTTATACATTCAGAGCAGTGGTTTCTTAATATTAAATCAGTCTCATAATCTCTCTTGGCCACAGCACACAATGCTTTCCAGCTTTGTAATCCAATAAAATCCAACCGTTATCATAATGTTAAAAATCTAATAAATTCTGAGTGGGTGGAGGAGGGCAAAGTGGGTCTTCTGATGGTGGAGCTGAGTTGTGGGTAGAAAGGAGGCAGCTGCCAGCACCCCCAACTGCATGCCTCTCAGACCCCATACTCTCATCCCCTCCTCCCAGACCTCCCTTCAACCTACTCCTTCACCCAATCTCCCACCCAGACCTCGTACTCTCACCCACTCCTCCACCCATTTTGTCATTATGGATGGTTAACTGGTGGCCCACAGGAAAGTCTGCATTGAACAGGATGGCCGGAGGACCAAAAAGTTTGAGAACCACTGCCTTAAGACAATAGCTTAGCAAAACAAGTCCTTCAGGGCAGAGGACCAGCAGTGAGAGGGTAAAGGATTCAGACCAGGGCCTAGGGGCTGTGAGGGGTTCAGGGCAGGTCGCTGGGAGCTTGAGGATACAGGAGTCAGGATTGGGAGTTCAAAAGGGGCTCAGGGCAGGGAATTGGGATGCAGGAATCATGGTAGGAAATTGAGAGGAGGGGAGAGGAGACCACCAGCTTCTCCCCAGGATCGTCTCAGAGTGGAGAGGCATGTACCCCATCTTCCAGCTTTTCCTCAAGGCCGATCCAAATAAACTTTAATTTTGGTAATACTGGGCCTGATCCTTGTGGATAAGAACCTTCTAAACTTCACATTATTAACTGGTAATTATTAAAAAATAAACCTAATTAATACAAAATAGATCAGGCAATACCTGATTTTGTTTTATATGTTACCACCAGAAAGTTGTGGATGGTAAAGTACAGCTCAAGTATATAAAATACAAATAAATCACCTTCAACCTTTCCAAAGTCACACATTTCTGACTGTAAATGGGTGAAGTCTTATTCATCAACTTGTTTATTTTTTAATGAAGACACTGTCCTGGGGGTACACAGTCAGTGTTAAATTGATGAGCAGAAAACAGAAGCTGATAGGAAAAGCAAATCAACTTTTGCACACTGTTCTGCACTATAAAATATCCCATTGGGACTCATCGTATGAACATTACTGTATGATATGAACACCCAGCATAGTGCTAACACTTTACATTTCAGATTTGATTATCTTCATCATCAATGACAGCCAATCACCAGAAAAATGCACTTGTACTGCAGCTCAAATATGCATGAAATGGTTTTAGCTAAACAGCCATATTCTTACTTTGCCATTCCAATATATTCTCCCTTTGTGGGAGTCCTAACTATCGCAATCCATTAAAACATATTGCCAGTCTACACGGTGTAAAATTCAAACATTGTTATTGATTTCTTCTTTTCCTACTAATCAATTGCTTTGGACCCAGCGTCCCCTGATAATTTTGCTCCCATCATATATCCATCTGAAATCATGACAATTTTCTCAAGATCTTCCATTTTTGCTTCATATATTCTAAATTCTGCATTGTATAAAAATATTTTGAAGGGATCAATCCTGAGCAGGAGCTTGAAAGGGAGGTTTAATCACTAGTATTTAAAAGACAAACAAGATAAAGTACCAGACAGAATTTTAAAAAAGAGAGACACGCCACTCTGAGCAGGTTAGGAAAAGGAAATCACTCTGGGAAATATGAATTTCCATCACAAAAACTATGAAATCCCACATCTTCTCTAGAGGGTTATCATTAAGTAATGTGACATTCCCACCTAGATCTGAGATCATCCATGGATCACAAAGGTCCTTACAAATGAAAATGGTTGTCATTTTCCTATTCTCCAGCTGAGGAATTTAGCTCACACAAGGAGAATTGATTTGCCCAAGGTTATAAAGCAGATCAGGGTCAAATCACAAGCAGAAGCCTCTTCCGCTAACTCCTGGTTATATGCCTGGTCATCTGGACCAAGCTGCCTCTTTAACAGACTAAAATGCCTGCTTCTTTGCATATCACACAGTATTTTAAAGCTCCATTATTCTCGTCCCTTGGAATCCAGGATCTGAATGAAAATTCTGGTGTTGTTAAGTTGTTATAGGAGGAGTCCTCCAACATGCATGACTATCTGTATGGTGCAAAAAGTGAAATATTACTCTCCCAATATGCATTACCTCCTGGCTGCTGTACCAGATGCTTCTTAATATGAGCCCCTGTGAAACATACTATTGCCACATAATAGCACTTTATAGGTCCATTATAATAGACCAGACAGCCAGTGTTTTTACCTATTGTTCTACTTGAGTTAAGGCTATTTTTTGCCTTGAGCAATACTAATGCATTCCAGTTTTCCATTCTTCTGAGCAACAATGAATTTCCCTAAAACAATGAACATTTCCCTCCTTCGTGAGATGCAGAATTTGAATCTAAAATCAAAAGGACTCTACTTCATTACATAAGAGAATGTTAATGAAGGTGTTTTTCTGTTTATGGATCTAAAGTGCTAATTCAACATATGACAGAAATCCATACATAATGCTAGAGATTTCTGGAGCTGATTTTACTTTCCAGTCAGTAGTCTATCCACCCTAATCATTACTATCTCTGTATGAGCCAACACACTCCAGCAATATTTGTCTCAATTCATTACTCTAATTTGTCTTGGTTCCTATTACAGTACTCCTGGATCTGTCATGTTGTCAACATGTCTTATTTCCAAGTGCTCATAATTTTTTTCCCCCTCTCCACACTTTACAGTCACCACTGGGTTTTTCTGAGTATGTCAATGCTTGAGTATACATGTCTATACCATGCAAACTGGCAATTCAGAGTAAGCACTGAGCCCTTGGACTGCTGAACTAACAAGACATGGCTTTGAAATTCTGTTAGTTCGCCCCATGAGTAGAACTCCTACAAGGCCCAGAGCTATCGCCTGTGGATTTAAACTCAGAATAAACCATGGTGCTGTGCTAGGAAAGTTGTGTGTCATTTTGGAGCATGCTGTTTTCTGAGGGGATATAAGGAACCATAGCTAGAGAAAATGAATAGGGAGCCTACACTTGATAGCATTTGTAAAGCTGGATGTATCCAGAGCCTCAAAGAAGACAAAAAAGACCATTTGTGTTCTGTCACATACCAGGTGCTCTGGTGAGCCCACCAAGGGGCCCATATGCTTCCAGACGAATCTTCTCCATGAGGATGAGTCCTGGCCTGAGACATTTGATATTTTTTTGGGAGATCAGGGCTTTCCTCATTCTTGCCTTAGCTTCTGCTCACCTTTATCTGAGACTGTTACAGGACTGCTTAGGCTGCCTTTCTCTGATTCGGATCTTTTCGTTTGTTTGTTTTCTGTGCATACTTTAAAACATTTCTGCACCCTCTGTGTTATTTCTATGTCCTGACTATAACTGACTGGATAAACAGATAATGAAAAAAATATTGAAGGGATTTCTCTTCTTTCTCTGTTTGCAAATTGCCTGTGAATAAATTCTCCTGTGGATTTGTTATTTAAAATATACAGTTTTTTAAAGTAAACAAGTGAATTTACAAATTGCTCACAAATATTTCATTTAAAAAAAATCAACATTCTAAATCTGTGCTCTATTGAATAGTTACAGGAATCATGTGGTGTTGTTTCTGAATGATTGACTACCGTAGGTCAAGCTAAATGTTCCCTTCAGACACTAAACTCAAATTAGCCAAGCAAATGACTGAATTCCAACTGGCACATTTGAATGTAAAAGTCAAAATCCACAATTTAGAACCGGAAGTTCACTTTCTTTTAGGTTAGCTCTGTGGTTCACAATGTACTGGAGTATTTAACTAGCACATCCCTCTGTGGATATTCATAGAAACTGAGCCCTGGACCAAACCAAATGATGTGTATGCAGTAGGAGTGAGTTCATTTAGAAATTCCAAGGAATATTTATGACCTTCTTTTGCAGTTTTTTATTCAGCACTAGATCCAAAACATCTTCTCATTTAACAAGGCCCATGTTTGTAATTAGTTTCCTATTTATCACCTGTTCAAGATAATTAATTAAGATGTTAAGTGAGACCAGACCTAACACTGAGCTCTCTTTTACTATCCTTTGTTTAAGGTCCATAAATCAGCTGTTAATTCAGGCACAGTTCTCATATCCAAGTCAATTTGAATTATTGTCTGATAAAATGTCACTGGACATTGTCAAATGTGTTGCTAAAATCAGAATATATTGCATTGACTGTATCTTGGGGTACTGGAACAATTTGTATTGTGGAGGTGCTGAGAGCCTCTGAATCAAATTAAATCCTGTGCATCTGATCAAAACCATTTCAAGATGGGAGATGGGGTGAGGTAGCAACCCTCCTTCCAACACCAGTCATGCATCCCATTAATCCAATTATTTCGTAATTTGATTTAAAAGGTGATCAGGTTTTTGGCATGATTTGTTCCTTACAAAAAACAGCTTTCTTACTCTCGTTATGAAATCACAACACTCTTTCATTAGATAACTCAGATAACTATAATATAATTGACATAATCCTAGTCTGGATTCTACCCAGGTACTGTACCCATTCAGAACTAATGAAGATAAACTTACTGCTATTGCAATATTATGCACTGGGGCTGTGATTCTTTCCTGTGTTGACACTTCAGAGCCCAGGAGAAGGTGGCATTTAAGCCATCATGAAGCTTCCATTGTGCCCACCCAATCTTGGTGTTTTCAATGGTTAGAGAGCTCCTCCCTGCCCAGCATAGCAAAAAACTCTCAAATTGCCAATGAACAGAGTTTTTTTGTCAAAAACAATTTGTTCACAGAGGAAAACGTTTCAGTTTAGACAAAACATTTTGCTTTTTTTTAATTTCAAAGCAAAACATTCCAAAGAAGAAGCCCAAACTTTTCCAGGATTCTCTCCCCCCTTTAAGGAATATGTTCATGTGTATCATAAAATACAATTTGCAGAAACCAAAACCCAAACATGTTCCAAACAAACAACACAACAAAGCACTAAACATAAACACACTGTACAGTGCAAAATGATAATTATATGAAGCTAGCCTTCCAGAGCTTGCTTTCCCCTATTGGGGAGTTACCTTTTCTCCTATAGAAGGAGCAGAATTTCTTTTCCATTTAATCTTTCTGGCTTTGGGGCATGTCATTTTATGGCTATCTATAACTCTTTGTTAACGCTGTTTTTAAAATCAATACAAGCCAGTTTATTAGAAAGCGTCCCAGATGGGATTACTTAGAGAGTATTTCTGTATTTGTGTATTGAGCCTTCTAACAGAAAATTAATAAGGATTAATTTTAATTACAATACAGTCCATGCTATAATGTGAAAATTGACGGCTTTACAAAAGTCAGGAGACTGCAGTGAAAAGATGACATTGGTTGTTACCACAGTGGGTGAAAATATATTCTTTGGATCAGAAGGAAACATTTTCAAGTCAAATTGTTCATAATGGTATGTCTGAAGATCTGCTCTAGACATAAATTTCCACTCAAAATCTGCACTAATTTTAAGTTAGACAGCAACATAATAAACAGTAGATGAAATAAGTTGATTAAAGCACTTCATAACAATTTTATAGGCACAGACATGTTCTTAAATTCGGAGCAACTTTTCACTTCTCTGTATTTATTTAAAAAGTTCTTTTAATGTCACAGATGTAAGATACAATGAGCAATTTTTTTTTAATAAAGTAACCCAAAGTGGTCTTAATGCTACATGACGGAGTGGAACTAAATGGCTTGGCGACCATAGAAAGGAGTAATGTTAAACAATGGTGAAGATAAAGTACTTCAATATACAGAGTTATACTGAAATCAGTGGAAACTTTTCAGAAAAATTAATGCAAGCATATATACGAACTGGACTTACATATCTAAATCTTCCACTGCATCCCAGGAAAAAATATCATTTTATAAAGTGGTCTTTTCCAAATCTGCTAAAACCTGAAGATACTTAAAGTAATTGGAGAGCTCCTTGTCATCTAATGAACTGGGCTGGTAACCAGAAACTTCTGAGTTCCAATCCCATCCCTGACTTTCAGAGTAAATTTGGGCAATGACACTATGGTCTGATCTAGCAGCCCCCATCCTCCCTTTCCCTGATCCATGTCCTTTTGCATGCTAAATACATACAATTTCAAATGTGCTTTTAATAAGACTTTATATCAGTTTATTAGTCTGGAAGTTTAAAACTCCACTGAAAATCTCTCATACATACACACATCATATCAACTTTACACACTTTAAAGGGCTGATCCTGCTTCTACTGTCTTTTATGGGATCCAATGCATATAGATCTGATACAAACACCAGTGAAGTCAATGTAAAGACTAGTGTGGATTTGAATGGACTTTGAATCAAATCTACTATCCAGATAAAAATCAAACCATTGTTACTGAGTATAACTGGATTATTAAACTAAAAGTATATGTTTCTTATATCACCTTGTATACTTGGATTACTGAAATTTTACCTTGAAGTTCCCCATCTTAATAACTATCAATTTGATATTACATAGATTTTTACAGTAATTAACTTTGTACCCATCACCAGGGAGCACATTAATATTCATGTACTTTTATAGAAAAATGATCTTGAAACTTCACAGCAGGGAGAGTTAACATGATTCATTAATGTTCTGCACAGGTTTCTTTTATAATTCATTAAAGAAATATTAGCATAATTGTGTGTAATTAATTTTCTTGAACATAGGTTGATATAAAGATGGGATTAATGGAACCGGTGCTAATCTAAGAAACATGGCTTTTCTTATGCTTTTGGATTCCCGGGACTTATTATCTTCTCTGAGGTATTGCTTACTGGGTACACCCTGATATTGCACAAGGAATCAGAGATGGATGGAGCCAGTCAAGCTGAGGATTTGATTTTCACATAGAAGATCTCTTCTATCCTCACCTTATAAGTCTTTATTTTGTGGGGAAGAGAAAGAGAAAAACACATTACTCAAAACTCAACAAGAGGCTGAAAGAAAATGAAACAAAGTGATAGGCTACAAATGAGAAAAGAGGCCAGAGAACAGAATATCTAATAATAATAATAAAGGGTGACGAGAAAGTTCAGCAACTGAAAGAAGGAAAAGTGATGGAAATGGGAAGGGACAGAGAGTGAAAATTAAATAGCTCAAGAAAGTAGTTTTCAAGTAAATAAAGAAAAAGCAATCTGAATAAGTTATGGTAGGGACAGAGTAAGGCAACCTTTGGGTTTAGGTAGCAAGGTATTTCGGACAGGAGGATATTAAGATATCGGATCTACCCATACTTAGTGCTTGGAGGTAAATTCAACCTAATGGTAGCTAAAAAAAAGTTTGGGCTGAGTATTCGGAAGTGGCCCTTATACAGTTATGTACCTGCTGAATGATGTAACTGAAATAAATGAAAGAACATGTCTGAGCCATGACTGGACTCTTGGTCAATGTTTCTCTCTTACATTGCTATTCAGGTTTACATATATTGAGGGTCACAATTTCAAGAGAAGGGGGCTCACCTCCCCCTATACCGCCACGTGGCCCATGCCAGGAGATTCCAGTCAGGGCTTTGGTCTCCATCTGAATCCCCACTAACTTCTATGCTTCTAAGTGTTTATTTCTAATTAGAACCTGATTTATTAAATTTTGTTACAGCTTCTCAGTGGATTCCATTTGTACTACCTTTTATATTATTATTCTATAGGACATATAATATATTTCTGAAGGGTTGAACTTTATATGTTCAATTTCCGTACTACTATACAGAATTTTGGTAGGCACCAATTCATTCTTATGTGCTCCCATATTAAAGGTATTGAGCAAAAGCAGCATCTCACCTTTTAGGCAACAATTCTGTACATAAAGTTTGTGTCATTTGAATCTATGGAAGCAAAATGACACAGACAAGGAAATGTACAATTGCAGGGAAAGAAAGAGATAAACACCACTAGTCACTATATTGCTTCACTTCACTGGTAATAAAAAAAAATCAGTCTAAGTGCTTTTATTTTTCTTAGCTCCTTTTCTTGTTTACACTACTTGCAGTTTTTTCACTTGTAAGCCTTTATTCTCAAGAATGCTAGGTTGAAATGTCAACATAATTATCTTTTTTCCCCAAAAAGCTTCAGCTTCTTTCTAAATTCTTCCTTGTAAAATACAAAAATAAAGGAAAAGAAATCATAAGAACCAATTTACAGTTCCCTGAAACTTTTCAGTAAGATTGTGTCTTATCTGCTTGCCTATTTCTTCTGTACCCATCTGAATAATGCTACGCAGTTGTACTTGCTAAGCAAGGTCACTGAGCTCAAATATTTCAGCCTCCTTCTTCAACTATAGAACTTCTTTCCTATTTTTTCTTTTACTTTGGATAAAGAAAGACATCCTTAATATAGAACAGCAAAAGAACATCACAGATTAGTTAACTTTCTCTCTACTTTCTCCTTAATTATAAAGATAAAAAATCTCAGAACAGAATTGATTTTTTTTCTTCATCTGAAGAAAGCCAAACCTTAGGAAAACTATACTTTTCAGTCTTGGGTGTTTGCATGGAAAATGTTACTTTTACATGTATGACAAAAAGTTCATGATTCTTCTGTTGTATTCTTCTAGATGAATAACCTTACAGGACACAGCTCTTTTATTCTTGGTTTCTGAATGAAGAAACTGAGTATGTGTGAAAAATACACATTCAGGAGCACCCTCGTATCTTTCATGTCTTGTTGTGATAATTGGGTCTACAAATTTACCGTAATTGTGAGTTCATCTGTAAAAAAAAATGAATATGTTCATAAGGTGTCAAATTAATTAAAATAACAAATGTAGAATAGAAAAGATGCCAAAAAGAGACAGACTAAATTAGTTCAAACAAAAGACCTGCTGATACAATACAAGGACTGTGTTAAAATTATGCCTGGTAAACAAGAGCAGTCCAAGAACAATTAATAATACTTGTGTGACTAGTCTCCTCCAAATCTGCAGATATCTGCTTTATATCTACGGGTATAAAGCACGATCTGCAGCTCATTTTTGCAAATATGGATGGGGATACAAATTTTGTATCTAGACCCTGCAAATTTGCAGACATCCACTTTATATCTGGGGGTATCTGTATCCGCAGATATCAGTGCAGGTATCTGTGGCTCATTTTTGTGGATACGGATACAAATTTTATATTCTTGCAAGGCTATGCATGTGACTGTGGACAAAATAACGAGAGAATGGGCTCTTCCACTCACTGTTCCATTTTGCTCCCCATTGTCTTTAAGGATCCAAAAATGGACAACTCAAATGAGCTTTACCATCATGGCTGTGAACCCATGGTGTCTCCTGGAACAGAAGAGCTGCTTTGTCCTAATCCCAAGAGACAGAGATGGAGACAGACACGGAGCCAGCTGGCATCACCATTCCAGAAACACTCCATGGGATATGAGACTGTCTCCGCCCTCCCCCGAGACCTCATGTACCTGGAGACAATGTTCTTTAAGTTCAATTTTTACAGCTTCCCCATTGCAGGAGGTCGATGGTAGAAATTCTCCTGTCGACTTACCTTTCTTCTCTCATCCGTGTGGAGTACCAGGGTCAACAGAAGTTACATCGGCAGCTGATTTAGCAGGTCCTTACTAGATCTGCTAAATTGAATCATGGAAGATCAGTCTCCAGAGCGCTGATCTCTAGCTGAGTATATGCCAGGGATCCCAAGACTAAGGCAGTAGCTGGAATTCCCATTCAGGCACCAGGAGCTTGAAACGTGCTGGGGAATCTAGAGCACACAGGATTTTGTTCCTCTTACGGAAGTTCAAGCGGGTGGTTTGCAAGGGGCACCCTCTAGGATCTGTCACCTTGCACAAAAGCACGCAGTGCTTGAATCTGCCCGGTTACTAAAGCTGGCTGGGATACATTGTTTGCTCCTGTGAAAAGTTTTTGCAGACATGGAACATTTCTACAAAACCTTATAGGGGAAAAAAAACTTTTGGGTTTTCATTGAAAAATCAAACCCAAGAATGTCTGGCTTTGTGTTTTCTTTTTTTTGCACAGAAACCACCCAAAATGTTATTTGAGAATGGACATTTCTTCTTGAAATTCTTGTTTGAATGAAAAAAAGCCATTTTTCATCAAAATAACATTATGAAGATATATGTCAGGCAACTCTTCTCATCACTTCTCATTAAAGCATCATCGTTCATCATTATTGTAAAACTCAGCTGCTTTTAGTTACATCTTATAACAACTCCAACAGGATTTCCAGTCTAATTCATGATTCTCTCTCTGTATTATTGTAAAGAGATTTATTTCAAATGGCTCCAAAATAATGGAAAGATGTAGAGGGAGGGGAAGGCAGAAGCTCATACGTCAAGCAAGAAGGAGACCTTTTCATTCTCTCCTAAAAAATGAATATTAGGCTCCACGATTGGCCACTAGGCCAGAGAGTCATGGAAGTAATTTATTGCTGAGCCCTAACTATGTCTAAATCTGTGATAGCTCCTTAAAGCTTTGAACATACCCTAATTATAGTAATTCCATGAATAACATTGAAGTAAATTGAAGCAAGGTGATATTTTCAAGGACATGGAGTACAAAGAGGTGGTGTCTAAAACCAAGATGCTACAACAGCTCTTAGCATTTAGAAAAAAGAAGATTTCCGGAATAACAAAAAAAAAATTTTTGATGGTGGGAAGGAGAAAGAAGTTTGGGATTGTATCAAATATTTCACTGTAGGCCTACTTGTATGCAAATGGGAATGGAGCTAGCTAGATACCCGTTTGCAGGTACAGATTCAGAAACTGTCAAGAAAATTGTACTGTCCAGTTTTACAAAACTTATAAAATCATAAGGATGCCCAGGTCCTTACCCTGTGATGTCCTATATGCTCGGCAGTACTATGACTCAGCTGTTTTAAATGTTCCAACTAATGCCAAGTAACTGAAGAAAGGGAAAAAAGAAATACATTTCTGCCTGTATTTTGAGGATGGTCCAAGGTTTTCTTCCAACCAGCAAACGTTAGAGATATCCAAGTTTTGTTACAAATCCATGCCTGACGAACCTCTTAGTTTCAGGCCAACAATTCCTTCAAGTCCTACTAAACTGGGAGGTAGGCTCATAACCAAAAATAACCCAGCATCTCACCAGAGAACATTCTTTCATCCATCTGATACTGACCCCAAGTCTTAAACTAGACAGCAGCAGAACTTATTTTCCAGCTGAAGCAAATTGCTTGTGTTACCCATAAGTCAATGTGAACTGGTGTACAGGACATTTGTTCCCCAGAGGAAAGTGGCTGTTTTAAGGAGAACCAGACTTGCCTTCCTGGCTGATTGAATAAGTGGGATTGGAGTGAGCTAACTGGCTGCCTTTTAAACAGACAGGAAGCCGGTAGCTCACAATAGGCCTACCAATGACATCAAGCATGAGATGGCTAGAAAGTCACCAGGCTTTGAGAAAGAGAGGGAGTCCAGACCTGTTGAAAGAAAGGAGTGATTAAAGCAATGGGAGAAAAAGTTACCACTTTGGCTCAAGGTTCATTTCTATGTTTGAGGCAAAATGAAAAATAAAGAGACTCTCATGGAGCTGCAAACCTTTGACAACCGTCCCTTATAGAAAAGCTCAGTAAAACTCCTGCCAACCTACACCACTGAATTTTACACAAAACTCTCTTACCTACATTTAAAGTGATTTTTTTTTACCCCATTTCTCTGCAGCATCCCCAGATTCTCTCTCATTTGTCTTCACTCAACCTAGAATAATTTTTAAAGTAATATGCACTTTTTTTTCCTATTCCAGCTCTGGTCATTATGTCGCTAGCAAGAACACTGATTCACTTGTGTGTGTGTCAGGTCTTTTTTTTTTTTTTTTTTAAGATTCCTGAATCAGCCTTTTCTAGCTCGTCAAAAAGGGATAAAGCCTTTTAGTTTTATTAAATGTTTTTAAAAATCATGCTTCTTTATCTTTTCAGCTGTTTCTAAGCTTCTTTCTTGCAACCTAAATCTCACAGCTAAACCAGGCTTGTATCAACTGCAGACTGTCATCCTGATACCACATCAAAATACATTATACAGGAACAAAATTCACACAAACTATAACATAAAAGGCTCCTACTTAACGGTACCAAGTTTTTAATACCATGTTAGCCAAATCACTTGTGAATTTCTTATACTGACAAGTCAAACTAAAGAACAAGCTAGTGAACAATTGGAAACTATTCTCTGTATCCCTGTTGCAGTCTCTAGATATTATAGGACAGGTTGAAGCTTTTTAGTCTGGCACCCTCAGGACTTGACCGGTGCTGAACCAGAGAATTTGCCAAACCACAAGAGGTCAATATTGTAGTGAGTGGGTCTCTCTATTTTTATTTCACCAAGGCGAATAAATGGAACAGTGCTTGCAATGCTGCTTAATAATGTATGACTGTACTGATACACTTTATATAAGCTTTGGCTTAGCATAGGCTTATCGGCTCTTTTCATAACAAAGTGTTAGTGTTGTTACACAGTTTTACTGTCTTGGCACAAGGAAATCAGTAGATAAAACATAAAAAACATGCTGACACTTAACAGCATTACAAACACTTCCACTGCTTGCTGGTCTCATAAAAGACATATAGAGATAATTTAGAACTACAGACCAGAACACTGAGAGCCAGGACTGGTAGCTGTAAATAATCTTTATGGGATCATGGCAAACTTGGCCACACCACAATAAGCAGACTCACTAAAATCAGGCCAGATCATGGATGTTGCCGGATCAAAGAGTGTCAGACTAGAGAGTTTCAATCTGTATGTCTGTGCTTGCACAAGTCATACCATTGATTACTAGATACAACACCTCATTGATTTCATTAGGGATTTCTACATAATGGCAACCCACAGTGATTTATTTGTGCAGAGGAAGCCCAGGAAATAAGACCAATAAGCAAACTAGGTAGTAAAATGTGAGAGATCAAGTTCTGTAATGAATTAGACATTGGGTAAGAGAGAAAACAAGGAATGGGAATAACTGATTGTCACCATGGCAGGTTCTCACTTTAATAGCCGTGGATGATGGAAGTGTAATAAGTATATGCACTGTGACTGGTTTTTTTAAATAAACTAGAAGGGGTATACAGTGAGGTGGTGAAATTGGTGCATGGCACAGAATTGTTCAGATTAGTGAAGTATATGGAGTTCTGTGAAACACTTCATATGGATCAAACCAAGCTGTGTAATAAGATCCCAGTTCAGGAAAGTTGTTTCTTGAATAAGGATGTTTTCCTGCTCTGAGCCTGAAAGGAAATTAAACTCAATATATACATTTGTAAATTAAGGCACATATAAAGAAATAATCTGAGCTGCTCGTATTCTAAATTAACTGTAACCACTCATGAAAAAGAACCAGGCATCCTTGCAGGTAGGCCAATTAAAACATATAATCAATCAGTAGAGTCACAGAAAAAAGGATAACAGGACACATTAACTGGATAAAAAAATAATACTGAAAATGTAATGTCTTCATATATGTTGATGGTGCATAGTTACTTTGAATGCACTGCTCAGTTTTGTTCATCATATTTCTAAAGAAATATAGCAGGAGTAGAGACGGTCAATAAAAGTAATTAGAAGCAGGGGAAGTCTTTGCAGATGAAGAGACATTAAAAAAAGATTAGAACTGTTTAATTGTGTGCCTGGGCACCTGATCTTATTGTGCATCTTAAAGCTCAGAAATCCTGAGGTCTGGACCAGATGGAAACAGCCTCAATTGTTGATGAATCTGTGACATTTGCCTCACATAGGAGACTGAAGGACGGATAGTTTCAAGCCTTCCTATTTCAAACGACTAAGGAGTTTAAGTAACCACCCTTCATGCTCTTCAAGAGTTCACCCAAAAACCAGTAGGGCATCCAAATGGACGAGGATGTCCAGGAGATTCATGTCTCCAACTGTTGGCTCCGTTAATCTTTGAAAGGTAGCAGGAGCTCCACAAATGCCTTGGGGCATTTTCTCAAATCTGTAAAATCCAAGTGGACCGATAAAAGCAGTTCTCTTTATCTGCCTTATTCATGATTATTTGGTAATAACCACTGCAACGATCTAATGCAGTAAACCATTTACTCCCATTTAAGCAGTTAAGGACATCTTCAGTCCTCAGCGTTGTATATTGCTCTGGTATAGTGCGCTTATTTAGAATTCTATAATCTACACGTTCTGACAGACCCATTCTTCTTCCTCACCACAACTGGAAAGGCATATGGGCTTTGTGACTCAGGGTATGTCGTGGAATGAGGAGTAACGGTAGTTCGAACTAGGAAGCCTAGTCCGAACTACCTAGTTTGTGCCACGGGTAGCCGCGCGGCACGGAGTTCGAACCAGCCGGGATTTAAAAATGGCAGCACCCGGCTTATGCAAATGAAGCCTGGGAAATTCAAATCCCGGGCTTCATTTGCAAGTGCGGTATGCCTACATTACCCCGCTAGTTCGAACTAGCGGGGTAGTGTAGACATACCCTCAGAAATTATTCTAGCAGCCATCAAGCCATGTATGTGACACTGAACATCTTCCATATCAATAGGGGCCAGGCGACAAGATCGCTCTCAAAAAGGTTGAGAGTCAGATAGATATCAGTACTTTTTGCACAACCCGTGTCCCACTCATGTTGGGAGAATACATCAGCATGCTCTATTTTCCTGCATAGGCACTGTTTCCATTCCTCAGGGAATTGAGGAATCTCCAAAATCAAAACAATCTGGTGTCAAAGTCTTTACTGTTGTTCTTGACAGCTGCAGCATACATTTGAGGTACTACATCAACTGGGAACAACTGGACAGTTAGGCTTTCTCTACACAGTGGAGCTATTTTGCGATACTAGAGGTATCCCAAAATAGGTGTTACGCATCTTAAGAGCAAGCCCATTATATTGAAATATAACGGACTCACTATTCCGATATCCCTGCAAATCTCTTTTCACAAGGGTTAAGGGACGTTTCAGAATAGTGCCTTATTTCAAAATAACATTGAAATAAGCTACAAAATTTACATAGCGCAAATTGCATAGCTTATTTCAAGGTAAGAGTGCTGTGTAGATGCACCGTTACTGTCCCATGCCAAATAATCACTTTGTGAGAAGATACATTTCTAACAGTAACTATGATTCTCCTCACAGACACTACTAAAGTGGCTTCCATGACAGTAGGCTGAACAGAACTGATCAGTAGGCTGAACAGAAAACTGTGAGATCCAGTCACTTGACAGGCACTGCCAGATGTTATGTGTACTGTTCTTTTCTGGGTGTATCATAAATTACCATATCTGTTAGCATATTTATCAGAAACTGAGAGAAGTTTCATGGATCTTAGGGTGGATAGGCAAGGTATTGATGCAACCTTCCCCAGTTTCTTAAATGTAACCCAGCAATGCCTACAAATTTCTTAAATGTAGCCCACAGTTTCTTAAACGTAGCCCAGCAATTCCTACAATGCCTCTCGTTCCTCCCTGGGTTGCTCAGGAGCAGGCAACACTCGCCTGGGTGCCTGATGTTTTTAATATTAAAGGTGATCCCAAGCACCCAAGTAGTGATGTTGGATAGTTGGGAATCCCCTATCCACCCCTTTGCTGCAGTCCCTTGCTTCTAAAGGAATATAAAATGGCTGGCCCTCTACATACTTAATGGTGTGCCTTGGGAGCTTTCAGCAATCAACTTATTTCAATAATAATCTGGATTTACTCCAAAACAACAATTATAAATAATATACATTTAATGGATTAAATCAGAATTAACACACCTTCACTTAACCATTTAAAGAAATGGGGTTTAAACTAAAATAGAATAAAAATCAATTAACAAAGTACATAGAAATAAATGAAACTTGTCTAACTGGCTTTTACACAGCCACCATTGATCCCACCCCAGAGTGTGCACTTCTCTAGATCTCAGAGTCCTGGACACATGCTTGCATGGGCGCACTTGAAGATCTGCCCCTGGATCAGAAAAGAGGAGTGAATGGAGGCTTGACTCATTGATGCCTTAGTTGGGAATAAATTGCAATCATGGCTCAGCTTACTTCTTCCACAAAGCAAAGGGGAAGCAGGGATTCAATTGTGACTCAAAAATAATTCAGTCCCTGCTCGGCTCAGGTCAGGAAAACTACGCACTGTCCCTTACTCAGGGCACACTGCAATATGCCAACCTAGCCTCAAGGACTAGAAGCTGCAAGATGTTGCTAAGTATTCTGGTGAGGCATTGAACAGTCTCGCTCTCACTCATTTGGGTACTGAGAGAATTCAGCTACTTGCAGAATAAAGCCCTCACCGCTCAAGGATAGGAAGAAATTTCCCTCAAAAGCACATTGTTGCAAAATGGTCTATTACTGGTAAAGCAAATAGGAATTGAATAGTGTCCCTTAAATAGTTTGAGCTCTCTAGCAGGGCTCATTATATTCCATGTTTTAGGGAACAGAGCAACCATGGGTCTATATAGTGAAGCCTGTGAATATTTAGTAAAAACAGTTAATGATTTGGACTCTTCTGTACCCTTGTGATTTGTTTATATTGCCACTGCTGTATCTAGAGCTGCTGGTACAAGGGACGTAAAGGGTGCTACCTGGACCCCCTGGTTTTATGTGGCTTCCATCTACTGTTTGGTTAAATGACTCAGCCCCTTAGAACTATTTTTTATTGTATTACCTCTGATTATGTAAAAGGTGAAGACACAACATGTTGTTAGACCTTCCTATAAGGTCTCTCTTATTCTGTCCATCTAAGAGATAAGATAGACCACTGGTTTGGTCCAGTTGGCCAATTCCTTTGTTCCTATGAAACACACACATTATGATACTCTGATATCACTTTCCCCATTGCAAGCATTCACGAACGTCCTAAACAGGGAGAGTGCTTCCCTCTCCCCCCTCCTCCGACCCTTCCTTTAGTGCATTTTATATCATTATTGTGAAAAACAGTGCAATGCTAGTTAAGTCAGTTTGCAGTTTATTGCCCTTTAGAAATTCCCCCATGAATCACTGCATGTATTAATACCCATCCAGGAGCAGGTGCACATGCATTTTGCTGGTCCATATAGCAGCAGCCTCTATATGAAGAATCCCATGCTATACTATCAGGATTCTTTTTGCAGTTGATGCACTGACCTGCATCCCTGTTTATCCTCGCTTACCCTTGGCTAAGGCAGCCAGTCTAATTTTAGGCCTAACTCAAGTCCAATGCCTCAGAGAATGTCTGTGATTAGAACTCACAAGCTATTACCTCCAAAGTCACATGTTTCTCTTTAACCGGGATTTTACCAAAATCCAGGTTTCCTTTGCAGTGAAACTGAGCTACTGTTTCTGTGTGATCCATATCTTGATACATTCCATATGGGACAAAATGGATGAGCCACTAACTCATCCAATGAAATTGGAACAGAATTGCAACTTGTAAGATTATCCTAGAATGTTATTGTTCCCTGCATAAATAATTGTGTAAGACATAGATGCTTGTGCTGCTAATCGTTTTATTTGAAGTAATCTCCTGGAATAGATATATCCAAACATGCAGAGGGGCAGGTGGCTCTGCTGCCATAGATGTGATTTTGAAATGGATGTTAGGAGGCTAGCTTAGGAACGACTGAGTGGGAAGTGAATTAGGGATGATAAAGGTTATTGAGAGTATGTTTTTAAATGAAAATTGAATATAAACCAGGTGAAATCTCTATGCAAATTTAAACCATTTTTCAGATCTTAAATTGAGATTTCAAACCTATTTAAAACAGACTCCAAATGAGGCATTATTCCTTCTTTTCATTTTCATACAGTGCCATATACATCAATGGTTTACAGCATATTATTATGGATAACAGGACACAACAGCACTGCATATTATCATTGCTAGAGAAACTGTATCTTTCAGAATAGCTGCTTACAATCATGTGTTTCAACAAACCAAACACACTGGGACAATGGCGATTCTTTTTCGCTGGTTGGGTTTCGTTTTTTGCTGTTTGCTAATGTCATACTTTGTTATCAGGAAGCTTTTTCTGGTTGCTTACTTCTGAGTAGCTCATCCTAAGAATATATGACATTTCAACAATACCACTTTCCCTTGCATTACTGCATCAGTGTGCAATAGAAAAGTGACACACCGTGCTTTGTAAGGTTATTAAATCATAGTGATATCATTACAACTGCCAAAGACATGCAAACTCTCATAATTTACTTTTCTCTTTTCTTATTTACCCTTCACCTCCCCCCCTCCATCTTTCAAACCTGTATCATTCTCAAAAAAAAATTATTTATATAAACACTATATATCAATCCCAAACAGATTTCTGCACATTGGATGAATCCTGATCTCATTTTAGCTAATAGAAAAATTCCCAATTAGTTCAAGTGGGCCAGAATTACAGAAAGATAAATATATATCTATATATAGAGAATGAAAATATATACAACAGGGCTTCCTGGTAATACTCTCTTCATTAGATAATATAGTCAGAGTCTCATCTCATTTATGTTAGTTTAAAACTAGAGTAATTTAACGCAAGTACATCAGAATCCTGCCCAACTGTGGTAGAAAAACATGATTGAATACTGTACTCTGAGGGACTCAGAAAACCAGAAAAACAAAGACTAGAGTTAAAATGAAGGTCATCTCTTATAGACAGACAATACTCATCACTTACAGGTTAAGGTAAAGTGGAAAGCTGCAGAGATATTTGTATAACCTGGTCTTAAAAACCTCGAATGATGCGGATTCCACAATTTCCCATAGTAACTTATTCCAGCACTTTTATTTAAATCTCTCTAGCTGCACATTAAGCCCTTTAATTCTTGTCATAGCTTCACTGGACAATTGAAAACAGATGATCAAAGACTTTATAACAACCCTAACATATCATAAAATCATAGAATATTAGGGCTGGAAAAGACTACATGAGGTCATCTTGTCCAACTCCATGCTCAAAGCAGGACAAACCTCAACTAAATCATCCCAGCCAGGGTTTGTTCAAAACCTGTGAGGATGGAGATTCCACCACCTCCCTAGGTAACCCATTCCAGTGCTTCATCACCCTTCTAATGAACTAGTTTTTTTGAATATCCAACCTAGACCTTCCCACTGCAACTTGACACCATTGTTCTTCATTCTGTCATCTGCCACCACTGAGAATAGCCTGCTCCATCCTCTTTGGAATCCCCCTTCAGGTAGTCGAAGGATGTTATCACATGCCTCCTCATTCATCACTCCCTCAGCCTCTCCCCATAAGTTACGTGCCCTAGCCCCCTAATATTTTCCATTGCCTTCACTCGACTCTCCAATTTGTCTACATCCTTTCTGTAGTGAGGGGCCCAAAACTGGATACAATACAGATGTGGCCTCACCAGTGCTGTATAGAGGGGAATAATCACTTCCCTCAATCTGCTAGCAATGCTGCTACTATTGCAACCCATTATGCTGTTAGCCTTCTTGGTAACAAGGGCACACTGTTGACTCATATCCAGCTTTTTGTCTGCTATATTCCCTCAGTCCTTTTCTGCAAAAGAGCTGTCTCGCCAGTTGGTCTCCACCCTGTAGCAGTACATAGAATTCTTCCTACTAAGTGTAGGACTCTGCACTTGTTGAACCTCACCAGCTCTCTTTTGGCCCAATTCATCCAATTTATATAGGTCACTCCACACCCCATCCCTACTCTCCAGTATATCTCTCTCTCCCTCCCAGCTTTGTATCATCTGTGAATTTACTGAGGGTGCAATCCAGCACATCATTCAGATTATTTATGAAGATGTAGAACAAAACCATCCCCAAGTTCACTCTGCTTGAACCAACTAGACATTGAACATTCACTACTTGTAAAGCCCAATGATTGAGTCAGCTTTCTATCCATCTTACAGTCCATTGATCCACATTATACTACTTTAACTTGCCAGCAAGAATATTATGGGAGGCCATATGAAAAGATTTGCTAAAATTAAGGTATATCACATCCACCACTTTCCACATATCTATGGAGCCAGTTATATCATCAATGAAGGCAATTAGGTTGGTTGGGCATGACTTGCCCTTGTTAAATCCATGTTGACTATTCCTGATCACCTTCCTTTCCTCTGGGTGTTTCAGAATGGATTCCTTGAGGATCTGCTACATGTGTTTTTTCCCACAGACTGGGGTGAGGCTGACCAGTCTGTAGTTCACCAGACCTTCCTTCCCCTTTTTTGAAGAGGGTACTACATTTGCCTTTTTCCAATCATGTGGGACCTCCCACAATCACCAAGAGTTTTTCAAAGATAAAGGCCATTGGCTCTTCTATCACATCAGCCAATTCTCTCAGTACACTCAGATGCATTAAATCTGGCCCCATAGACTCCAGACCCTCCCACTCCCCTCCCGACTTCTTTTCCAAAGACTACAAACATGCTGTTAGTTCAGTTCCTAGTGGTCAATTAACCATTACAAAATCTATGGAAAACCAATATTAACTGGTCCTATTCTTTGTGGTCTCATTAGAGGCACCAAGATTTGAATGGTCACAGACTACACATGGCTCTCTCATGACAGTAAAGTCCTTTTAGGTTTGAGTTAAAATAATCAGTGTGGGAATGAAGAGTGAAGATTTCAGGTCAGTGTGGGAACAGATAGTGAAGACTATACTGTCATTGGCCTTTTTGAGTCCGATAGCTAGATAAAAGTGTCCTTTAATCTTCAGAAATGCCCGTGTAATCTATTTCAAGAGCTAAACTTCCTGAAGAAAGAATAAAGTACAAATATTAATTCAACTGTTAGGACACAACTTGCACAGTTCTGGATGAAAGGAAGTAAATTTCCTCTTATCCTAATCCGTTTCATCAGTAGAATATTTTGGGCTAAAAGAATTATTATATTCAGTAGTTTTGTACAGGTCAAAGAATGATTTCTAAACTCTGCTCTTGAATCTCCTTCTTTGGTTCTTTCGAATGAGGCATGGAAGAGAGCAACTGAAAGGCTTTAAGATCCCTTTTAACATGCTTCCATGCAAGGGGATGAATAGAAGACAACTTAGTTAATCTTCAACAGAGCTCACAAAGAAAAATCAATAGATGATCAGCAAAGCAGAAATCTTTTTTTATATACCTGGCATCAGTCTTTAGAAGGACAATAATGAATCCATACTTTCATGTGATTTGTGGAAAGCCATTCAACACTCTCTATTGAAATTAAGTTCATAAATGCAGGGTTTTGATAGGTGCTAACTTTCACTACCATCAACTCTGCCAGGGTTAATTTTAAAAGAACGATTAAAATAGGAGGTAGCATCTAGGGACCTTTCTTGGAAAAATTATCAAATCACAGTGCCACTGAATCACTGAAACAAGTGATGGAAAGTACCATCCTCTCCATTCCCAATCAATGAATGATTACTCTCTACAGGACACTTTCTACTGCTTATACACACACACACACACACACACACACACTATCTTATTTTAAGAATGTTCCCTGTTAAATTGACCAGGGTCATCTGTAAATTGGTTTTAATCTGGGAAAATAGAAAGAATGTTCCTGTAAATAAGGAATGTGGTTAGGAGGGATTTGGGTGATCTGGATTCATGAGATCAATTCCCTCATCTGGTGTACTCTTATGCAGAACACTGGGATTAAGATTTCCAAAGGTAACTAGGAGATTTAGTCACACAACATCTATTGATTTCAGCACTAGCCCTTGGCTAATTCCTCCTTAACTTTAACTTCTTAACATTGAAAGCTTCTTTAACCTTAACTTTGTTGTGCCTCAGGTCCCTTCGACTGTAAAATGGAGATAGTAATGAATTCAGTCTCGAGCTCCTCCTTGGCTTGACAATTAAAATGGTAAACTAATACAAGGATACTTTTACTGTCCTGGACACATTACTAATTATTACTACTAGTAGTATTCTAGTAGTAGCTAGGCACTGTTCAGATATACAACAAAAAAGACACTGTCTATGCAAAAGAACTTACACTGTATGTTTAAGAAGAAACATTGGTCTCAGCGAAGGTGCATAGACTGTATTGTGAAACAGACCTAAGGCAATGGCAAGTCTAGTCCCAATTATTCTTAGCTTATCCAACAAGTTTCCACATCAAAATTCAGCCAGTTAATTCCTGCATCTCTGGCAGAAAAATAATCTCAGATGTTTCCAAGAGCAGACACTATTATTTCCTAAGTTATGAGGCTCTTAAGATGAAAAGGAGCAGGGAGAAATGGCCAAGTCTTAAGATGCATTTGCTGAGCATTGCACACATTTCACCGAATCAAATATGAATTAATTTATTCCACGCAGACTCACATTTCATTGTTAAGAAATAATATTTTTCCCAAGAAATAAATGTTCTTTCAATTTCATATATGAATTCATTGTGCATTCTTACCCAAGAGGAAAATGTTGTATAACTGTAGTGATAATTTCAGCAGTCAGGATATTTTTAGTTTTGTTTAAAAAATGACACAGATGACTCCCTTCATAAGTATTCTTCATATTATTGTGTAAATTTGAAAATTACAAACTACACCTCCGGGTGTTAGGCAGCCTACTCCCTTATCTGTGCTGAAAAACCTATTTTGTGAAAGTCCAGAAATATATCTCTTAGCCATTTAATGCTGTAGGTCCCTAAACAATAGTGATTGATTTTGTTTGGTCTGGCAAACACAAATTATCCCATAATCATTTTAGCCTGCCAGCCATGCTTACATTGACTTGTTTGTGTTAAGAAGAAAATGCAGTGATTGTAATGAAAAATTGAAAGGGCTAGAGGCAAATAAAAGATTTTTTTTTCTGTGCTGAGAAAAATGCACCTACTTTAATTGTCAACACAGTCTAGGTATGTCCTACTACAAAAGTAAAATGAATTTAAAAATAAAATGGCACTTTTGCTTCCCTCTAAATTTGCCCTCCAACTATCCACAATGGGATTTTAGACTCATTTTTTCTACTGTACGGCTATGACAAAAGAACACCAAATAGAGAATTTAAGCAGTATTTGTCATTTGTTTTAAAGTACTGTAACTTTTTTAGCATAAAATCATGACAGATGGGACAAAACTGAATGGCTGAATATAAACCCTTTTTTGTTTGGGAGGGGATTTAAGTTGAATTATTGCAGATGCTAGAACCATAAAACCAGCCAAATCCTAAAGATGTCATCAAGACATCTGCTGTACTTGTGGCAGGCCCAAGCACCATCTAGACCAGTGATGGGCAAATACTGGCCTGTGGGTCAGATTCAATTTGCCAGGGTTAGTCCCAGGCAGGCCACCAACACTGTATTTACTTGCTCCTCCACAGGTGCAGGTGCTTGTAGCTCCCATTGGCCGCAGAACACTGCTCCCAGCCAATGGGAGCTGCAGGAAGAAGTGTCCTGGTCCACCCTACTTCCTGCAGCTCCCATTAGCTGGAAATGGTGATCTGTGGCCAACAGGAGCCGCAAGCACCTGTACCTGCTGAGGCACAGGTGGGGCTAACCCTGGTGAACTGCCACCATCTTATTGCTCACCCTGATCTAGCCCATCCTTGGCAGGTGCTTGTCTAACATACTCTTAAAAATCTCTAATGATGGACATTTCACAGCCTCCCTGGGTAATTTATTCCTGTGATTAACAACCCTGACAGGAAGATTTTCCCTATGTCCAATGTAAGTCTCCCTTCTTGTGGTTTAAACCCATTAACCTCCTGTTCTACCATCAGAGGTTAAGTACAGAGCCATCACAGTCCATATGACAGCTCAGGGAGGTTGCCCCAGGTCCCGTGCTTCATGGGGATTCAGAGCCCGAATGGCTTGGGGGCCAGCAGCAGCACTATTGGTCCCATTCTGCTCTGCTCCACCCCACCTCAGGGGGATGTGGGGCTGGCAGCAGAGTGACCAGGCCTGCTCCACTCTGCCCCTGCTTCAGGAAGATGTGGGGCCTGGCACTAATGCCACTGGCTCCACTTCGCTCTGCCCCACCTTGCTGGCTTCCAGTGTCACTCAGGAGAGAGGGGTTAGAGGCTTGGGGGAAAGGGTGGACTAGGGGTGGTGCGGGAGCTGAGCAAGGGCTTCTAGGAAAGGGTGGAATGAGGACAGGGCCTGTGACTGAGGGATGAAGAGGACAGGAGGGGTCTCCCAGGCTCTGCACCCCTGTAGGGGAAGGCCCCAGTTTAGAAGAATAATTTTTCTCCTTCCTCCTTGTAACAATCTTTTAGGGACTTGAAAACTTATGTCCCCTCTCGGTCTTTGCTTTTCCAGACTGAACAAACTCAGTTCTTTTAATCTTCCCTCATAGGTCAGGCTCTCTCATCCTTTTGTGGTAACAGTTTGCATGTGGCCTATATCTCATGAGAAAAGCTACTATGTAGCTTATGTGGTTAGGTCCTGTAATGGCATCACTTGTATAGATATGTGGAAAGAGTTGGCAATGGGGTAAGTTCCTGGGTAAGTATTTCTGTGGTGAGCTGTATGACAACTGGTAAGTATTTCCTTCAAGTTGGTTGGCTGCCTGTAGGTGAGGACTGGCCTATGTCCTAAGGTCTGTGAGAGAGAGGGATCATTTACCAGCATTGGTCATGAATTGTTGATGATGTGTTGAAGGGGTTGTAGCTGGGGGCTTGTGACAGGGCGCCTGCCCTGCACTAGCCCTTTTAGACCAGGACTCAAGCCCCGAGCCAGGGCTAGGAACAGAGAGGCCAGCTGAGGCTGTTTGGGCTAGGGAGAGCCCAGCTGGTAGCTATTCGCTGAAGCACAATTTGCCTGGAGGGGCCAGCTGAAGCTATTAGGGCGAGTGAGAGCCCAGCTGACAGCTATAAATGGAGAAGCACAGTTTGCTTAAGGAGAGCTAGGGGAGGGCTGACTGTAGAGGAAGCAGGAGTGCCTTGGAGGGAAGACAAGCTGGGGATAACCAGAAAAGGCTGGAAGAGGGCCAGCCAAGACTCCCCTGACTAGGGGCTGGAGATAAAGCCCCTGGTTTGCGGGCGGATCATGAGGCCGGCTAGGTAAGCAGAGGCATTGAGACAAATGCCAATGATGAGCAACCCATAAAGACTAACTTGCCCTGAGAGGGGCTAGATGAGGACAGTCAGGGGGCACTGAGGCATGGTGGGGGCTTGCACCCTGACAGGGCTGTAGGTGATAACCAGTGGTATTCTGTTATTTACCTTGTTGGGCCAGTCCTGATGGTGACTTCTGGCTTTGTCAATCTGTTTCTTTGCTTCTCCAGATGAGTATTTAAGTTTTAAGACTGTTTGATAAAGATCCTCTAGCTGTTTGTGTCTGGCTGAGGGACTGGAACAGATCCAGTTGTATCTTAGGGCTTGGTTGTATACAATGGAAGCTAGAGGCATGCAGGCAAGAAAAGTAGTCTGTATGTTTCCAGTGTAAGGTGGTGTTTATGTGACCATCATGTATTTGTACTGTAGTATCAAGGAAGTGGCTCTTGTGTGGATTGTTCTAATCAACCTCAGCCTGGAAGTTTGAGATTCCTTTTAAATGTCTGCTTCTCAAAGAGCTAAGCCTTCATAGGTTACCCATATACCACTTCCCAAAAATACTAGAGGAAATATGCCTACATCAAATTCAGTCATGTAACTTATTTAAATACTTACTTCCAATGCAAAGCCACACATGCATCAGGATGTAGGGCAAGCACTATCAATTATTTTCTGTTGAGGTCCAAATTTTTTGGTCAAAGTATAATCAGTCTTGACTGCACAGAAAATTTAAACTCAATAATGCTGACAACAAGTAAATAAGATTTTGAGGGGCCCATTCAAAAAAGTGTTTGAGTCTGTATTTGGCCTGCAGTCTGCCTATTGACTACCCCAACCTATGAAATCTCTGACAGACGGTAATCACCTACATAGGAAAGAAGCAATAAATCTATCTTTAACCTTGACACAAGACTCTTTGAGGTCAACTGAGTATAAACTTTACAGGAATTTGGGTCAGTTTCATAGTCAAGAGAGACTAATTTCTTGGTTAAATGTTGTGTGTTAATTTGGTCATGTCGTCTCACTTATTTCACCCATTTTCCTTTGACTTCTGCACCACTATTGCATGTGTCCCTGTCCTCTGAAAGTTTGATCATGCAAATACTTTAATACTGGGCAACATTCATGCTATGACAATTAGCTGCACTAACATAACAGAACCAGAATTAGTGTGATAATGAGAACGGGAAGTTAAAGGTGAGAGGTGTCATTTTTCAGCTGAAATTTGCAGTGAAGCAAATAAGGCAGGAATAGGTCATACAAAAGGTCAAATGATACAGAGGAGAAGACACTTGGGCTATGTCTAGACTGCAAGCCTCTTTCGAAAGAGGCTCTTTCTAAAGAGAGCATCTAGACTGCACGCGGAATTTCGAAAAAGCAAGCCGCTTTTTCGAAAGAAAGCACCCAGTGAGTCTGGATGCTCTCTTTCTAAAAAGCCTGTTTGCTTTCAAGAACGCCTTCTTTCGAAAGAGCACTTTCGAAAGAAGGCGTTCTTCCTCATGGAATTAGGTTTACCACCGTCAAAAGAAAAGCCACATTCTTTCGATTTAATTTCGAAAACGCGGCTGCAGTCTAGACGCAGGTGAAGTTTTTTCGAAAGGCTACTTTTTTCGGAAAAAACCCTGAGTCTGGACACAGTCTTGCTGATACTAACAGTTAGCAGTTTGTAGGGAGGAGCAAAGAGGTGTTCACTTCTAGTGAAGTGAAGGAAAATGGACAGGGAATTAGAAGCTAAGTCTTTGATGAAAATCATTTGAGGGTTATTAAAGCAAGAAGATCTGACTCTTTTCTCCCTTATTATACTGGTATGAAGCTATTGACTGCAAGGGATTTAGTCTTGACCCACATTCTTATAAGTGATTGGAAAATCCGATTTAATGAAAGCAGCTGCAAACTGAACCTAGAATGAATGGGAAGCCAGGGAAGCTACCAAAAGATGAGCAGTTACTTTTATAGTGACCAGCTGGTAACAGGAAATAAATTTAAATAAATGGCTCTGTCTTTGTTGCGCCACAAAAAGAGCCAGATTACTGTTTCTTCCCCTCCAATCTCCCCTCCCCTACCACAGCCTAACAAGCTGCTCTGATGAGAAACACCATGGATACTGTGGTTGGCCACTGAATATTCCATTTAAGTTTGTTTAGAAACAAACAGAGTGAATCCCACTGCTATTAACTAGAAGCCCTCTCCATTCCCCAAGTACCTCAGTTACTTCTGCACCATTCCGCATGTGCCTAGGCAGCATGTTGAATCCAAGAAGTCAGAACCCTGGAGTCCAACAACTGAATTATTCATTATTTGCTCTGGCAGACTAAATACGGTGCTTCTCGCAAGTACCTTTTCCAAAGATGACACAGGTTATTTGTTTCATCTTGCATGCTGAAGTTATCACTGCCCTGCAGATGCAAAATAAAATGAATATTGTGCTGTCATGGAATGGACACTGCATCTACACTGTGCTATGCAAGCTCTTAAAGACTATGTTTCTGCATATATTTGTCCTTTGATGATAGCATGAATGGCTCTTTAATATTTCAGTGATGCTCCTTGAGGCACTGTAGTCCTAGACAAAGGATCATAACAGTCTGTGGCTTTTGTATCTAGAGAATTGTACAGATCAACAACGGGGAAAAAATCATCAATAGGAAAATGAAAGGCAATTTTATACATGCAAGCATTTTTGCAGAAAGTTTCTTACAACATGAATCCTACACTATTTGCTAGCCTACCACTGCCTTTACTATGGGAAAGTCACTATCTACTATGTGATTTATGCCAGAGGAATGTCCCTTAAACTCAAGCCAAAGGGAATAAAACAGAAGAAAGAAAGAGGTAGTGAACTACCTGGCAGAGTGGACCACTATGATGTTCTGGAAGTTACTGCTTCTATTTTCTTGTTGATCTATGGCAGATAATCCACTTTCATGTGCTGTAGCTAAATGAATAAATAAAAATATTTAGCTACAGGCCCACTAATAGAAAGAACATGTTCAGTTAATATACTTATTAAAAATGGGTCAGTAACTTCACTGCTAATTGTGGAGAAACTGATTGTGCACAAACAACTGCAGCCTCTTCACACTTCTTAGACTCATCTGCCATATTTTGTGTAGACTTCAAAAATATGAGGGTGAAGGAAATACCCAGTTTTGCCCATAACAGTGCATCAAGCCCAGCTATAATAGTTGCCTTTTGATTTATGAAAGGACACTGGCTTAAATATGATTTTGACACCTAAAAAGATACAATCCCAATGTTAGAGAGACATGGCTATGCTTCAGAATAGTTTTAACTGATCTATGCTAACATCTTAGCTATTATTCCAGTGCTAATCATAGGTCTGGAAGAGACCTCAAGAAGTCAAGTCCAGCCCCCTGCCCAAAGCAGGACCAACTCTAAATCATCCCAGCCAGGCCTTTGTCAAGCCCAGGACTTAATGTTACCTCTGCCTGCTTGGCGTGGCACTCTGTCCCCCCTCCCATGGCACATAGGCCACAGAGGAGTCTCCTATAGCCTTGGCTAAGAGCCATGTAGCTTTTAGCTCTTGCAATAGAGGTTCCTACACGAAGCTCTAGAAGTGCAGGTTCAAACCCAACCACCCTTTGCGGTCTGTCAGTATAACACTAATGCAGATATTTAGAATAGTGATAGAAATGTAGCCGTGTTAGTCTGGGGTAGCTGAAGCAAAATGGAGGACAATGTAGCACTTTAAAGACTAACAAGATGGTTTATTAAATGATGAGCTTTTGTGGGCCAGACCCACTTCCTCAGATCAAAATCAGATATTTACTGATTATTAATGTTACTTATAGCATGTGCTGCTAAATCAAGCACTCTACATACCTTTATAATAAATTCATTAATAAAAGTATAATGAAAACTAGAGGTGGGTTCAAGCCCCAGATTTCAGATCAGCACTGGAACTGAACACATGAGGGGCAGATCTATTCAAACCTGGGGGTTTCATTTGCTCAAAAATAATTGTAAGAGATCACATGCCAAATAGGCCATAGGTGCAAAAGACCCAAAGTCTGGGGCATTTCAATCCGTGGTTTGGGTCCTTTGCTAATCAAATCCACGCTGCACTGAAAGCCCAAAGAGAAAGCAAGTGGAGGTGGAGACAGAAGGAAAGGACTGGAGGCTGGTTTTGCTTGTTTCAAGGAGACAGTGGAAATAGTTTGAAATATAGGAACAGCAATCATGATTAAAATGAAAAACATGGGGATATGGGTCAAAAGCATGCAACTGGAAGTCAGAATCCCTTGCTGACTTATGCAAATTAATAGAATCCTAAAATGAGAAGGGACCCCAGGAGGTACCAGCACTGGTAGGGCATATTCATTGGTTCAACCCCTGACAAGCAGAGCCAAAATACCTCTTAGGGAGACATCACAGATAATCAGGACTGGCCTTTAAGACCCACAGGACTAATTTAAAAGTCAAACTCCCTTTTTATAGGCAGTTACTGTAAATAATGCAGGTGGGAAAACCTGTAGTACTATCACGTTTGTTCAAACACTGCATTCTGCAAGGAAGTGTCACTGAATCATTGCTGGGAGCTTTGCTTAGGAGGGAGTTTAAATGAGCCACCTCCAGGTGTCATTCTGTTAAAACTGAGAGTTCAATACAGCAAAAGTAAAGGTGCAGTCTTTGCAAACAGGGTCACACCGAAAGCATAGGCACTTTCCACAGTAAGACCATAATAGAAAGTACAGGTTGAAACTTCCTAGTCTGGTTCTCTCTGGTCTGGCAACAACTATGATCCAGCATGATTTTAGTTAGCTGGATTCCCATTTATCATGGATGTGGCCAAGTTTCCTATGGTTCCATAAAGTTTGTTTACAGCCACCAGTCCTGGCTCTGTGTTCTGTGCTGTTGCTTAGCTCTCATTTTCCCCTAAATGTCTTTTAAGAGCCCAGTAAACAGTGAAAGTGTTGCTAAGCATAAGCATGTTTTCTGTGCTTTATCTACTTCTTTCCTTGTGCCAATAAAATAAAATTGCGTAATAACACGGACAATTTGTTATGAAGAGAACTGACTAGGCATAGACTTACCTAGGGTGTAATAGTACAGTTACACATTACTAAGCAGCATTGCAAGCATTGTTCTGTTTATTCACCTTGGTGAAAAATATAAAAAACCGAGACCCTCTCATTGTAATACTGACCTCCCATGGTTCAGAAAATTGTCTAGTTCAGCACCGGTCAAGTCCTGAGGGCACCAGACTACAGATGTTCAACCTGTAATACCACAGTTCTAAGCCTGGCTCAAAGCTTCCTCCAAATCTCCTCAGAGCCTAATTCCAAACCATATGGTTGTCAATGGAGAGTCTTTGGATCATATAATGGGGGGCGGGAGAGAAGGAAGAGGAGAGACAGACTCATATATTGAGCTCTATTCCTCTCTTCACGGTGCTGAAGAACTAGCTCCAGCACTTCAAACAAGCAAGAATTCCACCAAACCTGAAAAATTTAGCCATGTTCGCAGGGCAAGCATTCAGTTTTGTTGACTCACACTTCTATTTGCCATTCAAATATACACTTCCTGCATTTTCAGGAGGCAGGGGTGGGCGGAGACTAAGAATGAGAGAGAGAGGCAGGATGCATAAACTTCTATTTGTCATTAGATGGAAAATGAAGTTCTCTGGCTACCATTGGAGAATTCATGATTCTGTTCCCCACAGTCAAGAAATGCAAGAGTTAGACAATTACACAGCTTAGCAACACTGTTTCAGTTCCACAAAATTATGAACACAAGAAACCTGAATCAGGATTGGGTTCTCCACATCAGAGACAGCCACCATTGAAAGGAGCAGTATTGCATTGAGCCTATAAAAAATTCCATTACTATGGAAAAAGGTCAGTGGAATATGCCCTAAAGAGCCAAAATAACTTGTCATGGTTATAAGTATCACCCTACGTGGAGACAAAACTAAAAACCACACACAGAAAAGCATTTCAATTGGTTTTTTTTTCCAGTGGGCATGTACTATTTCTAGTGCACTTGGAGCAGCAAATCAATGGAAAGAGAAAACAGGAAGTAGGGCAAATAGGGGGGGAAAGCAGATTATGTTAGGAGATCAAAACAGAGACATATATAACTCTGATATTAGATGGAGTTTTTAGCTTCTGGTACAATTCAGTCACTTCTGAGACTTATAATTTGGTGAAGCTGCCACAGACAACTGCTCTTGTCTGCTAGTGGAGCTGAGGATTCCAGAGAACCAGTGCTATCTCCAGGATTTAGGACCAAATAAGGCCTCCTGAGATCCCTTCTTATTGTGGAATAAAGAAGCTGTTCTCACCCTCACTAGACTGATGGTGCCACAAGAGGTTTCTTTCGAATTGGGGAGAGAGATCTAGTTTGAGGATTAGTATAATCTGACCGCTGTTTTGAGCAAGTTTAATCAAAACTCGCTCAAGTACTCTACACATGTTGTTTCAGAGCAGACATATCATTAAATGTGTCTATACAGTACCCAATACTCAACCATCGGCACTACAGCAATGACAATAAACCACAGAATCATGGTAGAGATGGGAAAACTGCTTCCTATTTTTCTATCAGTTTCCTGAAAATGCAAGTATTCCCACCAGGTGTTGTTCATATTAGATGTAATGGAATATAGTGTAAGATATAGTTCAAGCTGCTCAGTAATAGTTTAGAAATAATATATGTTGTTGGCCTGGTTACTGAATGAACATACTGGTTTTGTTTAATATGGGTTTGTAAAGGAAAAAATGCAAGAAGCAATGGATTGCTCAAAGTAAGTTACTCTTTAGGTGGGGATGGTTCTGCTTTGAGCAGGGGATAGGACTAGATGATGCTCCTGAGGTCTCTCGCAACCCTAATCTTCTATGAAACACTTGAGAGTTATTATAGAACAATTGAATTGTCTCAGAGGACTCTGTCTTGACCTCTTGCTCAGTATTCTCCACTAGTTTTGAGAAGCACATTGACAGAAACAAAGGTACTGTGTCTAAATAAAATGGGAGCGCTTCTCTTTCTCCAGAGAGTTATTGAGGAAACCAAAGACAGACATCAGCTGTGAGACCTAGGCCATCATAGGATGGATAACGTGTGTAGACTGTTAAAAAAAAAAAATCCTTTTTCTCTAAATGATTTGTTCCCTCTGTTAAAATACTTTGGTTTAAGGAAGCTGTCTGGTCACTATAATCGCCACTTTTAACCAATTCCCACAGGCAAAAACCTCAGGTGTCCACTCTGTCAGACATGCTTGGTAGGCATAGCTGATATATGGAGTTGGATAACCCAGGAACTGGGTAAAAGTGTGAGGAATTATGGAATTCTAGCCAAAGAAAGGTAAATGCATGAGGCTTGCCATCTGAAATGTATCAAAAGCTAGGAATACGTGATAGGGAGTGGAAGACTTTATGATTCTGGGGCATTTTATGGTCATTGGCCACTGTTAAAAGATAGGATACTGGACTCGATGGACCTTTGGTCTGACCCAGAATGGTCATTCATATGAGGGGGAAGTACGCAGAGGCTATGTCTAGACTACATCCCTCTTTCGAAAGAGGGTTGTAAATTAGACATATCAAAATTGCAAATGAAGGCAGGATTTGAATTTCCTGTGCTTCATTTGCATAATCGTGTCACGGCATTCTTTTGAAAAACGCTATTTCGAAAGTAAAACCGCGGTCTAGACGTGGTTCTTTAGAGAAGAAAAGCCTTTTTTGAAAGATCCTGTAAACCTCATATGTGAGGTACCCAGAGAGACCAGAAAGGAGACAGAGGTGCAGCTAGGCCTGTAACCATGATAAAGTAACTGTATGTGATAGAACAAAAGAAATACCCTTGTTAAGAACAGGCAGAGTTGAGGGTTGTGGGTTTTTTTTTTAAGTTAAGAAATACAGACTTGTGAGTTCTTAAAATTCTGATTTGACAGACTCCAATCAAACTCCTTTTCTTTATCCAGCTAGACAGGCTAAGAAATTGTCAGGATATCATTTTGATCCTTACTAAAACTTGATCTAAGCAGTCTCAATTTTAATTTATGAATCAAGAGTATTAGTCAAAGATGCAGCATGTTACAAAATACACAAAGATTGTTACCAAATCAGTTCTGAATAAGTGAATCTGCTGCTCAATTCACTCCTAACTCTCAAAACCTTAAATGACATAGGACTTTACAAAGGACAAATAAAGATATTCCTTTTCCCACAACCCAATTATCGGTGGAGTTTTCTTGATGGTATCTTAGTTTACACAACAGACAAATTGAAAGGTATTTCTAATGAAGTCATTATTACAGAAAACATCTGCAACAACCAGGAATTCTTGATGAATTAAATGTTAGTACAGGCAGTCCCCGGGTTACGTACAAGTTAGGTTTGTTCTTAAGTTGAATTTGTATGTAAGTCGGAACTGGCTCCAGATTCAGCTGCTGCTGCTGAAACTGACAAGGGGCTGACCACAGGAAGCTGGAGGCAGAATTGCTCTGCCCCCAGCTTCCTGGAATCAGCCACTGATCAGTTTCAACAGCGGCTGAATCTCGAGCCTGGGACAGAACAGCTGGGCTGCCAGGTAGGTCCCTGCAGGACCAACCCGGCAGCACCCCAGCTGCTCTACCCCAGGGTCCACAACAAAAGCCTGGTCTGCTGGGTGGGGTGCACTAGCTGTGCCCCCCCTCCCCCCCCCCAGCAGACCAGGGACACCCGGAGCAAAGCCGCAGTGGCGGCGGGGTGCCGCGCCTCTGAGGCTTTGCTCTGGCAAAGCCTCAGAGTCGCAGGACCCCGCTGCCGCTGTGGCTTTGCTCCAGGTGTCCCTGGTCTGCTGGAGACAGTCTCCAGCAGACCAGGGGCACCCGGAGCAGCTTTTCTCGCCCCGGAGGTCGAGGTGGAGGGACCACTGCGCTCTGGGCCGTCCCGCTACCTGCGAGCTCTGGGGTGAGAGCCCTGTTCGTAAGTGTGGATCCGACATAAGTCAGATCCGCGTAACTCGGGGACTGCCTGTAGTTCATTATCTCAAACCACAGAAGACTTTTGCAACAACAAATATCCCTCTTCAGTTACAAATTGTCCCTTCCTAGGCAACTAGACACATTGTTCACAGGTTAGCTTGGTCAGAGTAAAGGGTTATGTATGCACCATCATTTGGACATACACAGAGGTTCAACCTAAATTCAGAGTACCTAGAATTATAAAGAACATCAGCAGCTGGGTTCATACACAGAGGACTGTGGGAGTTTGGTATCTGGTAACAGAATGCAAAACTGTTGGGTGACCCTGTAAGTTGATTTCCTAAAACTTCAATTTCATACATTATAAATTTACTGAGAGGAGCTGAATTAACCAAGGAAGAGTCATATCAGTTACTGTATATTTATAGTCTCCCCTCTATAGCAGCAATCTAAACTTAATTACTACTTAGAATTATTTCATATAGCTTTTCAACTAGAAAGGTTTGCATTGACTAATTTTAATTTTGCAAAACTAAAAAGCAACCTTGAAGCCTGAAACAGAGCAAGTATCTAAAAATTCAATTATTGCTCAAAGTCAGGGCCAGAAATGTTTGAATTACGAAACCAAAGGGAGAACAATTTGTAAATGTGAGATAGTTGCATTATAAACAATGAGTGTTTTTGTTGCATAATCTGTTAGATTATGACATGTCAAGGATCACATTATCCACAAATAAATAGGAGCTTGGATACATACACTCCTTTCTCGTGTATCCTAGTAACAGTGATGCTGGACAGATGGATTTCAATTAGAATTGTACTCATGCTATGCAGTTCTCCTAGGATTTTGTTGTTTGCATGACTTTCAGAAAGCATAAACTGCAAGCAGAAATATCATTTCTTTTCAAGAGGGTCAGAAGCTAAATTAGATACATCCAAGAATATGCCAGCATCAATTTGCCTGAACGTGCCACTGATCTGTAAGAGGCCAATTATTTATTTCTAAATGTTATATATCCTAGTGTTACCACTTTTGTCTTGAGCAGCTAGACACAATTCAGAGCCCTGGGAATGTTCCAGTAAAAATTGATAATGAAGTCTTACATTTTCTTTGATCCAGTCTTGTTTATTTACAAGGAATACATAGATGTTTGCTTCTCCAGATTCAGGAGGACCCAAAGTCAAAAGAAGTGGGCATTTTTGCTTACAGGCCCAAATTTCTTTTCAGCCAGTGCCCTTACCCAGAACCTCTCTAGGTTTCTCCCAAGTTCAAGCTTCTGCTTGAATTTCTTCAAGCTCTCTCTGCTACTGTGCTTTCCCACCTGCCAACCGTTTCCCCAAAACATTATTCAGCAAAAAAAAAACCATTCTGCCTGCACAGTCCAAATCTCCTGTGTAATTTCACATTCTTCCTGAATGGGGGCTAGTGGTTAACTTTTTACAATCCTGTTGGCTGAAGGGTGTGTTCACACCTATCAACCTCAGTATTGTTCTTGGTAAAACAAGATTTCACCCAAGTTATAACAATGCTATCAGTTTAAGAAAAAAAATCCTTTGATACTGTCCTTGTGACAGGACGTGCCCGCCCGACACTGGGGACAACCCCGGCAAGCCCTGCTTAGCAGGCAGCTGCAGGAAAGCCGGCGGTGTCCCAGCTGTTCAGCCGCTGCCCAGCGGGCACCAGCCGATGACATCATGCTCGGCGCCCACAAGAAGCAGCAGGGACGCCAGGGTGGTTGCTGCGGCAACGTAGGGCCGGGCCGACGCCGGAGGCGGGGCTTCCAGAGCACGGCCAGGGTCGCCGACCCAGCGCGAACATAAAAAGGCGCCGGCACCGGACCAGAGGTGGGGGGAGTGGCAGGAGCAACAAGCGCCCACTCGCCAGGACCCCAGCACATAGACACAACTCCCCCCTGCGGTGGACGGGGGGACCATGCCGAGAGGGGTGAGGAAGGAAGTGGCCCAGGGCGGAGCCCAGAGTTGGCTGGTGCGCTGGCGAGTTACGGTTTTAAACCCCGCCAGCCAGACTGGATCTAGTGGGATCCCAGTCCTTAGGGCCCTGGGCTGGGGCCCGTGAGAGGGAGTGGGCCCGGGCCCCTCTTCCCCCAGAAGGGCTGGAATAGAAAAAAGGAAGCGTTTCGGGGAGAAAGCTACGGTGGCGTAGTCACGCCGGTACGGACGGCGCGCTTGGAGCATCACAGTCCTAGTATGGTATATAAGCTAATATACCTAACTTTGATGTTTTCATTATATACAACAGCATAGTGCTTTTGGCTCAATATAGAAACAGAATGGATTTTTTCAGACTATTGTGAACTGAAAAAAAAAAATAAAGGGGAAGCAGTTAGGAACTGACTCCAAATCTATCAGATCTTCATCTCTAGATGGTTGAATGTTCATCTCTGGTTACACAAAAACTCAGAATGGGACACTTATCTACTGAAATTTTTCTTACTGTTACTTCAAAGAGAACTTTGGGAGTTACGCGTAAGGAGCTGCCAACTCCAGAGCAAGAGCTGCTGTATTACAGATAATGGGCCACAGGGGATTCAAACAGCAAAGCAAAAAAAAAAAAAGAGCCAGAAAAAGAAGAACAAAGAAAAAGAAAATAGGTTCTCTCAACACAGGATAAATATAAAAAAATTAAACAATAAAAAGGGGAGGGGACACTGAGGGCCCCTGGAAAGAGCATATAAAGCAGTAAAAAGAAAACTGGGATTATATTTCCTCTTCTAATGAGTCACTAACAACAAAGAGTCATTTAAAGAAAGACAGCCTTCTTGCAGATGAAATGTGCTGATCCTGGTACAACTCAAAGGAAACACACAGCCTCTGGGCTCCTATAGCCTAAGCCTCACAAAAATATGGCACATCTTTCAAATACTGATTTGAACACACTGCGACACTATGCTGCTAACTTCAAACTGGTAAATGAATGTAAGTGATAAAATGAGACCCCCCATAGCCTCTGGGGAGGAAAAATAATCTTGTAGTAGCATTAACATGTATTGGAAGAGGCCCTGGTCCCTGTGAACGCAACGATAGGAAGGATGGTACAGTGGTTAGACCGCTAGTCTGGCTCAGACGCTGTAGGATCCCTGCCTTCCCTCCCACAGACTTTTTGCCTGGTGATGGGGCAGGGGAGCAAAGAGTGCAGCCCAAGTGGTTGCTGGAGCACTGGGCCATTTAAATCACCGCTGGAGCACCACACTGCAGTGATAGTGGCAGGGGTGGAGACAGGACATGCTCCAGGCAGCACTGAGATCTTCCTAGGGGCTGGCATGGTGCACCCCAAGCAGCGCTCAGGGCTGGCTGCCCCAGCCCTGTCTTTTCCACCTGAGGCCCCGTTCCTTCTAGCAGTATGGAGCTGGTCCCCCTTATACCCAGGAGCCCACAGAGACTGTCTGCCTCTGTCTGACACAATGCCCATCTCAATCTCTCTGTGCTTTATCTGTAAAATGGAAATGGTAGCTCTGCCTTTCTCTGTGTGGGATGCAGAGAATACCTAGATCCAAGTCTTACCATTGACTTCAATGGACCAAGATAATATCCACAGATGTTCAGACTGCTATTTTTTTAGATAAAAAAATCTTCTCTACTACTTCCTTTGGATCCCTCCAGTACATGTGTGAATACAATGGATAATTGTACAAGCATGTAGGATATACCTGTGACAATTATAGAATTAAACAGAGCTGGCTGAATTTTTTTCATCAAAGTTGTTTGGTTTATTTGGCTTTTTAATGATTTTTTTTTAACCAAAATGAACATTGTAATTGAAAGTCAACTTTATAGAAACAAATTTCCTATGGAAAATGTCAAAGTGAAATATTTTTAAAGGGATTCATACATTTTGGTGGGAAAATCCTACTTTCCCTCTACTTTTCTACTTCCATCCTCTTTATTTCTCCCCTCACCAGTCTTCTCTCTAAGCTGTGGGGCATGCCCAGCAAGGGGCTCAGGACTTGCGGAGGGGAGGGGCTCTGCTCCCTTACTGATAGCAGAAACTCCATGCTGAGGACAGAGCAGGGAGTATCTCCCAGCTGGCAGACACACAGACTTGCTGCTCTGTTGCTGATGGAGAAGTGCCTCACCCGCTGCCAAGCAGCTCCGTGCGGGAGTCCTGGGCCTCTGGCTGGGCTCATTAAGCAGCTGCGGGCTGTGCTGTCACATCTTAGAAGGAAAACTGCACCTTATTCCATTGCTTCCAACACTGGAGAAGGAGGAGAAATATTAAAGATTTGTGAAATTTTCAAAAAAATTTCATCAAAAACCCAAAGATTTCAGTGACCTGGTTCAAAGAGCTATACTTACCAAATAGAGAGCAGAAATTATACCATATGACTTGTGTCCTATAAAAATCCACCCATCCATTTTGATTTTGCTCTCAATGAATAGTTCACAAGAAGTCTTCAGACTAAGTAGTAATCTTAAACTCTTTTGTGAATACTTTTAAAAATGAACAAACTGCTTGCCAACAGTTGGATAGCAGTAAGAAAGGCACCACTTAATGCATAAAATATTCTCCTCAGATTTGCCCAGCTCTGGTTGAGGCAAATAGTCATCTTTGATCTTTTACATAAAATAAAAGGAAATTATATTTTTCAGATTATTTCTCAGCGTAAAGACTATTGGGAAAACAAAATATGAAAAGTGCTACCATGGAAGCAAATAGACAGACTGCTTAACTAAGAAATCCCTAGTCTCATAATAAGGATTTTAATGTCCATATGACTTTGAAAAATATTTTGGTTATGTATGATTTTGAGATAAAGAATGATAGTTTCTCTAAACCAAGTGCTTAAGAAAGAAGATCTATTTTTTTTCTCCTATAGACGAGTTCTTATACCTCAAGCTTAAGCTTATCAGCAGATAGGTCAATTCGTTACTATGGCATTCTTGTGGTTGGGCAGGAGGGTTGCCAGGTGTCTGGATTTCAACCAGAACCCCAGGTTGAAAAGGGACCCTGGTGGCTCTAGTCAGCACTGTTGATGAGACCCTTGTGAGTCCGGTCAGCAGCTTAGGCATGCTCCCTGCCTGCCCTGGCTCATGCTGGCTCCTCCTGGTAGCCATATAGTTCCATGGCCCCACGGCGCAGGGCAATCTGGGAGGTTCTGTGAGCAACTCCCACATCCCAAGCATCAGAAGCAGTGGCCAATGGGAGCTGGGGAGGCAGCACCTGCCTGCAGTGCACAGAGCTACCTGGCCACGCCTGCACCTAGGATCCAGACATGTTGGTCACTTCTGGGAACAGCAGGATGCCCAGGCAAGTAGGGAGCCCGTTTTACCGCCACTGAAGTGCCAACGAAGAACCGTCTAAGGTAAGTGCTTCCCAGCCAGATCCCGTGCCCCAGATCTTCTTATGTACCCCTACCACAGGCCCAAACCCCCTCCTACAGCCCAACGCCCCAGCCTGGAGCCCCCTGCTCCACTCCAGAGCCCACCCTCTCTCCTATTTCCTAACACCTTGCTACAACAAAAACCCTCCCTTCTGTACCCTGAACCTCTCATTTCTGGCCCTATCCTGAGTGTGCAAAGCCTTCACCCCCTTCAATCTCCTGCCCCAGACCTGTGAAAGTGAGCAGAAGGATCTCAGAGAATGGTCACAGCAAAAGCATTTGGTGGTGTGTGATTAGAAATTTGACAACCCAATGAGGCATCTGTTGATGTCCTTAACTAAAGCAATTAAGAGGCTATAGGTTAGCATTTTGTGATTACTTAGAAGCAGTTTGCAACACCTGTGATTATAACAAACTATAAACAAAGTTTGCAGCATCCTGTGACTTAAGCTCACTATTAGTTTATTTATGCTAAATTATTGTGCAATTAGTCCTACTCAGGCAATTACCTTACCTTTATGCTAACTGCTGAAGCTATCCTCATAGGTCTAGGCCTATAGGTCTCTTGCATTTTTGCTACCAGTTCCTTGCCCCTTTATCCTTTACTTATTATAGAACAATCATTGCTGCAAAGCTATATACTAGCTACATGAGCTACACTACATCTCCAATCTTTTAAAAATATGGTAGGTATATAGCCACATTAGACCAGGGGTGGGCAATCATTTTTGCGGGGGGAGTGGGGAGAACACTTAATGAATTTTGGTACATGGTCACGGACCACCTCCACCCCTGGAAGGGGCAAGGCCTGAGGTGAAAGGGGTGGGGTTGGGGACTAGTCTCCCCCCAGAGTTGTCTGGGGCTGGAGGCTTTGAATCAAAAACACAGCAAATAGAATCCTGCTACCTGAGCCACTGCCTGGAAATTCAGTGGCATGGGCAGCAGAATATAAATAGGAAGTGGCCAGATGCAATCTGTGGGCCGGGCTGAATCCAACTGTTAGGTGGGCCTGATCCAGCTCCTGGGCTGCATCTTGCCCAGCCTGGTCGTAGACCAAATTTTCCTCACGTTTATATTCTTTAATAGCTAGCTTAAAATTACCCATAAATGCACACAGGTGAGTGATTTGCATAAGCAATTCCGGCAACCAGATTTGAATATTTGGCCAAACAGCTACAAAATATCGTCCATTTCACGTACCAAGCAGATCAGTGTTTAGTCACAGCAAGATGAATGGTGCTTCATCCTGATCATCCACCCACCAAATATAAACAAGGTTGTCCTTATCTTGTACATCCATGGACCTTTTCAGAATGATGCAGACTATTCTTAGTCACTTTAGAATGATCTGGAATAACAATTCTGGTCGGGACTAGGTTTACCTTTTGTGGGCTCCAGCATTCCAACCATGCCCGCACGCCCCACACTCCACTGCAAGGTCCCACTTCTTGTGCTCTTTCCCAATGCCTCTTCCCCCACAAGGCCTTGTCTGCTGCTCATTCAGGGAGGTGGCAGCCAAGAGGAGCAAGCAGTGGATGGGGAAGAGCCAAGAGTAGAAAGCAGAGAGAGAGAGGGGAGAAGAGCAAATGGGGGTTGGACTTCAGAGGAAAGAGGCCAAACAGGGGCAGCGCTTTGACATGGAGCGTAGGGGGAGTGGGTTGGGAGCCACAGGCTGGGCCCTGAGGCCCCTTAGGAGTGTGGTCCCAGTGCCACTACACCACTGGCGCCATTATCCACCTGGTTCTGATTCTAGTCTTAGGTAATATTTGAGACCTCAGCAGAAATGATGGAGCTTTCTCATACCAAAGGAAGAGGATGTTGTGGTTAAGGCATGGGACTAGTGTTCCAGTGAACTAGGTTCAGATCTGCTTTTCCCATGCTACTTAGGCAAATTGCTTAATCCTTCTGTTTCTCAGCTCCCTAATCATAGGGGACTTGATGACCTTCTAAGGTCTCTTCCATAGATTCGATGATAAAACAGGGATCAGAATTCCTTTATCTTGTCTATTTAGACTGTAAACATCTTACGGCAGAAACAAGCAGCACCTACAGCTCCCAACTGAGGCTATCATGATACAAATACATTTTAATAGCTGAGTGTCTGAATGTTAACAGACATTTGATCTCTAACATGTTTTCAGGGGAGACCTTTATATGCAAATACAACTGAAAGTCTGAATAAAACTCACTTTCTGTCAATTAGGAGTTTAATGTTGTAGTTTCAGATATTTTAATATTTCTCCAGTCATGAACAGTGTCTTCCATGAAAATAAGGATACACAAGACCTGAATTTCTAGACTGAAAACAACCTTAAAGGTAATTTTTTAACTTGGAAAACAATCTTTGCTCCTTTAAAGAAGCAAAGGATACAGAATCCTTTTTATTCCTCCTAAGGAGCACATGTAGTAGTCCTGAAGTTGAAATGGTAGATCCACGAAGACTGCTCAGAACGATCAAAAAAAGGGAACAGTTTAGGGCAAAGTAGAAAGAAAGAAATGATTTGTTATAAGATTAGCCATGGAATTTATATAACAAGTGAAAAGGAGATGAAGGGTCATAGTGGAGAGAGCAATTCACAAGAGGCAGAGTGAAATGGATGAAATTCTGAATGGAAAAAAAATATAGTTGATAGGTGCCATGCAAAATAAGACGCTTCAAAAAAAATCTAATTTGAAAATAAGAGATTAAAGAGATATAGCATCAAAAGCCATTCAGGCAAACTGTCTGTGTGTATTCACTGTATCAAGACAAGAACAAATTGCCAAAATAAGCAGAGTAAAGTAGTGTACAGTACAAAAAATAGCTGAATCTAAAATATATATCTAGGAAAGAAAACCCTGCATTACCCACCAGTTGCAGTTGTCTTTCGATTTGAACTAGATACTACAGTTAATATTTTTCTGCGATTTCTGCTATTTGGTGTTTTTCATTTTCCATTGATTGCCTGTTGTACTGTCCTTTATGTGAAATGCATGAGAATGTGAATCCACACTTTTATTTACAAAAGTAGAATGTATATGCCTCCTGTTCCAACATCTCAGGTGTACCACATCTCCTCTCATTTCTCTTGCCTATTGTCTCTCATTCTTCCTTGTCTTTTAGGGTGAAACTGAAGATGGTGCAGAAAAGACAGCAGATGTAAAATTCCCATCAAGTCCTATTTAAAAGGTACTTAGTGTACACAACACTTAAGTACTAGTCCTCTGCAGAGACTGGTTTTCACCTTAAGTGAATAGTGCCCATTTCTGATTAGATCAGGGAGAACGTAACAATCTGATAATCCTCATCCTTCCTTCAAAAAGTTACTGCTACCATGACAGAAAAGCAAAAGGTGAAAGGTTCATGGGTGTATCTCTTCTGTGACCTTCTGTCCCACCTGAGCTTTCCCTATGAAAAACAGCATGACATGGATTGTGATAAAGGCAATGTATCAGCTTCCATCAGACCTGGAAGAATCTTGAACTTTTCAAAAAAGAAAAGTCAGGGCTAAATGCAGAGATGATTTAGATTAAATTGCCACAGCCCTTACACACAGTCTGCCAGTTTATAAAGGATTGAAGGATCTGATTCATTGTTCTGCTACAGCCCCTACTTATAAAGAAGGTTAGAAATTCAATATATCCATTTCCTGTCAGATTAACTTTATAGGAACAAACAGGAAACTCCCTGAAGACACATTTTCTTCCTTATATGCATTTAAAGTCAACAGGTAGTTTCTGTATATATGGGTGACTCCCTAAGACCGGTTTACTCTCCAAGAGGAAATACGTTCAGTGGGGGTGAAACAGATTAGAACATTTATTTCACAGCCTAAAAATAATTTGAGAATTTTCATGAAATAGTGTCTCCCAAGATGCTTTAAATATTATGGAGGAAAGGAAAAGACTCTCCCACAGCAATGAAATTTTTCTTTCCAGTTGTCATTATTTCCATAATAAAAGGGCTATCAGATTCCACACTGCCTAAATATGGCACGTTTATTTTTATTATTAGTTACATGCTGCTATTATTTAAGTCTCTTGGCTCAAAAGTGTCCTTTCTGTGTAGCAGCTACAAAGATCCTCCTGGAGCAACTAAGACCCAGAGCCACAAAGAAACTACACGTTTAAATACACATGGAGGATGAGCCAGCACTAGTTGTACGCATTAAAATCACAATGCTGGGCGTAGGCCTTTAGGCATCCCTGTATAACAGATGGAAAAAGCCAGGTGCCTGAGAATGTAGGGTTGCTAGGTGTCCGGTTTTCACTCAGACAGTCTGTTTTTTCTGTCCCCTGTCCGGTTAAAGAACAAAACACCACAGAAAATACTGGACATACTGTTTCTCTAGCATGGACAGTGTGGGTGGAGGGAAGTGAGGAGTGCTGAGATTCTTAAAGGCGTAGTGCCTTCCCCACACACACAACTTTTGTTTTTTTTTTTGTTTTTGTTTTTTTGGCCATGTTCAGGTTTTTGGTGAAAGCATCTGGCAAGCCTATCCCCACTAGGTAGGGAGCCATCTAACCTCAGAGATGCCAACAAGAGACATATGTCCTAAACCCTGTTCCCTCTCAGAGTTAATTGTCTAACATCTATGTCTGCTTGTGAACCACAGCTGGGAACTCTTCTGCAGGGGACAGCAATTCCATAGAGAATGGCTCAGAGACCTGCTCTAACTCCACCCAAAAACAGCTAGCAGAAAACAAGAGAATAAGACTTTTTAGCCCAGTGGCAAGGGTACTCATCCAGGATGTGGGAGATGCCAGCTCAGTTTCCTTCTCACCCCTGCTGGTGAGCTGAAGGAATTTGAACTGAGGTGTGTCAGCCCTCCGGTGTGTGCCACAACCACTGGATTAGCTTGTCATTCTCTGGCCCAAAGGGGAGTGGCTTCAAACAAGAGAATGAGTCCCCATTTTGGAATATCTTACAGACAAGACATGCCTTGAATTAAAACTTCTCTGCAGGGTGAGGTGGCAGCTGAGCAGCCTGTTTGTGGCAGATCAGTGTCTCTGACTGCTTTAGGCCCTCAATTCAGGGATTTAGACATTTAAATCCTATACAAATCAGGGCCCAATCACTTTCTCTAGCACATCTGATATCTCACTGGGACCCACTGTTTTGTTCTGCATACGTAATGCCCATCACACGTTATCCTAGGACTAGCTGTCTCCCATCCTCACATTGTCCCTTGACACCTGTGGTCGCAATAGCAGACCTTCTCAGGAGTATTTATAACTTTCAGCACTTACTAGCTGCTGGGTTTCACCTTGATCTTTCTATCTTAAAAAAAGTCACTGATCATGAATAAGGAATGGTGTTTCCAGATCCAGACATCTCAGTTTTTCCCCCCCTCAACAAAAGGCTATTACATTTAATCACAACTCATGAACTGCAAACCCTCTTTAAATGTGAGGTAGACTAATAAGGTTTATTAAAACATCTTACAGCTGCCAAATCATCTGTTAGATTGTGTGTAATTTCTTCTACATTTTTTGTTTGAGGGTTTATTTTTTTACTGTCTAGCTTCCTGAGCATTTTACTTCTGGCACTGAGCACCTGGTGTGATGGTGTTGTTTTAAACTAAGCAGCTGCTTCTACTGCCTTTCAAAATGAAGATTTGTATTCAAAAGACTCACCTAGGGAAATCCAGCATATTCAGCACTCAGGTTTCAATCAAGTTGGCTAATTGACAGCTGATTAAAGATCTTTCACAATTCTGATAATAAACCTGTGGTTAGAATTATAAAACCTTATTTTTAAAACTACAAAAATAGTAATTAAAAAGACACTAATGAGCCATCAATCTGTCAAAGGAAATAGAAAAGAAATCCATTGAGAGAAAGCTAAGCGATCACATAAAAATTGTGAGTACTTGCCAAACCAATCAATCTTCCCACACTATTATTGGGAATAACGCTGCAATTCTTTGTCTTGGCTATGTATCTGCTTGTTATTTTAGAAGAATCATCTAGTTTCTAGGCCCCAAATCCTGGAGTCATGCTCAGTGAAAAAGCCCATAAACTTCAGAAGGCTTTCAAAAAGCTCAGGGATTGGCCCCAGAAATTAGGAACAAGGACATAAGCAAGTGCATATTGTTCCATTTGCCAACTTCCTTATCACTGTTCTGCTCCATTTTAAAAACATTTACCTGCCAGTAGTGCATTAGTCTTTTGGAAGTCCATACTTGAATTTACACTCCCTCCCCTCCCCCCCACCAAAAACAATTTTTTAAAAAATAATCATGTAATACCACAGTATTCAGCATTTGCCACCAGGCTATCTGCTCTTTCTTTATTGATATGCAGGCTCTGTCTCCTATTTCAATCTCTATTAACCTCACTGTCACAGCAGTCCTAATTATCCACAAATCCTACATCCTCTGTAACATCATCTAGATAAACCCATCATTTGCTACTGAAATCCTGTCCAGTTGCAGCTGTCTATAACTGGTAGTATCAGCAGAAACACCAATTCCTGTCCTTTTACTCTCCACTGGAGATATCAGAATTTCATCTACAAAACTTTTGATCTCTCCTCTCCTCTCTCACTTAAACCCATATGTACTAGTGCTGACTCATCCCCGCATACAGATAAAAGTGTAACTGTGTTGGATTCTAGGTGATATATATTTATGGGCATATATATATTTCATCTTTACAATTCTGCTCTTAATCAATCAGTCCCTTATCTTTCCTTTGACTCCAATTAAAGTTTCATACATGGAAGGATGGCAGAACTGGGACCTAATTAAGAAATAAACAGTAGTAACTTTGGTTAGTTTATTGAGGTTACTAGAGTAACCTCACAAGAATGAGACATGTTGCAATTGCTATGAAATTAACAGTTTATAAACTATAAAGCACCATTTAAAATAATCAGCCCACATTTCTTTCATTGAGAGAGACTGCTGTTCTTCTTCTTCTTATCCCATGGAACTGAGAAGGTGGGAGGGGGGAAGCAAGGGGAAGTTTGAGAACATTTTCACAACTTCTGACTAGTTTTGCAAGTCAGCCATTTTTGAAAGCTCTTTTGGGCTTTTTTTCATCAACATAATTGCATGTGCTGGTGAATGGCTGTTCCTTTTGCAAACACCTACATTAAGTTGCAAACAAGTAGACTTGTACAATCATGTGTTTTTCCTATTCACACCAATGGTGCCTGCCCTTTGCTTACCAATATTTAAATTATTTAGAAAACAGAAGCAGTATCTCAGGCTTTAGTAAACAGTCATCAGGCCCACTGACGGGAGGAAAAGGGCAAAGGGGTCAGCTGGCTTGGGGTCAGCTGGCTTGGGGCCAAGCCATTTCAAAGGGCCTGGGGCTCCCAGTTGCTGCCACTGCAGGAGTGGTGGCAGCTGGAGCCCCTGAAGGCTGCCTGGGTCAGGGGGGCTGGCGTGCCCCCCTTTTGCCCAAGGACCTGGCCTTTCCCAGATTATGGAGTCACCCAAACACACCATGCCCAGAAGTCCGGCAAGTCTGTCCGCTCCCTGACAGCCACATGCAATGAATAGAATCATTCATGGAAGGGCTGAACCTGGGACTTGATGCTCTAGAATGTGACTTGGTGGGTACTATTGAAACGGAAGGAGAAACTCAGCAGTAGACTTGTAAATTCTTTACAGCACATGTCCCCAGAGCAGGACCGGATTAAGGCATGGGCTAGCCGGGAAGCTGCCCGGGGCGCCAACCTATGGGGGCTCCCGGATCGCAGGCTGCAGCAGCTCCCAGCAGCCACCCTGAAGCTGCCACCCGGGGGGGGGGGCGTTAATCTTCGCAGCTCTGGCCAGCAGCATCCTTCCTCCCATGGCAGCAGGGCCCTGCACAGTGCGCCAGTGGTAGTAGCCGGGCTGGGCGGGCACGTCTGTCCTGCCACCGCCAGCTCTTTATGCCCTCCCCCACATGCTGGGCGGAAGTGGGACCATGCATATGCCATCCCCCAACCTGGGGCTCAATTAAATTGTCTGCCCAGGGCACCAGAATGGCTCGGTCCAGCCCTGCCCCAGAGTATGGGCTGCACCTCTCCACAGGGGCTTGGAGGATCATGGGAGTGAGGGTGGAGCACCACGCAATTCTTCTCCATCCCATCTCTTTTCCAGCTATGCCCCAGTTTTATCAGCTGGTCACAGCTGTGTCCCCAGTCCAGAGCCAAAGTTGGGGGCAAGGCCAAGAGTGAATTGTCACCTGGCTATAAGCCCAGTGGCCAGCTTCCACTACTGCCTGGCTTCCATCCCTCAGCAGTGGACCCCCCCCATCTACACCCTCTACCCTGTTATACCCATTCATATCCCATCCAAGCCACAACCATGCACCTGGTCCCAGCTCAACAGGGTAATGGGTTGGAGTGGGCACAATCCTCAAAAGTCTGGAGTTGATCCTTATAGTGCATCTTCAAATCTAAAGAAATATGTCATTTGCTTTAAAGGGTTTCCTTGTGTCTGTGTCCTTTTTGTAAATACAGTTTCTTATTTCTGCCCTCAGAACTTCAGCCCATTAACATTTACATTCAAATTCTAGGAACAAATCAAGCAATAGACCTCTCAAAATATATAGGCTAAATATCATCCTCAAAACATTGGTCTATTCCAAGGTACCCATACTTTCTTGTAATGACTCAATCCTTCATTTGTGACAGAAATATGTCAACAGCACCGCTTCTTCTTCACTGTTCGTCACCAGACAACTCTAGCAGCTGGAATTAGAACAATGAAATGCAGTGATGCTATTAATTGCAACATATCCCAGGATGATAGGAAGAGGAAAGTGCATGAAGGGAAGAGCAAAAAGTACAGAGTGTAGACATCTAGCACTTCAGCATGGAACAGGGAAAATCTTTTATATCATTTCATTCATGAAACCAACATATTTTATCATTTTGATGTCCTGTTACTAAACATTAAAGACCCTCCCTCACAAATTTCAGAAATGAGTGGTCCTGTAGCACCTTAGGGTACGTCTAGACTACAGACTTTTGTCGACAAAGCCTGTCGACAAAGAGCGTCTAGACTGCATCCAGTTCTGTCGACAAAGCAAACAGCTTTGTCAATATGAGAATGTAGACGCAAAGGACAGTGTAGATGCAATAAAGCCTTCTGTGGACAGAATTCTGTCGACAAAAGGCGTTATTCCTTGTAGAATGAGGTTTACCTCCGTCGACAAAACTGCCGAGTTCTGTTGACAGAACTCAGCGGTAGTGTAGACACAGGTATAGTTTTGTCAACAAAACTCTGTAGTCTAGAGACACCCCTAGAGACTACCCAAAACACATAGAATCATGAGCATTTCAGGGCAAAACCCATTTCAGTTGGAATGGAAATAATAGAAACCAAGAGAAACAGCAGAAGAAATTATTCTCAATGGTAGGACCTGCGTTAAGAAGGCTAATTAAGTGGTCTAGATGTGTCCCATACATAGCTTTTGATGTGGAAATGCAGATGTTAATGGCAGGAGAAATTGGCTTTGTAATGTGACAAGCAGTTAAACAAAGACATTAAGCCCAGGGTAACTGTCAAATCTGTAGATACATTCCAGTTCTGCAGACTCTCTCTGTAACTGGTTAGTGAAATTCCTCTCTAAAAGAATGACTACCTTTAAATCCATGTTAAGTGCCCAGGCAGGTTAAAATGTCCCTCTACAGCAGGGTTGGGGAATCTGCAGCCCCTGGATTTCTGGATCTGGCCCCCAAGACTCTGCCCCCCCCCCCCCAGCGTTGGGGAGCCTGTGCTGGCAGTCCAGTCTCTCCACCCCATTATCCCATCATGAGGTTGGAGCACACAATCTACTTGCTTGGGGGTCAGTGGCCCCCCAACCTCAAACAAGGTTTCCCACCCCTGCCCTACAGGTTTGTGTGTGCTACCATTTCTGATGTCTGATTTGTGTCCTTTGTTGTAGAGTCTGTCCAGTTGGACAATGTACATGGCAGAAGGTCACTGCTGGCACTTGACAGCATATAATACAGAGGATGTGCACTAGTATGAGCCCCTGATGTTGTGGCTTATGGGCTTATGTCCTGTAATGTCGTCGCATGGACAGAGTTGGCAATGGAGTGTGCTCCTGGGTGAGTGTATCTGAGATGTTATTTGTGGCTGCTGGAAAGGATTATCAGTGTCCTGTAGATTGTCAGTGATAAGGGAGCAAAGCCAGATAAAAGGTCAGTTGAATGGGAGTTCACTTGTTTTTCCGGTAATTGTGAATGTGATTGTGATGGGTGTTTACTTTGTAGTGCTTAATGTTTGGTTAATATTCTGTTACACTGAATGCTGATGGGGAGGACAGCAGGAAGGAGAATGGGAATAGGTGTGATGAGGTAGGAAGTAAATATAAAAATGCTGTTTCCATTACTGGCTGTTGGGAGCCGGATGAAATGCTGCATAAAGAGGAAGGACAGCTCGTCCATGACTGTGCGCAAAGTTGGCACATTGCAAGGGCTCTTATATTTTAGAGCCCACAGTGACACAGTCTTCTATTACCCCCCCCCCCCCCCAATGATGTGACCTTGCCATTCATTGCTGAAACCTTCATGAAAGGACTGAACGACATATTTTCAGCAGCTTGTGGCTTTGATGAATGGGAAATCTCTAGGACAGCATGTCAGAGAGACAAATGCCACCATAGGAATCAAAATTATTGCCACTTGAAAGAGCCAAAACGGATCTTTGAATCACATCACCATGACTTCAATCAACAAGGTGTAAAACAGCGAATCATTCATATGACATGCAGTTATGAGGACATCTCCTTGGTGGGGAGATTGACTCATGGACCGTGAACACAAATCTAACTGGTTAGGAACAAGCAAAGGCCACTCAGTGACTCCCACATTTAAAAAAAAAATAGCTTATGGAACAGGTGGTATTAAGAACACTAACTGAAACCAGATGTTACATTAAGTGCCTATGTTAGAAGAATATAGGACAAAGTAAGTATAGGAGATTTTTTTTTTAATTCACAGCAGAAAGTCAGGTAAAAAAAGATTCTAGGTAGAATCTCCTCAGGTGAAACAAAGGCAGGGAGTTGAAAGCAACAGAGCTGTGCAGATTTATTCAAGATGGCCCCTAAGGTATGGTTAAAACCAGTACTGTGATAATTAACATTCCTGAACTAAAATGAAAAGTATACGGTGACAAATCCAACAAGGATTCATTAGGCATGTGATTAGCATAGAGGACAGATTCAGGGGAAGAAAATTATTCTATTACATATACCAGAACCAAAAGCATCCCTTATGATAAATATTGAGATACTTTCTGCCTCACCATAGCTTCACATGACTTGGTTTTGATGAACAGCTTAACACAGACTCTGGATCTGATACATCCCCTTTTGAGGCTCTTCAGAATTTACTGACCACATTCCTGCTCCTGGCATTTTATGCAGTTTCTATTTCTGAAGATGCCAGGAGTTGTAGATTCAGTGCAGAGCTTCACCCATGAAATGGAGGTGACTGGAAGCCTCCTTCATTGTTCCAGATGGCTTTCTGATTGAGACGGAGGGTGCCTAAATAGAAAAAGAACAATTGGTCAACACATCAGCATGTGAGGATCACAAGACAAGCCACCTATTACTTAGATGTCAGAGATGAAATCTCATCCAAAGCCGAGTGAATTTATTGCAGGATATACAAAAGAGAATCCCAAAGTGGTGGCCAACACCATATCAAGGAGCCCTGTGGATCATGCAACATCCTGGGATTATTTAGTATCACGTTAAGTGGCCCATCAGGCCACCCCCACACAAATTAGAACAGACTAAAACAGTCAATGCTGCTACCCAAGCGTAAACTGAATCCAAAATTTGGACATGGATGATCTAGTTACTTATTTCTGCCTTTAAACAGTTTATTAAGTGTGTCATACACACTCCCTGCAGTTAACCAAAGTACAGCCCAGAGAGGAATTTTCTGTCTATGGGATACACCAAGATTTAATATAAAAAAAAACACAACTACAATGAAATGGATTACACATTAGTTGTACAATTTATGTCATTTTTCTCACTGTTGAAGTACTTTTAACTCCTTTGCAGACTGTAAGAGAGATTTGATTTGCCACAATTTCATTTGACGAACAGCAGGAATACAGGCTAACCAGATGTGTAAATTGATCAGCATATAATACACTGTTAGTGGTATTTGATCAGAATGGGCCTTAGACTTGTAAAACTCCACATTTTATTTTGAATGCCATATACCTCTCATCTTTTCATATTTCATGGAAACATTTTTTTGCTGAATACTTCGTTGTCTCTTGGAATAAAGCTTTGGCACAGGAAACAGGAAAGTACATTTCAATCTGCCTGTGATGTAATATATGCTTGATATTGAACCTACAATCAGTTATTATGGACTGCCAATTTCAATCAAATCAAGCAAATTATTCTCTTATACAAGTCATTTAATTGGAGATCAAACCAAAATCCGTCTTTGAAACATATGATGTTCTTCATGTGGTAAAATACAATTGCATATATTGAATATATGTCTGCAGTTGTAGCTTGATTAGATAGCCTAAGGAGAGAGTATTTAAGCACAAAGGGGGGGAAAAAAAGGTAAGCTATCAGTCATGAACAAATGCGCAACATTTTCAATATATGGAAAGCAATTACACAAGCAGAATTTCTAGTATGACAGTGTAATTAGACACAGAGACATATAAACAAAACCAAACTCATTAATACAAGCCAGCTAGAGCCAGCAAGGATTGGCTGAAGCTCTGTGAGGTGACATTGCTGCCTTAGAAATAATAGGGAGTCTGAACAATAGTTCCTCTTCTCCCTTTTTCTCTGGTCTAAGCATTAGATATATTGCCGCTGGTTTCCACAGAAGAGAGTAACACTTTCTATTCACATTTTGGGGACTTTTTTTTTGCACTAGTGAGGTAGTAGTATTAGGATAAATGTGTCTATATTAGCTATAGAGGTTTCTGGTCACCGAGCTTTATATTTGTTCCTGGCTTCAGCAACTATGGAATATGCTCACATTCCTGGTTCATGAAATTCCAGAGTTCATCTCCCCAAACATCTGTGCAATCTTTCTACTTCATGTTCCCTTGAACAAGCTGATTTTCCAAGCAAGAGTCTTATAACCTACGGACAATATAATAAAATGCTATGAGGTATTCTCTTGACAAGTACCAAAAAACCCTTAAACTTATGGTGGTTTTTAAAGCTAGCCCTCCATTGCTAAATGGAAGTGATAAAATTATGAAGAAGAGTTACCTGGTGTTGCTCAGGTCCTTAACTCAATTCAATTGGGAGAGCAGGATTTGGAAAATAAAATGAAAATGTACCTGCTTCATTTGAATCATTGCTCTGGGGTGGGTCTGGGAATGAGGGGGTTCAGTGGGCAGGCTGCCCTAAGAGAGAAGACTATTCCAGCCCCCTCTCACCACGGCATGTTGGGGCCAGGTGAGAAGCACCTCTCCATTGCCACTGTATCCTCTGTGGGCCAGAGCTGGGAAAGGGGTGTTTGTCGTCCAGCTGAGGAAGGTCCAGCTTCGTCTGCCCCAGCCAGTCCCAGCCAGAGTGAGGAATGTAACAAAGTGTGCACTTTCCCATTGCTTCCTAACAAAGGGGAACAGCCAGCAATACTTCCCATATGAGTCTAGCCGGCGAGGGTAGCTTCGCCCTCCACCTAGCCAAAGGTGGGAAATGATTCCATTATTATGAGAAAATCCCATTCAAGGCACACCCACTTTCCTGGCACAACCAAACCTTTACCTTGCTTTAAGTTAGAAGAGAAAGCTAGATACCTAATTTGGTGGCTGTAGCTCTTACCATTTAGGAGGAGTTCTTGAACAGACCGACCGATGGATAAACTCTCTCCAATATATAGCAGGCAATGCAGAAGTGTTCAGTAAATCTTTCTGTTCTATATTTGGGAAGAATCAGATGTTGTGTTCATATTATAACTTTTCTTTCTGCTAATATCATGATAGGATGTTAAACAGCAGCTATTAACATTAGATATTTTAAAATTTGCAGATCCAGGTAACTGGCATCCAAGAGCTTCTAAAGAGTTGGCTAAGGAGCTCTTGGCCTGTTAATGTTGACTTTTAGTCTCGGAAAATTGGAAAAATTCCAGAAGACTAAGAAAAACTTCATATTTTGCAAATATTTTAGAAAGAGTAAATAGGAGGACCCAAGCAATTATAGACCTATCAATCTGGCATCAATCCTAGGGTAAGATAATGAAGCAGTTGATATTGGATTTGAATTATAGAGAATTAAAGAAGAGTAATATAATTAATGCCAATCAACACAGGATTATGGAAAATAGATTCTGGCAGACTCACTCAGTATCTGTTTTTATGGGATTGCAAGTTTGATTGATGAAAGTGATGGCACTGATGTAATAAACTTCTATAAGGCATTTGCCTTGGCACTACATGAACATTTGATTGAAAAACTGGAATATAAAATGAATGACATTAAATAGATTAGTAGCTGGCTAACTGATAGCTCTTTAAAAGGAACTAAACAAGGAACCATCATCAAGTGAACATGTTTCTAAGGAAGTTCTTCAGAGACTGGTAGTTGGCTATTCTAGTTAACATTTTCATCACTGACCTGGAAGAAAACAAAATCTCTGATAAAGTTTCCAGATAACAAAAACTGGAGACAGACAGTCACTAATATAGAGCAATCTGGATCACTTGGAAAGCTGGACACAGGTTTTATACAGCTAACTGTAAATGTATGTATCTATAAACAAAGAAAATAGGTCATACTTACAGAATGGAGACTATCATGAGAAGCACTGACAATGAAAAAAAGATATGGAGGTTGTGGTGATAGTCAGCTGAACATGAGGGGTCCCAGTACAAACTTGGGTCCAAAAGGGCTAATGTGATCCTTGCATAAACAGGGAATCTTGAGTATGGGTAGACTGGCTATCTAAGCACTATATTTTGTGCTGGTACAATCACTGCTAGAATACCATGTCCAGTTCTGGGGTCCATAATTGAAGAAGGATGTTGTTAAGTTAGAGAGAGTTCAAGGAAGAACCTCAAGAATAATTTGAGTAGAAAAGATGCTATGTGATGACAAACTCAAAAGGAACTTAGTCTATTTAGCTTTAAAAAGAGAAAGTTAAAGTTTAAGTATTTCGACTCCGCAAATTCTTTACTAGCAGATGTAAAAAACCCTGTGGGTGTTTCACCTTCCTGTATAAACATACCTTAGAACTAAAGAGAAAAGTCTATATAAGATAAACGCTGAAGAAAATTTTCCTAAGATTTTAAGAAGAAATGTGGAAAGAAACCTCTGAGAAGCTAAACATTCTCAATGATGGAAGGAGAAGAAATTTACCTGTAGTTTTTTTTCTATTATTTTTAGGTTTCATAAGTAACCATGAAAAAAAAATATGACTAGCCTATTCCAAACAGTTAAAAAAAAAAGGTGATCTGAACTTTATGTAATTAAACACACACAAAATAAACTAATTTGTGTTGGGGTGTGTCACTCTGGTTTTAAACAAGTTTTGGGGGCAAGGATTATTTTTGTATGATTATTCTGTTTGTATGATGCCTACCACAGTGGGATCCAGGTCCGTGACTAGGGGAGCTATGTGCTACAGTAATACAAATAAACTACAATGTGTTTGCCATCCATGTTCCAATTCCCAACTGGGCTAATTAAAATGTATTGTGGAATCACTTGAGAATTTTCCATAAAAATGCCTGCTGCCTCCAACACAAAATACAGTTTCCCCAAATTCAAAATGTTCTTCAGGAAAATACCAAGATTTCATTTCAAATAAGGTACCCCCCTCCCCCCCCAATGTAAACATCCCACTTTGTTAAACTGAATTAAAAACCTTGTTTCAGGTCAACTCAACATTAATCTGTGCCCACCTAAACTGCCATAACACATCATGGTAATTGTGGTGCTAGAACGTCATGTTTTCCTGTTGCTGGTTTCATGAGTAGGATTACATTTCTCACGATTGTGCATGCCACGTATTTAAATATGTGATGTTTGTGTCCCAGTTCAAGGTATAAAATGTTGAAACATTAGAATTTCCTGCTACATGGAAAATCCAATGTGTGATCAGTTGTGCTAATCATGGAAGTGCAGGTTGTGTTTCATAGCTAAGACTGAGTTTGCACGTACAGAGGACTCAACCCTTTGCTAACAAAGAATACAATGTATCCTCCCCCAAAATTCCAGCATTAACACCGAGTGCAGAATGAACTTAGATCTTCCCAAGTAAATTAGGTATTTAGTCTGAGCTAGGAGATTTTTAAATAACTCCTTTATGAAATTTAGCACCTATGGGACAGATTTAAAAAAAAAAACAACACAAATTAACTTAATAGATTAAAGCAGATCCTCTAAACTTCCAATATTTTGCTGGAATCTTGTGCACTAGCCACATTTGGAAAAAATATTTGTATGCTTAGTGCCCGTTTTTTGTTGTTGTTGCTCTTAGTCACTGAAAGCTTCTTCTTCAAAAGAGGCTGGCAAATAACATTCAACTACAGAAAATGTCTCAAAGAGCTTCACTGTCAAAATGACTGATAAGTATCCCTTATTGCTCCCTATCAAAGTGAGGCTGAAAGTACTCTTACTGGAGATGTGCTTTCAAAAAGGCCACCACTTCCCCTTACTAAACTGCCTTCAGGGAAGTGCCCCGACAGCATAAAGCATTTAGGTACTGTACATACATATTTTAACATTGATGTCAGAGGAAAAATCAGATCACACTGTATCTATCTCTTTACAGTATAAATCTGGAGTAATTCCACTGAAAAAAATGGAGCTGCGCCTATATAAAACTAGATCAAGTCAAAAGAGAATCAGGCTGTGCATGCCAAGCATTGGATAAATGTTTACACATAATGCTTTCAGAAACTTCCACTTCAGTGCAGACTGTTGTGGTCTGAGAATGTGTCCAACTGTGTTAATGATGCTTGCACACTTCAGTTCACCTCAAAGCTCAGAAGCATAGAACGAAATAGTTGTCAGAAAACAGAGCAGAAGATGCAATAATGAAACCATACCCCAGTAAAATCATAGACTATAGCTATATTAGGAGCACATGGTGAGATTATACACACACACACACACACACACACACACACACACCTCAAATGCCCTTTCCTAACCTCTTGTTTATAATTCATTTGTGTTCAGTATTAGTCTTTGACATGGGTTGTAAAGTACAACCTAAAAAGGACCCAATGGAGAATAAAAATCAGAATCATGATGGAATGGTTTCTAATGTATCTTTCCCACCCTTGCTTTCCAAATATAGGATCCATGGGAGGATATTTTTCCTGCAATACAATTTAAAGATCCAGATTCAATTTAACAAATACATCCAGTTTCCATAGTATAAAGCTGTAGGGCTGTGTCTAGACTGGCAAGTTTTTCCGGAAAATCATCTGCTTTTGCGGAAAAACTTGCCAGCTGTCTACACTGGCCGCTTGAATTTCTGCAAAAGCACTGACGATCTCATGTAAGATTGTCAGTGCTTTTCCAGAAATACTATGCTGCTCCCGTTCAGGCAAAAGTCTTTTTCCGAAAGATTTTTGTGCAAAAGCGCCAGTGTAGACAGCACAGTACTGTTTTCCGCAAAAAAGCCCCGATTGCGAAAATGGCGATCGGGGCTTTTTTGTGGAAAAGCGCGTCTAGATTGGCCACGGACGCTTTTCCGCAAAAAGTGCTTTTGCGGAAAAGCATCCTGCCAATCTAGACGCGCTTTTCCAAAAATGCTTTTAACGGAAAACTTTTCCATTAAAAGCATTTTCGGAAAATCATGCCAGTGTAGACGTAGCCTAGGTGTATTTTGTCATGATAATGGATCCTAAACAGTGAATCTAGGGATATTCCATTCCCCTGAATGAGATCTCTCTGATGCCTGTTTTATTCTGAGGTTGGCATATAAAGCATTTGCCTAGAGACTGTCAAGCAGCTAAGTTGAGGGTAATAAAGGAGCATTCCTGCAACCAGCAGACCTTGGTGAAGACCAATCAGATTCAGCAGAGGTAATCTTATTCAATAATGTGGACATAAAATAAATGAGTCTTTATCTTTCCAAATTTGCCAAAACCAACACAACTCCATGGTAATTTAAGAAGCCACATGAGCCCATAAAATACTATAGTGTCTTTGGGAGAAAAACGTTATGTTCTCCATTCATTTGGAGCAGCACCTTTAAGCAGATGAAAAACTGTATCTGAAATCCTAAGCATTCAGTGGAAACAGAGCACTAAAAGGTTATGGAGAGAGTTCACTTTTCCATAGCATATCATTCCTTGACTTCTCAGCCTGAAAACAGTGACAGCTTGTGAGATGTTTTTTAAACCAGACACCTATCAGCTAAGTCCTTGACTGAGATCATCATTTCACATAGGAAACCAAAGGATATGCAGATATGTCAAGTGAGGGTATGTCTACACTGCATGGTTATTTCAAAATAAGCTATTAGCTGATTTTGAAATAGCACATCTACACTGCAGGGAACCCTCAAAATTAGTTTGAGGCAGGCTCCCCTAATGTAGACGGGTTATCTAGATTTAGAGCCCCAGGAAGCACTGGGGAGGAATAACTTAGTCCCTCATCAGGGCCATTCTATTTCAAAATAGCAGCAGTGGAGCATCTACACATGCCTGATTTTGAAATAGCTATTTTGGAATAGGCATTATTTCTCATAAAATGAGGTTTACATATTTTGGAATAAGCTGTCCGTTATTTCGAAATAACAGAATGGCTGTGTAGATGCTCGCATTGTTATTTTGAAATAACACTACTTATCTCAAAATAACAGTGCAGTGTAGAGGCACCCTGAGATGTATAGCTGGGAACTTCACTGGAAGCTGTATCTAAAGCTGACTGAAATCCATGGAGAAACTCACTGATTTCAACCTAATATCGAACTCTGGATGGATGTTTTACTTCATGTAAATAATGTGTGACAAAAATTTTCTTTCAATTCCACAAACTCTTTACTGAGGCCCCCAGACAGGACAATTCTGAAATATTTAAGTTAAAAATCTTTCTTGTACTTTGTCATGAAAAACCTTGCGGTAGGCAAACCTTTCTAAGCAGCCAAATATATCTTAACCAGGCCTTCCAAAAAACATCCACCTTCAAGCTGAGAAAAGGCACACAAAGTAGAACTGTATCCAGTGGAGTAAGTTTTATTTTCTGGAAAGTTATGAAGAGTCTATAAATAAAACATACACCTCTTTGAGTGTAATTAGTGCAGCTACATATCTATTTAATTAAGACACAAAAAAAGACACTCACCTTATATATCAAGCACTGATTTAGCAAACCTATTCACTTCAATGGAAGTACTCATACTTAAAATGAAGCATGTGATTAAGTGCTTTGCTGGATTAGGGCCTTATTATCTAAGGTATAAATGTTAATATTTAGCAATATTTTTTTCTTCCTTTTAAAATACTTAGGTGGAAGTGATTTTTTAAAAATCCATGTGAGATTAGGCAGTGTCAGATCAGAACATACTAGGCAGACCTGCTCTTTTAATGAATATATATGAAAATTATATACAAGTCTGCTATTCATTGTGGCTGGACAAGCAATCCTGTTTTCTTTACATGGAAGTGGTTAAAAGAAACATGCAATCTCATTTCCTCTACTACATTGTTTCTAGAGGTATCTGTGAAACACTGTGATAGCTCTAGGCCCTAGACAGTGATAAGAATGGTGAATAGGACAGCAGATTGAATATTTTGATGGAAAAAATTGGATTTATGAATGATATAGGTTACTATGCCTACCTTATTGTAAGAATCTGCAATTACAGCAGGTACTTCATAGCATACATTACCACAACGGTTAAAGCTACAAAACAAATTATATTATAATGCTTGTTTTCATATGCTTATAGTTTTCAGAAATGTTCCCCTTTTGAAGCTCAATTCTTTCATGATTACTCTACGCTCTAAAGTAAGTTTGTTTATTCATTTTGCAAATGTTGAGCAACGTCCCTCGGGCCATATTTGAGCTGTGAAGGACTAAAAAAAGATTTATTTTTTTCAGATGTGAAGTATACCTGCAATGTTTTACACCATGGTTCATCACACACTGAAGTTTGAAACCTGAAATTTGCTAGGGCAATAGCTTTATAAGATACTCGTGACTAAATGCCATGAGCTAATCCATATATTTTAAAAGGGGGATTTTTAAAGTCCTCTAGGTGGCTGAGGTGCCTAATTCTCATTCATATTAATGGAAATTAGTTGTCCAATCCTATAGGGAGCTTTGAAAACCTCAGTCTAATCCTTTTCTGCTGCTGCTCACAGAAGCATAACTGATAAACTGAGGTTATTTGCTGGTAACTGGAATTCTCTGAATCTCTGTTCTTGAACTCACTCGACAGACCAAGCAGACATGGAACCCGTTAAATTTCATCAGCAGAGACAAGGAACGACGTTGACCTTGCCCCTAGTTCATGTTCACTTAGCAGTGAAGCAAAGAAAGACTTTTAGCTAACCATCTTCCTGGTAAATTACATACAGTACAATTCTGCAGTCCTTAATCATGCAGAACTTCCACTGAAATCTGAAGAATTTCTTCAAGAAATTAAACTCCATAATCTGCAGTAAAAATCAATGTGGCCTGGATGAGGTGAACTCCATATATATACACACACACACACACACACACACAAAATAAGAAATGAACAATATGTAATCTATTAAGCTGGTTGACGTTTTTCAGTAAAAAAGGGAAAATGAGAAATTTTTCAAGACTCCTAATTTTTAACCAGTTCCATTAACTAACTGTAATAGCAGCAATCAGAAGCCGTGATCATACTGACCTGGGACAATGCTCCCCATACCCTGCAGTACTGAACCTAAGCCAGGTGTGTGCAGAAGAAGCAGAAAAATATTACAGCTAAGGGTAAATTATCTTTCCATGGGGAGCTCCATGGAACTCGTAGAAAGTAATTTTTCCCTCTCCTGTCCCTACCCATAGCCCAGCCATCATTTACCTATTCACATCAGCTGCATAGAACCCTAAATGCTTGCATAGCCCTCTGCAACATGGTACAGAACAATACCCTATGACAAAGTCAGACCTTTTCCCATGTATAGCATGCCCCCTCTACCACAATCTTGCTCTGTATAACTTCTTTTCTACATATTAAATTCATGTGTAAATAACTAGTATATGGTCAAGCCTTTGTTGTGATAAGGCTCCAGCAGTGTGGCCAGCCATGCGGTGCTATGTGTCAGACAAGTATAACTAAATGGGATTAAGCAATATAAACAAAGCTAAAAAATATTAATGGGATTTTTGCCAGCTTCTTTTCCTGGATTCTGGTGTTCCTGGTGGCAGTTTGGCAGAGTGTTTGCAACCCGTCAGAGTCAACCTGTTCTGTTTACTCTTTGTTTTAGAGTTCAAGGTGATAATGTTTGTACTTAAAGGGATTAAGTGATTGATTCAGTGGCATTTCTACAAGGCTCTATATAACAGAATGTTTTATATTCTGTCTTTTCCCCCCTGACTTACCACCATGGAAAGGAAATATATTTCCGGTTACTTCTTTAACATGTGTTGTTTCAGCAACTCATTCCCATTTAAGTCTACAATATAACAATAAATTGGATGTTTTTATTTATTGGCCTTATACCAATTGAGTACAGAGTACATTTCAGAAGTTTTATGGGGACCGGGGGTATTTTGTAAGTTTTTAAATAATTTTGCAAGCTTGTGGAAACTTTAATTTCCCATTCCTCTAAATTATGTCTAAAGATGTGCCAAAGTGGCATTGAAGTTGAAAACTGAAGTGCACATGAATATATGTTCATTTTTTCCAATGGATGAAACTCTTCACCCACCTTTACCCGATGCAATTTAACAAACTACAGTCAAAGTGAAAACGGGTATTTTAAAATTATCATTTGGCTACCCACCTGCTGGTTTTCATGCTTTCATAGAATCCTAGAATACTAGGACTGGAAGGGCCCTCGAGAGGTCATCGAGTCCAGGGAATAGTCATTCTCTTCATATCATGCACAACATTCTATAAATAGCTGTTCTTGTCTTGCTGAAAGATTTTCATCTTGATTACACAGGTGACTAAGTTTCTTTGGATGAATCACTCAAACATCCCTTACTAAGTCCAACTTTCAAATAATTCAGTGACTTTGAATGATCATTTATATCAAGACTATGCTATTCAGCACTATGGAAGCCCAATGAGGCTTTCAAATAAATGTACATGCAATTTATCTCCAGTTTTAGGCCTCTTTAGATGTCCACAGGGATGTAAAATGGTCCTAGTATAGATCAGAATCATAGTGTAGATCAGAATCAGGCCTAATGATGTTGCCATTAATATCAACAAAGCAAAATCAGGACCTACTTTAAGTCTCAAAGCCATACAAATTAAGCCAATTTATGTCAGCTGAGGCTCTACACCGAGATTTCCAAGTGTCAGTGATTTCTGGATGCCTAAATGAGAATACTTAAAAAAAAGAAAGGAACCGTTTTTAAAAGGCAGATGCTCCTCACATTTTAGGGCATATGTTGGATACTCCAAATCTGAGGCACCCAAAATCTCTAGCCATTTCTGAAAATATCGGCCCTGGCGTAGAACAACAAAGAGAGCAAAATTGTAGCTGTTAACTGCTTCGTGAATATTAGTTGGCTAATGAGATGTTTGTCATTTACACTGACACACAGGGAATGTAATGGTAACACAGAGTGAATAATGCAGAGCAATGGTTCTGTGACAGGAGCCTGTACTTCTACAGGTACACAGAGGTCTTCCAAGGGGTTTGTCAACTCATCCAGATCCCTATCTACAGTGTGCAAACGTTGAAAACCATGAATGCAGAGGACCACCGCTTTCATGTGAGCGTTGCAAATGTGTTTTAACCAGGGTGTATCTAAACAGCTGGGCTCAGCTCGAAATAAGCTATGAAAATTAAGCTATGTCAATTGCGTAGCTTATTTAGAAATTGGGAGTATCTACACAGCACTTATTTCGAAATAGAGCACTCTTCCTCCAACTTCCCTTACTCCTCATACAATGAGGGTTACAGGAGTTGGAGTAAGAAGTCCTCCAGCTTGACAGTATTTCAATATTATTTTAAAATAAGGCTGTGTCTAGACTGGCAAGTTTTTCCGGAAAATCAGCAGCTTTTCCGGAAAAACTTGCCAGCTGTCTACACTGGCCGCTTGAATTTCCACAAAAGCACTGACGATCTCATGTAAAATCATCAGTGCTTTTCCAGAAAAAGTATCCTGCTCCCATTTGGGCAAAAGTCTTTTTCCGAAAGACTTTTGCCTAAAAGGGCCAGTGTAGATAGCATAGTACTGTTTTCCGCAAAAAAGCCCCGATCGCGAAAATGGCGATCGGGGCTTTTTTGAGGAAAACCACGTCTAGATTGGTCACGGACGCTTTTCCGTAAAAAGTGCTTTTGCGGAAAAGCATCCTGCCAATCTAGACGCGCTTTTCCGAAAATGCTTTTAACGGAAAACTTTTCCGTTAAAAGCATTTTCAGAAATTCATGCCAGTGTAGACGTAGCCTAACTGTCCACGTCTACACAGCAGACTAAGTTATTTCAAAATAACGTTAGTTATTTCAAAATGATGTTGCTGTGTAGACGTACCCTCAGAGCTAGATCTGGCCTACTGCAGCACAGGCCAACACATGTTACCTTCTGACAAAATGATACGTTAGTGGCTTTAGTGCAATTCCAAAGGCCTGAAGCCAATGACTGTTTTGCCTCTGATTTCAATGGTGCAAGATGGGAGCCCAAGTAAACTGATCTACATTAAAAAAAAAAAAAAAGTGTGGGTTAGTGATATTATGTAATTAAAAGAACAAAACAAAAAAAATGATATGATGCTTGAGCACATGGGCTGCAAATGGTCAAAATGAAGCGTTTACATTTATTCCAAAAATAAAGTTGCCAAGAATGGATGCATCACAATGTCTTCTCTGTGAGAGGCCTTTGAAGAGTAGTTAACTGTTTTTCATTAATCATTTCTGAAGGAAGCCTAATAGATGAAATATTATTGCTAACTTTATTTTCAGCACGCATTTAAATAACCCATTTTTCCCCATTCTGCAATTACAGTAGATATGACACATGAAATTACTGATCATTACTTTCCCTGAGGGCACTGAATAGAATTCTGTGTGCTGTGGCTAACTAGGCAAGCCTGGACATTTGAATGACATTGAATTAATATCTAGCTCAGCTTACTTAGAGGATGTCACATATGCTTCTCCTGAAATACTTCTGTAAATTCATTTAGGCTGAATGTCTGCTATTTGCAAACTGAAATAGGTGTCCCAATTACACTGTCATCCACACCAGAATGGCATACAGTGTAGAACTAGTGAAACATTTTTAGCTTTATTTAAAGGAACTTTTTTTTTAAATGGTTAGTTTTTCTCTTTCTTTCAAAGTTTTCCGATTATTCAGCAAAAAAAATCATATTAACCTCCCACCCCCAAAAAACCCCAGTCTTAATTTTTGAAAATTGAGAATCGGGTTTTTTTCCTTCTACTTTGGGGGGGGACAATTAGAAATTTTCCTCAAAACTGTTTGGAAATTTTTTTATTTTTTCTGAAATTTTTAATGAAAAATAGTTCCAGCCAAGTCATCCCGCTTGATTAGAATAAAGAACCAGCCATCAAGAATTCAGGAATTCTAGTTTCAGTTCTCAAGGGCTATGTCTACACTGGCGCGTTCTCACACAAACTCTTTTGCGGAAGAGTTCTTCTGCAAAAACTCTTCCAGAAGAGAGTGTCTACATTGGCATGTGCTTTTGCGCAAGAGCATCCATGCCAGGGTAGATGCTCTTCTTGCTCAAGAAAGCTCTGATGGCCATTTTAACCAGAGGGCTTTCTTGCACAAGAAATTCATGTTGCCTGTCCACACTGGCCTCTTCTGGAAGAGCTCTTGCACAAGAGGGCTTATTCCTGAGCGGGAGCGTCAGAATTCTGGCGCAAGAAGCCCTGATTTTATACATTAGAACGTCAGTTTACTTGCGCAAGAACATGCGGCCAGTGTAGACAGGCAGCAAGTTTTTGCGCAAGAGCGGCCGCTTTTGCGCGAGATCGCACCAATGTAGACACAGCCCCAGTGAAAACACAATTTTCCCTAAAGCCATCCAATATCTCCACCTTCGCTGTGCAACACCTGCCTAGAACTTTCCAGCTCCTGCTTGGCTTCCTTCTACAGGTTGGGGAACCAGTATACCACTTCTATTTTCTCCTGATTTAAAAGACAAGGGAACAGAAAAACCAATGCTACATAAAGCACTGTCACCTCTGCATTTGTAAAAGTTCCATAAAACATCAGTACGGCTACACTGTGGGTGTGGGTTCGAAAGAGGTATGCAAATAGCACTCGCATTTGCATACTTCCATATTTTTTCTGGAAGAGGCTTTTCCACCATTTGGCCCCATGTAGATGGGGCCAAATATCGGCAAACCCCCCTTATTTCGAAAGCCCCCTTATTCCTCATAAAACGAGGTTTACAGGGGCTTTCCAAATAGAGGGTTTTTTTCTGACATTTGGCCCCACGTAAATGGGGCCAAATGGCGGAAAAGCCTCCTCTGGAAAAAAAACAGAAGGTATGCAAATGCGAGTACTATTTGCATACCTCTTCCGAAACACACACACACACACACACACACACAGTGTAGCACTACCCAGTGACAAAATCCTTTTGAGCATCTGAGTAATGAAACAAGATTTGTTGTGATGTGGTCATGAATACAATACTCATTTCATGCTCCTACATTAAAACAATGCTCATGTTATTGAAGGGCACCCTAATATTTAAGGATCAAAATCATTACATGCCTCCCATTAGCGCAAACACTTATTTACCATATTAATCAAGGACAAATTGCAAGGCATATTTTAAATGCCCCATTAAACTGACAGGATTAAGTCATCACAAAATGTAATAGGCTTTTTGTGCTTTATTCACATCAAAAGGAAATATGACATCTGTGCCATGTAATCTAAGGCAGAACCCTAGAATTTTTTGCTATTCATATCATGACATCAAGACACTAATATATTACAGTTTTAAGAGGAACACAGCCTTGTGGGTTATTTCTGTTCACTACAGTACAAATTAAGTGACAGAAAGGAGGTAAACTTCCTGACCATTTGGACAGCTTGTTATTTGCTCTGTGTGCTACTGTACCATTACTAATCACCATAGTGAATCAGTCACCACCGAAGCTGAACACTACATTTTGCTTTGTGGCTTTTCAGGACAAAAATCTTGATTCAGTTTTGCCAAGATCTATAACTATGGAGCCCCATGAAGTAAAATATTAAGTAGAGAACTTTTTGAATCAGCTTCTCACTTGACTTCAGCAGTACTTCAATGGAGATCAATAATCTGGCCTGATAATTTTAGCCTGTTTTGCCAGCTACTTTCATAATGGAATGTGTAGTCCATAGAGCCAGCTTTAACCTAAATGAGGTTTACCCGGCTTTTCGAAAAAGGGAGTTTGCCGTAAAAACGCGTCTAGATTACTTTCACTTTTGAAAGCTCTGCTTTCGAAAGTGAGATTGGAAGAAGATATTCAAATTCCTATGGAATATCCTCTTTTGAATCTTCCCCGTAGTCTAGACATAGCCTAAGAGTTTTTGGACAAAGTGCTAGCCAGAAAGCGGTGTGGAATTTTGAGCCCAATAAATAACACACTCACAAACCAACTGTCTCTTATTTGATTCGTACTGTGTTCAGGGAAACAGGACATGGATAGAGTCAGGTATTTCTTTGATGTGTTGTTTTTTCCCCAGAGAATGTACAATTTCTCCCTCTAATGGAAATAAGACCCTGAACTGTGGCTTACTGTTTTGGTCAAAAGGGGTGCAACTATGCGCATGTAGTTTACAACAGAAAAAAGAAAGTCAAAATAAAATAATCATCCATGAAAGTTCAATTTGATAGTGATCCAAGTTTCACTCATATCAACAGGTGTTTCTGTAAATTATAACAGGCATATATCATGCCATTAAATGTAAATATTTCATTATCAAAGAAAAGAGGGAAGAAGCAAAAACTGCCTCTATGCGCTTCAGAGAGTGTTATTCAGTTGATTACATATCATAAAGCTATATACAGGTTGAACCTCCAAAATCTGGCACTCTCTGGTCTGGCAACATCAGCAGGACCCATCACCCAGGACCGGCAAGCCCCATCCCCGGGGAACCCCAGTCGGGCAGGACAGCAGCAGGGGAGCCAGCAGCAAAAGTGGGGTAGCCAGCAAGCCTCATCCCTTGGGTTTCCCGGTTGGGCAGTGCCCAAGTCCAAGCCTTGCAGGGTAGCCAGTCACAGGGAGGGGCAGCATCCTGGGAGACCAATCGCAGGGACCTCCCCTGATCTGGTAAATCCCCTCTTTTGGGATGCGTCAGGTCCCCAGGGTGCCAGACAAAGTAGGTCCAACCTATATTAAAGTAGCCATGTTATTAGTAATGAGAAAGTAGTACCAAAATAATTAACAAGCTAGAGTGTAAAGCAATGATTTAGCACAATTATGATCGTGTCACTTGTTTATTGACCAGACCCAGGGTCTATATTTAAAACTGGTTTTAAAAAAAGTTATTTTTCACAAAAATTTGAGAGGGGGAAAAGTATTCAAAAATTGCTGTTACAAAATATTTTGTCTCTCTTTAAGCCAATATTTTTCAAATTTTTCTACGAGTACTCATTGTGGTAAAATAAAGACATTTGGCAAAATTTGACCCCAAAAAGTGATGCAAAGGTGTCACCCACAGCATTTGTAAAATCTCTACTCTGTACAAATCTCAAACAAAATGAGTTCTAAGGTGTGGTTTTGATTCTAGAAGTGTCCTGTCCTGTTCCATCACCATTGGTGGTCTGTGATTGTGTGTGGGGGGGGGGGGGAAATAAAGAATTATTTATATCTGCCTAATTAATACACAGGTCTGAGCACATGCATTGACCTAGCCAGAGTATAGTCATTCTCATGAAAAAGCCCTACCGGCATTACTATGTTCTCATTGTGCACTTTCCTGTGCGTGTCTGGGGGCACCTCTCCTGATTCTTTTTATTGAGGTGCTCTGGGATTCTTCCCTAAGGAATAACGTCTATACTACAGGATAAGGTCGAACTAAGATACGCAACTTCAGCTGCATTAATTGCAATGCTGAAGTTGAAGCACCTTAACTCGACTTTTGGTGCCCCACACTGCAGGAAGCGAAGGGAGAACACTCTGCCTTTGACTTTCCTTACTCCTCATGGAAGCAGGACTACTAGCATCGACCAGAGTGCCCCTCTCAGTTCAATTAACATGTCTTCACTAGACCCACTAATTTGATCCCTGGAAGATTGACAGCGGCAGCTTCCATCTTCTCTGTAGTGTAGACATACCCTTTGCAGGAAAGGTTGTGTGTCCTTTGTGGTGAGGGAATTGTGGGGAAGGCATTCAAGGACTATCCACATTTTATTTTGCCTGCATCCTCAGTGTAATATGAGTGAGTTTCGGTGAAAAAGAACAGGCTTTAACCTAAACAGCCGCTGGGTTGGCAAGCTCAAGCTTAAAGCACCTACGAACTCATATTAGAGGGTTTTTTCTCTGTAGACGGTAGGTGGTTTGAGCTAAAATCTGGGTTAACTGTGCAGTGAATCATACCATTAACAGACTATGTCATTGGCTCTTTTATGCACTTTTGCTTTCAAGTTTGACCTCATAACCTTACAGTGTTTGTCAAAGAGCAGAAAAATCTGTGAGAGACTAATAGAAGCCTCCACTCATAATTATCGTTGTGTTGTAGTGAGAGATGTCTTCTAAAAGCACCGTAAGGGCAGATAGGCACATCTGAGGTGTCAGTGAGTTTCAGGATCCTGAAATGAGGCATGGTCTGAACTGAAACTCAATTTTACCCACACATGTGATTATCCTAGTTACTGAACAACATGTTAGGCACCTTCTATTCCTCCTCATCTACCACATGCTATATCCCATTTCTTTACCAGGGGCTCAAAGTCCATGGAAAGACATACTGATGACAATGGGCTTTGGATTGGGCCCTAGCAGCATGAAAGATGTTTTCAGTTTAATCAGGTTACATTAAATCAAGTTCCATCCTCTATAGTAAACTTCCCTGAAAACAGGCAGTAATTCTCAGAGATTTAGGATTATAAGCTAACATCCATTGTCACACCTGCAAATTGTTCAGTTTTGCACTCATAACTATGGCATACCTGACAAAGGCTTCAAATCAGGCTTCTAGTAATCTCAAGTGCAGGGGCAAATAATATGTCCACAAAATAGCTTCCCGCAGTTGGCAGCTGTTGGAATTTTAGTATGTTGCAATGCCCAGAAGACGGATTTATTTTTTTGTTCAATTGATGTTAACAGTAACAACCAACAAGCATTGTTCAACATTACGATCGTGTTTGCATTTAGGAACCTTGACATGGTTATACAAAATGACTTAAGTGCAAGAACAGCAAGGGAAGGACAAAAACACAAGATGAAAATCTACCTTGGTGCAGCTTTGATGTGACCATGGGAACACCCAGCTTTACTCAAAGTCATTTCACCGTAAGGGCTTTAATTTATTTTTATAAACTTGTTGACAGACAAATACAACATTCTACATAAAAACTCATGAAAAAGCAGCTCTCCCTTGACATGGTACAGTGCAGCCAAGCAGGAAAAGTCTAGCTCTGCAAAGAATTGTGCTACAGAACTCCCCCCCCCCATTTTAATATCTATTACTGACAATAATAATCTGCACCCCCTAGTGAGGCCAATGAGTCACTGAGAAGAGCCAGAATAAGGACATACGGTCAGAGCAATGGAGCCTTTGTAAGAGTCCTTTGAAATGTTCTTGTGAGCAAAATGATAAGCATGACAGCTAACAGATTTTATGTAAATTTCACTTTTATCTATTGATATGGCAGAATGGCATTGCTTGCCAACATGAGCACTAAACCCTTTGCTGTAATGAACACACAAACACGGAATCAGAGAAGTTTAAAATGGTCTTCTGCTCCTTCCTCCCACATAATGCAGGATAGTTTCTTACAGTGCTTTCCATAGGTCTGGATTGGGATTTTGATAATTCTCCAGCGCAGACAAGGAAGAGTCCTTGCAAAGGCTACCTTGACCTTAGGTTACTGTGAACTAATTATTCCCCTTTCCAAAAGCAGGTGGGCAATGGATGGTAAGAAATGTTCTGTCCTTCCTACTTACTGGCCAGCGTAGCTGCATGCTGACATGGGACCAAGTCATTGCTTGCTTAAATCCAACCCTGGAGCAACAAGGATTCAGGGAGGGTCAAGTACCTCAGAGGAGTATCTCTGGCACATTGCCTCCCAAAGCCTACAGTTATGATGATCAAGTTTTACAGACCATCTCTTGCTCTGGGGTGAGCCTATGGCCACAATCCAATTCCTGAAGCTTTCTCCAGGCTAGTTTTAAAGGTTTACATTGACCCTAGTAATGGGTTTCCAGATCTTTCTTGCAGGAAATTCTCTGTTATTCAGCCTTATTTTTCATTACCTTCATTCAGTTCTATTGCTCCTAGTTAAACTCCGTATGCATTGTGCTTGTGTCAGAGTCACCAACATTCATTATCATCCAAATTCATGTTACATTCATGTTTACACTAGTAGGCTTGCCACAGGACCCTACGGGTATGTCTACACTACAGGGTTTTTTCGAAAAAAGTAGCTTTTTTTCGAAAAAACTTCCCCTGCATCTAGACTGCTGCCGCATTCTTTCAAAAGAAAATCGAAAGAACGTGGCAGTTTTTTTGACGGCGGAAAACCTCGTTTTACGAGGAATAATGCCTTTTTTCAAAAATACTCTTTCGAAAAAAAGGTGCTATGTAATACAAACTGCTTTTTCGAAAGAGAGCATCCAGACTGCCTGGGTGTTCTCTTTCAAAAAAGCGGCTTGCGTTTTCGAAAATACTGATTGTAGTCTAGACGCTCTTTTTCGAAAGAGGCTTTTTCAAAAGATATTTGAAAAAAGTATCTTTTGTAAAAGCTTCTTTTGAAAGAGGCTTGCAATCTAGACGTAGCCTTAGGGTGCATCTACTCAGCACCCTAAACTCGAAATAAGATACGCAGTTTGCAAATTGCGTATCTTATTTCGAAACTATTTCAAAATATGGTGCGTCTACACAGTGCCAAGTTTTGAAATAACATGCCATTTCAAGCCATCTCTTAAGGCTTGTGCAATGAAGTTTACTAGGATGGTGAAATAGCATGCCTGTTATTTCAAAAAATATTTCAAAATAATAAGCGCCTTGTGTCGATTACCCTTAAGGTATAACTTCGAGAGATGCAAGGAGCTGAAACAGTATTTTCAAATTGATACTTTAATTTTCTAAATTTAGAGGTGGTCAAGAGGATGTGATATTCAGGGTACAATGGCTCAATCTTAAAAGACTGGTTAGATACACACTATTACAGTGATCTCAGTAGTAACATGAGCGCAATGTGAAACCTTCTTATTTTTACCAAGGTTGTTTATTAAAATAAAAACCATCTAAAAGAAGGTTTTTGGAAGGGGGCAACCAATACTTGCACTGAGTGGCACCGATTCTTTTGTAACTCAAGAGCTGTTAAAGTACACTGCAAATGTTATATTCTTAAAAAGAAGTCACATCATTATTAATATGAACTCTGTGTACGTAATTAGTTTATAGAGTCTCAGAATTTGGAAGAAATTATATCTAATGTATAAAAGGTTTTCCCTTATGAGGCTCTCTTAACATAGCTTCACTAGAATTAGCTACAATGATTTTTGTTCTTGAACTTTATTTGCTCACTGCTGACAAAAGGAATTGAAGGACTTATCCAGCTGCCTCCAACTGAGTGGAAAGTCAGGTCAATCCATGAATCACATCACCTGTATCATTTTACATCAATGTTCTTTCATCCCACTAAGGAAAAATGGTTTGAATCTTCCTTTTCTGATGTGAGAGAAGAAATGTTGTCAGGTCACTATTACATAAACATATATTCCTCATGCGAAACACTTCGCTTATTTTGCAACCTCGGGGCATCTTAAGAATCATGCCTCCTGACTGACTTCAAATAGAGTTAATAATTTTCCTGCAAGAAATCCTGTGTGTTTCTTGATACAGTATCTTGTCGATAGACAGAAGACATTTTGTGAAACTGACCTTTTTGGCATATGTTATATTCGCATCAGGCAGAAGTCTCATATTAAGCACAGCTTTACAGACTGATAAATACTGTTTCAAAAGAAAAAGGTCAGCCACAAACATAATGACTTAAAGCAACTTAAAACATTAAGTATCTGGGTGAGGGAGGATGTTTGATGCAAAGGCTTCCTGTTCCAAACCTGGCAGGGTGATTATTCTTTGTGTTATACAAAAATTGAAATGGTGCAATGGAAATAAGGAAGAGATTGTTTTTGCAGATGTCATCTTGGAGACTAACAACAGATTTATTAGGGCATAAGCTTTCATGGGTAACACTCACTTCATCAGATGAATTGGAGTTTAAGAGGCAGAGGTATATATATCATGTTAATGCGGCTAATCAAATCAGAGTGGAAGGGGCTCTATCACAACATTTAGTGTGGAGAAGAGAATATGGAGAGAGGGAAAATTGCCCTTGTAGTGCATTAACCAATTAAGATCATTATTCAATCATAAGTTGATTGTATTTAATTTGAATAAGCTAGCTCTTATCATTCACAATATTTCCAATAAACGTGTCTCAGATCTTCCACTGCAGAAAAGTTTGTCACATTGGCAACTCTGAAATGCCTACACTTCCTTGATTTCCATTCCACAAGTCAATCTGCTTTAAGAGGAGGATGCTATTTAAAAACCACTGAAATTTTCCTTGACTGCTCACAGCAACAGCAAAAACAGAGAAAAGCATTTGGCACATGACAAACACAGGGAATACTAAAATACATAAAAAATATAGCTAATGTTGTGTGTATTAATATGGAGTCTGATTTTTTTTAAACTAAGTTATACCACCAACTTGATCTTGCAAGACATTTTGCATGAGTACACCAAAGTCCGTAGAGTGTACATAAGCCCAAGGTTACACCTGAATAGAACAGCATTCAGGATCAAGATCACAATCAACATGTCAGTGAATATGCCTTGAAATGATCTAGAGCTTTTTTCCCCATGTATAAGAATGGTATATTCAGAAAAGTAAAGTATGCTATAAAAGGAGAGTGAAAACACATCACACTTGCAGTCTGTTTCGTTAGGATGGCTTTGAAGTGCTCCACATTTGGAAGAACAACATACTTCATGTTAAGTTTCTAGTCTACCATATGTTCCATATAACTTAGTGAAAAACAAGTGGGAAAAGAAAGCTAAATTTCTGAAGCATAGCTTCTATTTGTGAGCATGTAAGACTGGCACTTTGAGAAATATGTCTTTGCTAAATGTGAACTCTGTTTGGCTTTATGAAATGCTGTATGAAGTGCCTTAGTGTATACTAAATCAGCCATTTGCTACTAGGGCTGGTGTCAAGTATCACACCCCCCTCTCCCCCCCCCCCCACTAAGAATAATTGAGAATGATTACCTGAACTACATTTCTTTCAAATAGAGCACCCCAGAATGATGAAGTGGCTTCAACCCAGGAGAAAATGTGAGTTCTGTTCAAGTAGTCTGCAGGAAAAGGGGGTTGGAGCAATAGAGGGGGAAAAAGTAACAAATGAAACAAGGTGCTAGAATATTTTTAAACACACAAACCAATCAACCATAGAAAGTTTCAGGGAACATAAAGGAACCTACTTTCCATGTGTGGGAAACTTACTGACTGCCAGAGTTGAATAAGGGAGAGAGATTGCTGCAGACATGAGAGGGAACTCCATGATCAGGAAGCAAATGCCGAGCCAGAGGAATGGGGTCCAGGAGACTAGGTTTTGGTTCAATGCCCCAAGTGCTAAGAACCCTTAAGAGTGGAGAGGATCGGAGGAAGGGAATTGTGTACAGGGTGTAAGGAAGTGAGGCCATGATTAGGTAACCTTACATCACATAAAATTGTTAAAGGCCTTAGTGTATTTAATGGATGTATGTTGACTAGTAATATATAAATAACTACAGAAGCAACAAAGGTTGGCATAAGTTCATGTGGTCACTAAGACTTTTGAATAAAGAAATAGAGGTTTTAGGACTTACTAAACATTGTTATTTAGTTTTTGAAACATCCCTGACTTGGGTACAAGACAAAGAGGCAGTCTTCCAAACAATCTGGGAAAACAAGAAAAGTCCCTGTCAAATAAGACTAATTTAGTCTTTATTGTCCATAAGCAGAATGTTATAATAGACCACAAATATACTTTAGAACACAAAGCAGAGTAGAATGTGTTGATACAAGTAGGGTGTTAACTTAAATAGAAAGAGAGCATACTGTGATGCAAGCCTTTGTTAATGTAAATGTAGCCAAGCTGACCTGCTATATATCACCGCATCACTGCAATGTAGTATTCTTTACCTATGCTGAAATAAACCTGCTCATTGGATTTGAACTTGGAGCTAGCATTGCTTTTGCCTGCTAGAGCAAGTAGTGGCTGTCTGCTTTGCTAAGTTTGACTGGTAAACTGTGGGCCTGGTTTGTAGTCCAAAAACATCCTCACACAGGTGTTTGTTTTGCCTTAGACTATTTATCTGCATTTAGCCTAAAATAGCTTATCTTCCAAGTTATAGTTCAATATGAATTAATACCTAGGTTATACCTTTAGGGCAGAGTTTATAATGGAAATGTTGACAGACTCTTAAGTCTATACCACCTCCTACTAGTGCTCCTAATGTACTCACAAGGAGCTAATCCTTATTTACCTAATTGTGCTTTTATATTCACTTACAAATTCCCTCCGCCTTTTGAATATTTTACAATGTATGCTAACTTGCACAGCCTTTTAATCAAATAGGCTGCCTGCGAGGAAGAACACAGTTAGTGAGAAATTTGATTAGAAATCAAATTCAGTTGGAAGGAAGAAGGCATTCGTCATCTATCGAAGCACAGTGACTCCTTACTCTCTAGACTGGATTATTAAAGAGAATTAGAAATGATCAAATAATAATTTGCCCCCAAGAGTTGCGTTTAAGTTGGGACAGGACCAATCCTAACAGAACTATCTGGCTTTTAAAAAGTCACGCCCCCAGGTGTTGCCCTCTTTTTTAATCTAAGCGGGATGGGCACTCTGCATTTGCCCTGACAGCACAAAGCCCGAGTGCTTCACTCTTTAGAGACCCACTCTTATAATAGGCAGCACACACTGAGGCTACACTACTGAGTTTTTTCAGAAAATGGACATTTTTCTGAAAAAAAAGCTTCAATTACATCCACACTGCAATTGCGTTCTTTTGAAAAAAAACAGAGGGGTTTTTCCAACATTGAAAAACCTCTTTTTACAAGAAAGAAGCCTTTTTATGAAAGAGCTCTTTCGAAAAAAGGCATAAGAGGGAGTTTTCGAAAAAACAGGAAAGGAAAAAGCCTAGGTGCTCTAGTGGCTGCTCTGTCCATAGTAATCACAGCTTAAATGTGAGATAGCATCCACACCGAATGGACGCTGTCTTTCGAAAAAGATCGCTTTTTCAATGCGATTTGGCAGTGTGGACTCTGTCTTTCCAAAGAAGTTTTTTCAGAAGATCTCTGCAGTCTAGATGTAGCACCAAACAAAATTGAAAGGAAAAGGAGTCAAGGGTACATCACAGGATCTAATCAATTTATGATCTCTGATAAGCTGGTCCAGGATATAAAATGAGAAACTAAAAAAGATCAGAGAGGAAAAGCAGTCTGGGGTATGTTCAAAGATAGACTATAAGTGGGTGCTACAGGAGAGCACAGGAAGGGGATTCATTTTGGAGATAGGAGTAGTAGGGGGTTAAAAGAAATTGCAAAATCTTGTTGCCAATGCATTGGTTTGTGTTCCCTCCCTCCTCCATCAATCTTGTTGCCAGGGCACTCGGATGTAACCTTATATTCCTTGAATCTGTACAATTCCTAAGCTTTGATCTTTGAGATCCAGCTGACCCTGTGTCACAATCACTTTTTAAAAGTTTGGATACATCCCCCACAGAGTTTGCAGCTGACTGTTTGAGTATTATTGCAGTTTGACATTTGTCATTGACTTGAGACTGAAAAAAGAAACAAGTCAAAGATGACGAGCATCTTTTAAAAATAGCTTTTTTGGACAATTGTTTCTAGAGTTCACTCACCTCTAATTTACAAGAGAGCGAAGTTCTAAGCTGAATTAACCCTCGAGGGCGCTAGAGTTTATAAAACATTGTTGAATGCTCACTAAGTATCACACAGGGCTCTGTAACTGAACCTCATAGGCCAAGTTTTCTAAGAGGATTCAAATCCTCTGATTTTTGCACAAATCTACTTCTCAGTGCACAATATCTTGTGGGGATACATTAACTATAACTATGCATGAAAATTTGGTAATTAGATATCTGGCAATCCAGTTTGCACATGCAATAAAAAACTGCACTGGGAAAAAAGCGAGGTAGTTAAATACAGACATCTGAGCTTTTGCGTGCACACACAAAAAAATAGCTGCAAAATAGTAAGGGCCCAATTTTGCAAGTTGCTACATACCCACAATATCCATTGACTAAATGAGAGCCTCTTGCAAGTCTGAGACATTTTATCATCATCATCTTCCCATAAGGCTTTGTGTATCTCCACCAAATTGCTAAGTGCCTCTTGGAAGAGCCTCAGCATCTTCTAGGAGGTGCTCAGCATCTGGTAGAATTTAGCTGTGAGATGACATAAAAGCACACATTTGGCAGCTGCTTCTGGGGGACTAAGGATTCACTTCTTGGCTAAACTGTTTCCCATTGAATGCCCACTTTTTATCTATGTGACCCAAAGTGTCAAATCTTGTATGCCATGTCTCATTTATGTCAAATAATATGCTCATGCTTCGATAACAATACAATGAAATCCTCTTAAAGGGAACACTGACACACCGAAACTCTGATAATAATGAAGTCAAATATGAAAGCCATAGATTGTTTTAATGCATTGTAATGTAGAAATTGCCTTTCTGGTTATAATGAGCCTCTGCTTATATAGTGAAGCTGTCCTGTGGAAGAAATGGTTATTACAAGTTTCTATTATATTACAATCTTGTAATAATGAATAAAGCTGCCAGTCCTATATTACCAAAGATAAAGCAAAGATGAAATAGCTGTTTGAAAAAAAAGCTAGAAATTCAGCTTCAATTATTCTATAGTTTGTATCAATAGAAGCAAGAAATCCTGTGGGAGGACAGAAAGCACTAGGTGATTTAAAAGGTGTAATGTCTCTTATTTTGTCCAAGAAAAGCTTTTTATTATTTTTGCTGTTGAGCGATTTTAGAGGTGAAAGAAATGGAACAGAAATAAATCGATGTAATATTTCTGAAAGAAAAGTCTGGTTTAATAACAAGCAGATGTAATGTATGAGCAGATACAAGAAAAGCCTTCAAGATGATAGCTCTGTGTCAGTTTCTGACAAGATGAAGATGTGGTAGAAAGATTATATATTGCATTTTGCATTGGTTTCTGTTAACTTGTTACTGCGAAAATTGTGTCGTCTCCCCTTGCCTCTTCAACTTGTCACTGTTGAATGAAAGCACCTCTTTTTATTTATCTGATTGCGCTAAAAAGTGACACTGACAGGAAACCAGGAGTCCTTCCACTGCATTTCTTTCTAATGCATACAAAGAGAAATCTAGGCTAAGGAGGGGGCGGGGAGCAGCAACAACTACTGCAGCAATTATGTTTTGCTTTCCAACATCCTTATACTGAAATGTGTCTCAGTAAACAACCAGCTATAGCATAAGACTGAGAGGATTCTAGACATCACTCTCATAAATCACCTTTTATGGCCAAACATCAAGAATCAAGCAGCGTCAAGCTGTATTAACTTGCCCCTTTCTTTGAGATCTTTGATAAGTAAATGACACCAACTAAATCTCCTTTACAAGGTCAGTAAGTAGGTCTCTAGGAGAAACCTGGAGTCCAGATGATTGTAAAAGGGCATCTAGTGCAGCTCCTTGGAGGTCTACTTCTGAATCTGCATTTTCAACAGCTCATATACTACACAGGTGAAAAAGAATGGAAAAAATATAATATAGAAGTAGTTGTGCATTTATATTTAGGACAAGTCTTATTAGAACTAAGGCAGTTGTGTGCGCATGTGTGTGTTCATATTGTAATGCAAGTTGAAGTAAGGTGTAATAGACTGTCAAGGCCCTAAATGGAGAGGCACACATATGCTGTTGGCTACCAGACCAAATAGGTCTTCATTACTTGCAGTCCAGGAGTATTAAAGGACTTGTGTTTAATCCCTTCTGAATCAGAGAGGCAAAGGATAAAACAAGCACTCACAAAACCCCCTAGAAATACCATAAGTCAGAAAAGAGTCAGGTTAATACTGGTTTCTGTTTATTTAAGTTTCAAAAGAAATGAAGATGACCCCCCCCCCCAGAAAAAAGAGGGTGTTCTGGACAGTAATCCAGCATGTGAGTGGTAACCCTGCTTGTGAATGGTGTCTTGAGAGCAGGGAAGCATGGGGTATGAGAAGGGCTGAATGAGTTGTTACAGAACATTAATTCTGAGGAGATCATGTTGAAGAAGGGCTGTAAAGAAAGGGATGAGGTTTTTTTTTTTTTTTTGTAATGAGGAAACAAGGCTTTTCCAGCTAAAGATTTTGAAGTAAGGGGGAAAAGGAAAAGTGAAGGGTTCTTAATAAGTGGCAGCTGATAGCATGCAAGAGGAAAAGAGATGGCATCACTTTGAAGATCCTTGAGTTTGAACTTGATGCAAAATGAAACAGAAAGCCAGTGTGAAGTAACTTGAGGGTTATGTGGATGAAACGGCAAGCAAGGCAGATGAATTTAGCAATAACATGATGAATTGATTGGATTGGTGCAGGTCACGGTCCCCCATGGCTGGTAAAGAAGCACTTGATGAAATAGTCTACTTGGAACAGCATGAGGGGTGATTTATGGAAGCAGAAGGAGAAGTGGCATGACTTGTATGAGGAGAGAGGATTGGGAGGGGTCAAAAATAAGTGGAGGAGTGGATAGTGGAGTTGTTAGTGAAGAAATGGGCATTCATTTAACAGGGGAAATAAAGAGCTCTGGTTTGGACACATTTAACACAAATGACAGGAGATCAAGATCAAAGTAATAGGCCAGCCAATATGAGATTTTCAGTCAAAGGGTAAAGATCAAGATCAACACATGCCAGAGAATACCCATCATAATTACTTTTTCCTTTCAAAAAAATAAAAAACTTATAGGCTTTTAGAGACTAGCCTCATTTTTTGTTACAAGTTGAACCTCTCTAGTCTGGCTCCCTCAGGATCTAACCGGTGCCACACCAGAGAATCTGCCAGATAACAGGAGGTCAGTATTGTCTAGCAGCATTTCCAACACTTCCACTGTTTTCTAGGCTCTTGGAAGACATTTCGGGGTAAATTGGAGCTAAACAGCAGCACAACACTGAGAGCAGAGACTGGTGGCTGTAAACAAACTTTATGGGCCTGCAGGAAACTTGGCCACACCCATGGTAAGTGGGCATTCCAATTAACTAAAATCATGCCAGATCATGGATGTTGCTGGACCAGAGTGTACCAGATTAGAGGTTCAACCTATTGTGCAAAACCCTAGGTGCAAAACTGCATCTGCAATTGGGGATTTGTAGATACCCAAATTGCCAATTTATGGATGAAATAAAAAATCTTCAATGTCTATGTGATTTACATAGTGTTATCCCACTAATAGTCACACACACACACACACACACACAAATATAGGTGCATACACATGTCTCTTATTTCCCGGAGCAGGGACAAAACAAGTAGTGCAAGTCCTGCCAGTGTGTCCAAATCTTGTCCTGGAGATCCCACATCGAGGACTTAGATCAGTGGTTTTCCAACTTTTTTTTTTTCTCATGACCCAGTTGAAGAAAATTGTTGATGCCTGAGACCCAACATAATCTGACTAATGTGTGGGCTATGGGGTGGGGCTGAGGAGGAGAGCTTTGGGATGTAGGAGAGGCCTCCAGCTTTTCAGGGGGGAGCGAGGGGTTAAGAATAGGGAAGGAAGGGCTTGGAGCAGTGGAGGAGCTAAGGAAGCTTCCTGCCTCTCTAGGCACTGCAGACCCTGCTGCCCCAGAAGCAGCCAGCAGCAGGTTCCCAGCCAGCCAATGGAAGGGCGGAGCGAGTGCTTGGGGCAGGGACAATGCATGGAGCCCTGTATGGTCTCCTCTTGTCCCCTCCACTTAAGAGCCAGGTCTGTTGCTGGCTGCTTTTGGGGCATATTGAAGTCTATGGTGCCAGGACAGGCAGGTAGCCTGCCTTAACAGCACCCCCACTGGTCACCCGATCACCCTGCAGAAATGAGGTCCAGTGTCTGACATGCCATGACCCGTAGTTTGAAAACCACCGAGTTAGAACATTCACCAGGACCACTTGACCCATGAGTCTCTGCTGATCATGAACACCATTGCCACAGCCAGATTAAAGAACCCATTATCAAATATTCCCTACATCAGGACTTAATAGACTGACCACATTCCCCTTCACCTTCTTTTTGTTAAATTAAATAGACTGAGCTCCTTAAATCTATTGCTATACAGCTCATTTTCCAGTCCTTTGTTCATTCTTGTTGCTCATTTCTAAATCCGCTTCAATGTATTAGCATGCCTCTTGAATTGTTGAGACCAGAACTGGACACAATATCCCAAGAGCAGCTGTACCAGTGCCACATACCGAGGTAAAAATAACTTTTGTATCCTACTTGAAATTCCCCTGTTTATGCCTCCACAGATCATCTTAGTCCCTTTGGCCACTGTGTCATGCTGAGAGGTGGGGAGGTCAACCAGCAGAGCTGACAGCTCCTAAATGGGATATCTAGGCCTAGGGGGAATCTGGCAAGGCAAAGAATACCCCTGTAGAACAGAAATAAGTCCTGCTGCCCTGCCTGTTCTCCCCAAATCCAGGTACCAATATTACCAACCACAAGAATTCAGTGCTCAAGCTCCAGGCCTCACTAGGGGTGCCACAACATTGATGGGGGGAAGAGGGAAAGGTGTGAGTAGGAATGTGAAGGAAGAAGGAGCAGTGTGAAGGCACAGGTTGGGAGAAATGGTGGGGATGCAGTGGCCCATCCACTTTTAGGGAGTTTCTTCTGCTTCTGGGCCAAACAAAATAATCAGACTTCTGATTTTAAGCTATATTTATTTTTTAAAAACTGATGTTTATTTGCTTTCTATTTTTTGAGCCTTTAATGTTCAATCGACTCACATTTTCAAGCTCTCTCCCCACAACAGGGACTAGAAACTTACTCTTTTATTAATGCAGCAGGCTAAAGGGAAAATCCCTGGTCTCCTGAAGATGGCTTCATTTGGATTTGAGAGGGGATTAGGCTCACGTCCCTAGCCTCTAAAGATCCGGGATGAAGGAAGCAGGCAAACTGTAATCGCATGGATTTGGGGCTTTAACAAAATCCATCAAAAAATGTGAGAGAAAAATCAGAAGAGTTGGCAACACTGAGACCCTACTATTGAGCAGGATGGATAAATCACCACCTTAAGAGGTCTAATGAAGCACCGGGAGTAGTACACAACTCCATTCCGAAAAACAGAGCCAGCAATTTCTGCCTCTTTATGTAATTGAGAATATTCTCATTACATGGTTTTCCCACTGAATCATTTCAAGCAGTTTTCACAAAAATCTTTGTTTTTCAAACACTGCTATTTATTGGAATGGACATCCATACAAAATTCACTGTGGAGAAGGTAGCTTCCTTCTTTTCAGGTGAATGATTGTCTTTTCTCCTCAGAGTGTTATAGGATTCTCTCATTGGATTGTCCTGCTTAAAACAAAACTGAATCTAGGGCTTGAACAGCCTCATGTACCTTGGGAAGGCTTAGGCCAAGACTTAGAAAGTTCCTATTAAGTCAAAGTCGGGCCTCATACAGGTTAGGTCCACAAAAATTGTTTGTTGCTTTTGCTACTCGTGTCCTTGGACTTTGAGGGGCAGATCAAATGAAAGTGATCACATTGACTTCAATAGTACTATATTGATTCATAGCATCTGAGGATTCCAGCTCTTACATAGCTGGCTTTCACCACTTTGCAGATACAGATCCTAGAATTTTCCATTCCACCTCCCACCTCACCATAATACTTGGTAAAATGAAACTATCCTTTCACCCTGTTTGACTGGAAACATTCTTGTTCCCTTTGATAATAGATAGTTCTGCTACACCAGAAATATCTTACTCCCCGCTTCATAGTTGTTTGGCTAGTGAGAAGCTTGTTTCTATTATACTGGATAAAAGTTTTCTTCTCCCCGCTGTTTGCTGCTACCCCTTCTTTGTCTGCTTCCAAGAACTGAACATTTTTACTTTTCCCATTAGGCTGTCACTTCTGTGTATTTTGTTTTATTGGAACTGGCAACATGAAACCATTTAAACACAGCTCCATCTGTCAGAGTCAGGTCTTGCACGAAGGGTGTCATGTTTGATTTCATATTATCATTTGTTGTGTAGTCAGTAAGGGCTACTGAAAAAAAATAGCCTGCACAAAAAAGTGATCTGCATTAAAAGAGGAGGGTGGGTTTGGAGAAGTTCTTTATGAGGTCTCATCTTTTCCTACTGTTGTGGTACCCAGGTGTGCCCTTATGAACACATTGGCAATTCCCAGTGATATCCAACAGAGTTACATGCTCCACTGTAAGAGGGGGATTTTGTCTGTCAGCCACTGAAATGCCCTCACCTGTTGTCCACTCTGTACTGCAGATCTCAGATTTTCATATGAATGAGAACCCAAGACTCCAGCTCATCAGTCATGGATGAAAAGAGCCATGTTTAGAGTCCAAATATTCAGATCCTCAAATATCAGCACTCCTCCCCTCAAGATATCCTGCTTCCGAGCTACTTCCTTATGTGAGCTCAGTGCAGGGACGGGAGATCTGAGGGCATCCTATTACCATTTGTATATTGTATCAATGGTGCTCCCCTACCCAGGAGATAAAAGGAAAAACACTTTTGGAAATACCTTCTGGTGTGTAGCTGACCCATCAAGCACCTGTCTTTCCCTACAGGAGAATGCTGCTCCTCCTGCACCCAATGTTGCAGCTACACTGGCTCTGTGAAGTGCTCGGTTGAATGTAACCCAGAGTGCACTAAGCTAAAAGCAAAATTCCTGTTCTGAAGTTGGCTACAGCTGAATTTAAGAGGGGGTTAGGTTCTCATCCCTATCTTTCAAAGATCTGGCATGAAGGAAGCAGGCAAGCTATCATCCTTCTGGAAATCTAGAAGGAACAGAAAGGCAGCTGGCTACCTCCTAAAAAAGGAGAGGATGAAGGATAGGATACATCCAAGCTGCTTCCTCCCTGCCTGCAGATGTAGTTTCCAGATAGGACAGAGGCAGGAGCTTATGATGTGATGGAAAAGCAGAATGGTGCTAGCAACCCCATTCTCTACCCCCTCTGTTCTTCAAGAAGGGAAACTGAGGTTAAAGTAGCAGGACCATAAGTGTCTAAGAGAAGGGACCAGAGGGAGGACTTATTCTTTCTTACATGCTTCCTTCCCAGGAGATAGAGAGGCAGAAGATAGGCTAGAAAGCCTGCTTCCTGGGTTTTCCTACTTTGGGGAAGATGTAACTGATGTCCCCAAACAGTTTGCTTTATTAGAAAGCTGTCTGCTCCATCTTGGGGGTGGAAAGATCTCCCAATGGCCCCACAAGCCACAGATGTCATCTCTGTCAGAAGTTGTTTTCCCCTTCACGCAAATGCAAGAGATGTGCAAGTTACAAAGGCTGTTCTTGGCTGCTTTTCTGGGGTTGTTGGCAGTACGGTCATTTTAACAAAATCACTCCCCATGATTAAAACACCAGCAGTCATTCTGCAGTGTGGCTATGCTTTACTGTCTGCTCCACCCAAGTGTGTCTTTACTCACAAGATCTAGCATTGCTGGAAAGATGTATTGCTGAAGAGTGAGTTGCCAAAAAAGCCATTGACAGTATTTCAGTAAGTTTCTTCAAATTAGCCCTGGCATCTGTACAAGATATTGTAGGTCACTGCCAAAGTTGTTGTGTTGATAGGAGGTAAAGAAAACATAAATACAGGCATGAGGAAGCACAATGAATTGCTCATTCCAATCCAGTCCCCAAACTTATTTCCGGGAAAAACAAGATTGCAAATAAACAACAACCACAAATTGAAAAGATGGAATTTAATGTGGGAGAAGCAACAATGGTTCTCTTGAAGGTGTACCCTACACTTATGCTATGAATAGTGGAGCGTCCTGCGAGTCCACAAAGACCAGAAAGAGAAAGGCAAGACATCATAAAGAATTATTCTTGAAGTTTTTTCAAAATGTGCTCAAAATTTCTCAAGGAGGCCTGATGTGTTTTCTACATTAGTTGTTTAAGTATCAATCAACTTCTGTCTATACTGTTGCTCATCACCCAAGGTATTTAAGCAACTTCCCTATAAAAGTCAATATCAACAATAAAGTCTCCAGTTTATAATCTGGCCCCAGGTTTGATGAGAACATGATACACAGTCTAAGATAACTATTCATATATATACACCCAAGTGAAAGTTTTTGCATTAGATGTAAACATGTCCCTGCTTTGTTTGTAATCACAAATGGCATCATTCAAGATGCAATTGTTTATTTGCCTAAACTGTACAGTGAAAAATGTAACCAAACCACAGAAAAAATGAAATATATTTGATTTTAAATATCCTTTCAGTTTTTTAGATGATTTTTTTAGTCTTATAGTATCCATTAAACTAAGGAACATGGCCTGACTTCTTAACCACATTGTCTAACATCAAAGTCCTGCATCTCCATTCCTGCTCTTTTAGCGGGCTCTTATAATAAAACAATTCAGGAAAGTCTTGTGTGCAACCCTTTAGAAGTGAGTACAGGTGCAGACAACTGTCTGATTTTCCCTTCGCTTCTCTGTTCAGAGTGTGAATACCCCACCTGAGTTATTCCTACAACCACCACAAAAAATGATGTGGGTCATGGATTTGGGATATTTATAACAGTACATAAAGTAGAATTATAGGTTAAACTGCTATCCTTTAAGATAGCTAAAGGACTGTTTTGGGTGGTGAAATTTGTTTAACAAAGGGATATACAAGCTGATTCAAGGATTCAAAGGGACTTTGTTGGATATTGTTTTTGCTAAAAATTCAAAGGGAAAAAAGTTGGTGGGTGTGTAAAGAACCCTAGACAAAAAGCTGGCAGAAAGAAGTTTGGAATTGGTTTGGCTCTTCCCATGTTCATGTAAACAGGACTGAATTTTTATTTTTATAAATATAAGAATGGCTATACTGGGTCAGACCAAATGTCCATCTAGCTCAGTATCTGGTCTGCTGACAGTGCCCAATACCAGATGCCCCAGGGGAAGGAACACAACAAGTAATTCTCACGTGATCCCTCTCCTGTCACCCATTTCCAAAGAAACAGAGGGTAGGGGACACTATTCCTACCCATCCTGGCTAATAGCGATTGATGGACCTAACCTACATGAATCTATCTAGCTCTTTTTGAACCCTGTTAAAGTCCTAGTCTTTACCACATCCTCTGGCAAGGAGTTCCACAGGTTGACTCTGCACTGAGTAAAGAAAAACTTCCTTTTGTTTGTTTTAAACCTGCCGCCTATTAATTTCATTTGGTGACCCCTAGTTCTTATATTGAGGCAATAAGTAAATAACTTTTGCTTATTCACTTTTTCCACACCAGTCATGATTTTATAGACCCCTTATCATATCTCCCCTTAGTCTTCTCTTTTCTAAGCTGAAAAGTCCCAGTCTTTTTAATCTCTCTTCATATGGGACCCATTCCAAACACCTAATCATTTTTCTTGCCCTTTTCTGAACCTTTTCCAATGCCAATATATCTTTGAGATGAGGTGACAACATCTGGATAAAGCATAGTTTTATATAGAGGCAATAAGATATTCTTGGTCTAATTCTCTATCCCTTTTTTTAATGGCTCCTAACATTCTATTTGCTTTTTTGACTGCTGCTGCACACTGAGTGGATGTTTTCAGAGAACTATCCACGATGACCCCAAGATCTCTCGAGTAGTTGTAGCCAAATTAGTCCCCATCATATTGTATGTTAGTTGGCATTATTTTTTCTAGTGTGCATTATTTTACATTTACCAACATTAAATTTCATTTGCCATTTTGTTGCCCAATCACTTCGTTTGGTAAGATATTTTTTAAACTCTTCACTGCTTTGGTCTTAACTAACTTGAGTAGTTTAATATCATCTGCAAATTTTTCCACCTCACTGTTTACCCCTTTTCTCTAGATCATTTATAAATAAGTTGAAAAGGATTGGTACTAGGACAGACCCTTGAGGGACCCCATTAGTTACCTCTCTCCTTTCTGAAAACGTACCATTTATTCTTACACTTGGTTTCCTGTCTTTTAACCAGTTATCAATCCATGAAAGGACCTTCCCTCTTATCCCAGGACAACTTACTTTACTTAAGAGCTTTTGGTGAGAGACCTTGTCAAAGGCTTTCTGGAAATCTAAGTATACTATATAGACTGGATCTTCCCCCCCACCAAGAACTCTAGTAGATTAGTAAGGCACAATTTCCCTTTAAAGAAACTATGTTGACTTTCCCCTGACAAATTATGTTCATCTATGTGTCTGACAATTGTATTCTTTACTATTGTTTCAACTAGTTTGCCCAGTACTAACATTAGACTTACCAATCTGTAATTGCCAGGATCACCTCTAGAGCCCTTTTTAAATATAGGTGTCATGTTAGTTAACTTCCAGTCATTAGGTACTGAAGCTTATTTAAAGGATACGTTACAAACAACAGTTAATAGTTCTGCAATTTCCCATCTGAGTTCTCAGAACTCTTGAGTGAATGCCATCTGGTTCTAGTGACTTGTTACTGTTAAGTTTATCAATTTATTTCAAAACCTCCTCTAATGACACCTCAGTCTGGGACAATTCCTCAGATTTGTTACCTAAAAAGAATGGCTCAGGTTTGTGGATCTCCCTAATATCCTCAGCCATGAAAACTGAAGCAAATAATTCATTTAGCTTCTCTGCAATGACTTTATCATCTTTGAGTGTTCGTTTAGCATCTTGATTATCCAAGGACCCCAATGGTTGTTTATCAGGCTTCCTACTTCTGATGTATTTAAAATATTTTGCTATTACATTATGAGTTTTTGGCTAACTATTCTTCAAACTCCTTTTTGGCTTTTCTTATTATACACTTAATTTGACAAAGTTTATGTTCCTTTTATTTTCCTCACTAAGATTTGATATCCATTTTTTAAAAGATGTCTTTATCTGTCGCTGCTTCTTTTACTTGGTTAAGCTACGGTAGCACTTTTTTGGTTCATTTGCTGTGTTTTTTAATTTGGGGTATACATTTAAGTTGGGCCTCTATTATGGTGTCTTTTAAGACAAGATTGAATCACAAATACCGAACTTCATCATCAATTTCTCTTCCCCTCTGGAACAATCTACAAATACAGTAGGGCTGTGTCTAGACTGGCAAGTTTTTCCACAAAATAATCTGCTTTTGCAGAAAAACTTGCCAGCTGTCTACTGGCCGCTTGAATTTCCGCAAGAACACTGACAATCTCATGTAAGATCATCAGTGTTCTTGTGGAAATACTGTGCTGCTCCCATTCGGGCAAAAGCCCTCTTGCGCAAATCATTTGTGCAAAAGGGCCAATGTAAACAGCACAGTACTGTTTTCTGCAAAAAAGCCCCGATCGCGAAAATGGCGATCGGGGCTTTTTTGTGGAAAAGGGCGTCTAGATTGGCCACGGATTCATGCACACATTCAGCTGTCTGTCAATCTTATGGCTGGGGATGTGCGTGATGCAGGAGTTTGGGAATGTGGATGTATGAGGGGCTCAGGCAGGGGATTCAGGTGTTTGATGGGCTCAGGGATGGGGTATGTGGTGGGGGGGGGGGGGTGCAGTACTGTTATGGCCAGGATCTGGGGGTATGAAGGGCTCCTGGCAATGAGTTAAGGTGTATGGTGGGCTCAGGACTTGTGGGGGAATGCAGGAGCATTATGGTGCAGTGGCCAGATGGAGGCTGAGCCCCAATTTGGGGGGCCTGTTGACTAGGTTTCATTTTTAAATAAAGTAAATATGTCAAACAAAAGTTTTCAATGTTTTCTTCATGTCAGGAGTGGGGAACCTTTTTTGAGTTGGGGACCACAGACCCAAAGATAAATCAGGCAAGGGCCACATAAGTGAGAAGCAAGGTTCAAGGCCTCAGGTCAGATTTATTCTTCTGGGGGTCCAGGGTTAGTGGATTCTGTGGAACCCCCAGGTTCTGGGGTGGGGCCAAAAATGAGGAGTTAAGTGTGTTGATGGGGCTGCCAGTGCATGGAATAGGGATAAGGGTGCAGGATCTGGGTGGGAGGTAAGATTCAGGAGCAGGCTGAGAGTAGGGTGTCTGGCCGGTGGCAGGCCGTCTCAACAGTGACGGGGCGGGGGGGGGAAGTGGGGTCTGGGCATGAGGGGGTGAGGGCACACATTCGTTTTCATCACGCGTCGCAGGTGTCATGTAACATGGCCTCCTGCTGCTCCCATTCACCAGAAGCAAGCCTCCGGGAAGGTTTTGCAGGGGAAGCATCCAGGAAGTGTGTCCCAGGGGTAGGAAGATGGCAGTGTACATGGAGCCATTTTTGGTTCCACCTGTTCCCAGCGTGCTGGGGGAAGAAAAAGAGGGCAGCACACAGAGACTTTTTTGTTCCACTCATTCCTCACATGCTGGATCTAGAGGGGAGGCTTGGGGCTGTCTCTGCCCGACCTCCTGCAGAAAGCCAGTGCTGGTATTACATTCTTGCAGGGGGCTGTAAGGCTGTAGCACCAGTACTGGCTCCCTGCTGTGTAGGAATCTGGGGGGCTGAGTTGGGGCTCCAGAAGAGCCATATCTAGCTCCCTAGTGAGCCATACGGCTTGCAAGCCATAGGTTGTCAACCCCTGATCTAGTGAGTTACAGCAGAGGGCACATACATTTCAGCTCTATATAAGAACAGCAGAATGGCCATACTGGTCAAACCATTGGTCCTTCTAGCCCTGTATCCTTTCTTCTAACAGTAGCCAATGTCAGGTGCTTCAGAAGGAATAAACAGAAGAGGCAATCTTCGTGATCCATCCCATTGATGGTTTTGTTTGTTTGAAATCTGCTGCGTATCAGTTTAATTGGGTCATCTTTGTGTGTTTTGCTAGTGAAGTAATGAACAACATTTCTTTATTCTATTTTTCCACGCCATTCATGGTTTTCTAGACTGATAACATATCCCTTCACCCTTTAGTCATTTCTTTTCCAAGCTGAAAAAACCAGGTCTTGTTAATCTTTCCTCAGAGGGAAGCTGTTCCTAACCCCAATCAGTTGTAATTGCCCTTTTTGTACCTTTTCCAAATCCAATATATCTTTTTTAGATGGGGTGACCAGATATGCATATAATATTCGAGATGGGGGCATATAATGACTTCCTATAACAGCAATATAGTATTGTGTCTTATCTGTTCCTTTCATAATGATTTGCAATATTCTATTAGCTTTTTAGTCCAGCACTGCACATTGAACAGATGTCTTCAGAGAACTATCTACAAGAATTCCAAGATCTGTTTTTTGATCTATTTTAGACCATTTTTTTTAAATCTATAGTTAGGATTATCTTTTTTCCATGTGCATTACTTTGCACTTATCAAAACTGAATTCTATCTGCCCTTGTGTTACTCACCCAGTTTTGTGGGATCCCTTTGTAACTTTTTGCAGTCAGCTTGGGATTAGTCACTGTTTATCCCCTTTTCAAAAACATTCATGAAAAGGTGTTCCAAAAGCAGATACCTGCAGCACAACACTCACTCCTACTCTTTTAAATGGAGTACCCAGCAATGTTTTCATGATCTAATGATCCTTCAATTGCTTGAATGTCCAGCCTTTTGTTATTCATAATCACCCTGCCTCCCTCTTTTTATTACAAACTCCCTGCCCCAAATTAAAGCTGCAAGCAGCTCAAACACTGTTGCATTTAAGAACTCCCTTTGTAGTCAAGACATGGGCTATAAGCAGACCTGAAGTATGAAATCCAGGTGTTCAAACTCATGAGGGGATTACACCACTCTAACCCTCCATAAATGGTGCCCTTGGTCCAAGTATCAAGGTATGTTAAAGCAGCTGCTGTCTGATTTTCTAGACCGCGAACATATCCCTCCACCCTTTAGTCGTTTCTTTTCCATACTGAAAAATCCAGGTCTTGTTAATCTCTCCTCAGAGGGAAGCTGTTTCTTACCCCAATCATTTGTATTAGAACCATTTTGCAAGGTCATCATTGCTACAATTGTTTAATTTACATCAGTGTCAAAGAAAAGAAAACCAAAGACAAAATGGCAGAAAGATACTAACAATTCTCAGCTGAGTAGCTCTTTTTTCCCTGGGCATTTCCTGCACACACCACCAGTTCAGGATGGAAATTACAGATGGAAAAAGCCTGTTGTATTAATCTAACATCCCTCCTAACTAAGCTGGATAATCGCCTAAAATACATAAATATTCCTATGAAAATTTATTCAGTAGTATTTTGGCCAATTCTGATAAACTTTCTAATTGTACTGGATTTTAAAGTGTTTGGACAGTGCCCAAGGTACTCAACAGGAGACACTTTATAAATTAAATCATAATGAAAAGCAATTAATTTTATAAAGGTTTCATGTAGTCCATTTTTAAATGGATGGCACTTCCACCACTTCTCAAATATATTCTACAATAGCACGTAAAATAGCAACTTCAGAGCCCTATTATGCAAGTTGCTATACTAGAACCTGCTACGCCCCTACCCCAAGAAACATACCATCTGAGTAGATGATAGGAGGGAGAAAGGAAGGGTTATTTTCCCCCATTTCACAGATGAAAGATGGAGGCACAGCATGACTAAGGACTTGCCCAATGTTATGAGAGTTTGTAACAGAGCTGGGAAATCTAACCAAGTATCCTAATTTTCAGGCAAATACGCAGTCACAAGATTTATTCCCAATCTAGTAGATGCTTCCGAATTAGGAAATAATTTGATCATTTTTAAAGTTTCCTTCATTAAGCCTCACCTTATTATTCTTTTTGAATCACATGTGGTGCACAGGCTTATCTTTACTATATTTACTGCTTTTCCTTTGTTGTATTTAGCTGCAACGCAAGAAACCTACAGTATCCTAAAAGACATTAGCAAAGGCATAAGCAAGCATAAGTGTACTTAAGTAGGCTGTAACCCTTGGCATGGATCAATGGTTACCTTTAGATTTTCAGCACTAACTTTCTGGTTCAGGGGTGTGAAAAAACACAACCCCTCTCCCCAAGTGCAGCACGCTACAGTGCTGTAAAGCAGCTGTGTGAACCAGTGCTGTTAGCTACTCCCCTTGCTTAGGAGATTTACACAGAGTCCTGTGAGATCACTCTCCCACGTTTCAGTTTAAAGTGCTGCTGCAGCTTTAAATGGTTAAGTGTAGACAAATCTAAGTGTGCCAAATGGTAGGAGACAATATGTTCCAGCAAGGACTACCTCAGAAGCAACATCCACCAATGGACTTAATAAAAAGCTGATGGATATGATCCTGAGTTGAAATGGTAGTTACACATATCAATATACTGATCTATTGAAGGAAGCCTCTACATTAGTAGGATGAGGAAATATAAATAAGGAAAAAGGGGAAACCCCTAATGGAATATGCATGGGAGCGGCATGAGTGTAACATTGGAAGCTGCATCCCAAGCTGTGGGCAGGAGAGAGAGAGAGATATGTTACCCTTGCGAGTGGCAAGAATGCTCGCCACAGATAAGGAGGAGGGTCAAGATGATAAAGAATATGGCTGCTAAAATGTAAGGTGGTCCTGCAAGGGACAGTGTGTGTACAGGGATGTGCAGATGTACATTCTTAGGCTATGTCTAGGACCACATCCCTCTTTTGAAAAAGGGATGTAAATTAGATTGAAATTGCAAATGAAACTGGGATTTGAATTTCCCATGCTTCATTTGCATAATGGTGGCCTTGCATTTTCAAAAACTGGTATTTCTAAAGTGAAACTGTCATCTAGACATTTTTTTTAAAGAAAAACCATTTTTTGAAAAATCCTGTACTCCTCAAAAAATGCAGTTTACAGGACCTTTCGAAACAGGGTTTTTCTTTTGAAAGAACCATGTCTAGGTGGTTTCACTTTCAAAATACCCATTTCCAAAAGAACATGTGGCCGCCATTTTGCAAATGAAGCACAGGAAATTCAAATCCCAGCTTCATTTGCCATTTCGATCTGTCTAATTTACAACCCTCTTTCAAAAGAGGGATGTAGTTGAGACATGCCCTTAGCGTAGGCACAAATGCAAGCTCAGTAAGGACTAAGGGTATGTCTCAACTACATCTCAGATTCCTGCAATGTAGCAGTGGTGGCCCACTGGATCTGGCCCGCTGGCCAGTATTTGCCCACTCCTGCTCTAGAGTTCACTTGCAGACCCCCATTTGAGAAGCACTGCCCTAAGCCTTTCTTGTCCCAAGTTGGTATTGAGTATTTAAAACTCAATACCAATATTCTAGGGTCAATTATAACCAAACCCCTCAAAAATACACTTGTGAGCCAGCCTCCTAACTTTATTGCAGCTTTTGACTCAACTGTTTAACTAGCATGGCTTAAAATAACTAGAAATATGCCACTATTTTTAAAGCAAACAGCTCTGGGAATGTAAATGGAATGAGCTCAGGACCAAAAAAAAAAAAAAAAAATTGGACTTGCATATAGATTCTGAGCTATAACTCAGAAGCCAGAGCCGAGTTCTGAGCCAGAAGTAAGAGGGTGTAACTCATCCCCCAAACAAATCTAACTTACTACACCTTCTGACTCCTCAACCTTGGAGATATACAAAGCAGACTCCCCAACATGCAGCTAAAGCAAATAGAGGTAGGTTTATAAGGAGTGTAACACAGCGTATGTGGAGGGGTCTGATCTCAAAGCCTCCATGCATGCCCCTCTCCCTATATGGAATTGTTTGGCTTGCGAATGCAAATAGTAATGCATGGGATATTGAGGACTGTGCCTTCAAGAACTGGGCTTTGCAGACTGTCTGGGCAGAAACTCAGGCTGTTATGCCCAGTGAGCTGGAACTGGGCACAGAATAAAGCAGAGCTCCTGTAAATCAGTGCCGTAAGTGCATGATCACACAATATCCCTAAAGCAGAGGAGCTTGAGCGTGGAGCCTTTATACCAACAAAATCTCCCCCCTAATCCTACACTGTTCCTCCATCTAAACACACATGCAGTGTTTAAGATAAATCTCTCCACACCCCCACACTCCATGACAAACTCTTTAATTACTATACTCTGTTACTGTGCATCTTAATTTCTACCCGTAGCATGGCGCTTGGCTTCACAATTTCTCTGATTTTCATTTTAACTCCCAAGCTCCACACTTTTCTGCAGAGCCTCAAAGCACCGCAGCAGGGAGTGAAATAGAGCACCTGAAAGCATTAACAGTCTGAAATAATGACATGATTAGGGACGGACAAGCAGGGCTGGCTAGATATCTGAGTCAGACTCCCTCTGTGTGGTTTTTCCATCAGCGGAGTTAATACAAGTGGGTATTATCTCCTACTGCTTGTGCTTCAAGGGCAAGAATGCGCCGTCTGCATGAGATACTGATTCAGAATTTAGACTCAAAAGAAAGAGGAGGGGAAAGCAATGACTGGTCTCAAAAGGCTGCCTCTCTTCTATTTTCTGTAGAGATCAATGAAGGTGGACCCCCGCCCCTTGATTTGATTATACAATAGAAAAATGTGCACCAAACTAAATAAAAGATTTAAAATAAAGAAAAAGGGCACGTCTCTCATGAGAATTATACTAGATACTGAACCAAGAGAAATAAATGTAAAATGGAACCAGAGGCAGTTCTGGATATTAATTCCCTTTTGGGCAGTTTTCAGAGTTCAATTCAAAACCAAACCATGGTCAACATTCAGGTTTCTATTGGATGGCACCAAAATTTTGCAAGCTGCTTTTGCGGTAGCTCAGAATGAGGTGACAAAAATATCACAAGATGAGTTCTTCTTATGAGATTTTAGCCAAACCTAAGCTGGAACTAGAAAACAGGTTTCACACTCATTTTGGATCTGACCTTAAGCTTTGGTTTTAAGGTTGGATTTGTATCCAGAGATTCAAATCCAAATCACCCTCACCCCAAAATGTAAAGAGAATTTGATTCAAGTTTCCACTTATGAACGCTCTCTAGTCTGAATCTTACCTTTATGTCACCCAAATATAAGTGGGTGAAGAGATTTCATTGAAAGCTCCCCAAAAACATGCCTGGGAAATGAGGCCTCTAAACCAGAAGAGCTCTGACACAGACTGTCGTCTGTAATTGACGATCCCTCAGTAAAAACCCTACCTCAAGCACCTCATCGCTCTTTCAGCCCAGGGTCAATGCAATTTGTATGTTGTGATTCTAACACGTGGGAATTGCAGAAGAGCAAAAGCCTAGTGGGAAGCAGAAATGAGGATATAAACAAGCTCTCTTCACTCATAAATGAGAGACCTGCAAAGTGATGCAATAAAGAGAGACTATACAGAAAGTCCTCCCTGAGGAAATAAGCTTGCTGAAGGACCATGAAAGAAGGCCTAAGAATCAGATAAACAGGAACAGGGGGGAAAGAAACAGGGCTCTGCTGTTTGGTACCAGCGGTGGGACCATAATGATGAAGGAAGAACATGACCACCTCTATGGCATGGTTATACCCATCAACGAAGGAGAGCAAACTGGCTAGATCTTACAAAGGGAGCTGTGTGCCAGAAAGGAAAAAGTGTTTTTTTTTAAATGTGGACTCTAAGGCTAGGTCAACAATGCAAAGATAAATTGGAAAAAGAAACGCTGTCAAAAGAGGTTTTTCCAAAATTTGGCACATCTACACAGCGCCAAATTTCAGAAAAAAATTCCTCTTTCAACACATGCCTTCTTCCTTGTAAAACGATATTTACAGGGATGGCAAAAGAGCACGTCCGCTTTTTCAAAAAAATTTCTGGGAAAGCGGACGCGCTTCTTGGACACAGCATTGCTTTTTGAGGATACCTCAAGTATCCTGGAAGAGCACTGCAATCTAGACATAGCCTAAAACTCCACTCCTTCCAGGATAATATCATGTAGCTAGAGCAGTGTTTCTAAATAACTAGTCCATGGATGAGCACTGGTCCCCAAGATCTCCCTGACACTCTGAAGGAAGGTAGCTAGTTTATCCTTGATATCAAAAAGGTTGACGAGTGCTGAGCTAGAGGCCTAAATTAAACTACCTAATCAAGAGGAATATGAGCACTAGCCATTCCCAGTAAAACAGCCAGCCCCTTCCATTATCAATGTGAATGTGACATCATATAATTTTGGGGAAAATGAACTCTGACAAGTTTGTTCAGTCCTCTAACACTCCTACATCTTGGCTACATGAGGTACTGATAGTCTTCCAGTGTAATTTATATACACACTAATGTGCTCCAGCCACAGTTCCTGTTGGCGCTACATAACATCTCACAGTTCATCCTCTCTCATGGGGAGATGTCAAAATTAAATAATGACCTTTCAATGATAGCACAAATGTCATCAGATTAACAGACACTTCCTTCATCTCTTCCCGCAGTTCTTAAATAAATCCATTGTTATTGATCTTCACACTCTTCAACACAGCATTGCTTTGGCTATAGGAATTGTGTTAAGCTTTTATTAGAACTACTGGCATATTTTAAATACATCTTTTGAGTATGGCCATAAAAGTTTGGGAATGGGTAAGTCTTGTTCCCCTTATTATGAACACCCACGACTCTGCAATCAAATATAGGACAAAAATCCTGCTAGTTTTTAGTCCTATATGAATAACTGAGGCATTTTAACATAAACTTCTATTTTAGACGCTTACTAGCATATCCATACTTGCTGAAGTTTATTACAAACTATTGCCATTGCTGGAATTTTACATAAGAAATAAGTTAACTGGAAGGACTAGGGAACCATCTCTCCCTATAACTATAGACAATACATTGATCAGGATGTCTAGGGAGAACTGTAAATTTTTAAAATTATATTTAAGAAAACATGCCAAATTCTGCTCAATAATCTAGCTGCTTATATAGCTATAATATCTCAACATAAAGAATTTATATGATCACAACACTGAGATCTTTCATTAATATTCACCGAGTTGTATAGATTGGGAGCTGAGTTACAGAATAGAGACTTGTGCTAGGTCATAAAGAGTCACTATGGAGCTCTGGCATTCCCGTCTAGTGCCTGGAATGAACCACCTTTCCACTGAAATAACCATTCAAGACATTGGTCTTGCCCTGGATTTACATGAGCGTAAATCAGAGCATGTTTAAGCTCAACATGTTTGAGTTTCAGATACCGAGGGCCAGATCTTCTAGTTATATGAATTGCCATAGCCCAATGGAGTTGTGACAATTTACACCAGCTGTGAATCTGGTCCTTTGACTCCATGGAATGATCACTCTGTAGCTTGAAGAAGTGACACTGCCAAGAGTTAAAAAGCTATCTTTAAAAAAGATAAGCACAGTTACCTCTATTGTAAAAACATCTGACAAGTGAGCGATGGAAGAAGTCATCTCAGAGCATTATATCCTGCCAGGGCTGGACACAGTAGTGATGAGAGAGAGAGAGAGCATATCGATCTTAAACTGATTTGCACTTGATCTTACCCAGTTTGCTCTCCAGCACTACTTTAATACTCAAGATAAAAGTATGAAGAAAAAAAAAAAGACACCCACGAAACTACTTATTGGACCAAAGACATTATAATAAATTATGGAAACAAAATTATCCATTGTTTAAGGGAAGAAAGTGCTACTAGACACTGAAGCTAACATTTGTGTCTCTTAAGATGCACAGCATTACACACATTGTCCATAAAGCAAATTAATTAGGGATAGATTTTGCCTCAGTGCACAAGAATCTCCCCCGCCCAAACCTCTTGCTTATGCAAGTTGCAAGGCCAAGTTTCTATCTGGAGTTAAGACCATCAAACTTATAGCCTACCTATACAGATGGCATGCTGGTCTGCAAATCACAGCACCAGTGGGCTACAGCACCAGTTGGCTACAATCTGTCAGTGAGCTCACTCTGGTCTGGACAAGATGCCTAACTCATCTGCTGAGTGTGAAATCTCTGTTCACTGAGATGCACACTGTTCCTTTTCACACAACTTCCTAGCACCCATGCCTGCTCTTGCCCTTCCAAAGCTCTTCCTTTTTCTTGTCAACAGAGCTTTAAAAGTAGAGATAGTTTGGTAAAGTGAATAGGGAACTAACCTCAGACTCAAGTAAACCTTGGTTTTGTTTCTACCTCAGGCCCAGCAAACACTTCACTTTTCTCTGCCTCTATTTTCCCATCCTTTGTCTCTATCCATACTATAACTCTTTTGCTGTGTGCTTGTCTAATGCTTAGTATCTTGAAACCCTGATCATAGTTGGGACCTCTACGGTATGTCTAGACTTCATGCCTCTGTCATCAGAGGCATGTAGATTAGGCTACCCGGCATAGGGAAATGAAGTCGCGATTTAAATAATTGCGGCTTCATTTAAATTTAAATGGCTGCCGCGCTCTTCCGACCAGCTGATGGTCAGCTGTTGGCAGATCAGGGCAGTCTGGACGCACCGCGGTCAACAAGGAAGCCTTTGTCGACCGGTGCAGGCATGCCTCGTGAAACCAAGTTTACCTGAGCCGGTCGACAAAGGCTTCCTTGTTGACCACGGCGCGTCTAGACTGCCCCGATCTGCCAACAGCTGACCATCAGCTGGTCGGCAGAGCACGGCAGCCATTTAAATTTAAATGAAGCCGCGATTATTTAAATCGCAGATTCATTTCCCTATGCCGGGTAGCCTAATCTACATGCCTCTGACGACAGAGGCATGTAGTCTAGACATACCCTGAGGTTTCACTGCAATATAGTTCTGCACATCATTTGCTGATTTTACCCTGAGTGTGAAAATTTTGTTTTCAGCATTGTAGTTAGATTTAGTATTATTGCTCTTGGAATAAATCTTCTAAAATGTGTTCCAAAAGACCAAGAACTTCTCAGACAATTTCAAGCTGTCCGCAAAAAAATAAAGATACTGTGGGATCAAATACAAAGAAAATACTAGTGGAAGAAAAAAGTGAAAACTGACAAGATAGTTCATGGAAAAACTTGTTGTTGTGTTAAAAAGTATAGTACTGTAAATGACATTTTATAATTAGTTGTGCTTATAATAGAACATGGATTTTAATTTAAAATCCTGGCTTAAGCAGTGATGAGCTGTTGAGAACATGGTTTAAGAAAAAAATAGCTCCGAAAGAATCAAAAAGAAAATGTGTTAAAATGAATGGTAATATAAATCATCGGCATCACATACTTAACAATGAATGGTCTTTTACTCCAGAGCCTGTATGGTATGGGTCTTAGAAGGCCAAATCCATTGGAAAATCCTCATATTGACTCCAGTGGGCACTGGACTAAAGCCAGTCAACCCGAGGTAGAAAAATCTTCCATCAGCTTTCTTTTAAAAAAATAGAAAATTGGGTTTTGACTACTTTTTTGTAGAAAGTGTCTGCTTTCTACAATATCAGAAAACCAAGTTTTTCTCTGACAATTTGAATTAATATGGAAAAAAAATATATGTTGTCTATGTTGCTCACGAGGAAACATTTCTCCTTACACACTGCAATAGCTCTCTACTAGAAAGGCTCAGGAACATTGCAGGACATTTTGGACAAACCAGAAGGGGTTTGTTTTGCACATGGACAGAGAACTGAGTCACCAAAGACCCACCTAACAAGCACAGTGGCTGATGGGGTCACCCTAAATGGAAAAAAAAACCCTGCAGGCATGCACACATTTGGTATGGGGTGCTTGAGAGGAGGGTGCCAATTATTAAAACAAGGCAAAGTATGGTAGAAAGAAGGGCGTTCATAAGGAACACTGAGCCACAAAGAAATCAAGTGTGTTTTGCCCAAAAGCTGTGGCAGAGCCAATAACAGAGCCCGGATCATCTGAGTCACAGTCAAGTAACAAACCACGAGGCTACTTTTCCTCTAAGTAACATAAATACAGTCCTTTTTTCCCATTTTGTCCTGGACACTGTGCCCAAGACTGCTGCGTACATGCTTGCAAGAGCTCATTTTTAAATTCTCCCACTATCTTCTGTTCTAAACAGCAGAGCATGACTGTGATAAAGCTCTGGGATCATAATACACAAAGCTGCTGTTTGTGATTTATAAATGTTGGTACATATGGTACTTAGCTATCCGATTAGTAAGTGCCTCAAGCATATAAAACTAGCATATTAAAACCCTGGAAATCTCAGAATTAACTCATCTTAATATTGCCTTTTAAAACATACCATCACGTCTTGTAATTTTTTTCCATGGCTCCTAAAATATTCTGTGTGAACTATACCAGTGGGCTTTGTAAATGTTCTATTTTTATTTCAAAATCCAGCTGATAACTAGGACACATGGACAGAGTCTTTTGCTTCTCATCATTTCAGATCTATGGAAGTAAGGAGGCTGCTTACAGCTGACCAGACCTTGAGGGAAACACCCTTGATGGCTTTTGCACTTTTAAAACCATAAGTCATTCCATATATCTAACTTTACACCCAAGAATGATACATTCATCAAAATAAGATCTACAGACCCAGCAGATTGTGATATTAAGATTGATTCATTACATGAGGCAGTTTGTTCAAAGCATCTTTAAGTTATGCATATTTGTGTCCATAAATCCATTTAATAAAGCACGGGGAAGGGGGCGCGAAATCCATTACAAACATATTTCTAGAAAACATAATCCAACATTTAAAGAGATGGCCTAATTTTGCTTTCCAGGAAAGCAACCCTTCATTGGAATTGTTCTGATATTTTTCCTTTGTCCTGAACTTGTGTGTAACAGCAACTAAATATTCATTTGTTTGCCCCATATACACACAACATGGCATTTTCTGAATTAGATTAGTTAAGGAACATATACTTTCATTACATGAATTCCCAAACCAAGAAAAGGGACAACTAAGAAATATAGCACCATCATTTGTCTAGAATTATGATACTGCCCAAAGAAACTTTCCATGATGCCAGATCCTGAAAAATAACAAACCCTTGTCTTCCTTTCAATTAAATAGAAAAACAGTAGGAACCGTTCTATTCTGCCATGTGAAAGCAGAAGGCTCCCATGGTCAGCACAGTACATAATTAGTGAAGAGCATTACTTTGGGCTATATTATCAGCATGCTGCAGAGGGAATTAGATATTTACACCTGCCAGTAGGCCACCATATCTAATTTCTCTCATGCTGCACAGAAAGTTCATCCTTTTCAATGAGATAGTGAACAATGAACAACAGAGAATTTACACATTTTCATTCTGGTTCCCTGATGAAGTCAGAAAGGGGAATTGGAGATGAATGCAGATGAGCATATTAGCGCTCAATTCCTCATGCAAAATAGTCAACCACATACAAGATTCAATTAGAAAAAGTATGGTATTAGGTTCTAGGCCCAGTGTCATAGCCACTGGAAATGTAGGTCCTATTTCCAGATGTGCCACAGACTGCTAGAGATTTACAAATGAGCATCACGGAGTTAAGATGCTGAACTTTGATGTGATTTGGGTGCCTGACTCCTTTGAAAAATCCCAGCCATTCTCGCCATACCTCAGTTCCCTATCAGAGAGGGATCATACTGCTACTTTTTTCCTCAATTGCCAATTTACATTATATAAGTCTTCAGGGCAGACACTGCTCTTACTATATTATGTATAGAGCCATATATAATGGAATCGAGTCAGGACCTCTCAGAGCACTACAGTAATAATGATGTCCCTCACCTTATTTGTGATAAGTAGCAGAAGATTATTTTGAAAGTGTCAAGTGTGTAACTTGTGTGGGAAGATGAGAACTCAATCAATATAAAAAGAATCATTAAAGGGAAGTACAGGAAGAGTCAGAATCAAGGTTAGACTCAGTCGTGGTCTATGAAAAGGTTTCTGACGCAGAAAATATTAAACCCCTAAACAAGAGGAGGAACAAGGCTGACATTTTATTGTAAGCGCATCTGTGCTAGGAAACACAAGTTTGGCTCAGAGGGGCAATCCACAAATCTCACCCCATTAGAGAGTAAATGTAAATAGCTTCTGTAACAGAAAGGGAGAGAAAATTTAAGACAAATCTAAGATGGGAGGGGCAGTTCAGGATGAGATGGGACAGCAAGAGAAGTTAAACCAAGACTAACACCTCCTCCCAAAAAAATTCAGCATAGCAAAATTTTCCTGAAAAAGGATTCAGGTATTTTCCCCATGTCTGGGAAGTAAACAGACATTATTTAAAGCAAAGAAGTATCCTACATATGGACCTAATTAAAACTGGTTCAACACTGAATTATGATGTATCTGTCATCACTTAAAATTAAATTGTTCACCCACTACCAAAATTCTGCATAGGTCTATTCTGTGACTAAAAGCATTTAAAATGAATAGCATATGGCTTCCTGCTTAGTAACAAACTGATGATTGTAGGTTTAGCATTTTCAATTAAATAATGAAATACATGCAGATGATACTTAAGCCAGCAGCACCCTCAACTGAGCACTAACTGTATCTGCACACTTTGCATAGTCACCTGCAACACTCCCAGTCTTATTTGTCTCTAATCCACATGCACGTACACTGCTTAGTGAGGAAAGCTTTTAATTATTTTTTAATAAAGGGGTCCCTAATCATTTAATTATTTTTTTAATAAAGGGGGCTGGTAGTTTGTAAGCACACAAGGCCAGCTACAGACATGAACAATTACAATACAAAATGTTGTTTTAAAGTTACCTATAAGTTTATTACAATTAGACTAAAAAAATTTAAATTGTGTAAGTTTCACATTTCCCTAAATGGTTGGATTAGTTCTGCCCTATTATAAAGAGATCAGGCTCATCAAGAGAAATCTGGGGCCTCGGTACAGCATGTATCCCAGGGTCCAACCCCCGCCCATTTAATTTCATTTCCCCAATACCAATCAGTAAATCAGATGCCTTATATTTCACTTTGTCCTCCTTCCTATCATTATAATTGGTAGATTATGAATAGATCTGTGCAAGCCTTTCCAAATGTATAATTGTGAGCATTAATAGTTGAGAGGATCTACAATTGCTGTTATCCACGAATGTTTTATTGGAATGACACTGGAGAAGTTCAGCCAATCAGGGACACAGGAGAACCACCCTGTGTCCTGTGAGGATGGCGATCATTATCACTGTGACAGGGTGTGGCCACAGAAGACCCAATGGTGTGCTCATAGACTTTAAGGTCAGAAGGGACCATTATGATCTAGTCTGACCCCCTGCACAATGCAGGCCACAGAATCTCACCCACCCACTCCTGAAATAATCCTCTCACCTATACCTCAGATATTGCAGCCTTCAAATATTTTGAAGACACCAAGATGCAGAGAATCCTCCAGCTGTGATCTGTGCCAATGCTACAGAGGAAGGCAAAACCTCCAGGTCCTCTGCCAATCTACCCTGGAGGAAAATTCCTTCCCAACACCAAATATGGCGATCAGCTAAACCCTGAGCATCTGGGCAAGACCCACCAGCCAGACACCCAGGAAAAGTTCTCTATAGTAACTCCTATCATCCCTCCATTGGTCTATCTGCTGGGCTAGATCCTCTGGTCTCCCCCAGACAAGGCACAGAGTTGGGATAACCACCGCTCTGAAGAACAATGCAGACACTGAACCCCAGGAAAATCAACCCCCCTTCCCCGATAAATCCATCTTTCTCGGAGTAAAAGTTTTACACAGTAAAAGTTTATCTAGGCAAGCCCCCTTTATCAATAAAAGAGGAATATGCACATTGGTTGTTCCCCCCCAGGTAATAATTACTTATACTGGGTTTGACAGTCGATAAACATGTTTATGACATACAAACAGCAGGATTTAAGTGATTGCAAGTGAAAAGAGATCAAAGTAAGTTACAAAATTAAAACGAGGAAAAAACATACAGATACAGCCGGTCCCCGAGTTGTGAACAGTCAACTTACGACCATTCGCAGTTATGACCAAAGCTGTCGTAAATGGCAGACCCCAAGTTTTGAACACGATCCATGCTTATGAACAGCGTGGTCGCTTATGAACAAACCAAGTTACCATATGTGGTCCGACTTATGAACAAACCAAGTTACGTCCAATTGCTTGGTCCGTAACTGGTTTGTAAGTTGAGAAGAGGCTGTAGTTCTAATACACTAAAACCGGTTGCAAGCAGTTCCTTACCTAAAGAGCTGTTCTTTTCCTAGCCATAATCCTCAGGTCAGAGATGCTTTTCCCCTGATCTTGGTCCCCAACCCTCTTTTTGCATATGCCATGCCAGCAAAAGAATAAGGGTATGTCTACACTACCCTCCTAGTTCGAACTAGGAGGGTAATGTAGGCATACCGCACTTGCAAATGAAGCCCGGGATTTGAATTTCCCAGGCTTCATTTGCATAAGAGGGGCGCCGCCATTTTTAAAACCCCGCTCGTTCGAACCCCGTGCAGCGCGGCTACACGGGGCACGAACTAGGTAGTTCGAACTAGGCTTCCTAGTTCGAACTACCGTTACTCCTCGTGGAATGAGGAGTAACGGTACGGCTACACGGGGCACGAACTAGGTAGTTCGAACTAGGAAGCCTAGTTCGAACTACCTAGTTCGTGCCCCGTGTAGCCGCGCTGCACGGGGTTCGAACGAGCGGGGTTTTTAAAATGGCGGCGCCCCGCTTATGCAAATGAAGCCCGGGAAATTCAAATCCCGGGCTTCATTTGCAAGTGCGGTATGCCTACATTATCCCGCTAGTTCGAACTAGCGGGGTAGTGTAGACATACCCAAAGGGACTGATAGTTTCCGATTGCTTAAAATCAACATTCCCCTAGGCAGGAATCCTTTGTTCTCCATTCCCTCTTCCATGAAAGATTACCTGGGCAAAATGGAATCCCAGTACCAGATGATATGGTCACATGTCATACTAGTCCAATCACTTTAGGACTTATAGGACAAATAAGGCAGTTTACAAGTTGTTCACCCAATTCTTAAGGCTTCTGGGGCACCATTGATGGTTCTCATTAGCACATTTAAAGCCATAAACAATCTCACACTTCCTATTTATAACTTTACATACAAGAATGATACATTCACCAAAATAGGATATATAGATCCAGCAGATTGCAACATTACAATGGATAGGTTACCTGAGGTGTTTTGTACAAAACTTCTCCAAGTTGTGAATATTTTTATTCACAAGCCAATTTCATAAAGCATGGGGAGGAACCATCACAATGACCCTACAACATTCATTGCTGTAGCTCTATTTATGCCCTATACATCTCTAAGGCATGTGGCAAGGTCAAAATCTGAGAGAGAAGGCAATTTCTACACAAACTACAAAAACTGCATGTGGACACAAGCACCTCATGGGTGCACATACAAATACACTTTTAGGGACCATGAATTTCATTAGAGAGTGAAATGGAATGTAGCAAGACTTCCCACATGTTTTAGACGAAGAAAATGACTGAATGCAAATGAAACTTGAAGGCAGACTACACAAATTGTTCTCAAACTGGAATTTATGGACCTTGGACAGCACCTTTGAATTACAGGACATCTCCAGAAGTCATAGAAGGGATAGATCTAGGGACATTTCTTATGCAAGTCTGGAGATACTGTACATCATGAAACTTAACACACATTGGACTACTTTCGTTCCCAGTGTACAAAAGATCACAGTTGAAATAATTCACTAAAAAGTGTGAACACCTTTTGATAGACTGTACTATCAAGTCAATGGCAATATCTGAAGCTACTTTATTAAGTGCTGCACCTTACACTTCCAAGTAGTATCCATCCATGGAACATTATACAGTAGAATATCAGAGTTACAAACTGACAGATCAACCAGGGTATGTCTACGCTACCACCCTAGTTCGAACTAGGGTGGTTAATGTAGTCATACGAACTTGCAAATGAAACCTGGGATTTGAATTTCCCGGGCTTCATTTGCATGTTGCCGGGCGCCGCCATTTTTAAATGTCCGCTAGTGTGGACTCTGTGCCGCGCCTTGTGGAACGAGGTGTACAGATAGTTCAGATTAGGCTTCCTATTCCGCACTGTCTGTACACCTATCTGTACACCTCGTTCCACAAGGCGCGGCACGGAGTCCACACTAGCGGACATTTAAAAATGGCGGCGCCCGGCAACATGCAAATGAAGCCCGGGAAATTCAAATCCCAGGCTTCATTTGCAAGTTCATATGACTACATTAACCACCCTAGTTCGAACTAGGGTGGTAGTTTGGCCTTTCCCCCACATACTTCGTATTAGTCCTGGGTGAATTCTACAATTTTTGCATTTGGAGCCATGATAAAATTGCAGAATCCCCCTAAAACTATAGTTTGAAATCAAAAGTATACAATCAAGCAGCAGCAGACACACAGAAAAAGCAAATTCAATAAAGTACTGTGGTAAATGGAAACTACTAGAAAAAGGAAAAAAATAAAGTATTTAACAAGATAAGGAAACTGTTTCATTTAAATTAAAATGGTTAAAAAAGCATTTTTCTTTGGCATAGTAAAGTTTCAAAGCTGTGTTAAGCCACTGTTCAGTTGTAAACTTTTGAAAGAACCACCTCACCATTCTGCTCAGAGTTACAATCTCCATTCCTGAGATGTTTGTAACTCAGATTCTGTAATTGTGCATCTTCTTGATGCAAAGCCTTTTGGGTATGTCTACACTGCAAAGTTAATTCAAAATAACAGCTGTTATTTTGAATTAACTTTAATAGCATCTATACATGCAAACCGCTAATTTCGAAATTAATTCGAAATAGCGGAGCACTTAATTCAAATTTGGTAAACCTCACTCTATGAGGAGTAATGCCAAATTCAAAATAGCTATTTTGAATTAAGTGCTGTGTAGACACTTAATTCGAAATAGGGGGCCTCCAGCCCTTCCCATGAAGCCCTGGTGGCCACTCTGGGCACAACCAGGAAAACTTACTCTCCTCTCCCCCAGCCCTGGAGCTATTAAAGGGTTAGACCCTGGCCACAGTGCCTGTGCCAGCTCCAAGCCTTCCAGCCCAGAACCAGCAGTGGCCACCAGGGCCCCTGACCCAGTGGCTTCAAGACATGAACCAGCAAGCTACTGGCAGCCAGCCCTCCACCACTCCCCAGGAGCAGTCTGCCAGCTCCCAGGAGCCTGACAGGGGCTGGAGAAGGCGGGTGCCTTCCTGGTCCAGGGTGGAGATCATGGACCTTATTCAGGTATGGGGGGGTGCCCCCAACGTCCATGATCTCTGCACTAGATGGAGGAATGCAGCAATCTATGGCAGGATAGCTGCCAGCCTAGCCACCAAAGGCCACATGCGAATCCAGGAGCAGGTTTGCATGAAAATCATGTTGGTCCGGTGAGACCCCCAACCCTGGGTCCTGAGCTTCCCCTCCCCCTTCTTCCACTTGCTTCCCCCTTCCAGCTCCCTCCTCCCAGGTTTCCCCCTCCCGTCTCTCACCCTCTCTCTTCCCCTCTCCCACCTCCTTTTCCCAGTCTCCCCAGAGGTTCATCCCCACCCAGTTTTGTTCAATAAACCCAGTTTCTATTTTTGAACATACATGTCTTTTGTTTGACATCAGGAGGGGGGGACTAGGGAGGGGTAAGTGGAAGGATGTGAGGGAGAAATTGGGCACGAACCCCCAATGGGGAGGACCAGGGTGGCTCAGAGCTCCTCAGGGTGGATGCTCTCCTGCAGGGCCTCCTGGATCCTAACAGCCCCCCGATGGACCCCCTGGATGGCAGCCTGCAGCAGGTGCAGCCAGGCTGATGGCAACGACCTCATGAGATGGACCAGTGTGCCCAGTGGCTGCTCTGGATCTTTGTGGCTGAGTGCTGTGGTGTCCTGAGTGCAGGCACTCAGGGCACTCCAAGACAGAACTGCTTTGCTGTCCCTCATTGAGGTAGACAAGCAAGAGGGGAACCCTGAGAACTGTGTCCAGGATGGGGGTAGGGTCCCTTTAAGCACAGAATTCAGTTAGCCTCAGGCAGCAGCCCCATACACTAAGTCCTAACCTGATGCCCTGCCAGCACTGGTTCCGGCCAGCCTTAACTTCGATTCAGGGTCCACTCAGTGTGGACGCGCTATTTTGAAATAGCAAAACACTATTTTGAAATAGCGCATCTATACAGAAAACCTATTTCGAATTAGTTTAATTCGAATTAACTATTTCGAATTAAGTTAACTCGAATTAACACTGTAGTGTAGATGTACACTTTCAGAGGAACAGATCTCAAGGAAATCTTCCCACATCAGGTGGAATATACAGAAGTTCTCTACCAGATATTAATTCTACACTGCGTCTACACTGCCGGCTTTGCAAATGATGCATGGATTAGCATTTTGCTGCACTTCATTTGCATAATTTATTCAAGCCGTTTTGCACAAGGGGTTTTTGCACAAAAATAAGCAATGTGGATGGGGTTTTTTGCACAAAAACACTGTTTTGCGCAAGGTGAGGCATAAGGATCTTGTGAGAAATGGGGGTTTTGCACAAAAAACAAAAACCCATCCACAGTGCTTGATTTTCCACAAAAACCCCTTGTGAAAAAAACAGTTTGAATAAATTATGCAAATGAAGCCCAGCAAAATGCTAATCTGCACTTTATTTGCATAAGCTGCGCCGACAAACCCAGTAGCATAGACAAAGCCATAGTGTGCACATACAATGATTATATCCAAAGCCCATTGTTAAGGCTGCAGAGTTAAGTTCTAAAAAGTTAGGGAATGTCAGAATTGCCATCGTCCAGACATTTGCCATGAAAAATGTCAAACTCAAATGATTAAGTTTGACAAAGTTAGCAACTGAAGAGTTTTAAAGTGGCCTATTTTTAAGGATTACCTGGCCCATGTGAGCAGAACTGTAATATATACTTTAAAAACTATGCTGAAGTTGTATTAGGGTACTTCTAGACTACATGCCTCTGTCGCCAGAGGCATGTAGATTAGGCTACCCGACCTAGTAAAATGAAGCGGCGATTTAAATAATCGCCGCTTCATTTAAATTTACATGGCTGCCGCGCTGAGCCGACAAACAGCTGATCAGCTGTTTGTCGGCTCAACGCGATAGTCTGGACGCGCGGGTGTCGACATCAAAGGTATTTGTCGACCACCCAGGTAAACCTCATTGCAGGAGGCATACCTGGATGGTCGACAAATACCTTTGATGTCGACACCCGCACGTCCAGACTATCGCGCTGAGCCGACAAACAGCTGATCAGCTGTTTGTCGGCTCAGCGTGGCAGCCATGTAAATTTAAATGAAGCGGCAATTATTTAAATCGCCGCTTCATTTTACTATGTCGGGTAGCCTAATCTACATGCCTCTGGCAACAGAGGCATGTAGTCTAGACGTACCCTTAGAAGCATGTTTTCTTTCAAATTCCTCAGATAATATTAAATTAATGAACATTTTAAAATACTCACATTTTCTACAATTCTTTCCTCATCCACTCCTGAGTAATCAGAGTCATGTCAGCTACAGATTTGGCATCCTCCATTAGCCTTATGAGGTAGGAGACTTTATGCATATTTTGCCTTTATTTTTCATCTAAATTCTCCATCTGCCATCAGCCAACGGACTGGCACTTGTAAATTTCTTTCTTTTAAGGATATATTTCTTTGTTCTTGCAGAATAGAAGACTGGCTAGAGATAGAAGTTTAACAAAGGAGGCTTCTACTGATATACCTTGGTATACCCTTAGTTCATAAACTCATCTCGCAAAATACAGTGTATTCCTACTTAACACAGTTCACTGAAAATCTGCAAATTCAGTACTGTGTCCCCACAGTCAAACAGCCTGTGCTCTGAGGTCCCTAAACCTCCCCCTGCCCAAAAAATGTTTATATTCCTCACCACCTTTGGGCGGTAATGCAAATCTGGATTCTCCAATAACATGCCTATTACAATTTAATTAATAAATTAAACTCTCCAGAAAAAATATTTACAGTCAGAAACTCCAGGTGTCACCTCTGCCTTGGCTTTTTGTAGGCAGCTGCCTCCTGCTCTGCATCCTACCTCTTCAATTCCCAGCCCCTGGACCTCCTAAAATAATAAATCTATCAGTTGAGAAGGCTGTAACATTTTAGCTTGATTCTGGTTGGTGGGCTTGGTGCAAAGGTGGTAGCTAGAGACCTGTAAATTACATGAGATAAGATTAGAAAATGTGGTGGTCTCTTCTGGCTTTAAGCTCTAGGAAAAGGCAATCTCTAGACATCAGGCATACCTACAATGGAGCTGGACAGCAAAACTCCCTGGCCTAGAAGACATCCATACTAGCTAGCACTGATCAATGTATTACACTAAAAATAGAAGTGTGGCCACTACATCAGAAGCAATGGGAGGGGCTAGCCATCCTGAATATGTACCCATCTGAGTATGCAATGTGGCTAGGACCTCCCACCGTTTACTTCACTGAAGCTACACTACGCTATTTAGCACACAAGCTGTATCAGAGCTACCCTAAGTATGTCTCCCAGAGCCGGAATTTGCACTGTTCCACTCTCAGGGAATGTCTACAGAGCAAAGTTAGTTCAGGATACCAGAGGTATCTTTTGAAGGCATCTGCTATTTCGAAATATAGTGGATGCGCTATTTTGCCATCCCTGTAAATCTCATTGTACAAGGAGTGCAAATTGTGTAGCAACCTAATTTGACCTACTCCCACCTGATCCCCAAGAGGATAAATCTTTCCTTCTCCCAACAATAACTATCCTCTGAAAACACTGTAGCTAATGGGTCAATGTATGGGGCTCGCAAGTGGAAGGCTCCCCACCTTTATGGAATCATTGCCTTCTCTGTTCTTTCCTCATCTCACCTCTCATTGCTTCTTCTAAACTCTGCATCACCATATCTTTCCTCAGTCATGGTGCCATGCACAAGACTCCTTATGGAGCCCAGCATGGGGAGTGCTGGAGTATGACTTCAGAGAATCATTCTCTTATCCCCAGAAGGAGAACTTCACTTTTCAAAGGTTTCCTAGACCCCGATGGCGTGAGCCACCCACAAATCATGTGGCAGTGCATGATGCTAACCCCTCGGCCTCCAAAATGACCCACTTTCTGATTATACTATAATCCTGTGCCCTTAGGGAAGTCATTATAAATTGCCTCTGGATGTGCCTAGAACCAGCAAGAAATAAATATAAATATTGCTTTCAACCTCAAGAGCTGCCTTCTGATGATAAACTTCTTAATCATGTGCTAATGGCTCTTTCTGTCCGCTCTCCAAGTGCCAGAGTCTGCTGGCTCATGTTGCCTTGTATGCCCTTGTGTTAATTACTTTGACTAACTACAGGAAAGACTTATTAAATTTACTGAAGCCACTGTCCATAAACGAGTATCTTGCAATTCTTTTACACCAATAACCTGCATGAAGCCCTCTTTATTGCTGATAAGATGTAGGAAGCGGTCAGAAACTTTATTCCCAAAGAGCACAGGGAGAGCACAGGGAGAGCACAGGGCCTAGCAAGCCCTGGTTTGAGAACTGAAGTGGTGCATAAGCCTCATGTGTCCCCTTGCAGGAGTGAATTTTAGCCAACATCAAGACTATTCACATTTATCACTGAGAACAATGTGTAAACTTAGCAACTATCCACTAGTCACCATGCCACCAAAGTATCCATATGTTCAAGTTACATCCACCTTGCAGACTGCAGAATCCTTCCCGCAGCTTATGCAGTTGTTATGATGCCAACCATTCTTCGTTGCCAGTAGCGCCACCTTCATTTTATTCCAAGATGAAGAAAAGGGGATAGTGATATTGGGAGTAGGGTAGCTTTTAAGTTCCTTCCAACTCTGGGTATGGGGGAAAAAAAACTATCCAGATATGTCTGCTATATCTTTTTAAATGTCTGTGCATCTCTTGGTCAGATGTCTCCATAGCAAAATGAGTCTGAGTGCTTTCTAACTTGCCTCTTACACACTTTCTTTCCCATCTCAGCTGCAACAGAGTCATTGTCAAGGCTCACCTTTTTCTCTCTTCAGTTTGATCTTCCAATGGACTCCAATGGAATAATTAGTCTTTGATTGCTACTTGCTATGTTCATAACTCTCAGCCTGGCTGTCTCCATCAATCAATCGTGTTCCCTCAACAAGAGCAACAAAAATAAGTGTCCCATTAAGCACTATGAATTAGTGATGTTTGGCACCTCTGTTCCTATTGCTAATTCTCATCTTTCCTTCTTGCAAATGGCACTCACAAAAGGGAGGCTGCCCTTCTGTTAAAAAAAAAAACCCAGATACACTGTGTTTCAGGGCAGAGCGAAAACAAAGGAGCCTGACCTCCTGTCATTTCTATTAGGCTGTGTTCCCTCCAAGGGAGATGGCCCCTTTTATTACCAATCACTTACTGGGATTTCTTGCTACAGTTTAATATTAAAATGCTCTCATATCTTATCCAGCCAAACTATAAAGTCTAAAGAAAAAAGCTGTTTTCACCACAATGTAACTCGCTCACCAGAATAGAGCTGCTTATATACACAGCAAATACGTTTTCCATATTCATACCATGTCTCTGACCCGTGGAAGTATTTTTAGGGTCTTATTTCCTAGCCCCAAACATCCACCAGGGTCTATTACAATCAGAGTTTGTTGACCCATCAGTCATACTTCAAGGCTCATCTATGTTAGTAGCTGAGATATGTATAGCATTAGGGGCCTGGGGAGGAGGTAGCAATTGCACTTTGTTGACAGCTGTGTTTTGTGCAGGGGAGGTTGGTTCTCTGCTATTGCTGGACTTTTTGTTGTTGTTACAGATTGTAGTCAACATTTACAAAATTGCATGCCTAAAGTTAGACTCAATGAAATCATATGGTTTTCTCATTACAGCCGGTCCCCAACTTACAGATGCATCAACTTACAACCATCCACACTTACGACCAACCTCCCATTAACCCTGGTAATACAGCTGGTCCCTGACTTATGAATGCACCATCCACACACAGTGTGGCTGCATGTAACAGCATGTATTTCCGACTTATGAACAAATCAAGTTACGCCCAGGTGTTTGGAATGAAACCCGTTCGTAAGTCAGGGACCGGCTGTATTACCAGGGCAGGCACCTAACAGACACGTAGGCTGTGTCTACATTGGCACCCTTTTCCAGAAAAGGGATGCTAATGAGACACTTCGGAATTGCAAATGCCATGGGGGATTTAAATATCCCCCGCGGCATTTGCATGAACATGGCTGCCGCTTTTTTCCGGTTGAGGGTTTTGCCGGAGAAAAGCGCCAGTCTAAACGGGATCTTGCGGAAAATAAACCCTACTTTCAAGTAGGAATTTATTTTCCGCAAGATCCCGTCTAGACTGGCGCTTTTCTCCGGCAAAACCCCGAGCCGGAAAAAAGCGGCAGCCATGTTCATGCAAATACCGCGGGGGATATTTAAATCCCCCACGGCATTTGCAATTCCAAAGTCTCATTAGCATCCCTTTTCTGGGATTCTCAACCCAAAGGGGGAAAACAGGGTATCCAGTGGCTTTAAGATACCATTTCACCTTGTCAATCTTGGGCTTCTCACAGGTTGGGAAAGCTATTATCAGAACTTTGACAGGCCCTCAGAACTAACTCAGTTATGGTAGCCACCACCCGTAACAAGCCCTCCCACTCTGGACCTATTTCTAGCACATCCCATGCTCCAGGTCTTGCAGGGAGTACTCCAAAGACAGCCTTATTGCTATCCTCCACAGAATCTGAGCCTAGATAACGGTCTTGCGGAGAGAACTGCAGGTTTTAGGGCTTTTCATATGCTTCTCTGATTTTTTTTAAATGACACCTAAAAGGGTTTATGTGGGTGAGGTTCTTACTTAAGTATATGGATATTAAGTTTAAAAATAACACAGAGCAGCTATTTAAACAACATAGTTATACATTTATTCCAAATGCAGAAGAAACTGTGGAAGAATAAAAAGGAGCAAAAATTCTATTACATTAGACTGTTCAATGTGTGTGTACTGTAGCCTATAAGGCTAACCTGTTTTCTTACCTATGGATATATTTCCTATTACCCAGGTATAGAATAATTTAAATACTGGACCTGGGACAAGAATCTGTCAGTCCTCATAGTAATACCAGAAATTCATAAGTAATCTAAAAATCAGTATGAGACAGTGAGAAACACATGCAGAGAGTTGCTACTTTAACTAGGCACAGGCAATTCGACCACAAACATGCAGATAGCCACCTAGCAGCATTCAGCTGAATATGGTGTTATAATTCTGAGGTGTTTGGCATAATCTAGTACTACTCCTTGCAATAATACAATGAGAAACAGCAGCTTCAGCCCCAAGTAGCTATTCTTGAATACCAGTAAGTTTCCTTTTGACCATGAAAAAATAAAGCCATAACACTTTAGAAACAGCAAGCCAACATTTTCTAACAGCACTAAACAAAACATAGGTAGTATCATGGGGGCTGCTCACCATTAGTCCTCCTCTTGGTAGCTGTAGGAATTAACTGACTCCAGGTCTGACACCTCCTTTCTGCGACTTGCTGCATGCCCTCAGTCTCTTTCTGACTCTCAGCCAGGTAAGATGTTTTCCTCTATTGCTTAGCCCTCCAGCCAGGTCACATATATCCTCCCCTTCATACAATGGACTCAGCAGGTCTTCCTATTCACTCCCTGGCCAGTGCTACTTCTGCAGTGACCGGTAGGGGAACCCAGTCTGCCCTCTGCTCCAGGTTACAACTCCAGGACCCTTTACTCAGCAGCCAAGGTCTGTTCCATTCTGAATCTTACTTCCTTTCCCTGAGCCTTTCTTTCAGAGCCCCCCTTCTCTGAGTTTGCCAGCCCCAAAACTCCTACTAGAGAACAACTATAAGATGCATTCAGGGACGCTGTAGTCCCCAATACAACTCCTAGGGAGTGACTGCAAATTATTTACCTGCAACTCGTCTTCTGCTGCCAAATTCCTATCTTTGCAAACTCAGCTCAACTCTTTCCACCTCAGCTGGACTCCCTCAGTATTCAGTCAAGAGATTACTTAAACCACTCTATTCCCCTCATTTGTCTGGTTAACAAGCCCCTTCTTAGCCTACATTAACCCCTTCCAGGCCAGTCTCAGGTGAACCCCATTCTCCCCATCACAGATACCTAAATCAAAGTGGCCTAATTTTCAAAGGTGCTAAACACCCACTGACTTGCCCTGGTGGATTACTGCTCAAGTTAGCTGATAATCCTTTTGCTATAAAAAAATTTAATGCCTCATACCACCGTCCATTGTCACTTAAGTTGGGATGGTAAAAGCTTTCAGGAACATTGCATTTTTATTTTTCTGCAACTTGTCATGAATAATGTTAACACCAAAACAGAATTAGATGTGCAAGCACCTTAAAGAAGAAGGAGACCTTAGGCCCACAGCCCTGTTTTAAACAGAGAGAAAACAATTTTAACATGACATGTATGTAGAATGGATGTTTACTATTTCATTCAAACTACTAAATAAATAGTGTGACCATTTTTTCCCCATGCAGAATACAGGACACCAAGGGGGGTGGGGCCTGCTGGTGATTGGGGCTTTAGTCCAAAGTGGGAGACTGCGGTATACCAGGAGGAGGTCTTACATAAGGCCTATTCCAATACAAATAAGATGGTCACCCTATAAATGAAGCACTGAGGGCCTAGTCCCGTTTCCACTGAAGACAACAGAAAAACTCTTGACTTAGGCAACCGTCAACAAATCACTTGATGCTCTGTGCCTCCATTTGCCCAGTTTGTAAAATACTGACCTCCCTTTGCAGAGCATTTTGACTCCAACCCACAGAGGTATTTAGGCACCTAAGTCTCAGGCTGAGCCCCTAACTTCTGGTCTTAGGCTCCACTACAATCTACAAAACTCCCACTTAACCCTGTGGGCAGGGCTGCTGATGGGGGGGAAGGGGAAGGGGAATTTAGTGGGCAGCTGCCCTGAGACCCAGCAATTCAAGGAGACCCAGGGTTCCTGGCCGCCACTGACAGCCGGAACCCTGGGCTCTTTAAATCACTGCCTGAAGCACCGCACCGGGTGCTAAGCATGGCTCTGAGGGATGAGGGGAGTGCACCACACTCCAAGTGGCGCAATGGGCTGGCTCCACCCCTTCCACCTGAGAGCCACCTCTTCTGGGAGCATGGAGCTGCCCTCTTACCCCCACTTTGCCCAGAGTCCCAGGGCGGCTACTGGCACTCTTGCCTGTAGATGCCAAAACTTAATGAGGAAGTAAGTTTCCAGGGTAAAATTTCTCTTAGGTGCCTATGTTTGAGACAATAATGTACATGCTCTGAAGCAGAAACATAGGCAGTAGGGAGCTTGTACCCTGTCTCCCACCTCCGCCCCAGTGGGATTCACAAGCCAGAGGAAGGCAGGCAGATACAGCGGCTGGGCTCAGAGACTAGAGGAGGTGCTAATGGTGGTGGGAGTGATGATGACTTTTAGAACAGTGGGTAGAGTCCTCTCATGAGTTGGGAGACCCCGTTCAAACCCTGCGTCTCAAGGGAGTGTTCTAACCACGGTTGTATTGGATATTCCGATGTGGGACTCCCTCTCCTATTGCAGCAGTTCCACTCTGGGCTAAATAGTTAGAGCTGGCAAGAGAAGACTTGACTTTGTAACTTGGGATTGGGGCATCTGCTGGGCAAGTGGGAGAACCAGGGTCTAGCTCCCCCTATTCCCAACACTCATTCATTCTGTCTCCACAGTGGAACTGCTTCTGCAGCAAAGACCAAGGAAGTAGCTCAAGAGTTAGCGTGCATGTCTGAGAGGAAGGAAACCCTTCTTCAAACCCTCTCTCTGCCTCAAAGGGGAATTGAGCCAGAGTCTCCCACATTTCCCGGGGGAGTGCCTCCAAACCAATGTTTCCCAAACAGGGTTCCATGGATCATCATCATCAGGGGTTCTGCGAGAAATCGTGGAATAAATAATGCTGGCCGGGGCCTGGAGCGTCTGTCACGCCCTTCGCCTCCCGCCCTGGTGCTCGGATGACTTCTGCGCAGCTCAGCCAGGCTGCTGCACGGGAGCAAGAGGCCATTTGGGCTCCGCAAGTGAGAGGCAGGAGGGGGGGGGGGGGAAGAGAAAGAGAGTGAGGCAGGAGGGGGAGGATATTTGATATTTGAAAAAAAAAAAAAAAAAAAGATTAGATAATACAAAAAAAGACAGGAAAAATGCTCCAACATTTTTTCTTACAATGTTGGCTGACATTTTATTTATATATATATATATATATATATATATATATATACACACACACACACACACACACACACACACACACACACGGCTCGACAAATCTGCTTATCTACTCGCCTGTGGCGAGTAAATTTCAGCTGGTCGCCCCATTCACTGGCGATTCGCACATGCACAGTGCGGGGCTGCCTGGCGAGTGGTTTGCAGGGCTCGCCAGCCACGCGGTTCTACACTCTGTGCATGCGCAGATCGTTCTGTGCATGCGCAGATCGCTCTGCGCCGGCTCCTCCGGGTTGTAATCTACTCGCCACAGGTGAATAGATTACGTTATTTGTTGAGCCCTGTATATAACAGCTCTTTACAAATAAATTTTCTTGAAAAAATTTAGCAGTAATTGAATTGTGCTCCCCTCTGTCAACTTTTTCTAGCCATGCAAACGTTTTCATAGGTGGGGTTCCTCGGAATATGAAAAATTATTTTAGGGGTTCCTCATGGGAAAAAGGTTGGGAATCACTGCTCTAAACATTGGGCTAAAAGTGATAAGGCGGATAGCGGTACCACCTCCTCTGCTGGCTATCCAGTGTGGAGTGAAACAGGTTTAACCAGTGAGGTGGCAAAATTTGCAGATGATACTAAACTGCTCAAGATGGTTCAGACCAAAGCAGACTGAAGAGCTTCCAAAAGATCTCTCAGAACAAAGTGACTGGGCAACAAAATGGCAAATGAAATTTAATGTTGGCAAATGTAAAGTATTGCACATTGGAAAAAAAATAATCCCAACTCTATGTACGATATAATGGGGACTAATTTAGATGCAACTACTCAAGAGAGATATTGGAGTCATTGTGGATAATTCTCTGAAAACATCCACTCAGTCAAAAAAGCAAACAGAATCATTAGGAATCATTAAAAAAGAGATGGAGAATAAAATTGAGAACATCTGATTGCCTCTATATAAGACCATGGTATGACCATATCTTGAATACTGCGTGCAGATGTGGTCGCCTCATCTCAAAAATATATATTGGCATTGGAAAAGATATATTGGCATTGGAAAAGCTTCAGAAAAGGGCAACAAAAATGATTAAGGGTTTGGAACAGGTCCCATATGAAGAGAGATTAAAAAGACTGGAACTTTTCATCATAGAAAAGAGGAGACTAAGGGAAGATATGATGGAGGTTTATAAAATCATGACTGGTGTGGAAAAAATGAATGAGGAAAAGTTATTTACTTGTTCCCATAACATAAGAACTAGCAGTCACTAATGAAATTAATAGGTAGCAGGTTTAAAACAAACAAAATGAAGATTTTCTCCACACAGCGTACAATTGGCCTGTGGAACTCCTTGCCAGAGGAGGTTGTGAAGACTAGACTTTAATAGGGTTCAAGAGAGAACTAGATAAATTCATGGAGAACTAGATAAATTCATCAATGGCTATTAGTCAGAGTGGGTAAGAATGGTGTCCCTAGCCTCTTTCAAACACTGGAAATGGGTGACGGGAGGGATTGCTTGATGATTCCCTGTTCTCTTCACTCCCTCTGGGCATCTGGCATTAGAAGACAGGATACTGGGCTAGATGGACCTTTGGCTGTTCTTATAGATTCTTATGTTCTTTAACTCAGTGCCACGAGAAAATACTTAGGTGCCTAAACTGCCTGGCTTCAGCAGCCAAGAGCCTGTTCTTGGATTGCTAAGCAGAGTTAGGCATTTCCCCTCAGCCTGGACTTTCACATAACTGGATGAGAGGGGCAGAGCTTAGCACATACCTTATTTTCAGCATCTCCTGCTAGGTAGCTTAAGCGGGGAGCTTAAGCACACTGGCTTTTCAGGATCACATTCTGAGGCACCTGTCTCTCCATTTTCATGGTACAAGGAGTGTGGCTACCTGAGACTCGGGCTTTATAGATCCCTTGTTCCTGAGATTTTCTAGACACCTAAGAGTTAGGTGAAGTGACAGTTCACTGCAACACCTCTGTCCCTCTAAGCCTTAGGCTTTCTGAAGAAGTGATATAAGAACTAGCTATTGTTAAATGATACAGGATCTGTCACTAACCCCAGCTCAGTGTTAATGCTTCCCATTCAGCTGACTTATTTTTTTTCCACATCTACCACTTTTGTTACCTTGTTTGGAATAGGAGCAGAGGTTTTCACTGGTTTCAGTTGGCTTCCAGTGTGTATGCACACTTAGGGTGACATTCAAGTGTCCTTAGCATTGGCCTCACTCTGTTTCCATTAAAAAGTCAGTGGTAAAATTCCTGTTGATTTCAATAGGCACAGAGGTAGGTCAGTGCTGAGAGCTTTTGTAAATGCCACTCAGAGTCTTTGCTGCCAGCCAGCCACTCTATTAGTATGTGTGGTATTTGCATTCCAGCTGCGGCAGCTGGATTCAAGAATGGATCTGTTTGTCTACCTGCCTGCCTTTCTTTTTATTCTGAATTGACATTTATCACTTGGTCAGCCCCTGGAGCAGAGTAAGATAACACAGTAGAAAAGTTCCTGCACTCTCTCTTTTGCTGCAACTTCCAAAACTCCTGCTGCCAGAAAAACTGCATGCGTGGAGATCTAAGGGCATGTCTACACTGCCACCCTAGTCCGAACTAGGGTGGCTAATGTAGGCATTTGAACTTGCAAATGAAGCCCGGGATTTAAATATCCCGGGCTTCATTTGCATGTTCCCGGGTGCCGCCATTTTTAAATGCCCGGTAGTTCGAACTACCTGCCCACGGCTACACACGGCACAGACTAAGTAGTTCAAATTAAAGCTCCTAATTCGAACTACCATTACTCCTCCTGCAATGAGGAGGAGTTAAGGTACCCTGGGTTTGAGTAGTAGGTAGGGACAGGCTGTAGGCTAGAATTTGTAGCCAGAGCCTATTCTCACTGTAGCTCTAAACGTAAGTTTGTTACTGTTTTTTTCATCCTTAGTCAAAGCACCAGTAAGATCACAGTGTACACTATAAATAAAAATAGACTATTAAAGATTATGCTGAGCTTGTGGCTGCATTTCTTACAAATGAGGAATTAATCAGTTTCAGAAGTGCAAACCTTTCTTCAAAGCTAAGAACCCAAGTATGAACAAGGCCCAATACCTTTTCTCATCATTTTGGTAGGAGAGGAACAGAAACATCTTTGCATTTCTCTCTCAAGAACAGAAAATCTTTAAGTAATTTCAAGTACAGAAATTCAACCAAATGTATGGATCATGTCTTCCAGACTTCACATTTAGCTATTGTTTGTTTGTAAAGCAATAACAAAATCTTGTTGAAGTTTTCCTTTCTCTGTAAATCTTTTATCTGTGCTGCACAGTCATTTACTTTACTTTCTCCAGCTAGACTTGAATCATCTAACCTCATTGACTTTATCAGATGGCACCAAGAATAAGATCTGCTATCTGTGCTGCTGGTTTTATTTGTTTTACATTTGACTCCATGTTGTCTGAAACTGCTATTAATGTCCCTTTTCTTCTGGCATATAACCAAAATCTTCTTATAATAAAGAATAGCATCTTGTGTGTCTCTGACTACAAAAGATAACTACAGTAATTATTTCCTTCTTTACCTCTGTCCTTTTTATATGGCCCATTTCCATTTTCTGTATTTACTAAATTAACATAATTAATCAAACAGTTGATAAAAGACGTGTAACTCAAATCCCTTACTTTGATATTAGAAAGACTAAATGGGTGAGATCTTTCGTTGGACCAACTTCTGTTGATGAGTGAGACAAGCTTTTAAGCTTTTTCAGATTTCTTCTTTAGGTCTTGGGAAAAGTCACAGCTAAATATAAGATCAAACAGATAGCATAGCATGAGTAGCTAGCATGTATTCTAAGGGCACAATCAAGGTGAAGTGAGGCTAGAGGGTTACAGCCTAGAATGGTTAATAAGCCATTAATCTACTGTCTTTCTTAAAGGCTTGTCTTCGTATACAGTTCTATAGAAGTCAGTTGCACCATAGTAGTGCTCTAATAAATTGAATACTATGCTAATGGAAGAGCTTTCCCATTGGTATAGTTAATCCACCTCACCTAGAGGAGGGCTTCCATCAACATAGTGCTGTCCACAAAAGGGTTTAGATCAGTATAACTATGTCACCCAGAGGTATGAATTTTTCACATGCCCGAGGGTGCTTCTACACAGCAGGGCTTAGCTCAATTTGCGTAGCTTATTTAGAACTATGTCAGTTGCATATCTTACTTTGAAATAGCTTATTTTAAAATAGGGAGCATCTACACAGCACTTATTTTGAAATAGAGCACTCTTCCTCTGACTTCCTTACTCCTCGTACAATGAGGGTTACAGGTGTCAAAGTAAGAAGTCCTCCAGCTTGACAGTATTTTGAAATAACCGCCTGCTGTGTAGGCGCGGATTAAGTTATTTATGAATAGCACTAATGATTTTGAAATAGCTTTGCAGCATAGACGTATCCTGAATGACATAGTTATAATCAATATAGGTCTGTAATGTAGACCTACTCTTTAGACCATGACCATTAGTATCTAGAAAGGTTATGAATTTAAGCTTTCCTTCCAGGCTAATCTTTTGAAAGTTTTCCATGGGTATTTTGATACGGCATTTATGGAGTAGTGTAGTATTATTCAAATATATCACTCGTATATGTAAACAAAGAAATATTGGCCTCAAGAATCTTTTTTTTTCCATTATATATGTATAACATTTTGCTATATTTCAGGTATTAAATATTTTCAAGAAAAAAAGATTTGGCTAGAAACAGTATGGTGGAAATAGTGGGATATGTACTTATCCTTCAAAAGAGGAATTTATTATGTTTCCACAGCAATTCTTCTTTTGCAATGGCCTGTTGACACTCTCCAAGGGGCTGACGAGATGCATATGCACGTAAATCACTATATATAGATGTAAAAGGTAAGGTGATGTACGTTCCAAAGATAATTTGCCACTCAGTGTCCATTAACATGGTGAAAACACCACACACTAGTTTTCCAGAGTTGGGAGGGGAAATGCATTGTACTAAAAGTGACATTTGAATGTTTAATACCGGGGGGGGGGGGTTAAAATCCCACTTCCACTGCCAATTTATCTATCTCATTTGGATTGCACATGAACTAGCTACTCACTGAGACAATGGCTACCTTTGTTGGGAATGGGCCACTAAACTGGATGTTGTTGGCATTGATTCTGAAGCATCCAGCATCTCATAAACCTAATGATCTAAGTTACACACTGAATTAGGCATAGAAGAATTGAACTTTGTGGTCTCTACAGGTGAACATTTTCAGATCCCATTGCAGTAGAGTACTTAGACATTCTTGAATTGCATTGACTTTAGTGGGACTCAAGCATGCACTGGAACTTTGCCAAATAGAAACAATATGCTGAATTAGGGCCTAAAGAGGAGGAATGGCTACCCCATAAGAACTTTCCAGGTCTCTGTGAGTAGATGGGTAAAGTTATCTTAATGTTCATTTACCCAGATCTGTCATCACATACAGATAACTCAGTTGAATCTCAAATCAAGCCAGCTGAATACAGAAGATGGATCTAACAGCTTCAAAATGGGTGTTTGTCATCTCTCCATTGCCATAAAGACGACAACAGCCACTGGTCCTACCAATACCACATGTGCTTGCCACTCTCTGCTCCAGGGGCAGGGAACCTTTTTTGAGTCAGGGGCCACTGACCTACAGAAAAACCAGTCGGGGACCACACACAAGTGAGAAGCAGGAAAAAAACCCACACTGTGGCCCCTGACTGAGAAGAAGAAAGACACTCCGCACATTCCCCTCTCACACCAGAGTCTAGAGGGGCCCAGCCTAGTAGGTTGTGTGCTCCAGCCCCACAGGGGAGGGTCAGCAGGGGGACTAGAGTGCCAGCACAGGCTCCCCTATAGTGGAGGCAGCCTAGAGCCTCGGAGGCCAGATCCACGCAAGCCAAGGGCCACATCCAGCCCCCAGGCCTGAGGTTCCTCAACTCTGGCTTGGTTTCCTTGAAGCTAAATACATTGTTAATGATTTAGAGGGGCTTGAAAACAGAGGTCCCATCAGTTCCAGTTATTACTATGGCCTGGTGTACACTATAAGTTTGATCTCCCTGGTCTGGCACCCTTGGGACCTGAGCTGTCTCGAACCAGGGAGTTTGCCAGACCACGGGAGGTCAGTGCTCCTCTGATGGCTGCCCGCTCCTGGGTTCCTCTCCCTGGAGCTCCCTCCCCTGGCCTGGCAGGGGCTTTTCACGCTGCTGCCGCAGGCTACCTCAGCATCTCCCAGGGCTCCCAGCTAGGACCACCAGGCTTCTACAGCCCCGCTGCCACAAGGTGTTCCCCAAAGAGGCTGCCAGGCCACCCCATCCCTCTGATAGGGCTGGCCCAGCTGTGGCTGATGATTCTCTGGGGTTCCCCAGTGGGGCTGCCTGCCTCTGCCAGCCCCACTTCAGCTGGGACATGCTCAGCCAGTGCTGCCCCCTCACCCCAGCTCCACTGCCACTGGGGGTTTCCCAGGGTTCTGACAGGGGCCTCCTGGTTGCCGCCAGCCCTGCTGCTGCCAGGATTCCTCAGCTGGGGCTAGGGCTCCCCAGCTACTTGGCTCATCTGACACTGAGGAGTTCCCTGCCAGGGCAGGGGCTCTCCAGCCATACCTAGTCCTGTTGACATTGGGGATTCCCCAGGCAGGTTCCAGTCCTGGCCTTAACGGACCACAGATGTTGCTGGACCAGAAAGTACTGGATTTGGGAGGTTCAACCTGTACAGGATTAGGTCAATATAAAGCAGCTTATCTTGACCTATCACTGTATGAGTCTCTACTAAATTTTTGTTCCCGTCAACATAACTGCCCTGACAATTTAGCTCCCTGTCCTCATGACAGAGTGAATGTCAATATAGTTAGGTCAACAGTGTCATAGACACTGTTGTTTATATAGGCTGTTACTGGTTTCCAAAAGTCATTCCACAATGCACTGTGTTGTTTCAGGCCAATTCCACATGCCAAATACACATGGAAGCATTGGAACTTAACTTCATTTACAATTTTGGGACCCATCACAAATTACGAATAAAGACATTACCCGGCTAGCACACTACCTTCCATGTCCTAACGATTTAACCAACCAAACAATGGGTACTTAAGAACAATTTTCACCTTTTCTATCAGCTACATATAACATGAACACTCTAATTCACTATTTTTCCCTTTCTTCTCCTCCCTCCCTTACTCTATTTTGGAACTGGACTTTTAATATGCCATTCATTTGAAGAAGTTGGTTGTATCTACAAAAGCTCATGATACCATTTACATATTTTGTTAGTCTTTAAGGTGCTGCAAGACTATTTGTTGTGTTTTAAGATTTTCCACAATGACAAAATAGTCAATACAAAAAGCATCTGGTGAGAACATGCACCACTGACACAAGAAGCATAATGTGGACACGCAAAACAATTTACTTCAGTGGCGGTATGCTGACATAACTCACGTTGACATAATTTTATAGCACAGCCACACCCTAAAAAGATAGACTTGAGTTCATTTCACATATTTAGCAGATATGCAAAATCTTCTACCATTCCTTAGAATCTTGAACTCTATTATTTCATGATCACTTTCACCTAAGCTGCCTTTCACTTTCAAATTTTCAACCAGTTCCTCCCTATTTGTTAAAATCAAATCTAGAACAGCTTCCCCCCCACTAGCTTTCTCAACCTTCTGAAATAAAAAAAAAATGTTTCCAATGAAGTCCAAGAACTTATTGGATAATCTGTTCCCCACATATGTCTGGATACTTCAAGTCCCCCATCACCACCAAATCCTACGCTTTGGATGATTTTGTGAGTTGTTTAAAAAAAAAGCCTCATCCACCTCTTCTGCCTGTAGTAGACCCCTAGCATGACATCACCATTATTTTACCCCTTTTAACCTAACCCAGAGACTCTTAACAAGTCTGTCTCCTATGTCCATCTCCACCTCAGTCCAAGTGTAAAGATACCTTATATATTAAAGTAACACCTCCTCCCTTTTTTCTCCGCCTATCCTTCCTGAGCAAGCTGTACCTTTCTATACCAATATTCCAGTTGTGTGTATTATTCCATCAGGTCTCTGTGATACCAATTATGTCATATTTGTGTTTATTAGCACTTCAAGTGCTTCATGCTTATTACCTATATTGCTTGCATTTGTATACAGATGTCTAAGATACTGATTTGATCTTGCTTCCCAGTACTGCCTTGTTCCTCCTTTATCTCTGCTGTTATAGCCCATGCTCCCTTCCATTTCTGACCTATCTCCCAGGTCTCCATGTTTTTCACTTATCTGTGGGCTTTGTTCACCTGCCCCCATTGAACCGAATTTAAAGCCATCCTCATTAGGTTAGCCAGTCTGCATCCAAATACACTCTTTCGCTTCCTCGAAAGCTGAAACTCCATCCCTGTTTAGCAGTCCTTCTTGGAACAGCATTCCTTTATTTTTAAAAAACTCGCAAATCTAAGGTAGTCCCAATCCAAGTGCCTTCCTCTCATTTCCCCATGCTAATAAGGCAGAACTCCACCACAAACTTTAAAAAATACTAATTATATGCATACTTTGGGACAATATTGAATCCTTGTGATCAGTGACTGAAAAACAATACATAATAGGGTATTTGTGCAGTGCAAATATGAAAGTAAAATCCAGAAGCAAACAGTGTAATGTTTCTGTTTCAATTCATTCATATTCATAGATTGCATGTCTAATTAAACACTGGAAGCCAGGGGCCTGATTTAGCAGAAATCAAATCCTGAATTTGTCAGCAAGGACTTTCTTCATTTTAAAGACACCATAATAGAGGGTCAACTTAAATGTATATCCCAAATTTTAAAACATAGTAAGAGAACCAAAGAAAGAGCTACTGTGGCTTAACCAAGTAAAAGAAGCAGTGAGAGATTTAAAAAAATCATTTTAAAAGGGCAAGTTAAATCCTAGTGAGGAAAATAGAAATGAGTATAAAATCTGGCAAATGAAGTACAAAAATATTATTAGGATGACCAAAAATTTTTTTTGAAAAACAGCTAGCCAAAAAACTCCAAAAGTAATAGCATTTTTTTAAGTACATCAGGATCAGGAAGCCTGCTAACCAACTAGTGGGGTCCCTCAGTAATCAAGGTGTTAAACTAGCACTCAAATGATAAGACCTTTGAGTGCAGAAAAACAAAAAATTCTTTGCAACTGTCTTCACAGATGAAGATGTGAGAGATTCCCAAACCTAAGCCACTGTTTTAAAACAACAGTTGTGAGGAACTGTCCATGATTAAGGTGTCATTAAAGAAGGTTTTGGAACAAATTGATAAATTAATCAGTAATACATCACCAGGACCAAATGGCATTCACCCATGAGTTCTGAAGGAACTCAAATGTAAAATTGCTTAACTACTAACTGTGGTGTGTAACCTATCATTGAAATAAGCTTCTGTATCAAATAATGCTGGGTAGCTAATGTGTTGCCCGTTTTTAAAAAGGGTTCCAGAGGTCATCCCGGCAATTACAGGCTATAAGCTTAACTACAGTACTGGGCAAACTGGCTGAATCTATAGTAAAGAACAATATTGATAGAAATATAGAGTAACATAATTTGTTGGGTAAGTGTCAACATGGTTATAGTAAAGAGAAATCATGCCTCATCAATCTCCTAAAATTCATTGAGAGGATAAATAAGCATGAGGACAAGGGGATCTAGTGGATATAGTGTAATTAAATTTTTAGACAGTCTTTGACAAGGTCTTTCACCTCCATGGTCAGTTTTCAGAATGGAGAGAACTAACTAGTAGTGTTCCCCAAGTTCTGAACTGGGACCAGTATTATTCAATATATTCATAAATGATTTGGGGAAAGAAATAAACAGTGAAGTGGCAAAATTTGCAGATGATGCAGAACTGCTCAACATAGTTAAATCCCAAGAGACCATGAAAAGCTTCAAAAGGATCTCACAAAACTGGGTGACTGGGCAACAAAACAGCAGACAAAATTTAATGTTAACAAATGCAAAGTACCACACCAGGGGCGGCCAAACCATTCTGGCAAAGAGGCGAGATATCAGTGAATCCAATGCAAAGAGGAGTCCCTGGTCGCGTTTGGTGAAGCAAAAAAAAAAAAAAAAGTCTCCCCCTTTAAGAAAACACATTTAGAGGATTTTTGGCCGCATCAGGCTTCCACCAGCTGACGCCATCTTTAATTCTCCATCTTTAATGGCCACCCTGCCCAGGTCAGCACAGGAAGCCAGGAGGAGAGGGCTGTTTTTGGGAGGTGCAGGGGTGGCTTTACCTGCCACGGGAGAGGGGGGAGCTTCACGAGCCGCACCCTGGGGGGAGGGGAACCGTGGGTTGGCCACAGCTATACTACACATTGGAAAACAATTTCAGCTGTACACATCATATGATTTACAGTTAGCTAAATTAGCTGTTACCAATCAAGAAACAGATCTTGGAGTCATTGTGGATTGTTTTCTAAAAAAATCCACTCTGTGTGCAGCTGCAGTAATAAAAGACAGAATGTTGGAAATTATTAAGTAAGGGATGGATATTAAGACAGAAAATATCATATTTCCCCTGTATAAATCTATGCTACACTCATGTCTTGATCACTGTGTGTAGATGTGGTTGCTTGATCCACATCATATATATAGTAGCACAGTGTCCGAGAGTCTGTAATGCTGAAATGCTGACTGTTCCCTCTGGGCAGTGCTGTTGCTGAAATGTTGGCTGTTCCCTCTGGGTGGCCCGTGTTGCATGGGGAGTGCGGGGCCCAAATGGCCGCTTGTGCCGCTTGCTCCCCTGTGGTGGCCTGGCTGAGCGACGCAGTAGTCAGCTGAGCGCCACAGTGGGAGGTGAAGGGGGGCTGGGTGGTGACATACAGCGTGACAGTGACTCCAGGCTCTGCCCCCAGCCGTGAACATCACCGCCCCGCCCCCCTTTGCCTCCCGCCATGGCGCTTGGCTGACTTCTGCGCCACTCAGCCAGGCGGCCGCATGGGAGCAAGTGGCGCAAGCTACCGTTTTGGGCTCCACACCCCTCATGCAGCACGGGGAGTGCAGAGCCCAAATAACCATTTGGGCTCCACGGTCCCCCCCAAATGAGAGGCAGGAGGGGGAGGAGAAGAGAAAGAGAGAGACAGAGAGAGAGACAGGAGGCAGAGGAGAGCTGAGAGAGGGGAGGGAGAGGCAGTACGAGCAGGAGAGAGGGAGATGGAGTGAGACCGGAGGCTCAGGAGAGAAGACAGACGTGGAGGAGAGACCTGAAAATCCCATCTTATGATGGACTAATTGGCTAGTCATATATATATATAGTAGCCCAGTGTCTGAGAGTCTGTAACACTGAAATGCTGGCTGTTCCCTATGGGGGGCGCTGTTGCCTAAAATACTGGCTGTTCCTTCTGGGTGGCACTGTTGCCTGAAATTCTGGCTATTCCCTCTGGGCGGCCCGTGTTGCATGCGGAGTGTGGGGCCCGAACGGCCACATGCTGCCCCGTGGCGGCCTGGCTGAGTGGCGCAAAAGTCAGCCAAGCGCCACAGCAGGAGGGGAAGGGGGGTGGGGCGGTGATGTGCAGCATGACAGCGGCTCCAGGCCCCGCCCTCCTTCACCTCCCGCCATGGTGCTCGGCTGACTTCTGCGCCACTCAGCCAGGCCGCCACGTGGGAGCAAGTGGTGCAAGTGACCGTTTGGGCTCCACGCTTCCCATGCAGCATAGGGATTGCAGAGCCCAAAAGGCCATTTGGGCTCCGTGGTCCCCTGAGTGAAAGGCAGGAGGGGGAGGAGAGCTGAGAGGGAGGGGGAAGCAGTAGGAGAAGGAGAGAGAGAGAGAGCAAGAGACCGGAGGCTCACGAGAGAAGACTGTCATGGAGGAGACACCTGAAAATCCTGTCTATCCTGTCTTATGATGGGCTAAGTGTGTGTGTGTGTGTGTGTGTGTGTGTGTGTGTGTGTGTAGGAATTAGAAAAGGTTCAAAAAAGGGCAACAAAGATGAGACAGGATATGGAAAGACTTCCATATGAAAAGAGATTAATAAGACTGGGACTTTTCAGCTTGGAAAAGAGATCACTAAAGGGGCATATAATAGAAGTCTATAAAATCGTGAGTGGCATGGAGAAAGTAGGTAAGTATTATTTACTCCTCATAATACAAAAACTACAGGTCACCTAATGAAATTAATAGGCAGCGGGTTTAAAACAAACATAAGGAAATATTTCTTCACACAGTGCACAGTCAACCTGTAAAACTCTTTGAAAGAGGATGTTGTGAATGTTCATCTAGTTGTTTTTTGAACTCTGCTATAGTCTTACGTTCAAGGAGCATAGGTCTTTCAATGGTTGTTACTCAGGATAGGTAGGCATGTTGTTCCTAGCCTCTCTTTGCCAGAAGCTGGGAATCGGTGACAGGGGATGCATCACTTGATGATTTCCTGTTCTGTTCATTCCCTCTGGGGCATCTGGCTTTGGCCACTGTCAGCAGAGAGGACATGGCTAGATGGACCTTTGGTCTGACCCAATCTGGCCGTTCTTATGTTCTTTAAAAGGAGACTATTTACAACCAGAAATCAAGGAAAAACTAAGGGGAGAAGGAGAAAATTCAGCCAGTCTGGACTCAACTCAGTTCTATGATTGTAGTCAAGCTTAGAGAATATCGATGACATATTAAAAGTGCCAGTTACAACAAAATCATATTTAAAATATCTAGTTCTTACACAGTTATTTTATCTATAAATATCCACGCACTTTACACATGTGATAAGTATTATTATTGTCATGGTGTGCATGAAGAAACTGAGTCAAAGAGATGAACTAAATGTCACTGGAGGAGCTGGGAACAGAATGTAAGTCTCCAGACTGTCAATTCAGTGTCCTATCCACTGTGCCACTACAATAGAAATCTGCCTGTGAGCTTCTGTCTTATACCAGACCCTCTCCCTCCTCTAGTCCCAGTTCTCCTAGTGGATATTTATATCACAGTAAAGGCAGTATAACAACACTATCAGGTATGTTATCCTGAATGCCAGGCAATAAGAATTCATAATCTGTCCCTCCCCAAGCATTCTTTTCCCAAAGCACATGTCTATGGGAAACTGAGCTTTAGACCTTGTTCTCTGAGGTCCTGAGAGTTCTTTACATTCTCTTATAGATATACCTGTCTCGGTTCCATATATTTTGTTTAGTGAGAGTGTGAAAATCAGAGTCATAACATTTTTGTATGAACCACCAAAGCATGGTTTGTCTTAGAGTTGGGAATGTTTTCAGACTTTGCTTTCCCCCCTCCCGCATGCATGATACTCTGTCAAAAATTGTCACAGGGACTCTATTGAGTGTGATTTACTGCAATGATTTATTGAACTGAGCAATGGCACACCTGCCACTAGACACGTTTTTGCTTCCTGACTGCAATTAGTCTTCATATTGCCACAGAGTTCTTCAGCTGCCCGGCCAATACTATCCCAACCTAACAAAAAAACCCACTCTCTTATCATAGGGCAACATTTACATTTTTCACATGCTGCTTTCCAGTCGTCTCTTTTACTCCAAGATTGCATTTGCTTTGGGGACATGTACCTGCTACAAGGGAGAACAGACAAGCATCACACACAGGGCTGTCTGGTGGTGGCTCAGATGTAACCTTTATGTTCTGCTGGATTAGAACAATGTTACATGACATTTCTGAGCCGATGATTTTAAAGATAACATCAAAGAGTTCCCATAACAAAAAAAATGAATATTTCCATCTATACAGCTATTTCCTGACCTTCACAGGGTTAGATTTTGGCTTTAAGACCAGATCTTAGCAAGGAGTGGTGAATAAGTTTCACCACCTCAGTAGTGGCCCTGGGAAGTGTTGTATGTCAGTGGGCTTGTCTACAATTATAGCGCTGCAGTAGCTCGGCTGCACAACAGGAGCACTTAAGGAAGACGCAGCCTATGCCAGTGGGAGAGCTTCTCCTGCCTGTGTAGGTACTCCACCTCCCCGAGAGGCAATAGCTATGTTGAAGGGAGAAGCCGTCCCATCAGCATAGTGCTGTCTGAATCGGGAGTTTGGTTCACATAACTGAATCCTTGTGGGACATGGGCTTACAACCCCAATCACAATGTCACAGCTACTCTGGCCAGCAAGTGAAGGGTACAATCATAGCTCTGCCCATTCCCCAGTGGCTCCATTTGGGGATGAAGGAGGAAGCAACTCAGGCCATGCCAAAGATCGATCTTCTGGCGTTCGATTTAGCAGGTCTAGTTAAGATCCTCTCTATCAAACGCTGAAGGTGGCTCTGGTCAGCACTGGTACTCTTGGCAGTCACGAGAAGTACAGAAAACTGATGGGAGCATTTGCTCTGTGAAGATGGCACCAAACTCAGCTTAAGGTAAGATGACTCCAGCTACATATTTTTCACAGTTGGAGTTATGCACCTTATCCCGACTTTCCAAGTCTAATGTAGACCTAGCCTCAGTTGTGCTTGCTCCACAGCCCTGGACCCAATGTTTGTGAAACCTACGTAGGGATGTATGGGGAATCCTTGCTCCCTGTGCAGGAAAACAATCCAAGCTAGCCTATAGAAATTAGAGGTGTATTTGTCCATAGAAACTAGAGAATGGACAGTCTTACCTGGCCCATTTCCTAAGGCAAAGCTGATTTGAGCCCTATAAGCAGTTTTCTTGTTCTTTGCCATTATGATTTAAGTGTCTCAAGGGAGGCATCTGAGCTGCAATACATCTGCTCATGATAGCCGGATTTTTGTCTGGGAGGTCAAACATACAGTCCAAAGGCCAAGGCCTAAAGATTCATTCCCATCCAGGGTTAATTCATGTTGAGTTCCTTTGTAAATATCTAAGAATTATGTTGATTCTTCTGGAATTTAACTCAGCCCCCTCTAATCCAGTCAGTGGATGTTATTAAGCTACAGCATCTCAAAGCATTGTCAACATTTGCCTGCATTTCTTCCTCTCTTTGCCTCACCCATCATCTGAAGAAGTGGGCTGTGCCCATGAAAGCTCATAATGCCATCTACATGTTTTGTTAGTCTATAAAGTGCTACCAGACCATCCATTGTGACAGGGGAGCCAGAGTTCTTTTCATACTACCCAGGGGGCTTTTCAGAAGCTTAGTATCTCATTCACATGAATTAGTTTTTCCATTCCCACTAGCCTGGTGCTGCTTAAAGGCTGTGGTAGGCTCAATGCTATGAAGCACCTTCACAGGAGGAAACAGAGCCCCATTACACATCTGTTGCTCAAAGAAAGTCTTACTAGTTAGCTTACTCAGAAGCTGGACAAAAGCATGAATTTTATACAGTGGGACTCCAGAGCTGCTGGCAAACGGGCAGGAGATTTCAATGTACTGTTGATAAACAGAGAAAAAAAGAGAGGAAATGAATCCAGCTGGGAAAATAGCACTTGACAAATCTCAGTCTAGAAAAAAAACAAAAAAAACAAAGAATGCTTGTTTTCTCTGATGCTTACTGCCCAGGATATAGTATGTTTTGCATTCAACAAGCACAAATCACTAATAAAACCTGCACCTTTCATAGCTCTGATGGCTTTTGGGCAGATCCTGTCATGGCCCTGTGCACATGTGCAGGGGTACAATGGTGACTTAGATCTCCCTCCCATGTGGTATCTTAGATTGGTCCCCTGTTGTGTGTGGGGGGGAGGGGAGCGAGGCTAGTAGGGCTCAGGTGCTAGTGTTTCATCCTCACACGCATGGTAGAGATTGGGCTCTGCCCTTCTCTCTCCCCCCCCCCCCCCCCCCCCACACACACACACTTCCAATGGGCTGGTTAGCATAGCTGAGCTGGTGCTGATGGGTAGTAATTGGCTCTGACAGTTCCCCCTGGAGGCTCAGTGGGGGAGCAGGAATGGAATGATGGTTCTTTGAGGCATAATGACTTGCCAGAACTTCTCCTGTGATAACCCCTGATGCTAGGCTATAGAAGAGTTTTATAGTGCTGCTCATCACCATAATATCCAACAAAAAGGGACAATCTGCTCCTTCATATGATGTCCCTTTTCCCCTCCATTTCATCTCCAGCATTTAGCTCATTTATCCCTGGCACAAATCCATTTGGCACTTTGTTTTGGGTTGGTTCAGATGATCTTTGAGAACTTGTCTTCCTCTGAGGGACATGGGCTACTGCACGTTTAATAATAAAGCATTGCTTAGCATGCAAGGAGTGAAGAATGGCACAACTCTCCTCTCTCCAGCCACAAGTGCTAACTAAAGGTACATGCCAATTAAATCCATAAAATACAGTTTAACATTGTTATTGCAGCTGTAAGCAAGTAGATATTTCAGCCTGAGTTTGGTTTTCAAGACAACAGGTTACAAAGCTAATACCTCAGGAGATTCTTTTGTCATAGCCCCTTTCTTATTTCAAAAGCACCCCCACGTCATTACTACCATGCATAAAGGCGCTTGAGAGCTGTGGCATGAAGCAGAGGTCACTTTTAATGCACAGATCAAAGCCTGGAGATAAATAAGGCTACGGGGATCTGGGAAAATATCCTGCATTTCCTTAATTGCTTTTTCTCCCTAGTCCTCTTTCTCCATCTGAATATTTAATGACAAGGACCTTCTGAAATTTTCAGGCAGGAGGGCAAGAATCAAGATGTAGGCACTTTCTGTTGAGTGTTTCAAGTCTGCTTAATCCCTGAAAGAGGTTCTGTGTCAAAGTCTTAGCAAGGAGCATTAGGCAGATGCTGACACTCCTGCAGTTTACTTAGCCTGAAATAGCAGTGTCTTCTCTTGCCTGCTTCAAAATATTGCTAATGCCTTAATTGTAAAGAACTTAGCTAAGGGAAGTGTAACGGGGTCCACCCTTCATGCGAGCACTCCTTGGTGGCTGAGGGGCATTTAACAGTCTTTATTCACCTGTTTGCGAGCGAAGCAGCATCCAGTAAGTGGACAGAGATCAGGCCTCTTCTTTTACCCACCCTGAGTGTAGTTTGCAGGAGGACTGGGGGGGGACCCAGGCCCACCCACTCCTCTGGATCCCAGCCCAAGGACCCTACAAGTGGCAGTTTACTTGAAACTCAGCAGGTATTATTTGCCACCTCCCCAGGATGCTGTTCCATCCAGCCCTTCTCTAGGGCCTTGTGGCTGTGTTCCCTTTGTCCAGGACTCTGCAGGGTTGTCTTTGGTTTCTTGGCTAGCTTTCAGCAGCAGCACCTGGCTCCTGCCAGGTACAATGCCCAGCTCCCACTCGGAGCTGTCCAGAGTGCTGCTGTTCCCCAGTTAGCCCTGAGGTCTGCCTAGGTCAAGCTCCAGGAAGGAACTGACAGGCCTTGGCCTAGTAGCTCCTTTTATATCAGCCTGCTGCACCCTGATTGGCTGCAGTGGAGGCTGCCACTCTGTTCTTCTCAGAGGACCTCTCTACTGCTCGTTGCTGGCCAGGGTCCTGAAAGGCGTCCAGCAGGGATGGCAGGCTTTGTCCACCCCATCACAGGAAGGCTGAAAAGGTTCAGGAGCATTTTTGTGACAAAGGAAAATCCTATAGATTCTCTCTTCCCCCGCACATACATCCTATTTTATTCTAATCTCATTCCTGAATTAGACCCATCAATTTAGCCTTTTCCCGACTCTTCCCATTTCAGGGAAAGCCCTCTAGGAGCAGTGGCTATGCCTCTATTTAGACAAATACAGCGATTCACATTTTAATAAATTCCTTCTGTACAGCCTTTGGGTAGCCTCCAGCCACCCACAACCAAATTCATTATTTCTCATGTCATTCAGACTTACATGAATGGCAATCAAGTTCACACCCCTTCCCACCAAAAATAAATGAGCCAGGTTTTCCCCTACAAGTACTATTTCCCCACTTCCATCTAGCTAGGCACCTTCATAATGTGAGAACCCAAAGCATCCCTGACTTCTGCTGCCTGGGTACAACCAGCCCCTGCAGTGGTAGCTGCACTTTCTGGCTGAGGGTACCGGTCCAGCATCACCTCCCTGTCCTAGCCCAGTCAGTGGGAAATGGTTCACTGCTGACTTCACAAAGGGTGTGAATAGCCCAGCAAGACACGGTGATGAGGATAGCATTGATGACACTGGACTCCAAACAGATTTGTACACACCTCCAATGTGAAAAAACTCCGAAAAAACTTCCGAAAGAACGTCCACGCTGCCAAAGCTCATTGAAAAAGTGATCTGCTTTTTTGAACAATAGCATCCACACTGAATGGAAGCTCTCTCACATTTCAGCTGTGATTACTATGGATGGAGTGGCCACAAGGGCACCTATGCTTTTTCCTCTTTCCTTTTCTTTTGAAAGAACTCCCTCTTCCCCGTCCACACATGCCTATTTCTGAAAGAGCTCTTTTGGAAAAAGGCTTCTTCCTCATAGAAAGATGTTTACCATTATTGGAAAAACCCCTCTGTTCTTTCAATTTTCTTTTGAAAGAACGTGATTCCAGTGTGGACGTAAGTGAAGCTTTTTGGAAAAATGGTTGTTTTTTCTGAAAGAACTCTGTAGTGTAGACAGCCTCAGAGTCAGCAGTTACTTCCAGCTCATCTTCAATGCCCACCAACTTGGATTAGCCACACACTTGATTGCATCAGAAATCTTCACCACCGTTTTACCCACGGCCAACGTGCCCACCCCAAACTGCTTGGCAACAGATCTGTAGTAGTCTGGGGTAGCCAACTTCCAGGGAAGGCTCATAGCAACACTGCTTTTGGGCTGGCAAGAGTGACCTCAGATATAGGTGGAGAGCGAGTCAAGCTGCTGAAAAAGCTTCAGAAATGTAATTTTCATACAAAAAGTCAGTGCTGGGTCATCCCAGTTCTACAAGATGAGGTGGTCCTACCAAAATGCGCTTGTGGCCCTCCACAAGAAGTGGCCGACTCTGTGGCTAATTTAGTCTGCGATGCCAGGTTACTCCTCTGCTACTGCCTCAGCTGCCACCTCCTCTTGCAGATCAGGAAATCAGGTACCCTTGGTGGAACTGCAGCAAATGCCACCAAAATGTCCACTAAAGCCTCACCAATGTTCTACCAGATACTGTCATAAGAGAGCCAAAGCACGAGAAGTTTGGCAAAAGATGTTTCCTGCATGTTGCTGACTCCAGTAGCTAGGACTGCACTGACCAAAATGACCACTGGACGGGCTATGCTGGCAGGCAGTTCAAACTTCCCATAACATGCAGGCAGTACAGTCCTAGGGCCAGAGCAGCCATATTTCATGGAGGTGCTAGATTCCAGCTCTGGAATATGATTACTATGACTCATGGCTGCACACTGCAGTGGGAACCCCAGAGGCCTAGGTTAGAAAAATCTTAACTTAGGGTTACAACACAATGTAGATGCTCAAGTCTAGATTCCCTGACAAGTCCCACTAACCCAGACTAACATTACAATGTAAACATCCTCTAGGCCCAATTTGCAGAGTGGCTCCTACGTTTTACCCAGAGACACCTAGATTTTCACATACAAATGCCAACTTGAAGGCATACACAGGGAAGGGGAGGGGAGGGAGTGCACTTTAGCTTCCAGTCTTTTGAAAAATTTGAGTCCCAATCCTGCAAAATGCTGACCATCTCCTGCAAGCTGGTGAATGAGGTGATGGGAGCCAAAGGTACCAACACCTCGCAGGCTCAGGATATTGTCCTTCAGTGACCACCAAAACTAAGCAGGACCTGATTTTTGAGAAATAAGCAGGAGCTGGGGTTGTTTGGCACCACTGAAATATCTGGCCATCTAGCTAGTGAGGGCCTTTGTGGAGTTTCAGAGCATACATTGGAAAAAAAAATTAAAAATCACACTCTCTCTTCAAACACCCATTCAAGAAAAACACAAAGAGCCGAAACTCTGCATATGATCATCTTTCTTGTAATATATACGGGTCCAAACAGCACAGGGATTTTGCTTGAGGCAGTGCACTGAACATCAGCTCTGTGTCTTTATCCATGAGATCTAATTGAGCCAGCTGCTATTACTGCATTGCCAAATGACCAGACATTCTGTTTTCCCTGGTTTCCTTGCTCCAGCAGGTTTCCTGTCTTTCATATGAATAGACTGGATTGTGTAAGCAAGTTCATCAGGTGGAGATTACTTTAACTTTAAACTGTTAAATGTTAATGGGCTCCGACATCCTTTTTTATTTTCCCGTTTTAAAATCTGCCAAAAGCATTAACTAATGCAAACAGTAAAAAATGAATTACAAGCCTGATCCAGTATTTGTCTGCATAATTAGTGGATTAGATATCTTTCAGAAGCACACTCCTCAAATGCATGCAGTCTGGTGAAGAAGTCTCCCAAAGTGCAATAGGAAGAGCCTTTGCATTAATAAAAAGGTACCTACTGTTACAATTTCACATGCAGACACATGGCCCATTCCTGGAAGGGCTTGCAAACCATCTAAGCAGAATACTTAAGAAGAAGAGGGAGTGTCACATAAATCTAGCCTGGCTTCTGTTGTTTTTTCTGATAAACAGCCCTTCTCATCAACCTGCATGTAACAGTCCAAGTGCTAGAGATAGTTAAGTCACATTCAGGAAGTCGTAACTAGGACGCTGGGCCTTCAGTTCCAGAAACACAGCCCCCATCAATTAGATGGCAACAACAGAAGCGGCTCTCCTAACCTCTCTTAGGGCATTCTCTTCCCCCAGACAGGCACAGTCGCTGCATTACATGAACTAAGAAGGCCCTATTTGCTGGTATCCAATCCAATCCCACCTCTAGTACTTACACAGTCAATTGGCAGCCTGCCACTGGCTAACCCTGGGGAATTGTGTCAGGCTCACAGGCTGCTTATTGCCCTAGAGTTCTAGACACTCTCTCTGTGGAACAAAAAGCCAGGAGGGAGGAAGAAGGAGAGTTGGGACCAATTCTATTTGCTCCTGCCTAGGGGGATTGCTGGTGGCACTGCTCTGACTTTGAGACTAAGTCATGAGAACTGGGGCTTTGCTTCTCTGAAGCTTGCGTGTCAAATGCCTGCCGCACTCCCAGAGAGGTGGAACACTCCTAGTGGGGAGCAGGATCCTGAGCAGTGCTTGGGTCACAAATACAAGGGGCAACACTTACAACATGGAAAAACCTGCCAAGCTTTTAAAAACAGGTAACAGTGCTGTAATCAGCTGGGGACTATGTGTTACAGGGCCCGTCTGCTGCAACACAGACATTTGTGACCCAAAACACATTGGCAGCGTCCCAAGGACACATTTACAGGGCAATACATTTGGCACATGATGACTGATGTGCCAACAAGATGACAGACCAGCAGCTTATGTAAAGGGCTTTCTGAACATTTCAGTGCAGGGTGAAAGTTAAAAGGAAAGAGATTACAGGGTCAGATCCTCAACCGATGTAAATCAACATAGCCCCATTAATATAGCTGGTTTACGCCAACTGAAGAACTGGCCTACATCCAATCAGGAATTGCCATCACAGAATCAAGGTCAAAAGTAACCCTTTTTTAAAAAAAAAAATCACTTGTCAGAAATCTTCACTTTTTTAAAGATTGGTCATGTAATTACAAAAATATCATTGAATCTCTATCACGTCTGTTAATGGCACAGTGGTTCTCAGTGCATTTCAAGGACATCGCTACCTCCGTACAAATCAGAAGCTAGGAAGGATATTAAAGATCAGGTTCATTTGTTGACCCACATATCTACCTGTTCCAATTAAGTGCAGAAACAAAAAATAAGGCATTTTTCATTAGATGGTCCCTGTTACAATATGCTAACCAGTATGTATTCAATAATATGGTGAAAAAGCTGAATCCGGGGAAGTAGGCCTCAGAGAGTAAAATCAATACCTGCCTGCTTGTGATTATTCTTTGTTGCCTCTAACTGAAAGGTGAGAAAGCACACAAAGAGAAATGCATGAATAGCCATCGCACTGCTGCTAGTGCTAAAAGTCCTAGTCGCCTCCAGGCAGCTTCCTACTGACAACTTCTGTTCTGCAGTTGTGTTGTCAGCATCAAAATCTGACCCTTGGAAAGCTGACAAGTTGGGAAGTGTACACGATAAAGAATTTAATATAAAAATAAACAGTGGACTTACTGAGAGAGGAAGGATGAGCCAGTGGTCAGGGCACTAACCTGGGACTTAGAAGACCCCACCTTTAATTCCCTACTGTGACACAAACTCTGCCTGTAAAGTCACTTAAGTTATGTCTATAGCCATGAGTGGGTCTGGAGCACAGGCAGGCATAGCCACAGGTAGATTAAAGGCAGCATAGCTAACAGTTACAAATAGCAGTGATGATGTGGTGGCATGGGGACATGCTCAACTTGCTAACCTGCTCTGAAGTGCATATCCCCACATCTTCTTGGTGTCTCTCTATACAATGAGGATAACAGCACTTCCCTGCCCCACAGGGGTATTCTGACAATAAAAGCCACTCAAGATGGTGAGGCACATTCAGTGGTTATGGGGGCCATATTTGGGCCCAAAGGAAGTGCAGTACAATTTGTGTTATTCATGTTTCATTCATTAATAAACCTCTACTTTGCATTGCCTGCATTGAAGTCTATCTGGAGAGCCATTTTTGACTATTCAGCAGAACAGCAAACCTCCACTTAGACAAATATCACTTCAGACAAAACTGTTGAGTATGCACAGTCTAAACATGACTCATGGTATGTCATGAAAGTATGCTGGGTAACTAGTCATGTTACAAGGAGCCTTCAGAGTGAGAGACCTGCATAAATAATACAAGCATATGTGAAATTTCCCCAAGATACAACTTCAAAGGCAATGGGACTATTTCCCGTCACAGATACCTGCATCACTAGACTTTGCATAGGGAAGAGCTGCTATTGCAGGGGACTACTCCCATCCTATGCTGGTGGTCAGACAGGAGTGGGGCAAGGAACTCCCTGATGCACCTGCCCCCATAGCTGAGCCAGCATAGTGCAGAAAGCCAATGGAAGGATTTAGTACAGCCTAACTACCCCCTGAAACAAGGGGGTACAGAGAGCAAATGGTGACTGTCAGACTATATTTATGGGGCCTTGCAACTATGTACAGCTCCTTACTCGGGCTGGATTCTAAGGTGACAATGACAGTAAGAGTGGTCATATAGGACCCCAAATAAATAATGATCAGTAACAAAAACTGTGAAATTGGGGGGCAAAGCCGTAAGAAATGTGAGCATTAACTTACCTGGCCAGTAGCACATAATTAAATGTATTCTGAAAAGTTTAACTACAGCGTTAAACCTTTAAAAAAATTTTTTTTAAATGAAATGGTGACAATTTCACCTTCACATAAAAGCTACCAAAGGGAAAAGGAAGTACAAAATGTAAAAGGATATTTTCTTTAAAAAATTGCTTTACATATTTCAATTCGTGTATTTCCCTTAGGGTTTGCATATTTCGGTCACATAGTTATCCAATTAAAATGAAAACTTTGTGCATTATCCTTTAGGCAAGGATAGCTGCCAGCTGCTAAGTTTTATAAAGTCTTTAATCTTGTCCATAAATATTTAACAAGAACTGGTTGGTACACAAGCTGAAGTAAAGGAGGAAATCAAAGGCAGGCGCTCAGCAATACCCTCTATTATCTGAATGAAGACGAAATACCAGAACAAGATTATGACTTCCTTTTTATATTAAAATTATTATTAAAATATATGCAGGGGACTTGTCTGATCACTTTTCCATTTTCTCCTCCTCATAAGGCATAACAAAGTATGCAGAGACCTAAAAGGATTTCAGAACTGAGAGATTAGTCCATCTCCAGATTCAGCCAATAGTTTTTATTACAGCAAAGAACAATTATTTGCATTTGTCTTTCCTATCTACTTTCCATCTCAGAATAGCAGCGAGCTTTACAGAGGTTAATTAAATGCCATGTAGGCATCACCCATAGAAAAGGGTAATATGATTCCAGGAGATTCCAAGCACAGGAGAGTGCATACCCAATAGAACACTCCTTTGGAAGAACAGTTCATACACCTGCCATTGCTGGCCAGTGTATAAGGAATGTGAAAAAATGACACCTCCTTCCTCCTGTTTGCCCTTTGCCTGCTGGAGCATGGTGCACCCCAACAAAGTAGGACAGAGCTGCCTGAGTGCACACAAGTGCTGCTTGGTGACAGAATCTGACCCTACAGAGGGCAGCAGCAGCACACAGACCAAACAGTGTTTTTTTCCAGCAGCTGGAATATGGAATGCATGGGTAAAACAGTGGAAGTGGTCTGATGTACTCTTCTCCTGCCACACACAGAGACAATAGCTGGGATGTTGGGATTGTGTTGATGGGAACCCCCCAGAGCAATGTTCCCTCTATTTTTTCCATCCATGTGCAGAATATATTTTGTTATGTGCACCATGGCATGTGTGGATGTGCACTGCCAGTAGAAACACATGCTGCTGTCTGTGGGCACTCTGCTAATCAGCTGGGCAGAATTTGAATCTCTCTTGGGTGGCTGCCCAAGTGCTCAGCTTACAGGGAACACTGCCCTAGAGCAGTGGCTCTTGGTGTTAATAACTCATGGAGATATCTGGGTCACTTCACATTTCCATGAACCACTGTTTTAACATCTACAGTTTCACAGAGACCCAATGCATCAGTACACGTGGTTCATATTTTTAAGGTTTTATTTCCAAGCAGGAGAGTGAGATGCTTATTTACATGGCATCAACAGCAGGGGCTCTACTACCTGTGCTGTAATTCAAGCCTGGTTTAAATATGCCCCAAATTGAGAACATTTTCCTGCATAGATTTAAAAGACTCATCAGAACCCAAAAGCCCAAAGTTCATCCTGCTTTAAAAAGGTTCTACTTTTAGTCAATCTGTGCATGGCTGTAACAGATTAGATTGGGTGATCCTGGAGAAGGAAAAATGAAGAACCTGGGGTGTCTCCCTGTGACTGAGTGCCTGTGCTAAACCACATTGATAATGCCGAACTGCAAGAAATAGAGCAGACAGTCCCCCAAAACTACTTTAGAATTAGATTCACCAGACCAATTACCTGGAAGAGCTTCTGTGGGACCACACTGGCTGCCAAATACAGTCCCTGTTGGGCATTTCAGCCCTTGGCTCCCATCCAGACAACCCAATCTAATATAGTGAGAGGCTACAGAAAAATCAATTTCACCATATGTGAGCTTCTCTCTAATCCCAAAGGATCGGACATTTATCCCCAGGTCAATATGAATCTCAGATTTTATTCAAATATCATGCAGTCAGTCAGTCCTTACTAAACTGAAGATTTACTAATAAAAGGAAAGAAGAGAGTTATAAATGGGTATTAACTCCTATATACAAATCATGCACATACAAATGATTGCAAAGCCTTTCTATCAGGCTTGTAGCAGTGACAGAAGAGAGTGCTTGCCTGCATCTAGTCTGGCAAGTTTTTCTGCAAAAGCAGCTGCTTTTGCGGAAAAACTTGCCAGCTGTCTACACTGGCCACTTGAATCATGTAAGATTGTCAGTGTTCTTGCTGAAATACTATGCTGCTTCCATTCTGGCAAAAGCACTCTTACGCAAATGCTTTTGCGCAAGAGGGCCAGTGTAGACAATGTGGTATTGTTTTGGGCAAAAAAGCCCTGATCGCAAAAATGGCAATCAGGGATTTCTTGCGCAAAACCGCATCTAGATTGACACAGATGCTTTTCTGCAAACATTGCTTTTGCAGAAAAGTGTCCGTGCCAATCTAGATGCTCTTTTCTGCAAATGCTTTTAATGGAAAAACTTTTCCGTTAAAAGCATTTGCGGAAAATCATGCCAGTCTAGACGTAGTCCTAGAGTGTACAGTCTCTGGTAACTTCCAGATTAGAAAATCCATAGTTCAAGATGCTCTTTTAGTGGTAAATCCACAGTCTGGAGAATTAGAGCAGGAAAGAGGAAACATGGAGATGTCTCAGGTGTCTCTTTATATCCTCTGCCATGTGCATGGAAATATACTATTCCAAACAAAGCCCACAGGCCCTGTGTATGGAAATTTTCTGGCCCAAGATGGAGTCTAGGGTCACATTAACCTTTCACAAGCTCCTACGTTTTGGCTGAATCATAGGGGCTGGCCATTGGCTCCTCACTGAGGCATCACGAGTGATGGATTTCTTCAATGACCCATCAACACACACCTGTCTGGCACTAATGTAAATTCTATCAGGGGAGGGGCTGTTACTCAGGAATACAATATGTTTAAAATACAAGTACATAGCTAATATTCATCATTTCACATACAGAGACAGTGCATGCATATAAACAAGATCATCATAGATACTAAACCAATATGTCTCCGTTGACACCTTACATAACATGCATTGTACAAGATTTGGAGCAATTGCATAACAGTGCATCAGCAATGATACAGATTATCATTTTCAGTCATACAGCATCACATTTCCCATTTATACATCATGCTTTCACCACTCAGATTGGTTTCTGTCATATGAAAAAAACGTTTGGTATATTTAATTGTCATGCCTGCAGAAAAGCAAAGCTGACAACCCAATGAGCAGTGACACATGAATAAACAGATGTACTTTAGAAAGGATTCCTTGTCAGGACCTCTTTAACCATCACAGTGCTCCAAAGGACAGAATATTCAACAATGCATTTATGTATGGTCACAGGGAACAAACAGGGAAATTAGTAGGTGACCTAATAGCTCTTTTCCAACTCTATGGCTCCTCACACACCAGAACTTAAGTCACCTGAACCTAATTTCTATAGGGAAGAGTGCTGATTCTAAAGTGGGTGTTTTTCACCAGGGAAGCCAATAAACTCAGTGTAAACAAAACTAATTTTAATTTCCAGAATGAGCATTATTAGTTAGAAAATGATATTAACACAGATTTTCATCCTGCAATTACCTTGATGTAACCAGACAGCTAGACAATGAAATTCCTCAGCAACCTAAAACTCTGTATGCCACACACTGGTTAGATGGCCCACATTGCCTACACGAAGTACACTCTGCTTCAAAAGCTTGATTCTGCTTCCATTTATGTCAATAGAAAGAGCCCAGTTAACTCTAACGGGCAAGAAAAAGCACCTAGAGGAAGAGCACTGGAGTTGCAATGAGAAGGGAGCAAAATTTTCCTAATGACTAGTGATATAGTGTAAGGGGGAGGTATAGGGAGAAAGAAGCTCAAACTTTAGTGCTCATTCTCAGGCTACGTCTACACTGCAGGCTTCTTGCGCAAGAAGTTTTTGCTATGCACTTTTGCACAAGAGAGCGTCCACTCTGCATGGAAGCTCTTATGCAAGAAAGCTCTGACGGCCATTCTGTGAATGGCCATCAGAGCACCTGTGCTTTTTCGGATAGGCTCTTTTTGCACAAGAAACCCCTGTGGAGCATCCACACTTGCCTTTTTGCTCAATAGCTGTAGCACAAAAAGGAGTTAGGCCTCGTTTACTTACACCAGAAAAAGCCCTCTGTTCTGCCATTTTAATGCTAATTTACTTGCACAAAACTGCATTTGAGGCGTGGACTTTCTGCAGGTTTTTGCATAAAAACATCCATTTTTGCACAAAAACCTTGCAGTGTAGATGTAGCCTCAGATAGCTAGAAGGGTCCTGATTTTCAGAAAGAAAGATGCTCCATGTTTTCTGAAAATGAAACCCCTTTAAAGAGGTCTCAGGTGCAGTACCTAGTCATTTTAAAAAGTTATGACCAATATTCCAGTTCTGCCACTGATTTGTTAGATGCTCATTCGTAAACCATTTAGACCCTAAGGTGCTGAGCATCCTCAAATCTCACAGATGTGAGTGGGCATTGCAGATGCTCAGCACCTTTGAGAAAAAAATTAGCCCTTAACCTCCCTGTACTACAGGCTCCCTGTATTGGAAAGGATGATACTGATCCTTGTACATTTTTGAGTAACACTTTGGATTTATTCATGAAAAGTGCTAATCATTTACAAGTTACTTAGAAGTAGGACTCAGAAATAGAGCTAATGCTATATTGCATCCAGTCTGTGGCTAAAGTGTTATTATTTGAAGTGAAAATCCAGACTCAAACAATTAGTCCTTTAAAGGATTATGAATAATTGAACAAGGGGTTCACTGTTTTGGTGCATGAAAGAAGGCCATGCTGAATATCTTCATGGAGGAACTCTTCCTCATAAGAAAATATTAAACCAGGAATTAATTTCTAAAGTGTATTAATTATAGATGAGGGAAATGCAATGCAAAGGCAAAGTTAGTCAAGAGAAATACTAGGGGAGCTTGAGAAAACGTGTGGTTAGCCGAGTAAGCAAACTACTTTTCTTAAAGATAAATTTTCCATGCTCACAAGCCCCTAGGACCAAGCTAATTAAAGTCAAGAAAGGGCAGCAAACATGATGGAACATAAAAATCTGTTGATGGAAGAACCAATCCAGGACAAACAAGTGACATGCTGATGAGATTGATCAAAAATAGGGAATGCCACATGGCAGTTAACTGTCATGTGTTACCTACCAGCCCTGTGCTCTTGGGGAGCCAGCGAGTGACATTCATGGAAAACCATCCTCCTCTCCTTCCCCTAAGCCTTTGCTAGAATCAGACAAAGCAAGGAAAAGGCCGGGGAAGACACACCTAAACTAATTAAGGAAACACCCCAGCATCATCTGCATTGAAGATAGAACAGAGAGACATCTCATTAGCATACAGAATGGAGACCAGCTCTTCCAAGGCAGGAACCACAGTGAACTATGGGATACCGAAAGCAGAGAAGCACTGCCTGATGGGAAATCTTTGCTCCAGATGCTAGTGAACCTAGGCCTGCTCACACCCAAATTAGTCATTATCAGACCAATTCTAGTAACGATCCTATTGACATCTAAAATACTGAAACTGCCTAGTTGCATTGTGAGCTCGTTCAAGGAACATCTCCCATAACCAGGGGTGATCAGTCTCTATTGTCTCTCCTCTTTCTCTTAGAACTACTGTCCTATCCCTATAAAAACTCCTATCCTTGCCCCAAGAAAAAGTGTTCTGATACCTGGATTTAAACTGAATCAGTTCCTCTGAGAGTTCTTCATCTCCTGTCTGATCGTGCTGGGGGCTCTGCTCTGCTTGTCTCCTGCCCTCTGGACCCGCAGCTCCCATCATCATCTGGGAACCCCGATCAGTGCAAACTCCACAGAGTGGTGAGGTCTCTCTCTCTATCTCTCTCCCACCAACTACCTGTCTCAAAGCCTAGCCTCCTGACTCTGCCCTATGTAAACTGTCATATGGTTAGCTAGTCCTAACATTTGTAATCAGTTCCAATTTAGATTTAATAATGTAACTGTTTTGTGTGTTTGGCTCCCTATATACAGTAAACTTCCGATAATCTGGCACCTTTAGGACCCAGGGGGTGCCGGATTATCAGATATGCCGGACTATCAGAAGGGGGGGCTATGAGGGGTCTGGAGTGGGGTGGGAGGGGATGCCACCCCAGACCCCTCATAGCCCCCCCTTACGATAGTCTGGCTCTGCCCCAGGCATCCCTGATTCAGCCGCTGCTGGTCAGTTTCAGCAGCAGCTGAATCGGGGAAGCCTACAATAGAGCAGCTGGGGTGCTGCCAGGTTGGTCCCGCAGCGCCGAGGGGCAGCGCTACAGCACCAACCCAGAAGCACTCCAGCTGCTCTTGGGGACGCTTGGGACAGAGCAGCTAGGGTACTGCCCGGTTGGTCCCATAGCACTGCCCCTCGGGGCTGCGGGACCAACCCGGCAGCACCCCAGCTCCTCTTGGGGACGCCTGGGGCAGAGCAGCTGGAGTGCTGCCGGGTTGGTCCCCCAGCGCCAAAGGACGGCGCTGCGGGACCAACCCGGCAGGACCCCAGCTGCTCTGCCCCAGAGGTCCCCGATTCAGCCTCTGCTGAAACAGATCAGACGCTCTTTGTTGCCAGAAACTTTGTCAACAGTATCTGTCGACAAAACTTCTGTCGACAAAAGCCTGTAGTCTAGATATACCCCAAGATATTAGAGAGACAAAGTGGGTGAGGCAACATGTTTATTGGACCAACTTCTGTTGATGAGAGAGATGAGCTTTTGAGCAACACAGAGCTCTTCTTAAGGTCTGGGAATGGAACTCACAGAGGGTATGTCTACACTACCCCGCTAGTTCGAATTAGCGGGGTAATGTAGGCATACCGCACTTGCAAATGAAGCCCGGGATTTGAATTTCCCGGGCTTCATTTGCATAAACTGGGCGCCGCAAATTTTTAAATCACTGCTCATTCGAACCCCGTGCCGCGCGGCTACACGCGGCACGAACTAGGTAGTTCGAACTAGGCTTCCTAGTCCGAACTACCGTTACTCCTCGTGGAATTGGTGTAATTTCTGTCACTCTGTGGGGGTGGCTTATGCACACCCCTAAGTGACATATTTTGTACTGACTTAAGCTGTGGTGTGTACATAGGCACATACTTGCACCCACAACAGCGCAGGGAGAAGAGCTCATTAGGTATTAGGCCGAATGGATCCAGCCGGAGCAGGATTCTGCTGTTCAATCCTGCTACAGTTCCAGATGAGTGAGACCAAGTCTGAAATCCAGTGCCAGGCATTGCTGTGAGGTCCTCAAGCTGCGAGAGATGGAAATGTCCCCGCAACCCTCCTCCAGTCATCTGGGTCCTTACTCTGTGCTTACCTGAGTCGCAGTCAAGCTTGTTTACTTTGTTTCTGTTGTAGGGTCCTATACCATTCCTGTTTATACTTAACTTGTTTGCCTTGTTTACTGTTAATAAATCCTTGTTAGTTTACCTTATTCATCTGTCCTAGTCCTTGGGGAAGTCCTAATAAATCCCAACAATAGATGTGGGTTTGGGGACGGGCCTGAAAGCCAGCTTAGTTTAAAATCATTCGTTTTCTGGCTAACATAGTGACCTTGCACCCGAATTAACTTTAGCAGCCAGAGCTAAGTCTGTTAGGGTATGTCTACACTACAACGTTAATTCGAACTAACTTAGTTCGAATTACTTAATTCAAACTAAGCTAATTCGAACTAATGGATCCAGACTAAAAAACTAGTTTGAAGTAGCGTTTTGCTAATTCAAACTAGCATGTCCACATTAAGTGGACCCTGAACCGGGCTTAAGGATGGCCGGAAGCAGTGCCGGCAGGGCATCAGAGAAGAACTTAGAGCGTGGAGATGCTTTCTCAGGCTAGCCGAGGACTGTGCTTAAAGGGTCCCGACCCCCACCCCAGACAGACAGTTCTCAGGGGTGCCCCGCTTGCAAAGCAGTCCTGGCTTGGATTGCCCGGACTACCCACACTGGGCACATCACAGCACTCGGCCATCAGTCCGGCTGCACTTGCCGCAGGCTGCCATCTGGGGAGAGGGGGCAATTGGGGGGCTGCAGGAGAGCTTCCACCCCCAGAAGCCCGCAGAGCCAGCCCAGTCCTCCCCATCAGGGGCTCGTGCCCCATTCCTCCCTCACCTCCTTCCACTTACCCTTCCCTAGCCCCTCTTCTTGATGTACAAAATAAACATAACATGTCTTCCAAAATGGAATCTGTCTTTATTGAACAAAACTGGGAGAGACTGGGAAAAGGAGGTGGGAGAGGGGAAGAGAGAGGCTGGGAGAGGGGAGGGCAACTAAAATGATCAGGGGTTTGGAACAGGTCCCATATGAAGAGAGGCTAAAGAGACTGGGACTTTTCAGCTTAGAAAAGAGGAGACGGAGGGGGGACAGGATAGAGGTCTCTAAAACCAGGAGTGGGGTGGAGAGGGTGCATACAGAAAAGTTCTTCATTAGTTCTCATAAAGAAGGACTAGAGGACACCAAAGGAAAGGAATGGGTAGCAGGCTTCAAAGTAGTACAGAAAGTTGTTCTTCACAAACCAAAGAGTCAACTTGTGGAACTCCTTGCTGCAGGAGGCTGTGAAGGCTACAACTAGAACAGAGTTTAAAGGGAAGTGAGATCAAGTCATGGAGGCTGGGTCCATGGAGTGGTATTAGCCAGGGGGTAGGAGTGGTGTCCCTGTCCAAGGTTTGTGGAAGGCTGGAGAGGGATGGCACGAGACAAATGGCTTGGTCACTGTCTTTGGTCCATCCCCTCCAGGGTCCCTAGGGTTGGCCGCTCTCGGCAGACAGGCTACTGGGCTAGATGGACCTTTGGTCTGACCCAGTATGGCCATTCTAAGCTCAGGGCTCAGAGTCGGGGGTCTCAGTGGACCACCTTGATTCTCTTGCACACCTGCTCCTGGGTGGCCAGGTTGGCAGCTCTCCTACCCTAGATGGCCACTTTCCTGAGCCTAGTGCGGAGATCGTGGACGAGGGCCACGATGTCCGCACTAGCCCAGGCGGGTGCCCGCCTCTTGCGGTCCCGAGCAAGCTCCCGGGAGCCGCCAGCCTGGTCCCGGGAAGAGGGGGAGGGCTGGGGGGCAGCAGGTGGGTGGCTCGATCCGTGCCAGGTGCAGGGTCTTGCACCTGGCATGGGCACCGTAGCCAGCCCGTGGCCCTTTAAGGGGTCCAGGACCGGGAGGGGGGCATACGAGTTTCCCTGGTGTTGGCCAGAGTGGCCACCAGGGAAACCTGGGGAGGGCTAGCCTCCCACTAGTTCGAATTAAGGGTCTACACAGCCCTTAATTCGAACTAGTGAGTTCGAACTAGGCTTTATCCTCGTGGAATGAGGTTTACCTAGTTCAAACTAAGCGCTCCGTTAGTTCGAATTAAATTCGAACTAACGGAGCACTAGTGTAGCGCCTATGAAAGTTAGTTCGAACTAACAGATGTTAGTTCGAACTAACTTTGTAGTGTAGACATACCCTTATGGAAGAAGCTGAGCTCGAGTTGTGTCAGACTCAAACCAGCTGAAGATGTGGCCCATAAGTGGGAGAATATTAGACCATATCCACATAATAAATTCACTAACATTGTAAGATAAGAGCAGTAGGCAAGGTGGTCAACTGAGTGCACACAGAATGCATTGTGCATCTTTACTTCCTCAAATAAAATCATGTTTATTTTACAGATCTATGCTGCTCAGAGACAGGACCTCTTGCTAAAATATGCTGCAGTTGTTCCCTTACTCAATTCTACATGAAAAAAAGATTGCTATTACACTAGGAAGACAAGCAGTGCTACCTGACTGCTGTTGTGCTATTAGTTTAACTGATTGCTTCAGCAAATGGCCAGAAGTAGCCTTTATTTCCCAAGTTACTTCCACAACAGTAATCAAGTTCTTGTTAACAATTTTCAGTCATGAAGGAAATCTGAGAAAACTAATTTCTGACAAAGGACATCCGTTTGCAGCTGTGGAGTCTGAAGAATTTCTGAAGGAGACGTATTAAGCTCTGAAATTCTTCCATTTATTATCCTCATGCCAATGGGGAAATGGAAAATTTTAATCGAGTTTTGAAAGACTGTTTGCAAACTGCTGACCAAGAAGGAAAGCCCTGCAAATCATTTGTTATGGATTTCTTTCAGGACTACTGAGAAACCTGACATACAGCACAAGCAGGGGCCTGTCACAGAACAACTCAGTGGCAAAGGCATCCCAAACTCCTATATCCCTAATGTTCTCTATATCCTTAATCCTGGTACCACATTCATTCCTTTATTCTTTAGCCACATAATTCACCAAATCTGCCCTGTGTCACAGAATTACACTCCACAATTTAAGCTTTGCTTTGCAAAAGGTGCACCAATGAGGGACAGGTCCTCCAGCTGACCTGTTGTACATGTCTTGATGGAACAAATGGGTTGAAAATCTCTTTAAACAGCCAGATTGAGGTTCCTCTGACATGGGAAACACCTTGTTACTATAGATTTAATGCAGAGTGCACATGCTCCTCCCTAAGTCCAGTAAACATGATATAGCACGATTCAGCCCAATACAGCATACGTGACAAAACTCAACCAACACGGTTCAGTATAGAAATAAAATCCCCTCCATCAGTTCATTCCTAATTTTCTCCTACCACCCTGTCCAGGGTCGCCCCTTTGGACCACCCCACTTTATACCGGGGTGCCTTATTATTGCGGTGATCCCCGAATTTCTCTAGTCCCGCCAGGGAGCCCACTTCCAACAACACTGTGGAAAGGCCACCCTCCGGGGACCTCACGTTACCGTTGTCCAACCCGGGCCTGATCCTCGGGTGGGGGATGGGGAACTTGGGCCCACCCACTCTCGGAGCCCCAGCCCCCGGCCCTAAGACAAGGAATCTTCTCGTCCTTGTCTAGACTGGCGGGGCTGTTGTCCGCAACTCGCCAGTCCTTGGGATTCCTATACCCGCCCTGGGCCTCTTCCTTCCTCTGTCACCTCAATAGTCCCCGTTCCCGGATCCTGGGGACTCCTGAGTACCCCTGAGACATTACCTCACACTCACGGGGTCTCTTGGCATCCTTCCATGGATTCCGCTCCCAGTGGGGGCCCTCCCTCTTTTATACTTGCCGCCTCCACATCGCTCCTCCCCTTGTAGTGACTTAGGGGTCCATCACTTCCCACAGGTGCCCAGCCCGCCTCCCTGGGGTCCTCTTTGGGCCGCCACTGAACCACCACACCATGCGGTGCCAGCCGTAGCTCAGATGCGCTGCATGGCACCAGCCACTGATCAGCTGATAGGGGCCACAGCACCGGCTCTCTGCCGCTCACCACGAGAGTGCGGGGCTGCGCTGTCCCATCACACACTCCACACTGGAACCCATATGGGATATCCTCAAATAACTACAACCTAAACTCAGTGGGAACCCCATCTTGAAAGAAATCTTTCCTGAACCCCCACTTCTGGCCTTTCAACAACAGTCGACCTCTTCAAACACATATGCATACAAACTCAAAATGGCACCATACCCTGCCACAACTGATGCAAAACCTGCAGACATATTTCCACTGCTATAATGACCAATATCCCCTACAACATACCTTTCAAGATTCATGCCTATCACAACATGAAGCATACCTCATCTCGTTCACTAAATGCCCCAACAACAATTATGTGGGTGAAATTAGACAACCACTATGCTTGTGAATGCACTCACACAGGAAAATAATAAGAGAGAAATACCCAGTCACCTGTAAGAAAGCACATTTTACAAAGTGATCCCTCCATGTCTGACCTATCAGTCTTTAGCCTCAAAGAAAACCTTCACAACTTTCAAAAGGTGAGCCAGAGAATTTAAATTCATTACTCTGCTAGACACCCAAAATCCTGGACTGAACAGAGATACTGGGCCTATGTACACACCACAGCTTAAGTCAGTACAAAATATGTCACTTAGGGGTGTGCATAAGCCACCCCCACAGAGTGACAGAAATTACACCAATTCCATGAGGAGTAACGGTAGTTCGGACTAGGAAGCCTAGTTCGAACTACCTAGTTCGTGCCGCGTGCAGCCGCGCGGCATGGGGTTCGTACGAGCAGGGATTTAAAAATGGTGGCGCTCAGTTTATGCAAATGAAGCCCGGGAAATTCAAATCCCGGGCTTCATTTGCAAGTGCGGTATGCCTACATTACCCCGCTAGTTAGAACTAGCTGGGTAGTGTAGACATACCCTCTGTGAGTTCCATTCCCAGACCTTAAGAAGAGCTCTGTGTTGCTCAAAAGCTCATCTCTCTCATCAACAAAATTTGGTCCAATAAACATATTGCCTCACCCACTTTGTCTCTCTAATATCTTGGGGTATATCTAGACTACAGGCTTTTGTCGACAGAAGTTTTGTCGACAGATATTGTTGACAAAGTTTCTGGCAACAAAGAGCATCTAGATTAAATCCAGTTCTGTCGATACAGCAAGCCGCTTTATCAACATGACAGTGTAGACACAAAGGACAGTGTAGATGCAATAACACCTTCTGTTGACAGAACTCTGTCGACAAAAGGTGTTATTCCTCATAGAATGAGGTTTACAGCCATTGACAAAACTGCTGAGTTCTGTTGACGTTATGTCGACAGAACTCAGCGGCAGTGTAGACACAGGTATAGTTTTGTCAACAAAAGTCCACTTTTGGGGTATGTCTAAACTACATGGCTCCATCGATGGAGCCATGCAGATTTGTTTATTTGGCAAAGGGAAATGAAGCCACAATTTAAATAATCGCGGCTTCATTTAAATTTAAATGGCTGCCATGCTGAGCCGACAAACAGCTGATCAGCTGTTTGTCGGCTCAGCGCGCTAGTCTGGATGCTCCCGTGCTAACATGAAAGCCCTTTATCAACCTCCCTGGTAATCCTCATCCTACGAGGCATAATGGGGAGGTCGATAAAGGGATGTCAGGTTGGCGCGGGAACGTCCAGACTAGCGCGCTGAGCCGACAAACAGCTGATCAGCTGTTTGTCAGCTCAGCATGGCAGCCATTTAAATTTAAATGAAGCTGCGATTATTTAAATCGCAGCTTCATTTCCCTTTGCCGATCAGCCTAATCTACATGGCTCCATCGATGGAGCCATGTAGTTTAGACACACCCTTGGACCAACATGACTATAATTACACAGCATAAAATGCCACACAAAGGGACTAGTAAGCAGTGTACCCAGCTGTCAAACAAAATGTCCACAATTCCACAAGCAAGGTGGTTTGGTGTGTTTATAGAACAGAATGTCTAAGAATGGAAAGCATTACATTTAGTGGGACACTTTGTATTGTGGAACAAGAATCTCTCTACACATATCAGTATTATACATGGAAAATATGGAATGCTATACTCCTTGTTCGTTCCAGCACAGAAGATTTATGTTCCTAATTCTCTCGACCAATGGAATTGAGATGCATGATATTATGCTGCAAAATGTATTTGGGCCCAATAATTTTTCCTTAAGTTTAGCGTACGAAAGACATCAGCTGGGGTGAGTATTTTGCATGAACAGAAACCAGATGTACAGAGCATTGAGGTTATATTCCAGCATTTTATAGTTATGTGTTTTATAATTACGAGCTATTACTTTGGTTAATTTGTGGATAAGCTTTTGTGCTGGACAATTCTGAATTATCATTATTATTTTCTATGTCCTATTTATTCTAATAGAAACATGTGTTTCATTAAAGATATGTACAATTAAGAGAGGTCTCTTGGAGGTTAGCTGGACTGCTACTCCTATTATATATAGTAATGTGTCTGAAGGACTGTCCTTAGTACTGGTGAGAAGTACCTGGAATAAAATGATTGAGTTTGTTAAAGGCATTGCTCTATCCAAATTAAATACCTTAATTAAGAGTCTTGTCACCTTTTTACTGAACAAATAGCTTGTACTTAACACTCACATAATTTTTGTTTAAACCTTTCATAATTCTACCACATCAGCAGCCAAAGTCTGGTACTGCCTGAAGCCTCTAACTTTAGCCCTGCCTTCCAAGATAAAGGAAGGCCTTTGGTTTCTGTAACCACACTCTTACTCAAACACAGCTTCTCCACAGTACATGCTTGTGTTTGGTCAACCTCTACTTGACAAAAATATTTCCCTGGTCCCCTTCAGGACCTCAGGGTATGTCTACACTACCCCGCTAGTTCGAACTAGCGGGGTAATGTATGCATACCGAACTTGCTAATGAAGCCCGGGATTTGAATTTCCTGGGCTTCATTAGCATAAAGCCGGCGCCGCCATTTTTAAAAGCCGGCTACTGCGAACCCCGTGCCGCGCGGCTACACGTGGCATGGGCTAGATAGTTTGAACTAGCTAGCCATTCCGAACTATCTGTACGCCTCGTTCCATGAGGCGTACAGATAGTTCGGAATGGCTAGCTAGTTCGAACTATCTAGCCCATGCCACGTGTAGCCGCGCGGCACGGGGTTCGCAGTAGCCGGCTTTTAAAAATGGCGGCGCCGGCTTTATGCTAATGAAGCCCAGGAAATTCAAATCCCGGGCTTCATTAGCAAGTTCGGTATGCATACATTACCCCGCTAGTTCGAACTAGCGGGGTAGTGTAGACATACCCTCACTGAATTCTTTTAGCTGTAGTCCCTCCACAACTAATATCCCTTTTACCAAATTAGCTGTCTGGCGTGTTTTGAGAAGTGTACATTTCCAGGGTGCCTGCAGAAAGTCAAATCATCACCTCCATTTTGGCAGCTTTGTGTGCTTCTGTTTCCACTCCCACTCTTTGGCTTTTCTGTTTACAATAAACTCTGTGGAGCAGGGAATTCTCTCTCACTATGTTTGAACGGCTCTGAGGATAGGGGGATCCAAAACTGGTGCTACTACAAACCAAAGCAAACCCACCTAAAGAACAAACAAACCCCACATTCTCCTTGAAGTCCTGAAACTGCAGGAGGTTCTGGTGTCTGTTTTATATATGAACATCTTACAAATAAAAGACTCACACAAGAACTCCATGCCTCTTTGTGGTTAATGAACTAGTGAGGTGGGAACACAACTTAGTAACTTTTGAATAAAAAAGGCATTTTCCCAAGAAATTTGATATTATGCCCACCTTCTCTGTAGATGGTCTCCTAGAAGGGACTATTAAATGCTGCTATGGTGCCTAGTTAATTGGCCAATAATGAAAGCCTAGGGTTGGATCTAAGTATGGTCTCATTGACATTCAACAGCACAGTATCATGCTGCAATATGAAGGACAGAGAAACACCGCAACAAGAAAAGGAAAGGAGAGGAGGACTAAGGCAAATCTCATTTTGTTAACTGTACAGTAGGCTTTTATGCTAATGGAAACTCCCTTCCTGTCCTCCCCAAAGTGAAGAAACCAGGGATGCTCTGAAAACCCCTGATTTTGTGTGTGCATGTGGAATTTAGACAGAGTTTGTGCACAAGGCAGAGGTGAAAGTGGACTGCTACAGGCTGGTATGCTGTTCCAGTAAGAAGTGGCCACCGACCCCGGCCGACATATGGTGCTGACAGACCCAAGGCTGCCGGTGGGAGGAGGGGACAAAAGCAGATGCAATGGAGCCTGTTGATTTAAAGGGTCCAAGGCTCCTGGTGACTGCTACCATAGAAACAGCTGCCAGAGCCTTAGCAAAAGCCTCGAGACCTTCAAATCACCACCACAGCCCAGGGCTCCTGGCAGTGATGACCACAAAGGGATGGCTGGGGGAGTCCAGTCTCCAGCCCTACCACCTCTGCCCAAAGCCCACCCCCCCCATCTCCCAGAGCCACCCTCACACACCTTGATCAGGACCCCACCCACCTCTGGGCTGTGCACCGGTAAGCCCCACGACTTACTTTCCCCTGGCACAGAGACGCATAGAAGGACAAGTAAGCTTTCTTCCAAACAGACTTTGCGTTAGAGCCAGACTAGCCACTTCCATCCTTTTCTGCTGCCCCCCAGCCCTGATGCCACGGGCCTTACCCAGATGTGTAAGGGGCACAGAATTATGCCCTCTGGATTCCTTACTGCTCTCTGGGGATCGAGTCTAGGCTGGAGCGAGATAAGTCACCTATGCTGACATTCTCCAGCAGGCGAGCCAACAGAATTGCCGGGCCCCTGGGCAAGGTGCGGTGGTGGGGGCACCTCCTGGAAGAGGCAGAGCTTCACAAGGTAGGGTGGGGGTGGGACAGCCAGTAGTCAGTGCCACCCAGACCATTCCGACCCCCCTCCACCAGCGCCATCCAGAACGCACCACCAGGGGCTTTGAAGCATGACACACTGTGCTCCAGTAGTGATTTACAGGGCCTGTGGCCCCAGCCACTTTGAATCTCCAGGGCCCAGGAAGTTGTCCCCTTTGCCACCCCCACCCATATAGGCAGGCCTTTCCACCAGCTGATGATGTCATCAGTCCTGCTCAAAGGTATTTAATAGAGCGGGTTATTTTAACAGATGTTTTATTCTTTAGGTTTTTATAGTTAGACATTGTGTGTGGAATTTTCAAGCGCACTCCGCCTGGCCTACCTCTGGTCACACTGAAATCAAATGAGAAAATTCCCCATTGACTTCACGAGGAGCAAAATCAGGTCAATTCTGGGAACTTTTGAAAATCCCACCCTATGAAAATCTAGCGCCAGATTATGTCTTGCCCCTGCACAAATACAGCTGGGCAGAAATGGTGCAAAGAGCCTCCCCGCCCCCTGCCACTCCCAACACATCATCCAAAACTGCAATCCTTTCACTCACAAAAGGCGCTCCCGGCCTAATCTGTCAAGCTAGCACCACACACCCTCCTACCATTGGCCAGACAAAAAAGGAAAACGTGCCACACCTGCATAGCAAGAATGGCAGTCGGTACTCTTGCCCTGGGTGCCCGAATGCTCCGCAAAGCATGAGCCTCCTTAAGGCACAATCCCGTCTTGCACTGCCATTGTGGTAGTCAGCTCTATGTCACCCCTTCCACTGCCCCCAAAAGGTGCCTGAGATTCTAGTACAGGATGGCTACTCCACTCTTCCGTGGAGTGACTCTAGATTTATAATGCTGTACATGGGAGCCTGATTTGGTCTCGACAAACTTGATGTTTTTACATGGCTAGAATAGTGTTTGCTAACTAAGGCCCTCTCTACATAAGAGAAATTTGTAATTACATATATGTAATTAGGCCAGTGCAGTTAAGTGCAGTGCCAAAAAGCTCAAAAGCTTGTATCTTGCCAACATGACCCAGTTAACGAAAATTGTTGATGCCCACAACCTAACATAATTTGACTAGAATGTGGGCTCTGGGATGGAGCTGAGGATGAGAGCTTGGGGGAGTCAGGGCTGGGGAAGGAGGTGCTTACTTGAGCAGCTCCCAATCAGTGGTGCAATGGGGGTGCTAAGGCAGCTTCCTGCCTCTCCTGGCACTACAGACCATGCTGCACCCCAAAAGCAGCCAACAGCAGGTTCCCAGTCAATGAGAGTGCAAAGCTAGTGCTCAGGGTTGGGGCAGTGTGCGGAGTCCTGTGCTCTCTCCCCTTCCCCTTCCCACCTAGAAGCCAGGCCTGCAGCCGGCTGCATCTGGGACACAGTGCAGTCTGTGGTGCCAGGACAGACAGGAACCCTGCCTTAGCACCCCCCACTGGTCACCCAATCACCCTGAGCATTGAGACCCAGTGCCTGACATTCCACAACACAGTCCTGGGTTGTGACCCACAGTTTGAAAAACACTGCAATAGAAGCTACTGTCTCCCCAGACTTGTCTCTCCATATAGCTAAACTGGATCACTAAGGTGGATGTATGGTTCCCATCCATAGCTGGTGCAATGGACTCTGGTAAATTACCAGATTACACCACACTAGTATAAACCCTGTTCTACCGTGGTGCAGTTACAGGGATTAGTGGTTTGCCCCAGTGTAGCTACATCAATACACCCATGCAAATGTACGTAATGTAAGCAGAGCCTGATAAAACACAATCATTAAAAAGCCATTTAGCACCATGGACAGAGAAGTAATCACCAGCTTCCCGCCTGGATACTATGCACGTTTCACCAAGCAAATGCTTTAGCTACTGTTAATGCAGCATGAAATCATAGGTATTTAGTACAATTGTTATTAAAATAGTTTCCAAATGTTATAAACCTACAATCATGCTTGACACTGAGTCTGTTTTTTTGGTTCTCTCTTTCCCTACCCCCTGTTTTCTTGAATGCTTTCATCTTATCAGCTGGGATCCAAACAGTGGTGTAGCTTAGGTCTTTTAATGAATGGTGAAATTATAGGCAAGGAACACTCAGAATCCCTCCTGTGTGTTCCTGGGCTGCACATATCAGAGAGAGAGATTCACTACTACTATGGGCAGCATATGAACTGCCAGCAGGAGAGGCTAGCCCCCAGGACGACCCTTCTGCCCCCACCAAAGCCCAGAACCCCTCCATGACCACTGGTCCCTACCTCAGAGCACTGGGAGCGTGGGCAGCATGGCTCCAGCCCCAGAGCTGGGCCACAAAGCAGGAGCCCAGGTCTGGGGGTGAAACATGGTCAGGCCACACCTGGCTATTTGAGGAGGAACAGCCTCCCCCAGATTATGGTACCAGACTCCCATGACCACAATGCTCTCACCTCAGAGCCTATCTGTCTGTGCAAGCTGTACAAGGTCATGAGCAACATCATCTCCTCAGAGAGTGTCCATCTGGTGTGAGAGGAAGAGAAAAGACAGTGTGCACCTCCCTCCCCGAGATTCTGGATGGTATGTACAGCAAAGTGCAAGAGAGGGCATTGCTTATGTCCTTCCCCCCGCCACTTCTGCACCTACATAATGGGTGTGAGCAGAGCCCGGCCTTGTGTAAGTCTAGAAGGTTGTTTCACTGGTATTATTTCACACCACATAGTTAAGTAAAGTTTCTATGTCATAAAAGACACTTCTAACACTGCTCTGTGTCTTAACAGACAGCACGTCAAGCTCACTGTTTAGCAAAAGCACAGCTAGACACTCAGTTGTCTCTGTCGATTATTTATCCTTAATACTAATTGCAGTCTCATGCTTTGTTCGTAGTAGAGAAGCAGCTTGAGGTTTTCAAATATGTCCAAAACATGCTCTGCTTCTATTATGAAAACTCGCTCTGCTATGAAAAATAGTCCTACATTGGTAATTGTGACATTTCTTAGGCTACATTCTGGTATCCCCAATTCTCCAACCTTGGGAGACTCTTATATATGGCTTTGCTACGAGAACTACCAGTCTTAGACTTTGTCTACACTGCACCTCTCTTGCGCAAAAGGCTATGCAAATGAAGCATGGATTAGCATATTGCCCGCTTCATTTGCATAATTAATTAGGGGCCATTTTTGCACAAGAGGCTTTTGCACAAACAGGAGCCTTGTAGACAGCTCCTTTTTGCACAAAAACCCCCTCTCATGCAAGAGCTGTTCTTCCTGAAAAAATGAAGGATCACTTGCACAAAAATGGTCCCTAATTAATTATGCAAATTAAGCATAGCAATACGCTAATCCACACTTCCTTTTCATAGGCTTTTGCGCAAGAAAGGTGCAGTGTCGCTGTAGCCCTAGGCAGGTGTCACACAGCTTCCAGGATGTAAATCACTTCCAGCAATATAGTATGTGTGCTATATCCAGCCAGACATGGATTACATTGAAGAGCAACACTAGCAAACTCCTAGTCCCAGACTTTCCCCCCAAAATGTGAGTCTTATAATACCTAGCACACTCCTGAATAATACAAGCTCCTATAAAGTTCATTGCAATTTTTTTATGAAAATCTTACAATTTTTGAATACTTCAGCTAGGCGACATTGCTATTCATGAAGACAATGAAATTACTGCATTTCAGGATGCCGTAAGTCAGCAAGTCTGCCTTTGTAGTGGGAGGCAAAAGACCAATCACCTATCAGGAGAAGCAGGAGTTCTGACAGTAGTTCAGCAGAGTGACTGCTATAATGCCTTTTGGGCCCCAATTCAGGAAAGTACTTAATCAAGTGTACAAATTTAAGTATATGAGAGGTCCCACTTAAACATCTTCATGAATCAAGGTGTCCGTGATCTCCAGATTAAATGTATGTGGTTAGGAGATTCCAAGGCCAGAAGGGAACCATTATGATCACTCAGGGTGTGTCTAGACTACAGAGTTTTGTCGACAAAAGTGGACTTTTGTCGACAAAACTATTCCTGCGTCTACACTACCGCTGAGTTCTGTCGACATAACATCAACAGAACTCAGCAGTTTTGTCGACGCTGGTAAACCTCATTTTACGAGGCATAACGCCTTCTGTTGACAGAGTTCTGACAACAGAAGGTGTTATTGCATGTAGGATTGTGTCTAGACTACAGGGTTTTGTCAACAAAGCAGCTTGCTTTGTCGACAAAACTGAATGTAGTCTAGACACTCTTTGTCGACAGAAGCTTTGTCGACAGTATCTGTTGACAAAACTTCTGTCGACAAAACCCTGTAGTCTAGACGTACCCTTAGAGTGTGTCTAGACTACAGGGTTTTGTCAACAAAAGTGGACACTACCGCCGAGTTCTGTCAACATAATGTTGATAGAACTCGGCAGTTTTGTCAATGTTGGTAAACCTTATTCAATGAGGAATAATGCTTTTTGTCAACAGAGTTCTGTCAACAGAAGTTTTTTTGACCCATGGAAAACCTCATTTTACGAAGAATAACGCCTTTTTTCGAAAGTGCTCTTTTGAAAAAAGGCAGTATGTAATGCAAACTGTGCTTTTTCGAAAGAGAGCATCCAGACTGCCTGGGTGCTCTCTTTTGAAAAAGTAGCTTGTTTTTTCAAAAGTACTGGACGCTCCTTTTTGAAGGAGGCTTTTTTGAAAGTATCTTTTGAAAAAGCCTCTTTCGAAAGAGGCTTGCAGTCTAGACGTAGACTAAGTGTAGAGTGCTTGGTTAGGCCTCTAATTACTATCATGATCATGGTTTAGATACTGCTTAGTCCTGCCATGAGTGCAGGGGACTGGACTTGAGGACCTCTTGAGGTTCCTTCCAGTTCTACTATTTTATAATTCTAGGATATCAATAATAATAATAATAACTACCAACAATGGATCTGTATTCCAGCAATTGGATAAATTCCAGTCTGAGTTACAGCCCCAGTTAAAACAATGGGATTAAAATCAGGGCTGCATTAGGCCTCCTGTGGATCTGATCCAAAGCTTATTAAAATAAATGTAAGTGTTTCCAATTATTTCAATGAGCACTGGTGTGGTTTCCACAAATAACATGACAGATGCGTCTTTTCGTTCACAATATGTTACTAGATACATCTGATTCTCTCTAAGCAGACAGCATGTGTGACAGATGACTTGATTTTCTATACTGGCAATACAAATATTCCTCTTGGAAGTTAAATAAGAAGAAAACCATGCAATGGCTAGGAAAATATAGGTAGAATGAGCAAAAACATTGCCATTCATCTGTCAGAACTGTGTTACCATTCCAATCTAGTCTGGTCTTATCTGTCTAGAAAATCATTATTGTTTCCAGAATAAAAAGGTCACAAGAGTCTCAGGCTGCAATGTGCAATCTCATATTACATCAGAAAACATAAACATGAACTGATGATGAACACAAGGTGAGAAAATGTCACTTCTTGTCATTTTAATTACTACAAATATTACCACTTAGCAAAAAGTCTTCTCATGTTTGATGACCACACTTTAAAGTTACTTATAAAGACAAAAAATTAGAGAATGTTCACACTGAAATATCATGTCGGTATTGTCAATTTTACTAGATAGAACAGTGAAAATACCAGAAATGTCTCCTCTACACTTCTAAATTGTTATTTGCAAAACCACTTGAATGTGTAAGAGACTATGTGGCCAGGAGTCCAAGGTTTTATTCCCAATTTTGCCACTTAATCACTCTTGCAAGCTTGGCACATCATTGAAAATCCCTTTATCATCAAAAACCTAAGGATGATAATATTTACAATCTCGCAGGAATGTATTATGACTAAAGTAACTAATGTTTGCATAATGTTTAGATGTCCCCTGATGAAAACTGCTAAGTGGTTTTTTTTATGTTTTTGTTGTGATTAAGTCCTACAGGGGAAAAAAACCCATGCTCTATAAACCCAAACAGAATGGCATTAATTTTTCTCTTTATAAGAAAAGCTCTCTGAGGGCTCTGATTAGAGCCCTGCACAGACACAAAATTGGCATCCACATGTTCATCTGCAAAAATGATCTGCAAATATAAAGCAGATATCCGCAAATTTGCAGGGTTCTAGATACAAAATTTGTATCCACAGCTGAATCTACAAAAATGAGCCATGAATATCTGCATCCACCTGCAGATATCTACTTTATACACATGGGTATCTGTGAATTTACAGTGCTCTAGCTATGATACATTGGGAGATATGAGACAGTTTTTGGGTGCCAAATTTCAGACTCCTTAAAAGGGGCTGTTTTTTGGAGGGAGAGTCCTCAGCAAACCTGGTTCTTTCCATATGTTATAAATCATGAACACCAAAACACTAGTTGCTTTTAGGGCTGTCAATTAATGCATGTGAATGCCTGTGATTAACTCAGAGCACAATTAACGCATTAATTTTTTAAATGCATTAATCGCACTGGCGGCGTACCAAAGGGGCAGCACAGTGGGAGCCCTGGATCAGCTGGAGTCCCCAGCTGACCCCAGGCTCCCTGCAGCACTGCCCCTTTGAAACGCCACAGCCGTGTTTCAAAGGGGCAGTGTTGCACTGAGCCTGGGGTCAGCTAGAGACTCCAGAGGATCCCGGGCTCCCATGGCATGTCCCTTTGAAATGCCATGGAGTCAGCGCTGCTTGGAGCCTGGAGTCACCTGGGGACTCCAGCTGACTCCAGGCTCCACGTTGTGCTGCCCCTTTGAAATGCTGCGGCGGTGTTTCAAAGGGGCAGAGCAACTCAGAGCCTGGGGCAGCTGGACTCTTATTATTGTTTAACAACGCAATTAATCACACAATTAATCATGATTAATTTTTTTAATTGCTTGACAGTCCTATTTGCTTTAAAAAAATGTAGTCACTTCTTCACAAAAATGGGCTAAATCCTGTGCTGACACCATTCTGTCTACTGAATGAAGTAACAGTAGAGAATTTAACTTAAAGCTTCATCACTTGTTTTACTAAAGAAATTCTCTTTTATGAAATTGCACATTGAACAACTGAAACATCACTAACATGGTATTTGTAGGACTATGACTAAGGGTAAGTCTAAACTACGCTCTATTTTCAGAAGAAGATATCATTGGGAATTTGCATATCTTCTTCTGATCTCACTTTTGAAAGTGGGTCTTTCAAAAGTAACAGTACTCCAGACACGGGTTTTTTGGAAAAATTCTCCCTTTTTCAAAAAACCGCTCTTCCTTAAAAAATTAGGTTTATGTGGTTTTTCAAAAAGGGGGGGAGGATTTCCAAAAAAACCACGTCCAAAATACTTTCACTTTCAAAAGACCCGCTTTTGAAAGTGAGATCCTCTTTCAAAAATTAAGCGTAGTCTAGACATAGTGACAGTGATCACATAAGCATACATGCATTGCCTTTCAGCCAGCAAGTTAAGAAAGTATGGCTTATCAACAAATATGTTGAAGGAGATGTTTACTTTTTTATTACTGTTACATGTGTGAAATAAAGGCATTGGAGAAGTAACAAGGACATCTGGTTATTGTTTTATAAACAGCTGGAGAGAGAGAGAATCCTAATTTAATTAACAATATTATGCTGGGAAAGAGTGACAATGCTGTAAAATTTGTCATAATTTACCATCAACTCTTTAGAAGTACATAGCATAAGATTCACAAGAATGATAATTTTAGGATAAATAGCTGATCAAATGTAGATGCGTTTAGAAAGTACCATTAAATGTAGAAGCATTTATTATATCTGACAACATGGTGTCTCGTGAACATTATGAATTTCTACATTTCTGCATATTTGTAATGACACTGGGTCTGGGTGAAAGACTTTTTGTAAAAAAGAATTGTTTTGAGTTAATCACGTGAAATTCAAACATTGCAGGTTTATGATCAAAGAATGCAAAGACTAAGTTGCATGGACAGCTGAGAAGGAAATTCCACAATTTTAGAAAAAATTCAAAACAAAATGAAAACAAAAAAATCAAAATTCCTCTTAAAACTAAATTTTGAAAAAAATTTCCTTTCAGCTTAATGTAAATGTTTTGTTTTGATAAATCAAAAATATTTCATTCTAATTTTGACCTTTAGCTTTTTAAAATGTTTGCATGTAAACACATCAAATTTCAAAATTGCTCTTCAAAATCAAAAAATTATACTTGTAATTCCTAGTCTGTCATTTTGGACATTTTGTGGGTTTCTAAACATATTTGTCAAAATTAATACATCTGCAAAACATTTTTATTGCAACCAAAATAGCATTTTTCAACAAAACTGTTTAGATGAAACATTTCTTACCAGTTCTAGCTCCATGAGATATGGCTGATTCAGTGTCATGTGATGATATTGACCTCTCGGTTTCATTACACCACTGTGCCATCACAAAAGACACAATATTTCAGGGTCACAGTTATCGAAACATGTTGCCCTGTTCACATAAGCATCTTTCAACACAGAGGAACCTAACAGTGGCAAATCGCTGCTATATGGTTAGCCCAACATTGCTTAAATGTTTATGAGTCTGATACTGAGGTCAACGATAAAACTTCTGTTGACTTCCATGATGTGGGTTCAAGCCCCATCTCTTTGTGAATTGTTTTAAAATAAAATATCCCCCAAGCTATACACAGCTTTCCAATCCACCTGTTCTCATATGAGCCTCAGCTCATATGCTGAGGTATAACTCAGGTAGACTTGGAGGGAGCCCTACTCTGATATGCGTAAGAGCTCTGCAGCTGGGGAAGGTGCCCGGATGGCCAAATTCCTCCGATCCACCACAGCAGGAGTTTTGATCCATTGAACTTCACCACATTATAGTACTCCCCGTAGGCTCTCACCAGTTTTCTCTGAAACCCCAATCTGCCTCCAAATACACAGTCAAACAAGAATGGTGAGGTTCTGGAGGCCTCGAATAAGAATGTCAATGTGAGAGTGGTTCTAGTACATGGAATATACACTCTCTAGCTGCTGTTTTTTGGAAGCCAGTACATCTTGAAACCTTAGGGCCTGGGCCTACAAACACTTATGCAAGTGATTAACTTTATGCAAATGTATAGTCACATTTTACCCAATGTCCAATGTCTTGTAAGTTGAACATCATTGAAACTTCTCACATCTATGAAGTTACTCATCTATATCAGTGTATATAATCTGACCACTACTCTAAAAAATCAGTGAGATAGACCCCGACCAGTGGGTTACCATAGTCTGGTAGAAGGTAGATATACTGGTCTCTGAGTGAACCATTTTCTCTTCCCTGAGAAACCAGGGCAGGAGCTGCTGCAGCATCATCAGGAAGAACCTGGGACCAGGAAGAACCTGGGACCATTCAAGAACTTGCCAGAAGCAGCAGACTAATCAGAAAACCTAACTAACTAGGACCTCCTAGGGCTAGTTTCAAAGCTTCCCTTCAGGGAGGACAGGCAGTTCAAGGGCTGGGAGTAAAAAGAGCTAGAGAAGAGTGGAAGGATGTGGTCATGTATCAGGAGAAAGCTACAGTATTACTACCCGCTGCCACAGCTATTAGGGTCCCTGGGCTGGAAACTGGAGCAGAGAGTGTGCTTAAGTTCCCCCCCATGGAGGCCACCCTTGAAGGGGAAGTTTGGGACTAAAGAGGGGTTCACCCCAAAACCCTGTTTGACTGCCCTATCATGAGGATGGCTCTGCAGGCTGTGACCCTTGCCTCTAGTAAAAGCTGAGATGCTACATGGAGGGCCACAGTGTCTCTTTGAGGCAAATGCTTTCTGCCTAGAAGTGCAGGACCCCCAAGGCAAGCCCGAGCTCTGTCACAGTAGATAGTAGCAGGTAGTCTATTTCTGGGCACTGTCACAGAGCATTTAAAGATGAGTGTGTGTGTTTTCTTCTTCAACTGCCATTTGGCTGAAGTTTGACTTTCATTTGGTCAAACCCAACACAACTGATTATAAAGGGTCTTGCATCATTCCAGTGCATGAGAATTTTTCCATTGACTTTGCAGAGAGCAGGGCAACATCTCCATAGAATAGTCAGAGTGAAAAAGTGGCTTTGTTTAGTTGTGCAGCAAGATTCCTCATTGTTTGTTTGACTTAAAACAGCTAACAGGAGGTTTCTAAGACACAAATGGCAACTAGCCCCTAACTCCTATTGATCTGCCATAAGAATTAGGCATCTAGCTGCCATTTGTGCCTCTGACAACTCTCCCCCTAAATGGAAAATGACTGATTTCTGGAAGGGGCTTGAGGAAGAAAAAAAGAAATAGCATAAAAAGGCAGCAAGTGTTAGTGATTTCCTTTCTCCTGTTGATGTCTGACCTATCTTTACACTTCCCACAGAAGTTCTTCACAAATCAGAAGAAATTGAATGATATATTTTAATATCACTGCAGGGTAAGTTTGACCTTTAAATATTAGTTTTTAAATATTAATGAAATTCCAAGAGTAAAGCAGACTGACAGGTGTATTACAAGGCAGACAAAATAGCACAGTAAAATTATATGCTGCTTTGAAATTCCTATTAGTGATAATGAGATATGCACATATAACTCCACACACAGATCTGAAAAATGTACTCTGAAAACTCCAAGCAGAATAAATGAACAGGAAATTGCGTTAAAAGGAATTAGTCGTATTTCATAACTTTTGGGGGATACTTGTAAAGAAAGCAAAAATCAGACACCTAACTTTATGCATATAAGATTTGGAATTTTTTTTCATTGACCCCTTATCACATTCATTTCCTGAATGACCCAAAAAACACCCTTCCACTCCCCTAATTTAGGCAAATCTTAATTGTCACATAATTCTTCTAAGCAGCTCACTATACTGTTCTCTATTCATAAAAGATAACCTCCCAACTATGCCCTGGGTAGTAGTATGGTTTGACCTTAGTGTTATTGAAGTTGTCTGGGAATGGCAAAAGCACCATCGCATATTAACATTATCAACACTATATCATAAAGTACAGTATTGTAAATTAGAGTCAAATTGTCCAACTGAACTCAAGCAGCCCTTCATCTCTTCACTCAAAATCTTGAAAATACAGTTTTGGACACATATATTCCCACTCCAAAAAAAAGGCAAAATTAGACAAATTAGCATAGGGACATGCCTAACTGGTCAATTTGTATCCACAAATCTAAATGTTGATGCTTCTAAAACATGGGCATTTAAAACTGGGGAAAGAAAAACCTGAGCATACCAATATACAGGCTGTTTTGAGAATGTGACCCAGACAGTCTGGCTTAAACCCAGAGAACATAGGAAATACAAAATCAAGAAGAGCTTAACTCTGTTTCCTCAGAGATATGCATTATTATGGAACATATGTTGTTTAATGAAAAGATAACATAATACAGTAAACTTCCGATAATCCGGCAACTTTAGGACCGAGGGGGTGCCAGATAATCAGCTATGCTGAACTATCGGAAGAGGGGGCTATGAAGAGTCGGGGGTGGGGTGGGGGGATGCCAACCCAGACCCCTCATCGCCCCCCCCTTCCTATAGTCTGGCTCTGCCCCAGTCGTCCCCGATTCAGCCACTGCCGGTCAGTTTCAGCAGCAGCTGAATCTGGGACGCCTGCGGCAGAGCAGCTGGGGTGCTGCTGGGTTAGTCCGGTAGCGTCGACCCTCGGCGCTGCGAGACCAACCTGGCAGCACCCCAGCTGCTCTTGGGGATGCCTGGGACAAAGCAGCTTGGGTGCTGCCAGGTTGGTCCCGCAGCACCGAGGGGTGGCGCTACGGGACCAACCCTGCAGCACCCCAGCTGCTCTGCCCCCGGCTTCCTCGATTCAGCAGTTGGTCAGTTTCAGCAGCAGCTGAATCAGGGAAGCCGGGCGCAGAGCAGCTCCAATTGTCCGGCTGCGGAAGCACTTCCGGGTTCCTGATGGTGCCGGACCATCAGGAGTGCCGGAGCATTGGATGCTGGACCAATGGAATTTTACTGTAACGTGCAAATATTTTATGTTCAAATCCAGCATAGTTAATTATCTGGGAGGATATCAAGATTCATATTAGGAGCCATGAAGGTGAAATGCCTTTAATCATCTGAAAAAAGAAAAATCCTGCCTTAGCATAGTCTTATTGTAGAGTTCTGGTTTTTAGCTATAAATGCTTTTCATCTAAGGGTGCATCTACACAGCACCATAACTCCAAATAAGTTATGCAATTTGAGCTACACAAAATTGCATATCTTATATCAATGCTACACAGCACCAAATTTCAAAATAAAGCACTATTCTGAAACATCCATTACTCCCCATAGAATGAGGTTTACAGGGATGTCAGAATAGCAAGCCCAAAATAACGGTTTTGCTGTGTAGAAGCGGGATAGCTATTTCAGGATACTTCAGTATCCTGAAATAGCATTGCAGTGTAGATGTACCCTAAAGGGCCAAATTCATTTTGGGCAGTACTTTAGGGTATGTCTACACTGCAGCACGAATTTGAACTAACTTAATTCGAATTAGTTAATTCGAACTAAGCTAATTCGAACTAGTGCATCTAGACCTAAAAACTAGTTTGAATTAGCATTTTGCTAATTCGAACTAGCATGTCCACATTGAGTGGACCCTGAACCAAGGTTAAGGATGGCCGGAAGCAGTGCCAGCAGGGCATCCGGTTAGGACTTAGAGTGTGGAGCTACTGCCTCAGGCTAGCCGAGGGCTGTGCTTAAAGTGACCCAACCCCCACCCCGGACAGACAGTTCTCAGGGGTTCCCCGCTTCCTTGTCTAACTCGATGAGGGACAGCAAAGCAGTCCTGTTTTGGAGTGCCCTGAGTGCCCGCACTCGGCACATCACAGCACTCGGCTGCACTTGCCGCAGGCTGCCATCTAGGGGGGAGCAATCGAGGGGCTGCAGGAGAGCTTCTACCCAGAGGAGGCCGCAGAGCCACCCCAGTCCTCCCCATCGGGGGCTCGTACCCCATTCCTCCATCACCTCCTTCCACTTACCCCTCCCTAGCCCCCCTTCCTGATGTACAAAATAAAGAACACGTGTGTTCAAAAATAGAAACTCTCTTTATTGAACAAAACTCGGGGAGACTGGGAAAAGGAGGTGGGAGAGGGGAACAGAGAGGGTGGGAGAGGGGAAGGCAACTAAAATGATCCGGGGTTGGGAACAGGTCCCATATGAAGAGAGGCTAAAGAGACTGGGACTTTTCAGCTTAGAAAAGAGGAGACGGAGGGGGAATATGAAAGCATGAGTGGTGTGGAGAGGGTGCATAAAGAAAAGTTCTTCATAAGTTCCCATAGTAGAAGGACTAGAGGACGCCAAATGAAATGAATGGGTAGCAGGCTTCAAACTAATAACAGAAAGTTCTTCTTCACAGAGCAAATAGTCAACCTGTGGAACTCCTTGCTGCAGGAGGCTGTGAAGGCTAGAACTAGAACAGAGTTTAAAGAGATGTTAGATCAATTCATGGAGGCTGGGTCCATGGAATGATATTAGCCAGGGGGTAGAAATGGTGTCCCTAGCCTCTGTTTGTGGAAGGCTGGAGATAGATGGCACGAGACAAATGGCTTGGTCGTTGTCTTTAATCCATCCCCTCCAGGGTACCTAGTGTGGGCCGCTGTCAGCAGACGGGCTACTGGGCTAGATGGACCATTGGTCTGACCCAGTATGACCATTCTTATGTTTTTATGTTCTAAGCTCAGGGCTCAGGGTCGGGGGGGTCTCATTGAACCACCTTGATTTTCATTCAAACCTGCTCCTGGGTGTCCAGGCTGGCAGCTATCCTGCCCTAGACGGCCCCTTTCCTGTGCCTAGTGCGGAGGTCGTGGACGTTGGAGGCTTCCCCCCAAACCTGGATGAGGTCCCCGATCTCCGCACTAGACCAGGTGGGCGCCCGCCTCCTGCGGCCCCGGGCAGGTTCCTGGGAGCCACCAGCCTGGTCCCGGGAAGAGGCGGAGGGATGGGTGGCAGCGGGTGGCTGTCCTGTGCTGTGCCAGGTCCAGGGTCTGCTGTCTGGGTGCTGGCAGGCTTGCACCTGGCACGGGCACCGTAGCCAGACTGTGCCCCTTTAAGGGCTCTGGGGCCGGGAGGGGGCAGACGAGTTTCCCTGGTGGTGCCCAGAGTGGCCACCAGGGCAAACTGGGGAGGGCTAGCCTCCCACTAGTTCGAATTAAGTGGCTACACAGCCCTTAATTCGAACTACTTAATTCGAAATAGGCGTTAGTCCTCGTAGAATGAGGTTTACCTAGTTCGAATTAAGCGCTCCGCTAGTTCGAATTAAGTTCGAACTAGCGGTTTGCCTGTGTAGCGCCTATTAAAGTTAATTCGAACTAACGGCTGTTAGTTCGAATTAACTTTGTAGTGTAGACATACCCTTAGTCTGTTAGCAGTAAACTCAGAGTAGGGGTCAATTGCAGAAGAACTCTGTACGTGTGAAGCATAGGGGTGGTGAGGCCTTCATTCTTCCCCCTTTCCCGTTCTCCCTCACCCCCTTTTCTACTACTGATGAGCCAGAAGCAAGCCTCTAGGAACATACACCATTGTAGCAAGAACGAACTGTAGATAAGGGTGGGAACATAACAATCTTGTTTACCTAAATGTACTGATCATGTAAACAAAGTCAAAGGACAAGCAGTACAGCTGAATCATACTGTAACAAGCAATGAGTATCCCCCGGAAATTTCCAAACTGCCACAAACAAGGCAGCGATGTATTTAAAGCTGCACCAGAGCACAGAAATTTGGACCTCACTGATGGGCTTTGGGTACCGGCACCTCAGAAACTGAAACAACCTCCCACTTCGTCTGCAGCCGACTCGGGATCCCCGGCTAGCAGGAAGGGACGTAAAATATGCCGCTTCTTTGTTATGTTGCCCTTCTAGTTAAGGGGTGCAGCTGTTAACAGTCAGGAAATAAACTACTTGTGTTTGACAGATACCTGTGTAGCGTCCTTTGTACTTTGAGAACCCAGTGTCGGACCTGAGACTTGCTCTTGCCGGCAACATTGAGTAGCACTTCTGGTGAAACAAAGAACTAATCAATGTAAGGAACAGTATAAGAATCTGACTTAAAAGGCCAGATGGTGAACCCCCTCCTTATAAGCAATTACTTTCACTTTCAGACCTATTGGATTCAACAAGATTCAAGTAAACGCTCACCAGGGTGAGTAAAGGTTCATTGATATGTCCCACAGTGAACCAACAAGTGTCTATGCAAGAGCGGTCAATATAAGAGCAGTGCACAGATTAGAAACTCCGAGGATGGCTAAAAATGTTACCCTCCTAATATTCCCCACAATTCAAAGAGGAAGGAGTAAGTGATCTTGTCCAGGGTGGAAAGAAAACATTACTGCTCTACAGAACATTGAACTTTGGCTCTACAGAAGTGACGTACCTGATGTCTAGGATCTGACAACTGAAGGGTAAAATGACCTTTTGGAGCACAAAGCCTCTGCCTGCTCTCATGTAAGTCCTCAAAATCAGAGTCAAATGAGACTTTATTAGGTCATAGGTCTTTAGCTGCTCCTCTGCTGAATGTCACCCTCTTCACTATTACCCCTTCGGCACACACATGCAGGGGAAGTTCAGATAATACGTTTCCAAACTTACCTATAGTCTCTTATTTAGATTGATTACATATAGGTCTAAATCCTGAGGGATGGAGTGAAAAAGACACTGTACAACAAGGCCTATTGCCACTTAAGCCACAGAAATAAGATTTATATGGGACATAGTGCAACATAGACCTTCTGCTGGCCTCTCTGCACTGAGGTGAATTTCAGCTTTGGCTTTCTATGGTCTTTGTTATGCAAGAGGTCAGACTATCAGAATGGTCATTTTTGGCCTTAAAAATTTATGGACCCATGAGTCCACATGAAATCGGTATCTTAGCATCTCTCAAGATTGGCTCTGACCAGTTATGGGGAGCAGTGTGCTGTATCCATGCAAATTTTGTTAGTAGTTAGCTTAGCCTCAATGCCCTTCTCTAGCTGTGCACCTGTGTCACTGTTTTGTTTTCCTTGAATTGCATTAACCCTAGCTCAGGAGTTTATTTTTACTTTTTCCCATCTGAAAGGGCCAGGGCTCTTTTGTACTTCCTCCCTCCTTCTGTGAAATGACATTTATTTCTGTGTGAGTTCTCTCAGACAGGGGGCACAGGAACTCTAGGCTTCACATAAAGCTCTGAATCACTCTAAAAAAATATTTTATCTGTACATTTGTTCTCTGCCTGGGGCTACTCTCTACAGTTTTTCTGCCTCTTCTTCTCCCTCATTCCTTTGTATTCTTTGTTCGTTATGGACACAAAGAGGGAACACATCCTTTATGAAAGAGTGAAACAAAAGATGGACATTTCTAAACAGCGCAATGTTCAAATGAAAAAAAATCTGTTTCCATTTTGTTTGGACTTGACTTGTCGTGAATCCAAAGCTTTGTTGCATCCTATACATTCCAGAAAAGGAACCCAGGCCGCACTGCAAAGAATTCTGGGAAGGAAGGCAGTGTAGAAGAGCTCCCTTTTGTCTCCTATGGGGCTAGACCTAGACTTGCTATGGGTTTCATAGAGACAGACTTGGAGAGTGCAGAGCAGCTACAGCCTCTCTGCAGAAGGAGCTGGTTGGCAGGCTGAGGAAGAGCTTAAGCAACAAACCAGAGAGGGAAGAGGACTTTGAAGAGGGATAAATGATGGGAGCTGATGCAGAGTAGCAGAATGGGCCTGAAGCTTCCTTCCAAAACACGTCTGTAGATTTTTGGCTGAGGAAGGGTGAGTAGATTGGACTTCTCCTGCACCTCTTCACTGTACCAAGGAAGGGCTTAGACACAGAATCCAGAGACTTCTGTGACCAGAGGCACTAGCAGGAAGATTTTGTGGGGACGTGAATTGGACATTTTGGCTACATCTAGACTGGCATGATTTTCTGCAAATGCTTTTAACGGAAAAGTTTTTCCGTTAAAAGCATTTGCGGAAAAGAGTGTCTAGATTGGCATGGACGCTTTTCTGCAATCGGGGCTTTTTTGCACAAAACAATACCGCATTGTCTACACTGGCCCTCTTGCACAAAAGCATTTGCGCAAGAGGGCTTTTGCCCGAATGGGAGCAACATAGTATTTCCGCAAGAACACTGACAATCTTACATGAGATCGTCAGTGTTCTTGCGGAAATTCAAGTGGCCAGTGTAGACAGCTGGCAAGTTTTTCCGCAAAAGCAGCTGCTTTTTAGGAAAAACTTTCCAGTCTAGACACAGCCTTTTGGTTTAGCAGAAGGCTGACTGCTGAGCCAGAAAGAAAAATTAAGCGGCTACCCGAGAACCCCACAGCTTGACAGAAAATGTCTGACCATCAGGGATGGCACAGGGCTGCTGAAAACACCACAGAACCTGCTTGGGGCCACATTTCAGCCTATTTCCCCAGGAAAGCAGAGTTGCTCCACAGAAGGATTACCTCCCCACTATTGTTAATTTTCATATCATAAGGAAGTCTTGTTACTTTCCTAAGTCCCACTGCCAAACATGGGGCTTCTGTTTCTTTTCACGTAACTACACCGGGCCACAACCTTCAAATAGGGCATTACGTTAGAATTTCCGAAGGTGTGACTCACAGCTTGGAAAGCAGAACAGGACTATTGCAGCTATTTCTGTTATCTCTGGTCTTGCTCTTGCCTCGTTTGCTTGGAATTCCCATGAATGTCAGTGAGAATTCTGTGTGAGTAACTATCACTTAAACACTAGTGTTTGTTCCAATGTAAAGTAGCTCTTTTTCATTTCCAATATCCAGGGACAAACTCACCAATCCTGGAGTTTCACCAAGACCCTTCCAATATTTCTGCTTAGATGCATTTGTTATAAATATAGTGGCAAAAGATGCTATTGGAAAAAAACAAGTCAGAAAGGTCTATCTTCCCTTACTCTTTTTTTCCCTATGCGCACACTCTTACCACCTTCTCAGGTTCCTTCATATTTTTTTCAGTCCCTATAGAGATCCTGTAGAATGACCTGTAACATTTGCTCTGAGCTATTAATGTTTCTACCCAAGTCAGAGCCATTCAGTAAAATTCCATCCAATATAGCTGGGGGAAATGTTTGAGTGGAAGATATTTGAGAAAAGACTGTAGCATCAAAACAGACAAAGTAAAGGGTAGAAGAAAGACATTATTATCAGCTCCATCTTACAGAGCACTGAAGAACAGACTTTAAGTGACTTACTCAGATCACTGAGGAAGTCTCTGTCAGAACTGGGAATTTAATTAATATTCTCTGTATTAATTAATCCAGGGTCTGAAACCCAAGACCAGCTTATCCCTTTGGAAAAAGATAGTAGTAGATAATTTCCAGGGTGTCACTTAAGGCTTTCTACTGCCTCATATCACTGGTATTATTATTGTTAACACGTATATTGCAGCAGTGCCTGCAGTGTCACAAGGCTGAGCGTCATAGCAGTAGGCACTGTACAGATAAATAGGAAATAAGAGACCCTAAAAGTGCTTTCTACATAGGATACATTGGCAATAGTGAGGTCCGGTCACACTTCTCTAGTTATGTACAGGCACCTCCTGCTGTGAGCCCTGCACAATCCTTAGTGCATCTCCAGCTGCATTGACAGGAGTCTCACTGATCCTCAGTTGAGCAGAATAATCCAACTACGTTAGACAGATACAGAGTGCTGGGCTCCGCTCTGTAGTCATTTCAGTAACCCTGGAGGGGTTGTAGAAGAAACTGAACTGTACTGAACACTTAACAGCTCACCTTGAGGCTTTCTTGCTGAACTCACCCTCCTCTGCTGGTATGCTAGAGTCTGCTGCCTCCTGCTAAGATCAGCAAGTGACCTCCTTGAGGGAAGCATCCAAGAAGCTTACCTCAGGTCTTTCTTGGGAATGTCTGTCTACTCCTGCCTCCCTCAGCTTCTGTCTGACGCTGCTTTTAAACCCTTACTCCACTCCTAAAATGACTGACGGGGTAAGAGGAGCAAGGCCAGCCCTGCTCACAGCAGCGCTTTAACTCTTTTGTCACCAGTGAAGGCTTTATATACTCCATCACAGGTGCCCAGTGGACGTCACAGAATCGTTGGATCTTCTCCCTTTCTTGGGTAACAGAAAACTCTGTTGGGGTGTGGGCTCTCACGGGGAGGCAAATGGGAAGATGGGGGAATGGTTGATCCTATAAACTTCATTTTGGTTATATTTATATTCTTTCCACCTACAAATCACCTGGCTATGTTTTAACTTCAACAAAGTAGACAGGAGATGGAACTATATTGTTTGCATTAGCTGAGTACTGCATCTCGCAACCTGTACTTGCTTCCCTCACAAAGACCTATCTTTTAACATAGTGTTATTAATTCCTTTAAACAGAGATTCAATATCTGATGTTCTGCTGCCTACATTGCAAATGACCTGTGTTTTAATGGGAACTTGCCATTGTGTAAATAAAGAAAGGAATATCTCTCTTCGTAGAAAGCAATGATTCAATAATTATTAATGAGATATTATGCCTGTGCACATTTCTGGCAGCTGATTTAGTGCACTGAAGATGTTTAACATGGCTCTTTCAGGTTTGCAGTCTGATACCATGCATCCACTACAGCTTCATACATGCAGATAAAGTCAGTTAGATTATAGCTATATGGAACCAACACTAAGTTCTGAGGAGAATAACACAAGTTTTGCTTCTTTCAGTCAATATATTCACACCTTCAGTATGCAAGAAACTTAGCTACACATTAGAACTCAGCACACTCGCTCCATTTGTATGACAAGTGTATACCCAGTAAATTGTCATTGTTTACACGATTCCCTCCTACCAAATTCTTTCTGATGAATGAGTACAACCTCCTCCCTGACTACACTATTGGGGTATGTCTACATTATAGCGCTATTTTGAATTAACTTAATTCGAAATAGTTAACTCGAAATAGTGCATCAACACACAAAAACTATTTCGAAGTAGCGTTTTGCTATTTCGAAATAGCACATGCACACTTAGTGGACCCTGAACCGCAGTTAAGACTGGCCAGAACCAGTGCCGGTAGGGCATCAGGTTAGGACTTAGTGTGTGAGGCTGCTGCCTGAGGCTAACTGAGCTCTATGCTTAAAGGGACCCTACCTCCACCACAGACAGACAGTTCTCAGGGTTCCCCACTTGCTTGTCTACTTCGATGAGGGACAGCAAAGCAGTCCTGCCTTGGAGGGCCCTGAGTGCCCGCACTAAGGACACCACAGTACTCGGCCACATGGAGCCAGAGCTGCCCCTGGGCACACCGGTGCGTCTCATGGGGTCGTTGCCATCAGCCCAGCTACACTTGCTGCAGGCTGCCATCTGGAGGAGTCCATCGGGGGACTATCAGGATCCAGGAGTCCCTGCAGGAGAGCGTCCACCCTGTGGAGCCCTCAGAGCCATGCCGGTCCTCCCCACCAGAGGCTCATGCCCCATTCCTCCCTCACGTCCTTCCACTTACCCTTCCCTAGCCCCCCTTCTTGATGTCAAACAAAAGACACGTATGTTCAAAAATAGAAACTGGGTTTATTGAACAAAACTGGGCAGGGGGATGAACCTCTGGAGAGACTGGGAAAAGGATGTGGGAGAGGGGAAGAGAGAGGGTGGGAGAGGGGAGGGGAAAACCTGGGAGGAGGGAGCTGGAAGGGGGAAGCAAGGGGAAGAAGGGGGAAGGGAAGCTCAGGGCCCAGGGTTGGGGGTCTCGCCGGACCAACTTAATTTTCATGCAAACCTGCTCCTGGGTTCGCATGTGGCCTTTGGTGGCCAGGCTGGTATCTATCCTACTATAGATGGCAGCATTCCTCTGTCTAGTGCAGAGATCAGGGATGTTGGGGGCATCCCCCCCAAACCTGAATAAGGTCCATGATCTCCACCCTGGACTAGGAAGGCGGCCACCTTCTCCAGCCCCTGTCAGACTGCTCCTGGGGAGTGGTGGAGGGCTGGCTGCCAGTGGCTTGCTGGTTCATGTTCTGGGGCCACTAGGTCAGGGCCCTGGTGGCCACTGCTGACACTGGGCTGGCAGGCTTGGAGCTGGCACTGGTGCTGTGGCCAGGGTCTACCCCTTTAATCGCTCCGGGGCTGGGGGAGAGGAGAGTAAGTTTTTCTGGCTGTGCCCAGAGTGGCCACCAGGGCTCCCTGGGAAGGGCTGGAGGCCCCCTATTTCGAATTAAGTGTTTACACAGCACTTAATTTGAAATAGCTATTTCGAATTTAGCATTACTCCTCATAGAATGAGGTTTACCAAATTCGAATTAAGCGCTCTGCTATTTCTAATTAAATTCAAAATAGTGATTTGCATGTATAGATGCTATTGAAGTTAATTTGCAATAAGGGCTGTTATTTCGAATTAACTTTGCAGTGTAGACACACCCCTTAGAGAAGGTACTCAACATACTGCTCCAGCAGGAGTCACTAGAAGGTGCTGTTACACATTGTTGTATACATTCTTTTTCAGAACATGCAAGTGCTGTTCAGTCAGAAGAAGTGTTGCGTTGTTACTAGTTTTGTAATGCAGTTGTGAAAGCAGCAAGAGATTTTGCTCTCTGCCCCTTAATTCGACTAACGAGAATCAGTTCTGGGGACAGTGTTATTCCTTGAAAACAAGCATTGATGTTTTTCAAGAGATTGATTCCTGAAAGAGGAGATTGCTCTGTGCTGTTCGACAACCTCTGTTTGACAAGCTAAGGTAGGAAATGTTACACTTAAGGTGCATCTATACTGCTCCCTTAGCTCAAAATAAGCTATGCAATTTGAGCTACACAGATTGCATAGCTTATTTAGAGTGTATTTCAAAATAGCTTATTTTGTAATTTGGTGCTGTCTACATAGTGCCAAATTTCAAAATAAACAACTATTCTAAAATGTCCCTTACTCCTCATGGAACGAGGTTTACAGGGGCATCAGAACAGCGTGCCCATTATTTTGAAAAATATTTCAAAATAACAGATGTGCTGCCAAGATGTGGAATAGCTATTTCAGGATACCGGAAGTATCCCAAAATAGTGCCACAGTGTAGATGAACCCTAAGAAAATACCCAAAACTCTATGTCACTTTTCCCTCCAATGGCAAACTAATGTGTTAGGGTCTGGTATCTACTAACATACAGCAGAGGAGCCACAACACAAATTGGCATTTTCACCACAGTTGAAATTGGACTTCTGGACATCTGGAGGCAAAGAGACGCAGGCAGGCAGCTGGGAATCTCCAGACGTAAATGTGAAGTGAAGGTCTCCGTTATCATTAGCTCAAAGAATAGTGCTTAGGGGTGTGTCTAGACTACAGGGTTTTGTCGACAAAAGTGGACTTTTGTCGACAAAACTATACCTGCCTTTGAGTTATGTCGACATAACATCGACAAAACTCAGCAGTTTTGTCGACGTTTGTAAACCTCATTCTACGAGGAATAACGCCTTTTGTTGACAGAGTTCTGTCGATAAAACGCATTATTGCATCTACACTGTCCTTTGCATCCACACTATTATGTCGACAAAGCGGCTTGCTTTGTCGACAGAACTGGATGTAGTCTAGACGCTCTTTGTCAACAGAAGCTTTGTCGACAGTATCTGTCGACAAAACTTCTGTTGACAAAACCCTGTAGTCTAGACGTACCCTTGGTGTCCTTGGAAGTCCTATTGCATGCTTCTCCAGAGGTGACAGTACCCACCTTCGGAGCCAGAGATCAAGAGTTTGAGGCCTCCTCCCCCGGGGGGGACAGCCACCACCACCACAAGCATGGCAATGAATGGACCTGGCACCTTTGGAACAAAGGATGTATAAGGGGGGCCCAGAATGCTGGGGGGCTCCCACAGAGAAGCCAGGTGGGTATTTTGGACAGTTTATTCCATTTGTTTGCTTGTTTACTGTACATCATGTGGGTGCTGAATTTCATTTCTCTTCTGTAAAGAAACTGCATCTCCTCTCTATCCTCAGCGTTGTGATGCATTAACGAGATTATAAATCATTACCATTTATTATTCCTGTTTACCACAACAGTTTGTTTAAAGCAGTACATGCACAGGGAACATAGTAACTGAGATCTGCAAAGCAAGAATTTGCTCCATTAAAGGGCAACATGCTAATCCAAATATGGAATGACCCCAATGGGATTATAAGTAATAATGTCTGCTTCCTCCATGATGTGTGCATACCCTTACCATGTGCTAAACCTAGTGTGGTCTGAGAAGGGAGTCAGTTGGTGGGAATGGTAACAGAACAAGGGTAGATTTGGGCACAGGAAGCCTGAGCAAACATATGGAGAGATAGAAGCATCTGCTATAACTTTAAAATTCTTCATAGACATTAATGGAATTCACCATGGCTGTAGGGAACATGTGAAGCCAGATTCTCTGTCCCTGTTGAGTTCTGCTTGATGCAACCTTAGTAGGGGGGCAAAAAATGGTTTTAGCCACCATGTGTTCCCCTGATCTTGGGGACACAACAGCTGCATCTAGACTGGCAAGTTTTTCCGCAAAAGCAAAAACTTGCCAGCTGTCTACACTATCCGCTTGAATTTCCGCAAGAACACTGACTTCCTACTGTCTGAAATCAGTGCTTCTTGCGGAAATACTATGCTGCTCCCGTTTGGGCAAAAGTCCTTTTGCGCAAAGCTTTTGCGCAAAAGGGCCAATGTAGACAGCTCAGATTTGTTTTGCGCAAAAAAGCCCTGATCGCGAAAATGGAGATTGGGGCTTTTTTGCGGAAAAGGGCGTCTAGATTGGCATGGACACTTTTTCACAAAAAAGTGCTTTTGCGGAAAAGCATCCGTGCCAATCTAGACGCTCTTTTCCGCAAATGCTTTTAACGGAAAACTTTTTCCGTTAAAAGCATTTGCGGAAAATCATGCCAGTCTAGATGTAGCCAACTTGTCTAGCCAGTTTCCAGCATAAAATAGAGGAGCCTGAGCTATTTTGTACTAGATGCCCTTAGCCCAAAGTGCCCATTCTACCAGCCAGGAAGCAACTGGATGTAGTGGACTCCTGGAGGGCGATAGAGTAGGAATGGTTAAAACAGCTCCATCCCACAGAGGATTCCTCAACACAAAAAGAATCTCTCACTGCCTGAATCCACTAAATGTTGGCTACTTTGCACCAATAGCCTAGCATTAAGGAACTCTATAGCATAGTCAGAGATCCAGCCCTTTAATTTTATTTTTAATTGCAGCTTTTTTTCATTCCCAATCCTGCAAACCCTTAGTCACATGAATTGTCCCATCAAACTGAGTGGGGCTACTCACATGAACAAAGTTGAGTGATAGGAGTGAAGAGTGTAGATTCAAGCTTTTCCTTTGCATTCCCGCACTCCCCCAGTTACAGTATTGGACTGTAACTCTTATCTGTTAAGAAACATTGCCATCTCCTGGCTGTCATTAACAATAGATTTCCATGAAAAATAAATGTGACTCTAGTTAAAGAATATGGCTGATAGTAAAGTCAAGCTTGCTTTGAACTTTTAAGGGAAAATGTCACTAATAATAAAGGACAAACAACTGGAAGTTCCAAAGGTTGGTATTACAACTGCACTATACAGGCTAAGTCAAAGTGTGATAATCACAGTAATCACAGCATGGTAAACTTTGTAAAGACTTGAAGTGTAAAAGCTCAGACCTCCATCACACAAGCTGCTGAGCTCCTCTTATGAAGTTGGAGCTCCTTCAACACCAGAGATTCAGTAAAAAGAACAAACATTAAGTGTACAGTTCATGAATAGTTGCTAACAGCATGGTCCATATTCTAAGGTATGCTAAGACATCCCCCCTTCCACCGCATTGGATATAAATATAATTCATGCCCATTCTAAAGCCCTTTTATGCTGCCAAAATGGTGTAAAGGGGCTACAGGGTAGATAAGAATCTGGTTCCTGTTGTTCTCTGATGCCAGCATAATATATTACTATTATTTGCGTGTTATAGTTTAATGTTCCTGAGGAAGAGATTATTACTGGAAAGGGCACTCAGAGCTTTTGTACTGACTCCTTTTCAACTGTCATTAGATCAAAATAAATTGATACAAATAATTATGATTAGCATTTAGAAGTTCCCAATGAAATTGGGATTCTGCTGTATCAGGTCCTATACCAATACACAGTAAGTATCAGTCCCTGCCACCAAAGAGTTTACAGTCTAAATAAAGACAGACAAGGGGAGAAATGAAAATAGTGTGATTCACATTTTACTTGAACTTTGATCTTGTGAATCCCGGTTTGATGTCTTTAACTGTAAGATCATCCTTTCTTTCTACACAACAAAGAAATAAACATTCAAAACTGACAAAGTGTATTCATCAAACTGAAAATAAAGAGTTCTGTGATCTCCAGGAATACTACAAATGAAAAGATCTGCTACAATTCTATCATAGGAAGAATGCTATTCAAACCTACCATTAAATTTCAGTAATGCTTTTTTTATGGTAATATTTTGACTTCCTCCTTCCTGCATGTATCTATTATCTTACATTGTTATAGGGTTTGGATCAACGAGAAAGAGATTAATTTTAAGATGTTAAAGGAAAACATTTTCTCTTTTGTTCAGCTCAGAGACGTTTGGTTAGACGCATCAGAAATAAGCTGTGTAACGTATCTGAAAATCTTTCACTGCAATTGGCAGTGAAACTGATAAGTGCTTGGAATAACATTGCATTTCTGCACTCAGTCTTCCATTACACCAATGAGAAGTAGAAAAGAGATAATCTTTGACCTCCACTTGGTGAAGCTAACATGGCTTCAAACATCAAAGAGCTTGCTTTTTTAAAACTTACTTTCCTAAACTGTATTGCACAATTGTACTGAAATTAGTGTAGTTAAACTCAGCAGGAAAAAATTACCCTTAAACAAGAATTTCCAGTAAGGAGCAGGTTTAATGATTCCATGTAAGTGGGGGAACAAATGTGACAAGTACATTGCTTGCAAAAAAAACCCAAGCAACGTCAATCCTATTTTGTGTGAATCTCCCTTCAGACTAATGTCATCATCTTGTAGCTAAGGCAGAAGCTTGGGTTCATTCTCTCTGCAAAATACAATGGACTTGACTACACCCAGCTGTGCATACATTTACCTGATTCCTATGTCCTCAGTTGTGATGCACTTACATCTTGTTGGCAGCCTTAATCCTATAGTCCAAATTTACAAAATATGGCCTTCACTATAGAAGTTGAAAATTCTAGCCAGCCTTCTACTTTTCACTTACTTACTCTGTCAGGTGCCTGAGCTTTTGAGTCTAAATCTGATTTTTCATGTTAATTAAATGCAGCTGTTGTAGATGAAGAGATAAAAATGATAAACCAGCATAAGTGGCACACCTCCGCAGGAAAGGAGACAGAAATACTTTTATTAGGATTATTTAAATTAATAAGGGCAATGTATTATAGGGAAGCCTTTACCCCAGAGAAAATAATGATTTTAAGGATTATGAACCTGTCAGTCTGTAAGTTATGAGCTAGCTGCTGCATCTGCAGTTTTGATTAATCTATTCATCACTCACTTGACCCTACTGAAAGCCCACACAGCATTTTGAAAAATCTGCACAGGTTTTTTTTTAAAAGTAAAAATCATTTCATTTCAGATCCTCCACTGAAATGAAAGAATGCCATGCTTTAAGAGACTATTCCAGTGTCAGGTGTAGAGCATACAAATAAAACGTGATATTGTGCTGTGATGTGGGCAGAAGCTAAAGAAGCATAGAAAGACCATTATTCAACATTCAGACCTGTAGAAATGTTAAAATTAGGGCTATCAATTAATCATAGTTAGCTCACATAACTATCTAAAAATATTAATTGTGATTAATCACAGTTTTAATAGCACAAACAGGGGAATACCAATTGCAATGCATTAAGTATTTCTGGATGGCTTTCTACATTTTCAAATATACTGATTTCAATTACAACACAGAAGTGTCCAGCCCTTACTTTAGATTGTTTTTATCACAAATATTTGCACCGTAAAATGACCCAAATATAGTGTTTTTCAATCCACTTTTTAAAAGTTCTGTAGTGTGATATGATAGTTCAACTTAAAAATGTAGATTATGTGCTGCATAACTGCATTCAAGCAAAACAATGTAAAACTGCCTACAAGTCCATTCAATCCTACTTTTTGTTCAGCCAATCGCTCACACAAACATGTTTGTTTATATTTGCAGGAAATAATACTGCCTGTTTCTTGTTTACAATGTCACCAGAAAGTGGGAACAGGCATTCACATTGATCTGATTCTGACTGATAATGATCCAAAGCAGTGTGGACTGATGCATGATCATTTTCATCATTTGAGTCAGATAGCACCATCAGAAGGTTGATTTTGGGAGAGAGGGGGTTCACATCCTGTAGTTTCCGCATCAGAGTTTTGCTCTTTTAAAACTACTGAAAGCATGGTCCTTAGCTTGTCCCGCTCAGATTTTGGAAGGTGCTTCAGATTTTTAAATCTAAGGCTGAGTGCTGCTATAACTGTCTTTGGAGATCTCTAATTGGTGCTTTCTTTGCAATTTGTCAAATCTACATTGAAAGTATTCTTAAAATGAACATCTGGGGTGTCAACATGTGGTGCATAAATGAAAAAGAGATAAGCACAGAGATTGCTTTACCTCCTCCCACCTTTGGGTAACAATTATTTACAATAGGCTAATTGTATGTAATAAAAAAAACTAATAGTAGGATTTAAGTGGTTCAAAGTGAAAACAGACAGATCAAAGTAAGTTACTAATTAAAATGAATAGAAAATGCAAATCTAGTTCTAATTCAGTAAGAAACTTATTACATGTAAATTCTTACCTAAACTGCTGTTTTTATTTCAGGAATAAATTATAGTCTTTCGGTCTGACTTGGGTCTCCAGACCTCTTTAAAGCTTTTTCTCTGACAGCATGTCTACACTAGGAAACAATTTTAAAATAACTAAAATAGATTTCATAATGCCCAAAATAGCAAAATCAAAATAGCATGTCTACCTTAGGGGAAGCCTAGAAATTAGTTCAAGGCAGGCTCTGTTAATGTAGCTGCTCTACCTCAACTTAAAGCCCCAGGAAGCACTGGGGAGTAATTTGTTCAAATTACTCTGGGGAGTAGTTATTATTAAATAGTGGCACTGGATAGTCCACACTACCGCTATTTCAAAATAAGCATTGTTCCCCTAGGAAAGCAGGAGTACAGATTTCTTAAAAAAGCCCTAATGTAGACCAGGGATTAGGGTGTTTTCAAAGCTAGTGGAAGAGAAAGAACTGATCGTTTTCCATTGCTTAAACAGATTCTCCCACAGGGCAAGAACCTTTTGTTTGGCATCCCCCACTTTCCCGTGGAAAAACATCCAAGTGTAAAATGGATTCCAGTTGGTATGCTCATATGTCTTTCTAGACCAACTGCCTACTGGACTTACAAGACAAACGAGGCTTTTTACAAGTCATTGACTTGATCACGGAGCCATTAGGCTTCCAGAGCACCAGTATTGGTTCTCATTAGTACTTTTAAAACTATAAACAGATTCACACGTAATATTTCCAATTTCACAGACAAGACCATTACATCCATAAAAATAGGATACATAGATTATGCATTAAAATTAAAATAAAGCATTAAAATTGATAGGTTATATGAAATATTTTGTTTAAAGCATCTTCAGATTATACATATACATATTCATATTCACCAGTCAATTTTCATAAGGCACGGGGACAGGGAAATACATCACAAACTCAATAGCTGTTTGTTAACATTCTATGGTAAGTAACAATTGCCAGGCATAAGCCTTAAATCTGTGGGATAGAAATGAGCTACCTATCCCGAAGGGAATGTCTATGCAATCTAACAAATGCCAACATCAGAGAAAAATGTTAACATATCAGCTACGGGTTAAACCACTATCTGAGCCTTTCAGCAAGCAATTATCAATACTGTTTGTTGAGTGTTTTCTTTCATTATTTTTAAAATTATTGTCTGAAGGACAACTGAAAACAACTGAAACAATAAGAACATAAGAATGGCCGTACTGGATCAGACCAAAGGTCCGTCTAGCCCAGTATCCTGTCTGCCGACAGTGGCCAGCACCAGGTGCCCCAGAGAGGGTGGACCGAAGACAATGATCAAGCGATTTGTCTCGTGCCATCCATCTCCAGCCTCTGACAAAAAAAGGTCAGGGACATCATTTCTATCCCCTGGCTAATAGCCTTTTATGGACCTAACTTCCATGAAATTATCTAGCTTCTCTTTATACTCTGTTATAGTCCTAGCCTTCACAGCCTCCCCTGGCAAGGAGTTCCACAGGTTGACTACACGCTGTGTGAAGAAGAACTTTCGCTTATTAGTTTTAAACCTACTGCCCATTAACTTCATTTGGTGTCCTTTAGTTCTTCTATTATGGGAACTAATAAATAACTTTTCTTTATTCACCCTCTCCACACCACTCATGATTGTATATACCTCTATCATATCCCCCCTTAGTCTCCTCTTTTCTAAACTGAAAAGTCCCGGTCACTTTAGCCTCTCTTCATATGGGACCCATTCCAAACCCCTAACCATTTTAGTTGCCCTTTTCTGAACCCTTTCCAAGGCCAAAATATCTTTTTTGAGGTGAGGAGATCACATTTGTACACAGTATTCAAGCTGTGGGTGTGCCATAGTTTTATACAGAGGAAGTAAGATATTCAATGGAGGAAGAAAAAGGCAGAAAGCAAGTAAACTGACAAAAATATCCAAAGATGGACTGGATAGCTTCAATTTTACATTTTCTAATTAAAGTAAGCTATTGTAAAGAGCCAAAACATGTAGGCTGTGTCTACACTGCACCCCTTTTCCGGAAAAGGGATGCAGATTAGACACTTTGGAATAGCAAAATCTACGGGGGATTTAAATATCCCCCACGGTATTTGCATTAACATGGCTGCCGCTTTTTTCCGGCTTGGGGATAAGCCGAAGAAAAGCCGCAGTCTAGACGTGATTCTCCGGAAAATAAACCCTTGAAAGTAGGAATAAAAGATCCTCCGGAAAAGGGTTTATTTTCCGGAGAATCGCGTCTAGACTGCCACTTTTCTCCGGCTTATCCCCAAGCCGGAAAAAAGCAGCAGCCATGTTAATGCAAATACCGTGGGGGATATTTAAATCCCCCGCGGATTTTGCTATTCCAAAGTGTCTAATCTGCATCCCTTTTCCGGAAAAGGGGTGCGGTGTAGACACAGCCGTAATGTCTACACAACATCATGTATGGAAGATATGCAAACAACACACACACACATAAGCAACTATGTATGGTCTTTAACTACAGATCAAATATAGATTTCATCCTGCAAACTTACTCAAGTTAATAATCCTTAATCACACAAATTATCATGGGCTACGTCTACACTGGCCCCTTTTCCGAAAGGGGCATGCTAATTTTCAACTTCAGAATAGGGAAATCCGCGGGGGATTTAAATATCCTCCGCAGGATTTAAATAAAGATGTCTGCCGCTTTTCTCCAGCTTGGGGAAAAGCCGGAAAAAAGCGTCTAGACTGGCCCTATTCCGGAGGATCTCTTATTCCTACTTTGAAGTAAGGCTTTATTCTGAAGTTGAAAATTAGCATGCCCCTTTCGGAAAAGGGGTTAGTGTAGACGTAGCCATTTTGTATAATCTCTAAAGTGTAGTAGATTAAATTAGCTGCAACCATTTCACATTCATTACAAATGCAGAATCCCTCAGTAGTCTGTCCAGAGTAAAACCAAATTGTGTGAAGGCGCATGCAACAATTGCTTATCTTTGTAACCTAGAATCATAGAATCATAGAATACTAGGACTGGAAAGGACCTCAAGAGGTCATTGAGTCCAGTCCCCTGCCCTCATGGCAGGACCAAATACTGTCTAGACCATCCCTGATAGACATTTATCTAACCTACTCTTAAATATCTTCAGAGATGGAGATTCCACAACCTCCCTAGTCAATTTATTCCAGTGTTTAACCACCCTGACAGTTAGGAACTTTTTTCCTAATATCCAACCTAAACCTCCCTTGCTGCAGTTTAAGCCTACTGCTTTTTGTTCTATCCTCAGAAGCCAGGAAAAACAAGTTTTCTCCCTCCTCCTTGTAACACCCTTTTTATACCTGAAAACTGCTATCATGTCCCCTCTCAATCTTCTCTTTTCCAAACTAAACAAGCCCAGTTCTTTCAGTTTTCCTTCATAAGTCATGTTCTCTAGACCTTTAATCGTTCTTGTTGCTCTTCTCTGGACGTTCTCCAATTTCTCCACATCTTTCTTGAAATGTGGCTCAAGAACTGGACACAATATTCCAACTGAGGCCTAATCAGCACAGAGTAGAATGACTTCTTGTGTCTTGCTCACAACATACCTATTAATGCATCCTAGAATCATGTTTGCTTTTTTTGCAACAGCATCACACTTTTGACTCATATTTAGCTTGTGGTCCACTATAACTCCTAGATCCCTTTCTGCTGTACTTCTTTATAGACAGTCGCTTCCCATTCTGTATGTGTGATACTGATTGTTCCTTCCTAAGTGGAGCACTTTGCATTTGTCCTTATTACACTTCATCCTGTTTACCTCAGACCATTTCTCCAATTTGTCCAGATCATTTTGAATTATGATCCTATCGTCCAAAGGAGTTGCAACCCCTCCAAGCTTGGTATCATCTGAAAACTTAATAAGCATATTCTCTATGCTGATATCTAAATCGTTGATGAAGATATTGAACAGAACCAGTCCCAAAACGGATCCCTGTTGAACCCCACTAGTTACTCCTTTCCAGCAGGATTGTGAACCATTAATAACTACTCTTGGGAACGGTTATCCTTTCAGTTATGCACCCACCTTATAGTAGCCCCATCTAAGTTGTATTTGCCTAGTTTATTGATAAGAATATCATGCAAGTCCATATCAAATGTCTTACTAAAGTCTAGGTATACCACATCCACCGCTTCTCCCTTATCCACAAGACTCGTTATCCTATCAAAGAAAGCTATCAGATTTGTTTGACATGATTTGTTCTTTACAATTCCATGCTGGCTATTCCCTATCACCTTATTATCTTCCAAGTGTTTGCAGATGATTTCCTTAATTACTTGCTCCATCATCTTTCCTTGCACAGAAGTTAAACTGACTGGTCTGTTGTTTCCTGGGTTATTTTTATTTCCCTTTTTATAGATGAGCACTATATTTGCTCTTTTCCAATCTTCTGGAATCTCTCCTGTCTTCCATGATTTTTCAAAGATGATAGCTAAAGGCTCAGATACCTCCTTTATCAGCTCCTTGAGTATTCTAGGATGCATTTCATCAGGCCCTGGTGACTTGCAGACATCTAACTTTTCTAAGTGATTTTTAACTTGTTCTTTTTTTTATTTTATCTTCTAAACCTACCCCCTTCCCACTAGCATTCACTATGTCAGGCATTCCTTCATCAGACTTCTCGGTGAAGACCGAAACAAAGAAGTCATTAATCATCTCTGCCATTTCCAAGTTTCCTGTTACTGTTTCCCCCTCCTCACTGAGCAATAAAAGGACTAGATAAAAGGACACCTGCATGTAGGATACGCATTTCAAATAAACAGCTTCTTAGGTGACCACTTTAAGTACCCCCAAGGTTTCCAGGTAAAATCTGCATTTTGCAAACTCTTACACATATAAGTAACCTTACTTATTACCCCCTGAAGCTTACTTATTCAAGTAGTTTCAAAGTTTCCAAAGTTCATTAGCTTTTATTTCAGAGGCTATATCTAGACTGCAGGCTTCTTTCAGAAGAATATAAGGCTTCTTCCGAAAGAGAGCATCCACACACAAAACCGCATTGAAAATGTGATCTGCTTTTTCAAAAGATAGCGTCCACACTGAATGGATGCTATCTTGCATTTAAGCTGTGATTACTATGGATGGAGTGGCTACCTGGGCACCTGTGCTTTTTCATCTTTCCTCTTCTTTCGAAAGAACTCCCTTTTCCCCATCCACACACACCTTTTTCTGAAAGAGCTCTTTTGGGAAAAGGCTTCTTCTTCATAGAAAGAGGATTACCAATGCTGGAAAAACCCCTCTGTTCTTTCGATTTACTTTCAGAAGAACGCGATTGCAGTGTGGATGTAACTTAGGTTTTGTCAGAAAAATGGCTGTTTTTCCGACAAAACTCTGGTGTAGACATACCCTGAGAGTTTTGTTCAAGCAATCAGCAAAGTTCCAATTGGATCTTTTCTTCCAACATTTTAGGGTGCTTTTTTGTTTTTCCAGTCTTATCTTGCGATATGTCTTCATGACACAGCTTTTAGTGACATGGCTGTGTCAACACAGGCCTGTTGCTAAAAATTGGTGGATGTGAATTTTTTTTTTTTTGCTGGCACTTTTGCTGACAAATATTTCCACCCCCAACAAGTGGGTTTCACTTTATTGGCAGAAGAGCACTCTTGCCGAGAAAGAAGCATTCACAAGTGCATTTACTGTGGCAAAACCTTGTCTTTCTCATTCTTCCCATCTCTTCAGATAGTTCCCATAAGCCAAATTATTTTGTGCTATTGCTGTTGACTTTACCACTCTTTTTCTGTGTATGTCTCCCTTTTCCTTCCTACTTTTTTTATATTCATTTTCCTCTTAAAATTCATGGTATAATTTATCCAAAATATTTCTGCAGCAAGACATTTGCAGAAAAGAAAAATACCATAATTGGCCTGCCCATTTATTAATCCGTAATTAGGGATAGAAACTTGTCAATAATTAATGACTGGATCTAACAATGGGAAATATTAATATGATAATCCTGACTCTTTATATAAACCTTGTGAACATGTCAAATAAAATCATTGTGTAGCTCCCATCATTTGGAAAGTTAGATTAGCTAGACCTGAATGCTTTCTCATTTCACTGAACCACACGAGCTGTTCAAAACAAAAATTGAAAAGGGGAAAAATTGACTTTTGTTATGCCTCCCACATCAGTAATTTTTTTATAGGAAGTTATATGTAATAATTGTTCTGGAATTAACATAGTAATAGCTCTGTATAGTGTGATTAATCTACATTATATCAAGATGTTATAGGTTGAAAATTATGCTGTTTGTAGCAATGAAGGTTTTTAAGGCCAGGCAGAAGTTATTGGCTTATAATAGCAAATCCACCTGCTGTATAATGTTTGTGCTATTTGTGCCACCTACTGGTTAAGAGTGCCTGGAGTAATCTTTATTCCAAACTGATAGACTCCATTTTGGGGGGGAAGAGGCTGGGGAGCTGTGAAGAAAGAGAACATTATAAGGAAAAGTCACATTGCCCATCACTTGGACTAAAGAGCAGCTGGGAAATCCAGCTGGCCAGTTGGAAAGTACTGCCTGATAAAGATCCAGGAGCTCATGTGCTGGAACGGATAGGCTCTAAAACTTGGCTGGCTCAGTAACAACTGGCTCATGAAGATTCAGGAGATTTGTGAATTCTGGGAGCCCATCACTAGGGACAGACAGCACGCCAGATGGTCAGTAAAGATCTAGCGCTCTAGCAGAAGATAGTACTGAAGGCACATCTGTGCCCATTCTTACAGTAGTCATAGTCTAGGAGACAGTATTTCTGACATTTCCATGAATTTAAGTAGTTAGTGGAAAATGCCTGAGTCATTTCTACACAATTGCTTTCACAGGCGGACCTAGACGTATTGGGAATCTTGGATCAAAAAGATCCTAGCATAGCCACAGTTTATTTGTTGACAAGAAGCCGAGCCAGTGTAACAGAAGCACTATTTCACTTTTCCTACTGTTGCTGGTCTGACTTGCCTGTCTGGGGGATAGGATAAAGCAATGATATACTGTTGGTAAGGTGTTCCCAAAAATATGTTTCCTTTGGAGTCCTATGTCAAACCCCAGGATCACAGAGCCAAATGATGACAGACCACATATATATTCATATATTAATTTATTTCCCCTATTTGAATTAAACACTAGTGACCAAGAAGGAGTGTGTGAGTTTGTGCGTGCGTGTGTGTGTGTGTGTGTGTGTGTGTGTGGTGTAGGTCACTGTGCATAGATGGTGGTGTGCATGTGTCATGGATCACTCTGTGTGGATGATGGGGTGTGTATAAGTGTGCGTGTGGCGTGGGCCACTGCACACATGATGAGATGTGTATAGGTGTGTCACTGTGTGTGAACGATGAGTGTGTGAGTGGGTAAGTGTGTCTATGTTGTGGATCACTGTGCCTGGATGTGGCGGTGTGTATAAGTGTGTCTGTGGTGTAAGTCACTGTGCGTGGATGTTGGGGTGTGTTCAGGTGTCTGCAATGTGGGTCACTGACTGTATGTGGCTGATGGGTGTGTGCGTGAGTAGGTGTGTCTATGGTGAGGGTCACTGTGCCAGAACGCTGGGGCGTGTCTGTAGTGTGGGTCGCTGTGTGTGGCTAATGGGGCGTGTGTCGGTGTCTGTGGTGTGGGTCGCTGTGTGTGGCTAATGGGGCGTGTGTCGGTGTCTGTGGTGTGGGTCGCTGTGTGCGGCTAATGGGGCGTGTGTCGGTGTCTGTGGTGTGGGTCGCTGTGTGTGGCTAATGGGGCGTGTGTCGGTGTCTGTGGTGTGGGTCGCTGTGTGTGGCTAATGGGGCGTGTGTCGGTGTCTGTGGTATGGGTCTCTGTGTGTGGCTAATGGGGCGTGTGTCGGTGTCTGTGGTGCGGGTCTCTGTGTGTGGCTAATGGGGCGTGTGTCGGTGTCTGTGGTGCGGGTCGCTGTGTGTGGCTAATGCGGCGTGTGTCGGTGTCTGTGGTGCGGGTCTCTGTGTGTGGCTAATGGGGCGTATGTTGGTGTCTGTGGTGCGGGTCTCTGGGTGTGGATAATGGGGCGTGTGTCGTGTCTGTGGTGTGGGTCTCTGTGTGTGGCTAATGGGGCGTGTGTCGGTGTCTGTGGTGTGGGTCTCTGTGTGTGGCTAATGGGGCGTATGTCGGTGTCTGTGGTGTGGGTCTCTGTGTGTGGCTAATGGGGCGTGTGTCGGTGTCTGTGGTAAGGGTCGCTGTGTAGCTAATGGGGCGTGTGTCGGTGTCTGTGGTGAGGGTCGCTCTGTGGCTAATGGGGCGTGTGTCGGTGTCTGTGGTGCGGGTCGCTGTGTGTGGCTAATGGGGCGTGTGTCGGTGTCTGTGGTGCAGGTCGCTGTGTGTGGCTAATGGGGCGTGTGTCGGTGTCTGTGGTGCGGGTCGCTGTGTGTGGCTAATGGGGCGTGTGTCGGTGTCTGTGGTGCGGGTCGCTGTGTGCGGCTAATGGGGCGTGTGTCGGTGTCTGTGGTGCGGGTCGCTGTGTGCGGCTAATGGGGCGTGTGTCGGTGTCTGTGGTGCGGGTCGCTGTGTGCGGCTAATGGGGCGTGTGTCGGTGTCTGTGGTGCGGGTCGCTGTGTGCGGCTAATGGGGCGTGTGTCGGTGTCTGTGGTGCGGGTCGCTGTGTGTGGCTAATGGGGCGTGTGTCATGTCTGTGGTGTGGGTCGCTGTGTGTGGCTAATGGGGCGTGTGTCGGTGTCTGTGGTGCGGGTCGCTGTGTGTGGCTAATGGGGCGTGTGTCGGTGTCTGTGGTGCGGGTCGCTGTGTGTGGCTAATGGGGCGTGTGTCGGTGTCTGTGGTGCGGGTCGCTGTGTGGCTAATGGGGCGTGTGTCGTGTCTGTGGTGCGGGTCGCTGTGTGTGGCTAATGGGGCGTGTGTTGGTGTCTGTGGTGTGGGTCGCTGTGTGGCTAATGGGGCGTGTGTCGTGTCTGTGGTGCGGGTCGCTGTGTGTGGCTAATGGGGCGTGTGTCGGTGTCTGTGGTGCGGGTCGCTGTGTGTGGCTAATGGGGCGTGTGTCGGTGTCTGTGGTGCGGGTCGCTGTGTGTGGCTAACGGGGCGTGTGTCGGTGTCTGTGGTGTGGGTCGCTGTGTGTGGCTAATGGGGCGTGTGTCGGTGTCTGTGGGGCGGGTCGCTGTGTGGCTAATGGGGCGTGTGTCGTGTCTGTGGTGCGGGTCGCTGTGTGTGGCTAATGGGGCGTGTGTCGGTGTCTGTGGTGCGGGTCGCTGTGTGTGGCTAATGGGGCGTGTGTCGGTGTCTGTGGTGCGGGTCGCTATGTGTGGCTAATGGGGCGTGTGTCGGTGTCTGTGGTGCGGGTCACTGTGTGGCTAATGGGGCGTGTGTCGGTGTCTGTGGTGCGGGTCGCTGTGTGTGGCTAATGGGGCGTGTGTCGGTGTCTGTGGTGCGGGTCGCTGTGTGTGGCTAATGGGGCGTGTGTCGGTGTCTGTGGTGCGGGTCGCTGTGTGTGGCTAATGGGGCGTGTGTCGTGTCTGTGGGGCGGGTCGCTGTGTGCGGCTAATGGGGCGTGTGTCTGTGTCTGTGGTGCGGGTCGCTGTGTGTGGCTAATGGGGCGTGTGTCGGTGTCTGTGGTGCGGGTCGCTGTGTGCGGCTAATGGGGCGTGTGTCGGTGTCTGTGGTGGGGGTCGCTGTGTGCGGCTAATGGGGCGTGTGTCGGTGTCTGTGGTGCGGGTCGCTGTGTGTGGCTAATGGGGCGTGTGTCGGTGTCTGTGGTGCGGGTCGCTGTGTGTGGCTAATGGGGCGTGTGTCATGTCTGTGGTGTGGGTCGCTGTGTGTGGCTAATGGGGCGTGTGTCGGTGTCTGTGGTGCGGGTCGCTGTGTGGCTAATGGGGCGTGTGTCGTGTCTGTGGTGCGGGTCGCTGTGTGTGGCTAATGGGGCGTGTGTTGGTGTCTGTGGTGTGGGTCGCTGTGTGTGGCTAATGGGGCGTGTGTCATGTCTGTGGTGTGGGTCGCTGTGTGTGGCTAATGGGGCGTGTGTCGGTGTCTGTGGTGCGGGTCGCTGTGTGGCTAATGGGGCGTGTGTCGTGTCTGTGGTGCGGGTCGCTGTGTGTGGCTAATGGGGCGTGTGTTGGTGTCTGTGGTGTGGGTCGCTGTGTGGCTAATGGGGCGTGTGTCGTGTCTGTGGTGCGGGTCGCTGTGTGTGGCTAATGGGGCGTGTGTCGGTGTCTGTGGTGCGGGTCGCTGTGTGTGGCTAATGGGGCGTGTGTCGGTGTCTGTGGTGCGGGTCGCTGTGTGTGGCTAACGGGGCGTGTGTCGGTGTCTGTGGTGTGGGTCGCTGTGTGTGGCTAATGGGGCGTGTGTCGGTGTCTGTGGGGCGGGTCGCTGTGTGGCTAATGGGGCGTGTGTCGTGTCTGTGGTGCGGGTCGCTGTGTGTGGCTAATGGGGCGTGTGTCGGTGTCTGTGGTGCGGGTCGCTGTGTGTGGCTAATGGGGCGTGTGTCGGTGTCTGTGGTGCAGGTCGCTATGTGTGGCTAATGGGGCGTGTGTCGGTGTCTGTGGTGCGGGTCACTGTGTGGCTAATGGGGCGTGTGTCGGTGTCTGTGGTGCGGGTCGCTGTGTGTGGCTAATGGGGCGTGTGTCGGTGTCTGTGGTGCGGGTCGCTGTGTGTGGCTAATGGGGCGTGTGTCGGTGTCTGTGGTGCGGGTCGCTGTGTGTGGCTAATGGGGCGTGTGTCGTGTCTGTGGGGCGGGTCGCTGTGTGCGGCTAATGGGGCGTGTGTCTGTGTCTGTGGTGCGGGTCGCTGTGTGTGGCTAATGGGGCGTGTGTCGGTGTCTGTGGTGCGGGTCGCTGTGTGCGGCTAATGGGGCGTGTGTCGGTGTCTGTGGTGGGGGT